>NC_056684.1:126641562-127987395 GCF_018350215.1 Panthera leo
AAATTTTGGAAGCCTAAAGATTTTATACTCCTCTTCTTATCCAAAAATCCCTTTGAACAGCATCCTGAGATATCATACATCGTTAATGCCAAAGACATTTATTGAGCACCTATGAGAGTTGTGTGCCTATAAGGAGGGGATATGGCTTGTATTTGAAAGAGTAAAATTTAAAAAGTTATATTTTCAATAACACTTCTCACTTTAATAGAAGCAAGGAAGTAATTTGGTTTAAGTCAAAGCAGCGATGTTTGAATTGCTACATTTTAGGCATCGATGTACCATTTAGAAGAATGTTTTGTGTGCCAAGGACACTTTTTGCTGATAACTCAGAAATTTTACCATCTGTGGGGTAGAGGAGGTTGGAAACCAGTCTGCAAAGGACAGCATTAGGATCCACTCCTGTGAGGTCAGCCCAGGGAAGGCTCAACACTCCTATACATATCTCTGTATTTGTCCAACCAAATGAAAAGGTATAGAGTTTTACCCACATTCTTTTTTTTCCCGCTCATCCTCAGAAAAATGCCTGTGTTTTGATGATATTGATCATTACTCATTCTCCTCCACATGGTTTTATGCTTCAGACCATCATTTTCGTCATTAATGAAGGGTATTTGATAAAGAATAACAAATAGTAAATTTCATTTGAACCTTCATTAGAACAAAAGTTTTATCGAAGTTATTTTCTTACTTTCAGATTTATTCATATGTGCAAGAATTATTCATTGACTTTGTAATATAGATCAGGTGTTAAGCAAGCAGTACTCTATGCTATTGGAATATAAAGTAATGAAGATAAGGTCCATGCCCTTTGGTACACACTTTCAAGACAGTAAAGACACTTTACTTGTCACTTTACAAGACAGTAAAGAAGTTTTCAAACATATGCAACTTTTGCAATATAACAGGTACTGTAAGAAAAATCAATCAAGTTTATTATTTATTAAGCACATATCTATTAAGGTACACATTACTGTAAGCTCTATTCCATACTGAAAGGCTAAGATAGTCTCTGAATATTTTATGTCTGGTGTATGTACTGGAACTTAGTAGGCATCCAACTAATACCTTATAAAATAAATTTTTTACTTGAGTTTCCAAGAAAGTAAAAAAGTTATTTTGCTTTTTTGATTGAGAAATTGCTTCTTTTATCAAATACTAAGCGGTGTGTATTTATTAAGTTATTTAATAAACATAAATGACTCAATATTGAGGAAAGAAGTGGTTAGATGTCTCAAATTCTACTGAGAAAGCCGAGGATTGAAAAGTATCCTTTAGATGTGACAGTTTAGGAACTCAATGTGATCCCTACAAAAACTAAATAGTGGTATTGGAAGCAGGAACAATGTTGGAATAAAACATGTTTTGAGCAATCGTGAGATACCAGTATACATCATCAGATTGATAAAAGTACAAAAGTGAGACAAAACCAAATATTGAAGTGGTTGTAGAGACACTAGAGGTCCTTTAATCTGATATTACGAGTATAAATTGGTGCAAAAATTCTAGACTCTAATGTCATTCAAGCTATGCACACATTTCAAATCCAAGTATTCCACTTTAGAATATGAACCCTGGAAGTCTTTTAAGCAAGTACACAGGGAAACATATACAAACATATTTATTGAAGAATTATTAGTATAAAATATCAACAAAAATACATCTAAAATACGCTATTTTGTAAAAATGGTAAATTGTGGGATTATATCATTTATTTTTTTTCCTTAAAATGTTTATTTGTTTGAGAGAGAGAGACAGAACGGATGAAGGGGAGGGGCAGAGAGAGGGAGAGGGAGAAGAAAATCCCAAGCAGGGTCCATACTGTCAGCTCAGAGCCCAATGTGGGGCTTGATCTCATGAACCAGGAGATCATGACCTTAGCTGAAACCAAGAGCTTTACGCTTAACCAACTGAGCCACCCAGGTGTCCCTATACCATTTGTATAGAGGTTTAAAGGATACAAAAGAAATTTATGCATAGTAACAGGGTAAAAATAGACATAAATGTGGTAATATCAATCTCAGGATATTTCTTACAGGAAGGAAGAAGGAGATCTGAGAGAAGGGTGTAGAACAAGAGAGTTCATTGTATCTGATATGTTTCATTTCTAAAAATGGAAGGAAGGAAAGAAGAAAGGAGGGAGTTGAGAAAGACGGGAAAAAAGAAAAGAAAAGAAAGAAGAAAAAAATGAAATAATGTTAAGATCTATTAAAACTAGGTAGTTGGGTGCATGAGTTGTGTATGTTTTTCTTTATGTCATTCTATTATATGTATTCATTATACTCTGTTACATATATATCATATACCGTATAATATATAACAAAATGTATACACATATAATGGTAGATATACATATATATATGTATAATATATAATAGATATTATAGATATATATACCTTATAAAACACAGAATATGAGAAGACAATGTATTCTCCATGAAGAACTGGCATGTCAAGGATTGGCTGTTTCTGGTAACGTAAAGATGTAGATCAAACATGCAGAGGGGAGATAGGATATGGGGGAGGTGGCACACAAGTGATTACAGCGTTTTCTGAAAATTCAGCTATTGTAATCTCTCAAGACAGAGGTATTCACAAAACACATTTGGCAGCAAAAACTACCTGAGAAAATGAGTGAAAAGCAAAGAAAAACAAAACGACAAAATACACACAGGGTCAGGACTGTTCTTTTTTCTAACATAATCTTGAACGTTAGAATTAAAGGGTAGAGAGTGTTTTAATTTTTTCAATTTTTTTTACAGTTTATTTTTTTTGAGAGAGAGAGAGAGAGGGAGACAGAGGGAGAGAAAGAGGAAGGGAGGGAGAGAGAGAACATGGGAGGAGCAGAGAGGGACAGAGAGAAAATTCTAAGCCGGCTCCACACTGTCAGCACGTAACCTGAAACAGGGCTCAAACCCATGAACCATGAGATCATGACCTGAGCTGAACCCAAGAATCGGATACTTAACCGAATGAGCCACCAGGCACCCCTTAATTTTTTGTAAGACAATGAGTAGACACAGTCACAGACAGCAGGATCTGTTATCTTTATCACATTTCTGGTCACTGTTACTGGTCCACTCATGTGACCGTCACCATCTTTGTCCTTGTATCTTCTATCCTAAAAGGTAAACACACTAGGTAAAGTTCAGTTTAAGCAAAAGCTGAAAGAACCTCTGTAAATGTCACATATGTTGACACTTTTTCATGACTAGAATTTGAACATAATACATATACAGATACTAAGCAAGATCATGTGGTTGATTGTGGGTATTATAATTATTAAAAGTAGACTTTTGTTTGAACTATTTTGATAAAATTTGATATTTTGGTAGGATTTTGATCAAATTATTTGATCATAATTCCTTACTTTCCTAAGCTCAGTTGAATCTTTAGGAATATCTATTCTCAAAGTATTCATAAGCAGATAATAATGAAAATCTATTGGTCCTAAAAAGCCATGGGCCTGGAAGAGAATCCACATTATTTCATAACTGTCTCATATACTGGAATTATTTCACAAATTAAGTGGTGATGATGGTAACATGTTAGTAGCTATAATTTATCAAATGCTGTGCTAAGTGCATTGCCTACATTATCTTACTGAATTCTTATAAATTTACAAGAAATATACAGTTGTTCCAGTTCACAAAGAAGGCAAAAAAGATACAAGCACATTCTCAAGATGGCACAGCTAGTAAGACTCAGAAGTGGGATTTGAATTCATGTCTTTCTGAGGCTAAGCCAAAATTTGATGCGATTCTACACTCCTTTTTTATGCTCTGAAGCAAGATCTATAAAGGATAACTATCCAAAGTCCGTAATAAATAATTAATTTATGGGGGTGCCTGGGTGGCTCAGTCTGTTGAACGGCCGGCTCTTGGTTGGCTCAGGTCAGGATCTCATGGTTCGTGGGTTAGAGCCCCATGTTTGGCTCTGTGCTGACATTGCAGAGCCTGCTTAGGATTCTCTCTCTCTCTCTGCCCCTTTCCGGCTTGTGCACACACACTCACTCTCTCTGTTTCTCTAAAAAAGAAACCATTAAAAAACTTCTAAAAACTATTTTCACTGGCCATTGCAGCAATCAGAGGTAAAGTTAGAGACACTGCTAGAAAGTTATGTTGACATTGTGTGATAATTGTAAGGAAAATGAAATTAGTATATTATCTTTAATGAAAAATTTCTCACCTGCCTATACTTTCTCCTTAGCAATTGATTTTGATGTTGTTTTATAAGTAACCCTTACTCTGTAATCATTGGCCAAAAGTAATACAGTGCTGACTGAACTCCTGATAAGAAAATGATAATATCCCAATATTAAGGAGCACCAGCTATGAAGACAGTTTCTCAGTGGACATAGTTAAGGGCCAATTCTCTTAGACAATTGAAAACAGTAAATAAAACGTAGAGACTGAATTTTTCTCTCTCAGTGTCTCTGTGGATATGAATTGGTGGTCTATTAAGTGATTCTTTCTAATTTCTATAATTTGATAATGCAGGCATAGTCATGTATCACCAAAAGAAATCTGATAGCAAATGTGCTTAGCTTTCCTGTAAGACTATTGCAAGATTTTCTTAGGGCTTGATTTCTTCATACAACTGTTTAACATATTGGGGTGCCTGGGTGGAGCATCTGACTCCTGATTTCAGCTATGGTCGTGATCTCACAGTTCATGATCTCAAGCCCTGTGTTGGGCTTTGCGCTGTCAGCGGAGAGCCTGCTTGGGATTCTCTCTCTGCCCCTCTCTCCTCCTCTCAAAAACAAACAAACAAACAAACAAACAAACAAATAACCATTTAAAAAATTTAAAAAAGCACCAACTGCTTAAAGGGAATGTAAGCTGTGTTCTTCAGATTCTGTCATGTAGAGTCTGTGTTGAGAAGGCAGAAAACTTACAGAAAGCAGGACAGAAGGCCTTAGCAGCTATATTTAGCTTCATATTTTGCACATAAACTACTCAGAATACCCAAAGAACAAACTTATCTAGTAGGAAACATTATAGCTATGTCCAGATATTTCATTTATGGGAACTTGGAGAAAGAAGGCCATTTTGTTTTGTGACTGCAAAAATCAGATCAAGAGTTTGAGCTACTAATAACTTCTCCTAAGTGGATTGCAGATGTCAGTCATTGTAACTCAGTCATGGCTGAAGGCAGTTCATCTCTCTAAAAAGACTGAGTAGTGTACAGTTCTTTATACCAGAAAACATATATGATGTATTCTTTATAACGGTAGTAGCAGTCAGAGTGGTCACAGTATTAGTAATAATAATAACACTAGCCCAGGATGTTTTTAAGTGGAAAACAAATGTGTCAAGTACAAAATTATTATCTTTAATAACTGTAATCTTCTGGGATTATACAGGAATACCGGAAATGTATGACTCTACAGCCTGGGGATTTACTATTGATTATGCTTTTTAATCTTCTGTGGCCCATTTTCTTTGGAGTACTTTATCTGTGCCTAAACTTTAGGCCCTGGAGTCTTGTAAATGTTGTGAAGGGAGTACTTTATTTGATCTGGGAAAAATAGAAACCATTGCTCTTCTTGTGATTTGTAAGCATTAACTTTTACTGCTTACTTGGGAGAGTGGCTCAGTTTTTGTTTTAATTATATCGATTTTATTGGCTGCCACTATGTGGAGACATGTTTTCTGGTTAGAGATAATCTGTGTAATAAGTTAACCTTATGAAATGTATCCTATGATAATGTTCTGATCTTGAACTAATATCTGGGTACATAAATTGACTCAATAAAATAATGATAAAGGACAATAAAATGGCAAAACTATATAACTAAAAACTAAACAAAAATTATGTTTTGGTGTAAACATTATAATTGTTTAGCAAATATATATACATATGATTGTATTATACATATAGTTATATTTTTATCTGATGATTCATTTTCCACGCACATTAATGTTGCATTGTAGACCATGTTTGTGTGCCCCAAAATTCATATGTTGAAACCCTATCTTCCAATATGGTATTTGGAGGTGAGGTCACTAGGAGGTCATTAGGATTACATAAGGTTAGGAGGGTGGAAATCTCAAGAAAGAACTAGTGCCCTTATAAGAAGAGAAACCAGAGAGCATGTCTCCTCTCCATGAGTATGCACAGAGGAAAGACCATGTGAGCAGAGGGAAAAGGTGGCCATCTAAGGAAGAGTGCTCTCTCACCAGAACCCAACTTTGCTGGCACCTGATCTCAAATGTTTAAATTCTAGAAATATGATAAAATGAATTTCTGTTTTTTTAAGCCATCCAGTCGATGGTATTTTGTCATGGCAGCTTGAGAAGACTAGGATATATCCATAAATGAATAAAAAGTGTTAACTGAAAAACTGTACATTTAAATTTGTGGTTAGCAGATAATCTCAACTGAGTTCACCTACTGGTGGATGCTCAGAGTAATCTGTTGCTGCCAAAACCTTCATCCTCCCCTCCAACGCTGACCATTTCTTTGCACCACTGCTGAAACTTCTGGTTTCTGAAGTACTTTTTTCCCAGACTTCAGAGGTTTTAGCATATAATAGGCTCATAACTTTAAATAACCTTTATGCTTGGGTAATTTAGATGTGCTTTCTTAGATTCAAAATTAAACGATTATGTAATCAGAGAAAATATTCACATTGTAGCTGCCATAAAGCTATTTGCCTTGCCTAGGGGATATTATAGAGTATATATGAGTGTTGAGTACTCACTCTGAAAATATGAACTATAGATGTGTGCTTATGACTTTGATGTGTGTCTCAGAACCTCTGCTAATGGATTCTGAAAAACATGTTTTAATGAAATAAAGGATAACACCAAAGCCCAGATTCAGTCAGAAATCTTAGCTACTAAATAAATTGGGTGAATTATTCTTAACAAGAAGAAATGAGAGCCTATTGCCAAAGTCGAGCAATGCCTATTCGATACCTGGGTATGGACAGAAAAATCTGTAGGAATAATCATGGAAGGTGGGGGGTGGTATCCTTTATTTATTTTACTTATTTTATTACTTTTTATAAAGTTTATTTATTTTGAGAGAGAGAGAGAGAGAGAGAGAGAGAGAGAGAGAGAGAGACCACATGAGTGAGGGAGGGGCACAGAGAGGGGGAGAGAGAGAGAGAAAGAAAGAGAGAACCCCAAGCAGGCTTCGCACTGCCAGCACAGAGCCTGGTGGAGAGTTTGAACTTACGAACCATGAAATCAAGAGTCAGATGCTTAACCAACTGAGCCCCAAGGGGATGGTTTCCTTTAAAACACCAAGAAAGAAGTTGCATCTGAAGGCATGTGTCTGATATAAATGTACCCGTATTAAGAATATTTCAAAGAGCAATTGTATTAAGGTACTTAGCCTAAGCCCCAGTTATTTCATAATATAAGAATTTGTATACATTTTAGGAAATCATGATTAACGTAATAATGTGTTTGGACTATACTCAAAGTGAAAGCTCAGAATTATCCGCTTGCAAATATAAACCATTGTTTCTATCAAGAACCACAAAACAGCTTAATTTTAATAATACTAATGGACATTAAAGCATTTATATTTTAATGAGAAGATTAAATAGTACACATACTGAAATAAAACTTATTTTAAACATTAAGCATTAAAACTTTAAACATTAAACATTAGACCTGAGTCTAATCAATGGTAAGAGAAAAGTCAACATAATTTATTTTATTTATTTTTAATTTTTTTAACTTTATTTATTTTTGAGGGGGGCGAGGGGCATAGAGAGAGGGAGAGAGAGAATGTCAAGCAGGCTCCATGCTGTCAGCACAGAGCCCAGTGCAGGGCTCGAACTCACAAGTCATGAGATCATGACCTGAGCCGAAACCAAGAATCAGACACTTAACCAACTGAGCCACCCAGGCACCCCTTGGCAGCATAATTTATTTAGAAGAAACTGATCTAAGATACAATCAATAATGCTGTAATTGGGAAAATTAATAGGACACATTGGAAAGTAACTCTTGGGTCACTGTTACAGAACAATAATTTTAATAAAATGTATTAAGCCAATGGTATTACCAATAGCAATTTATGTTGCTGTTCAATTGTTTTATTTTTATTAAATTTCATTTTATAAAGAACAAAGAGAATATTTCTTACTGAAGTTTTTTTAATAGCCATTTCTTTTGGAATAGAGACAACTGTATTGCTTTTCAAGACAATATTAATAAATGAATGGATCATTTAATCATTTATTGTTCATTTATCAAACATTAAGTAATCAACCGAATTTTAAATGACCCCTTATCAAATAAATGTGAAATTAAAATTCATGAATGGTTGTGTTAGGAAATGTTTACCCTATTTGTGAAATCTTATAAAGGATAGAACATGATGGAATATTTGGAATTATTACATTCATCTTGCAGTGAAAGTTGGCACTGTGTCAAAGAATAATACAATGTATTAGCAGTGCAGTCTGCAGCCATGTCCATGAGTTTTACCCTAGAAGTAGGTGAGCTATTCATGAGAATTGTAAATGGACAATAGTTGTTACTAACTGCGTGAACATTTGTCAAGGGGATAATCGATTCCTGTAGTTATTGCTTTCAGTCATTTGCCCACTAGACTTAAAGGAAATAAAGGTTCCGGCTGAAAGAAACATGTTAAGTTAGACTTAGTGTATTTCCTTAAACTTGGTTATTCATAGTGGTTATTGTTTAAGATTTTTGTCCAAGTGTATTTTATGTAACTGACAAAGTAAATTTTATGTTATTTCTTAGATATAAGAAACTTTATGTCAGAGATTTCAATGATAGTAATTCCTTTCAGTAATAGTCAATTCTAAAGAGTTTTATTTAATATAATCTGTGGTTGCATGTTTGGATTAAGACAAATTTGATCCTTTATTTTTTTATGTTTTATGATCATATATGTTTTCTGTATACATGTTATTAACAATAAATAATTTATTTTGGCTGTTCTGGGATAGGAGAGAACCTTTAATACACTATCATTTGACCATATGTTCCACTTACCAAATATAGGATTTCTTCCTTTGTGATTCCAAAGAAAGAGTTCTTATAGGTGACATAAATAGCAGATTAAATTAATAGGTACTATTAAAAAATGTCATGCTTTTATCTTATAATTTGTTTAATCTGAAATTACTTAACTTGAAGGAAAAAAGTGAATATTTTTCAGCATAAAAGTTAAAAACTTTACCTGGCCAAAATAATTTGTGTTGTAAGCCGCTTTAAGGAGGCTACCGTATAATCTCTTGGTTTCATAAATTGGAATGCTTAGCTTCTTAACCACTGTTCACCTTTTAAATATTTTTTTTAACTTTTCACATTCTGGAAAATATAAACCACACCAATCAGTAGGAAAATCACTTTAAGTGATGTAAAATCATTAAATACATCCTGCACTAAAAATGACACAGAATGTTTAAACCTTAGAGTTCAAAATCTACAGCCAAAGGGAACATTTAATAAAGTTTTGCAGAAAGATATCCATGTTGATCGAATAGGAAATTATTTTTAGTTCACACCCACTATGGGAATTATTATGGTATTTAATCAAACACAAAGAAAAACTCACCCATACAGCATGGAATATAAATGTTATCCAAATAGAAGCTGCTTATGGCATAATAAGAAATTAGTGGCAGGCATATACCAGAAAACACTGGGAGAACAATCTCCTTTCTTTATGTTTTTAAAAATCTAATTATGACCATGAGGGACATGCAGATCAAAACTATAATGAGATGTCACCTCACACATGTCAGAATGGCTAAAATTAACAACACAAGAAACTATAGGTGTTGGTGATGATGTGGAGACAATGAAACACTCATTCATTGCTGATGGGAATGCTAACTGATGCAGCCACTGTGAAAAATCATATAGAGGTTCCTTAAAAAGTTAAAAATAGAACTACATTACCATCCAGCAATCATACTACTGGGTATTTACCCAAAGAACACAAAAACACTAATTTGAAGGGGGCACATGCACCCCTATGTTTATAGAAGTATTATTTACAATAGCCAAAATATAGAAGCAGCCAAGATATGGAAGTGTCCATCAATGATGAATGGATAAAGATGTATATAAACACATATAATACATATATATGTGACATATGATAAAGATATATATATATATATATATGATAAATGTGACATATGATATATGTGACATATGATAAAGATATATATATATATATATATATATATATATATATATATATATATATGATAAAGATACATATAAACACATATAATGGACTATTATTCAGCCATAAAAAAGAATGACATGGATGGAACTTGACAGTATAATGCTAAGCAAAATAAGTCAGTCAGAGAAAGATACCATATGATTTCACTCATGTGTAGTTTAAGAAACAAGCAAAGGGGTAAAAAAAAAAAATAGAGAAATCAAGAAACGGACTCTAAATTATAGAGGATGAACTGAGGGTTACCAGAGTGGGAGGGGATAAGGATTTGGGTTAGGTGCTGAGGATTAAGGAATGTACTTGTCTCAGTGAGCACCAGCTGATGTATGGAATTGTTGAATTACTATATTCTGCACCTGAAACTACAATAACATTGTATGTTAACTAACTGGAATTAAAATAAAAACTTAAAAAAAGAAAACAAAAAAAAGTTCCATACAAAAACCTTAAAAAAATAATAACTGGTGTAATGTAAAAAAAAAAATAAAACAAAACTAACTAAAAATGGAAAGTTTGGGCACCAGATTAAAGATGGTAGACTGATCCTAAACAACTAACTTTCCTTGCTCCCGACTGAAATCACAGCAAGTATGTATTAAAGAGAATGCATCTAGTGTAATGCAGAGAAAGAAGGGTGGGGACCACTAACAGAGAAGAGATAAAGCTTCAGTAAGTGACAACTTGAATAGAGATAATCACAGCCTAGAAAATTCTTAGAAAATACCTTCACTGTTCAAAAAAAGTCTTGCTAAGCTCCAAACCTATTTTCCTGTGTTTCTAGGTGTGAAGAATAGCTATATAGTATATATCTATGTATCTATATATATTTATATGTATGTATATTATTATAAAGATTATACATTTTATAAAAAATTACATATCATTCATATATATGTAGATATATATAGCTGGGTCAGCTGACTCTAGCCAAACCCTCTCCCTGCTATACTTTTAAGTCTTTTCCACTGCTACAGTCTTGTTTGCTCCTGGGCTAAAGATGTAGAACCATATTCTAACCATATTGGTTAGAGCTGGAAATTTCTTTTGGCTTTTTCTGAGGAGGCATGATTTTCTTTATATCCCTGAATCTGAAAGTGAGGACTGAGGGCATTGAAACCACATCACCACAATAAATCAACCAAATTCTTCTTAATTATAATGGACAGATATTTAGGAATGCCAGCAGAACAAGGGAAAAATAGCATGATAAACACACACAGTAACCAGCTACAGAGACAAAATGTGATCAAACCACTAGAAGATACTTTTAAAAAACCCTAATGAATATCCTCAAAAGAGATTCAGAGGATGTTTTATCCTTGCTAAATCAGTAGCATGCTGCTATGAAAGACATAAGACAAAGGCATGTTCTGGGAAATTAAAAATATATTTGTAAATAGGAAGAAAAATTTCATTTAAGGTTAAACACAAGGTTCAGGAAAATTCCAAATTGTATTTTACAAATTAAAGAAATTGTTTTTCCAACTGTAATGAAATAATAGGAACAGATTTGATGCTGTGCGAGAATGACCAGACATGTGGGAGCTAAATGCTTCCCAGTTCACACAGGCTAATGAAGCATTAAATTATGACCAGTCCAAGTGGAGAATCGTCATTGATCACTCAGAATACTTAGTGGAGATTTTAGAATGGCCACACCCTAGTAGTGGGGCTCAGCTATCCCTAGGATAGAGATATACTAGGCTTGGCTAATAAAGCTTAAAAATAGGGTTGAATACAACATACTGAACACAAGGGTTATGAACTGAATGTTTGTGTTCCATTAGAATTTGTATGTTGAAATCTAATCCGCATCTAATACCATCATGTTGTGATGGTAGGTAGAGTGGGGCTTTGGGGAAATGATTAGGTCTTTAGGGTGGAGCCTTCATGAATGGGATTAGTGCTCTTATTAGAAGAGATACAGATCTATTGGCACTCCTTCCACGTGCGAGGACACAGCAAGAAGATGGCTGTCTACAACCAGAAAAGAGCTCTCACCAGGCACCAAATCAGCTGGTGCCTTGCTTCTGGACTTCCCAGCTTCCAGAACTATAAGAAATAAATTTCTTTTGTTGATAAATCACTAGTTTATGGATTTTATTATAACAACTCAAGCTAAGACAAAAAGTAACTTAACATACTACCAAAGTTTTTTTTTTTTTTCCAAAGAAAGACAAGAAACTTCAACATCTAACAGCATAAAATTCATAATGTCCAGCATCAAAACCAAGGGGAAAATAAGTTGGTAAAACTGGTTCCAGAAATGGAAGGGTGATAGAATAAATAGACAAGATGTTAAAAATAGCTGTTCCTACCATGTTCACGTATGTCAAGGAAAATATGAACAAATAAAAAAAAGATTAAAAAAACAAAAAAGTAATTGAAGAACACGACTAAATGTTTCTCCTTGGACACATGATGCTGGTCTGAATCTGCGTAAAACTAGTTATTTTACTAATTTGCTAGTACTGAGACCTAAATGTCTTAGGAAGGAAAATGTTGAAATCTTTTAGGAATAGTTAAAATTTTGTGGATGTCCAGATTAAATGGTTAGGTGGACTTAGGAAATATTTGGATTAATTTCTTTACTATGATGTGAGTCAAATAGAAGGTATATAGCATGAAATAGAGATTGCTCCTGAATAACAAAAGTTTAACCGTAGTGTTAGGATATTACAGCTGATACGATGTGATGCTGTGGGCCTATTTTTATGTGTTTGTATGTTGTATATTAAAAATACTTTAAGATCTTTTGGCAGCTTTGTTTGCCATTCATTTATATGAAAAAAAATTCTGGCATTTTTTTTAACTTACACCTTTCCCAGGAGTAGGCTAGGGCTTGGAAAGCAGAGCCTCTTTTATGGAGGGGCCAGACATACACTAAATCCTGGATTTGATTTAAGACTCTGGGGCTTAAAATAAAGTGTGAGACCCTTAGTGCTAGGGAGCTTCACAGCATGAGTAATATTTAGTAATAATAACTTAGAATGGATGAACCACAAATGGTTCTGACGCTTAGCATAAATAAGCATGCATGATCTTAGATACTTATTCGAACTTCTTTATTTTGGAAATGTCCCAAGAACAGTGTCTCTTGGGAGATTACGAGCATTTACTAACTCAGTAGTGGTGAGAAAAATCATGAGAATCTGATTACCTTGTGGCCTTCTTAGCTGTTAGCCCAAATTGTCATCACCACAAAGTTTTTCAGTTCACAGTAACTCAGGTTTCAAGTTTGTTCATGATTCGAAAATAATTCAAGAGTCTTCTTTGTATGCTTCTTTCCCAGTAATATAATGTGTCTTAAACTACATTTCTTTCTACCATGCCTGCCTTCTCAGTAGGAACTATTCTGTCAGACATCCAAAAAAAATCATTTTTTAATCACATTTGTAATCCCCATCCCTGTAGATGGGGAATAGCAGATGTTGGACTGATTGACTTCAAGGCGAAGAAGAAAATCAAGGCCTTGCCTCCCTTACAGCAAGCATGGGGTGCATTCCTTCCATAATGATATTTTCAGATTGTTCTGCACTTGTAAATAATACTGCTTCACACCAGGCATATGCACTAGGTAGTTTCCCTCTGTCCAGTGAAGCACATTCTTCTCCACATGGCAGGTAATAATCCGGCATCCTAATTCTTTTATTTCTACATCCTATTCTTGTATTTTATATAACCTGTAACTCAGACTTGCCAGAGTCTGTGAGAAAAAAAAAAAAAGGCTCGATCAGTCCCTTTGCAAAGGATCCCTTTTGTAAATGATTTGTACCATATGCATAATATAGACAGTGGTGTAAAGAAAGAGAATTCATTTTGTATGTTAGCTTAAATTAAGAAATATCATGATGATATATGTGTTTGTGTATATATATATCTCTCCCATATATGTACATATACATATATATATACCATCATTGTCATATTTCTTAATATATATATACATATATATATATTAAGAAATATATATATATACATATATATATTAAGAAATATATATATATGTGTGTGTATATATATATATATACATATATATATATATATATATATATATATATATATATATATGAGAGAGAAAGGGAGAATATAGAGAATAAAACCTGGCAGGCTTTGGTTCTATGAAATTTAGCATATGAAAGACTTGAAATAAGTAAAAGCAAAATAAAAAACATTGACTTTTTCTTTAAAAAAATCATTATCTTAGACTGAGTCTTTACTGACATCACCACATTTTGATATTCTGTGCAAGAGAACTAGTAATTATGGATGGTGACTCTTCACTGGGCATGAATGATGAGAAAGGAAGGGGTTGAATAAGCAGATTAGATCAAAGGAGGTAGAAGGTTCGGGAGGAGAGGTTTGGGAATCATTGAGCCTTAGGAAATAGGGAACTCCAGAGAGGATACAAACTGTAAAGACCATGACATGCGGGAAGACTATATATACAGTTTTGGGTTTTTTTCCCACAACATTCTGATAACAGTAAATTCTATAGAATGTTGAGTTTCGTAAGTGAGCAATTTCTTGAAGTTTACAACAAAGGAGAAAGGGAGTGCTGTGTAACTCATGCAGATATACCAGAATAGGTATATCAAATTTGGGGGGAAAAGGTAGGTTTAATTAAAATCCAAACTTCAGTTTTACAAAGACATTTTATGGATTGATTGATTGGATTGATATAGTGTTCTAATCATAAGCTATTAGTCTCCATTGGGAAGTCAACAATAGACTTTATAATTGCAACAATGTGGATGGAACTAGAGAGCGTTATGCTAAGCAGAATAAGCCAGTCAGAGAAAGACAAATATCATATGATTTCACTCATATGTGGGATTTAAGAAACACAGCAGATGAACATAGAGGAAGAAAAGGAAAAAATAAGATAACACAGAGAGAGGCAAACCATAAGAGACTCTTAGAGAACAAACTGAGAGTTGCTGGAGGGGAGGTTGGTAGGAGGATGGGTTAAATGGGTGATAGGTATTAAGGTATTAAGCATTTTTCAGGATGAGCACTGGGTGTCATATGTAAGAGGTGAATCACTGGGTTCTACTCTTGAAAGCAAGACTGTACATTACAATTATCATGGCTTTTAATATTTATAGTTTCTAGCATTAACCTAGAAACATAGATACATAGTTTGGAAACAGAAAAAAATGTCAAGTTGTACTATTTACCCATACATAGATTAGGATTTGTAAATTAGTGACCCGTTTGTGAAGACTTCATGGTAACTAATAATTTCTTATGTACCCATACAAACACTGCAAGGTGATTGGGGGTAGTAATCATGTTTTACAGGTGTTCATTGTTTCCATGACACTCTACATAGTGCTAGATGGAAAGTAAGGATTTAAAAAATTTATATTGTGTTCTTTGGAATGAACATCTAGTATTACAGTGGACTAAATACCTAGTATTGCAATAAATTGATGAAGAATAAAACTTTGTTATGTATTTATTATTGAATTATTCCTCGAAAATATATTTCTCATCTTAAAAACTAAATTATACTTACACATACAATGAAGATGGACTGACAGCATACTGCTTTGGCTCCCTGCCTGGCTCAGTTTTAAAAAAGACAAAACTGAAACTTTGGTTTTCAGAAATGTGACACTTCTTCAAAATGCAAATTAGTTTAGAGTAATGGAACACAGGTCATCATTTGCCTGGTTTGAGGGGTATAAGGAGTGTGAGAAACAGGTATTACAAAAGAATATGACGGACTTTGCTCATTATAGACCTGTTCATTAACTTGATAGTGGTGAATTTTGCAAGGGTACATACATATGTCAAAACTTACCATTTTAAATATGCTTTAAATATGTGCAGTGTGGAGCACCTGGGTGGCTCAGTTGGTTGAGTCTGACTCTTGATTTTGGCTCAGATCATGATCTCACAGGCATGAGCTTGAGCCCCTGTTGAGCTCTGTGCTGTGTGGAGCCTGCTTGGTATTCTCTCTTTCCCTTTTCCCTCTGCCCCTCCCATCCTTGTGCATGTACTCTTTCTCTCTCTTTCTCTCAAAATAAATAAATAATCATTAAAAAATAAAATAAGTATATATAGTTTATTGTTTGCCAATAATATGTCAATAAAGCTATAATAAATATAATAGTATTAACCTGAGTTTTTGAATAAAGAGATTCCAAACAGTTATAATTCTAGAATTATACTGGAGTAATAAGATTTTTTTTTAATTATGATATTTAAACAGAACTAGTAAAGAGGAATCTAGACTGTACATAGACAAAATCAATACTTCTGGTATTAATAATTTTTAAATGATGTTTTAGAAGAAATGTTGTAATTGCCTTATCTCCTTTTGCACTTAAAGTCAATAATATGTGGGAGAAAATTAAATGCTTGACCTTGTCTCCTTCAGGTTTTATGAACTCCTTATGATCACAGGTCATTCAATATGTATTTAATAACTTTCACTGTGGGCCAAATAAGTATCATTCTCTGTTTTCTGGGGCTAGGGGTTGTCATCTGTGCATATAAGAGACTATAAATGATAAGTGATAATTCCTAACTTCTTCATAGGATTTACACAGTAGTAGCAAGAAAGACATATAAACTAACCATAACACAATGCAGAATGAAATACCTACTAATAGATGTACATTTTCATTTTGAAAATGTGCTAAAGCAATACAGATATAGGACCCATGAATTCTGAAGTGAATCCAGTGATGGGGAATGAGGACAGGGGAGGTTTCACAGATGTGAGGGAACTTACTTGCACACAGAGATGAGCTCTGATGTGTATGGACAATAAAAGCTCAAGACTTTGCACCCATGTGATAACTCTTAGAGCTGCCTCCTCTCCTGGGCAGCTGTCAGTCTCCATTTATTCTACTTAATGGAATTCTAGACTTGGTGAGTAGAAAAGTCTAATGCTTAAGCTCAAGCTGGGTGTCCTTTATTAGCTGAACTTTGGAATAAGAGACAGCAAAAGAGCTAAAGTCATGTACTTCAAGCCAGCTCCTTAAATAGTGTGGGCACAAAATATTCTAGAGATCATAGCAGTTCAAACTACACATAGCAATAACTCAGCAAGTCAGGATTTTAATTACCTCAAAAACTTGAATCAACACCGAATGCTATCAAAAGTAAAATGAATGTACATTAATCACAGATATTTCAGTCACGTGGCATCTTTCATCCCAGAAAAGTTCACAACCCCTGGGTCTGTTTCTCATCACACTTAACCTGAGGAAACGGGATAGCAAGTAGCTTTGAAGAGATTTAACCGGAGAAGGTTGAGTGTTTAATTTAGACAGAACTACACAATAGTTGCAGAAGGCAGGCACTTTCTCTTGGGTCTCATGTAGAGTTGCTGTATTTTTTCTCCCTAGTTATAAAAAAGCGGACAGTAGCTTATTTATATGTTTATTGATATCCTTGGCAAAAAATAAGTCTTGAGAGGAACTTCTAATATGCGTCTAATGGGAGACTCATTATTGGAAAATATGATAGTTTTTATAATGAAAAATAGATGAATATGTTTATTATTATTATAACCGGTTTACTAATATCCCAAACAGATACAATTATGGAAAAGCAAACACATAGACTTACGCTTTACCCTTGCTATTGATGATTTACATTAAACAGACCAGAACCATTTTCTGCTCTTCAAACCAAGATATTGGTAAAATATCCTCCCAACTCCTGTTACCATGTGGAAAAGTGGGCCAAAGGAAGGACTGAAGCCATGACAGAAAAATGTTATTTTCCTAAGGCATTTTTCTATCAATACTGTTATAAGATAAAATTCTTATATGAAAACAACAATTTTCAAACTATGCTCCCTGAACTTGTACTCTTATTAAAGATTTATTCTAAGCTTTCTGTAAATAATGTATTTTCATCTGAATTAAATTCTCTGGGGGAGTTTCTGAAATAGTTTTATCACTTTTATATAACTGAGAATTATTTTTAAATTTGCATTATGAAAAAAGTCATCTACTAAATAAGTTTTAAAACTATTTTATTAAGAGAAAGATGCATGTGACTTTGAAAAAAAAAGGTAAATTCTTTTGATATTTATAGATTAAATGAAATTTGAAACAAATTGTGTGTGTAATATATTATCTCCAAGATGAATAGCCTGCTCTTCATTACCCTTTATTACTCTGAGTGAGACTTGGTTGGAAAATTATTTCTTGTCTAAAAAGCAGGGTTAAGTATGTTTCTATAGTAAATTCAAGGATCAAACAGAAGTTTGACTATTTGGTATTTAATGGACCAGGATTTAGTGAGCCCTTACTCTGATCTAGGCCCCATACTATGCTAGCATTGGCTGTGTGGCTGTTTTCTAGTGGATCTCAACTGTGGGGAAAGAGAAATGTAAATAATTGCAGCCATGACATTGTATGGCCAATCACTCACACATGATGAAATGTATCTTTCTGATTTTAAGTCAAACTTAATTTAATTTTTATTTCAAAGGTTTGTTCTCTCGTGGAGGTGGTGAATTCATTGTGCTCATTTGCCTTACCTCAGAAACAGTCTTACCCTAGTTTTTATCTGGGCTTCTATCTTGCTTTCGTAACTTACATGCTGTCAAGATGTTGAGGAGGGAGCAGGTCCGTCAGTTATTACATATTTCATCCTTCCCCCAGGCAATAGGGGAAACATCTGTTCCATTCCAGTATCAGAGTTTTCCACACAGTTTTTGTTGAATTGTCCCCTTTTGCTGTTCTCAAGGGCCCACTTGATAAAGCAGCTTTCTTTGTTCATGATATGTCCCTCTTGGGTGCACTCAGGATTTAGTTTATGATACTTAAAAACCACAGAGAGGGTAGCTGATAATTGGGGATAAAGGTTAAGGGACAGGGCCATGAAGTAAAAGTAAGTAACAGGTGAAGTAAGTGGCAATTAGCTAATTATTGTTATCCTACTTTCCCAACACAATGAAGTGCAATCAGGTGAAGTAAGAGCTAAAAAGCAAAGTGGTCAGTACAAGAATAGCACATGAGAAAAGTTCATTCATGTGGGCGTAGGAGGAAGATAGTGCTCAAAGAAGGTTTCCTCGAGCAAGAGTAAATGCCCATTGATGTCTACTGATCCTGTGACTTCTATCTTAGCTTGATTCCCCTGGGTGTGATGTCCCTGCATCATGCAGCTTGCCCAAACTTTTCAACCGAAAAGTTCATCCTTAAGAGAATGTCTTACTATACTTATTAGCCTAATATAGAAATTCTAAAATATTATAGTATCTTTTTGAAAAACGTTCTCATGGATTATTCTATTAATGTGGCAAGGTGTAGCTAGAAGAACATGGGCTTTGGACTCAGGCATATATGGTGCATTGAAGTCTTAGCTAAATGTTGTCTAATAACTGGAATTTAACATAAATTTAACATAGAATTTAACATAACATAGAATTTAACATAAATTAATTAATTTCTCTGAGATTCAACCTCTCATCTATAAAATTTGGATAAAAAGTTTAAAATGTGAGGCAGTTGTTAGGACTCTATATAAAAAACTTGATAAATTGGGGCACCTGGGTGGCTCAGTTGGTTAAGCATCTGACTCTTGGTTTGCGTTCAGGTCATAATCTCATGGTTTATGAGATCGAGCCCTGGTCAGGTTCTATGCTGACAATATGAAGACTACTTGGGATTCTCTCTTTCCCTCTCTCTCTGCCCCTCCCTTACTTGTGTGCTCTCTCTGTCTTTCCTAGTAAATATATAAACTTAAAAAAGAAAAAAAAACTTAATACATTGCCTAACACAGTGCTAAAAAGTGATAGTTTAGTTCTATGGATAGTAATAATGATATGAAAAATAATGCCTCCCTAATCAGAAAATGCTCAATGAATGTGGATCACTCTGAGTATTATGAATTTTTAAAGAAACTATAATCAATCAAGTGACTTTATGGTCTCATAAAATCATAAAACTGGAGAGGATCCAAATCTCTCACCTTTAGTAGTAATTATAATAATTAATAGGCTATTTTCCCCCCCATACCTCAGAGTAATCGAAAACTTCAAGTGCAAAATGAATTAGCTATTTTTCACTTTTGGAAAGTTGACATTTAGCCTTTTAGCTGAATGATCAGTAAAAATGTAATTATGTTGAATTTAGAGGAAAAAAAAAACAGATTTCCCTTTTCTGGATGATACATAGTTCATCAGTTTCTACTCAGAATTTTTTAATAATACATAAAATGTGTAGTTAATAACAAAATACAAACATTAATTTGTCAATATTCCATTTTAAAATTTTGTTTCTTCTACTCTATAAGTAGACTAATTTGTGAAATAGGCAAAAATGCCAATATTTTTTACTTTATGTATATCAAACTGAATAATTATCTTGGTCAGTTCTTAGTGTAAAACTTAAGCACTATGATCTTATCACAGATTATCATAATCAATTTCAATTTAAATACTTTATAATGGATGGGGCCATAGACAAAAGCCTTGAAGAAGATGAGAATAAAGTAAAGGACTTTACATTATATACATTATATCCTAAGACTAATAGATAAAAAAGGAACCTAAAATTCTTCTAGTTTGACTCAATTTTTTTCAGAAAAATATCCCAGGCATTGGTGACAAAAACAAAACAACAATACAACACAATAATTAGGTTCACACATCAGAAGTAGCAGTTGTAAATAAATAAATGATAATCTATGGTAAATAAAATAAATAAAATAATAATTTTAAAAAATTAAGAAGTCCCATTTGAAGCCCTGCATTCAAGATAGGAGATAGTCACACTCACATACTTCAATTCATTCTCTAATCATAGGTTTGTTATAAGTTAACTATTTTTTGTTTCTTTTTATTGATGAGCTTGTGTTTCTCCTAGCATCCTACCAACATTATTCCTACAGAGAGAACAAAATGAAAGCCTACTAAGAAGAGGTGAGTTAATACAATGTATGGAAGTTTCTTTTCAGATGGAAGAAATTATGTAAAGCCTGCCCTTTAGTCCCAGTGTTCTGTAGGAAGGAGAGGTGACACAGGTTATGGAAGCAAGCATGAGGCATGTTTGTCTAGATTTCACCTCTCTGGGCTCATACTTAAAAACAGTGTATGATAGGTACATGAAAAAATCCTTAACATTACCAGTCATCAGGGAAATGCAAATCAAAACCACAATGAGATATCACTTCACACTTGTTAGAATGGCTATTATCAAAAGATAAGAAATAACAAGCATAGGTGAGAATGTGGAGAAAAAAGAACCTTTGTGAACTGTTGGTGGGATTATATATTAGTATAGCCATTGTGGAAGCCAGTATAGAGGATCCTCAAAAAATTAAAGACAGGGCTACCATATGATCCAGTAATTCTACTATTGGGTATTTATGCAAAAGAAAATGAAAACACTAATTTCAAAAAGATAATATGCATCTTCATGTTGATTGCATTTTTTGACAATAGCCAAGGAATGGAAACAATATAAGGGTCCATTAGTAGATGAATGGATAAAGAAAATGTGAGACACACACACATACACACACACACACATACACACACACACACACACACACACACACACACACACACTGCAATACTACTCAGTTATAAAATGTGAGGCTACACTTTGAAGTCAAATCAAGTTCCTCATGCACCCAATATCAAATCACCTAAATGTATAAAACAAATACTAACAGATCTGAAAGGAGGAATAGCCAGCAGTACAATAATAGCAAGGGACATTAATATCTCATTTTCAACAACAGATAGATTATCCAGACAGAAAATCAGTATGGAAATGTTGAACTTAAACTAGTCATTAGACCTGATGGACCCAACAGGCATACACAGAAATTCCACTCAAGAGTAGCAGAGTAGAAATTCTGCTCACATGCACATGGAACATTCTCCAGGATAGAGAATATGTTAGGCCACTAAAATTTTAATAAACTTAATTGAAATTTTATCAAACATCTTTTATGACCACAATGGCATGGAACTAGAAATCAATTACAATAAGAAAACTGGAAAATTCATAAATACTTGCAAGCTAAACAACATTCTTCCGAACAGCCAATGGGTCAAAGAAGAAATCAAAATCAAAATAAAAAAAGATATCTTGAGATCAGTGAAAATGGAAACATAACATTTCAAAACTTATGAGATGCAGTAAGTTTATAGTGATAAAGAAATTCACATAAATAACTTAACATTATACTTAAAGTAACCAGAAAAAAGAACAGATTAAGCACAAAGTTAGTAGAAGGAAGGAAATAACAAAGATCAGAGCAGAAATACATGAAATAGAGACTTGAAGACAATAGAAAAGATCAATGAAGCTAAGAGCTTTTTTTTGAAAAGATAAACAAAATTCACAAATCTTTAGACTAAGGAAATAAGACAGATGACTCAAATAAAATCAGAAATGAAAGAGGAGACATTTACAACAGATAAAAAAGAAGTCATAAGGATCATAAGTGACTGTTATGAACAATTATATGCAAACAAATTTGATGACCCAGAAGAAATTAATAAATTCCCAGAAACATACAACCAACTTTTTCTTTCTTTTCTTTGATTTCCTCAGCAAGGCACAGAGTCACCTAGTGACCATCTGACTCTCATTTGCCAGGAGCTTAGTATACTGCAGAGGCTGTAAGACTGCAGTTGTAAATGGGACAGCTTTCTTTTTTTTTTTTTTTTTTTTAAATTTTTTTTTTTTTCAACGTTTTTTATTTATTTTTGGGACAGAGAGAGACAGAGCATGAACGGGGGAGGGGCAGAGAGAGAGGGAGACACAGAATCGGAAACAGGCTCCAGGCTCCGAGCCATCAGCCCAGAGCCTGACGCGGGGCTCGAACTCACGGACCGCGAGATCGTGACCTGGCTGAAGTCGGACGCTTAACCGACTGCGCCACCCAGGCGCCCCTGGGACAGCTTTCTTAATTTCACTTCCTGGAAGATTTAATATTAAAGTGTCCATACAACCCCAAACAATCTATAGCTTCAATGAAATCCATACCAACATTCTAAGGGCATTTTTTCACAGGTGTAGAAGAAAAAGTCTTAAAATTCATAGCGAACCACATGGGGTGCATGGGAAGCTCAGTCAGTTAAGCATCCAGCTTCAGCTCAGGTCATACTCTCACAGTCTGTGAGTTCGAGCCCCATGTTGGGCTCTGTGCTGACAGCTCAGAGCCTGGAGCCTGCTTTGGATTCTATGTCTCCCTCTCTTCTTTGCTCCTCTACTGCTTGTTCTCTCTCTCTCTCTCTCTCTCTCTCTCTCAAAAATAAACATTAAAAAAATTAAAATTCATAGGGACCCACAAAAGTCCCCAAATATCAAAGCAATCTTGAGAAAAAAGATCAAAGCATAACATTCCCGATTCCAAACTATATTGCAAAGCTATAGCAATCAAAAACAGTATAGTATTGACATAAAAACAGAAATATAGAACAGAATAGAGTCCAGAAATAAACTCACACATACATTGTTAATTTTTTTTAATGTTTATTTATTTTAGAGAGAGACAGCATGAGCAGGGGAGGGGCAAAGACAGAGGGAGACACAAAATCCAAAGCAGACTCCAGGCCGCAAGCTGTCAGCACAGAGCCTGACGCGGGACTCAAACCCACGAACTGTGAGATCATGGCCTGAGCTTAACCGACTGAGTCACCCAGGTGCCCCCATTGTTAATTCTTGACAGAGGCACCAAGAATATACACTGGAGAAATGATAATCTCTTCAGTAAATGGCACAGGGAAAAATGGCTAGCCACATGCAAAAGAATGATACCAGACCCCTGTGTTACATCACACAAAAATCAACTTCAAAATGGATTAAAGACTTGAGTATAAAACCTTAAATGATAAAATTCCTACTTAAAACCATATCAGGTAAGCCCCTTGACACTGGTCTTGGCAATGATTTTTTGGATCTGACACCAAAAACAAAAGCAAAAATAAACACATGATACGACATCAAACAAAACCTTTCACATATCAATAGAATGAAAAGACAACCTATGAAATGTGAGAAAATATCCAATAAGGGGTTAATATTCAAAATATACAAGGAACTCACATAACTGAATAGAAAAGCAAAAACCAAACAAATACCCTAATTTAAACAATGGAGAAAGGGTCCTAACACACTTTTTTCTAAAGAAGACGTACAAATGGCAAATAGGTACATGAAAAAGTGTTCGACATCACTAATCATCAGGGAAATGCAGACCAAAACCACAATGAGATAACACCTCACACGTGTTAGGATGTCTGTCATCAAAAAGACAAGAGATAAATACTGGTGAAGATGTGGAAAAAAGGGAATCCTTGACCACCACTGATAGGAATGTAAACTGGTACAAGCCACTATCAAAAACAGTCATGAGAGGGCACCTGTGTGGCTCAGGCAGTGATGTGTTTGACTTGGGCTTAGGTCATGATTTAACAGTTTGTGAGTTTGAGCCCCGCATCAGTTCTCTGCTGTTGGCACAGAGCCCGCGTAAGATCCTCTGTCCCCCTGTCTCTCTGGCCCTCGCCCCTGGTGTTCTCGTTCTCTCTCTTCTCTTTCTCAAAATAAATAAACTTAAAAAAGTGAAGTTCCTCAAGATTCTAAAAATAAAACTACTCTATAAAATCCAGCAATCGATTTCTGGATATATCCAAAGGAAATGAAATCAGAATCCTGAAGAGATACCAGCACCCTCATGTCCATTGCAGCATTGTTCACAATAGCTGTGATAGGAAAAAACCGAAGCGTTCATCAGTGGATAAAGGAAATATGATATATTCTATATTCACTAGAATATACTTCACATTCAGTATATAATATTACACAACTCAGTTAGAAAAGAACATTAGAATATTCAGCTTAATATAATTACATCACATAGATTCTCCTGTCCCTCTCCCTTATTGCAGTCTTAATAAACAATTACATTACCTATCATGAAAAAATGAAACTGAGTAAGGAAAAATCTAGTGAAAAAAGTACACATATTTTTATTTATTCTTAAATTTATTTCTTTTGAGAGCAAGAGAGTGCATGTGAGCAGGGGAGAGGCAGAGAGAGAGAGAATCCCAAGCAGGCTCTGTGCTGACAGCATGATGCCTGATGGTGGGGCTCGAACCATGAGGTCGTGACCTGAGCCAAAATCAAGAAGTTGGATGCTTAACCCAGTGAGTCACTCAGGGGCCCCAATACACATATTTTGAAAGTGAAGAGACTTAAATATATATTTTATATGTATTTAATATGTTATTTATCCTTCAAAAAGAAGAAAATCTGCCATTTGCAACAACATGGATGAATCTGGAGGGCATTATGGCAAGTGAGGTAAATCAGAAAGAGAAAGACAGTTACAGAATTACAGCATGGTATCACTTACATGTGGAATAAAAAAAAATCAAACTCATAGAGACAGAGTAGAATGCTGGTTACCAGGGGCTGGGAAGGTGGGGTAAAGAGGAAGATGCTGGTTAAAGATACAAACTGTTAGAAGATGAATAAGATTTGAGGATCTAGTGTATAAGATGGTGACTGTAGTTGCTCATACTGTGTTGTGTAACTGAAATTTGCTAAGAGAGTAGAACTTAAGTATTCTCACTAAAAAAGTAAATATGCGAAGTGATGGATTTGTTCATTAATTCAACTGTGGGAATCTTTTATATATATATATATATACACACACACACACACACACACACACACACACACATCAAGTCATTATGTAATACACTTTAAACATATTACAACTCTATCAGTCATACCTCGGTAAAACTGGAAAAAATATGTTTCTCATGAAAACTGTGGTAGGAAAGACACCTCAGGGAGAAGATGAATTTTGAGGAGGATATTGTAGAACTTCTCTTGGATTTGCGTTGAAAGAAGCCAGTTAACAAACCTAAGTAATTTTAAAAGTTACTCTTTAATAAAAGTTAGTCTTTGTATTCTAGCCCTAAGAAACATTCTATTAAATGCTGAACCTTTGGAAACAGGGAAGACATTACCGAATCAGGAATGTGACTTTTCATATAGTTCATCCTTAAAAGGATCCAGTCACTCGTGATGTATAATACAGTTTTCAAAACATTCTTAAATTAAACCTTCATCTTTGTGTTTTCTTTTTGTGTGACTGATAAATTGAATTTGACATTCCTCAAAACAATTACATTTTATATAACTTTAGTTTTCTTGATCAAAAGACATTATAATCTATTTACTTTCATGACTAATTTTCTGGTTGAAAGATGAAAACTTAAAAAATACAACCTATTTTGTCCAGTACTAAGGCCAGCATTTTTAATGAGACCATGCTATTTGCGATTGTTTTTCAGTTATACCTTGAAGAGTCTACAAATGTTTCATCCTTTCGTTTTTTTTCAAAGTCTGCAATGGTGTGATTTTCCTCCCCATGAACTCCAAAAAGTCTCCTTTATTAATATTTTTGGCGCCTACGTGTTGCCAAGCCCAGTGGCCGAGTGACCAATTCTCAAAACAGCAGTTGGTCAGCTATCTTTCTTTAAATACTTTTTTTTTTTGTAATTTGGATTTTAGGTCACCACATTCTTGTAACTTTCTTCTTATTTCAGTGACCACTCTATATTAGTCTTCTTTGCAGGAATCTTCCTTCTTTTTATAGTCTTTAAATATCGTAGTGCTTCAGGACTTAGAACTTGGCCATCCTTTTGTCTCTTTAAAATTTTTTTTCATGTTTATTTATTTTTGACAGAGGGAGGCAGAGACAGAGTGGGAGCAAGAGAGGGGCAGAGAGAGAGGGAGACAAAGAATCCGAAGCAGGGTCCAGGCTCTGAGCTGTCAGCACGGAGCCAGACCTAGGGCTCAAGCTCATGAAGTGTGAGATCATGACCTGAGCCCAAGTCGGGCCCCTGAATGAGCCATGCAGGCGCCCCCTTTTATCTCTTTATACTCATTTTCCTTGGGATGTGTAACTTTAACAACATCAAAGACTTCTAAATTTTGAATTCCTGCTTGGACTTCTGTATTCACTGATCTACCGGCTTGACACTCCTATTTAGATCTAGAGGGCCTCTTAATCTCAATATAGCTTTAGGCTAACATTTGACATTTGCACTCGTAACTGTTCTGTTCCAAGTATTTTAAGCTTTAGAAAATAACACAGCATTGAAATATACTCCAAATATATTTCTTATCACGTTCTCTGCCACTACCCCAGCCAAGCTGCCAACCATCTCTAGCTTTGATTATTCAGTCATCTCCTGATTTGTCTCATTTCTGCCATTTTGTTTCTTCCCATAGACTGTTCATTCATACATTGCAGTCAGAGTGACTGCTTTAATATAAAAGTTTTGTTTCTACATGTCTTAGATTATTCTGGCTCCTTTCAATGAACCACTGTTCTCTATATGATCCAGTTTTGGCTCCACTAAAACTCCATCCCTGGTTTTTGTTTTCTCTTTTCCCCACTATATTTTAACCACTTGGCCTCTTTTCTGTTCTTCAAACATCTCCCCAAAAGTCTCTTTCTCTAGAAAAATGCAAACCTCACCCTTTACCTCAGGCATGTCTCTGCTCAAATAGCGACTTTTTCACTTATCCACCTGGTCCAAAATAGTCACTCTCATTTATTCTGTCTTCACATAAGCATACTACTTATCACTGCTTAACATTATCTTAATCATATATTTGCTTTTTAAAAATATTTTTTATCCTCTGCCTTCCTAAAATGTAAAGTCCAAGAAGGAAAAAGACTGTACCACATACTCTTAGAAGAATAATAACTCAGTGACAGACTGATTGAATGAATGAATGAATGAATGAATGAATAATGCCTATCTCTGTTAAATCTTGTCTCAGACTAGTTTCCTCTGTGCATCTCATCTTTTGAAGCCCGGACTTGAGGAATCTGATCTTATACGTTGAGAGCCAGGCAACTTAAAAGAAAGATGGGCACAACCATTTATAGTGCCTTTAATTTTTATGTAGCTTGTATTGAGATAGTGCTTCTACTGCTGTAGAAACAACAATCTGGCGACTGTGTGTTTGAAATGACTATTTGAATATTGTCCACTTTAGCAAGAAGTATTGCTAGAAAATGTAGTGCCCCAAGATAGGATGGTCATTTTGTAAGGAAAAACTTTAATGAGATAAGGTGAGCTGTTAGAACTTGAGGTTTTTGAGATTTATAAACAAACAAACAAACAAACAAATAAATTTTTTTCCAGAGCACTGAGGAGTATTTTCTAAGTGTCAACTAAAAAGTGGTAAATAACAAGTATCTGGAAAAAAAAAAAAAACAAAACAGTTTCCATATCCAGCCAGTGTTCAATAACTTTTATGCCTCTGGTGGAAATGAACTGCTATAGAATATGCTCATCATTTTACTAGTATAGGAACCTTCAATATTACCTAGGAAGAATTATTGAAAATTAAATATCTAGTGGATGTTAAGTCTCTCATAAATAGAATTTACTTGGAGAAATACGATAATATTTGGTTAGCACTGTCTGTGAAATTGACATTAGAGAGATTAACAAGATACTTTCTAGACATTATTACCCACAAGAATGAGGAATAAGGCAAATTAAATGAAATCTCTTGTTTTAAAATTCTAGGAAGCAGAAACAAACACAAAGATTTCTTGTATAATCTTACTTAAATATCCAATAGTAATCAGGTTTCTTTTACTGTAACTTCCTAAGAAGAATATCTGCAGATTTCATTCTTTCTGTAAACGTTAACACTATTGACTCTTTATAAATAACACTGTTTGAAACTCGGGACTTCATACTTCTTTCATTTGCTGCCAGACCATAGGGTCAGAGCTCTTATCATGTAAAGCCCCTGAAAAAGTTATTATGTGACTTGATCCTCTGACTTCATATAATAAAATACAAAAAAGACGAGCATATTTCAAAGCTTATATGTGCATGTGAGGCCATATGTACCACCACTCATTTTGTTTCTAACCGACTATTAAGCTCATTGTATTCATAAAGGCGTTAAACTTTAAGTAAATTAGCTCATCAAGATTGTTTTGACATGCCAGAAACCATATTGTGGCTACAGCGATTTTACTGAGTAAATCTGAAATTTTTTCTTATTTTTTTTCACATGGGTTTCATTTTTCCTAGATGATTCAAAACAAAATCAAGTCTATCCTTTACTTTAATTAAATATATTATGAGGTAAAGTAGGCATAATTGTCTTGATGCTCTGTTAAAAAAGCCTGCATTTCTAAAATATACAACTATTTTGTAGAAATAGCGAGTTTGCTACTAATGGAATCACTGTCTGCCAAGTGATATAACACACAGAAATCCTAGCATCTAGATGTTACCAGGGACCTTACCGGGGTACAGTAGGCTGAAACCATAGAGTGCTCTACAAGACTATATGTCTTTTATAACATCTGTCTTTTATCAGTAGTAGCAGATAAACTGTATGCCTGTATTTAATTTTAAATGTTTCCAGGTTTTTAAAAATAAAATATTTATTCTAAATGTAATATGCAATTATGAATGTATTCAGATATAAGACATTTTCATTTTCATTTAATGGGTAATTCATTTCCGAGCAAGCTGATGTGTCTTTTATTTGTGAAAGCTCATCAAGGGACTGTTCCTTTCCTTGTTTAATGCAGTTTACTTTGCACAACCAGGCAGCGTTCCCTGGCTGATTACACTAATTTCTTTTTGCTAGCTAGCCTTGGAAGTCTTTGATATTATAGAACTACACTGACTGCTGCCAAAGGGGAAACTTTTGTGAATGTCTGATATAAAATGTTCTGCTTTGGATGAAAGGGATTCCCTAGAAGTGGATTTTACATCCCTTTTAGACATTTTCTGCTGGCTGTTAACTCTATACTCATCATTTTGTCTGTGACTGTTAACATGTGACGTATTTCAGTGGAAGTTGTTATGGGAAATTTTAAATACCTGCACCCTCATAGACTGACACATTTCCTGATTATTAGGGTCTGCATTTGAATTGCTAGCTAGTGTTGTAGATTGGTTTTATACTGATTCGTTCAAATTCTTGCCCCAGTTTACCTTTTTTTTTTTCTTTTCCTAACAAGTATGTGTTTGTTACCTGCCATGCAAAACACACCATGTTTGTTTCTGGGCATATGATAATGGATAGAGCACATATGGCCTGTACCTTCCATTTCTACTGTAAATGAGACAAACACCAAAAATAACTAATTTAAAAACAACTATTATAAAAATGATAAAAGAGGAATTCCACTTTATAAATTATATTGTAAATAATAACACATTTCTTGTCATGGCCAAAGAAGACAGTATAGCCTATTGAACAAAGCAGAGTAACCATTACTAATCTCCTTAAAAATTAGAGCTTTGCTTAAAATAAGTGAGCTGGCTTCCATAGGCAAAGAAAAAATGTTATCTATGCTATGTAAACATGGGATGGAAAACATATTGTGCAGTGATATTTTTTATTTCAGTGGACTTTCTGGATGAATTAAAAGTAACATAATAAATTCTGTGATGCTTAGCTACTTCAGAAGGAAACTGCAACAAAATGGTAGACAGGATAACAGCTATTGGCTACTGGCTTTAGGTTGAAGTAGGTGGAACTTGAATGCACATTGAACCAATTCCAGTTTGTCACTTTTTATTTGTTTGTTTTTTATTGTTTCAGATGCTTTTACTTTCTCCGACGCAACTGTAATCTCTGTAGGCATTCAAGTGAATATTGACTTATTTTAATTTATGCAATAAACGACATATCAATAATACATGTTCTGTGCTATCATCAGAAAGTTCAGTCAATGAAGAAATTATTCATTTTTCATAACTGTGGTCATATTTAGTCCTTGATACTCAAAGACACACCTAGCTGCTTAGCTAGAAAATATATTTTAAAATGTAAAAAAAAATGAAAAAATACATTTTAATGACATACATCATCATTTAAAAAAAAAAGGGAAAACAGAAACTGTGTTCCAATTTGAACCTGTGTAAACACAACTTAAAGTGAATCTCTATAATAGAATTTGTTTTTAAAGAAGTTAAAGTGTGCCTATTATTCAATACAAATGAATAAGTAGAGAAAAACCAACAGATACCATGAACCCCTGGCTGTTTTCCAGCTCACAGTTCTGTTATGAATATACACGGTTGAGAACTGGCTTCAGTGGTTGTGGATTGTGGTGGCTTAAGTCACTGAACATTCTTCATTTTAGACTTGTTGGGGCTATTGCGAATAAAGAATAATTTGCCATCCCTTTTTTGCATGCATTTTTAACCTTGAACTAGAACAGTAATTGTAATATCTCAACTGATTTATTAAAATGAGTTTTATTAAAATAAGAACTGCTCCATTTAACAATAAAAAGGGTCGAGGTAGGAGATAAGTGAATTTCATATGTAAATGACTTTAACCAGCTGAATTGAAATATGTTTAAATTATCTTTCACTTGTAGTTATTGTGTTACCAATAAATTGGATTCATAAACTTTAATATAGTAGGAGATTTTGCAAGAAATAGTGCTTCATAAGTATAAGTATTATTTATTTATATAATTATAAGCATACGTCACCACCACCACTGCTTCTTCAGTGATAGAAAACAAAATTCAGCAGAGTTTTATAAATATAAACACAAATTTTTAAGTATTTGTTATTATTTAGGCAGTTATTAAAGATGACAGGTTTTAAAAGAGGATCTGAGATATCTACTAACTGTGATCCCTGGCAAGTTACAAAATCTCAGTAAGCCTCAACTCCATATCTGTAAATAGATATAGTAACATTGACCCTGCAGTTCCTTAAGGAATAAGTGAAATAATATACAGGTAACAGTGAGTAGGATGTCTCACCTTCAGTGGATGCTCAATAAAGAGATGTTATTGTTCAAAATAGCATGAAAAAATTGCTTAGATGAAAAATGGCTTATTCCATGAAGAAAAATAAGGGAAACGGGCTGTGATTTCATAAGTCTTTAATGCTTTCATTTATAAAGCTTGAATATTCTGTTATCCATCAGGATGAGAGGGATGGGAGTGAAAGATAGGACGTATAGTTACAGCACCCATGCAACTGTTTATGAAATAATTAGGGAAGGATGAAATAATGAAAAGTAAACTTTGACTTCTTGTTTCATAATATAGCATACTCGCTATCCAGAAAAAACACTTCTGATATAGAAAATCAAAGATATAGATTAAATTACAGCAAAAGAAAACAACAGCAAAGAAAAACTTCGCAAAATCATGTTTGACCTCATGGGAAGCAAACAAAGAAATATTAGAGGTCATAAAGAACAAAGACAGATGAACTGTCCGTAGAACACAAGACCAGGCTTTCTCATGCTATCCACCAATCTCTGGCAGAATAGTTTTGTTTTTAATGAGTTAACAATGAAAATAAGAGACAGAGAACTCCAGAAACTTGTTATTGCAGTGGGTACTGTAGGAAAAAACATGCTCTGAAAATTGTATCAACTGAGAATCACTACCAACGAGCCTGTTCTCATGGGGCTTTGGAACCTACATTCATAACACTTTTAAGGCTAAAATATGCAAGCAAAATGTCTTCTTTAAGGTGATCCTGTGTGTTAGTCCCAGAAGATACTTAGCAGAAAAATCACAGATCTCTTTGTAGCCTGTGGTGTAAACAAAGATATTTAAAACTCCCTGTAAATTTCTAAGAAATAGGAACTCACAAAGAAAAATCAGAAAACATGCAAAGAAACAAGCCACATGAAGCCAGAGTAAGCAGAAACAAGCATGAGAATGAGAACTGCATAAACTGCAGGTATTTGAATAGCCAAATACAGAATACTAAATGAATTCAATATACTTAAAGAAGATTTCAAAAATAATACTAAATGTACACTGAATACCAATTTGTTATGAGCTAAATTGTGCCCTTCAAAAATTTATGTTTTGAAACCCTAACCCTCAGTACCTCAGAATGTGAATCTACTTGGAGATACAGCTTGTAAAGAGGTAATTAAGTTAAAGTGGGGTTCTTACCATGATTTAATCTCAACGTGTCCTTATTAGAAGAAGAAATTTGGACACACAGAGGGACCGCAGGTGCACACACACAGAGAATACCTCGTGAGGACACAGCAAGAAAGAAAGCAACTATTTGCCAACCAAGAAAAGAGGCTTCAGAAGCAACCATATCTGCCAACACCTTGATCTTAGACTTCCATCCTTCAGACCATGAGAAAATCAATTTTCTGGTTTTAATCTATCCAGTTTGTGGTATTTTTTAATGGCAGCCCTAGCAAAATAATACAGTATAAAAATGAGCAAATATTAAAAAAATAAATAAACTTACAGTATGAAAAACAAATTACTTGAAACCAGATAATTGACATTAATTGACATTAACACTTGAATTAAACACTCTTCAAGAGGAAGAATCAGGAGCAAAAATGTGTCCAATAACATATCAAGATTTATCCAACACCTTTACTAATTCAGACAGTGTGGAATTGCTGCAAGCCTAGGCAAATATACTAAAGTAGTGGTATACATAGTATATGACCCAGAAATTGGGTTACCATTTATCCCAGTTTTGTTGGGATGGCTCAGTTTACACCAGTTGTCTTGATGTCTCACTTACTTTAGTAATTTTAGTACTCTCAAAATTGTCAGTTTGAATCATAAATTACTATCACCGGATCTCCATATTTTGGAACTTTGAGGAAAGGGCAAACTAGTTAATGAATGTTACTAGCAAAAAAAATTCAACCTACAGAGAAATTTAAATTAGATGCCTATTCACACCAAATTCCGAATTCAGTTGGTACAAATATTGTGAAAACAATTTAGCATTACATGTGGAGGATGGAAATGGAGTAAGTGGCCATGTACCCAAGCCTTGGTCTTGAATCTCAGCGCAGAGGAAGGGTATCTTTTTCTAATTGGTCTGCTGCAAGGGGCACTTTTTGCAAACCTGCTTTCCTGAAACGGCACTTTTTTATTTGAATTCTCACAAATTGCTCACATTGCTAAGGTGCTGGCCGTGGCCCTGATTGGACTTTAGTGCTAGGTAATAGTTATCTGAGATAACTTTAATTTTTGATGATACGGTTCTCATTATTGACTCACTTTTTATTTATGAGTCTTTGGAGTCATAAATCATTTTCATGTGTGCTCTTATCTAACCATTATCTCCATCTTAATATTCTGGCTGTTCACTTAGGACAAAGTGCATGCTCTTAGGAGGGCGCTATGGCACAAAAAAATAAGATGGGAAAGGGAAATTCTGGATTCATAACTGCATCCAGAGGCTAGTTTTGAGAGTTTCAGAATGGTTTGATCTTTTGTTACTTTAAGTTCCAAGTCTATAAAACATGCATAATAATACCACCCCATAGGATGGGGTATGAGTTAAGTGAGGTATCTTCTTCCTGTAAAAGGTCCCGGTACTATGTCACATACATAACAGTACTAAATGAATGTTAGCTCTCACTTTTTGTGTTTATTTTTAATAAATTGAATTTATTCATCTCTTCACTTCCACCAGCAAATATAGTGTTGTTTTGTGATTTTGCCATCCATGATAGTAATAAGATTGTAATAAGTAATCTTACTACCTAATCTTATTACTACTTTTGAAGATTTGACAAAACCTGAGGTTTCTCTCCTTCATATTGGCAATTAGAAAATATCAAAGGTGTTGGGTTAATAAAACATTCTTTATTTTTAAAATATTCAATTATAAATCTGAGTACATGGTTAAGAACAGTACTTATGATGGGTTTGCAGCTGGGACTAATTTACTTCTTCAAAGATGCCCTGAGTTCTGAGCGATGGACTGAACCCTTGTAAACTATGCTAGCATTATATTGAACTTTTTCTCAGAGTAAAAATACATAGAGAAAACAAAAGTTCCAGAACACACAGAGTAAGTGAATTTGTTAACCCTAAAGACTGGACTTGAATTCAGTCAATCTTTCCGAAATTAAAGAAATACAGAAATTCTGATGTTAAACTGAAATAATTTGTAGGAACCTATTTGAAGTCTTTAAACAAGATGAAGTCCTTCAAAAGGAAACTCCAAAGTTGTCCCTGCAAATCGACCAAGTTTCCTAAGTGAAGAATACAACAAAAATATATGCCTTCTAGGATGTGGTTTCTCTTTCGGTGAGCAAGGTTAAGGAGAAGCCAAGCAATTGGCAGGTTCAAAACCGGTAGCAAAGCAAGCACATGGGACCAAGCCAAGAGCCATATTCTGTGGAAAGCTGGCTTACTATAAGTTGATCTTCGAAACTAGCAGCCCATCGAGGTTTCCCCTCCTTGTCAGTATATTTTTTCTTATTTAGTAGACATCTTAGGAAGATGGTATAGTAACTATAGTAAAAAGGATTTTAGAAATAGAAAATGAAATCGTCTATAGTGTTATCATCCAATAAGGTTATTTGTATTAATTCACATTTCTCTTATATCCTTTCAATGTGCAAAGATATTTTATGCAGTCATAATGTTACTGAAAATATGATTTTATGTGCTAAGAATTTAATATAATAGCCTTCATGTAGTTTCATAATAATGTTTGTTGCCACATGTTATTTTATTACATAGTATTGCATATGATTATATATATGATACAATAATCTGTAGCAATGAAAAAAATAATTGTGAAAGAAAGACATTCCCTCATTTTTAGATGTATAACATAGCATTCTTTTTTTACTTGTTTAGGCACTGGCATAGTAAATATACAAAAAAAAATTTTTTTTTTCTTCTATTACACTTTTCCCCTGAGGTTTATTAGTATAAATATCACCTTTTGGGCTTGTCATTTATTTTTTCCCAGAAAGTTATATGCCAAAATTAAAAACTACTGGAAATATCAGCCAACATCTGTCATTAATTGAGCCCACGCAGTGTTCTGGCCACTGTGCAAGGAGCTGGGGATATAACCAGCTCCTTAGATGAGTTTCTTGCTCTGATGATGTTTCCACTCTAGTGTTGGAGACACACCATAAACTATAGAATGTGCTTATCATCATTCTAGATAACCAAAAAAGCCTGTGAAGGCAGTTAGACCAGTGGAATAAAGTGTGTTTCAAAGAGGGCAAGACTAGGAAATTTAGTTGGGGAAGCTATGGAAAGCCTTCCTGAGTGAGATGTGAATAATGGGAAGGAGACAGAAGGTCCCAGAGAGAGAGAAGAGCAAGAACCAGGTCTTTCAACAGAAACAGATTTCCCTCGATCAAGGAATAGAAAGGCCGGTGGGAGTGACATTGGGTAAAATTCACTTTTTGTTCTATATCTTAACATAGAACATGGAGGGCATTGTCAGTCATGTAAAAGTCATTAACAGGACTGAAGCAGGGAAGGGACATGATCTTAATTTGCATTCTGTAAAGCTCACTCTGGCTATTGTGTGAATAGTGGATATTTGCAGGTAAGAAAAAAACAAAACAAAACAGAACAGGGGCCCAAGCTTGGAGCCATCACAGAATTCATGTTAGAGAGAATGGTGACTTGAACTAGGATATGGAGAGATAAGAAGTGGATGGATCAGGGTTATACTTTGCAGATAAATTCAGACGGACTCCATGATAAACTAGAATTGATGCGTGAAAGAAAGAGACAATGCTAAAGTAATACAAGTCAGCCCAGTTACTCCCAAGAACTCAAAGATATTTCACCAATCAGTAAGAAATTTTCCTTTTTAATTAAAAAAAAAGAAAGAAAGGGCAAAGAAAAACAATCCAAAGGAAACCAAAAACTTCAACATTTTTGTAGAGAGTGTCTGTTAATATTCTTCATATTCCCCACTTATTTTAAAAATAATAATAAAAACACAAGGCATTTGTGTTTTTAAGAAACCTCTACTGCCTCCAGGCAAAAATAAAGAAAATTGTTCTACTGTATGGTGTAAAACAACATTGAAACCTGCCTAAGTCCTCTTCTGGTACTGTGAACACCTGATGAAAACCTATTGATTATAATTCAACTGGCCCAAGGTGATGGAGCAGTGCCACTCAGTACCTCTTCTGTACTCTGTCCACAATTCAAAAAAAATATTTGAAAAAAATATTACTCATTTAGAAAGGTAAGAATTTGGAACTTCTGTTAGGCTCCCTCCGGAAAAAATAGACTTAACACTGTTTGGGTGTGTGTACATGCACATGTACGTATAACATAAAGAAATATATGTATATATGTCATGTGAACTTGTGCAGCTGTAATTCCTATCTGCAGTTCATTGCATCATTTGGAGATAAATAGTTACAGAGGATGGAGCTGTGACTGCAAGGGAAATCCATTAAAATGAGCTTGTTTAGTTATGTTGAGTTTTCTTATCTAGTGGCCTTAGTCCCCTATAACTACTGCCCATTATGCCAGGTCCCAAGGAAGAAATCCAAGAAGCGAGATCCAGAAAATACATATATTCTTCATTAGGTTAGTGTGCTTTGTACAAAATTGAGTTTAATCTTCTGTTGAACTAAATTGATTATTTGGTATATGAAGGAGCCTCTTCTGTGGCTATCAGTAGATCTATCTACAATATGGAAAGCAGTCTTGATATTTCCCTCTTAAGCCCATACTCTGATCTTGGACCTTTAACTCTAGTTGCTTGTCCACACTGAAGAAATCAGTCCTACTTCTCCTGTACTGCTGTAACTGATACCATAATTAAAACAGGAACCGCTAGAGACATTCTGGGTGTCTCTTTTTTACTTTTAGAAGAAAAGAAATAATAGGAATTACTGCGGTTATATTATTCCATTAATATCAGTGTTAGAAAAAGCAATGAGCAAGCTAATGGGATCTTAGATTCAAACAAACAAACAAACAAACAAAACTCTTGATAAGGGTCAAGAGTTATTATCTTTATAATCCATCAGAAATCAATAATTGGAATTACCCGCTTATAGATATGTTATCCTCAAAGTACTGACCTTTTATTTAGAAAGATCATCTCCTTATTCAAAAAATGTCATGCTGCTTCATTTCCCCAGACCGCCCCCCTTCCCTCAGAAGGCACAAAAATATGATGCTTCTGTTGATGTTCAAATCACTTATTCAGTTTTTATGGAATGCTTTGATGTTCCAAATAAATCCCATTATACTGTAGATCAAAGAGGACAATGCCTTTCACCAAAGAAGTACAGTATACCAATTAGCATTTCATCTAGGAGGAGGTATATATATATTTTTTCCTTCAATAAGTCCTATCAGTGCCTACAGCGTGCCCAGAATATGTGATAGGACTAAGTGGGCGTGTTTCCAGTGACAAGTGAATAGGCATAAGAAAGGCACAAATGTGCTGAGAACAAAAGGTGTTAAAGTTCTATCATTATCATAAAAATTCTTTGTATTTCTAATAATACTAATAACTATCATTAAACAGCTATTTTATTGCATAGTTTTTTCATCTTGAAAATATATCATAGACTAAGGAAAAATGTAAAAATGGTTAAGCAAATTATAGAGGGAACTATTCTACTTCTTCCATTAATGAGGCTAGAAGTCTTAATCTAAAAGACTAGATTCCAGTTTAGGAAAGGAACACAGCTGCTGTGGGTAACTTGAGGTTGTCTAAAGAGAATGGAGGAAGGATGCCTCTCGCAGTACATGGCAGTTTTCCCTCTGTGGAAAGATTTTGACTGTGTTTGCATGTAGGGACCATCGGTACCAACTACGAAGCTGAATTTTGCTCCCAAGCCCTTGGCGTTGACTTAAGCATCGCACTATTTTTGACTCAGTTCTAATGGAAGTTTCCTTCTTGTGATTTTATGATCTGCATCAATTTTCAAGTTAGGATTAGGAGTCTTACTTTGGTTCTACTGTTGTCTGGGGGGACATAATTCCCTTGGGATATGAGACGACTAAATTAAAATTTATCATTGTCCAGATTCTCCTCAAAACTACCATCTGATACTCAAAGGAGTATCACGTGGTACTTTTCCCCCAGGTCTTTTCTTGGGTAAATTATATCCTTTAATTCTATTTGAAAACCCCTACTGCATTCATGTAAATTCTTTTGCTTTGTGATATGTTTCTGAAAAGGATTCTAAGATGATTTCTTTTTAAAGAGGCTGAGGACTTAGGTGACCTCCTCTTTCTGTGTGCGTCTTTTAGAGTTATGTATTGCTACAAAACCTAACAGTTGCTTAAAATAATAAATATTTATTGTCTTACATTTTCTGGGCCAGAAATTCCAGGGTAGATTTGTTGGGTGATTCTGGTTCAGGTTCTGTTGTAATGTTGCCATCAAGTTGTCAGGCTGGCCTGCTGAGCATCTCAAAGCTTGACTGAGACTGGATTATTCAGTTCCAAAATGGCCCTCTCACATGTCTGTTGGTAGGGAGCTGAGTTCTTTGCCAGGTGGACCTCTCCTTAAGGCTGCTTGAGAACCCCTCAAGGCATGGCAGCTGAGTTCCCCCAGAGCGAACGAGCTAAGAGAGAGAACAGGAAAAGTCAGTGTCTTTTATGGTCTAATCTCAGAAGCCTCATACAATTAACTCCACCATTTTCCATTCATTAGAAACAAGTTATTAAGCATAGTTTTGGTTCAAGGCGGAGGGAATCAGAATCCACCTTTAGAAGGGAAAAGTATCAGATAATTTCTGGGCCTATTTTAAAACAACTAAATGATAGAAAGAGCTGCCCCCCCACCCCCCCCCCAAAAAAAAAAACAAAAAAAACTGGCTCATGTAACATTCTCGTAGCCTGAAAGAGATCCTTCCCTCTCTGGCTTAGTATTCCAAATAGAACATTTACGCACCATCACAGAAAATTTAAATTCATGACTTGTAAATGTATGAAACTAATAGAAGCAGTGCACAAGATTCTGTACAGAAATAAGGTTGAGTACATAGCACCTTATTGTGTACTATTTCAAGCACCAGTAAGATGTAGTTCAAAAGGCACTTATCTTACTGTCAGAGGCAGAAGTTTAAAAATGTGCAGGATCTTTCCTACTTCGGAGACCTGAGGCGAGTGACATAATCACTTTGCATGTCAGTTGCTTCACTTACTTAAATGAATTCTCACAGTAACTCTGTGAGGTGTGTAATATTAACCCCATTTTATAGAAGACAAAAGTAAAGCTCAGCATCATTGCAACTAGCAAGGGGTAGAGTCAGTATTACAAGGCAAGTTTTGTTGAGTCGTACCAAAACTGCTTTGTTTTCTCCTGTACTTTCTGAGGAAGAGAAAACATTTTGTAAATTACTCGATGATGAAGCATGTATGAAACTGTGTAGGCGGCACGTGGATGGCTCAGTCAGTTAAGCATCCAACTCTTGATTTTGGCTCAGGTCACGATCTTACGGTTTGTGAGTTCAAGCCCTGCATCAAACTCTGTGCTGACAGTGTGGAGTCTGCTTGGGATTCTCTCTCTTTCTCTCCCTCTGCCCCTCCCACACACTCTCTCTCTCTCTCAAAATAAACAAATAAACGTAAAAAAAAAAACTGTTTAGTATTTTTTTAAATTTTTTATTTAAAAAATGTTTTTAATGTTTATTTCTGAGAAAGAGAGAGAGAGCATGAGCATGGGAGGAACAGAGAGAGAGACACAGAATCCAAAGCATTCTACAGGCTCTGAGCTGTCAGCACAGAGACTGACGCCAGGCTCAAACTCCTGAACCGCGAGATCATGACCTGAGTCAAAGTTGGAGGCTTAACCGACTGAGCCACCCAGGTGCCACAGTATTTTATTTTTAATGAAGTTAGCATCCATATAAAACACAAATTCTCATAAATACAAGTTATTCCTGTGAGAACCCATAAACCTCTGCTTCCATTAATTAACAGATTTTTAAATATTGGCAGTTACTAAAGGTGTTCTTTAACATAAAACTTTGAGTTAAGGTAAGCAACCAAAGAATACACTATACTACATTTATCCAACCCTGTGTCTCGCCTTGCTTTGTAATTTCTTATCCGAGGCTGAATTGGTATGGAGGGTTGTGATTCACAGCTTAGTTCTGGTGACACACGCAGGTGAATGTCAGATCCGTGGTGTTCTTGGATAGTTCATATCTGCCTTCTTTCTTCAAAGCCTAGATTCATCCGGTATCTAGAGTGTGCTGTAGATAGATAAAATAGGTATAGAAAGTTTACCTTTATACACAGTTTCCCTCTAATTATTGACTGTACTGCTCTGGACCAGGTATTAAATATGATAGTTGAATAGCCTTAAATGAAACTATTAAAACCAAGACATATGCTTAAAGCTTAGATGGATGTTTGGGAATTCAGAATCCTTTGTTCTACTTGGAACATGGCAGATTTACCTGAAAGTTGAACTTATTTAATACTTAAGCTATTAACTTTTCTGAAACCCTTAGGCATCCAGATTGCATGTCTTAGTTATAGAATCCTTCCAATGTTATCATTGGAAGGGGCATTGGCCAAATAAAGCATAAAGATGGGTGTCATTCCTATGAATGCTGGTCTGTTTCCTCCAGGCTGCAGCTAGCTTATATTGGAGTTTAACAAGTTACAGAACTATTGAGTATTTAATATCACTGTAATTTATTACATGACAACATACTGAGGCTGAAAAAGTGATCAATTTCAAAGTTCTCCCTTAATATGTAAGAAGGAAGTTGTATACTGGGCAAGTATGAATCACAAGGTAATAAATGTCCTAGAAGATTTTAACAAATGTAAATTGCTATATAAATATTAAATAAATTACACAATATTTTTAGGCTCTGAAACATCAAATCAATTTGCAAAGGACTAAATGTCAAACTAAATAATGCATGTTTATACATATTTCTTCTAAGGGCCATTATTACAACTTTAGCAACACTGTTTGTTTTAAAATTTTTATATCCAGCACATATTCACGTTTTGGCATTTACCCCATATAGGGTAAATACCCCATATTTACCCCTGTTTTCTTTGTTTTAAGCACCAACCTTCATTTTTCCAGGGAATAATTTGAAGCTTGAAGCTTTTGTACCAACTTGTCACTTGCTCTGCTTGGATGAATTGCTGGAAGTTGAGAAATGGGAAGGACGTTATCAGAAGATAAGGGTCCTGGGGAAAATAGTGCCCCTCAACATTTACGAGTGGGAGGCATTTGATTGAACTGAAGTTCAAAGGCGACAGCATTAGAGAATTAAAAATTCACATATTGGCAGTCTGTGTCCTGAGGGGGGAAATGTGGAAGGAAGAAGAGTGTCTGGTGAGAAAGGGATTTTAGGCTGATACAGTACAAGGATTATGCCTGTATTGGTGGCATTTGTGTTATCATTATCACTGATATTTTGTGTACTTACATTATAGCAGGTCCTTTACGTAAAGTTTTTCATTTTTAAACCTCACTCCCAGTGAGATTTCTGTCCTCGTTTCTATAGATGAGGAATTTGTCACTCAGAGCAGTGACACTCAGATCACTGACTAAACGCATGTAACAGGTGCATACCAATGACTTTACGTAAATCCAGGGCAGTACTGTACTAAAGACAAGGCAGGTGGTGTACCACCCTCTCTCCTGGCTGCATCTGCCATGCTCACGGAGGCAGTTTGCCTTTCTAAATCATTTTCTGGGTCATCGACTCCCAGTGTCTTTCCCTAGTGCACCCCCTGGAGTATACAGGGTTACCACACTGTCAGAGTCACCGACAGACCTAGCACAGCCATTGGTCAGTCAGACACTCTGGGATTTCTTTCCCTTGCACTACTTTGAACAAACCAGCTGCTTATTCAATGCTGAGATGCAGTGTAGTGTTTGTTTCAACTATAGTAAAACATCAAAATAGGACTAGGTCTTAGCTGGTGTTGAGAATGAACAGACCTCAGAGAGCAGGAGTTTCAGACTGAGAAAAGTCTTGAGAGAATGTCGTGTTATCAGGAATATGATTTTCAGTAGGCAAGAGGGAAGAATTCAGATGAGAACGTAAAATGAGCATCATGAGGGAGAACTTCTGGAAATTTTCAAAATTTGATGAAGGGAAATCATCACGGATGTCCATGGGGATACACCAAAAGATTGGCTGGGATTAATATTAAGATTCCAGAACATTATTCCAGCGGCCAAGAGGATTAGCAAAACAAGACAGGTCTGAGCAGGAAACCAAGTCAAGGACTGCTTCATTATTAAAGCCTTACTCTGCAGAGGAAATTTCTTATAAGTAGAAATTATTTGAAGAGATCAATAAGAAATAATTAAAGAGGCCAGTTCCTAAAATCAGAGCAGAGAGTCAGAGAAATCGACTTGATGCCCAACTGTCCACATATGTCTTTAGTTGATTTGTTACAGAATTGAACAAGTGGAAGTTCATCCACAGGTGGAGACTAGCAGGGGACTGAATGATTTAGCTTTAGTGTAATAGAGAACAGAAAAAGGCAGTTATGCCACTAAACATCTTGATGATAAATGAACTCAATTTCTTATTTTGACATTAATAATCTGAAGATGCAAGCTTTTTGTCAGTAATGTATCTGAAATTTACTAACATTGTCTCAGTTTTTATTCCCAAAAGGTAAATGTTTGCATGTTTGAATTAGAAAAACGTATTTATAAATTTCACATTGTAAAATCCAAAATAAAATGATTATTTCTATTATTAATCTTTTAACATCAGGTTTTTGTATTTGGCCCTAAATCCAAATGATTTTTTTATTTTTTTAAATTTTTTATTATTTTATTATTTTATATTATTTATTATTTTAAATTATTATTATTTTTATTATTTTATTATTTATTTATTATTTATTTATTATTTTATTATTTTGATATGAAATTTATTGTCAAATTGGTTTCCATACAACACCCAGTGCTCATCCCAACAGGTGCCCTCCTCAATGCCCATCATTCACTTTCCCTTCCTTCCCACCCCCCATCAACCCTCAGTTTATTCTGTTTTTAAAGAGTCTCTTATGAAATAAGTCAGGCAGAGAAAGCCAGATACCAAATGATTTTTTTTAGAGTTATATTTTTGCCTGTTCTATTTCCTTTACTAAAAACAATGAACTTGAGTTAGTAAAGGTTTGCGTATGATAATGTGGATAAAATGACAATAGCTATCATTGGAGGATTCGAGGAGACTGATTGTGATGGGGAGTGCCTCATTTAAATTACCATATTTAAGTCCCACAACAGCCTATCTGGAAAGTTGGCTTTATCAATCCCTACAGACAGTCAGTAAATGTGTCCCTGTTGAAAGGTAAGAAAAAGGCATACTGAGACACAAACCTAGGCTGACTCAAAACCTATTTTTAACTGCTTACTGTATTATAAAATGAGATACATAGCCCACTAATATAAAGCTCCTTGTAGCCTTCTATTTCATTATGCAATAGAATAGGAAAACTCAAGATGTCCCTGGAGTAAGAGGGAGGAGAGCTTTGATCACTAGACTGCCTTGTCCTTCTATCTACTCACAAAGACAATATAAAATTTAGTTAAAACATTCCAGTTGTCTCAAAAAGACATAATCCATGGGTTTCAAATTGATCGTGGGTTTTTTTTTTCACATTTTGAGTCAAAATATCATGTATTTTCAAGCTTTCAATGTTTTTGTTCTTTTTTACTTTTTAAAAACATACCAGAAATGTTGGAAGTTTGGAAAAAGTTGCTACAAGATAGCTACAAGGTATAATAAGGTACTTTATCTAAAAAGGGAAATCCTAGAACTTCAGCCTAAAAAGACTAACCTAACAGGAAGAATATGATAAGCCTACCTAAGTCATATTTCACATAATAATTGATTTTGCTCTTCGAAAAATATTTTATATGTTACACTGGTGAGCTGGGCTTGAACTATACTTGCTCTATTAAATGCTTAATTTAATAATAATAGACATCCTCCTATACCTTCTTCCACTGTCCACCACTCTACCTCCCATAGCCTTATGAAGGCAATCTCTTTTCCACAGCAGATATTGTGTGACTGTTGGAACATAGCAACTATACAAGGAACCCTAGTGAAGGCTTATCCTGGGAGATCAGTTCCGTGGTACAGATTATTTTGGGATTCTCAGAGAGCCTCCTTACTTTGTCTTTTAAACCCCATTTTATGACTGCTCCTGGAATTAAAAAAGAAAACAAAAATGTTCACTTTCCCTTTATGTCGTACTATACTTTAGAGATGAGAGACATTTTGGTGGACATCTACTCTCATTTTATTTAAAAAAATTAAGATGCTGGGAAATAACAAGACTTGTCAATTGAAGTTAGAATCCACATTTTCTGACTTCCAGGTGGCAATCAATTCTGTTTCCAAAGTCTTTCTTTCTGAACTTGATAATCTGAGCTCAAAATTATCTTACGAATTTTCACATTTGTATCCTATATATTAAATGGCACTAATTTTATGATGACCTTTTATCTTAAACAGAAGATATAACTACAACAAAATTTTTAGGATTTCTGGCCTATAAATAGATTAAATTGATTCTTTAGAATTAAATAGAAATGGGGAGAAGATGTTGGAAGAATGTCAAATAGCATTACATTTTTTTTCCAGCGCAGTGTAAATGTCAGATTTTGTGGAAATACGTAATATATATCATCCTTTATTTTTTAAATTTTTCCGAAGAAGAGAATATCAGTGGGGTTCTTTTGGGTTCTCTTTCCCACCCCACAAAAAAAGATTTACATCTACATATTAGTTTATTGTTAATATTCTTGCTGCTATAACAACTTACAACAAATATAGTGGTATGAAACAACAAAAAATATTCTTTTATAGCTCTGGAGGCCAGAAGTCTAAAATCAATCTTAAGTTCTAGTATTGGGTATTGGCAGTTCTAGTTCTGTCTGGAGAGTCCTGGGAGAATCCACTCCTTAGCCTTTCTAGCTGCCCACATTTCTTAGCTTTGCCCCCTCCCCCACATGACTCCTACTTTTTGATTCTTTTCCTTTCCTTGCATTGCATCTCCTACAACTACTCTGTCTCCCTGCCTCTCTCTTACAAGAGACCTTGCAGTTCATTGAGACTACACATTGGTTCCATCAGGATAATCTCCCTATCTCAAGATCCTTAAATTATTGCCAAGCCCCTTTGCCATATAAGGCAACATATTCACGGGTCCTGGGGCTTAGGATGTGTTCGTTTTGCAGGGGGGTACAGAGGGGAAGGATTATTTAGCCTGTCATGATCTGCTATGAACTTGATACTTCAGCTGATTTTAGCTATGCTTCATGGATTTCACAAGTACTGATGTATAAAGCTTGTTCATTTTCCATGGGTAGCCCCTGTTGGCTCTTCTAACTACGACACTGCTGTGAATGAGTGACAGGATTTGTTGTGACAGGAATCCTTTGGTAAAAGGTCAACATTAATCCTGTAAGCCAATGTATTATCTCAATTCATTGTTAACAGTCAAAATATGCCCATGAACTGAGACATATGAGCCTATATGCATTTTCTCATTAGAAGTTGGTCATTTCAGTAACTTAACTCCTCTACATTTTCCAAATTCATACAAAAATGTATGCTAACTAAGTGAGGTAGCAGATCAGTAAATATCATGATAGTGATGATTAACCTTAATGAAAAACCTAGGGCAGGCATTCAATTCCATCACCAAAAACCTTTGAATGCCCTGATTTTATTTATGTGCCGATTTAATTCCTATAGAAGCATTAGTACAGTTTGTCTTTTACTGTTTTCTCTGTTCTTCATTTACTGTATTCATATTTATACAGCTTAGCATATGAGAAGCATAGATGTTTGTACTAATTTTTTTGTAGTTGTTTAAAGCACAGATATTTTAACACAGAGAACATTTGTTGATTCCATTTAGAGCTTTTTTTTTCTTAATAGGAAATAATATACTTAGAAGTATGTTCTGTGGGAATTTGTTACAGACTGCCTGTATGCAGAAAGCTGTATGAAAGACACTGGGAGAAGAATGCCTTCAGAAATAAGTTGAAGCCTCGTCACACGCATCCTTTTCACCCAGAAGTAAGTGCCTCATGGCAACAAGGGTATAAAAATTCTGTAGGACCATGAATCATGAGTGAGAAGATAGGAGATAGAGGGGGAGAAGGTGAGAACCTGAGAGGCAGAGGAAGGTTGGGATTAGACACAGACTCTGTTCTGTACTGGCTCGTTGCAATAATGTAAAAAGTTCCAAAGTTCACATCTAAGCACATGCCAGTGGTAGAGATCTCTGTTTACCTGTGGACATTGTTGTAGAAGAACGGGAAGGTCAAGTTTCTGTAAACCCCCCAAAACCCAGAAAATTGGGTGGTAGACTGCCTTTTGCCTAGAAAAGAGTCATTCAGTTTGAATTATTTTTTAAGCAATAAAAACCAAAAGAGGAACAGAATGCAGAATGAAAAAGCTGGTTTTATCAAAAAAAAAAAAGTCATAGTTTTACATCAAAGTAAGGAATATCAAAATACAGGTAATTAAAGTCATTACTGAAGCTACTATCCTTGAGGATAGTTTTCCTGCTAAAGAGTTTCACACAGTTCTTAAGTTCAGAGTCACTGGTCTGTGCAGTCAGAAGAGGAGCAGAGGGAACTCCGGGGATGGTGGGTGGTCCTGGAATCCTTATAGATCAGTAGACCTAAGTTCCAGGAGATCTCTTGTTTTGTTTTGTTTTGTTTTGTTTTAACTTTATTTATTTATTTTGAGAGAGAAAGAGAGAGAAAGAAAGAGAGAGATAGAGGGCAGCATGAGTAGGGGAGGGGTAGAGAGAGAAGGAGAGAATTCCAAGCAGGCTTTGCCCTGTGAGCACAGAGCCCCATGCAAGACTCACTCTCAGGAACCACAAGACCATGACCTGAACTGAAAGCAAAAGGTATGCTAAACCTACTGAGCCCCCCAGGGGCCCTGACATCTCTGTTTTAAGACAATATGGATTGTTGTAGCTCTGTTAAACAAGCAATGCCAGGCGCCAACCACTGCAACATTGTATATGGTGCAAGTTACCTGTGCCTCACTTAGTCCATTATCTTGCTGCTGCATTTAGACATGAACTGTGTGAAATGGGTAATGGCGGCAGTTCTTCACACAACTCAGGAGGAAAACTCCTGAAGAAACACTTTAGCAACAAAGAAAATATATTTTTTAAAGTCAGAGTTGATGGCCTAAATGTGAAATGACTAAACACTAAGGGAATTCCAGGAAATTTCTAATTTCCTGCAAGATTGTATTCAGCAATTCTAAAGATTAAGTGGAGTGAGAGCTACCTGTTAGGCCCTAGACCAAGTTGAATGTCGTGTTGTCCCTGCACTTGATAAGCTTATATTTTGGTTGGGAGAATAAAAGCTTTTAATAAAGGTGATTTGCTAATTGTGTAATTAACAATGGTTTAATTTTATAAGATTACAAACCTCTTTTTATAATTATTCCACATGAAAGAAATTGTCCAACCCTATGTCCCAATTTTTGTTAAAAAACAATTTCACCATTTAACCTTAAAATAGATATTACTTGTTGGGAAATAAAATCAGTACACCTAAGTGGCAGCTTCTTCATCTCCCAACAAAGTTTCTTTGGAATGTTTTGTATTCAAACCAATGTGATTGACTTTTGAGTACTCCCATGGTCCCTCTAGTACCTTTAACACCATAATTAGTATCTGCTAATGATACAGAGGGAGTTAAAAAAATTAAACCCAGATTATACAGTGGACTTTGGAAAAGAATGTGTAATGCTCCAAATTACAGATAATTGTCCAAAAAAATCTACACTTCATTCTGTCTATGTTGATTCAGCTTCAAAGCCTGGAAAGAGATCAAGTTTTGGCCCAGTCTAAATAAAGTTTTGCCAGACTCTTACCAGTATAGAAAGCCAAAGTTCCACATTTGTTTTTCTTGGGTCATGTGTAAATGTTTTCAAATTTTGTTATTATTCATTACTAATGAACTAATTTTTCATTAGCATAGCTCCCCTTTCTTAATCTAACACTCAGATATTATCCAGCTCAGTTTTGTTTTTCAATGTCAGTTATCAATACACCATATAATTAAATAGATCCTAGTTTATTGTTTTTAATAGGTTCATTTATGTATAGCCTTTTAACTTCTGGGTCCTTGACTACTTCTAGGGAATTTAGCAGAAAGTTTAAAGTTTGACCATTATAGTCATTTTCAAGTCTTGGCACAAAGAGACTGTTTTGGAAATGGCTTGAGATTTTATTGAGATTTTGGCAGAAGGTGATTAATGAGATCCTATAACTTCAATATTTTTTCCTAAATTATAAGAATGTTTCTTCCCCATCAAGCTTTCTTAACTTAAATTCAACTTGATTAGAGACTTTTCATATTACTTGTTTGGCCTTTGTCTCCCTCTCTCTCCCTCTCTCCCTCTCTCTCTCTCTCTGGCAGGGATATAAGGAATATATTTTGATAAGTGTTGTTTTCTAAATTTGGTGACTAGTTATAGAGTTTGTAACCTATTGCCTTTAAAACAGTTTGTTGCTAAAGATTTTTGAAAACATGTATTTCTTGATGTGAGATTTTTCAATCACACCCAACTTTCTCTTGAATTGCTGTGATACATTAGTGTTACAGAAGTAATTCAGTTTGCCAGGTGACATCATGAAAGTCATTCAGACTCCTAAAGAAATCAAAACACTCTATATTAAAAGTCTGATTTAAGTTTAAAATATTCAAAATCATTTCAAAAATCTATTCCCTCCTTTTAGGGTCTGGCATATAATAACATCCAATGAACAGTTGTTTCATGAATGAGTATACATGGAAGAACCATTCAATACAAAAGCTAGAGATGTTAATATTAAATACCAATGAAATTCAGACAGTGAATGCACAAGGCATCTCCTCCTGTTTTATCTGCATATTCGCATGTCTCTCCTTAAAATGAACCTGTACCCATTTGATGGCACTTTCTCTCCATGCATGCAGAGTGGGAGGGTATTAAGTTTTCAAGACAGATTACTAGTATTATTAGCTCTACCATATTGAAACTATAGTCATAAGTGATTCAGTCACTGTCACTCCAAACTCCTGGCTTTGATTCCTTTGAACACTTGGTGGAGTGGGGTTATAGATGATCTACCCCTGGAGAAAGGATAGAGCAGTGAATGTACGCATAATATGCAATAGGCAGAGTTTCTTTCTGACTTTTCCAGGATGTCTGTCTATTCTTAAAAAGTTTCTAGGTACTAGAGACAGAGATAACAGAAGGGAAACAAGAAGTGCTACCCAAGAAAAGAGGATTCTAGGGGATTGACCTTTGCTAATGACTATTACCGGTTAAAGAGGACATTGGAATTTAAATATACAATATAACCAAGAAGACAAGGGAACAATTATGGATGGTATCTCTGGGTCTAAAAATGCTGCTTCATGAAGGCCAAATAGGGTCCCAGGATTCATTCCTGGCATAGGAGATACCATGTTTTGTGGTCAGAATATTTCTTCTTTTTCTTCATTATTATCTTCATTATCATTGTCTTAGGAGCTAGAGTTGATTAAACTACTATAAAACGGTGCTGAGTTTAATTTACTATGTTTTTACATGTCATCCTCCAAATAACTCCTTATGGTATGTCATTATCCAGATATTACATACACACACACACACACACACACACACACACATATATATACAAATAAATATTATATATGCATATGTATATTTTAATTACTCAGTTATGTAACATAGCCATAAAAACAATAGACCCTAGATCTATCCAAGTACAAATCCTGATCTTATCTCTACTAACACAAAAATTGGGAGTAACCCAGATCTTCAGTCAGAACCTTTTATTAGATCAATAATTCCAAGCTATATTCCCTTGAAAACTTTGTTCCAAAATATTGTCTGTAATGAAAAAAAAACAGACATAAAATGATTATTCCATCCAATAAGCTTAGAAAAGCATGCATAAATATACTTCCTTTGGAGATTGAGAAAGTATATTTATATTAATGGTCAGGAGAATTTCTACAATAAACAAACTTATTTCATATTCTTCAACTCCTTTGCTCAGGTGATATGTCCTTCCCACCTCTTGTGCCAAGTTCTGTAGTAAACAAACTTGTTTAATCTTCTTCAGTCCGTTATATAGCCTTTAAACCTTTAGTGCCAGATAATATCACAGAGAAATGTCTTGGGAAACACTTTAGGAATTTTACAGTAAAACCTAACACAGTTCCCAGACATGTAGCAATTTTCAAAACATATTTATTGACTCAGTGAATGAATGGATGGGTGGATGGATGGATGGATGGATGAGTTCAGTTTTGGGTAATTATGAAAAGGAGCGAGCTTTCTATGAGAGAGCAAAAATTAAGCTATTCTCCATCTCTCTCTCCCTCTGGCTTACATTATTCTCCATGTTTTTGTGTTCTCTTTTTTTTGTAGCTCCCTGCAGATTTGGCATTCCTATAGGAATCTGTGTTGACTGCTTAACTGTCAAAGCCTCACTATATAGACCCTCGTTGGTACTTCTATAAAAATGGACTCTGCATGAGGATTTTAATTTGACACTCAGTAGAATAGGAAATGAAAAGTTTAAGAAGAGGTAAAGCCTAATAATAAACTTAAGATTGTTCCAGCAAAATAGATCAGATGAGTAGAGTATTCTCATTTCCCCTTGATGTGCCATATGGAAGGGAGAATCTCATCATCACCTCAGCGCATTGTCAGGGCACAGGAGCCTGGCTCTGGGCCAGTCCACCATAAACTTCTTACAAATGGTGTAATTAAATTCCTGAGTGAAATGTTGAACTGACTCCATCTCCTAAAGCAGTCAAAAACTAAAATTTACTTTCTCATCACACTTTCTAGTAAAGCTGATTTTAGGAAAACGTTCCATTGAGAATTATAAAGAGTGACTATTAAAGAGATGGACTTGAGTTAATTTATGTTAGAATTATTTTTTTTTCCTGATAGAAATTTTTAATTCAAATGTTTATCCTGATAATATGGTAAATGTCATCCTTAAGAATTTATAAATTAAGGAGGTCATGTCTTTAAGACACCCAGCTGAAAGGCTGTTGTCATTCTGATTCATCAGGAAAGCAGCAAGAGAAAGGTTTTCATCTCTCTACCTTCAGTGAGGTGCTATTTAGAAACAAAACAAAACAAAACAAAACAAAAATAGAAACAGATAAAGGATGGTTCTGTGATCTATTTTAAGGAATGTAAGGGTTTTCCCTCAGGTTGTAAGCTATTAAAACTTTGTTTTCAAAATTATACTTTCCTAGTCAACATTTACATTGTAGTACAATTTTTATATTATGTTTAGATAAGATTTCATATCCATTTAATAATTTGATATAATAGCTTTACTAATTACAAAGATGAGAAAAGTAAATAGGTTAATTGCAATTTCTGAGTTTCCAAAAATAACTTCTTTCCTCTCCTCTCCTCTCCTCTCCACTCCTCTCCTCTCCTCCCCTCCCCTCCCCTCCCATCCCCTCTCATCCCCTCCTTTCCTCTCTCCTCTCCTCTCCTTTCAGAGAGAGAGCACATGCAAGCTGGGGAGAGGGCCAGAGGATGAGAAAGAGAAAAATCTTAAGCAGGTTTCATACTCAGCACAGATCCTGATGTAGAGCCCAGTCCCACAACGCTGGGATCATGATCTGAGCCAAAATCAAGAATCTGATGCTCAATGGACTGAGTCGCCCAGGCACCCCTCCAAAAATAACTTCTAAAAAAATTACCTCACGTCCTCACATCCAACTGAGGTCTATACCAAAAAAAATGTTTTCTTTTAATGTTTTGTAATAGCTACACATTGAAAGAGATTATATAAATCACCATTCTTTTGCAATAATTTTAAAAAATAATAAGGCAAAAATCTGCATGCTTATAATATAGCTTTGCCAGAAACTTCCAAGTGTCAAGTGCACCCAACCTTAATCTCATGCCTTTACTTCCATTGCACATTTTTGCATGTCTTAAATAACTTATTATTTAGTTTGTATATTTTTGTCCTTTACAGGTCAGAATGACACTTGCTACGTCATTCTAAGACTTTCTCTTTTATTTCAGTATTACATTTAAGCTACTTACCCATGTCACCATGTCAGCAGTAGTACTCCAATGCCAATCCACTGATTTTTCTCTAGTTTCTCATTATTGCAAATAATAGTAGCATACACAGTTTTGTAAGAGTGTATTCACGCACAAAAGTTTCTCTAGGGAATAAATCTGGAAGTAGAATTTCTGAAGCATAGGTTATAGATATCTTCAAATGTGCTAGATAATTCCAAATTCTCTTTTAAAATGTGTATAACAGTTTACACACACAGAATGTTTTCAGTTTTGTCTAGAACATTTACTTTTTGAATCCCTTCTGGAATGAATTATTTTATAGAGTTTAAGGTAAAAGTCCAATTTCATATGTTTCCTATATGAATAAGGTATTATGCCCAAATCATTTTATGGTAATTCTCTACTCTTCCCACTAATTTGAAAATACAGTGCTATTATATATCATATTAAGTTATATGAGTGTTTTTGTTTCTAGGCCTTTGTTTCTGTTTTGTTTGTTTGTTTTTTGTTTGTGCACAGATACTATTAATTAGTTGTTGAGGTATAATTTGCATACTACACAATTCATTCATTTAAAGTATAAAATCCAGTGATTTTTACTTTATTTACAGGATTGTTCAGTTATCACCATGATCTAAGTTAGAACATTTTTTTTAATGTTTATTTATTTTTGAGAGAGAGAGAGAGAGAGAGAGAGAGAGACAGAGCATGAGCATGAGCATGAGAGGGGCAGAGAGAGAGGGAGACACAGAATCCAAAGCAGGCTTCAGGCTCTGAGCTGTCAGCCCGATGCAGGGCTCGAACTCACAAACCGTGAGATCATGACCTGAGCCAAAGCCGGACGCTCAACCGACTGAGCCACCCAGGCACCCTATAAGTTAGAACACTGTTATCTTTCCTATAAGAAATCCACTACATGTTAGCAGTCCAGTGTCCCTCCCCGGCTCTTCCTGCCCATGACCATCTCTTCCCCTGGCCTAAGAAATCACTAATATACTTTCTTTCTCTATACTTTTCCCTGTTCCCTGCATTTTATATAAATGGAACCATAAAATAGGTGGTCTTTTATGATAGACTTCTTTCATCTAGGATAATGTATTCATAGTTGACCCGTGTTTCAGCACCACTTCATTTGTTTTGTTGTTAAATAATAATTATTTGGATACGCTGCCTTTTATTTATCTATTCATCGGTTGGTAGACATTTGGGTTGTTTTGCTTTTTGGCTACCATGAATAATGCTGCAGTGAGCATTCATTTACAAGTTTTTGTGGAATCATTTCTCTTGGGTATATATATATAGGAATTGAATTCATGAGTCATATGGTAATTCTGCTTAACTTTTGGAATATGTACCAAACTGTGTTTCCAAAGTGACTCTACCATTTTACATACCCACCAGCAATGCATGACGGTTCTGATTTCTTTATTTACTGTAGATTTATAACATGCTTTGTTATCTGGCAGGAACATTCTCCCAGATTGTGCTTCTCTAGGATTACCTTTGCTATTCTTGAAATTTTGCTGTTCAATCTAAATTTGAGAATTAGCTTTATAGGCCCCACAGGAATTCCCATAGGGATTTTCACTAGCATTGGATTATAGATTATTTTGGTAGGAAGGAACATCAGTATCATATTATATTTTCAAATTCTTAAGGATGCTGTATCTCTGAATGTATTTAGTTGTTCCTTGGTTACTATAAATAAAGGTTTACAACTATATACATGGTTGCTTTGCATCTTGTGGAATTTATTCCTAATGAATTTTATTGTAATTTTTATTTAAGTGTTATATTTCAAAAACATTTGTTTATATATTTTTGACAGATGTGCAAATAGCATTTACTATGTGCCACACACTATTCTAAGTAGTAAACCAATATATGAATGTTGAGTGAATGTTGAGTTTGTGTGTGTGTGTGTGTGTGTGTGTGTGTGTGTGGTATATAACTTTCCACCTATAGATTTTAATTGGGATTAACTTTAATTTATTCAGTGATGTTATTTTCTATATTTAATCCTCACAATAACTTTAAAACAGGTACTGAGAAAACTGTAGCTCAGAGAAGGGAAAATACTTAACCAAAGCAAGCAATTGGGAGAAATGAGACTTTGACCCAATTGGGTCAAACAGTAGAGATCACTCTTGTTATTTCAATCTAAAGTAATCACACCTTAGAGACTCTGAATTCTGTGCTAAAATAAACGTCCTCATACACTTGGTTTTACATAAGTTTTGATAATTAAGGGCATTTTCTTTTTTGTTGTTGTATTTGCTTGTTTTTAATTAAGAGCATTTTCTTTAGGAAGTGTATTTTCACTCATGTTTACCCACAGGCACCTTGACTCCCACTTATCACAATTAAAAGTCCTTATAAAATAGCAGTGGTTATATGTAATGGAGCAGAAACTTATGGGGACTGGAGTACTAAGTACCCCGGGGTATTTTACATCATATACTTAGAAATTTATATAATTGGTTTTGATTTTTAAAATATGCCTGGTTTAGGAAAAAGGACACACACACACACACACACACACACACACACACACTAGAATAAAGAAAAATCAAACCAGTTGAAAATTCAAACACCTTCTGCATTTGTTTTCTGAGACTACCTTGGCGAATTGACACAAGTTTGGTAGTTTAAAAACAAAAGAAAATTTTTTTTTCAGTCTGGAGGTCAAATCCAAAATAGAGCAGGGTCGTGCTCCTACATATCAGGTGCTCTAGGAGAGAATCTGTTCCGTGCTTCTTTTAGCTTCTAGTGGCTGCTGACTGTAATGAGTTAATTTTATATGTCCACTGACTGAGCCATGGTGCCCAGATTTGATCAACACCCAGATTCTGGGTGTTTCAGTGAGGGTGTTTTGTGATGATATTTACATTTAAATAGACGGACTTTGAGTGAAGCAGATTGCTCTCCATAATGTGAATGGGCCTCATCCCATTAAGTTGAAGGCCAGATAAAATCTCTTCAGAGGAAGAGGAAATTCTGGCTTCAGATTTTATCTGCATTAAAGTTTCTTCCTGGTTCTCTAGCTGGACTGACTTTGGACTCACACTGAAACTCTTTTGTGAGCCTCCTGCGTGCCAGCCTCCCTTATAAGATTTTGTACTCATCAACCCTCCACAATCACATGAGCCAGTTCCTTAAAATAAATCTCCTTCTCTGTATATACACGTCGTCTTGGTTTTATTTCTCTGGAGAATTCAGACTCATACATTGGGCTTGTGGCCACAACCCTCCAATCTCTGCCTACATCTTCATATTGTTGCAGGATTTCTTACCACAATACCGGGGATTTGTTGTCTCGCTGCTTGGAAAAATGAAGAGGTGGACACAAAATGAGCAGCAGGCAAAAGTTTATTAGAATATAAGATTAGAAATGAAGAAGAGTAGAAAAACTCTCTTTACAGAGAGGGGACATTCAAAAGTAAATTCCTGCCTACAATAGGCAAGGGTCCATGTTTTATAAGGTTCTGGTCAACCCACCCCTTCCCTTCTCCCTGTTCCTTCTCAGATTTCATCCTTATTGGCTGGATAACTCTAGGTGCTGGGTTGTCCATTCCTGATTGGCTCGTTTCCATTGTATGAGGGGTGGTCTGTGGCCATACCAGTTCCTTGTGGGTCATGGGTTTTATGGTCTACTCATTTTTAGTCAGGTCTTTTGTCAAATTCTTGGAGGAAAACTAAGGGGGAGTTTTCTGAGGGGGTTTGCTGTGGTCAGACACTCCAGCATTGTTCCAAAATGTCTTTCCCCACCCAGGGGCCTCAGGTCCTAATGCTTTCCCTCTCTGCCTATTTTATCCTATGTTTTTCCTATCATATTACTCTCACTTCTGTGTCTGATCCCCCTCCACCTCTCTCTTACAATATTTATGATGGTCTTTAGGGTCCACCCAGATATTCCAGAGTAATCCCTTCATCTCAAATATTTTTATCCAATTACATCTACAAAGACTGTTGTTTTGAATAAGGCAATGTTTAAAAATTTAAAAAAAAAAAAAAGCCAGGGGTTGAAAGGTCAGACTCTATTCCTGCAACTAACCACAGTTTTGGAAATAACTTTGTCAGATTCTTGTTTGATTTTTTTTTTTTTTTTTGCATCGAGGTAATATCTCATAGAACCAGTATATGTGTTTTGTTGTTGTTTGCATTTCCTCAGAGCAAGTAAAGTGATATTAGAAGGATCATGTGTTTTTGTTTTTCCTGTAATACACACACACACACACACACACACACACACACACACACACAAACACACACATTAAGTAGCTGTGTGACTTTGGATGAAGCCATTTTCTTGACTTCATTTTCCTCATTTATAAATATGTTAGTTTGGTTATGTAGTCTTTGTGGTACTTTATTATTCTAAAATTTTATGAACTTGCATCTATAAAGCTCTCTATTTTATGATGATATCTCTTGATGCAGAATAGCTGATCCAGCTGTTTCTTATTATCTAACTCACCTACAACCCAGGTTGTCTGAGTGAATTACTGGAATATTCTAAAAACGACTCAACAATTTGACATTTTAAAGGGCCAAATCATTTTGAAATACAACCAACATATGTTAAACAATGTTAACCCATTTAACATCACAATTTTGTGTCAAATTAGAACAATATATCTTAACATCAGTATGAAAATACCAAGTCACAGATGATAAATTCTTCACACTGGACATATACTGCAAATCAAGTAATCAGATTCTGTACCCACAATATGATAAAAATTTAGTTGCTTTTTTCTTGTCAGTTCATGTACACAAAAGTCAGTTTCAAAAACATGCACATAAATGTCATGAATCTTTTAAAAATTTCCACAGATAACGAAGTCTATTGTCTAATTTGTGGATTTGAATTTAGAAGTCAAGAACTGCTGCTCTGTATTTTATAAAAGTATCAGATACAAAAAACCAGTTATTAAATTATTTTTATGATGATAATAATAATTAGATGACCACAGCGTTGAAAAACCAGGAAGTTCACATTATTTTTCAGCAATGTGAATTATCCATATTTTAATACTCCTAATAAGATGTCTCTTTGATGCTTTGATGAGAGACGATCCCATAGAGCTAGAATTTTTTTAAGTGTTTGTATTTAGCAAGTGTTGCATTGAGTCCACCCAATATTAATTCCGAAGACTTGACTAAATATTTGAAGCTATCATGAGCAATACTTCAGGAAGAGATTCTGAGGCCATTTCAATTGTATCTCATTCAAATATCCTCTGACTCTTCCCTTAGCATATTCTGTTATTTTCATATGGGTGATGGTCAGGTTATGAAGTAAATAAATTAAGTCAGTGGTGATAAAACAAATTTTGTTTTAGGAAAGCATTTCTACTTTATATTTTACTCTTTCTCCATATCTTAACCTTTTATTTGTTCTTATTTTGAGTCTTGATGAACTGTAGGCATATTTGCTGCTAATGCTTCCTGAGGAAGGGTAGTATCTGCCAAAATAAATGAAGTTCAATTGTTCAATGGGGTTTCCCTCTTTGTAGATGTTTTAAATGGACACGTCAGTAGAATCAAATGAGCTTATAAAGTCTAGGACATGTGAATGGCAAGAATGTGTATGTGAGGGAAGAAAGATCAGACTGTCAAAAGAGTCTGTAAGGTAATATGAAAACCCAATTTTTTCCTATGACTCCTCTCAGAAAGTCTGTAATGTGTAATATCTAAGAGTGAAAGTGGATTTTTTGGGCCTGACTGCCAACTCCATCATTTGACAAGCTGTGTAATACTGGGCAAGTTTCTACACTTCTCTGGGCCTTCATTTCTGCAACCACAAAATGGAGCTAAAGATTAGATCTTTACAGATTTGGCATAAGGATTAAGTGAGTACTAGTACTGAGTACATGATTAATAAACAAATTACCGACATTATCAGTACTTATAAAGAAATACCCTTTTCTGGGGCACCTGGGTGGCTCAGTCAGTTAAGCGTCCAACTTGGATCAGATCATGATCTAATGGGTTGTGAGTCTGAGTGCTGCATTGGGCTCTGTGCTGACAGCTCAGTCTGGAGCCTGCTTTGGATTCTGTGTCTCCCTGTTTCTCTGCACCTTCCCCACTTGTGCTCTGTCTGTCTCTCAAAAGTAAATAAACATGTAAAAAATTAAAAGAAAAAAGAGTTACTCTTTTCCATAAATATAAAGAATCCATAATCCAATTTCTAAAGGAATTTCCCAGTCGAACTGGCATTGGTAGGGCAGATGGTATTTTTATTTTTTTTTCTTTATTTCAATTTATTCTATTTTATTATTTTTTTTACATTTTTTTTCAATATATGAAATTTATTGTCAAATTGGTTTCCATACAACACCAGTGCTCATCCCAAAAGGTGCCCTCCTCAATACCCATCACCCACCCTCCCCTCCCTCCCACCCCCCATCAACCCTCAGTTACTTCTCAGTTTTTAAGAGTCTCTTATGCTTTGCCTCTCTCCCACTCTAACCTCTTTTTTTTTTCCTTCCCCTCCCCCATGGGTTTCTGTTAAGTTTCTCAGGATCCACATAAGAGTGAACACATATGGTATCTGTCTTTCTCTGTATGGATTATTTCACTTAGCATCACACTCTCCAGTTCCATCCACATTGCTACAAAGGGCCATATTTCATTCTTTCTCATTGCCACATACTACTCCATTGTGTCTAAAAACCACAATTTCTTTATCCATTCATCAGTTGATGGACATTCAGGCTCTTTCCATAATTTGGCTATTGTTGAGAGTGCTGCTATAGACATTGGGGTACAAGTGCCCCTATGCATCAGTACTCCTGTATCCCTTGGGTAAATTCCTAGCAGTGCTACTGCTGGGTCATAGGGTAGGTCTATTTTTAATTTTCTGAGGAACCTACACACTGTTTTCCAGAGTGGCTGTACCAGTTTGCATTCCCACCAAGAGTGCAAGAGGGTTCCTGTTTCTCCACATCCTCTCCAGCATCTATTTATAGTCTCCTGATTTGTTCATTTTGGCCACTCTGACTGGCGTGAGGTGATATCTGAGTGTGGTTTTGATTTGTATTTCCCTGATGAGGAGTGACGTTGAGCATCTTTTCATGTGCCTGTTGGCCATCCGGATGTCTTCTTTAGAGAAGTGTCTATTCATGTTTTCTGCCCATTTCTTCACTGGGTTATTTGTTTTTCGGGTGTGGAGTTTGGTGAGCTCTTTATAGATTTTGGATACTAGCCCTTTGTCCGCTATGTCTTTTGCAAATATCTTTTTCCTATTCTGTTGGTTGCCTTTTAGTTTTGTTGGTTGTTTCCTTTGCTGTGCAGAAGCTTTTTATATTCATAAGGTCCCAGCAGTTCATTTTTGCTTTTAATTCCCTTGCCTTTGGGGATGTGTCAAGTAAGAAATTGCTACGGCTGAGGTCAGAGAGGTCTTTTCCTGCTTTCTCCTCAAGGGTTTTGATGGTTTCCTGTCTCACATTCAGGTCCTTTATCCATTTTGAGTTTATTTTTGTGAATGGTGTGAGAAAGTGGTCTAGTTTCAACCTTCTGCATGTTGCTGTCCAGTTCTCCCAGCACCATTTGTTAAAGAGACTGTCTTTTTCCCATTGGATGTTCTTTCCTGCTTTGTCAAAGATGAGTTGGCCATACGTTTGTGGGTCTAGTTCTGGGGTTTCTATTCTATTCCATTGGTCCATGTGTCTGTTTTTGTGCCAATACCATGCTGTCTTGATTACAGCTTTGTAGTAGAGGCTAAGGTCTGGGATTGTGATGCCTCCTGCTTTGGTCTTCTTCTTCAAAATTACTTTGGCTATTCGGGGCCTTTTGTGGTTCCATATGAATTTTAGGATTGCTTGTTCTAGTTTCGAGAAGAATGCTGGTGCAATTTTGATTGGGATTGCATTGAATGTGTAGATAGCTTTGGGTAGTATTGACATTTTGACAATATTTATTCTTCCAATCCATGAGCACGGAATGCTTTTCCATTTCTTTATATCTTCTTCAATTTCCTTCATAAGCTTTCTATAGTTTTCAGCATACAGATCTTTTACATCTTTGGTTAGATTTATCCCTAGGTATTTTATGCTTCTTGGTGCAATTGTGAATGGGATCACTTTCTTTATTCGTCTTTCTGTTGCATCATTATTAGTGTATAAGAATGCAACTGATTCCTGTACCTTGATTTTGTATCCTGCAACTTTGCTGAATTCATGTATCAGTTCTAGCAGACTTTTGGTGGAGTCTATCGGATTTTCCATGTATAATATCATGTCATCTGCAAAAAGTGAAAGCTTGACTTCATCTTTGCCAATTTTGATGCCTTTGATTTCCTTTTGTTGTCTGATTGCTGATGGTAGAACTTCCAGCACTATGTTAAACAACAGCGGTGAGAGTGGACATCCCTGTCGTGTTCCTGATCTCAGGGAAAAAGCTCTCAGTTTTTCCCCATTGAGGATGATGTTAGCTGTGGGCTTTTCATAAATGGCTTTTATGATCTTTAAGTATGTTCCTTCTATCCCTGCTTTCTCGAGGGTTTTTATTAAGAAAAGTTGCTGAATTTTGTCAAATGCCTTTTCTGCATCAATTGACAGGATCATATGGTTCTTATCTTTTCTTTTATTAATGTGATGTATCACGTTGATTGATTTGCGAATGTTGAACCAGCCCTGCATCCCAGGAATGAATCCCACTTGATCATGGTGAATAATTCTTTTTATATGCTGTTGAATTCGCTTTGCTGGTATCTTATTGAGAATTTTTGCATCCATATTCATCAGGGATATTGGCCTGTAGTTCTCTTTTTTTACTGGGTCTCTGTCTGGTTTAGGAATCAAAGTAATACTGGCTTCATAGAATGAGTCTGGAAGTTTTCCTTCCCTTTCTATTTCTTGGAATAGCTTGAGAAGGATAGGTATTATCTCTGCTTTAAACGTCTGGTAGAACTCCCCTGGGAAGCCATCTGGTCCTGGACTCTTATTTGTTGGGAGATTTTTGATAACCAATTCAATTTCTTCACTGGTTATGGGTCTGTTCAAGCTTTCTATTTCCTCCTGATTGAGTTTTGGAAGCGTGTGGGTGTTTAGGAATTTGTCCATTTCTTCCAGGTTGTCCAGTATGTTGGCATATAATTTTTCATAGTATTCCCTGATAATTGCTTGTATCTCTGAGGGATTGGTTGTAATAATTCCATTTTCATGCATGATTTTATCTGTTTGGGTCATCTCCCTTTTCTTTTTGAGAAGCCTGGCTAGAGGTTTATCAATTTTTTTTTGTTTATTTTTTCAAAACACCAACTCTTGGGTTCGTTGATCTGCTCTACAGTTTTTTAGATTCTATATTGTTTATTTCTGCTCTGATCTTTATTATTTCTCTTCTTCTGCTGGGTTTAGGCTGCCTTTGCTGTTCTGCTTCTATTTCCTTTAGGTGTGCTGTTAGATTTTGTATTTGGGATTTTTCTTGTTTCTTGAGATAGGCCTGGATTGCAATGTATTTTCCTCTCAGGACTGCCTTCGCTGCGTCCCAAAGCGTTTGGATTGTTGTATTTTCATTTTCATTTGTTTCCATATATTTTTTAATTTCTTCTCTACTTGCCTGGTTGACCCACTCATTCTTTAGTAGGGTGTTCTTTAACCTCCATGCTTTTGGAGGTTTTCCAGACTTTTTTCCTGTGGTTGATTTCAAGTTTCATAGCATTGTGGTCTGAAAGTATGCATGGTATGATTTCAATTCTTGTATACTTATGAAGGGCTGTTTTGTGACCCAGTATGTGATCTATCTTGGAGAATGTTCCATGTGCACTCGAGAAGAAAGTATATTCTGTTGCTTTGGGATGCAGAGTTCTAAATATATCTGTCAAGTCCATCTGATCCAATGTATCATTCAGGGCCCTTGTTTCTTTATTGACCGTGTGTCTAGATGATCTATCCATTTCTGTAAGTGGAGTGTTAAAGTCCCCTGCAATGACCACATTCTTATCAATAAGGTCGCTTATGTTTGTGAGTAATTGTTTTATATATCTGGGGGCTCCTGTATTGGGCACATAGACATTTATAATTGTTAGTTCTTCCTGATGGATAGACCTTGTGATTATTATATAATGCCCTTCTTCATCTCTTGTTACAGCCTTTAATTGAAAGTCTAGTTTGTCTGATATAAGTATGGCTACTCCAGCTTTCTTTTGACTTCCAGTGGCATGATAAATAGTTCTCCATCCCCTCACTCTCAATCTGAAGGTGTCCTCAGGTCTAAAATGAGTCTCTTGTAGACAGCAAATAGATGGGTCTTATTTTTTTATCCATTCTGATACCCTATGTCTTTTGGTTGGCGCATTTAGTCCATTTACATTCAGTGTTATTATAGAAAGATATGGGTTTAGTGTCATTGTGATGTCGGTAGGTTTCATGCTTGTAGTGATGTCTCTGGTACTTTGTCTCACAGGACCCCCTTAGGATCTCTTGTAGGGCTGGTTTAGTGGTGACGAATTCCTTCAGTTTTTGTTTGTTTGGGAAGACCTTTATCTCTCCTTCTATTCTAAATGACAGACTTGCTGGATAAAGGATTCTCGGCTGCATATTTTTTTCTGTTCATCACATTGAAGATCTCCTTCCATTCCTTTGTGGCCTGCCAAGTTTCAGTAGAGAGATCGGTCACGAGTCTTATAGGTCTCCCTTTATATGTTAGAGCACGTTTATCTTTAGCTGCTTTCAGAATTTTCTCTTTATCCTTGTATTTTGCCAGTTTCACTATGATATGTTGTGCAGAAGATCGATTCAAGTTACGTCTGAAGGGAGTTCTCTGTGCCTCTTGGATTTCAATGCCTTTTTCCTTCCCCAGATCTGGGAAGTTCTCAGCTATTATTTCTTCAAGTACACCTTCAGCACCTTTCCCTCTCTCTTCCTCCTCTGGAATACCAATTATGCATATATTATTTCTCTTTAGTGCATCACTTAGTTCTCTAATTCTCCCCTCGTACTCCTGGATTTTTTTATCTCTCTTTTTCTCAGCTTCTTCTTTTTCCATAATTTTATCTTCTAATTCACCTATTCTCTCCTCTGCCTCTTCAATCCGAGCTGTGGTTGTCTCCATTTTATTTTGCAGATCATTAATAGCGTTTTTTAGCTCCTCCTGGCTGTTCCTTAGTCCCTTGATCTCTGTAGCAAGAGATTCTCTGCTGTCCTTTATACTGTTTTCAAGCCCGGCGATTAATTTTATGACTATTATTCTAAATTCACTTTCTGTTATATTTAAATCGTTTTTGATCAGTTCGTTAGCTGTCGTTATTTCCAGGACGTTTTTTTGAGCGGAATTCTTCCGTTTCGTCATTTTGGATAGTCCCTGGAGTGGTGCGGACCTGCAGGGCACTTCCCCTGTGTTGTGGTATATAACTGGAGTTGGTGGGCGGGGCCGCAGTCAGACCTGATGTCTGCCCCCAGCCCACCAATGGGGCCACAGCAGACTGGTGTGTTCCTTCTCTTCCCCTCTCCTAGGGGCAGGATTCACTGTGGGGTGGTGTGGCCCGTCTGGGCTACTTGCACACTGCCAGGCTTGTGCTGGGGATCTGGTGTATTAGCTGGGGTGGATCGGCAAGGTGCACAGGGGCAGGAAGGGCAGACTCAGCTCGCTTTTCCTTCTGAGATCCGCTTCGGGAGGGGCCCTGCGGCCCTGGGAGGGAGTCAGACCTGCCAGAGGGGTGGATCCGCAGAAGTACAGCATTGGGTGTTTGCGAGGTGCAAGCAAGTTCCCTGGCAGGAACTGGTTCCCTTTGGGATTTTGGCTGGTGGATGGGTGAGGGAGATGGCGCTGGCGAGCGCCTTTGTTCCCTGCCAAGCTGAGCTCTGTCGTCCGGGGCTCAACAATTCTCCCTCCAGTTGTCCTGCAGTCCTCCTGTTTTCCGAGCAGAGCTGTTAACTTATAACCTTCCAGATGTCAAGTCACGCTTCCTGTCAGAACACACTCCATCCATCCCCTCCGCTTTTGCAAGCCAGACTCGGGGCTCTGCTTGGACGGCGGGCCGCCCCTCTGCCCCGGCTCCCTCCCGCCAGTCCGTGGAGCGGGTACCGCCTCGCTGCCCTTCCTACCCTCTTCCGTGGGCCTCTCGTCTGTGCTTGCCTCCGGAGAATTTGTTCTGGTAGTCTTTTGGCGATTTTCTGGGTTTTAGGCAGGTGTGGGTGGAATCTAAGTGATCCGCAGGACGTGGTGAGCTCGGAGTCCTCCTTCGCCACCATCTTCCCAGAAGCCCTCTAAAATATATCCATAGTGATATTTCTGATCCTACATGTCTTCCTAAAACTTTGCAACTTCTCAATCAAAAGATGGAGTCTACTACCTGCCTTGAGCTTTGCTTGGTTCTAATGAATGGAATATCTAGTGTGGCAGAAGAGAAGCTGTATGACTTCTGAGGCTAGGTGATATAAGATGATACAGTTTCTGTCTCTCTTTGTCTCTCTTTCCCTCTCTATTCTCTCTCTGTCTCCAGATGTTTGCCCTTGGAACCCAGCCCCCATGCTGTGAGGAAGCCTGGGCCACCCAGAGAGACCATATGTAGTTGTCCCCAGCTAGGGATTCACTGCCAGCCAGACATGTGAGTAAGGCTTCAGATAATCTCAGCGTTATAGCTGATGCCAAGTGGAGCCGAGAGGGGATGTAATTGCCAAAGCCTGCCGAAATTACAGATTAATGAATAAAATAAATGTTGTTTTAAGCCACACATTTTGTGATAATGTGTTATATGACAATAGTAATTGGAATAGTAGGCAATGCAGATGACCAGTAAAATAGAAAGTGCCTAAAAAATATAATGGGGTGTGATGTTAATTTTTTGTGCCATAAAATTTGACTGGGCTCAAGGATGCCCAGACAGCTTGTAAAATAGATTTCTGGGTTTGTCTGTAACAGTGTTTCTGGAAGAGATTAGCATTTAAATCAGTAGACAGAGTAAAGAAGATTCACCTCCCCAGTGCAGATGGACATGATCCAGTCCACTGAGGGCCTGAATAGAATGAAAAGGCAGAGTAAGCAAATTTGCTGTCTTTGCCTGAGGTGGGACATCCATCTTCAGCCCTTGAACATCAGTGCTTCTGGTTTCTTGCTCCTTCAGATTAGACTTGATCATTGGGTCCCCTGGTTCTCTGGCTTTCAGGCTCGGACTGGAACTACACCACTGGCTTTCTTGTTTCTCCAGTGTGCAGGCAGCAGATCTTAGGACTTCACAGCCTCCATGACTGTGTCATTTAATTCCTATAATAAATCTGCTCTTATAGATCCCTCTATGTGTCCTATTGATTCTCTTTCTGGAGAACCCTAATACACTGAGTAATGCAGAAGTCTACCCAGGCATATGTAATGATAAGATTTAAATAAAGATATGAAAATAAAATTATGGCGAGCATCTGTACTTGAATCACTAGACTAGAGCTCAGATTTGGGAATCTGACATCTCTGATCTTAATCCCAGCTCCAATCTTACTTTGCTGGGGAAATTTTTGCATGTTTTTCTTCCCTTCTTTGCTTGAGTTTCATTGGGCAAGGGATTATGGGTACAAATACAAAATACCTCCTGGAATTGTTGAGGATAAAAACATAACAAATAGAACAGAGTAAAACCTTGATACATGTCAGCCATTGGTGTTCCCCTGACAGTGTTTTCAGCAAGTGTCCCCCATGTTCTAGGCACTTTCGTAGCCCCTCAGAATACACTAGCAGACACTTTTCTTTCCACATGGAGCTTAGAATCTTCACACAGAGACCCATTGTTTTCTTTGTTTGTATGAATTTTAATCTGTTATCACCTTATATTACTTGAGTTCTTTCCAGTGTTTGAACTAATTTCTTAACTCTTTTTTAACCTTCCTCACCTCCTTTCTATTATGTAGCCCCTTAATAATCTGTTCAGAAAGCAAATCTGAACATATAGTTTAACCAAATTCTTAGCCTCTCCTCCATCACCTTCAGTAAATCTTTACGTATAACAATTTTTTATCTTGTTACTACAAGATCCGTTAATTCTGTTTTCTGCTACTGCATTTGAGAGATACTATCGAACTCCTATCAGACACTGTGGCACAGTGGGCATACTGGAAATCATTGGTGAGCAAGACAGCATATCCACTGCCCTCGTGGGACTTACACTGTATCATGGACAATTAAAGGAGCTATAATAACTCAGTTATGATTAAAGATGATCTGGGAGGACGATGTATGGGGAACTTAAATTGAAGAGGTCAGGGTTTCTGAAGAAAATGTGTTCATTTTGAGAGTTGGGGGGTTAGTAGAAGCGAGCTGGCTTTGTCTGGTAATGCATGTTTTAGTCAGTTCAGGCTGCTATAACTATGTCAGATTGGATGGCTTATATTCAAAAGGAATTTATTTTTCACAGTCTGAAAGCTGGACATCCAAGGTCAGTCTTCCAGCATGATTGGGTGATGGTCCTCTTTCTGGCTTATGGCCAGCACCTGCTCTCTGTGTCCTCACGTAATGGAAGGGGCTACTGGTCTGTCTCTAGCCTCTTTTTTAAATTTTTTAACGCTAACTTATTTTTGAAAGAGAGAGAGACAGAGTATGAGCGGGTAGGGGAGAGAGAGAGAGAGGGAGACCCAGAATCCAAAGCAGGCTCTAGGCTCTGAGCTGTGAGCACAGAGGCCAATGCCGGGCTCGAACTCACTAACCACGAGATCATGACCTGAGCTGAAGTTGATGCTTAACCGACTGAGCCACGAAGGCGCCCCTGTACCCTTTTTTATAAGGCACTAATTCGGTTTATGAGTGTTCTACCCTCTGGATTTAAGCATCTCCCAAAAGCTCATTGACCAATACCATCACCTTTGGGAGTTGGTATTTCAACGTATGAATTTGGGGGAAACACAAACATTCAGATTATAGCATAATCATTTTATAAATTGCTCTCCAGCAAGGCCAAAGAGCTTGTAGCATTGACTTATCTCAGGTTCCCAAGTTACTGTATCATTCACTCTTCGTACAATTTACTGTATCTCCATTTTATCACAACCAGTGTCTACCCTTTGAATTCCCCATTCACCTCTAGTAGCTAAATTCAGATGTCTTCTGCCTGACCTTGTATGCATTGCATTAATAAGCACGTTGCATATTACCACATGTGCTGGGATGAGTTGAATTAATCTATAATTCTGTTGTGTGTTCCTAAAGGGCAGGATCTTTTTTTTTTTTTTTTTTTAATCTTTGTGCTCTTGACACTTTCTCTGGAACATTGTATGCTCTCATTAGAAGTTTTTTTTTTTTTTTTTAAATGAATAACTGCTTAATTCTCTAAAGTTAAATTTAATACTGAATGCCCAAATTGTGTTTGTCTTTCATAAGTGATTCACTTACTCAAGTTTCCTGTAGAATGGAACAGTTATAAAAGAAACACTTGACAAACCCTTTCTAACACAGAACTACATTAACTCATAGACTCAGACGTAGTAATTTATGATCTATTTTCTTTTGATAGCAATGGTGCTTAGAAATAAAAGATGGTGAAAATAACCTTCTAAAGCAAAATAATGCCAAACATTTGGTTTTGGAATGAAACATGTATAAGGGAAATTGACTAGCTGGAAAAACTGGTATTTCATCGATTGTGCTATCAAAATAAGTGGCTTTTTTGAAAGGACTAGGAGCGAAGGGAAATCACTTTTCCTTAATGTGGTCTTGTCAGGATTTTCTAGATGTGTTATGCATGTTTTACCAGTTTAAGGTGGCAGGGGAGTAGGGAAGGAAAGGTCAAAATCACAAAATCTGCTACAATTTGATTTGCAACTATTTTTTTTTAATTTGTCAACTGTTCACATTTTTTGTGAACATTTTTATAAAAGAAAAATACAATTTTTCACAGCTATCATTGGATAATTTGCTTTATTAGTGCCACTGAATAATAAGCAACTATATTCGCACTGAGCATTCTATTGCAATTAGTATTTTAGTGAAAATGGCCTGTGTCTGGGTCCTGGACGCCCCACCGCCTGCTGACGTGGCCATTTCAAGGGACTCAGGGTTGATTATGCTTTGCTCTCTCCACAGGTATTTTTTCAAGACTTTACTTTTTTAGGAGTAGTTTTAGATTCATAGCACAATTGATAGAAAGGTATAGAAATTTCCCATATACTTCCTACTGCCACACAGAGAAATCCTCGTAGTTTATCAATATCCTCCACCAGAGTGGTGCGTTTGTTGCACCTGATGAACCCGCGTTGGCACATCACAAGCCCGTAGTTCGCGTTGGGGTTCACTCTTGGTGTTATACATTCTGTGAATTTTAGTGACGTGTATCCATTATCATGATCTCATACAGAGTAATTTCACTGCCTTAAATACCCTTTGTGTCCACCTATTCATTCCTCACCTTCTTCTACAACTACTGGGAACCACTGATTCTTTTGCCATCTGCACAGTTTTGCCTTTTCCAGAATGTCATGTAGTTGGAATCATATATAACAATTTTAGATTGACTTCTTTCACTTAGTAGTATGTATTTAAGGTTCCTCCATGTCTTTTCATGGTTTGATAGCTCACTTATTTTTCACACTGAATAATATTTCATTTTCTGGATATACCAGAATCTTAGCTACCGAGGGGTATCTTGGTTGTTTCCAGGTATTGGGAGTTATGAATAAACCTGCTATAAATATCCAAGCGGAGGTTTTGTGTGGACATAAGTTTTCAACTCCTTTGAATAAATACCAAGAAGTGTGATTGCTGGAGTTCACGATAAGAGTATGTTTAGTTCTATAAGAAACCACCAAACTGTCTTCCAAATTGGCTGTACCATTTTGTGTCCCCCTTCCAGCAATGAATGAGCATTCCTGTTACTTCGTATCCTTACCATTATTTGGTGTTGTCAGTGGACTGGATTTTGGCCATCGTAATAAATGTGCAGTGCTATTTCACTGCCATTTTAATGTACATTTCCCTAATGAAACAAAAATGAAATTATATGCTGGCTCTAAAATTCACGATGGAAATAATATAATAATTACAAAATAAAATTATGTAAATATACCAGGATTGGATATTTGAGTTAATCTTAGTCAGTTTATTTCATTTTATTATATATATAATACATACATATATATATATATATATATATTTTTTTTTTTTTTTTTTTTTTTGAGAGAGAGAGAGAGGGAACATGCATGGGAAGAGGCAGAGAAAAGAGAGTGGGAGAGAATCTTAAGCAGGCTCTATGCCCAGCGCAGAGACTGACTGGGGTCTTGATCCCATGACCATGAGATCATGACCTGAGCTGAAACTGAGAGTCAGACGCTTAACCGACTGCACCCCCCAGGCACCCCAATGTTAAGTCAGTTTAAATGATTGAGTTGATAATCAATGTGCTCATGAATCACCCCATCCCAATGTTAACCTGAGAAAACTGAGACTTGAAGAAGTTATTGAACTTGATCCATGATCACAGTTAAGGTGACAACCCTGAGACTGAGAACTCCTTCTGAATCTAGATCTTAATCACTGAAACCCTTGACGTCTATGCCACATGGAATCTTAGAGGACAGTACTTGTTTACATTTTTTACTTTATACATCAGCATCTAGTTTAGAATTTGGCATACTTACATAGAGAAAAGCTCTGTAAACTCTTACTTGTCTGAACCACATTAAAAGTACCTAAACTCTTCAGCAGCACCTATCCTATATTAATCTAAAAAAATAAACAAGAAAATACGAAAAAATCAATGGATTTTTTTTCCTTTCCCAGTCTTATATTTATTGTTATTACTGGTCTTTCTTTTGAACTTCAGTAAAATTTTGCATAACACTAAGGTTTTAAGAGCGAATCCTTGTTTTGTGGATTACCGTTAAAGCAATGCTTCTAATATTCCATCTCTAAGTAGGATGTTTGCTGTGGGTTTTTGTTGGATACCTTTCTGGTTTTATTCATTTTTGAGAGACAGGGAGAGACAGAGCGCGACTGGGAGTGGGGCAGAGAGAGAGAGGGAGACACAGAATCTGAAACAGGCTCCAGGCTCTGAGCTGTCAGCACAGAGCCCGGCGCGGGGCTCAAACTCGTGAACCACGAGATCATGACCTGATCCCAAGTCAGATGCTTAACTGACTCAGCTACGCAGGCTCCCCTTTGTTGGATACCTTTTATGGTGTAAGTCATTTACCTTCAATAAAGAATTTTGGGTTTTTTTAAATCATAAATAGGGTTAAATCATAGAGGAAGTCTTTGTAGCTGTTGAAATGACCTAATTTTCTCTTTTAATGTATTGTGACCATTAAGTACATTGACATGTTAACTAACGTTTAACAAACTTTGCATCATTGGGATAAATTCTAAGTGGAATCAGAGCAAATTCTGCTCTTTGGCAACCTCAGTTGTGTAATTGTAGGGAATTGATCTCCTTCCACCTCCTATTCAAATGTTCTTTCTCCCTGTAGTACCCATGGAAAACCTTTGGTAGGTATCAAAGATGTGCTAACATCTGGGGCCTTTTCCTGCACCTGTGTCGTTATTCTCCCTCCCGATGGAGATCCTGATAGTGAAATCTTCTGTGAGATTTCAGATCCATTTCAGCACCTGTTCACTGTCTGTACTATCTCAGCTTCTTACTGTGCCTGCTGCCTTCACATTCGTGGTTTCCTCTCCCTGTTCCTTGGTCCCAGACCCCTGATGACCTTTGGAAACTTTACATTCACCACTGTCACCTCAGTGCATCGTCAGCCCTTTTCCTTCCTTTTTGCTCCTTTTGGACCAGTCAGTATGCCCACAACCAGCAAATGGTGCTTCCTGATCCTCTCATATAAGGTCTTGACTGTTCTCTGTTGGTAAATAGCTTTTCCTTCTCTGCATTGTGGTCTTTGGATGGAATTCCTCCCAAGAAACATCTTGGGTTCCCAAGAATTAAAGGTCTTTTGGTGCTTATACACTTTCCTCTGTAGGATATGTAAAAGTCTCCAGAGTCTGTAGGTCATGGGTGGGTTCCAGTAGTTTCCTCAGAGCATTAGGTGCTATCATTTAGTCTAATTTGTGGATTGCTTCCTCTGCCTTACCTACTTGTGATTTATTTCTGTCACCTAACTCCATCCACATAAGTTTATAAAACAGGCTTGTATTAATACCAAGTGTGTATATAAAGTATGAGATCTTTCCAGAAGATCTGCTTGTCTATATAATTTAAGATGCTTGTCTATATAATCTTGATGCTATAAAGCATCAATGGATGCTTCCTGGATGAGGAAAAAGAAAGAGTTATCTAACTCGACCTGCCAGGCATATAAATTCATATTCTAACCAGCTAGGATGGATTTCAGTGAGGGGTGTGTGTGTGTGTGTGTGTGAGAGAGAGAGAGAGAGAGAGATCTGTATCTGCATATATATGTGTGTGTATATATATATATACACACACATGAGAGAAAGAGGGAGAGGGAGATAGGGAGACCAAGGGAGAAAATACATGGCAGCAACAGGAATAGTGGAACATACAACTCAGTCTAGTGTAAATACACACAAACACACACATGCACACACACACACACACACACACACACACACACACACACACACACATATGTAAATGTTAATTCTGTAAGTCAGGAACTTTAACCTGGGGATGATTTTACCTGCCCCCTGCCTCACTGCTCCTCACCATCCCCCCTGCCCCAGGACATTTAGCAATGTATAGAGACATGTTTTAATTTGTGACTTGAAAGATGCCTACTGCCATCAAGTAGGTAGAGGTATGGGGATACTGCTAAACATCCTATGAAACACAGGGACAGCCCCCAGGTCAAAAAGTATCCAGTTGAAAATGTCAGTAGCACTAAGATTGAACAACCCTACTCTAAGTGGATTGTGGACATTCTCACAGATCCTTAGAATTTTGTATTCCTCAAATAGATATTGAATTTTAATGACATGCTAAGATATGTGTATGGTTCCTATTCTGATGGTGCTTGTTATATGGAATAAGGTAGACTTCTCAGTAATTCAGTGAGACTTAAGTGATGGGAGCTCCAAGCAGTGGGATACGATGTTCACTGGAAAAATAAAGGAGAAGATATTCAAGAGTCCTAAACCAGAGTTAAGTAGTACTTTTTCATTCCTTCTTTAAATCGTTATTTTACAGCAAAACCTCATTAAGGCAATGTTGTTTTATTCTAAATAGCATGATTCAAACAAAATTATGCTCCTTGGAGAATTAAGTGTAACATTGTTAGCTAGTAAGTACATGCAGTAATCCAAACCACCTCCCCTCCCCACCCATCTTCCCCCTCTCACACCATCCCGTAGTCCTTCAAGTTTGGAATCAGTTTGCTCTTTGTGAATCTAAGTTATAACATTTTCTGTTGTTTGTTTTTCTCCTTTATCTTCAGGGAGATTCTCTCTCCCACCTCCCCCACTTGCTCTCTCTTTTGCTCTCTCACTCTCTCTTTTCTCTACTTCTCTCCAAATCTTATGATGTCATTAACATCTGTTTACACTGACAATAAATAAAAGGCATCTGCAGAGCTGAAGGTACACTGATATGTTTTCAAACTTTATGACTTTTCTCCTAGTATTTGATCTTCATAATGTGCACTTTCTGCTATGATCCAATTAATCTTAAACACGATACCAAGCATGTAGACTGTTTGGTTTTAATTTACTAGGTTATAACTAGTGGTATTTTCTCCTTGGGTATTGCTCTGCACCCATAAATTATTTGGTAGCAATTATCTCTTAAAATGCATTCAAATGCTTTTTACTTGCTTCTTGAATTCCAACTAAGCCCTCAGTTAAGATGTTCCTAAGAACTTATTCTAATGTTCTTTTTGTCCCTTTCTTTAACAGAGAAATATATAGTTGATTTTTTTTGGCTTGCAGTACATGTAATTTGAGGAGTGTTAGAAGCTACTCTCATTAAAAATAACTCCATCTATGTACAATTCCATACCTCATTTCTTTGCAAATCAAACAACAACAACAACAACAAAACAAAGCAAAATGTGGGTTTAAACTCAAAACTCCCTCATAACATTTATAGTTTATCAGGTAAATTATTAAAATCAGAATTAAAATCAAGTTTTGAGGGTTGTTGGAAAACTGGTTAAGTACTGTAAATCTTTGATGTGTGGGCCATACACATTACTTACATAAATGGATGAATCTATAAAAGAGTCAATGAGTTAAAATAAGAAGAACGAAAGGGAATTTTATCATCAGACAATCTTGTCTTTGAATCTTTAATGTGTCTCTTATAACCACATTATATCAAAAGGTGCCTCCCTCAAATAGATGATATCCTTACCCTGAAGCATTTTTGTCCAGATTAAAAGTAAAGCAAAGATAATGATCATGCTGCAGTTTTCCTGGGCTTTTTGCCTTTATTGTCTTATTTAATCCTCACAAATTATTAATGTGTACAAGAAATGAAATTACAGTGAGATTAAGTAATTTGCCTCTAGTCTGCACAGGTGTTAAGAGGGAGTTAGAAATCTAAGCAATGTGGGTCAGAGGCCATGTCTATACTTACTGCGTATATAATAGACACTAAACAAATTGCAGCTTAAAATTACTGAAAGAAAGCTGCATATATATCTAAGTCATATGTTCACACTTCTAGTGGGAAGATAATATTCATTGTAACCTAACAGCCTGAAATACTGAAGTCAACTTAATCTCTTTTCTTGCACATTATGGCTGAATATACTAGACAATTGTAGCCTAGGGTCATTGTCCGCCTTTGCAATTATTATTAACTCTAAAATATAACACAGCTAAACCTGTGTTAGAATGAATGCCTGAAGTGAGTCTCATTCCAGCTTTTCTCCATGCATTGGGCCTTGGCATTAGTTCCTAAACTAAACTTGCTTCCCTTAATTATCTAAACCAATTGTTTCAATGGTACCATATCTGCACAATAACAGCACAACTTCACACTTAATTTTAATTAGCTAAGCATAAATTAGCTGAGATCACAATCAAACAGATGGAATATTTATGATATTGAACACACACTGGCCCACATGTTGAAGACCTTCATACAGAGAAGTTACTTCATTTTTCTCCTTTTTTAGCCACTACTCTTGAAAATAAAAACATTTCTCTATGAAATGCCTAGCAGACATTGTTGATTTACTCTTATTTTAAATAGTACGTGAATAATGGTACTTAGGCAAGTTTGCAGTAGTATATGTAACACCTGTTCAGTAGCTTAGTAGTATAACAGTCCTGTCAACCGAAGTAAATTCAGACCTGTGAGTTTTCAAATGCATAATGAGCCTTGGACTGTTTCTGTAAATATTTGTAATTGAAAAATAGCAAATTAAAAAATACTATAAAAGTATCATTAGATGACGCAAAAAAAAAAAAAAAAAGTCTACTGTATAGTATCCCAAGAAGCCTTACCAGATGGAACTCATTAAGTTCGGGAATCTACCACGAACCATGTTCTGGCCCTCATATTTGCACTCTCAGTATTTTTATTTTATTATTATTATTTTTAAACATTTATTTATTTATTTGTTTTGAGAGTGAGACAGAGAGAGAACACAAGAAGGGGAGGGGCAGAGAGAGCGGGAGAGTGAGAATCCCAAGCAGACTCCATGTTGTCAGCCCAGAGCCAAAGTGGGACTTGATCCCATGAACTGTGATATTGTGACCTGAGCTGAAATCAAGAATCAGACTCTTCACCAGCTGAGCCACCTAGGTGCCCCCCAATCTCAGTAATTTTAAATTTTAGCATTCATGTTTATGTTATAGGGAAGAATTAAATTTATGTCACAAGGATGATATGGTTATCTATTAATTTAGTGTGAAAGATTATTCTTGTAGGACACAGGTAACTCTAGTGCAAGGGTTGTCAAACTTTTCTGTAAAGGCTCAGATAGTAAATATTTTGGGTTTTGTACATAATCTCTTTTGCAACTACTCAGTCTGCTTTTGTAACAGGAAAGCAGCCATGAATAATACATAAATCGATGATTAGGGCTGTGTTTCAATAAAACTTTATTTATGGATGCTGAAATTTAAATTCTGTATAATTTCCACATGGCACAGAATAAAATTCTTCTTTTGTTCTTGCTTTCCAATTACTTAAAAACATAAAAGTAATTCTTAGTTCATATACTGCACAAAAAAATGAGGCAATCCTTAGTTTCCTGACCCTTGTTCTAATATAAAGATCAACCAGTTCATCTATAAGTGGAGAGAGCATGGCATTTACTGTTTAAAACTGCACACTCAAATAAAAAGATGCTCATAAAATGATTAAAATTATGTACATTTTGAAATGTTATTAATTACTGTTTTACAGTAATGCTGTTTTTATTACAGTGACACTGTTTTGTTATTGTTTCTATAGTTATTACAAACTGTTTCATTGTAATGGTAGTCTTATAGAATAGTTCTACTAAAACAACCCCACTTTCTATTACAAAATTATTTCCATAACAAATGGAAAGATAACAAAAATAAGCAACAAAAAACCAAACATTATCTTTGTTTTGATGGGTTGACCATTAAGTTATAATGTATATAGGGTCAATATTCTTGGAGTATAGTCCTAATGTCAGATCTCAAAATAATAGGTCTCACAGCTGCTCACATAATCAACAAGTGGGGGCCAGAGGGGCATCATCAAGCCCTTGCCTCTTGCATCCCAGCTGTAGGAGGGGCAACCCCTAAGCCCCTGTCCAAGAGCTCTTCCTTCATCAGCAACCCCTCTGCATGCTGGCCTTGCTGGGTCACTGTTAGTCACTTTGAATCTGGATAGGGCTGGGAATGGAGAGATGGGTAGTTATTATCCCCAGTGTTAAAATTTAATCTCATGCCAAATTAAGGACTCTATTCACTGCTTATGAGTCTCATACTTTTCTTGATAAGGCCAAAGGAAATGCTGGAAGCACAACGTAGAGATCTACCAAAGCCATTCCAATGCATTTTTTAAAAAATGTTTATTTATTTATTTTGAGAGAGGGCAAAGAGAGAGGGAGAGAGAGAATCCCAAGCAGTCTTCACACTGTAAGCACAGAGCCTGATGCAGGACTCAAACTCATGAACCATGAGATCATGATCTGACCTGAAACCAAAAGTCATATGCTCAATGGACAGAGCCACCTAGGTGCCCTTCCAGTGAATTATAATGCCATCGATAATAGTAACATATCATTACAAAACGAAACATTTGAGATAAACGTTAAATCAGGGGGAGCATTAAGATAACATTTGCTTAGAAGAAAACAAATCCCTTCCCTTTGCCGTAACATGCCTTCTGACTTTACATTTTATAACCTTCTTGAAGTCACTACTTAAATAGTACCTGAAATATAAGGCCTGCGCTGACTGCCTCATGTAAAATTGAACCCCTGTCGCTACTCACCGTACACATATGGAATTTATCATACCCCTGTTCCATTACAACTTTTTGTTTTTTAATAGCAGTGTTCCCTCCTAACATATACATAATTCACTTACTTATTATGTTTTTTTGTTTGTCTAAGCTTTCCAAAAAACGAAAAACAAAAAACAAAACTTTGGATGCAGCATCCAAAGTTGGATGTGAATTTCTCAAAATCAGGGAATTTTGATGGTTTTTTCCTTAATGTATTCAAAATATTTAGAATGTGTCTGTTTTTTTTAATGTTTATTTTTGAGAGAGAGAGAGCACAAGCAGGGGAGGGGCAGAGAGAGAGAGAGGGAGACACAGAATCCAAAGCAGGCTCCAGGCTCAGAGCCTGACGCAGGGCTCTAACTCACAAGCTGTTGAGATCATGACCTGAGCTGAAGTCGGACACTTAACCACCTGAGCTACCCAGGTGCCCCTAGAATGTGTCTGATTTATACAATAAGCCCTAATAAACATTTGTTTAATGATGAAATAGTAATAATAATAGATAATATTTTTTCAGGACAGGTTCATAACACTTTCAAAAACTTTTAATAAATTCACTTCTTACTTTTTGTCATAACCCTTTGAAGTGGAAACTCTTACTATCTTTAGTTTACCAATTAGGAAACCAAGATAAAGAAAAGTTAAATAACTTGTCACATAGCTAGTAAGTGGCAGAGTAGGATTTAGATCTCACAATCTGATTCCACGGCATGTGTTCTCAACCTTATGACACATTTTTAGTTCAGTAAAAAGTTTGGTTGACAATTTTTTAATTAATAGGTTTAAAGGAAAAGTTATGAAAAAAAATTGAGAGAGTGAAACAAAACTAAGACACACAAACTATGAGCTAAAAGTAAAATATAAAAGATAAATCTAGGGTCCAATAACCAACTATAACATTTCTTAAAAGCACATCAACAAATCAGAACAATGTAAGGAAAGATGCCATGGAATAAAATTTTAAGAGCAGAAGGACCTTTGTCTTCAGATGCAAACAGAGTTTAGAATCTCCAACCAAATGAATGAAAAGATCCCATACTTAAACATATCACTGAACTATTTTGTAACCCAATGGATCAAATGAAAAGATGAGACAACTTTTCAAGAAGAGAAATATGTCCAAAGGCGCTGGAGTCTGAATAGCTTCAGACTCAGCAACTGAGAGTTTCTCTATTGCTTCAAGCACCCAAAGTTGGAGGAAAACATATTTTCCACTTGGAATATTGCATCAGGCAAAGTTGTAAACCTCAGCGTGACACAAAAAGACATCTTCAGAGTCGTAAGTACTCAGTATACTTACTTCTCATATAAACCTTTAAAAGAAGGTACTTAGTTATATACCTTGGGCACAAGAAGGTTTAGTTGAGGCAGAAAGATTGGGTTAGGAAAGCAGTGGATCCAACCTATTACAGAAATTAAGAGAAGACTTCAAGTATCTGTTTGGGATAAGGCTAAAAGACACTAGCAAGACTGAAAATGGAAGGCATAAAAATTAAGCAGCCAAAGATATGCTATTTAAGAATAAAAGAAAGACAATTAGGATCTGAGAGGCAGAGTCATGGAAAAACTGTAGATGAAAGAAAATGTGATCATCAGTGATGAATATTTACATATTAAGTTATGTCTATTGATTTCAGAATTAATTATAGTCACAGAAGAGCATGTAAATGTTACCAACCTTGAAAATATCAAAGAAAAAATACGGATAACACAGTTTTGAAAATGGAAGGTGTCAGCGAGTGAGGATAAGAGCTGCCTACAATTTTAAAATGGAGAATCAAGAAATATTGTTTTTAGTTATTGGACAAAGAAGTAAAGATGTATTTTTTAACTTTGACTTGAAAATATTATTATAGGGGTGCCTGGGTGGCTCAGTCAGTTAAGTGTCTTCACTTCAGCTCAGATCATGATCTCAAGGATCTTGAGTTCAAGCCCTGTGTTGGGCTCTGTGCTGACAGTTCAGAGCCTGGAGCCTGCTTCAGATTCTGTGTCTCCCTATCTCTCTTGGCCCCTCCTCCACTCATTCTCTCTCTCTCTCTCTCTCTCCCTCTCTCTCTCTCTCTCTCTGTATCTCTCTCTCTCACAAAAATAAAATGAAAAAAAATTTAAAAGTAATTAAAAAATAAAAATATTATAAAAGATGTAAAAGGGATCTAACTCTTTGAGGGTAAAGGAAGTGGGAACAGAAAAAGTACACTAAACTTTAAGATAGCAATAAATCAAGGGCTAATATTCTAAAATTGTTAAATTATGAAATAATGGTTTAAGAAGATCATTTAGTGATATGGAGGCAACAATGTGAAGAAAGTTGAAAACAGAGTCTTCTGGGATTGGAGATTAGTAGCAATGTCAGTAGGGAAGGAAACTCCCTGTTTGATATTTTCCAAAATTATAGAAAAATTATTTATACATTTTAATAACGAGAAAAAGATGTTAGATAATGGAATCAAAACAAAGGAAGTTAGCTGAATCATGTGTTTAATGACATCAATGTTGTGTTTGTCTCTAGTCTCCTCTGGGACAATTATTACTTTTAGGGTCTCATGCCTGTTACTTAACCCTTCCTTCACCCATCCCTACTCACTTGCCTTCTTGAGTTCCTTGAACTCAGTTGGCCTAGTCTTGCCCCAGGTCCTTTCTACACAATGTACCCTTAGCCCGGATGCTTTTCATCTAGATATTTGCAGGGCTCACTCACTCACCTTCTTTATACCATACACAAATTTCCCATTCTCCATGGACACCTCCCTGATTAGATTAAGACTGATTCTTCCCACAAACTACCCATTCCATTTCCCTGCTTGATTTTTCTTCATAGTACTCATCACCATCTGGCATATGACACACATTTTATGTGCACTGTATTGTTTGACTACCTCACAGAAGATAGGTATCATGAAAGCAGAAAATACTGCCCATTGTGTTCACTGCTGTATGTCTAATATCTTAAATGGTAGGTGACACATAGTAAACGCTCAACTAATATTTACTGAATGAATAAATTCCTGATGCCCTTGCTAAGGGGACAGGATTAATAGTAGTCACCTGGCAAACGCTCCTCTCTGTTGGCCAGTATCTGAAGGAGTATTGCCACTGTTTGCCATTATTTTGCTTTCATGGACAATCAAGCCCAAATTCTTTCTCTATTGCTACCTCACTTACCAAGTATTTTATGTAGTTTTTAATCATTTACATGTTTTATCAAATAATCCCAACAACTCTGTAGAATGGATATTATAATACCTATTTTATAGAAAAAAACTTAGGCAATGAGACTATTAAGTAACATAATTAAAGCCACTTGGCTAGTAAGTGACAGAATCGATATATTCTGTCAAGCCATAGTCAGACTTTATAGGCCTAGGAGACATTTTAAATTTTCAAATGACTTTGCATTGGTAGTATATCAGTTATATGTTTTTATATGCAAATTATAGCAAAATCAACTCTGGCTTAAATAATAAAGCTATATATATTAGCCCACATAATTAAAAAGTATGGTGAAGCTCCAGAAAGAAAGGTTTATTCCTGAGGTTTATGATGTCTTCAAGAATACAAGCTATATTTCTCTAGAGTTCTTTTAGCTCTGTCCTATTCTGATATCTGCTTTAATCCCAGCGTCCTTTTAAGGTCAAAATATGGGCACCACCAAATTTTTAGCTTTGTTTCTTTACAGATTAAAAAAAAATCTTTTACTATTCCACTAAATTTCAGGTTTTCCCTCTGATTGAAATGCTTGAGAGCCAATATTCTGGTTGACTGAAAAAATTGAGACTTACCTATTAATGAGTTTATGGAAGATGGGTTTATTCATCCAAACTACCCAAGGGGAGCAGGTAGGAAGCTATCGTGCAGGCAACCACAATATCCAGTATTGAGTATGGTTTGTTCCCCAGATTTTCTATATTTCATTTTAATATCTTACCTGGAACCCCATGTAGAATGACAACACTATATAAAATGGAGGAGAACTCTTTCATAAACATTACTATGTTAATTAATAATCTCCAGTGGAAATGGAAGGAAGGGGACATAAAATGACAAAAAGGGAGAACAAGTGGAGAAAGAAGAAAGGGAAGAGGACTACTTAGCTCTTTAGAGAAGAGGCTATAGGAAAGTAGAAACCAGCCTCAGCAAGGGATATCAAAATAGGACAAATCTTATTTTGGCTAGTTTTATGTAGATGCCCGTCGTAGGGTGATTTTATCCTTTATTTGGTAATGAAACACAATATAAAATGTTCAACACAAAGGAAACAGAGCATTCTGGGTTTTGTCAAATGTAACCAAACTAAAAATCTGTAGCTACCTAGCATTAGCAGTGACACTCTAACTGAGGTGGCATTCACAATCAGAATGGTGTCTGTTGAGCATAACGTTCCCGTTTATTCAGACGAATAATCCATGCCTCAGAAACAGACTGTTTCTCAAATGAGTTTAGCAGGACTGAAAGGTAATTGACAGCTCCAGAGATAGAATCCTTCCATTAGTTCGCAGAACAGGTATCTCATATGTGTTATTCTGCTTACAATATTGTCTCAAGCAGTTGATGCAACAGTGAGCTTAGCAATTTACATTAAATGACAGAAAATACTTTTCTTATTCTGGCTGTTTAGAATCCAGGAGGGCTTTGAGATATACACATACACATTCTCATTCACAACCTGCCACAGTAAGTGAGGAAACTTGATGTGTGTGTGTGTGCGTGTGTGTGTGCGCGCGCGCGCGGGCGCATGTGTAGTGTTTACTAATTTGGCAATTACAGTGTTTGGTAATTTATCATTTTAAAAGTATGGCAGATGTACTTCAAAAAAGAATTCCGGGGGTACCTGGGTGGCTCAGTCGGTTAAGTGACCGACTTCGGCTCGGTCATGATCTCACAGTCCGTGGGTTCGAGCCCTGCGTCGGGCTCTGTACTGACAGCTCAGAGCCTGGAGCCTGCTACAGATTCTGTGTCTCCCTCTCTCTCTCTCTGCCCCTCCCCCACTCACACTCTGTCTCTCCTTCAAAAATAAATAAACATTAAAAAAAATTAAAAAAAAATTCTGATCTCTGATTTTGCTTGAAAAAGTTAGAGGATCTGTGAACACCGGGCCAATGAGCACGTGATAACATGCAGCCTGTGTCTTTCGATGAGCATCTTCTATCCCATTTTCCATTTACACCGTGTGTAGAATAACGCCCACCTTCTTTACAAGCTTTCCTCATTCACTGCTCTCTATGAAGCCAACATGTCCTGTTGAAATAGTAAAGAGAAATAGCACTGATCACTGTTAAACAGTGAGACAGATTTTATTCAGACTATTTCAGTAAGCGAGAGAGACCCCAGTATAAACTGAGCCTACCACAATTAAGGCAAAGGTCACTGAGGTTTTTAAAATTTTTTTTAACGTTTATTTATTTTTGAGACAGAGAGAGACAGAGCATGAACGGGGGAGGGGCAGAGAGAGAGGGAGACACAGAATCCGAAGCAGACTTCAGGCTCTGAGCCATCAGCCCAGAGCCCGACGCGGGGCTCGAACTCACGGACCGGACCGCGAGATCATGACCTGAGCTGAAGTCGGATGCTTAACTGAGCCACCCAGGTGCCCCAGTCACTGAGGTTTTTAAAGGGAGAGCAGAGAGGGAACAAAAAGGAGCCATAGGGAAGTGAAAAAGCTAGAACTAAAAGCTGCTCTAGAGGCTCTGGGGAAACAAGAGGCTCTAGGGAAATGGAAAATCACAGAAGGGAAGTGAGTGGAAAATGGTTAGGCACTGTGAATTAGGATAAAGTACATTTCATGGTTTGTTAGTATTGTGTTGGCTTTAGCAAAGACTCAGCCACCTTAAGTGGCACTGAAGGGACTTCAGTCACCTTTAGTGTCCTAGCCTAGTGCAAGCAGAAGCTCAGTAAAGTTTGGTTTAGTCTCAGTACAGTTTTCAGGTGTGATGGTTAATTTTGTGCATCAACTTGATGGAGTTAAAGGATGCCCACATAGCTAGCAGAACCTTATTTCTGGGTGTGTCTGTAGGGGTGTTTCAGGAAGAGATTAGCATTTGAATTGTTGAACTGAGTAAGACAGATGGCCCTCCCCAGCGTGGGTGAGTATCATCTAATCTGTTAAGGAACCAAATATAATAAGAACTGTAGCAAAAAGAGAGCAGATTCTCTCTCTGCTTGAGCTGAGAGTATTCATCTTTCGCCTTTAGACATGGGCTTTCCTGGTGCTTGGGCTTTCAGACTCTGTCACACCCCTGATTCTCAGGTCCTTCGACTCAGTCTAGAACTGCACCACTAGCTTTCCTGGGTCTCCAGTGTGTACACAGCAGACTGTGGGACTTCTTGGCCTCCTTAACTGTGTGAGCCAATTCCTAGAAGTTTCCTCTTGTCTATATATCTACCTATCCTATTGATTCTGTTTCTTTGCAGAACCCTGTCTAATACCTCTGGCAAGTCCTTTGTGCCACATGGGAGCACATAGTTCACACCTACAATTCCTCTTTTCAAATTAAGCACAAGGCAGTTGGGCATGATGGAGGCAAGCAGAGGAGAAGGGGTGACAAGGATCTGTGGCCCAGTCTGCAAATCTTCTGTATGAAATTGCTTTGTATGTGGAGCACCTGTATCCACTGGGGGTGGGGTGGGGTGGGGAGGAGTTGCCAGAAGGTACAAACCATAGGATAAACAAGGCCAGCGGGCCTCAAGTAATAATTTTACTGAATAGGAAAATTGTTTTGAACCCAATTTAAATACCTGCTGGTCTGTTTCCTCCATGGCAGCACAGGATGTGTCCTGCTCAGTGTCATTACTATAGATTCTTCCATCATATCAGGCTCCCATTATTTCATCCCTTCCTCCTCCTCCTTTCTTTTTCTTCCTCTGCCTCCTCATTCTTTATTTCTTCTTTTTCTCTTTTTTCTTCTTTGGCTATTATAGTAGTTTATGTAAAAAGACATTCAGGAAATTGAGAGTAAAGATTTCGGCCTTCATATCTGGACTATTAAGAATGTAAATCCTTTCAAGTCCCTATTTTCAGTGATACATTATGTAAATATATATAAATGTATATGTATACATATATATGTGTATACATACCTATATATGTGTATATACATGTATATACATACACATACACATATGTATATATAATCTCATATATGTAAGTATACATGTGTGTATATGTGTGTGTGCATGTCTGTGTGTGTGTGTGTGTGTGTGTGTGTGTGTGTGAGAGAGAGAGAGAGAGAGAGAGAGAAAGAGAGAGAGAGATTATCCTGAAGTCAAAATAGTTCAAAAGATTATAATTCCTGTGTGTAAATTACCCATTTTGAGATTTCCTGTGTGGGCTCAATCTTTTGGTCTATTTCTTTTATTTTTGAAAAAAAGTATTTATGATCTAATTTTAATGTAGAGAAATTCAGTAATTAAAAAGAACAGTGCTGAATGTTGTTAACACACAGAAGTCAAGATGTCAAATAGTCATGTGGGAACATTAAAAGAAATTGGGTTCAGTTTAAATCACTAAGGTGTTTGGCGTAGGCTTTATAATTTATTCAGATTTTTCTGGTCTCCCAAATTTAGCTTGAAAACATGTTGAAAGGGATGTAATTTTTCCCCATAACTTTCTGTTCCCATTTGGAATGCAAATTATTCCAGAGCAGCATCGTGCACGATACTGTAATTCTTTCACTTCTCCCTGCCCAACCACAGAGAATAGGAAGCCATGTTACCAAGATTTGTTAACTTTCTCCAGAGTTTGGGATGCGGTGGATTTTGAGAGGACCAGTGCAAAAATAGCAGGACCACAGGAATGGCTGTGTGAACTTCCATTTCTCAAGTTTGCTTCCTGATACCAGAATTTTTATTACTTTTCTTTCATCTTGATGGAGGGCCTGGGTGACTGACAGGCCCGCATCAGATGGATGTCTCATAATTTACAAGCTGTCATTTCTTTTTTGTAAGCAGCACCTTTTGTTAGGGATGATAAAACACATCCCTCTGAGATTTGATTTTTTTTTTTAATTCAAACTGGAGGAGTGAAAGTTTCCCATGGTTACAGCTATTGTTATCAAATTTTTTAATGCCAGTCTTGGTATGGTAAAGTCTCTAGTCCCTGGGAGGGTAGTTGAGAGGTCAGTATCACAGTCTGTCACTGTGAGGCAACCCCAGCCTGTTCATTATGAAAAATCAGAAAGAATTTTCTTTCCTGCCCGTCGAATTGCTTTAAGAGAGCTCTGCATATTTTTCAGCTCTTTATTCAGGTAGGAAAACCTCTTTACTCTTCCCTACCCAGGGCTTAGAGACCCTAAGAAGGAGATATAAGAAGAGCATTCATTGGGACTGTTGGTTTTGATGAGATAGATAAAAAGATCATGATGAATTGAAGGGGTGAATTTACTTTTACTTTAAATTTGTGAAAAACAGAAGCAACGACACACTGCTATTAGTTTCTTAGTGGTAAAGTCTGACTGAGCACCAGATATGTGCCATTTACTGTGCCAACGTTGGAGGACAAGTGAATATATCTCATTTTCTATCCTCAATGAGTTGCGGCTTGGGTTAAGAAGTACAAGAGAAAAACGTGCAGATACTAACTGTAAAAAAAAGAGTACATGCAGTTAGAAATGTGTCGATAAAGATTAATAGGAATGCAGATGAGGGGGAATCTAATTCTCCCTAAGGCTTATGTTGAGAAAATCTGGAGCAAACAAGGTTGGGCTTTGGAGGGTAGGTAGAAGTTCACCAGACCCACAAGAGACAAAGAGAATAACGGGGAAGAGGAAGGAGATGGTGAATGCCAGGGAGTTGTCCTGATAACACAGCCTAAGGCACAGGTGAGCAGGGCAGAACACAGTTGTGCAGAAGCCTGTGTTCACCATACCAGTGTATATAAGGAGACATGATGGCAAGTAAGATTGGTCAGGACACTTTCCCAAGGGGGTGTGTTCTAAAGGGCCAGACAGAGCATAAGCTGATTTTTGAACGCGGAACAACGTGGGGAAAAGGCAAGAAGGCTTTCCACACCATATGAGAATAAGACATTTCTATCTTTTTGGAAAAGGAAAAACCCACCAGGCAGGATTTGAACAGAGAGGCCTTAAGATAGCAAGGAAAGAGATCAGAATGTGTCAAATGCTGTGATTAAAGAGTATGAGCTTTATCTTGCTGGGAGCAAGGCAGGGGTAATTGCAGGAGGATTTATGCAAAACTCTTACAGGGAGATACATCTGGCAGAGTGTGGTGGTTTGGAGGGAAACATGGGAATAAGCCAGTGGCTCAGCACAAGCTCTTAGTTCCAAGGTGAAGTGATCAGGGCTGCAATGTGGGCTGTGGCTGGGACAATGGGGTCACGCAGTGGCCATCAGGAATGCCCTGTGAGATGCATCATAAGTTCTTACTCTTCACCCCTTCCACTAAACCCTCCAGTTCTCCAGTTCCCTCCAGTTCTGTGAGTGCCAGGCCAGGAGAGATCTCAGACACAGTCTGTAGCAATTCTACAGATGAGCCCCACCCTATTTGCATTTACTTTTTCCTGCACAGATTTCCACCAGATCTTCTGTGTTTGGAGAATGAAATAGAAGAGACCAGCAGAAGCAGCTTGTTCGACCTACAGTGGTTATAGAGGAGATGGTGAACACTTTCACGTTCATTTGCTTTGGCAGTGGGAATTTTTCCTCCTGTTCCTCTGCTCCACCAGAGAGCAGATGAGTGTAGCTGCTACGAAGACATTAAACACAGACCCTCCTTTCCTGACACTCTGCCCCAGAGAAATGGAATCCTCCTTCTGCGTGGCCTCAGCTTTCTCTGCTCTGCTCACATGAGTACTTAGAAGGAAAAAAACACCAGGGGGTGGAGGGGGAAAGTGGGGCTGATATTCTGAGCACCGTGGGGGAGAATACTGCTGAATAATTCACTGATAATGCAAGCAGGCTCCAACTGGCAAACAATTCCCTTTCATCCAAATGATTTATCTGAAAATTAAAAAGTCTAAATGAAATCAAAATAGCAGTATTAATTTACAGAACTCAGAGTGTGAATTAGAGGAAAGCATTTAATATGTATACCAGGAGAGCATTGTGGGAATGGAACTAAAATAGTACAATTTAAACTTTTTTTTTTAATCTATGGGCAACTGCCATTTACATTCAATTCAATCTGGAAATTAGGTTGCAATGATATATAGAGGCTATTAAGGTGTAGATAGTAGGGCTATATTCTGGTTCCCAAGAGCCATTAATTGAATTGTTTCTATGATAATGGATAAATGTTGAATAGCTTTGCACAGAAAGACAAAAAATAGATTTCCTGTGATCCATTTTATACTCAACCCAAAGTATTGGGCAAAACCAACTAAAGGCATTTAGCATTTATTCAGTCTCTTTAAGTCCCCATCCTAAAGGTAACATTTCAGCCACTTTTCTAAATGATGATAAATACTTGAAGCCAAGATACCCAAAGGATGGAATTATTTTATCAAAGATTTTCCTCGTAGAATCACCACCTTAACATTCTGTCAAAGGTGAATGGCCAAGGCAGAATTGAATTACGTTACCTAGGCAAGAGAAGGAAAGGAGAAGATAATATGTGGAAGATTTGATGCTCTCTCTAATAGGCTTTTCCTTTCCACCACAGTTGGGTTATCTGTTTTCCAGAAATCAGCCAGAGGGGTATGTGTGAGGGAGAGTGAAAGCTCGCACACATGTGCTGAATGCATAACGTGCCCTAAAACCACTTAAGATTTTTTTTTTTTTGGATAATTAGAATTTCTGTAAAGTCTAGTTGGCCTCCTGGTTTAGCATAGGGCTGAGAAAAATAAGTAAATATGTATTATAAAAGGTAATGCAAATTTATATGATATGTGTGTAGCAATAAAATAAATTCAAATGGCTGCAAGGTTTCATTTGAGCACCCCTATGAAAATTCAATAGCTTTCCTGAAACCTTTCCCATTCATTTCTGAATGTGAAATTGACTCTAGAATTCTCATGCGAAGCAGGCTCCCAAGTGATATTCTTGGCACTTACACATTTAGCACCTAATGGAATCCAAAAGTGAGACAGCACATGAAAATGAGAAAGTATGCCAAAATAAGTTCAAATAATGGCCACATCAATGAAAATCACAAAAGCTGAGCATTATGCTGAGATTAAGAGTTGACTAAAGTACTTGTCTGTTTTATAGAAAAGATTATGATTTTTTTAACTAAAATAATTTTCCTTTCCCGTTTCCCTATCTCTTATCATCAGACTATACCAACAAATTAAGTTGCCCTGTTGGGGTTATCTGTAGACCTTTGGTGCCTTCATTTATATGCACAGTAAGGTGTGAGTAGCATTGAAATAGTGTGTTCTGTCTGCTTCCCCCAATTGTCTACATAACTCTGACCCTTTCTTCCTTTACTTCTTTGCTCAAATGTCACTTTTATAGTCTTTGAGCAACAGTCACTCCTACGCATTGGCCAGAACGCATAGAGTGGTCTGTTTTCCCACTAGCATTATCTAATGTATATTTCTGTACTCAAAATTTTGTATTTATTCTCTGATTCCTGCCATCCCAACTATAATCTTTGTCAGAGATGGTATTTAGAATTGCTTCTTGCACATAGTAGGTACTAAATAAATACTTGTTATGTGAACTAGTTTTTCTTAGAAAGAGCTGACCCCAGGAAGTTTTCATAATCTTTGTTCGTGATTGACAAAAATGTCAGTTCTGGCCGATAACGATTCCGAGAATTAAGTACCACAAATAAGTTAAGAGGGAGTAATTAAAAAGTTTAATTTTCTAACTTTCTGAGGCCTCCAATTTTGTGGAGAAAAAAGGGCCAAATGTATAGTTCATTATAATTTAAATTTTGAGGGACCCCAGACTTCTGTGGCATCAGTAGAAATCTGTTGTCTTCACTTCAATGGGGACTATTTTTTTAATTTTATTTTTTTAAATTTACATCCAAATTAGTTAGCATATAGTGCAACAATGATTTCAGGAGTAGATTCCTTAATGCCCCTTACACATTTAGCCCATCCCCCCTCCCACACCCCCTCCAGTAACCCTTTGTTCTCCATATTTGTGAGTCTCTTGTGTTTTGTCCCCCTCCCTGTTTTTATATTATTTTTGTTTACCTTCCCTTATGTTCATCTGTTTTTTCTCTTAAAGTGGTAAGGACTATTTTATAGATATATTTCAAGGCCTGCATAAGAAACTGATAGAAATGAAGGAGTAGGTGGTATTTTTAATACTGTTTTTATTTTAATCTATGACATTGAAGGAGACAAGATTTGCAGAGCAGCAGTGTAGATGGTGTCCTCGTTCAGAGTTATAGACCATGATTTTGATACACTAGGGCAAAGCACTCTGGACTTGATAAAAGTGACTACACCATTTTAAAGTTGTTAATGGCCAAGGAATATGAGCAGGTATATGATAAGGCTTAGGCATATTTTCTCTTTCTCAAGACACACACACTCACACATACATAAGACTTAAATAAACCCATGGATGAACAACTGGGATGGCAAAATATGAGTAAAAATTAAAACATAAGATGTGAATTAAAGGATTTTCAATTGTTCCTAAACATCTTCAAGATTGTTGAGATGCTAAGAGGAGGGTTAACTTCTATTGTTTCACTCACTCAATAAACATGTGTATGTATTCTGTCCATTGCCAGCCCATGTGCATGATGTAGGTAAAACAAAATACACCATACAAACACAGCCTCTGCTCTCATGAAACCTACATTCTTGTGGGAAGCAGTAAGACCAAATGGATTAGAATAGAATTTTAATATAAAATTTCATATACAATTATGGGGAAGAATAATTTAGCTTAAATGAGGAATGTGATCTTAAGAAATGAAATATATTTCTTGTGAAGAATTGAGTTCTTCATCGCTAGAAATATCGCTAGAAATATTTGAATAGCAGCTCATGAGTGACTTTAGAGACATTCTGTGGAAAAGCTTACTATATCAGAGGGAGGATATATTTGACAACTCTTAAGCTACATTCCAACTCACAAATTTCTGCAATTCAGAATTCCGGGGGCTCACTACCTATGGTAGGAGTGTTCCGTTTATTAAGTATGTTAGGTAGTGGTGGGAGAAATTTACAATCATATTAGTTGCCTAAGTAGTCCCTAGAAACTCTGCCACCCAGTCTCTCTCCCATCATTACCACAGAATTTATAATATAATCTGCAAATTGGCAGGTGTGGTTTTGATTGGCTTTGTAGAAGGCAGTCTGCCTCTCTCCATCACAATTGTTCACATGATTGCATTTGCCCCATCCCCACCTTGTGACTGCTCTCCCTAAAAAAAATCCAGCAAGAAAGTTTTCCACTGACTTCTTAGAAATATTAGAATTAAGTGGCTTGTGGCAGTCTTCCAGGGCTATGGCTTTGGAGTATTCTTTATAGTACAGAATTTTAATTGGAGCCTATTTGATACGATCTTAGATTTACATTGTGCATCTACATCCACTTTATTGAGGCCCCGGACAAATGACGCCCAGCTTTATTTGTGACAATTTCCAGAGGGATAGTCTGCACAATGCAATTTGATAACCCTTAATAGGTGATAAATGTGGCATTGAGTTGAGTTTACATAGCACACCTGGAATAGGGAAGCCACACAGCTGTTAACAGGTGTGAACACTTGTTTACCGGCGTCACTGGCGTCTGCTCATTTGAGTCAGCCTCCTAGGTTTACTAGTGCTGCTAAATGAGTCAAACTTATCTTAATAGCAGTGTTGCCAGTGTCTGTGCTTCCCAGCATCATTTAATGTAGAAGAAATCAGCATGATTGAGAAGTGACTTGCTCGCAGTTCATCTCAGTTTGACCTTCCCGGGACTGGGAACTTGGTTTCCCGGGCACATTATCTGTCTGCTCTGGGGTTTCTGCCAAAGAAGAGAGTCTGCCATCCTGGCAACACGTTTACAACGATCAGACCTTGCCGGAGGGAAGTGTTCGTGAATTGGAAAACTGCCTGAATTTATCCAAGAAGAAAGTTCAGAGAAGGGAAACAAAGGGGACTTTTTCCCCGGAGCATTTTAGAGCATGTTCTGCGTTAGATTCATCTGGCAGGGTTCAAAATCAATAGTCTCTCCTGGGTAAGTGTTTTCTTTATGACCGCTCTACCTGTACACCTTGGGGGATTAGGGTTTCGTGTTGGTTACAGGACTTAAACTTTAAGCTTTTAGAGAAAAAGTATGCTCAAAGCACCTTTGATACCCATTCTTGTAGCTGTGTTATAAACGTTGCAGGTATTGAGACGATTTGACAGTGTTGGGGTTTTCTTTGACAACCAACACAGCCAGTACCTGGTTCTCTTCTGTTGGTGAGGAAAGTGACCCAGACTCGAATGTGAACTGCCGTTGGGAAAGGTTTCAACATACGGAGATGGAATGCTTCAAGCTAAGCCAATTTGTCCTCAGTTGAGAGGAGGGTGCACAACAGGCTCAGGTGGAATTGGGGTCGTGAAGTTGCAAGGCATGAAGGATGAGGAAATAGAGGACAACATCTGTAGTGAAGCATAATTAAGGAACAGAGAACAGTACAGAATGAGAACACATGGCTAAGAACAAGCCCTATCTGCTTGTGACAATCTTCTGTACAATACTTTCAATCATGTAGGTTTCACTAAAGCCAGAGAAATCTTCCCCCGCCAAGTAAAAACAATAAAAAATTTTATCCATATTATTAGAGATGATTGTTATGAATAATGAAATCAGGCAGTGATTTGGCAAAAAGCACAAAAAGGTTGAATATATGATGGAGGCCCTAAGAGGGAACCAGGTTTCTTAACCAAATGTAATTTTATTATCTTTGTGCCATTTCTTTCTTAGCAATGTTTACTAATCCTTTATGCAGTGTTATTTTCCAGTGTTATTACAATCACCAAAGATGGTTAAGAAGATCAAATGTTAGAACTGATTTTTAAAAGAACAGGCATTTGCTTTTGTTCTCAAGCCAAATTTAGCATCCTTTCATGTTCTTTATAATTAGTATCTTGGCTCAGAATACAGCCACGCATCCCCTGAATGTGTCAGATGCTGGTGTCACTGTGAAAGAGATAGGCAGGCCTCAGCTTGAACGAACTATACTTGGGGATGGCAAGGTTCTTGTAGAGAAGTGACATCGTATGTTGACTCTTAACTGGAAAATTCCTTACCCAACTTATATCTCCTTTGTCTTTCAGTTAATGTTGGAGTGTATAAACAAAGCTCACCTATTACATCGGCAGCAGAGCACCCTTTCTCCTTCTGGAAATGACTACAGTCTCAGCGAGTAGTTGAGCAGTTACCAGCACCCCCGCATGGCTTTTCCAGGTACTAATTAATCCGTTTTGGAAGGTAACAGCAGAAAGGTCCCAGGGGAGTAGGTTGGGAGTCTGTTGCGCTGAGCAACTGAAAATCAGATTGGCTTGTAGAAATAGAGAACTTTTAAGCCATAGAACATCTGTAGATTACACAATATGTATTTGTTGTTAATTTGCCAGTACACATCTTTCTGACTTTTCCACTGATATGTTTCTTCCTTACATAATATTGAAGGAAGGAAGAATAATGGTAGAATTTAAGCACATTTCTCTCACTTAATCTCGAATTTAGGGTCCAGAAAAAGTTAGGGTACATGTAAATACGTAAGAGGAAAGTCTTTCATGTTAAAGAAAATAATATATATAGTTTTCCTCTGCTTTTATAAAAGAAAGGTCATTTGTATTAAAGTAAAATGCAGATTTAGGAAAGGTTTTTCTATTAAGAGACCTCAAAGGGACCATCACTGTGACATTTACCTCAGTTTCCTTTCTACCCTTACCACCGTGCTTGCCTCTTACCTCTGTTTAGTCACGAATCCAATTATCTTTACTGAATTCCTTTAAAATCATCTGAGAAAGGCCAGCATTTTAGCAAAATCTTCCTCTTGTTGTCATTTAATGAGATTTCCCCATCCTCCAAGCTTCCTATTTATTATACTTTTGCTTCCTGGAATAGACTGTTGATTGTTCGAGTCACAGCGACAGACATTGCGAGGAAAGCTTTCCAGTTTTGGGGTACATCTCTTCCCCCAGTTCTAGTTCAGTTTCCAGCTGAGAAATAAGACTCATCTACAGCATATTAAGAATAGAGAAAACAAACAAATCTCTTGAGCTGAGATGATTGTCTCCTAAAAAAAGGAAAGTAATTTGAATGAAGAACCTTTGACCTTTCCGTCTAACTGCCCAAAAAAATTTAGGTTGAGGATCTGCTCCAGGAAGAGAGCTATCACCATATTAAACTATAGCATAATATAAACTAGGTGTGATAGGTAGAGAGGAGATTAGCAAAGTCTGTGAAAATTTCTTTCTGTGTCCCATTGTTTTTGTATGGCCCAGCAAACATTTGTTTACCACACATTTACTCTTTTTAATTTTCTTGTGAATTGTCTGCCTTCTCTTTTAAGTCCCAGACCTCTAACTCTTTCTCCTTAGCCCTGGAAGGCGTATGAACGTCAATTTCCCGATTGCCTGTGGGCCTCATTTTTCTTATGGAATCCCAGTACATACATATTTTCCTTGTATTTTCTTCTGTTAATCTGTCTCATGTCATTTTAACTCCTACACCAGCCAGAAGAACCTTAAAGGGTAAAATAAACATTTTTCCTCCCCAACATCTGTTAGGGCATGAACAACTTTGAAAATATGTATTACTTTATCTACAGAACTCATTATTATTTATTAAGTAGTTATTATATGTCAGACACAATTCTCATCATTTATTTGTACTATCCTAATTTTATTTACACAATAATCTTAGGAGATCAATTATTACTTTAATTTTTATAGATCAAGAAAATTAACTACAAAAAGGTTAGGTAATATGATGGGTTATAAAGCTGTTAAGAGCATATGTTTTTAACCACTATGCTATAAGATTTAGAGATTTTCAGAATATTCAGGCTAGGAGATATTTCAGACATTATTTTTCCACATTACACGAATTTCTACAAATTGCATAAAGCTGAACCTGGCATGTTAATGACTTGCCTACGATTGTATAAACAGCTATACCTCCTGGATCCTAGTCCAAAGTAACAGCTTTAGCAACATGATTTCACTAATTTACCTATTCACATGGTTCAGTGTTGTGATAGTCCACAGTTTTGGTTACTCCATACTGAGACACACATATTTTCTCTTCTCCCAAAGTAAAGTTCCTAATGGTATTTTCTGTGCATATATTTAGAAAAGACAATTCTGTGACTAACAGTCTTTTTTCTTCCAATTTGAACAAACTGAAACTCATTATGTGAGTGAGTCACATTTTGCAGGGACTAACACTACTTGAAACTCTGACTCCTGTTTGTCTTGAAATCTTTATACAGAGGAGTAAGACCTTATCTACAGCATGTTATCAGATAGGCTCTTCTCTCCATTCCATGCCTGTAAGTCCCCCCAACATTTGTATCTTTCTCTCCCAAATTTTTGTCGGTCTCAGATAAGGCTGACTTAGCAGTGGCTCATAATCAGATAGAGTAGTAAATGTTATTAACTGAAGAATACAAAGTTCCAGAATTTTTCCTCTTTGATTAAAAGAAAGAAAAAAATGCTTGAACAAAGATTCTCAAAAGGTTAATATTGGTAGTATTTTGTGGCATCTGTATACTTTTAAATTTTTTATTATTTTAGAGACAGAGACAGAAAGAGACAGTGTGTGTGAGTTGGGGAGAGGAGCAGAGGGGGGTGAGAGAGAGAGAGAGAAAGAGAGAGAGAGAGAATCTTAAGCAGGCTCCACGTGGACACAGGGCTCAGTTCCATGAGGTCATGACCTGAGCCGAAATCAAGAGTCCAACACTCAACCTACTGAGCCATCCAGGTGCCCCTGTATACTTTTTTATTCTGTTCTTCCAGATGTGTGATATCATGTATTGCCAGTTATGAGAATTATGTATCCTTGTTAATATAATATATACTCACTTGGAACCAATGAAATCAATCATATATGCATTTAATCACTAAATAATCCATTTTGTCTTTCTCACAGGACACTATATTAGTTAGGAAAGGTTGGGTTTTTCCAGAGTAACAAATTACCCTCCAAATCTCATTATATTCTTACCACAAATCTAAAGCACATTTTGAAAATGGAGGGTGGCTTTGTTCCATGTTAGACACTCGGAAAGTTGGGCACTTGTAGGTTCTACCATCTTAGGTTACTGCCAACTTGTGGCTTCCAGGTTGGCTGCGGCAGGAGGAAAGAAAATGAGAAAAATGCACACCTACCCTAAATTACCTCAGACTGAAAATAGCATCCGGCAGCTCTGCTCACATCCCACTGCTAAATGACTCACATGGCCCCGGCTAACAGCAAGAAGGACTGACGAGTAGAGGGAAACACGTGACCTATTTGGCACACTGTTGAGTTGTTTCCATTGGTGACTGAGTAATGGCTAAAAGCATAGGGTTTAGAGCCTGACAAATACAGTTACATTGATCTCAGGCTCTGCTATTTACTTACCTGGGTAAATTTTGTGATCCTTCTATTTCATCTTCTAAAAATGGAAATAACAATTTTCACAGAGTTTTTGTGATCTTTAATGGAATGACACACATACAAGTGCGTAGCACAAGACGTCTGTTACATAATAAGAACTCAGTAATAATTCTGTAATTTTAAAAATCACGGAATCTACTCCCTAAACCAAAAGCACACTGTATACACTGTATGTTAGCCAACTTGACAATAAATTATACTTAAAAAAATAACAAAAATTCATTTGACAAATAATTAGCCTCACTCACTTGAGAGCTAAGGACTAGAGGAAGGCAACAAAGGAAATAAGTCACCCGCCTGCATGGAAATCTTGGTAAATCAGAGAAGAAATAACATCCTTACAGATTTAAAACTTGTATCTGAAGGTTTTTTTTCCCTCCAATAGCTTTTGGAGGTTTCCTATCAAAAGAATAAAAAGAAACGTTAACTTGCTTCAAAGGAAGAAAATAACAAAACAAAAAGTTCCTTAAGCATGTTTAAAAAGAGCCACAGGCTCTGAAACAAAGCTTTTCAATCTCAGAAAAAAATCATAAGTTAATAGAAGTGAAGATATGAAAGGGTCCCGCTTTCTATAACTGGACTCGGTTTATGTGGGGAGTGTGAGACGTTGGTGGCATTTATTGGTATGCTTGAAAAAAAGATGAACTATTTCATTTGCAAAAGTGTCATATAAGTTTGTCTCACATGCTGCTAAATTATACAGTTATTATTAATAAAATTCAGTGCTGTCAGAAATCTGCTTGTAAGGATGGGGACTTTTTTGAATCTCATCATAATTCAAGGCTGGGCTATTGACCCTAAGCTAAATTCTCCCATCCTAAAAAGCAAACCAGAATGAAAACCTAATAATAATGTGTAAAAATAGAGGGAAAGGAGAATTGGCAGCTCTGAAACCATGATGTTTTCTAACACTATAGATTGAGTTACACAAACTTCATAATTAGCCTTTAGAAGAAAATCCAGGTCAAAATTTAGCCCAATTAACCTCTTGAGTGTCTCATTAATCAAAACCTGCTTAAGGTGATTTTTTTATTCTAAGTACAATGTGATGTGAGATACTCTGTGTTTATAAATCCCCAGTGTTCCTGTAACAGTGTCATAGCAGTGGGTGTTAGTTTCTGTCTTTGTTTTCTTTTTATTTGGTTGGCTTTGGCTTTGTGTATTACTTTGCTCTATCTTTCAAGATGTTTATGAGGAGAGAATTACCTACCCATTACATGGTGTGTACCTTTCCGCTTACTAGTCCACTGCTTTAGGAAATATGAGATACATAGAAAAAGGGAAGTTAGTTTAAATTTAAAATGTGTAAGTCATGGTAGACAAGCAGCTCAGAGATAGTATCAATGCTATTACAGTCACTGACAGATTTGAAGAAAGAAAGAAAAAAAAAAAAGAATCAGATCAGGACAATTGAAATCTCTTGCCTCCATTCTGCCCTAACATATATTCAGTTAGATTGGACTGAAACAGTAATTGCAGAAGTTTCTCAATCTGTCCATCACTTTACTCAACAGTAGCCACAAGGATAAAAATGACTCATCTATAGGTCATGATAATTTTAAAAGAAAATGTGTTATGGTGCATTGTGGGTAAAATATGCAAATTATAAAGACAGCAGAGATAATTAAATTTTCTCAAATCAGAATAAAATGACCTTCTTTGATTGAACCCCTTTTCTGGGGGAGACAAACTCACCGCATTCATTGTTATAAGAGCATGCCTGGTAATAAAGTCAAGCTTGACAGATGAGGAGATTAGGAAGCCTGAGGATTTATAATAAGAAAAAAAAAATGAACAAATAGATTGAGGCAAAGAAGATGCTACATTCATGATATATGCCACCTTTCCTCTATATTATTTCAGTTGTTTTGATTATTCACAGATACTGTTAATTAAATCTAGCAGATAATAGTGTAAAAGTAAGCAAAGTTAGGTCAGAACAAGTGATAATGCTTATTAACTAGAGGGAGACTTGTGATAATAAGTATACTTTTAATGAAAATAGGTGTGCCTTTTTTTTTTTTTTTTTTTTGCAATTTACATTTTCACTGTGACCTGACATCTACTAAAATGTTTGGGAATTCAGAAGGACTCAGTGAATATTTGTTGAATCAATGACTAAATAAAAGGATAAAATAAGTCATTATAGTATATTGATTCTATTTCCCATTCCAGACTCAATGTAAATGCCTATGCAATGTTAGTTACCAGCTGAACACCACCCAACTTATTTTTCTTTAAACTAGGTAGATTTGTGTGTGAATTATTGGGCTTGGATGGATTAAAGTGAAGATTTAAACTTGTATTTGATCTCATTTGGGTACCAGATATTTTAAAACCAATCATCTGCCTATGCTGTCTACTGCACTGATTCTCTTTGTTTTAAGTTATAACTGGAGGTGGTGTGTTTGCACACACGTGAGTGTGCAGGTGCACGTGTGCACTCACATGCATGTACGAATGCATGGTTTCCCTGACAAGACTACTTTTTACTTGGCAAAGCTTTTTTACTGCTGGGCAAGCCTACCTGCGCCGTAATCAGGAGATTAATTTGGCTTTTAATGTCAGCAATATGACTGTGAAATGAGCTTTGGGTTATAAATCAGTGTTCATATTCAGAATCACCAATTAGAAGATCTATGACTTTGAGACAGTAATTTTAATTCTTTGGGTCATGTTTTTCTTGTCAAAAGTAAGGAAGTAATCTCGACTCTCAGTACTGTCCACAGCTATTCTGAGATACAAAGAAAGTTTAGGCTCTACCGGGCTATGAGATGTGTGAAAACTTCTCTACGTTAGCCACCAAGATTTCGTTCAGCTTATTTGAAGAACAGTTCTACTGGATCTAAGAAAACATCTCGTCCTATTTATACCCGGTGCTTTGCACATGAAGTTCAAGGGGACAAGGCTATGTGGTGGCTCTGTACAAAGCAGGGGATCTTCCTGCTCATACCGGGCTATGAGATGTGTGAAAACTTCTCTACGTTAGCCACCAAGATTTCGTTCAGCTTATTTGAAGAACAGTTCTACTGGATCTAAGAAAACATCTCGTCCTATTTATACCCGGTGCTTTGCACATGAAGTTAAAGGGGACAAGGCTATGTGGTGGCTCTGTACAAAGCAGGGGATCTTCCTCTGTCACCCCATTTGGTGATAACCACAACCTCCCAAACCTGTCTCTCCTTTTAGCCACCTCTTTCCAAAGGTGTACAGTGTAGGAAACCTTCCTGATTCAAAACGACAACGATAAATCCAGGAGAAATAAAAAGAACTCAGAATCTGATGATGCAAATTAAATGTCAAGATAAATCCAGAGAGGGGCTGGGAAGGTTCTACTTACCATGGACATTTTGGTGTCTTTTTTGCACATGATTTCCTTTCCTACAGGTATGATAACTTGGATATCATGGTTCTGGTAGTTCACTTCCATTTGTACTGTGCTCTCCCATATCTACCACTTCATTTCAGCCCTGAATAGCTCACTTTTCTTAGCCCACATGCAGCTCTTTAGCCAGGAATAACCACCGACCTTCATAGAATTCCATTTAGCTGGGAACACTGTGACATGATGCACAGACATCCTCAGAACTCACCTTTTCGTAGTGTTTTTCTGAAATACTGACCTACTAAGCTCCCCCTACCTGTGTCCTTCCTTCTATCCATTGCTAAATCTTTAGTATGTTCTTAGTCTCCGTTTTTTAAAGGGCATGCCTTTTTTTAATGCTAATTTCCTTCTCGAGTTTCAACATACTATACTTAGTTACCATTTCTGACTGAAACTGCATTTCATCTTTAGTTTGCTGTCTTTTTAATTCACTCCATTACGCTCACTTTGCCCCCAATCATATATATCCTATTTTCAAGTCCCTCTCCACTGATCTGTGCTACAAATTCCCAACTGTTTCTAGCCTGAGTCTGACCTGAATTAAGTCAGTTCTGCCTGATTGATTTTGAGCTTGAATATATTCTTGTTGATGAAGTTGAGGACATTTAATTATAAATAAAAGAGGTCACCTAATGAGCAAATTAGCAAAAAGGAATTAATTTCTTTCTAAGATGTTAACACAAAACTAGTCCTGAATAATATTATTATAAATATATTTTGATGACTATAAATTGGACATTTTTACTGTTGACATTGATAATTTAAAAAGTATATAATTTCTGAGCGCCTGGGTGGCTCAGTCAGTTAAGCATCTGACTTTGGCTCAGGTCATGATCTCACAGTTAGTGGGTTCGAGCCCCATGTCGGGCTCTGTGCTGACAGCTCATAGCCTGGAGCCTGCTTCAGATTCTGTGTCTCCCTCTCTCTCTGCCCCTCCGCCCCCCACTTGCATTCTGTCTCTCTCTCTCTCTCTCTCAAAAATAAACATAAAAAATTAAAAAAAAAATAAGTATATGATTCCTTGAAGACAAGGTCTAGGCATTATTATCTTTATATCCTCAATAGTATAAATTAGTTAGGTTATCAGACAGTTCTTATATTCTGTCTTCAACATACCTTGGATAGTTGTATCTATCTTCTTAGCTTAGTTGGGTCATGTTGACTTCACAAAGCTACCAGTCTTGATTTAACAATGGATCCTACCTAATAAATTGCATTATTGAGCTCTTATGCCAAGTGTTTTTCTAAGAGATTTTAGGAAATTGGCTAGTTGCTTGCCATTGTCCTGCTCCTTTTTACTTCTACATTTCCCACCTAACCTTGTTATGTGACTACATTATAGCAGTTAGAATGTTGTTGGAAATGATGTATGCACTTCTAAACCCTGCCCTCAAAGGTACAATTTCCATATATTCTCTCTCTCCTCTTTTTTATCAGTGAGTGAGATGCAAAAAATAGGGGGTGGACCTTGAAGACCTGAGGGATGACAGTGTCACTAGATGGAAGGACCTTGGGTCCCTGAATAAGTGTTTAAAGCAGATCCACTCCATTCCCCAACCTGCATTGAACTATAAAGTGAATGAAAAATAAACCTGTATTGTGTTAAGCCACTGAGAGGTCTGGGTGATTTGTAAGAGCAGTTGGCCTACTCTAAACATAGCACTCGAAAACGTTAAATCACTTAACTGTCATAGCAAGGCTTTGAGGCAGGATTAGATTTAGGGAAAGCTGAGGAATTCCTGGAGGGATTTGAGAATGTTAATGGTAAACAGAAGCAAATGAAGCATTCACCTTGTAGAGAGACTAATACCTACGGGTGGTCCTTGAACAACACAAGTGGGGCAGGGGAGCTGGGGCGCTGCCTCCCCATGCAGTTAAACATTCACGTATAACTTGACTTCTCAAAAACTTAACTACTAATAGCCTGTTGACTGGAAACCTTATTGATAATTTAAACAGCTGATTAGTACATATTCTGTATGTTATATGTATTACATACTGTTTTCATACAATAAAGTAAGCTAGAGAAAAGCAAATCATAAGGAAGAGAAAATAGATTTACAGTTCTTTACTGTATTTATCAACACCAAAAATGCATATATTTTTTGAAAAACAGCCACATACAAGTGGGCCCGTGCAATTCAAACTCATGTTGTTCAAGGGTCACCTGTGCTTCCAAGGTAAAGTATGCCACTTATGCTTCTTTGTCCAAAGCTACTTAATCTCTGTCAGACTCATTTCCCTCATTTGTAAAAACATAGCAGTTTTGACCCATAAAGATTGTTGTATTTTTACATGTGTTACATACACATGTTACACACACATGCACAACAATGCCTGTAACAGAGAATCACGCAACAAATGGTCGTGTGATAGATACTATGGTAGTTTAGGGTGAGAATACTGGCTGGATACTCATGGTGAACTGAAGATCAGGCCAGGCATTCTTTTTGACAGAGTCCCTGTTCTGGGTTCATTTGTGCCTCCGAACCCATATTAATATGTTGAAGTCCTAATGCCCAGTACCACTGTGACCTTCTTTGGAGATAAGGTCTTCCCCCGCCTGAAGTTTGTTTGTTTGTTTGTTTGTTTGTTTGTTTATGTAGAGGGAGGGAGAGAGAGCAGAAGGGTTGAGAGAGACAGAAAGAGAATCCCAAACACGCTCCAACTGTCAATGAGGAGCCTGATGAGGGGCTCGAACTCACAGAATTGTGAGTCATGACCTGAGCTGAAACCAGGAGTCGGATGCTGAGCCGGCTGAGCCACCCAGGCACCCCAGAGATAGGGTCTTTACAGATGTAGTCAAATCAAATTGAGATCATTACAGTAGGCCCTAATCCAATATGACTAGTGTTCTTATAAAATGGAAAATTTGGTGATAGGCACACATCCAGGGAAAACACCATGTGAACGTGGAGATGGCATCAGCAAGCCAAGGAAAGAGGCTGCAACCAATCGTTCTTTCACAGCTCTCAGAAGGAATCAACAATGATAACACCTTGAATGTATACTTTTAGGCTCCAGCACTGGAAGACAATGAATTTCTGTCATGTATACCACTTAGTTTGTAATATTTGATTACAGCAGCCTTACCAAATACACACACACACACACACACACACACACGCACGCACGCACGCACGCACACACACACACACTATTTTAAAGACTGAGAAATAGAAGTATCATATACAAAATAAAATATCTCAAGGCAGTTGGGAAACAGTAGTTGCTAACAGAATAACTACCTTCTGTCTTTACCAGGCCCAGTGAAAGACTAAGCTCTCTGAAGGACATCAGAGACAGACAGTGGACCTAGTGTGACACATTCTCTGATTTCCTGAGGGCAAAAGGCTACATATAAAGATTGGTCTCACTAACCTCCTGTGTCCTGTGTCCCTCTGAGAGTAACAAAGAGTAATATTACCATGGCAGGGGTCCCTATTCCTTTGTGCACTTAAAATGGTAGAATACTTGATATCCTAGAGAGGTCAGTAAATCATTGCAAATCACAGACATTATGGAAAAATTAAGTGTATATTTCACCTGAGGAGAATATCAGTTCCTTGAAGATTTTGCTTTATGGAACCAGGGACAAAGCTTTGAAGAGAAAGTGCTTAACAAGTTTGCAAAGTTAAAAATAATTTTTAGGAGGTTGTTGTTGGAGGTGTTTTATATTGTTTTTTTATTCCTAAAATTGGTGCGTATGGCGTTAATGCTGGGAAAATCATTGGTAGACTCACTTGTATTTATTATTGATGAAAGCAGTGGCTTTCCCTTATTGGTTATTGCATAACCCTAGCAACTAGGAAAAGACCATACATAATATAAACTGAAGTAACAAAAACTAACTTAGGAAGCCAGACTAGCCATGATCAATTATTCCCTTTATAGACTTAGCATCCTTCACATTAATATAGATGATGTTATTTGTTGGATTGCTTTTTTTTTTTTTTCTCAAATACCCCTGAAAAGGGTCGCCTGGCTGGCTCTGTTGGTTAAGTGTCCAACTCTTGATTTCGACTCAGGTCATGATCTCATGCTTCATGAGTTCAAGCCCTGAGTCAGGCTGTGCTTCACGCTGACAATGTGGAGCCTGCTTGGGATCCTCTTTCTTCCTCTCTATTGGCCCTTCGCCTGCTCACATGAATGTGCACACACTCTCCCTCTCTCAAAATAAATAAATAAGAAGCTTTGAAAAAAAAACTATTTTGAAAATAGTCTTTGAAAAAAGACTATTTTGCAGATTATATTTATTCAACAAACGTAATCTTATTTTTTTTTTAATTTTTTTTCAACGTTTTTTTATTTATTTTTGGGACAGAGAGAGACAGAGCATGAACGGGGGAGGGGCAGAGAGAGAGGGAGACACAGAATCGGAAACAGGCTCCAGGCTCCGAGCCATCAGCCCAGAGCCTGACGCGGGGCTCGAACCCACGGACCGCGACATCGTGACCTGGCTGAGGTCGGACGCTTAACCGACTGCGCCACCCAGGCGCCCCAAACGTAATCTTATTTTTGAGTATATGTTACTAAATATGATGTATTAAGCAGCTGTGGAGACCCCAGAGTAGTAAATAATATGAATTATTCTCCAAAGTGTTGATCTGACTCTTCAACTTTCAAAATTGTCTTATATTTTTGAGGTGTAGTTTCAAGTGTGTATTAGGATTCTCCAGAGAAGTAGAACCAGTAAGATGTGTGTGTCTACATATAGAGAGAAAGAGAGTATAAGGAGCTGGTGCACATGATTATGGAGATTGGCAAGTCTGCATCTACAATGTGGGCTGGCAGGCTCAAGACCCAAGAGGGCCAGTAGTACAGATGAGGTCTGAAGTCAGTTTGCTGGAAAACTCCCTCTTGCACAGAGAGGCAGATCTTTTTGTTCTGTTATGGTCTTGAGCTGACTGGATGAGGACTACTTACATTATGAGGGCAATCTTCTTACTCAGAGTTCACTGATTTAAATGTTAATCTAATCCAAAAAAAAAAACCCCTTCAAGTTGACGCATGAAAGTAGCTATCACAAAATGCCGTAGGATCTTGTACTTTAAGCAGTCAGGGCCAGCCTAATCCTAAACTTCTCTGTTCTTTTCCCACGTCTAGCAGTCTTTGCCTTAGCATTGGGACCTTAATATCCCTCTCAATATGCCAGAATGTAGGGTAGGAGCAGCTTATGCCCATTTGAAAAAACCCGATCCTGTCTACTAACCTGGCTTGGAGGAGATACCCTAGTCCCCATACTGTACCCCATACTATTTCTCTTTCTGTTAGTACAAGTTGCTCTTTATCGTGACTGGGTGGAGTCCAGTTCTAACTTCTATCCTTATTGCCAGGTCCCATGTTTTGAAACTTGCTGAATGCCTCAGTCTACTCTTGAGGATTGAGGTTTGGGGAGGTGTTTCTCCATAGAATCAATGCCATAGTTTTCAACTTAGCTCAGTGACAGTGTCCCATCAGTGCAATTCTGGGCATGCCATATGAGACCTTCCTGTTTGTTTTATTATTTTTTGTTTTTGAAATTTTTATTTATTTTTGAGGGAGCAAGAGACACAGCGTGAGTAGGGGAAAGGCAGAGAGAAAGGGAGACACAGGATCCGAAGCAGGCTCCAGGCTCTGAGTGGTCAGCACAGAGTCCAACGTGGCGCTCGAACTCACCAACCATGCATGACCTGAGCTGAAGTCGGACACTTAACCAATTGAGCCACCCAGGCGCTCCTCTGTTTGTTTTCTAAATGTCATCAGTGCTTTTCCCTACTTGTTGAGAGGAAACAAAAAGTTATAATCTTTGGTAAGCCATTATAAAATGTTTACCTAAATTTCCTCAGTGAGCTCCTGCAACTCCTCTAGACCTAAGAATCATACACAGGACTCAATGGATAGGTCCAGGCCCAATCAGAACATCTGTCCGGGCCTACTCATCTTGCTTCCCCTGCCAAAATCATGTATTTCCATAGTCTTCCCTTCTTTATCCAGCCTACCACCACATCCCCCCAATTTAATTCCCATTATTTTTGTATTCTAAGCCATTCTTATGTCATTTAGCCTCCCTATCCCCTTGTATTACTTAACCTGACATGCCAGTGTCTTCTGTATGCACTTGATTATACATTCCCTGGGAGAAGTATTCTTGCTACCACTATATGAGATTCCAGCTCTTTCTAGGTAGATCTAAACATGACCTCTTAATGCTTTTCAGAGCTATCAGAGTTGTGTTTATCTCACCATTAAAGTTGAGAGCACTGAAAATAATCATCAAACTAGTTTGTGAACTCTCAGAAATATACTAAAAAGTAAAAGTACCAACCCCATGTTGTTCCTTATGGACTTGGGCTTAAGAATGTTGTAATTTCACATATTAGTTCATTGAATCTCTCTAAGCAAGCTTAAACATATACAGACTCCTAAAAAAATAAAAGCTTCTACTGTTAATTAGTTAATGTTCAAAACAAATAAATTGATGGAAAGTAACCCGAGCTTAACAGGTAATAACTTGGAGTAAGATACAGCAAAAAGAAGGCCCTGTCATTGATTTTAAATGGGTGGTTGGGAGACGTGAGGTTTACTCCAAAAGATAGAGCTACTTTATGTTATGCCTCCTAATTTTACCCATCATAAATTGAGAACCATGCAAATTGCATGACTATTTGTAGAAGAATCTCCTTTGATAGGGATCTAAATAGTGTGACTGACATTGCATCATCGTCCATGATATCCTTTGAAGGGAGAGTGCTCAGCTGTGAGAATTTCCTGTCTTGGGACTAAGGGTGGAGATAAAGAGATAGAGACTACAGAGATTACTACACGCTTCTTTTCTCCTTTCTTTATGGAGCTTGCTGTTATGAGGGCTCAATTTAATTAGGCCATGTAAGTGGAATAAGGGGAATGTGAAGTCACTGTGTTCCCAGAATATTTAAGAAAATTTGCTTGACATACAGAAAAGCGCCTGGATCATAAATGTATAGCTCAACACATTTCCAAAAACTGAACCCATCTGTGAAAACTACATCAAGAAATAGAATATTTCAAGTAGTCCTAAAGTTCTCTTTCTGATCCCTTCCAATTATTATCTGTCCTCAAAATAACGGATATCCTGCCTTCTGACAAAATAGATTTATTTTGCACATTTTCGTACTTAATGCTACATTATCTAAATTTATTGTATTTTAAATTAATACTTTACAGATCTTTCGTGCCTGTATTCTTTTGTTCAACCATTAAGTTTACAAGGCCCATTCATACTGTTGCATGTGTTTTTAGATTGCTCATTCCCATTGCTGTATGATATTTCCCGGTGTGAGTATATCATCATTTATTGATCCATTCTGTTGATGGGTATTTGGGTAGTTTCCAGCTTGGAGTTACTACAAATAATAATGTTGCTATAAACATTTCAGTCCATTATTTGGGGGTGGGGTCATATGTAAGCATTTCTGAAGGCAGAATGAATTTCCCCAGATTTTAATTCTTCTAGATAATCCAAAGGAATTTTAAAACATGAAAAATAAAAATAATATCTATTTTGGCTACATATCTCGCCTATACCATGCCTCATTCTTCTACCCAGTAGAGTAAATATCCTAAGGAGTTACACTCTTTCATTTTTTTTTCCTGAATCCTTTTCCAGCTAAAACCAAATGTCAGATTGCCACATTGGGCTCACCGAGATCTCTCACTAAGAATTTCAAGGATGCAAACAATCTAGTAGCACAGGTGAATGGCACTCTCTTGCCCAGGTCAAAAGAACTGATCTGTAATTGAAATGGACAGGCTTTCACACAGCAGAGAAGATTTAGGTAATGAAATCTCCCCATTCTATACTCAGATAGGCATATAGTTTATGAGATACTTTCCAGGAACCTAGGCCCTCATAAATCTATAAATCAATGATACGCTGCTAACATAATTTCATGAATAAGAACTCTCCTCCAATACCATTAGCTTATTTGCTGGGAGGTTCTAACTAGTGTTACAAGGAGAACAAGCTGGAGTCACCTGTGTTCATTCTTTCCTGAAAATAGCACCCAGGTGAAGGTTCACAGACCACAAGCTGGCTGCTTCAACCCTCTTTCCATGCTACAGGGAGGCATTTATCCAGTCTACTTGTCAAGACCATCAGTGATCAGTTCTATGTCCTCTTCTTACCTGATCTGTCGGCAGCACTTGGCGTAGCTGATTACTTATTCTTCCTAATGCGCTTTCCTTGCTTGGCTTCCCCGGCTACATTTCACTTTCCCTGTCTCTCTTCTTTTTTCCAACCTCACTGGCCACTCCTTGTTTCTCTTCTTTTATGGTTTCTTTTATGATTTTCTTCTTATCTTCCTTTAAAATGAGGGTGCGACATAGAGCATTAGTCCTTGAAACCTCTCCTACCCCCTTTTCATTTCCAGAGTCTCATTACTCTAAGTCCCATCTAATCCTGAAGATGCCCTAATTTATATCTTCCCCCAATCCTTCCCCACCCTGCTTTTCGTTCCCCCCAGCTTTGCTGAGGTATAATTTACAAATAATATTGTATATGTTTATATAACATAGGGGTGCCTGGGTGGCTCAGTTGGTTAAGCATCCGACTTCAACTCAAATCATGATCTTACAGTCGGTGAGTTCGAGCCCCGTGTCAGGCTCTGTGTTGACAGCTCAGAGCCTGAAGCCTGCTTTGGATTCTGTGTCTCCCTTTCTCTCTGTCACTCCCCTGCTCATGCTCTGTCTCTGTCTCTCAAAAATAAATAAAGATTAAAAATTAAAAAAAAATAAAGTATATAACATAATGATTGGACGTACATACATGCAGTGAAATTATTTGATCCTTTCATCATCAGGTCCTCTCGATTCCATTGCCAACATTTATAAAAAATCAGACTACTTGTCTCATCTCCACTTCCAAAAATACATTTATTTTAAAAGTAATGAAACTTATGCATTATGGCCCCTCCGTTGTATAGGGCCTTTCTATCCTTCTGGGGATTCAGGACAAAGGAATCTAGCCATGTGCTAGAGGTACAAAGTGCAGTTAGCACTATAATACATGCCAGAGGTGGACTGGAGGCTGGGAGTAGGGGACAGCATGTTGGCAGCACTCCTTTCTCTAACCACCAAGTCCAGAGCAACACTTGCTCATGGTTGACCTTGACTAGTATCTGGGCCCCACCATTCATTCACTCCAAGGGGAAGGATATGAAGGTATCATGGTTGTTTTATCTGTGGGATAACCATTATAACCAAGGCTTATCCTTGCCCCTCATCCCCTGGGATTGGCCCAGTGGTAGCAATGGTGAGTAGGAGTGAGGAACCCCAGGAGGTAAAGATTAGGCCAAGCTGGACCAGTGTTTGAGGCAGTGGTTTCTCCATGGGTCAAAGGAGGGAAATGAATGGACTAGAGCTTTGAAGGGCTTCTATCCATCAACAGGCACATCCTGGGCAAGAATTGCAGAGGAAATTATGAAACTAAGGGTTATTTTTGTACACTGTCAAAAATAAAAGACAAATTTTGTGTCAGCTGGCTACACAAAAGAACAGGTTTTTATTTTTTCAGTGAAAGAATTATCTTTCTATTCTGTCTACTTTAAAAGTATTATATAAGGAGGTGATCAAAAAATGCTTATAGAATATAGGGAAAAAGTAACATAGAAGTTTGTCATGCAGCTAATAATAATAATAATAATGATGATAATAATAATTTGTACATTCTAAGACTTTTATGATGCCTGTGTTATTTATCAGCTTTTTAACACTTGTAGTATCTTTACTTTTTTCTAAATAAATATTTACTTCTGTACCTGACTTTATAGCAAGAATTTTGTGTATTTTTAGAGAGCTCCACAAAACCCTTATGTATTCCTGTGCATTGCTTCCACCTTATTCCAGATGTCCATCAATCTGTAAACTGGATTAACTCAGGAATCTCCAACCCTCCCTGATTGCCCTGCCCCCTTTTTCCAGTTAATTCACAAAAGAGCAGTTGGAGTGATCATTTCAAACTGTAATCCAGGCCATGCCCCTCTTCTGCTTAAACCTGCCTGTCTTTTCCTGCCTCACTCAGGGTCAAGGCCAAAGTCCTTACACTGGCCTAGCTCATAGCCCACTTAACTCTCTGACCTTATCTGCCCTCCCTCTCGCTCACTCAGCTCCAGTCAGGTTGCTCTCTTAGCTTCTATGGGAACGTGATAGGCAGGTTCCTGCCTCGAGAATTTCTTCCATGAGTCCCTCTTCCTGGAGGATGCTTCCTAAGATAGGCAGACAGCCTTTTTCCTGACCACCTTAGACTGCTTGTAAACAGCAGTGAGAACTCCCTGATCATCCTGTTGAAAAACTGCCTCCTCACTTCTGACAGGGACTTCTTCTCTTTCTCTGCTTCATTTTTCCATACATTAGCATCTTCTAAAATACTATAACATCAGCTTGAGTATTCATTCATTGCATTTCTCCCTTCATTGCTCCATAAAGGCAGGGATTTTTATCTGGTGTATTCACTCACTATTCTTTCTTCCAATATCTACACAATGCCTGGCACATAGTTGGCCCTCAATAAATGTTTTATCCATTCACAAATGAATAAATGATTGAATGAATAGTTTATGCTTCCTGAACTCTTGCAGCTCTAAGTTTAGGGTCAGAAATATCAGTCCTCAATATTGTTTTGGTCCTAAGTATAATAAAAAGTTGTTGAAGGTTTGTGACTGGTTAAGTAACATCATGAGATCATGTTTATGGAGGATGGTTATTGAAACATTTATGGAAGATGGCATGTTTGGGGTAAGACTAGAGATAAGAAGACTAATTGTTGAGGAGTAATGTGATAATGATCTGCACTAAGATAGTAGAAATAAATATTACAGTGTTTGGCACATGAATCCTGAAACTTTCACGAATGATTTTCTAAGGGTTTTTTTTATTCTTATTTTTTTTGTGGCTTTCATCCAAATATTTGACCTTGTGTTGGCAAATCTTAAATTAAAATTGAATAACCAAAGGGTACCCAATGATACCAAAAGGATTCAAATCTAGAATTGGTGGGGTAACATGCCTTCATGAAATATTCTTCCAGAAATAAAAAGTTTAATACATACAGATCCATTAGTTACCAACATGTTAACCTTTGAGGAATACCTGTGGGGAATCACCTGAGCATTCATCATAAAAGCACAGCCATCCAGTCCATCTGTCTATGAAATGGCAGAGCATCTTCTTATGGGGGATGGGGAAGAATGGCAGTGGGAACAGGAGGTGTTTATCTTTGATTCCCTATGTTTGTGGGTATCTCCTCCCCATAAACTGAAGATAGCAAATTGCTCTTCGCAGATCAAAACACACAGGAGAGGCTGGAGAAAAGGAAAAAAAAAAGAAAAAGAAAAAGAAAACAGATGGAAAAGGAGGAGGAGGTGGTGGAAAGAAATGGAGGGGAAGCAAGCTGACACCTGTTTTCCAGCACAATGATCATTAAAGTTATCACATGTGATGCCAGAGCTTTATTTTAAATACCCTGTCTGCTACCTTCTGAGTTAAGTAAATAGTTTTGAATATGCATCTCATTCAAATTAGTTTCCATCACAGTCAGTGGCTGTAGTTAAAGTGACTCGAATAGTTTTTAGTCCTACCAGAAAAACAGCAAAGAAGTATAGGGAATGCTATCCGGTCTTGTTCATTCAGGAACATTTCCTTGTTTCTGGATATAAAGTAGATATATTTAGTACTTTAGTCAGTGCTCCCTGAGAGAGCCACCCGTTAGTATTCTAATAATCATAGAATTATGATTCTACATATGATTCTACAACAACAACAACAATAACTACAGAAGGAAGTGAAGAAAACATTAGGGTAGGCAATAATTTAAAAGATTAGTACTAGTCCCAACAGATTTTTCTGACCAAAAGTCTAGGGATTGGTCGCCAAGTGGAAATTTCTGGATATGTAAGCCATACTTATATCAACTTAGTTTCTTATAAATATAAAGTTGACTGTGTCGTGCTGACTCAGCTATCTGTGGAAATATGTATCAGTTCTAATAATTAAAAGGTTCATCTGTGATACAGCAAGGTTTTTTTGAAATTAGTCTGTATTGATTAGTAAATATTCACAGGCTTCACTGTTATTACAACTATTATACGAATGTAATAATTGTTGCTGAGCACAGCAGTTGGATTCTATTTTCTCTTGATATTTATATGCTTGTTGCAATGAGCATAAGTTAAGTTCTTCCTGTGTGAACACTTGTGTTTCTAAACTAAATATAATCAGTAACTATAGAATTTATTACAGGCTTTTAGTGTAACTGCTTATTTTTAGGATATCGACAAATATACATTTAATTTAAAGTGTATATACTCAGATGAAAATGAGCAACACTGTAAGAATATATTACCATGATGTTAAGAGCCAGAATCTGCTCCGTTGCTGTTTCTTGTTAACTTATACAAATTTACTTAATTGACTTGACACCAGTGTCCTCACATACAGAGTGGGAATAATGTTTTGCTAATTGCATAATTCGTTGTTACCCGACGACCCCCTTCCCACGAAAGAAAATAGTTACGAAATCTGGACATAATACCAGAAACAGCTACACCGGACAGTGAGCAGCAGCAGACTCGTGGGGAGTACATGCATTGAGAAGGGGAATTGTATAAACAGAATCCTCAATCCTGTGGTCTTAGCCTGGGGCCAAGGATAATTTTTAGGGTATTGGCAGAATGTGTGCTGCCGGTGGTGGAACAGGGGCATTATTTTGACCTGGGAAATCAGAAACATGAAGCCAGGCAAGTTAGGGCTGCTGAAGAGAGCAGGGAATAACGGGAAGGGACAGAGCCAGACAGATGATCACATATTGTATCACGGACCCCTGAACTATGTATGCATCCACGGTACAGACTCGGAACAGCTGAGGCAGAGGCAAAAGACTGGGTCTGAGATGGGCTTCCACCCAAGAAACAGAGTTTACATTTCAAGTCTGTCTAAGATAATTTCTGCCAAAGTAGGGGAAGCAACACCAATCAGAGAAAAGGACAGATTCTATGCAGAGTGCAATTAAAAATTACCCAGTATATATGAGGAATCAGGAAAGTGGAACACATTTTCAAGAGAAAAAGAAACTGACTCTGAAATGGCCTAGTATTGGAACGAGCAGACATGAGTTTTGAAATGGCTGTTAGTTTTCTTCAAAGAAGAAAAGCGAGATATTCGCCTATGAATGAAAATATAGGAAAAGACAGCAGAGAAATATTAACAATATAATGTAAAAGAACTAAGTGGAAATTCTAGAACTATGAAAGACATACATGGAATTAAAATTTTATTGGGTGGGTTTAACAGCTGAATGGAAATGATAAATGAAAGACTCAGGGACTTGAAGATAAAATAAGAGAATTTATCTAATATGAAGAACACCGAAAAATAAAGATTATAAAAAACCTAACAAAACCTCAGGCCCTTTTAGATTATATCAAATAGTCAAACATGCATGTTATTAGAGTCTTAGAAGGAAAGGAGACATAGAATGAACCAAAAGAAAAATAAAGAAATACTGGTTGAGGATTTCCTAGATTAGAGGAAAATTAGAGATAGAGATTAGAGACAGAAATTTCCACATATAATATTCTCAAAAAAAAGACAAACAAAAAAATGTTGTACTTCAGCACATCCATATGGTGTCAAATTGTTGAAAGCATCTTGCCCACCGCCCCCCCCAAAAAGGCCAGATCTTAAAATCAAGAGAAAATTAACCCATCACATAGAGTACATCAATGAAGTCAATGATTTGATTAATAATTGACTTCTCATCAGAAATAAATATAACCACTGCAAAAATGGCAACCTACATGTTTTTTCAAGTGCATGTAATGTTTTTAAGGATTGGCCATATGTTCTTCTATAACAAATTCTTAATCAATTCAAAAATATTGATATTATAGATAAAATATTTTCTGAACAAAATTAATTAGAAGTCAATAATAAAATGATACTAGGAAGACTTAAACATTTGGAAAATAAATAACAAACTTCTAAATAGTCCATATGTCAAAGAGGAAATCGCCAGGAAACTTTGAATTCCACAACAATGAAAAAATTCAACAGATAAAAATTAGTAGGGTATAGCTAAAGCAGTGCTAAAAAGAAAATTTATAATTTAAATTCATATGTATTTTTTATAAAGGAAGGTTTAACGGCACCTGGGTGGCTCAGTTCATTAAGCGTCTGGCTCTTGGTTTCAGCTCAGGTCATGGTCTCATGGTTTGTGAGTTCCAGCTCCCCGATGGGCTCTGCGCTGACAGTGCAGAGCCTTCTTGGTATTCTCTCTCTCTCTCTCTCTCTCTCTCTCTCTCTCCCCCCCTCCCTCCCTCTCTCTCTCTGCCCCTTCTCTGCTCACACTCACTCTTTCTCTCTCTTCAAGTAAATGAATAAACTTTAAGAAAAGGAAGGTTTAAAATAAATCATCTGTGATTATAGTTTAAGAATTATAAAAGGAAGGGGCACCTGGCTTAGCTCAGTCAGTAGAGCATGCAACTCTTCACCTTGGGGTTGTAAGTTGGAGCCCCACATTGGGTGCAGAGATTGCTTAAAAATTAAATCTTAAAAAAAAAAAAAAGAATTACAAAAAGAGCAAATTAAACCCAAATAAGTAGAGGGAAGAATATAATATAGATAAGAGCAGGAAATAATGAAATAGACAACAGAAAAATAATGAAAATCACTACCAAAAGCTGAATAAATTTATAAATCTCTAGATTACACTGATGAGTAATCAAGGAAAAATGAAATATATTATCAATATCAGGAAAGGGGCATCAATGCAGATTCTATAAACACTAATGACAATAAGGAAATATTGCAAATAAATTTATGATGATACATTTGACAACTGGATGGAAGGAGCAAAATCCATAAAAAGTAAATTGTACCAAAATAAACCAAAGAATAAATAGAAGCTGAAATATCCATATGTCAATTTAAAAATTAAGTTCATAATTAAAAGTTTTCCCAGAACTAGATGTCTGTGCTAGTAAATTCTGTCAAACAATTTTGAAGGAATATATATATTTTTTTAAAAAGTATCAGAAGGAACACCTGTCTATTTTATAATAGTAATACTGTATTAACCTGATTTAAAAATTAAAGACATTAGAAACATAAAATTATAGGCCAATAACCTTCATGAACACAGACATCAAGAACTTCACAAAATTTTAGCAGACAGGATCTGACAGTCTATAGAGGGGATAAATATATCATACTGACAACGTGAATTTTTTCCAGAGAGTCCAAGTTTTGTTTAATACCTAAAAAAATCAACCAACTTAATAAATAAAATAATCATATGATCATTTCAATAAATGCAGAAGAATTTCACAAAATTCAATACCCACTCATAATAAAAATGCTCAGCAAACTGTGAATGAAAGGAAGCTTTATAAATCTGATAAAGGATAATTATAAACAAACAAAAAAACTACCACTAACATCCAATGTAAAGCTTTCTACTTTACATTAAGGGAAAAAAGCATGGATTTGTATTCCCGACATTTGTATTGAACGTTATGTGGAAATAAGGTAGGGAAATAATAGAAGGCATTGGAAAGGAAGAAGTCCAACTATTTTATTTGTAGACAGTATGATCACGTGTGTTGAAAAAGTAAATATTACTTTTATTCAGGTATTGTGAGTCCAGCAGTTGAGGAGACAGTTGCCATTAAAAAGATAGGTTATGACTCACAATTCCTGAGTACCCAGGCATTCAAGAGACCATAGCAGAGAACATAGGTTGGTCACAGGTAGAGAGAGGGGAATTGAACACAAGGCTTTCCTTGTGGTTTTCTGGGAAGGAAGGGGCAAGGCTGACTGAGGCTTAGTAGGTTTAGAATTGGCTAGTCTGAATAAATTCAGAGGGCACAGGGGAATAGGGGCTGCCCCTAGTTGTTTGATATCAGGCCCTGGGGTGATAAGGACAGAGGAATAGTAGCCTGGAACATAAGAGCCTGATAAGAAGGTTGTTGGAGTAATGGGTTCTGGAATGGCTAGTTTGCATTTACGAGGCATGCTCTGAGGCAAGTCATTTACTATCTCTAGAATCAGCTAACCCTGGCAGAGGCAGTGTCTCCTTGGTTAGTAAAAAAATCAAACAGAGAAAGTAGAAAATATGGTTAATACATTATTTGTAGAAAATCCTAAAGAACCTAAAAAAAATCCTACTAGAATTAATACATGAATTTAACAAGATTTTAGGGCCTACATCCAAAATACAAGAATCCGTTATACGTGTGTGTCTGTGTGTATAAGCAGTAAACAATGAGAACACTATAAAACATCAGTTCCATTTAAAATAGCAAAAACTATATAAGGAATGCTTTAATAAATGATGTCAAATACTGAAAATTCAGTATATTAAGGGAGATTAAAAAGAGCTAAATAAATGGAGAGATATACTGTTTATGAATCAGTACAGCTTATATTATTAAATAGTGATTCTTCTCAAATCCATCTATAGATTTACTATAATCTAAATCAAAATTATAGCAGGCCTTTTTCCCCCAAGAAATTCACAAATTGACTCTAAAATTTCTGTCTGGAGGCATAGACAATCTTAAAGCAATTTTAAAAATGGAAAGATTGGATAGCACACTACCTGCTTTCAAGGTTTACTATGAAGCTGCAGTAATTAAGATAGTGTGATATTAGCATAAAGACAAACATATAGTTCATTAGAGCATATAGTTTTACGTCTTCTCATAGAAATACAATTGATTTTCAGTTAAATGCCAAAGTAATTCAGTGAAACAACAGTCGTATCAACAAATGGTTCTAGAGCAATTGAAAATCTTTAAGAATAAGAAAAAATGAATAAGGTAAAGAGGGTGTACCCTTTAGTATAATTACGAAAGTATGTCAGTGGTTGCTTGAGTCTAGGAGTCATAGGAAAAGATGGACAACAAAGGAACTCAGGAAAGTTTTTACAGTGATAAAAATAGTCTATATTTTGATAGTAATGGTATTACTCAACTGTATAAAATTACCAAATTACATCCAATTCTACACTTAAAATAGGTAAATATTATATGTGAATTTTATCTCTATAAATATGGATAAAAATAAGAATAATCATGTCTTACAATTCTGAAATTTACAAATACATAATGCACATAAAAGTGCTTAACTTATAAGTTATTTTACAAATTCAAGGTATTATTATGTAATCAAAGTTTCGACTCCTTTTTAAAATTTTTTTTTAACATTTATTTATTATTGAGAGACAGAGACAGAGCATGAGTGTGGGAGGAGCAGAGAGAGGGGGAGACACAGAATCTGAAGCAGGCTCCTGGCTCTGAGCTGTCAGCATAGAGCCCAGCGTGGGACTCGAACTCACAAACTGAGATCATGACCTGAGCCAAAGTCGGACACTTGACCGACTGAGCCACCCAGGTGCCCCCAAAGTATCGACTCCTTAATTAGGAAGAATGCATCATTCGCATAAATTGAATGCATCATGTGTCATATCAATTACATACATCATCACATTCATTTGAAATGTTTGTTATTATAACCTTTTTAACAAACAAATTTATAGAGTGTGAATGAAATGAAAAATCAAATGGTCAGTAAACTGCAGAACTATGACTGAAACAAGCCTTCACTCTATAGCTAAGTCTCTCTACTTAGTCATTATGTTTTTGTATTGAAAGTGTATCAGGGGCCGCCTGGGTGGCTCAGTCAGTTAAGCATTTGACTTCAGCTCAGGTCATGATCTCACAGTTTGTGAGTTCGAGCCCCGCATCAGGCTCTCTACTGTTAGTGCATTTTCTGTTTTGGATCCTCTGTCCCCCTCTCCCTCTGCCTCTCCCCTGCTCACATTCATATTCTCTCTCTTTCTCTCAAAAATAAATAAACATTAAAAAAAATATATCAGGCTCAAATGCTAGACATGTACAGAAGTACAAATTTTCATAGAAGTCTATCCACAAAAAGTTTTGTGTATGCTAGAATAATTTAAAGATGATCTGGTGAAGAGTGGTTTCCCTATCTTCTGCAAATTTTAAGGGTCATAATAGAATTTATTCAATAATATTTATGTAACATGATACAAAACTAATTCCTCTTGGAATTTAGTACTGAAATCACCTTGATGATCAGAAAAATAGATGTGTTTATTTTTAATTTAGGAAATAAATAATATTTATGGGGAATATTGTGTGATTTAAAAGCATCTATATTGATATGTGCCTTTAATATGTTATAAATGGTATAGCTGTCATTTTGTCCCATATGATTTTTTTTAACTTAGCTGCCATGAAGTTAAAAAAAAATTCAGTTTTAATAATCATTTAGTCCTAATTTAATGACATACAATCTTTCCATATTGCCTAATTTCATAGGTATTTAATATTTGTCTTATGTGTGATTTAATATTTTATGCAAATGAGTGTACTTTTGAGGCAAGTAAACTATAAACAATAGTAAAATTATAGTAAAAAATAGTTTGAAAAAAGAGATTTGTTTATTAAGTTTAGCTCTTAAAAATTAGCATTATTTTATTATTTTTTATTTTTTTATTTTTTTAAAAAAATTTTTTTAATGTTAATTTATTTTTGAGACAGGGAGAGACAGAGCATGAATGGGGGAGGGTCAGAGAGAGGGAGACACAGAATCTGAAGCAGGCTTCAGGCTCTGAGCTGTCATCACAGAGCCCGACGCGGGGCTTGAACTCACGGACCGTGAGATCATGACCTGAGCCGAAGTCGGCCGCTTAACCAACTGAGCCACCCACGTGCCCCCAAAATTAGCATTATTTTAAACATCAGTATCCTAAATCAGGCCTCTGGTAGTACTTCTTTTCATAAAGTCTACTATACATTATTAAGGCTATTGGAAATAACATTGGGAAGCTGTAATGATATTACATACCAAGAACATATATATCTACACACACATACATATAACCTTCTGGAAACATGTGATTTTTACCAACTGATTCTTTGACAGTGAGTACATATGTTAAATTTGGATAACATACTCATATTCACTTTAATTACTTATCTCAATTACTTAACATACATATGTTATATAAATAACACATAAACCAAATCTCTTTCATGAATTGTAAAAGGAAGAGTAAAACAACTACTTAGTGACATTGGTTTCTGAGTAAATATTCAGAGAAATGCATGAGGTTCTTCTCTATTTGGTAAAGTCTGGAAATAAATATATACATATGAAGTATTATGATATAGAAAAAATTCCTGGAGCAGAAAATTAATATGCATATCATGTACATATGAAGATGTTCATGGAGATTGTTTCAAATTTAATTCAGGTGTATGGGTCATTTTCCCAAAGAATTATCCAGTACATATTAATTTGTGTGGCATTGGTAAATTCATAGAATAGATACACTGATTAAAAGAGAACACACACACACACACACACACACACACACACACACACACAGATGGTTTGTATTATTACTATCAAGAAAAAAAAAGGTAGAGTGAACTAATATTGACTATTCTTTACATGCTATATGCATTGTATAGCTATTTAAATTAAATATTTCCATTTCCTCCTCATGGGATGAGCCTAAATTTCAATCATTATTTTTTCAAGTTTCAAAGCAAACACTTTAAGGGCAAATAAAATACTTGCTTTTGTTTCTAAATACACTGAATTGAATTTGATATTTTATTGATTAAACAAAATTAGAAGCATGAGCCACAGGCTCATCATTGATATTTGTCATTTCATTGAAGAGCACCAAAGTGGTAAAACATAGAATGTTCCCAGTGAAAAAGGGGTCAACAAATCAGTTTTTGCCTCCACTGTGGCAGAAAAATATGTACTGGTGCTAACCATCATTTAGATGTGCTTCAGATCAAGCTCTTGGATATCTCGGTGTCTAGTACCTTGAAATTGTGGCAGTGCACCACCTGTGTATGCAGCCATGATGTTCACAAACCTATCTGGAGAGATCACATGTTGGTGAGATATTTGATCTCCTCTTGTGCGGCTTGTCATAGTATGTTCTTGATCTGATCAGGGAAATCTTTTGTCACTGTAGAAACTAATAATTTATTCTATCATGTATATCCTATTGTTTAGAAAATACTCCTTGATAGGAAGATTACTTGCATGATGGCATTTCCAGGTTGGTCATTTGGTTGGTGAATCTTTCCTTTCAGATACCCAGCTTTGAATTTGGAATGTTGTTGCTGTGAGGTCTGAATATGCCCCTGTAAAATTTATATACTGAATTCCAACTCCCAAAAGTGATGGTATTAGGAGTTGAGGTCTTTGAAGGTGCTTAAGTCATAAGGGAAGAAAAGAACCATCATGAATAGGATTAGTGCCTTTATAAAAGAGACCCCAGAGAGAAATCCCTACCCCTTCCACCATGTGAAGACACAAGTAGAAGTCTGTGACCTGGAAGAAGGCTCTCACCCATCCATGCTGGCACCTTGATCTTGGACTTCCAGCCTCCAAAACTCTGAGAAATAAACCTCTGTTGTTTATGATCTACCCAGTCTCTGGTATTTTGATATAGCAGCCAGAATGAACAAAGACGGTTGTTATCCTGACCAGTTTCAATTGATGGTAATTGAAAGATGAAACTAACTCTATGTGTTGGAGTCTTCATATGCTACCATGAAGATTTGAGTATTTGAAAAATTACCTTGCTATCTCTAGAGGTTGGGTCTAAGGGTCCACAGGAGAATGAAAATGACTTCTCTAGAACTCATGAACAAATTTGCTTCTTTTCAAAATCAGAAGGTGTGAGACTGAGAAAAGCCAGGTCTCTTGGACAAATATCCTAATCCTACCCCTGTGCTGGAGTCATTACAAGAGGTCTGTTGTTAGAGTGCAAGTGGGGCTGAGAATGAGAGCTGTTGCCAGGCACTGCTCTCTAGGAAGCCCAACTAAGACCATGGGAAAACAAAACCATTTCCAAAGATCACAGGCTTTGAATTAAGGGAACCCAAAGCAAAACACAGAGTGGTGTGAAAGTTATGAACTGAGAGGGCTCCGCTGGCTTCATGTGGGTGGTGGGAGCTGGTCTGACCAGTGCATTCCCCGCACTCAGGCCAAACACCTTGTTCCCCTCTAACAAGTACGATCATTTGGATTTCCAACACAGTTGGCGTTTTCAGTTACGTGTTAACCACTCTTTAACTAGCAAAGTAAGAGGGCGGGGGAAAACTCTGAGGGTGAGAAATTCTCAGAAGATGTTAACTTTTAAAACACAATTAATGATGCTAATTTTAAGTCAAAATGGCTTTTAAATATTGATGTCACTATGGTCCCAACCCTACAGATTTCAGTCATTCTGTAAACACATTCCTCTAGATTTGGCCTCAGAATCCCTGTGGGCTAGAAACTGCTAGATGGAATTTCTAATTAAAAAAATAGAAAGGGCTCCCAGCAATTTAACCCCACGTTCCCTCGTCAAACATTTACCCTCACACTCCCTCTTATAAGTGCCCCTAAAGTCTCTTACTCATATTGACAACTTGTACTTGACAGCACCCATGAAAGACCTGACAGCTTTCCTCCAAAAGCAACACCCTCCATACTGACATTGCTTCAACACCTTGAAATTTACCCTTCAGACTGAAAGGTTCCATACATAGTGATTAATACAATTCACAAAGGATCTATTTTTAAAAGGATTGTGCACTTGGGTGATAGTTGCTAAAGTAATATTCTTTTGCTTTGGGTCAAGGCTGAAGAGAATTTTGAGTTCATGAAACCCTTATGTATTTACACAGGTGTGGAGCCCATACACATTCTATACACGTTTCTTTGCCTCTTTGTGGCTTCTCTTTGTCTCTTCTTCTTTCTTCTGGTCTGCCTCTGTGTGCCTCTCTTATATTCTAGCTCTCTTCTTATCTTATATTCTAGCTCTCTTCTTATTAAGTTATTTTAATGTCAGCGAAAGTTCTGGGAAACTCACACTGGAAACTACCGTCAGTACATTTTCTGATTCCACATTCCTCTTTCCAAGGTGACTGACATTAAAATGGCTCCATTATGTCTGTTGACAAGTTGGTCCATCAAGACTTTTTCTGACTTGTCTAGAATGTCTCACAGGTAGCTAATAAAAGAGAAGTAAAAAATGTATATCTTTCAATGACACCTCTTCAATTTGGTTTTGGTCCTTGAATAGAGCCAATGGAATATTTGATATCTAAATCATAACTCTCTCCATTGTGGGATTCCTTGTTGTTGTTTTTTTTCCTTTCTCTGATTTTCAGTAATTAACTATATTCATTACATACTTAGGAGAATAACTGTAGGAGACTTGAAGAACTGCTTAATAAGTGAAATATTAATATTTACATTACTTTGAATTCATTTAGGAAATTATGTCCTGATCATTTTGCTGTAGAAAACCTAATGTATTTTTATTTCAATATTTGTTAATTTATAAAATAAAACTTACTTCAGCTAATCAAAACTTAAAAAAGACAACTCCCTTTGTTCTTTACCAATATATTTCCCTCAAACCCAAAGCCAAGCGAAGTATCCTTTCTGTGGTATGCCCATTAGCTGATGCAATAGAGATAGGGATTGAAGAAAATATGTGGTATCATAGTCTGGATAGGATTTAAAAATAAATTAAAAGCCCTCTATTCATTCCTGAGGGGTTGTGGAACTTCAAGAAAAGATATTACTGTCATAAAACTAAGGAAGCTCTAATTTTATATGAATAGTTCACTCTTTAAATGGGTCTGATTTTTCCTTAGTACTTTGTACTGCTCTTATAATAATTTCTGTTACCACCTGTTCTTTCTGTATAGGCCTTTTAGACAATGAGCACATAAAGAAAACTGTGCCAATTAGGGGCTGCTGTGCACAGCCTATTTTATTAATAGAGAATCCCAATTAAAATGGGTGTTATTTATTCTGTTTTGCTATTATTGCAAATTGCATTAATGAAGATTGACCCTTTGTAAATTTCACATTTGTCCTAAGCACTGATTTTCCTCAATAAGCTCAAAGATTGGTGTTCTTGACTTAGACAAAAGGAGATTCTAAAGCTTAGCCACAGTTCAAGAAGTGACTTATGCTTGAATAGTATCTCAATCATAAATAAAGGATTCTCAAATAGAAGGTTATAATTATATATTTTTTTCATTATCTCTGTATAGAGCTCTAGATATTTGAGACTGTTAACTACCACTGATAAAATTACCTAGATTAAAAAAAAAAAAATTCCACTGGCTGAGCCCTGATTGTTGAATACACAATGCAAAGTAGAAATGTTTAATTTCCTCAGTGGATATAGCCTAATAAAATCACCAAGGCTTTAAGGGATACCTAATTTATAAATTAACCAGCTACATATATTCTAGAAATAGAAATTTCTTGACCTTTTGTGTTTGGCATTTTGTATATGTCTGGATTAATTTGAACAGGTTTGGCTTTATGCTTCTTCCATACTAATCTTCCTTTCCAGAATAATCAAAACAGAAAAAAAATCCCCTCAGTACCTTAAATGACCCTAGGTTTTTCCAGTGGAAATTCACCTGCAGCAGCTTAGAAAATGGTAGACTGCTGCCGAATTTTAATTATTCTTTGGATATTTTTAAATGCAATTAATAAATATAAGAAATTTTTTAAAGAGTGAGAAAGGAAGAGGGAACCCGAGGGTTTTTTTTTATTGGTATGTAGCAATTTATTTCAGCATAATCTATTTCTATATATTATTTCCATTATTAGATAATATGAGGAATTTTTACTTGATTTTTCAAATTATTTAATTTGAATAATCTTTAGTTCCTGGGGATTGTTATAGATGTAGAATGCTGTAAGCTTATTTCAAAATGCCATAATTTTGAGAGATTATCATCATATTTCATAATGAACATTACAACATAAATTAGAAAACTATAGTTGCAGGCTTACCTAGAGATGTGCACACATTTAGAGCAAGGAGTTTGAGAACTACTAACCTATTTTTTCCTAAAAATTATTTTATTTAAGGGCAATCAGCACAACCTGATAGAATCAGCTTACTCTATACCTAGAATGTTCCCAAATCCAAGAAATAGGTTTTGGACCTACAAAGTCATAGACCCATTAAACTAATGTGTATCCAAAACAGTTTCAAATATTAAATAGAAAGATATAGACTGGATTTGAACCAACAGTTATATGTTTTGGATTCTAGCCTTTCCTCTCATTAATCTTTTAAGCTACCTTCTTCTTCATGTATAAATAAGGATAACTGTAGTCATCCCATAAAATGGAAGTAAGGAATAAATGAGATAATGTATTGAAAGTGGTTTTTAAATTTTTTTTTATATTTATTTATTTTTGAGAGACAGAGACAGAGCACAAGTGGGGGAGGGGCAGAGAGAGAAGGAGACACAAAATCCGAAGCAGGCTCCGGGCTCCAAGTTGTCAGCACAGAGCCCGATGCGGGACTCGAACCCACAAACCGTGCGATCATGACCTGAGCCAAAGTTGGATGCCTAACCGACTGAGCCACCCAGGTGCCCCTGAAAGTAGTTTTTTAAATGCCAGGCCATAAAAGGGGTATAATTTTCCTTTCCTTCTCCTAAAACATGTTGAGGGCCTGCTATATACGAACTCTTTCTGAAAGATAAAAATTATGAAACTACTCACAAAATAAAGAGTGAAAGACAAGAATATGAAAACTCTGAATTGCAGTTTATGCTCAGAGAGTGAGAACTTCCCTATGACTATAGAATATGGTACATATGTATCACCATATGATACAACCCCCTTGATTAAGAGATAGGAATTAAAGGTTTTGCCAGAAACATGGGAAACAATGAAGGAAGGATCTTAAGAGCAAAAGCACTTCAGGTACAAGTTCAGCTACTTTTTCATTCAGTCATACTCTTTTGTTCACTATGGGTCTGTGTTGATTGCAATTTACTCAAAAATGCAGAGCGAGTAACACAGATAATCATTTGTACCTGCCAGTTAATCGTTTTTAACAAATATCCATCAACTACTCGCACTGTGCTGGGCATCTTACATATATTACTTCTTTTGAGTTATCTGAGAGCCTTTCAAGCTAAGTCTGATACTCTCTATATTATGCCTGAGGAAACAGAAGGCAAAGATTTTGAATGGGATTCACAAGTGACATAAGAGAGAAGACTGAAATCTGAATGATATGCTTCCAGATCCTAGCACTGTTTAACTATAACAGACACACTAAACAGACAGAATCTGTCCCTATTCCCTTATTCCTAAAAAGCATTAAATCTATCTTGGAGAGCAAGTGGGAGATCTGGAGAGAACATAATAGTAAAAAAATGAAAATTAAAACATAAAGGTAGACATCTGGCATTTAATGGTCATTAGTGGAAAAATTAGACAGTTGTGAATTATTTATCAACCACTAAGTTCTTGGTGCCCTTTCCCAAAATATAGCTATTTATTTCCATTTCAGACAACTGAAAATAGAAGATTAAGACTCAGTTCAATATCTCACTCCACTATGAAATCTTGGGCTCTCTGCAAATTGAGCACAAATTAAGAGTTGGTTGAATTACTCACCCATAAAAAAGAATGAAATCTTGCCATTTGTGACAACATGGGCAGACCTAGAGGGCATTGTGCTAAGTAAAGTAAGTCAGACAGAGAAAGAAAAATACATATGATTTCACTTATATGTGGAATCTAAAAACCAAACAAACGAGCAAATAGAAAAAACAGAAACAGACTCATAAATACAGAGAACAAACTGGTGGTTTCCAGAGAAGACAGGGGAGAGGGGATGTGCATAACAGGTGAAGGGATTAAAAGGTACAAACTTCCAGTTATAAAATAAATAAGTCAGGAGGGTGAAAAATATAGCATGGAGACTATAATCAATAATACTATAATAACCTTGTATGGTGACAGATGGTAATTACACTTGAGCTGAGCATTTCATAAGGTATAGAATTGTTGAATCACCATGTTTTACATCTGAAACTAATATAGTATTGCATGTCAACTTCAATTGTACTTCAATTAAAGATAAAAGTTTAAAAAGAAAAATAAAAAAGACTTGGTTGAACTTCAAAAGGCAGTGGTGGGGAAGGGCCATCCAGATTTCAGGTAGAAGGTATAGAACAACAAAGACAGAGATAGTAAGTTGAATCCTTGTGATGAAAAGCTTCCAGTGGTAGGCTGTGGGGTTTATTCTTAAAAAAAAAAAATTATGTTTATTTATTTTTGAGAGAGAGAGAGAGAGAGCACGTGCACACGAGTGGGGGAAGAGGCAAAGAGAGAGGGAGACAGGATTCAAAGAGGACTCTGCATCGGCAGCAGAGAGCCCGATGCAGGGCCGAACTCATGAACTTCAAGATCATGACCTGAGCCGAAGTCAGATGCCTAACCGACTGAGCCACCCACCCCATGTGGTGTTTATTCTTAATTTACCAGGAAAGAGCAAAACATGGAAGACTTTAGAACTCTGTAAAACAACTAGGCATAAGGAAGATTAGTTTGGCAGTGGGAGACATATTTTGGATCACAGAGAAAATGGACGTAGGGGGATGAATAAGATGGTTATTCCAATATTTTAAGTAGTTGTTGGAGGAAGGTCCAAATGGCAGTACAGTGCTGAAGACAGAAGAAAATGGACAACATTTGCCATCCAGGCATTAGTGCACCTGACACATAATTTTGATACCACAGTGTAGCTAACTCTGTGCCATCGCTATGTGTATTTTAATGTTTTTTGTATCCAGTCATTGAATATAATCATTTTGAAAATAGTAAAGTAGTCGTTCGTGTCGTCACATAGCTACAATATGTAACGGTATGACAAACACACGGGTAGTTAATTTATGCTTTGCCAGAACCTGCCAACCACATGGAACAAGTTGCAAAACACATTTGAAAGTGCCGTGTGGATGCTTTTGCAACTCAATATACATTTTTTACAAGGACAGTAGCTACTCGGACATGTAAGTCATCTAAGACATGTAAGTCTCTCCTAACATATGACTGCTTTTTCAAAAGAGATTAAATAAATACCTGTCTTTCCCGTATCTCTTTGCATTAAACTAACTCACGGAACATTGCTTTTTTGTCTGCTTTGAAGACACACTTTGCTAGAACTCTCTGTGCCACATCTGAACTCACTGCTCCATACACATATACCTTGGATACCCCTCTGTACTATAATTTAATTCCCTTTTAATCAAGGAATTCAAAGTCAGGAGACAATTGAGGTTTAATATGCAGATCCCAAGATGTAGTAACAGACCACATGGAAAACAGGGGATCCAGAAAGGAGGCATGTGGTGAGGAGAACACAAATATTTCTTGACTTCAAAGCAAAGACAAAGAATAAATAAGTCACTCTGTAGTCATCAACTACATATATTTATTACCTTTAAAAAAAGGCCAGAGGTACTAAAATATAAATGGAAGGGTCTATGTAGAAGTCTGACACTTTTCCTTCCCCTCAGAACTATGCAAAAATTCACTTACCCCAAGAACAAAATGTACGCTTTTCTTTTAATCTTTTTGTTTTAGTTAAATTAAACAAGAAAAACATGCTTGCTTTAACAAATTCAAATAATATGTAAGTGTATGTAGTAAAAAGTGTACGCCCTCCTCTGCCTTCTTCCCCTTAATGGTTCTGTGTTTATTATCCTTGGAGAATTTTTCTGTGCACATAAATATGCATCTTTATGTTCAGCTACAATTTCGTTTGGGTCTTTAAACAAATTGGGATCAGATTCTTCATTTTGTTCTGAGGCTTGCTATTTCATTTAACAATATGCAGTAGATATTTTTCTAAGTCAGAATCTAATTCGGTTATCGTAATGGCTGCACAGCTTTCCATTTGTGGATATTGTGTAATTCTTCTCTCTCTCTCAATTGTTTTCTTTTTTCTCCTACCACTAACAATGCTGCTGTGAGCATACTTGTACATATTTGTATATATGTGCTCAAGTATTTTGTAGAAAATAGATTCTTATGTGTTGTTCAACACTGTAAGCATTTTGTTCCCTTCAACATAATGAATGATAGAGTCATTTATACGCAAACGCACACACACACACATACACATAAACACACATTTACAGACATATTTTGCTTGTGTCTCCATAATTTCTATCGACCAGAGAGAATATTTGAGGCAAATATTTGAACATTTTATAACCAGAATGCTAAACATCATTAAGTATAATTTTTAGTAATGAAACATTTCTGCACCTTACGCTACCCCATCCTCTTAGCTCTAAGTATTCACTAAAATATTCAGATACTCTCTTCTTATTTTGTATCTTCACCTATAGCCATCTTTGCTTGTGGTCCAGCATCTTCCTCTACTTGGCACTTATCCACATGCTGGTGATGCTACTTTATTTTTTCTCTTTTCTTCTGGCAGTTTTTAGTATCTGCCTCTCTCTGCAGTAAAGAACAAAGCTACAATGGAAATGACAGCTTCCCTAGAAGCCATCTAAGTACCTTCCTACGCTCTGGATTTGTTTGTTCTTTTTAGAAGATCAGAGAACACAAAACATGGACTACATCTGACAAGATGCTGGGTTGAACTCATTTTTAGCAGATGTCATGCTATGCCTGACAGTTTCACAGCCGGAAGAGTGATTTGGGACAATGGAAGGGAGAATGGGACAGCATAGCAGTATTTAGTATTTTCTTTACAACTTCATTGACTTCTTTTTTAAGGAAATATTCTGTAGTATAATGGAGATTATTATCATTTTTAGTGAAAAAAAAAAAGCCACAGAGTTAAAGTGACATTAGTTTTATGAAAAGATAGCTAATTAATTTAGTAGTAAAGGGTGGAACAAATTGGGTCTCTGTGCCTATAATTATGGAAAGACCTAGAAATATAACAATTGGAAAAATAAAGGAAACTGCATCTTTATTGAGTAATTATACAGGAAGTTCTAAAGCCAGTGTAACTAAATAGAAAAGTACTGTATTCCTAGAAGTGGTATGAAAATCAGGGAAGCCCAGATTCTATAAAACCACCTTCTTTAAAGAAATACTTCTTTCTAAAGATAAAAATGCTTGGAATTTATATTGAGCATTTACTTTGAGGACTTATTTAATCTGGAAGCCCCCTACTTCTGTACATTAGACAGCCCAGGAACAGTGACTGGTAATACGTAGGTGATGTGCACAGTCCAAGGCTGTTTGTTCATCACCAAATAGAAGTGAAAAGTCTATTTACACTGGATAGCAGTCACAGAGAAGAATCAACGATTGAATCAAATCAGTTGTCTCAGTGTGTAAGAGGTAAACAATGCCAAAATAAAAAGTGCATTCATTTCAGTTGATTGACACCAGTTGAAAATCAATGTGATGGGATCATTCGGGACTCCATGCTGTTCTGCATTATCTGAATTAGGTTTCTCTCCTGCAGCACCCACCAAGTCAGGCCAGGGACAGGTGAGAAGGTATTATTTCTACAGCCTACCTAAGTGCCTTTGAGGCCATAATCATTTTCAACTACTTAAGTTTTATTAGTCTGGGAATTCTACAATTCAGAAGTGAAATAGTACGTTGTGTATAGTTTGACATTTCATGGTAACAAAGTAGGTTGTAAAAGGGCAAGATATTCTTTCTTTCCTTGTATTTGCATCATCTCTCTATATCCCCAATGAAATGGGGTAAGATTGATTGTCCTCATTTCTGATTGATGCATAGGTATCATAAATTAGATGGTTGAGTGTTGCCCTCAGTATTGAAATTATGTCCATCTAAGTACGATTAATGCCTTTAACTTTCAACAACTTGAATTACTCCTGAAAGACACAATTTACCTAAAATAGCATCCGAAGAGCATCTGAAGAATGTCTTTTATTTAGAATTTGCCTACCAGACCGCTCATTAAGAATTTCCAGAAAACACCAGCTATGTTTTCAAGATAGGATGCCCAAACCAAGCTGTGATTTCGAAAAGCTATTTGACTAAAGTGAAATTTTATCTAATTAAATCCACATTGTAAATATATTGGCAAATTATTTACACCTCTCAATAGCTTTGGGAATGTTGCCAACATAACTAAGGTGGAAGGAAATCCTATTTTTTAAAAGTGACTGCTTCTTCCTGTACGGAATTTAGATACCATGGTTCTGAAATGCCTCATTGCGCTCTAGTTCTAGGGTGAAAGGAACTTAAGTGGTACCCTTTTTAAAATTTTTGGTTACATTTTTAACACAAAGGCACAAATTATTGCTCTTAAGTACTCTAGGTTCACTTAAGAGTTTAGGTCTTTAATAAAACCTGAACATCAGTTTCACTTTAGATCTTTTTCAGGGCCACTACTTGCCCATTTGGAACCTTTCTGTGAATTGAAGAAAGGTGCTGTTTGGAGTGGGCACAGGCTGAGTCCACGCCTCCAGGCCCTTGTTTTGGCATCTCATCTGGGCACTGTTTTGCAGCCACAATCTGCTCAACTGTACATGGGAGACTTGTGTCTTCAAATGGTCTCTAATAGGATATTTGTCACAATTATTTCCCGTACATTCTTTGAAGCTTTTCTGGATCTCAAGCCTTAAACTATATCCAAACCACTCTGATCGCTTGCCAATGATGCTGCTTCATATTTTAGTGAAATAAATTATTTAAAGGTATCTGAATTCTATTTCTTCAACTTCTATATACTTCAAATACTTATTCATCCTCTTCTTGTCTCAGAGAAAGAAGTATCTCTCCTTCCATCTGGGATTAGCCTGTTCACTGCCCCACCTGTTCAGATTGACTACTCCAATCTTCCCCTCTCGGTTTTCCATGGTCAAGCTTTCTTTCTCTCTGAATGGAATCCTACATTTTGGTTTGCATATGTTCTTAAACCTCCACTATCTAAACCACATGCCTTTACTTTTCCAATTCCTTCTACCAGGAAAGACCTTCACCATTTATATATATTCCTGAATCCTTCCTTCTTTTCAAGACCAGTGATAATGCCACTTATCCCAAAGAACTTTCCTTGGAAGAAGTACTTCTTCTTTTGAAGGTCCATAGAACTTCATTTAAATCTTCCTTATGGTAGTCACCATTACATGACCTAGGAAAACTATTGCATGTGTATATGTTTTGTATGGCTAAAGAAAACGTGAGCATCTTGCAGACAAAACTCACCTATGCTTTAACTTTGAGTCCCTAACACAAAAAAACAGGATGCCATGCATATATTTAACACCAAATACATTTTATAAAAATTTTGTGGAAGGAAATTTTTATTTATTTATATAATGATCCTCTCTCTTTTTAACATTTTAATTTCTTTGAAGATTTTTAATAGACCTAATTTTTTTAGAGGGATTTTGGGTTTGCTACAAAATTGACCATAAGTTAGACACAGCCCATATATTCCCTGCCTTCACACATACATAGCCTCCCCCATTATCAACATCCCTTACAAATTTATTCAAATTGATGAATCTATGTTGACACACCCTTATCCCTCAGAGTTCATAGTTACATTAGGGTTCACTCTTAGTGTTGTACATTCTGTGGGTTTGGACTAATATATATTAACATACTGTAGCATCCATTATTGTACTAATCAACTACTATAGTATAACAGAATAGTTTTGCTGCCCTAATGTTCATCTGTTCTCTGCCAATTCACCCATCCTTCCCTTCCCCCTAAGCTTGTGGCAACTACTGATCTTTTTACTGTCTCCATAGCGTTGCCTTTTCCAGAATGCCACTTAACTTTTTAGCCTTTGCAGATTCACTTCTTTCATCTAGCAATATTAATTGATGATTCCTCCATGTCTTTCCATGGCTTGATAGCTCATTTCATTTTAGCACTGAATAATACTCCATTGTATGGATGTACCAATGTCTGTGCCTCCGTTCACCTGCTAGAGGATACCTGAGTTGCTCACAGGTGTTGCCAATTATGAGTAAAGCTGCTATAAACTTCCATGTGAAGGGTTGTGTGGAGACATGCTTTCAACTTACTTGTGAAAATACCGGGGAGCAGGACTGCTGAATCCTATGGTAAGAGAATGGTTAATTCCGTGCGCATCACCGGACCGTCTTCCAAAGTGGCTGTTTCGTGTTTCATTCCCACCAGCAGTGCATGACGCTTCCTGTTGCTCCACATCCTTATCAGCATTTGGTGTTGCCGTTCTTTTGGGTTTTAGCCGTTCTCTGATAGATGTGTAGAGGATTTCATTGTGTGTGTGTTTTTCTTAATTCACAATTCCCTAATGAGATATGTTGAACATTTTTCATATGCTTATTTATCAGCTGTGTATCTTTCATCAGGTGTCTGTTCAGAACTTTGGCCCATTTTTAAATCAAGTTGTTAATTTTCTTATTGTTGAGCTTTAGATATTCTTTGTATGTACTGGATACCAAAATCTATCTTTTGCAAATATTTTCTCTCAGTGGTCACCTGTTTTCTCATCCTTTTGAGGTTGTCTTTCACACAGCAAAGGTCTAGTTCTGATGAAGTCCAGCTTATCAATTATTTCTTTCAAGGAGCAAAACTTTGGTGTTCTATTTAAAAAGTCAGTGCCAGACCCATGGCCATCTAGGAATTCTGCATTATCTTCTAGGAGTTTTATAGCTTTGCATTTTTACATTTGGATCTATGATCCATTTGAATTATTTTTTTCACCATATATTTTTGAAAACACTTTTTAGGGGATGACTAGGCTTTACCATATTTATTTTAATTCTGCCTTCCTTTTTGAAAGAGAACTTTCCTAAATGTAGGATTCTTGGTAGATCATTTCTTATCACTTTGAGGATGTTATCATCCCATTTGACTCTTGCTTTTCTTACCACATTCTTTTTCCTCTCTTTACCAAATTTTCATAGATTTCCATGAATAGATATTTATTCATGTGTTATTTTCCTTTAGGATCATTCCCGGAGGCTTTATTTTTTGTTGTTATTATATTTTAAGTAATTTTCACCAGTGTTAGTCAGAAACGGGTCAGCAGAACTTCTCAGACTGTCATGCTAATCAGTCTTCTCTTGTGCTTCTCCTCTTTGCATACAAGGCCCTTCATTGTCAGGTGTTTTCAATTGTATATGAATATAGCTCTCAGAAATTTTAGCGTGAGATTCAGTAATCACATGCAAAGTCCAGTGGTATTCTCTCCAGGCACTGGCAAATAAGAATATGCCTCCCTGAGTCTATAATCATTATTTTATCTTTTCTCAAATATTGTAAGTCCCTTCAAAAGGAAGATAGTTATGAAGAAAAAGTGCTACCGAACATACCCAAATATAAGAAAGTATTTATGTGTATTTATATACAATCTATGTGAATTAGTTGTAAATATATAAAGAGAGAGACAGAAAGAGAGAGGGAGAGAAAGAGAGAGAGAGAAACAGAGCTCAGAAAAGAGATAGTAGAAGAATTTTCTTAAGATGTCTGTCAAATTTAGGTACTCTTTACCAAGTTGTGTATTTGGACACTAGAAATAGGAAAACCGTATTTTCACAAACGTAAGTGAATTTGCAGTTCTTTATGTTGGTAAGATTGAGATTTCCCTTAATTGAAAATAGGAGCACGTTAGCTTTATTGCCAGCTCTGCTACTATATGGCCCCGTTAATTTGGAGAGGTAGCTTAACATTTACCTCCTTCCTTATGTGGGAAGTTATGTGAACGAAATCTGAATTACATACCGTACAGAGCCATTACATAGGACTAAAAGCAATAATGTAAACATACCATATAAATGCAAACTGTCGCACACGTCTTGTATTTAAACAGAATCCATACAAAGAGAAATTGGATCTTCATGGTTTCCATGTGTATTTATGAAGCAGCCACTATTCTAGGCAGACAAGTTTCAGCAGCGAAAAATCAGTCTTGTGGACTTTATCTTCCATTGGTAGAGACAGAAAAGAAACCAGTAAATCCATAACTGCAATGCAATTACACATTTACATAAGAAAATATACATTTTAATTCCATCCTAAGTTTTAAGTTAAAATGAGAGTCAAAATTCAAATTAACAAAATTCTGTAATAATGATTTCCATCTTGGAGAAATGCATGCATAAAGGGGTGCTTTATTACAAATGCAAATCTGAATATTACACTATTTTTGAGGTTCATAGTTTAATTGGACCATTTTTATTTATATTGTTACGGTCAAATAATGTGTTTTTCATACATACTTCCAGTCTACCTCTAATTCACAAATATTTATTAAGTTCCAACAAGGCTAAGACCATGTACGACATGAGGGAATGACTTCAGAGCCTGCCTAGAGGAAGCCCTGTCCCACAATGACAGATGGGATATTAAGCACCTCTCATAGCAGAGACTCTGTTAGAATTATACCAATGTAAAATGACAGGTGGCAACTCCATAAAAAGGTTTTGATAAAAAACAAGATGGAGAGAATCTCAAATATGATGCACATTCACATAGGCAGAACCACGGGACAAATACAATTAAGGAGGTGAAATGTCAGAATGGTAATCTCTGTGGATGCTTATACATAGTATCATAGAAGTAAATGTTTATTTACTAAAAATGTTGAGCTCTTACTATGTGTCTATCATTCTACTTGGGCTCATGATTTGAGACGATTGGGCGTGGGTTGTGCCTGCAGATTGCCTCCAGTCAATTAGGGAGAGGCAACCATGGAAATACAGAAGTATTTCCTACTGCTCTATTGATCAACAGTAGCGGAGTGTAGTATCTTGGAGGGAGCAGTCCCAAAGAAGAAGTTAATTCCGTACAGGAGGACAAGAAAAGGCTATAAAAAATATTTGGTGTTGGGCTGGCTGGCTGGCTCATTTGGTAGGACATGCAATTCTTGATCTTGGGTTCATGAGTTCAAGCCCCACGTTGGGCATAGGGCCTACTTAAAAACAATTATTCAATGTTGAGTTGACTTTTGAAAGAGGAGATATTCATCAGAAAGATATGATGAGATGTGGGATGGTGACAGTGGTAGGGAGTGTTCAGAAAGTATTCCAGGCAAACTGTTAATTCCAAGATTAACACTTTGAGCATACATGCACAAATGGTTTAGTGCAGGAAGAATTTGCGAAACACTTTTTCTTTTGTGTTTATAAAGTTTCATGAGAATACGTTTTCATTATGCTGTCCTACAAAATGTTGCAATTATTATACTGTAATACCTGATTGGTTTTTTTTTCCTCAATATACAGATACAGAAGAGAGGACTATAGTCTTATATACAGGTATATTGAATAGGCTTTACTAAATATCTTTTTCAAATTTTTAAAAAACTGTAAGTGAAAATTCACACACCTTCTAGCACTGTTCATATTATCCAAAGAATTATGGGAAAATAGTTCAACGGTATCTAAGACATTGGAAGTTATTTGAAATTTCAGTTTTCCCTAATCTCAGGATGTTTTGTGTTATACAGTGCTAAAATATTATTGAAAGCTATTATAGGTCAGCATTGGAGAAAAGACGCACGGAACATAAATTCTAACACTAGGGATCTGTTTTGCATACTACAAGGTAGAAAAACAGAAAAACACAAAAGAAGATGTAAAAGTTATACAATATCTGGAGAATATCTTATTGATATTCTTTGGGCCATATCAAGCAAACTCCAAATTTTGCTCCAGAAAATCTCAACTCTGTATATTTCTGAGATACATACAAACTTCGATTTGATTCTATTAAAAATAGAGGGGGGTGCCTGGGTAGCTCAGTCTGTTAAGCATCCGACTTTGGCTCAGGTCATGATCTCGTGGTTCGGTTCGTGAGTTTGAACCCCACATCGGGCTCTGTGCTCACAGCTCGGAGCCTGCTTCGGATTCTGTGTCTCCCTCTCTCTCTGTCCTTCCCATGCTTGCACTCTGTCTCTCTCTCTTTCTCTCTCTCTCTCTCTCTCAAAAGTAAATAAAAATTAAAAAAAAAAATAAAAAATAAACTACACTTGACTACTCAACATCAAACTATTTTTATAGCCAGCTTGTTCATCAAAAATTGAAGATTCCTACATGTACCATGGATCTTTGTGTTGGCAAATAGATGAATATTTAGTTCTGAATTAGCCAAATAAAGCTTACCAAGCTTGCAAAATAACCTGTTATAAATGTGTGAGGGAATGGTTGTAAAATGTTCGGCCATTTCTTTTCCTAAATATATATTTTAAAAAGTACTCTTCCATATGTAAGAAATTGGATTGAAATAAAATTTATTCTCCATTCACAATTTGCTGAGCTACTAGAAAAGCATGCCTTTCTTCATTCAGAAAAATTAAGCCACACAAATTAAGTGCAGTCCACCTTCCAGTTCCAAAGGTATGGTGTGGGATGTGAGTAGGGCAGGAAGGAACCATGGAAAATGAAAGGGACTCTGGAGGCTCATGCCCAAAGAAGTTTTCAATCACACTTTAAATTTAAGTGTCTCAAATCAGGATTTAATTTACGGTTTAAGATTTAATAACATAGTCATTGCATGTTAATTAAACAGCGATGGATCATTTACCAACCTGTTTAATGAGGTGTAACAACTATTGCATATAAAACATACCGACATTATTATTACATTGCCATTAAACTTCAATAAATCTGTTTGAATAATTATTGGTATTTAAGTACTACAAAATCTCTAACATAACTAGGCATACCTATTTATATTCAATAAAACAGGAATTTTGTTGTAGGAATAATTAAATTCTCAGGACCACATTCCTACCTTTGTATGGCAAGAATTCCTACTGGCAACAGAACGAGTTGCAGCTCCAGTAAATGAAGTATTCAAGAGAAAAAAAAAATCAGCCCACACGAAAGGAACTGTCCTCATCATTAGTTTTAGAATCTCACCTTTCTGTAGGGGCAAAGCTCACCTTTAATTTAATTAATAAATATAATTGGAAGAGCAGTCCCTCCATTATTCTTTTGCCTGGAGGATCATAAATCCTTACACGACCTCCCTTTAGCTCACACAGGATAAATTGGAGAGGCCCGGTCTAAGCATGTGACCTGACCTAAGGTGAAGCAAAGCAGTAATTTTTATGTCGGGGGATTTGGTGAGCTAGCAAGGAGCAGAGGGCTCCGCTGGCTGAAATAAACACAGGTAACGGAGCTGGCTTCATATATGTGAGGAGGGTATGATGCCATCAAGAACTGATGTACTCTGAATAATAAAGTACCATGCTGTGCCGCCAGCTACAACGTTAAAAGGCCTGTGGGCAGAGAGCAAAAAAGGGATTTAGAAAGACTGTGGGAATGGGGAGCTCTAAGTTGGGTAATCTTTAGTAGCAATGACTTGAAAAATTTGTGTTACTAATATCTAGTTTTTATTTAAAAGAAAAATTTAAGTCTATATTATTTGTTTTGAGAGAGTGAAAGGAAGAAGGAGCGAGGACGGGGCAGAGAGGAAAAGACAGAATCCCAAGTGCTGTCAGCACAGAGTCCAACACGAGGGTCCATCTCATGAACCATGAGATCATGACCTGAGCCGACATCAAGAATCAGATGCTTAACTAACTGAGCCACCCGAGTGCCCCACCAATATCTAACTTTTAGATGATAAATAATAAATATAGTGGTTTCCCATTTATCCAGGATTAAAAAAAATAAAAATAAAAAATAAAACAACTTGCTGTGATCCTCCAGAGAGTAAATAGATTATTGTGGTATCCAGCTTGAAGGTGACATTTTATGGAAAGCAGGCAGCACAGTACATCCTGGAGACTGGAGATGGAGATGGCATTAGCAAGTCAGTGGAAGCTTGATATTACCCATAAGGGAAAATGTAAACACCCAAAGTACACCACCAGTTGTGGATTGGGAGTTCAAACACTTTTGTGTCAATTTGAAGGGAAGGATGGCTTTGGGAAGCCTGAAGCCTTATGGAACACCTAATCTGACCCTTGAGCAACACGCATATTTGTTAATTTGCACAAAGATCAACAAAGGTGATGCATAAAATCTGTCATCAAATCAGAAAGCCACATATTGTGCAAAGAAAATAACAGAGAAAGAAATAAAACGGTCCGGGTCAGTAGAGAAATCAATGATTGGCAGGAGCTGGTGAGGGCGGAGGTATGAATAAGTAGAGCACAGAGGATCTTTAGGGTAGTGAAATTACTCTGTATGATACCTGGTAGATAAATGTCATTATACGTTTGACCAAACCCACAGAATGTGCAACAGTAAAAGTGAATCCTAATGTGAACTTGAGACTTTGGTAATAATGATGTGTCTACGTAGGTTTATCAATTGTAGTGAATGTACCCCTCCGGTGGGTCAAGCTGGGAGTGAGGGGGGTTGTGTGTGTGGAGGGGAGAGATGGTATATGGGCTCTATCTGTACCTGGTGCTCAGTTTTGCTGTGGATCTAAAAATAAAATCTATTTTTTTAAAAAAAAGATCAGAATCTATTTAAGTGCTAGTTAAGTACAATAGAAATTTCATGGAAAGGAAATTTTAAAAATGGGAAAATCAGTGAAGACGACGATGGCTTCAGAGAGTAGAAATGTGAATTATGCTCTAAAGAGCAGAAGTTGAGTAAGGAGAAGTGAGGAGACGAGGTACTTCAAGAAAGAGAAAGCTTGAGAGAATGTAAGATGATATGTGGAAACACGTCTTAGTATAATAGAAAATTACACCAATTAGAAAATGGGATTTTTTTTAACACGTAAAAACCAAGCGTTCTGATTTGGAGAACTGCAACTGGGTTATTATTAAATATATTGTTATTGAGCTAAAAGGGTTCAGATTTGCTATTATAAAAAAAGCATTAGGCCACTGACGGATTTTTAAAAAAATTTTTTTAAAGTTTATTTACTTTTGAAGGAGAGACAGACAGAGTGTGAGTCAGGGGGGAGGCGGCAGAGAGAAAGGGAGACACAGAACCCGAAGCAGGCTCCAGGCTCTGAGCTGTCAGCACAGAGCCCGACGCGGGGCTCGAACCCAAAAACCACAAAATCATGACCCAAGCAGAAGTCGGACGCTCAACCGACGGAGCCACCCAGGCACCCCCCAACTGACGGATTTTGACACAAGAAACACCATGCCAATAAATGACTTCCTATCCAAAGAACATCATTGTTCTTTATCAAAGTGAGGGTTATGATTCATGGAGACTCCAACAGTAATGTGAGTAAATTATTACATCATCTTCACTTCCTTTGTATGGCTCATTAGTTTCTGCAAACAGGTCAATATATGTCTTACCTCTGACTTGCTTATGCAGAATCCCTGTCATAGAATGTCCTTGCTACTTTGCAAACTTCATAATAACTTACTTGTCATTCGAAAGCAGATGTGTGTTGTCTTTCTTGGGAAACTTTCGATGCTTTAGCAGCTCCTTGGTAGAATGAACCACTTCTCTTTTAAACTCCCTAGAATTCTGCACCTGTTACTCTCATGGCACCAGCAAATGCTATTGCATGCCACTGTTTTCATTTTCTTTCTATGTTTTGGCTAAAGACATTTGGTAACACATCCATATTTTATTCATTTATTATTATGTTTTTAATTCCAGCTTTATTGAGATATAATTGACATGTTGCATAAGTTTAAGTTGTACAACTGTGTTGGTTTGATACACTTATTTATTGCAAAATGATTACCACCATAGCATTAGCTAACACCTGTATCATGTTACATACTCATCATTTCTTTTTTATGATGTGAACATTTAAGATGTACCCTCTTAACAACTTTCAAGTATCTAATACACGTTACTAACTGTAGTCACCATTCTGTGCATTAGATCCTTAGAACTTATTTATCTTATAAATGAAAGTTTGTACTCTTTGACTAACATCTCTCTATTTCCCCAACACCCCAGCTCCTGGTAAACACCATTCTAGTCTCTTTCTATGAGTTTAACTTTCTTATTTCCCACCTGTAAGTGATATCATGCAATGTTGTCCTTTTGTCTGATTCATTTCACTTAGCATCATGCTCTCAAGGTCCATCCATGTTGTTGCCAACAGCAGAATGTCCTTTCTTATGGCTAAATACTATTCCATTTTGTATACATACCACATCTTCTTTGTCCATTCATCCCCACTGAGGAACGCTTAGGGTGTTCCATATCTTGACTATTGTGAATAATGCTGCAATGAATATAAGTGTGCAGCTATTATCACCTCACACCTCTTAGGATGTGTCATCTCTTAGGATGACTATCATCAAAAAAACAAGAAGTAATGAGTGTTAGAATTGATGTGAAGAAAAGGAGACCCTTTAGCATTTTTAAAAGGAATGTAACTGGTGCAGCCGCTATGGAAAACAGGATGGAGTTTCTTCAAAAATTAAATTAAGAACAGAACTACCATATGATCCACCAAACCCACTTTGGGGTGTAGATCCAAAGAAAATGAAAACACGATCTACTATTGTATTTTGAATCCTTTTATTGGACCTTTAGCTGCACAGAAGTTGGTTACTCATAATCCTTGGTTTGTGACACACCTTCAGCTTCTCATTCATCTTGCTCTCTTGAGTCTTTAGCAGAGAATTGGAATGTAATACATAGAGCATGTATTCAATGGATTTATGCTCTCTAAATGAATGCATACTGTTTCAGGTAGAATTGTGTTACCCCCCAGTGTTACTCCCATGAAGATTTTACTTTTTTGTGCTAAAGGGAATTATCTTGTTGGATCTAATCTAATCACCCAAGCCCTATAAAGGCAGAATGCTCTACTGCTGGTTGCGGAAGAGGAAGTAAGGGAAAATTCCAAGAGTGAGAAGGACTTGGGTACTTGGTTTCTGGTTTGAAGATGAGCGAAGGTACATAAGAATATGGATGGCCTCTAGGGGAAGAGAGAGGTCCACTGCTGGCAGCCAGCAAGGCAATGGTGACCTCAGATGCCTACTACAAGGAAAAAGATTTTGTCGAAAACTTGAATGAGCTTGGTGAATTGTTCTCCAGAACCATAGTATCAGAACCCAACCTGGAGGACATCTCAATTTTAGCCCTCTAAGAACCTCAGAAGAGAAGCCAGCCAATCCCACACAGCATTCTGAGCTGTCCCAACTGTGAAAGAATGAATGGGTATTGTTTTAAAGCTGCTATGTTTGTGGTAATTTGTTACACAGCAATAGAAAACTAATACACACCAAAAAAATTATCTTTTCCTTTTATGTTTATAACAATGTCATAAGTAATACATTATGAGAATATTAGTAATACTTTTGATATCAATAAACAGGATAGCTGTTAATCTGACCTATGAAGAGCTATATTTTCCATGACTGTAAGAGTTAATTTCTAATTTATGGACAGTGACAAATGTCAAATTAGTTATTTTCTTGCTCCAAGAGTGATATTAGCAGAGGACAACATTATCCTTGTTCAAACTGGGCTATTTGTACCCTTCCAAAATAGGAGACACTTCTTTCCTAACAGGGAATGGACTTTGCAGCACTGACATGTGCCAAACTAGAGAAATAAGTCAGGACAGAGGGTCTTCTGTATCAGGCATCAGAAGTCAGATCAAATGTGAGTCACCAAAAGTAAGGGTTTTAAGAAAACTTTTTGATCTGTCTGTCCCAGATATCCCCAAAAGTCAAACACTGAGACTGTATTAAGCTCAAAGTTTGCATCGAGCCTAGTTAGAACAGGCAATGGAAATATCTGTTAGGAGTTTGGGAATATAGGAACCACAGGAGTGTCTAACCAAATGAATAGAGAAGAAGAAAACATTACAGGAATTTTAAAGATGGGGGTTATTACAGGAAAGAACAATGGGAGAGATGGATTTTCATATTGTACAGAGTAGTTTTCTTATCTGTTTTGAGGAGATACAGACCACCATGCACAGAGGGCCGTATGCATTGAACCATCAAACATCCTAAGTACTAGAAAGGCAGTTTGGGGGAGTGCCATCTGTCTCTGAGAGGTCAGCCAAAGACACTCTTAGATGATATAGAGGCTTGGCATGGAAGCAAACCCCGAAGGAGGGAAATACTCCCTCAGCCACAATAATGCCAGTATTGTTTTTACACACACACACACACACACACACACACACACACACACGGTGAGGTAGGGGAAGAAAGAAACTAGGAATGCTAATTAGAATCAACGACTTTCCTCATGGAAGAACTTTGTGTTTTCAAAAACAATAGATAAAATAAAATACAAAGTTTGTGTTTTCTGTGGAAGAAAATCTATACTTATTGCGTGGAGGTGTTGGTCCACTTAGGAGGAAAGGAGTCCTTGTTATACTTGGTGGATAAAGTTAACTGGATTTTGAGCTCTCATTCCCTATTTCACAAGACTGGAATCCAACCTTTTCCCAAGCAAAACCAGTACTTGGTTTAGAAAAAGCTCTAATAAAATCTGGCTAAAGCAAAGACAGCTAAGTGTACAAAATAAAAAGTGTAAGAATGTCAAGACTCCTTTCTCACGTGGGGTGAATTGATGTCTCACAAAGGAGGAGGACGGGGACATCAAATCAGAAGGTGGGAGCATTGCTCAAAAGAGGAATTATGAGAGAATTCAAATGTGATTCATTATGATTGTAGCAAGTATACACTCTGAAGAGTTACTCTGCTCTACACACAGCTGAATGGCAGGTAGCATTTACAAAGAGAAAAGTTTAACAACCAAAGCCAGGCTTAAAAAGATTTCTATTTCCAAGGACAAGAAATCCAAAGAGATGAATGGAGCTGCAGAGAATGGCAGCTGGGAGTTAGCTCTTGAGGAATAACAGGAATGAAAATTGCTAAATGAAGGTGGAAACTAGTTTCCACTAAGCCCTATAGGAACTTTGTGCAAATTAGGAAAAGTTTCTCTCCTTAGATGTAAGTTTGGTTGGGGGTCAGGGGTTGGTAGGGTATTTTACAAGGGAAGAAAAAAGTCCTTTTCTCTGAGTAGTTATAAGGCTTGAGATGTTCGTTCCAAACACAAAATTCACAACCATGCAGTGTTCACAACGGCCCTGGCTGGGGAAAATGCATTATAGCATTCCTCTTGGGGCTGAGGTTCATGTGGAAACACAGGCTTAATGAATAGGAGGACAAAAACACAACATATTAATCAAGACTTGAGCAAAGCTACTTGCTGATATGGACTGGTACTTTGAGATTTCTGATATCAGCATGGAGGCAGTAGCCACAACCTGTTGTTATAAGAGTTAGTTCTACAGAGGAGACCCAGCAGCAACATCCAAACAACCATCAAATCACTAGGCAAGGAGCGGTAAACCAGAGGAAGAAAGTAATCAAAAGTGAAAACAAATAGACCTAGACAGATTAATAAAACATATTCGTAAATTCTATAAATTGCTGACAGTAAAAAATAAAAGAAAATAAAGACTATTATGTGTGGTTTAAAATAACGATGAAGTTAAAAATCGAGCCAGGAATACCACAGTAGTGGAGGAGGAGTGACAAGTAGTTACCTACTGCTTGCTAAGTTCCTTGTGGGCTGGAAACTTAAGCACAACCATTGGAAGAGTTGTGAATGTAATCTGAAGCTTCCCAACTAGAAGAGGAAAAGAAAAGGGAAGATAGAAAACCTCCTCTATTTAAGTGCTGACCAAGTGAAGGGTGGAAAGAATGGGAAGATAGTGAACGATAGGACCATTATTTCAATCAGTTTTAAGAGATCTTTACCGTGCTAGAATATGACCCCCATATCTCAGTAACTTACATTAAAAGTGTGGTTTTTGCTCCCACTAAATGTCTACCATGGGTTAGCCTTAGTTTGGGTCCATAAAATCTTCACTCTGTGACTCAGGCTGATGATGGAGGAGCTCCTATCTGGGAATCTCTTGTGATAGGGAAGGATGAGCTCATGGCAAATCGCAGTCTGGCCCACAGTACTTTTGTTCAGATGTGACAGTTACTTTCACTCAAATTTCATGGGCAGATCAAGTTATTTGGTAAAAGTGACATTAGTGGAACTAGAAGGCATAATCTTGCAAGGAGGGGCACCTTGGTGAGGGGGCACTGCGGGAAAAGGCAGCAATGATTTAAAAATGATTACATTGGTCAAGCAGAAACACACAATATGACATTGTAAATGAGACAACATAGATTGATAAACACAGTAAAATAAACAGGTAAAAATAATCCATTAAAAGAGGGTGTTTAAAACTTTTGTTAAAATAGTGAAATAATAGGCTGCTTTAAACATTCTTAAGACAAAAGCAGATAGAAAGTCTAAAAACCAGGTTAACTGAAAAACATATGCCAAGAAATTACCAACTGAAAGCTGCTATAGTAGAAGAAGACAGATAAAAAATAATATAAATCAATATGCTGTAATATAAATCGAGTCACCAAAGAAAAATTTCACCAACAAAATATAAAAAGCACCAACTTTTTGCATCTAAGAGCACTGCTTCATAATTGTAAGTTGAAAAAGTCAAAGCAATAAGTAGAAACCAACAAAAACTGCAAACATAAGAGATTTTAATTTGTCTCTCTTGGAAGCTGATGCCTACAACAAAATTTGGTAAGAATATACTAAATTTGAAAAGTAAAATTAAAAAGATATCCCCACACCCATAAAGATAGATATATGGTGAGAGAGGTAGACGGATAGATCTAATAGATTTACATAATCTCCACCTAACCAATTAGATTATACATTCAATTAAAGGACACATTGAATTTACAAACATTGCCCTCAAACTAAATCAAAGAGTAAATTCAAATAAATTTCAAAGAACATTTTAACAATATATTATGATCTGACCTCAATGCAATTAAATTAAGCAACAAATGTTAAAGGATCATAAATCTATCTGTATCTATAAATAAGTAGATAAATTAAATATATTTAGAATTGGAAGCAAATAAAATAATTACATAGCAGAAGGAGAAGGATGAATGAAGTTATCCTTTGGGGCAAAATATCTAAAGAGAAAATACACAAAAGAGGACAAAGTTTCCAAAAATGAGGTCTCTTCGTTTGTCAAAGAGCCCTACAGTACCAAATGTTACAGAGTAACAGGGAAAGGAAGCCTTCATACATAGGTAATGAGACTTTAATGTAGTACAACCACTTTGGAGAACAAATGGAACCATGCGTGGCAAAGCTGAGGGCATACACACCTGGCAGTCGAGTTAGACAGCCCTCAGAAGCTCTTGCACAAGTGTCCAGGGCACCTCTGAAAGTAGGTTCATTTTAGTATTACTTGAAATAGTAAAAAATTCACAAAAGCCAGAATATCTACTAAGGAATTCATAGGTATTACAAAATGTTCATGAAATTCAACTCTAATCAGTAGTTGAAATTAATGAACCAGAGCTGTATGAATCAAATGTATGAAATTATGAAACAGTTTACAATTAAAATAAACAAGTTGTGGAATGATAACCACTACAGTATGGGAAGATTTATAAAAATGTTTAAAACATGCAAACAATCTTGGTGATTGTACATATGCATTCTTGGATTACAGCACCACAAATTAAGAATAGCAGTTAACATTTTTCAGGAGTAGGCTGGGGAATGTGCTTAGGGAATTATACTAAGAGGGTTGGAACTATATTTCTTAGACCTTATTTCTCTAAATAAATAAATAACATAAAATGAAAATATTTGAAGCAAATATAGCAACATTAAGATTTATGAAATGGATGGAAGGTGTAGTTATTTGTCATCTTAGTCTCTTGGATTTTCTGTAGGAGTGAAATATTTTATGACTAAGGTAGAAAGAAATGTCTAAAGACTGGATGTCAGAAAGAGACAAAGAAACGGATTCAGGATCACCTTCTAGATCCTACAGCCATAATGGTTGAAGGTTGCCTTGCACTTCCTTCCTCTGTGGCCTGCTAGGTGGTAGAAATGATCTATCAACTGATAATTTAACAAACGAGAAAGTTCTGACTGTATTCCCTGCCATTATATATAGGAATGCCTTCTTTTCCAGAAAGGGAAGAAGGAACACTTGCAAAGCTTAAAAATAGAAGTTCAAAAATCTGATTCGATGTTAAATAAAAGCAAGTTTTACGTTTTTTGTTTTTGTTTATTGTTGTTTACGACTTCAGGACTCTTCATAAGCTTAATTAGGAGAGAGTTGACTATTTCATCAATTCCTCAGATAAGCACACATCTGCGTGTAAAGAACAATTATACAGTTAAATATCTGGACAGAAGATGCTCATTTGTTTCACTAGGTAAATGACTTGGCAAAATATATGGGTAATCTTTACCATCCCACCAGCTAGTAAGTAAAAAATGCCTAAACAACTGGCGATCTCTGCTGTTTGGAGTTAGCTATAGGGAAAATACCTTGGACAAAAGTAGTAAGTTCTTATTACCTCCCTTCAATGACTCCTCTTTATGGATTCTGATTATTAAGGCCTAGAGAGGCTTGACCAGAGGAGACTGGCATCTTATTTGGTAGTTTGTGTTTCTAAAATCACACAAAGAACAAAAGAATACAATAGAAAGTAGAGATTTAATATCCATGGGTATAAAGAAAGCGTGTGATTACCACAGCTAATAAATAAGTATAGATTGTAACTCTGTTAATAATTTATTGTTTTTATTTATTTTTTAAACATATTTCAACGTTTATTTATTTGGAGAGAGAGACAGACAGAGTGTGAGCAGGGGAAGGGCAGAGAGAGAGGGAGACACAGAATCCAAAGCAGGCTCCAGGCTCTGAGCTGTCAGCACAGAGCCTGACACAGGGCTTGAACCCACAAACTGTGAGATTGTGACCTGAGCCGAAGTCGGATGCCTAACTGACTGAGCCACCCAGGTACCCCTGGTAATTTATTGTTTTTAAACCAGAGTAGTGTCTATTGACTGGTCATTGTTTTAATAATCATCTTAAAGAAAAACATACCTCTTCATGATAATCACTTATTTTAACTATGCAAAAAATGTATTTTCATATATATATTGTTTTAGCAAACTGTACCTATTTAATAAAATATATATTATATATGTATTTATATATCAATAAACTATACCTGAAACTATCAAAAACATATCAAATAAGAATTATCAGTAAACTATCAATAAACATACCAGAAACTACCAATAAACATGCCATATAAGAACTTAAACACTGTGCAAAAATATAATGTATCATGTTTATTGTTTGCTAGGGAGATTAAATTATCACCTTAAATTTTATAGCTCATTTATATATTAATTATAAAGAATAATTATGTAAATGAGATTTTCTGACCATGTTAAAAATGTGTATTTGAATACATGAAAATACTTTTTTTTAAGTTTATTTATTTATTTTGAGAGAGACAGAGACTGTGCAAGTGGGGGAGAGGCAGAGAGAGAAACAGAATCCCAAGCAGGCTCTGTGCAGTCAACACAGAGCCCAACCTGGGCTTGAACTCACGAACCATGAAATCATGACCTGAACTGAAACCAAGGGTCGGATGCTTAACCGACTGAGCCACCTAGGTGTCCTGAAATATATATATTTGAGTTTTAGCCTGCATCTTCCTACAGGAAACTCAGTTCTACATATTTCTACAATAAAAGTAATATTTAAGTAAAATCATAAGAAATGTTTTTTGTTTTTGTTTTTGTTTTCTGTTTTGAGAGGGATAAAGAGTAAGCAGGGGAGGGGCAGAGAGAGAGGGAGAGAGAGAGACTCAAGTAAGTTCTGCACTGTCAGTGCAGAGCCCCACATGGGGCTCAAACCCATGAACCTTGAGATCATGACCTGAGCTGAAAGCAAGAGTCGGATGCTTAACCGACTGAGCCACCCAAGCACCCCAAATCATAAGAAATATTAAACATATGTATCGTCTCTCATGATAATACATGCTCATGTTTACTGTATATGCAAATAAAACAGCAAAAAAGACTCGAGTTAATTTTAAAACAGTATTTTTGTAGAAAATCTTAACACTCATTCTTTAAGAAGCTTCTTTTGAGAATGTTTCACTTTGTGGACTCAGGAAGAAATGATTTCCAACAGAATACAGCAGGTACTTAGAACAATAAAGGTAACGGAGACTGGACACACATATTCTTTGTGAAAATGTGTGGAAGGTAAGCATTTTCAATCTTCTCACTTATGATAAGTAGCAGCCAGAAATGTCTTTTTGGACAGTGCTTTAGAGTGTTGTCAACTCAGGGCAGATGGAAGTAAATGTCTGGAATTCTTTAATATCCCCAAGTCGCATGGCACCAACCCTTGGCATGCTAATACTTCCTGCATTTTCTCCTGGCTCTGCTCTTACCCAGGTGGAGGTTAGTATTCCGCACGTGCTCTGCCTCTACTGCTGCTCAATGCTTACACTTAGAAATTCCTGGGTTTATCATCATTTATTAATTGCTTAATCAATAAGCTCTGTAAATGGTGACCATAATTATCCCAGAAGGTCACTGAAATAAAGGAGAGTGAGGTCCCAGGGCGATAAGGCCCAGGCTCAAATCCATTTATCTGCATCTACATGACAAGATGCTATTTTTTATTTCTGCCTTGAATTTCAAATTAACAGTCAGCTGCAAAGATTCTGTTGAAGAATGAATCCATAATAAAGGGATTTACTTCTTTTCCCTTGGAGTTGTTTCTTTGCTGCCACTGATACTGATTAATGGGACATGTACACCTTAAAGGAACACAGCTACTCTTTGACTATCGTCTCTCTAGAGTATGTTAGGATCATGTTAATGTCTTGCATTTCTCAATGCTCAAGAGTCAATCAAGTGTTTTAGAAACTATGTGTTTTATATAAAGTCAGGAAAGCAGAATAGAAATGTATGCAGCGTGTTCTCACTTTTGGAAAAAAGAACTCCATGTACTCTGTTTTTAACTCTGCTTCTGGCTATAGAAAATATAGTTTCTGAAACACTTAATTCATTTTTGAATGTTGAAAAATACAAGATAGATAAATAGATTAATGGATTATAGAGATAGATATCCAAATGTATTGCTTATATTCTAAAAATATGTAGAGGAGTCATTCATTTTCATCACTACTTGCTTGTGCTGTTTCATTTTGTTCATTTTAGTTAGCTTTTTTGTTGTATGATTTACATACAATAAATGCATGAATTTCAGTGTACAGTTCTATGACTTTTGCCAATCTATCATAATCTGAATTATGATATACAGCTACACCATTCAATTTAGTAGCAAACAGACACGTGGTAAATTTGAGTACTGGAAACACTAATGTCACATAGAGAATAACATTTTGGGTGTATCCGGTTAGGTGGAACCTATGTAATCAAATTTAGTTACACTTTTTTCTTAGTACCTTTTTATTTATGTTTTTAATGTTTATTTATTTTTCAGAGAGAGAGAGGGAGAGAGACAAAGAGACAGAGTGCAAGCAGGGGAGAAGCAGAGAGAAAGGGAGACACAGAATCCAAAGTAGGCTCCAGGCTCTGGGCAATCAGCACAGAGCCTGATGTGGGGCTCGAACTCATGAACAGTGAGATCATGACCTGAGCCGAAGTCGGACACTCAACCAACTGAGCCACCTAGGCACCCCTGTTACTACCTTTTTAAATATGGTTACTAGAATTTTAAAAATTACATATTTTATTCCCATAATACAGGGTAGATATAGAACAATTTCATCAACATAGAAAGTTTCCTCACATCCCCTTTCATTGAATCTTCCCGCCGCACCCTCACATCCTGACAGCTACAAATCTATGTCTGTATCTAGGTTTGACTTTTCTACAATTTTTATATTAGCAGGTGTGTGTATGCATTCTTGTAATTGTATATAAGTAGCTCTGTGCACATGTGGTCTTTATTGGCATGTTATGTAGTCTGCATATGCCTCTTACTTTGCAGAATGCTTGGATGCTACACTCATATTGCTATATCAGTAGTTCATTCTTTAATACTGAGTAGTACTCCTTGGTAGTATTCCTTTTTATTGCTTAGTAGTATGGATACACTTCCATGTGTTTGTCCACTCACAAGTCCATGATCTTTGAGTTTGGGCCAGTGTGAACAAAGCTGCTATCAACATTTGAGTACAAGTCTGTGTGGACATACATCATCATGGAGTTTGGATGAATACCTAGGAATGAAGCACCTAAGTCATATAGAAAGGCTAAGAAACAGTCAAATAATTTTCCAATGTTTCTGTACCATTTTACATCCTATCACCCATGTGTGAGAGTTCTAGTAGCTACCACGATTCTCTACATATGCTATTGCCAGTCTTTTCAATTTGATGAGGTCTGGTGAATGTATAATAATATCTGTGTGGAAATTAGTTTTCATTTCCCAAATGAGAAACAGATCTCTTCTCATATAATTACTTAGAATTTATGTATCTTATTTTCTGGAATGAATATATATTTTTTAAAATTTTAATGTTTATTTATTTTTGCGATAGAAACAGAGTGTGAGCCGGGGAGGGGCAGAAAGGGAGGTAGACACAGAATCCAAAGCAGGCTCCAGGCTCTGAGCTGTCAGCACAGAGCCTGACGCAGGGCTCGAACCCACAAACTGAGAGACTATGACCTGAGCTGAAGTCAGATGCTCGACCAACTGAGCCATCCAGGCGCCCCTGTAATGAATATTTTTTGTTCATTTTTTTAGAGCTAGAAAAAATTTTCATCTAGAAAGACTCCTTTATCAGACTTATTTTGTGAATAGTTTCTATCATCTGATTTGCCTCTTCATTTTCTTAACATTATCCTTGAAAGTGCCAAAGTTTTTATTTTCATGAATTCAATCTGTCTTTTTAAGAAGTTTATGGCTTATAATTTTATTATTCTAAGAAAACAAATATTTTCTTCTGTGATCTAATCAAGACCTTTTCCAATTTGGACTTAATATATATTTTTGAAAAAAAATCAATTGATTGTGTATACGTGGGTCAATTTCTAATCATCTTTGTGCTTTAACCTTTTTTTTTTTTTTTTTTTTTTTTGCTTTTTAAAAAGTGACTGAGGGACACATGGGTAGCTCAGTTGGTTAAGCATCAGACTTCAGCTCAGGTCATGATGTCATGATTTATGAGTTTGAGCCCGGCATCTGACTCTGTTGTTGACAGCTCAGAGCCTGGAACCTGCTTCAGATTCTGTGTCTCCCTCTCTCTCTGCCCCTGCCCTGCTAACGGTCTCTCTTTCTCTCTCTCTCAAAAATAAACAAACATTAAAAAAATTAAAAAATAAATCGATAAAAAGTGACTCAGATTTACGTTGTAGTTATGAAACGCTCATGCCCTAAGAATATTAGCTGTATTATTTACCCCAAAATCCTCAAGTTGATTTTATGTCTTACTTTCAAAAAAAGATACAGTGTATTTTTCTATGGCAGAGGTGATGGAGTAAAATGTGGACTGGGAATGAGGTTAGGTGAGCCAAGGAAAAGTGAACAGTAAATGTCTCAAGCACTATGATGACATCGCTGAAGAGGTTGTGAACCAAAAATAGAAATCTGGCTGATCATTTGGGAGAACAAATGTGGAAGGCTGAATGAGAGTACCTAAGCAGAAGTTCAGGAAAAATAAATAAAAGGCTTAATAGGGACAAATAACGTAGTCCAAGAAATAGGTTTAAAATTATTGCTTTTAAGGGGTACCTGGGTGGTTCAGTCGGTTAAGTGTCCTACTTTGGCTCAGGTCGTAATCTTGCAGTTTGAGCCCCGCATCAGGCTCTGTGCTAACAGCTCACGGAGGCTGGAACCTGCTTTGGAGTCTGTCTCCCTAGCTCTTTACCCCTTCCCCACTCATGCTGTGTGTGTGTGTGTGTGTGTGTGTGTGTGTGTGTGTGTCTGTGTGTGTGTGTCTGTCTGTCGCTCAAAAATAAACATTAAAAAAAACTTAAAAAATATTGCTTTTAAGTATTTCAGAAACTTTGATAGCTAAAACTTTTGCATTTAAAAAGATAAAAGTGACCTGTACCCCTGCAAAAAATGCAAATGACTGAATGAAGATTTTATATGCCATCTTGGTGGAGTTGTGTTTATCTGGACTCAGTCTCTAACTATGAACCTGTCAATGCAAATTGGAGACGAGTGTAACTATAAATATTTAAATGATATCTGCTTTCCAAGACAGAATGGACAATTTACATCTCAGCATTATGGACATTTCTTATTTAGGAAGTGCATGATGAATTGAAAGGGCACATTTGAGAAGGAAAGCAAAATCACATAACAGGGCGCTCCGCTCCCGTCCTGTGATGTGTTTTACGTGGACGTTTCCTGCAGTTATTCATACTCCCCAGTGCTGAAGTAGGAGCACATTCTGTTGTTTTCCTCTTCCCATGGTGCACTTCATCTCCAGATTTTCACTATGCTTTAATTACTTATTGGAAAAGATTCAATACCATAGAAAGTTATTTCATAGTTGTAGGATTTAGAGTACTACAAGAAAGCTATTCTATACACCAAGACATTTGAGGTTCTTAAATTTATGTTTCTTCCAAAATTGCACCATTAAGTGCAGAAAAATATAGCTTAAGTATAAGGCTTAATGCTGCTCATTCAGAAAGCGCTTAACAAATACTTGTGGAGTTGAATATTCTACTAGAGGCAATTCTCAGGATTAGGAGAAGAGAGTTAGATTCCAATTGCAGTTCTAAGTGGATAGAGGACTTGAGAAAGTTAACCTGTTTTTTGTTTTTTGGGTTTTTTTTTTGTCTCCAATGTGAAGAAGCTGACCTGAATCACATGTAAGATTTTTTTTTAAACCACTGTAGGGAAATGAGAGTCAGCACTGTTTACATGTCTAAACATTTTTTGTGTGTTTGGAGGTGTCCCTTTAAATAGGACAGGTTTCTTGTCCAAACCATACCTATGATGACTATTTCCCTTAGATATTTTCAGAAGTCATTGAAAGTTACTTCTTTGCAATTTGTGGTTTCCCCCCTTGCTTGTTCTGGCTCTCAGAATTACAGATGGCCATGCCGAGGGACCAGTGCCATTGTGTGTTTGACCTAAAAGTTAGGGGTGACATTTCTGTTAGTTGGCTAACCTTCCACTTTGAGGTCTCCCGAGTTCACTACTCCCAATGGCCCATGGAGATTTTTGCGAAGCAGTTGTTTTAGTATTTCTCACTTCTGCCAATTTACTTTAACATTTCTGAGATAAAGTGTTCTTCTTTGTGGGATTCAATAATTTTTTTGCTAATAAGGTAATTGGAAGGCATCCAGAATGACAAACCCATTCCCAGAATCATCTTCCACCACATCAGAAGAATTCTTAGACTCTTGTACCTAAACGACTGTAAAGTCTGCCTTTCTAGTTTCCCAAACAAGCACATGTGTCCACAGTCTAAGGTGAGCACAGCTCACACTCAAGTCGGACACTGTACTAAAGACAAGCTCGGAACAGATTGGGCCTTTTTAGTTTGTGAAATATAGCTCCCAAATAATTTGCAAAGTGCATGTAGATTTGACAGGATAGGTGATAATTAGCAACAACCAAACTATTTCATTCTTTGAGTCACATCAGGTATGACCTTTCAGTTTACAGCTTTGCACTGGCCTTTTCAACTACAGAAACTTATATATAATGTGATCTTTGGAGCTTCAAAAGCAGGCGCTCTCCTAGGAATGAGAATAGGTGGTAACAGGTGCTTTGTCATTCATGGCGGTAGCCTTGCTACAAATCAAGAGTAACTGGAGGGCAATGAACATATAAACCACCAAAACCTGCCCCCATCTTGAAAATATATGCAAATCCACATTAATAAGCTCTAGAGTCTTACAAATGGTTGTTTTAACAATGATAATAATTATTTTCTATTGCTGAATAATAACTCTTAATCGAAAGTGCCAGATGTACAATGAACCCTTCAAAGGTGAGCTTTTGATCAGTGTAAAGAGGTTTCCTTATATATTTTAACTGAAGATATATGATTAAAATGTCTGGGAATATGCTGAATTGAGATATTTACACATTTTGTTATATCAATTATCTGTTTATTAATAAGTTTATTGATTTCTTTCACCTAATTGTCACACCCTATTTCTATATTTATTATATTATTTTGTGTCTTTGGCCTGGTGAAAATTTCACATTAATGTTTTAGCACCAGTGAAAAGGACTCAAATTTTCTTATCCTCACCTTCTGGAAAACAAATTAATATTCAAAAAAATATAAGTACTGTACTTGATGTGCAAGGAGATATATTGAAAAAAAACAGAAACAGGGAGCTTTTAGTATGTAAATTTAACTCTATAAGGCTGTAAAAGACATTATGTTCCATTATGTTCTTTAAAAGGTAAACCTAAAGTTATTATATTTTGGCTTCTTAATCAATGTCCACAAAAGTAAATTTAAAAAAGGCTTCTTGGTAATTAATATATGCCTAAATAAATGTGGTAAACAATTAGCACAAAAGCCTTCCCTTATACAGTCTTTATTTTTCTCTTTGAAAATGAGAAATTCATCTTTTTGTTGGAGTGAAAAATTTCTGGTTATTGAGCAGCATAATCCCACCAACGCCAAATCCTTTGTAGAAAAGGAGCATGGCAACAAGGCTCCTTTATGATATTCAGCAAACAACATGTACATTTGAATGCTATATGGAGAAAACATATGTTAGGATGACTTTGCTTTATGATTTTTGGGGATAGGTTTTCAGATAAACTTTCTTAGTGGAAACACTAATGGGACAAATGCATTTTTGTTAAGTCATTCCAGAAGAAGAAAATTTCAGAGTTGCTGTGTTTAAAAAATATATACATAGTTATATAATATAGAAAAATTATATATTTTATATAAACATTAGCTAAATAATTTAGAATAAGCAATAAAAATAATATATGCTTTGTTTTAAGTGGTCCTAAATTATACATTTTGCCTGTCCACATTGATTACATTACCTTAAAAACAAACAAACATAAATAAATAAATAAAAGGAGATTGTGAGTTTAGTTTTCCATGTTTCCATGTGTAAATTGAGGTGCAAATAAGGTACAATGATATTTTCAAATCCAATTCTAAATAGATTAAAATTGCTCATATCTTGCTAAATTGAGGCTCAGAATTGGAGTTACAGAAATAAAAAACAAAACAGAATAAAAGAACACTTTCTGTCTTTTAAAACCTAAAACATACTTATCCCCTCAGCACTTTTGCTTCTAATTTACAAAAGCTTATTTTTGAAGGAAATTTAATCTTCTGATTTCTTGTGTATTTACACTGAAATCATTTAAGATGTTATTTTGTAAAATGTATTTGAATTTTGAGAATCCTTTTAAGGATTTGAGATTCTATGAAGAATTTTTTCTTCTTTAAAGTCATTATTTAGGGGCACCTGGGTGGCTCTGTCAGTTGAGCATCTGACTTCTGCTCAGGTCATGATCTCAGGGCTCACGAGTTTGAGCCCCACATGGGGCTCTGTGCTAATAGCTGAAGCATGGAGCCTGCTTTGGGTTCTGTCTCTCTCTCTCTCTCTCTCTCTCTCTCTCTCTCTGTGCCCCTCCCCTGCTTGTGCTCTGACTCTCAAAAATAAATAAACATTAAAAAATTGTTTTAAATCAATAAATGTAGTCACTTTTTAAGAGCAGGATATTGTGTTTTGCTAAACACAAGTAACCTTGACCATAAAAAAATATACTTTTAGTTGCAGGAATTCAACTAATAATAATTTTTAAGGCAATTTTAAAGTTGGTAAAATATTTTTTCAGCCTGAAAACATCGGTATTGATGGTGAGGAAACATACGAGGATTTTCTGACAGGTAGAGTAATCCAGTACTGTAGACTTTTCAATCATTGGTGTTCCTCCTCGTTGAAGAGAACCAAGGCAACATTCTATATCTGATTGTAAGAAACATTTCTGCATTTACCATCCCACATTTTAAAATGCTGTTTCTCAAGATCAAAATAATGTATGTGATTTTCTTTTTGTAAGATTCCCTTTATCTTCAAGGCCTATTTCAAGTATTGCATTTAACTTGTAACCTTCCTTGTCTTATTCAACATTCTCTTCAATGAAATCCCATCATACTAGCACTGAGTAAAATCCATTTCAGCAAGAGAATTTATTTGTGGGGTGTGTGTGTGTGTGTGTGTGTGTGTGTGTGTGTGAGTGTATGTTGTTTCCATCTCCCATAAATAATGTAAGTTCTTTGGGGAAAGGGATTTTTATCTTCTGCTATGCCTAGTAGCCAGGCTGATTTCATTATCCTTAATGTTGGGATTATACAATGATTAGAAATTGCTATGAAATCAATATATAAGACTAAAACAGCTAAGAGGCTTTAGGAAATCTTGGTGATGTAAAGAAGGTTCAAAGTTTCCACTTGGCGTTTAAGAAGTAATGAATCAATTATGCTGGATAAACGGTTTGCACAAAACTACAGAGGGGCACGATTATACATACACCTCTGGTTGTCTCCTTAGAAGATAAGGGTTCTAGTCCTGGCTCAGGCTATACACGTGACCATGACCAAGTCACTTAATCTTCATTGGGCTTTAGTTTCTCCAACTGTAAAATGAAGTTGGTCTAGATTTTGTAGTTTTCAAGCTTTTCTACTAAGTTCCCCAGGAAAGAGTCTAAGGCCATCGTGGAGTTGGGTGGGGAAGCTGAGCAGGTAGATTACTGGCTCTTCAGTTCCATTTCAACAAGAACAATTCCGTCTCATACTTGAAACATTGCATTTTCCCATACGAATTCCTTTAGAGGGGAAAATGTACTTCGAAGCTAAAAAATAGTTTCCAAATGATTGCAATATTATCTGTAAAAGTCCTTCTGACTCCAAGATCAGTGAGTCTGTTTTTTGGTCTTTAACCCAAGGAATTGCTTCTAGAAATATCCCCATGGTTTTGGTCTCTGCTGCTCTTCCAAGCTACCATCATTCTCTGTAAATAACCCTCTGATTTTGCACATTAGAATCAGGATGAAGGGCGCCTGGGTGGCGCAGTCGGTTAAGCGTCCAACTTCAGCTCAGGTCACGATCTCGCGGTCCGTGAGTTCGAGCCCCGCGTCAGGCTCTGGGCTGATGGCTCGGAGCCTGGAGCCTGTTTCCGATTCTGTGTCTCCCTCTCTCTCTGCCCCTCCCCCGTTCATGCTCTGTCTCTCTCTGTCCCAAAAATAAATAAAAAACGTTGAAAAAAAAATTAAAAAAAAAAAAAAAAAAAGAATCAGGATGAAGATAGCTCACATAAGACCCACAATGAAATGTGCCTCTTTATTCTGTTTTTAATAGAGTAAATTCAATTGCATATTCCTTAACATTTTGTTTCAAATCTATTTTTATTCATTTTTAAAATTTTATTTATTTTGAGAGAGACTGCAAGCATAAAGTGGGGGAGGGGCAGAGAGAGAGAGGAAGAGAATCGTGAGCAGGATCTGAGCTGACAGCGGGGCTTGATCCCATAAACTTGGGAGATCATGACCTGAACCAAAATCAAGAGTTGGATGCTTACCTGACGAAGCCACCCAGGCACCCTCAAATCTATTTTTTAAACTTTTTATTGCCTTACTGACAAACTCTTTTAATTAGGTCTATTTCTGCCCAACAGGAAATTTACCAATTCCTCTTCACTCCTTCCCATTAGGGTACTTAGGATAAAGTAGTAAGTTTCCAGTTAAAAGGGGGTCAGTTTTCCATAGCTATTTCTCTCTTATGAACTCCCATTGCCTTTAATAATGTGGGTCTGAACTTGAGACACAAAAGAACATTTGTACTTCTTACTTTTTAAGTGAACTTTAAGTTTTTTAACAAAAATCTAAGAAAGTACTAAATTATTCCATACTTTATAGACTTCTATTCCACAACCCAAAGAAATACGAGTGAATTTTTTGAGCATTGGTGTAGCTAAATATCCATTTTGCAACTCACAGACTTTTCTGTGTACTGAAAAATGCATATGACATTTTCCAGGGCTGTCATTGTACACTTTCGTCAACAATGCATTCACTGATGAAGACAGATGTTATCAATGTAACGTAAAAATCCTTCCGTATCTCTTATATTCATGTCCTCAGCACTTGCCACATATGATGATATATTGATATAGACGGCAATATGTTACACACACACTCACACATGGACAGGCACACACACACAAATACCTGTCAGCATTATTCTTTTCATTGCAGACTAAGTTTGTAGCAATAAAATCAGTGCCATTAGGTATGGCAAATATTAAAAACACTAATAATTATATCATAATAAATTAAGGTTACAGCCTTGAAACTAGCTTTTTATTAAACTTGACGACATTCATATAATGGTATGTTTGAAAGGATACATAAATCCAGTCAAGTGTGTTAAGATGAGAAGGGACAGAGAAAGAAAATTTCACTGAAATTACTTTGATCTAAAAAAACGTGGAAGATAACACATTAGGTGGATTTTGGGGTCTCTAAGAGTGACATGAATCTAGTAATGAATTACCCACAGATTTTGACAATCCATAAATAATGTAAAATCCTGCTGTTGCTGAACTACTAGAGGTAGAGGAGAAAGGCAGGGGCAGTGACTCACTGGAAAAGACTGATTTGCAGCAACATCTTTGTCCGAGGCAGCATCGTGTAATAGGGTGTACTCTAGACTGATTTTAAGGACAATTTTTAGGACAGTCTCTCTCACTAATTACTTCTCTAAATGTACATAAGCCTAGAGGAGGTTTTTTCCTGAATAAAAAAGAATTAAACTTGGTTCTACCATGTAATAAAGATCAGCAAGAAGACATTTAAAGAATGTTAAAAGGATATTCAGGATTGTACAAGGGAATTTCTCTTAATGCCATTATATAAAAATGAAATGTGTTGCATTTTTATAGTGAAGTTCCCCCAGAAGCAGCCCCAAACAAGCAAAATGGCCTATCCCTGGAGATGTGTAGTGTCTGAGAAATATCAACGTCAAGTGTTTTACCTCTAGGGTTCTTTCAGAAACAGAGCCAATCCAAGTCCTTGTTTTATCTCTGTGAGGTTCAGTTTCCTGATTTGTAAAAATAGAATCCAATCCTCACTGGATCTCTAAGATCCTGTGCAGCTCCAGAGTTATATGATCATAATGTAATGTGGCGCTTTCTGTTGCCTTTATTTCTCCAAATAAATGAAGAGCTGTTGCCTAATATAAGACTGACAGTAAGTACTAGGGATTCAAATTGTGAATAGTATAGTGTGGCATATGGTATAGATTTTCCTTTTCGGATGTGATATTTGCAGTCAGAGTTTTCTGAAGCCAAAGGTAGGGTGAGATGTAATAACTACCACTAAGAAATCACTTGGGTGCATAAAATATTCTGTGCACACACACACACACACACATGCACACACATCCATACATCTAATTTGGATACAAATAATAAACACCTCTGTAACATACTTTGTCAGGCAGGTACAAACTGTGAGTTGAGGCTTGGGACTTTCCAAGGTTATTCCTTTTCAATAGGTAAAGTAATTCAACATGTGACTGTGGGAGAAGATAAAAGTAAGTGGTTAGGGAGAATATTGTATAGCATTAATGACAACTCAAGCTTCTTCAGATGCCAGTGAAACCACTTCACTCTTTTTTATACACTTTTGTGTAGAGGTTTACATTTGAACCAACACTGATGACTCATAGTTAAACTGAGATATTAGCTTGAACCAAGTGAAATTGCTAATACGTGATAATTTCTGACCCATAAAAACAGTGATTTCATAGTTTACCGTATACATGGTCCCTCTAGCAAACTTTGAGCAATAATTTGCAAACTCAATTAAATATTAGTTGTTGATTGATTGACAAAAAGGAGGCCCACTGGCAGCTAATTTGTAATATACACTTTGTATTAGAATTTTAGATCTCCTTGGCATTATTACATCTAATGATTCATAATTTTAAAGCCAGACATTGCCTATTCGTTTACCATTCTTTACATGAATGGTTCCAAATTACAAAATGCCAGGGGATTTCACAATTTAATAATTTCTTCTCCTTGTATTACCAGACTCTACATACTTAACAGCCCTGTTTTCTCTCAGAAAATAAAGGAAGCCCCACATATCAACAAACAGAAAAAATGGAACAACTATATACTTCAGTACCAATCAGGTGTCTCCTCTATAAGCTCCAACGAGGGAAGCCCTAATAACGCATCGATTCATTCCTCCATGGTGTTTGTGAAATTTGTCTCTCAGTTACAAACCCTCCCTTCTATACTCAGCTCTGTGGTGCTGGGGCTGGGATTCTGCAAATTACATTTCTTTCTTACAGTCTGGCTCCTTCTTAGCTTTTACAATAGGCACACTAGATGGGACTGGAGAGCAGTCAGATGAAGTGATATGAAACCTCCTGGTTTATTTGCTGCTGCTGTAAAAGTCGTTGAAGCAAGAGTGTTCTATCCAGCAGCACCAATGGTACCAGTAGAAATTGGTTCCAGTTGCTGTTTTTCTCCCACCCTTCCCAGAACCAGTTGCATGGAGCCACCTCAGAGGAACTGGCACCGATTGTGGTGTTTCTCCTTCCTCAGAGATTTGAGCCCAATTCTAAGAACTCTGAACGCTTCCCTTTTCACTTCAGTGCTTGAGGGTCTGCTATCATTACTGACTCCTGTTCGTTCCAAGTTTTCTTTGCTTTTCAATATCCGTGAAATCAATTTGCCGTATGGTATTCTGTCTGTGGAGATAACCAGTGTGTTTGCTGTCTCACTGCCTGATACATCCTAGTGCCCTAGTTGATGTTGTTAATAAGTTGTTTCTTTAGCATGGAGTAGTTTGTCCAAATCCTAATATTAAATGCGAGAATGGTATCTAGGAATTGAACTCATGTTTACTAGACAGAAATCTAATGGGTAAATGGTTGGTAAACATTTGACAATTCCAATACTTGGTATTAACTTTGAACCCTAAGATAGAAAAGCTGAACAAAAAGATAATTCGATTTAAAACACTAAATAAAAGGCTTCTCTGCAGTCAATTGTGAAAAGTTAACTTCTTTCATTTAGGAAGAATCTCAGGGCTGATTTAACAGATTATTTTATGGATCAAAGATACTCTTTTGTTTGAAAGCACATGTCCAATATACCCACACATGCATTTGGTTTGTTTAGTTACCTTCTATTTTTTTTTTTTTAGTTTTTTTTTAACGTTTATTTATTTTTGAGACAGAGAGAGACAGAGCATGAACAGGGGAGGGGCAGAGAGAGAGGGAGACACAGAATCTGAAACAGGCTCCAGGCTCTGAGCTGTCAGCACAGAGCCCAACGCGGGGCTCGAACTCACGGACTATGAGATCATGACCTGAGCTGAAGTCAGACACTTAACCGACCAAGCCACCCAGGTGCCCCAGTTACCTTCTATTTTTAAGGAGTAACCATCACAACGTATTCTGGCTGGTGAACTAGGTTCTCGTTTCAATTATTCATTGAAGTCTGGATCCCTATATGTACTTTAAAACTGTAAGAAATTGGAGCTCTGTTTGATTCAATGCCTTTCTGCCCCTTTTCCCATTAATCTTTCATGTTCCAGGCCACGTGGGGAGACTTCTTCCTTCCAACATTCTGAGCTTACTTTTTGAGAGGCAGTCCAACCGATCCCATGGCTGCCATGCTTAAATAATTGGGTCGCCACCCATTGACCTAAAACCTACTTTTTCGTGAGATCCTTCATACTACGTTGAGATCAGTGGCAGCTTGTTCATTTCAGGTACAGGGATCCTGTATTATCAGAATGCTAATGTTTCACACTCACATACCATCTTTATTCGTGTCACTTCAATCGTGGAATGTTTCAGTCTCCTTTCCTCTGTCATTAATGTTGAAAGAGCTTTATTTCAGGATGATTTATTGCAGTCTTGAGGTTTGTCTGGATTCCTGTGTGAATTTCTTATTGCCATGTCCTTGCTTACATTTGTTAAATGAATCTCTTTAGATAAGGAGTGCAAACGTGATAAAGGAATCCCTCCATGATATGGCCCCTGCTCTTTCTCCACCCTCATTTCTCCCAACACCCACCTCATACTCTCTGCCACGTGTGAACTGTTCACAATTCCTGGAAGAGTCTTTGTTTTCTTTCCCTCTGTTTCTTCGCAAATGTTGCTTCTTGTTCCCGGAACATCACCACAGTTCATCTCCTCTTCTTCCGTCAAGCAACCCCTCTCCCCGTGGTGGAGAATCAGCTTGAGTATCTGCTCTTCTAGTAAACATTTTATGATTCCTTTGGGTTTCTGCTTGGAGCTGTTATCACTGTACTTGCAGTTTTCCTCTCTCGTAAATCTTCGTTCAATCTGTTGCCAATGATTTTTATGGCATTCTTCAATTTAATAATTGAGATTTACAGAGGGGTAGATACATACTTTATAAACCCTAATTTTTAAAAGAACCAACCAAGACAAGAAACAAAAATATTATCAAAATCTTGCATTTGGTTATGTGTTTTTACCTGTCACATCTCTTCTAGCTGCTTTCTTTTTTTTCTTTTTAATGTTTATTTTTGAGAGAGAGAGAGAGAGAGAGAGAGAGCAAGCGCATGAGCATGGGAGGGGCAGAGAGAGGAGACACAGAGTAAGAAGCAGGCTCCAGGCTCTGAGCTGTCAGCACAGAGCCTGACATGGGGCCTGAACTCACAAACCGTGAGATATGACCTGAGCCGAAGTCGGATGCTCAACCGACTGAGCCACCCAGGCGCCCCGACTCTAGCTCCTTTCTTAAAGATATTCACTAACTTAAATTTTGCTTTGCGTTCATTGCTTTTTTTTTTCCATTTTTTAAAATATGAAATTTATTGTCAGATTGGTTTCCATACAACACCGAGTGCTCATCCCAACAGGTGCCCTCCTCAATATGACTTTCACACATGGATATGCTCTAAACATTTTTAGTCTTCCCTGAAAATGTTATCATAAACATATATCCACATACATATATATATATATATATATATATATATATATATATATATATAGTATACATACTGTGTGTATTTATATATTTGTCTGGAACTTGCTTTTTTCTCAACATTTCTGAAATTAACATATATTTTACCTGTAGTTCTAGAATATTAACTTGTACTATTAAATATGATTCCATTTTGTAAATATACCAGTATTTATGTCATTATTCTTCTGCTTTCCTCCTAAAAAAAATGTCGTTAGTGTATATTTCTCAGAGTTCTAGTCATCATGTTTGCAAAGAGATTATACTAAGTTCCTTGGAAGCATTCCTCTAGAAATCAGGAAAGGAGTGGATTATAGGTCATTTGCTTTAGCTCTGTCATCCCTACATGCTCACTAGTCATTTTCTAGCACCATTATCATCATCATCATCATCATCATCATAGATTATAGACTCTTCTGATAAACTAAAGAGCCTCTTTTCTCCCAGACTGAAGACCAGATCTTGAGAGAGCAGAGGTAACCTTTTAATTTTATCTATTAAAAAAGAAATAGGAACTTTTGTGTAATCCTTTGACAGTAGTAGGTATTAATAATTCCAGAAACTCAGGTAGGTTGGGAAAATGTCATATTATTTCCTTTAATTAAAATTACATTTGATTCTTAGCCTTTATCCTGACTTGACAGCAGTTACTTTTTAATCTCAGGTATTATTAGGTTTCCTTTCCCATTATGGACTCTGCAAATGTCCTAAGCAACTGATCCAGAGGGAAACATTCAAGGGGGTCCTCTGATCTTCAGTCCATGTAGTTACTGTTGAGGTGCTCATTGTCTGATCCTGCATGAGTTCCTGAAATTTGAGTGGACCCTAGAAATCTATTGGCCTTGTCCTTATGTAATGGATATCTGTAACTGATACAGTAATTCTCAGTAAACAGTCCATTTTTGTCCACGAGTTCTCCTTCTACCTTGAACTGAGGCCATGTGACAGGTTCCAGCCAAAGGGCTATGAGCAAAATTGACATGTATCACTTTGGACATAAACCATAGAGAAGGGGATGTTAAAGCCTCAGTTTGCACATTTCCCCCAATAACCTCAGTAAACATAAAGCAACATGTTGAGATAGAGTAGCTTGTCAAATAGGGATGAACAGTGTGTAGAATGAATTAGTGAAAACGTTTGTTGTGATATGCGATTGAGATTGAGGGGCTGTTTGTTACTATAGCTTATTCCAGCCTGATACACTACTGTATTATGTTTTTTCTAGCTGTGAGCCTAGTTTTCTATGGTCCAACAATCCTATGGTATCACGTGATATTGCCTCTTAAGGTTTTATCACCTTCTTGGACCTCTGATAGGAAATCTGTTACGGAACTGTGATACCTGTGGAATCCAGTCTTTGAAACACTACTGAGGCTGAATGTATTCAATTCTTAGTCTCTCTCCAAGTCACTCAGGTCTCTCCCTTTCCTTAGAAGATTCAAACATATTCTTCACTTGCCTTTGCCTTTCAAAAAATACAAAAGGACAAATTATCGTCTTACAGCATTCCCTATGCTTAAGGAACACACAAGTCCTTAATTCTCCTTATTGAATCATGGAGAAGGAGGAAAAAAATTAGGGTGTTTTGAGTAGAAAGAGTGACAATTTTTCTCCTAAAACATATGGATAGCATTAAGGTGTCACTCTTTCTGGCTCTTTTATAACACTGAACATGAAACATGAATTTACATCTCAATAAATTGGCCTGCCATACACCTAGAGTTCTTAATGTCCTGACCCTGAATCTTGACATCTCACAGATTGTATTTGACTTATAAGCATTAAGCTTGATTGAATAAAATGACAGTGCACAGCCTTACAAAGGTTTCCTTTACTCTACTAAACATACTGTATAACTCCCACATCAAATTTTTGAAGACCAGCCATTCTTGAGCTGAGTGTTAAATACATCTGTGACCCCAGCACCTAACCCGCAGACTTTCTACCCTCTTTTCATGCTTTCTCTTCCTTCCTGTGTAACTTCTTTCCTCCACAGGACTCCTCTCTTTATTTCCCACTAATGTTTCTCTTTTTGTTTCTGTTTCTGCAGATGATGAATGCCTTCATTGTATAAAGCTGGGTTTTAAACACATGGCTTTCTCCCTGCCCCAAGAAAATTTGACGACTTACTTCTCTAAGAGCTTTTTTTTTTTTTTAATGGCCAGAAACCTCCAACATGATTTTGTTTCCCTTTTTATAATTTGATCAATGTAAGATTTTCCATTTTGTGATAACTTTCAACCTGCCTGGAGAGTGAGTAATGATCTTTGCTATCAGCAGTCTGATTTACATCATATAGACAAGTAGATTGTTGTCATTCTTGGAGCATCTCCAAGGACTCCTCTCCCCAAAAACTGCTTCCCTTTTTATAAACTGGATTCATTCTGACTGTGATATTGTTGCCTGAATGCATTAGCTATATTTAGAATCAGGCCAGGCCAGTGAGCAGAACTGTACATTAAAGGGCCTTTTTACTCAGATCCCCATTTTCAAAGCTACTCTCCCCCTATTTTTAAGAGTCCTATTTGGCATTCACTGGTCTCTTAATAGCCAAGAAGTCAATTCTGAAATAGTCACAAAAAGGAGTTAGGATGAATTTGCCACTCTTTTCATTACTTTTTTTCATAAAGTTTTACAATTTACAAGATAATTATGATGAAGAAGTAGCCAGGAGTAACAACAAAAATGTTGATGTTATCCATGTAGAGAATATCCTTAGTTGTGAAATATTTTGGAATCTACCAAATAGGATCATGTAAGGGACCATTTCTGGGACAAAAATTTATTTCCAGGAGTAAGAGAGTTATTAATCAGAGTGATTTTATCAATGAAGTTGGGATATAGAACATCTTATGGTAATTAGATGCTAGATAGTAGAAATAAGACATAATTCAAATGTGTGTCCAAGTTTTATTTACTTTCATATAATTATGTTGCATTTTTGAACAACTGGTTTTGACTGGGGATTGTATGCAATTTACACAAAGCAAGCCTATGTTCAGGAGTGATATTCTATGTTGAATTCCACTGACTCAGTAAGCATTACTTTTTTTTTAATGAGATACAGTAAATCCCTTGAAAATATTTAAATGAATATCCAATATTATTGTCTAGTGCCAACGTTTGGATGAAAAACAACTCGAGGGATTATTTTTTCTTCACTTTGTTTTCTCTTTTTAGATTCAATTTTCTTCATTCCTCACATATTCCTAAAGTTTGGCATATTTCATGTACCTTTTTTCCACATTGGAGGTTTCTTGATACATATATGTTATTTAGAATATATAGACTTTATGACTGACATGTAATATTTTAACATTGCTAGACTAAATCCTGTGAGACAGTGAGTATCGTTGTGTTGATTCTGTATCCCTAGAGCCTAGAATGATTCCTGGAACAAAATAGATTATGATATGATATGTGTTTTGACAGACAGGATCCAGTTTTGCCAACTTTAACCACTTTAATGTTCTTTCATCTGCATGTCCCCTAAACCACAGCTATGATCTTAAAGCAAATGCAGATTAGCTAGTTCAATGAACTAGCTGCACCCATTGTAGATTTCACTTCTGAACTCTTCAGTGTCTGTGACAATATGCAAAAAGTGGGAATAATAATGGATACCATGGTTTCCTTAATACAGTTATCAAATATTTTCCACTTTCCAACTTCCAGGATGATGATGGGATTATATTCCAATGTGGCTCCCTTGTGACTTCATGAAGCTTTGATACTAGTTGTGGCCAATGAATTTTGAAAGAAATGATAGATGTAATTTCACACGTAGCCTATAAGTCTCAGTGCAGAGAATTATATCTTGCGTGGCCACTGATCACAATCAAGATGGTGGCTGTATTAAACATCTAAAATCCTGAGTGACTATGATCAGAAGAGAAACTGACAGACCAACAATTCGTAAGAGTGAAAAATAATCTTTTCCTGTATTAAGTCACTTAGTTTTAGAGATTATTACTGCAGCATAACTTCACATACACTAACTGATCCAGATAATTTATCAAAGTGTTAAGGTTTTAAATAGAGTGATTTAAAACTTCCATGCACTATGAAAAAATGCCAGTTTTTATTATCTGTGCTTTTGTAATGGCCATTTTATTTATTTATTTATTTATTTATTTACTTATTTTTTAATATAATTTATTGTCACTTTGGCTACCATACAGTGTATGCAGTGTGCTCTTGGTTGGGGCGTAGATTCCCATGATTTATCACTTACATATAACACCCAGTTGTAACGGCCACTTTAAATGCTGCCGCACATCCTACTCTTTCCTTTACCCGTTTACAACTGTCTGTTGACATACTTTTCGGAAGACAAATACATACTTGTTAAAACTAATACTCTTTCAAAACTGTTTCAGATTTCCTCTACCCTGAAATATGTTTATCCCTCATTGGGTGTCAGCCTCTATTGTTAGAGCTACATCCCTGCCTTGTAGATGATGCCCAGTCTCTTCCAACTAATTACAAATCTACCCACTAATGCTCATTGAATCTGTATGGACATATAATTTCATCACATTCACACAGATAAACACTAGCATACCAGCCACTGATTTTAGAAGACGAACAAGGAAATTTCTATGAGACGTGATAGCAAAGCCATACATATTTTTTTTTTGTAGTGTGGAATTTGTACAGTTCTGGTTAACACGCTGTTCCCCTCCAAACAACCTTTAAATTGTTTAGATATATGTACATTGGACCTTAAATTCCTAAGTGCAAAGCATACGCTGCCTGATACCACTGAATCTGGCTTTGGCTTTGGAGGTCATCCCTCCGTGCCTTTCTGAATTTTATGACTTTTTTTTTTTTTTGAATAATCTTTGATCTTTTTATTTTTTTATTTATTTTTTTTAATTTTTTTTAACGTTTATTTATTTTTGAGACAGAGAGAGACAGAGCATGAACAGGGGAGGGGCAGAGAGAGAGGGAGACACAGAATCGGAAGCAGGCTCCAGGCTCTGAGCTGTCAGCACAGAGCCCGACGCGGGGGTTGAACTCACGGAAGGTGAGATCATGACCTGAGCTGAAGTCGGACGCTTAACCGACCAAGCCACCCAGGCGCCCCTCTTTGATCTTTTTAAACCGCAGAGGAATTCTGACAGATCCACTTTAAATAGGCTTTTGAGTCTCTTTGTATTTTTTCATTCAGCAAATTAGATGATGGAAGATAGGCATTGTCCTACTTTTCACTAAGAAAGAATATGCACCAGATTTGTAAAATGCATCTATAATGAGAAGAAGATGGTGGGTAGGGGAGAAAGGCTTCAGGTCGCACCAAACCTCTTCAATGGTCAGTATTTCCTTAAGATGTTTCATGTGTTTGTATTTCTTGTCTCTTTTAAACTATGGTTATAAATTCTTGGAAGAAACAGAAAATCTGCCTTCTGATGCTTTGTGTCCCTTACTCTACGTAATAGCAGGGTTGCCAGATAAAATACAGGACTCCAAGTTACGTATAAATTTCAGAACGATAATGAATATATGTTTTTAGTATAAGTGTGTTCCATAAATTATTTGGGACATATTTTTACTCAAATGTACTTCATTGTTCATTTGAAATTCAAATTTAATGGGATTTTCTATATTTTTACTTGCTAAATCCAACACACCTATAGAGTAGGCACTCAAGAAACACTTGGCAGACTCAAAAGCTAACCATTTTTGCTATTAATAGAAGGTCTAGTGCTGGAATTAGACCCAGAGTTTTATAATTTTCTGCCCAGAGATCTTTTCTTCATATAAGGCCTATTTGTCATGACAGTTTATAGATGTTCATTGCATCGGCCCTGGAGAAAAACTGCCTGGATCAGGTGTTAGATCCACCACTTACTAGCTGTTGGATGCAGTTCACTTTTCTGTTCTTTAGTTTTCTCATCAATGCAATGGGAATTAAAATAACATTATAAAGATACGCAAGACAAAGTACTTAAGTAGGCAATAACTATTATTCCACAGAAATAGAAATTATAAGCAAATACTTATTTTCTTTTTTCATGTTCTAGGTCCTTTCATATAGACTGTTGAAATATGAAGAGCCCTCAAAAGAAAATTATATATTCATAAGTCATTTTCTTAACAATTCTATAAGGTCATGGTCTCTCTGAAGCCCAAGTTCCATGAAGATGGAATGAATCTACGATCAGTTTTACATACGTTTTAGGACACTTGATATTCAAACAATACTTTGTTAGGGAGGTGGCTTCATAAACCCAATAGATCTGCTCTTTTACCAAAATAGAGCTATCATTTCTTAACCTTGAGATATCCAATAATTCTTTCTTACAAAGGGCTGAGGTGTTCAACTTGAGCTGAGTTGATGGCATATTGCTGACTGATGTGTTCTCTAGAGGGCTTCAAATTCACTGAGAGCATTTTGCTAGTTGGGGACACATTTAATTTTCTTAGCACTATATTCAATGATCTGTAGCCTTGAACTTAAATAGTGAATTTTTCAGGGCACTTCATCATGTACTTTACACAGCAGAACACAAACTATAAAAGGGAAACTCTTCAGAAAGTGCTCTTAGTGCTTAATTACACAATCCAGTATGACTTAATAATTTGTATTATCCAAGTATACTTTGCCTTATCAAATAATTGTAATTTATTCTCTAAATTATAAACAATCCATAATTTTTATCATTCTATCCGTACTGCCACAACCACTGGAAGTAAAAGGAAATGAAGGATAGAGGAACAAATATAAATCATACATATACTTGTAACCCATGTTGTATGCTTGAATTCCCCACTGAACTGCACAAATTAAAATACAGTCTTTGTAAGATAGGCTAGATCTATTAACGTAAGGCTAGATCTATTCTGTAAGGATTGTCAAGCCTAGAATATTCTACATGATGTAGGGCATTCCAGATGGATATCCTATGTAAGGGAAACTTTCTCCAGTTAGCAATAAAACAGCTAAGGAATACAACTGCTGCATCCAGGCACAGGTTTTGCTTAAATCTTATGAGAGGTCTTTCATCCTCAGATACTATTATGAGATAACATTATTGAGCACAGGGAGGTTAAGCAATTTGTCCAAGGTCACAAGCTGGTTAGTTGCTGAGCAGAATTGGAACACGCGCAAACTGTAGCAGAGAACTTGCTGTTGCTGCTGCTGCTAACAGCTGATAGTTACTGAGCACATGCTCAAATTGAACTAACATTTTCCATCTCCTTTTTTTTCTTCAGCTACTGACGTATAATTGACAAATAAGTTATAATATATTTAGAGCACACAATGTGATGACTTGATATAGGTATATATTGTGGAAGGATTCCCACCATTAAGTTATTAACACATTTATCACTTCACATATTTACCTTTTATGGATGGGTGAGAATACTTAAGTTCTACTCTCTTAGTAAATTTCAAGTATATAATACAGGGTTACCAACTATAGTCACCATGTTATACATTAGATCCTCAGACCTTATTTGTCTTATAAATGAAATTGTGTATCCTTTTACCACCCTCTCCTTATTCCCCTAGCCTCCAGTCCATGACAACATTTTACTCTCTGTTTCTGAGTTCTAATTTTAGGAAAAAAACTCATATATAATTTGTTTTTTTCTATCTGTGTTATTTTTTTTATTTATTTTTATTTTTAATTTTTTATTTATTTTTTTTCAATATATGAAGTTTATTGTCAAATTGGTTTCCATACAACACCCAGTGCTCATCCGAAAAGGTGCCCTCCTCAATACCCATCACCCACCCTCCCCTCCCTCCCACCCCCCATCAACCCTCAGTTTGTTCTCAGTTTTTAAGAGTCTTATTCTTCGGCTGTCTTCCACTCTAATGTTATTTTACTTAGGATAATGACCTCCAGTTTCATCTGTGTTGTCACAAATGGTATAATTTCCTTCTTTATTAAGGCTCTCTCTCTCTCTCACTATATATATACATATATATACATACACACATATACATATATGTGTACATACACTTATTCCATTCATTCACTAATGGACATTTAAGTTGTTTCCATACTTTGGCTATTGTGAAAAATGCTGGAATGTACATGGATGTACCAATATTTCTTCATGATACTGTTTTGTTTCCTTTGAATATATACCCAGAAGTGATATTGCTGGGTCATATGGTAGCTCTATTTTTAATTCTTTCAAGCCTCCATACTGTTTTCCATTATGGCTGTAACACTTTACATCCCATGTACAAGGGTTCCCTTTTCTCCACATGGCCAGAATTTGTCATCACTTGTCTTTTTGATAATAGACATCCTAACAGATGTGAAATGATATCTCACTGTGGTTTTGATTTTCATTTCACTGATGATTAGTGATGTTGAGAACCTTTTCATGTACCTATTTGCACTTGTAGGTCTTCTTTGGAAAAATTTCTATTGAGGTCCTTTGTCCATTTTTAATTAGGTTATTTATTTTTGTTTTATTTTGTTTTGATATTGAGTTGTGTGAGTTCCTCATATTTTTTGGCTTTTAGCCCTGTACTGAATATATGATTTGCAAATATGTTCACCCATGGTATAGTGTGACTTTTCATTTTAATGTTGATTTTCTGTTACTGTGCAGAAACTTTTTAGTTGAGGTAGTCCCAATTATTTGTTGTTGCTTTTGTTGCCTTTGCTTTGGGTATCAAATAAAAAAAAAAATTATTGCCAAGACCAGTGTCAAGAATGTTTCCTCAAGGGAGTTTTACAGTTTCAGGACCTACATTCAGGTCTTTAATCCATTGAATTGATTTTGTGTATGGTTTAAGATAGTGGTCTAGGTCATAGGTCATTTCTGGTTACGTTTATTATATTCCATGGTATCTGTCTTTATACCAGTACCATCTTTTTTGATTACTATAGCTTTGTAATATATTTTGAAATCAGGAAGTGTGATGCCTACAACTTGATTATTCTTTCTCAGTATTGCTTTGACTATTCATACATAATTTAGGATTTTTTTTCTATTTCTGTGAAAATTACCATTGGAATTTCTATTGGGACTTCATTGAATCTGTAGATTGCTTTGGATTGTATGGACATTTTAATAATATTAATTCTTCTAATCCATGAACATGGAATATCTTTCCATTTATTTATGTTATCTTCAATTTCTTTCATCAGTGTCTTACAGTTTTCAGTGTATAGATCTTTCTTTCACCCCTTGGTTAAATTTATTTTTAAGTATTTTATTTTTGGTGCCGTTGTAAATGAAATTGTTCTCTTAATTTCTGTTTCCAACAGTTTGTTAATATTGCATAGGAATGTAACTGGTTTTTGCATATTTTTTAAACAAATAATGGTTATTTATTTTTTGAGAGATGGGGGAGAGAGGGGAAGCACAAGTGGGGGAGAGAGGGAGCCACAGAATCTGAAGCAGGCTCTGAGCTGTCAGCACAGACCCTGACACAGGACTTGAACTCACAGACCTTGAGATCATGACCTGAGCCAAAGTCAAATGCTTAACTGACTGAGCTACCCAGATGCCCCTGGTTCTTGCATATTGATTTTTTTATCCTGCAAATTTACGGAAGTCATTTATTCTAAAGTTTTGGGGTGGAGTCTTTAGGATTTTCTATATATAATATCATGACATCTGCAAAAATAAAATTTTACTTCTTTTTTTCAATTTGGATGATTTTTATCTCTCCCTCTTGACTAATTGCTCTGATAGGACTTCAAGTATTATGTTGAATAAAATGGGTAACAGTGGGTATCTTTGTCTTGTTCCTGATCTTAGGGGAAAAGATTTTAGGTTTTCACCATTGAGTATGATGTTTGCTGTGGGCTTATCATATTTGACTTTTATTATATTGAAGTGTGTTCCTTCTATATACAGTTTGTTGAGAGTTTTTACCATGAAAGAATGTAGAATTTTGTTGAATGCCTTTTCTGCATTTATTGAGATAATCATATTACTTTTATCCTTCATTCTGTTAATGTAGTGTATCACATTGATTGATTTGTATGTATTGAACCATCCGTGCATTCTAGGAATAAATCCTACTTGATCTTGGTGTATATTCCTTTTAATGTAGTGTTGAATGTAGTTTCAGTCACTCTGAAGGGGCTGCCAGGAGGTTTCCTCTTCACCAGCTCCTGGTTGCCTGTCCAACTTTTGTGACTGTCCAAGCTGCCATCTTTATCCTCAATAGCTCCTGTTTGTTGAGGTGTGCCAGAGCCACCAGTATCCCAAAGGAGAGGAATGCAGTCAGTAGCTAGATGCAGGCTGATCAGAAGCAAGAGTCTCAAGCAGGAGCTGGGAAAGTATGCATTGACACCCATTCCAGAGAGAATCTGGGGTATGAGCATTTTGCCTGCTACCTCTGCAATAAATCTGCTCCTTCCACAATATAGCCATGAAGGTGCTACTGTGCCTGTTTAAAAGCTGCTTAGTAGAACTCATAAATGTAAGCTTCATTGGCTATCAGAGCTAGCTGATTTGGGAGCCCATACCTCAAATGGCAGTTGTAAAACTGAGGCAATGGATGTGTCAACAAGCTCCTTCCAGGGACATACTTTCAATTTGGTTTCATTTTTGGAGCAAGCCAGTGGGAGAAGGTGGGTGAAGTATCTGCAAATTCCAGTCTCCAGGGAGAAGAGCAGTCAGCATCTAGATGTATGCTAGTTAGAAGCTGGACCCTCAGGCAGCCACTAATAAAGTATGCAGTCAAACTTCTTCCAGAGAAAGACTGGGGCATGGGGCCTTTTCCTGCTCCCTGTGTACTGATCCCTGGGGCAGTACCCACAGCAAGTCTTGTGTACCTGATGAGAACTGCCCTTGTTTTCTACAGTACTGTGGGACTCATAAATGCAAGATCCACTGTTTTTTAGAGGTGGGTGTTTTGTGGACCCATCCCCGGATGAAGTGTTAAAGTTGGACCACTGGATGAGCTGGCCAGGCCCTTTGCTCCTAAATGAGAAGCTGGGAACTAGAGGCTTTTGCCTGATTGTACAATACAGTGCTAGAGATGAGGTTTATGGTAAGTGTGTGTCAGATTTTCCTACCCATTTTTTTAAAGATTATTTATTTGTTTTGAGAGAGAGAGAGAGAGAGAGAGAGAGAGAGCGCAAGTGCATGCATGAGTGGGGAAGGGGCAGAGAAAGGGAGAGAGAAAATCCCAAGCAGGCTCCACGCTGTCAGTGCAGAGCCCTGAGGCAGGGCTCATGAGCATGACCTGAGCCAAAATGAAGTGTCTGACTCTTAACTGACTGAGCCACCCAGGCGTCCCTTTCCTACCCATTTTGATGTGGGTATTTTCTCTGCCCTTCGATGTGTTGGAATTATGCAGCTATTTTCTGGATTTTTCTCAAAGACAATTGCTTCATGTGTAGCAGTATATTTGGTGCGCCCGTGGGAAGGGGGAAATGCAGGAGTCACCTATGTCACCGTCTTGGTCAAAAACAAAACCAATCTGCCATCTGCTTTTGAAGATTTTGATTATTTTTTAAATATACTGAAACTGAAACTACCAGTCAGTAAAATTTGTCAATATGCAAAGACCATGACATAATATACTTCAACTATTTCTTTATGTGAGCGTAATAAAATTCAGAAAAAAGAATATCTATACTGAGAAGAGTGTGTTCTTTCCTCTCATAGACCTAGGTCTACCTAGACACCTGTCCAGAATTTTAAAAGTAATTTGACCTTAAAAATTAAACTAGCTGGTTACAATTCCTCTCTGGTATTATTTTAGGCAGATTCCCAGCAGCAGCAGCAGCAGCAGCAGCAACAACAACAACAACAACAACAAAACACAAATTACAAAAAAATATTTTAGATCTAGTAAATAGTCATGAACCAGATGTTGTTTCCCTCTGGCCTCTCTGCCTAGCAGACTTCATTTACACCCTCTCTCGTTTTCACATTGCTCTAATGATATCTGTCCGCCATTGATAATTAATCTAGATAATGACATGCCTGAATATGATGCCACATCTCTGGACACTGAAGTGTGTCCAACATGCCATTAAAATCCCATTAAAGCTTTATTTACCAGTCTCAAATTAAAAATAAACATTGGTTGTACATAAGAGAGAATAATGATCATGCTGACCTTGGAATGTTTGTTCCCTAAAACCTAAGGACTGAAGTAATGGTGAGCTGAGACACAAAGTCGGTGAAGGACATCTAACTACAGTCTTGACAAAAGACCTGGAATATATGTGATTCCTTATTTATTATTTGTAATTGAAACTTGGGGTGTTCTTTAAATGAGGTACAATATCAGAAAAAAGTTTTCTGAGTTATTTTTTGTTTATCTGGGTTTTTTGAAGAATAATAAATATAAATGGTGTAATATAAACTAATATAAAATGAGAATAGTCAACTATGAAACGTTTTCATTAATTAGACATTTAAGGGTGTTTGAAAAAATTACTTTTGATTTACATACATGTTTACAATCCCTTACAATCTAGATATCTCAATGATTTCTTTTTCTAATCATCCATCTATCCATCATTTCGCTGAAGGAAGACAGTAGACAAGTGTAAATGTTTCAATACATTCTTATAAAATGCTCCCTGCATAATTCATTTTTTATTCTCAGAATCTGTTGGATCAATTTAAAATGCAGGAAGAAATTTCTGAACGCTTCAGTAATTTCTAGCTGTACAATTAAAGTACACAAAAATAAGGTAAAATATTTTTAAAAAAGAAACACCTCTAATTAGGAACGCTAACTTAAAATACCCCAAATTTTGAATTCTGAATTGGGTGAAAAGGATTTGGTTTGACAATCTCCTTATAAGATACCTCTAAGTACTGTCAGTGTCTTATTAAACCACTTAGGATGCAATGCTTATCTCTGCCGTTAAGAATTTCAGGGAAATGCCTATCTATCTATCTATCTATCTATCTATCTATCTATCTATCTTGTTCATATCATGAACATAGAAATGAAAACAGAAAAAGTAGCCAACGTTTGAATTCTCTGTAGCTTTGATTTCCTTGTTCAGAATTTACTTCGTTTGTGCTCTCTTTGTTGATATAAAAATAGGACCTTTTCGCATGCAAACTCTTTTCTCTCTGGATGCCATTATAATATTATTCTGTTCTTCCCCTAGCTCAGGAATGCTCAAGGAATTTATAGTCCAAGAAAAATAAATGTATAGTTAAGTCACAGTCCTCCCCAATCTAAGCAGACAGAAGTGGGCTGAACAGCAGGCATGAGTTGGTGAAGAGAGGGCTTCTGCCTTATGGTCTTCTCCCTTTACCGCAGGTTTGGGGAAATAATATATAAAGTGAAAATATGAGAATTCAGGTCAAGATGATGCTATCACTAATAATCAAGTCAGTTGAAGGAATTTAGAAAATGTGAGATGCAAGAAAAATACTTCAATCTAGCTTGGCTGCAAAATTCTTAGCTTTGCAGGGCTTTAGGGGATAAAGAGAATATAGAATGGTTTTAAAAAAAAAGGAATGAAAAGTCACCATTTAACAATAGGAGTAAGCAGAATTACTTGGAATATATTTTACGATAAAGGAAAGCGCAAATTGAATTCACACTTCAAGGCTGAACTGAATCATATAGCTAGCTAAAAAAAACAAAACAAAACAAAACTGTGTTTTATTTATGTTTGTTTCTTATAATCTAAGTCAATAATACTGTACATAGGTATAGAAAACACTGTGCAAAGGTGTTTCAAAATAAATATCTATTTTTATCTTCACAGATATCCTCTGGAATTGTGAAGATTTTAGTGATTACCATTTTGCAGATGGGAAAACAGTTTAACTAAATTGGTTAAGATCTTTTGATATCACACGATGCGTTGTGACAGATCTGGAACTCAAATACAGATTGTCTGAATCTCAGGCCCAGACTGTTCTTGTTGTAATATACTAGATATGTTATATGACACCTTGTTATTCAAAAAAATCTGAGAAAAGCAAAATCTTTTCAAGGTCTTAAGAGAATATTTTTCTCAATGTGTTTCATGATACAAATTAGTACGTATACAACTTTGGTCAAGGTCCTTTCCCATGGTTTTGGAACCCTAGCCCTAAGTGTGCTTTTTAAAATGTTTTTGCATGCAAGACTTGTGGGGGTTTTGCTTTCACTTATTAGGAGATTAAGTATACATATGAATATATGAATACACACAATATGAAACTGAAATGAGATCATGTATATAAATTTCCTGGTATATGCATGGCACATATTAGGTAGTTACTGTTTGAGAGCAATTATAATTGTAACTATTTTCCAATATACAAAAGAATGAGTGCACTATGCTTTCGGATAATCCCTTTGTTACAGTCAAATGTAATTCTCTTGAAACAGCCGAATTACTGTCTCCAAATCTGTGACACAGAGACACCTAATTTTCCTATTAGAATACTACCATGAATCCAGTGTTTGCCTTATTGTATATTATTTTTCAAGAAATGAGGGCATGCAAAGGAACACAGATGCAACACACCGCTAGCACTTGGAAGCACGCAATTTGTGGAGGTGGGGCGTGTGGGTCGGGGTGGGGGGATGACAAGCAGAGAAGTCCTAGAGCACACTGGCTCTAGAGCAATCCTAAGCCCACAGAGAACATGTTTAGGTCAGACGTAAGTGCCCAGAAGGCAGCAGCATAGCACTTCCCTAGAGACGATTCCCATGTCTCTAACATTCTTACCATTTGTAACCAAGTGAAGGCAGGGCATAGCTGGTGCCTCTGGCGGGTCCTAGTCCAAGAACTGGTCAGGTTAGAAAGGAAAACCTCCAGAGCCCACGCCATCTGAGCCATCTCAGATCCATGAAGCCTCTTCTTTGCTAGGTCCCAGGAAACAAAAGAATTGAGCCCCTGGGGACATTTTTATTCATCTCTCGATTAGTAGTTAACTTCTAGGACAATTTTATTTCACATTTGCCATGTTAAAAGGAAAGTGTTTGCTAGAGAGAGGCCAAAGCTCAAAGCTCATAATCTTTTTTTTTTTTAACTTGAAATATAATGAACATACACTGTTACATTACTTTCAGGTGTACAATAGAATGATTCAGTATGTTTATACATTACTCAGTGCTCATCATGGCAAGTGCACTCTTCAGTCACCTTTATCTGTTTCATCCCTCCCACACCCATCTCCCCTCTGGCAACCAACAGTTTGTTCTCTGTATTTAAGAGGCAGTTTTTTTGTTTGCCTCTTTTCTCTTTGTTTTGTTGCTTGAATTCCACACGTGAGTGAAATCATATGGTATTTGTCTTTCTCTGACTTATTTCACTTAGCATTATACTCTCTGGATCCATCCATGTTGTCACAAATGGCAAGGTCTCATTCTTTTTTATGGCTGGGTAATATTAGGTATATATTTATTATGTTATATTATATTATATTATATTATATTATATACATATAGTGTGTACATATATAATATATATTACATATATACATAATATATATAATATTACATATATTATATATGTACATATGATATATATATATCAATCAGATCTTCTTTATCCATTTGTCTATGGGTAGACACAGTGGCTGTACCAATTTGTATTCCCATCAACAATGTACAACGGTTCCTTTTTCTCCACATCTATCCCACATTCTTGCTAACACTTCTTATTTCTTGTCTTTTTGATTCTAGCTATTCTGACATGTGTAAGGTGATATCTTATTGTGGTTTTAATTTGCATTTCTCTGATGATTAGTGATGTTGAGTGTCTTTTTCATGTGTCTCATTGGCCATTTGTGTCTTCATTGGAAAAATGTCTATTCAGGTCCTCCGCCCATTTTAAATTGGATAATTTGAGTTTTTTTGATGTTGAGTTGTATAAATTCTTTATATATTTTAGATATTAACCTCTTATTGGATATATCATTTGCAAAATATCTTCTCCCGTTCAGTAGATTGCCTTGTCATTTTGTTTCCTTCACTGTGCACAAACTTTTTTATTTTGGTGTAATCCCAACAGTTTATTTTTGCTTTTGTTTCCTTGCCTGAGGAGATAAATGTAGCAAAATGTGTCTATGGCAGATGTCAAAGAAATTACCGATATCAAATATTGCCTATGTGTTCTTCTAGGATTTTTGTAGTTTTAGGTCTCACATTTAGTCTTTAATCCATTTTGAGTTTGTTTTTGTGTTTGGTGTAAGAGGTCCAGGATCATTCTTGTGCATATAGCTTTCCAGTTTTCCCAGCACCATTTGTTGAAGAGACTGTCTTTTCCCCATCGTATATTCTTGCTTCCTTTGCCATAGATTAATTGACCATACCAATGTGAGTTTCTTTCTGGGCTCTCTGTTCTATTCCATTGATTTATGTGTCTGTTTTTGTGCCAGTACTATACTGTTTTGATTACTACAGCTTTGTAGTATATCTTGCAAAGATAGAGCTCTAGCTTAGTTCTTCTTTCTCACAATGCTTTGGCCATTAAGGGTCTTTTGTGATTGCATACAATTATTTATTACTATTTTTTTTAGTTCTGTGAAAAATGCTGTTGGTGTTTTGATAGAGATTGCATTAAACTATAGATTGCTTTGAGTAGTATGGACATTTTAACAATACTGGCTCTTCCAATCGATGAGCATGGAATATCTTTGCATTTGTTTGGGTCATCTTCAGGATTTTTTCATAAATGTTTTATAGTTTTCAGAGTACAGATCTCTCACCCCTTTGGTTAAGTTTATTCCTAGGCATTTTTTTTTTCTTTTTGGCACAGTTGTAAATAGGATTATTTTCTTAATTTCTCTTTCTGCTACTTATTAGTGTGTAGAAATGCAACCAATTTCTGTGTATTAATTTTTCATCCTGCAACTTTACTGAATTCATTTATCAACTCTAGTAGTTTTTTGGTGGAGTCTTCAGGGTTTATTATATATAGTATCATGTCAGCTGCACATACTCTTATTCAGACCAACGTACTTTGGACGAATACAAGTGGTATCCGGTATCCTATTTTCATGTCTTGGGGGCCAGGGTTGGAAGACCTGATTTGGAATGTGTACCAGTTTTCATGGTGTAACCCACCTCTTATTACTAATTTCAAGCTACCAGCATAATGTCAGTGAATGTGGCATTGGAAAGAGCAGCACACAGTGAAATTGTGCCAGCTGGGAGGAGCTGCCTTCACCATTTCACTGAGTGGACACAAACTATGCCACCAAAACTGGTACAATTCTGATGGTTAGAGAAATACGGTTAGTATTGAAAATGGGACAACAGATGCAAATTGAGACAGGTCCAAACAAGAGGAGACATATAAATGCTGCAGCTCCATGAGAACACAAGCATTTAGAGGGCATTCAAAGAATGCCTTGAGATATCGTCTATACCCCTAGGATTCCTTTGGTTTGGTTGTTGTGGGAACTCTGTGTAAGAATTTGGTGATTTTTAAATTATTTTTCTTCCTAGACTTTGAATCTTAAGTGGAATTTCACATGATAAAAAAGGACTTGGCTTCCCCCCCTCCAAACTTCCCTTGATGGGACTTTAATTTTAATTTTAATTTTAAGATTTCATTTCTCTGGAATCCCAGACCTAGTAGTTCTCTGGTTGTTCAATTTTGTTTTGTTTCAAGCTGTGAAGTACTCTGTAAATTTCCAATACTGCTAAACAATACCCACTTTTTTCTTTCCTCACATTGCCTAGAGTTGGTTCTTGTGGCTTATCACCCCAAACATAGTGGTGGTGTTGGGATGGAATAAAATGGAAGGAGGTATGTCTACATCACTGACAGACTGTGGTACACATACAGTACCATAGGAAATGTAATCCCAACAAACCCTTAGAACTCCAAGCAGCTCTGGGAGCGAGGGTGTGGATAGGAAATTCTTCAAAGAAAACTTAGTAGCTTGGGGTGCCTGGGTGGCTCAGTCGGTTGAGCATCGGACTCTTGGTTTCAGCTCAGGTCATGATCTCATGATTTGTGGGATGGAGCCCTACGTCCTGCTCCACACTCCTCTTTCCCTCATTTACTCTATCAAAACTAAATAAACATTAAAAAAAAAAAAGAAAACTTGATAGATTATTTGTGTAAACTGTTTTAAGCAGGCAAAATCAACAGCTGTCCTTTCTGTGAATAATTTTGCAGACCAGGATTAAGTGACAAATATTTGAAGACATTTGTCAAAAGTTACAAAACAAGATGATAAAAGAGACAAGCTTCAAACCCAGTCTCTGTTCTGAGCTCTTTCTTCTGAGATGTCTTGCATGCATCTGATCATACTTCTTAAAGGTGTCTGAGTTGGGCTTCTAAGTGGTAATGACAAGCTAATTTGTTTGGCAATGTATCTTATGGCCCTAAAAATCAAACTCAGTTATTTTCAGTTTAATTTATCCAACAAGTATCTATTAACATTTATTTATTTATGTACACTAGACACTATCTTAAGAATTTGGTCAAATCTAGGGGCCCCTGGGTGGCTCAGTAGGTTAATCGTCTGACTCTTGATTTCCACTCAGATCACGATCTTACAGTTGGTGACATTGAACCCCCGCATCAGGCATTGTGCTGACAGTGGGGAGCCTGCTTGGGATTCTCTCTCTCTCTGACCCTCCCTCACATGTGCTCTGTGTCTCTTAAAATAAATAAATAAGCCTAAAAAAAGAATTTGGTCAAATCTATGAACACATCTTTGAAAATAGATTGTAGTGAGAATGTTTGCTCTTCCCCAATAGTAAGGAAAGAGGTTGATCTCTCATTTTCCTTTGAAATTTCTTCTGGACTGCTTACAGGAGATCTCCTTGAATCAGGCAGATGAGAAAAAAACAGTTGTCATTGGTAAACACCCTCCTTGATGCTCATTCTGCATTTGGATAATGTATAATATTAAAGGAGAAGCACATTCTTTACTCCTCTGCTAGTCCATGAGGAGGAGTTTTTCCTCAATACTTGTGGTGCCCCTCCTGAGTCGAGGAGGGAGAGAGGCTTCCCTGGTTGTGGTGGCAGCTATTGACAGAACCAGTTGGATCCATCTAATAAGGTTCCCAAGCATGAGAAGTTATTTCTCCCTTTCCTCTGTCCGCCTTTATAATGAGAAGCAGCAACCACAGTAACTATAAACTGTTTGCTCTATGAAATCAAACTCTCACCAATGGGCTTTTACAAAATCTCAAAAGAAGAGAAAGATGTGGGGAACTTGGAAGCCCATTTTTTTGCTCTCCAATAAGCTACTCTCCTACTAGTCTTTCAGTAATACACATGTTATCTTCTCTATCTGCTGACCCCTTTTTCTGATTCTCAATTTCAGAATTTAAATAAGGACCTAGTTATTTTTTCCCACATCCTAAGAATGTTTGTTTTTGATGGCAGTGGAGTTGTGGGACAAAGTTAAAAGTATGTAATCATGGTGTTGGCTCTTAGAAGCGGACAGAATTGCAGTATTTAATTACATGAGGGGCTATGCTGAACTGTACCCTTTGAGTTTCGCGTTGGCAGTGTTTGTGTTGCTGTGTTTGGAAGAATTGGTACCAAAGGCTAACCTTCCAACTCTTATTGTTCTGCTGATCTTTTCAGACATACAAATCAAAGTGAAAAATAGACTGAAATGCAATACACAGAAGGGGTGAGAAGAAAGCAGGGTATCAGCAATATTATCTCATAAAAAGAATGCATTGAAAGTAAATTAGTTGGATTTTTTATATTATTTTTAATTTATTTCCTCTATAATAAAGTTGAAATTGTCAATGAAGCCTTAGCATAGTTGATAAAAATGAGGGAGACAATAATTGAAGAAAGAAAAGAATCTGATGACCTCTGTTACTTAAGTCCATACAAATCAAAAATAATCCATAGCAATTTGCTGTTTAGTTGTTTCTTCTGTGATCTTTAGTTTCCAGGGATTACAAGTGCAAACCATACTTTTAGATGTAAGCAGCATTGAAAATACAGGCTAGAGTTCACATCCCCAATGTAATCTACAAACAGATACATTCTTGTCTCACATTCACGAACTTTTTTTAGAATCATATACAAACAAATTTCTCCACATGGCCACAGGTAATTGGACTGAAATTGAAAAGCTTTTTGATACCCAAAATTAATTTTATAATTTCAAGCTCTGTGAGTATGTTAAAAGGCAAGTATTTTGTTTTTTTTCTAATAGTGATATTACTGTTTATTATTGTAAGTGTAAGGAACATATCCTTAAATTATAAGAACTTTTAAAAGACAGAAATGTATAAAAATTGCCATCATAGTTCTTCTGAGTGTTTACTAAGGTATTTACATGTGTGACCTCAGTTTCTACTCATGAATAAGATCTCTGATGTTGGTGTAATTATCCTGAGTTTGCTACCAAAATCCTGAGCCTCAGAGAAGTTTAATAACTTTCATGATTTCACACATGTTGGAGGGGTCACAGCCAGGGTGAAATCAATCATATTCTCATCAGCCAAATAGAATTGTTGTTTACATCTTGATGTGCTTCCTTCCGTGTGTGTGTCTGTGTGTGTCTATTTGTGTGTGTGTGTGTGTGTGTGTGTGTGTGCGTGTGTGTGTTCTAAACTGAGATAAGAATATAGAAATGTATATATTATTCCCTCCCTTTTTATATTATACTTACCTCTATAAAACATCTTTATAAACTTTATTTTTAAAAGCACATTGAAATCCCCTTATTTGTCTGAGTTGTCATTTATTTACCTACATCTTTATTATTGGTTGTTTACTCATTTTTCCTTCTCTCTTATAAACAGTACTGTGGAGGGGGGGTGCTCCTGGGTGGTTCAGTCAGTTAGTCGCTCTACTCTTGGTTTCGGCTCATGATCTCATGGTTTATGACTTTGAGCCCTGCATCAGGCTCAGTGCTGTCGTTGCCGAGCCTGATTGGGATCCTCTGTTCCCCCTCTGTCTGCCCCTCCCGGACTCGTGCTCTCTCTGAAAATAAATCAATTAACTTAAAAATAAACAAACAAACAGTCCTGTGGTGAACCTCTTTGCACTTTGCCTGTTGTTCAATTCAGAGAACTAGAGTAGATGACTGCATTCAAGTGGCCCAAAACCAATCAAAGAACATTTACTACAAAATGGACAATTATGGACGATAGTAAACTTCCCTCCTACACCCCATACAAAATACACACAATGGTGAACACAACCAAACTAAGAGAATGCCCAGAAGCAAAATTGGCCATCAATCATGCAACCAGGAAGATCAGTGGGAACTGGTTTCAGTGATTGCCAGTGTCTGATGTCCAGTTGGGTAGGTTTTATGGACTATGAACATAGAACAAGGGAAACAGTTGAGGCCCCGTATAAGTCAGGAAGTTGAGACAAACATCCCTGTTTAAACATGGAACCACAGAGTGATATCCTCATGACCCACCCTGTTAGAGAGTCTGTACAAAATTTCCCTGCTTCTGTGCTATTCAAAGAGAATGTCTTTGCTGAGAATTCCTAACTATAAGCTGACCTTCATATGGGTTTTTAAGGCACTACTCGCATAGCTTGTGTGGCCTAAATACCCAAGTTGATATTTACAATTGGTTTAGGATTGCCAGTGCCCCAAGGAATACAATGGTGTGGAAGCTCACAATCTCCCTGCAAAAAGTACCTTATGGCAAGGCTCAAAGGAATGCCTGAAGAAAACATTTCATGGATCATGAGCTCTAAATTAACTAATAATACATCAGAGAAAATAAGGCCTTATGGATAGAGTCGTAAATAATGAGCAATTATATCCCCACCCAGTCTGATATGTTGGAATGATCACAAACAGAATATGGAATAAGTAGGGTTGTATATTTTAAAAAGGGAATTAAAAATAAGCTCACGAAAAAAGAATCGTTAAGCAATAAAATAGTGTGTGAAATGGATGGGCAGACTAGGAAAAGATCCACTTGTAGAAGTGGTTCTCAAAGTAAAACATTTAGAAATGAAATTGCAGTAATTAAGAGTTCAATGGTGAGATTTAACAACTAATTTGAAAAAAAAACCTGAAGAAAGTATGAGTAGATTAGAACTGGCATAACGAACTACCTCTCAAATCCAGTATAAAGAAACAAAGGGAAGGGAAATTTGACTGAGATTTCAAATCACTGAAGATAGAGTGAAAGCTAGAAACACTTATATTTAGAGTACCAGAAAGAGATAATACAGATGGAGATGGTCATGAGATGCTGTTACTACACTGAGAGATGGTTCTCAGCCAAAGTGGAACACATTAAGTGCCTCCAGAAATGTGGAATTGGAAATAATAAGATTCCAGTGTTGATGTCTTGTTTCCTAGAGTATGCAAAGATAAATTTTGAAAGTGTTGGTTGGCATTTCCTACCTCATAACTAAACAAACTTGTCTTAAGTACATTACTAACTAAACTTCAGTTTACTCAAATATATAACCAGAGTAACAACCTCATAATGTTTTAAAGTGAATTAACATGATGGTTGTACATGTTACTTGGCATACTAAATGATACAGTATAAGTGATCAGTACATCTCAGCTACTTTTGAGGCTGTTGTTAATTGACTTGTTCTTTTTGAATCTTCTTACATTGGAAAGATTAACTGAGCAGTTACCAAAGCAAACAGAGAAAGAGGGGATTTCCCGAGTTCCTTAGAGTAATCTCGACTTTTAGATTCTGAGGACAATGAATCTTGCCCTATTTTATTTTATTTTCTTAAATGTGCTCAAGTGAGCTTCTGTTACCTGTCATAGATATGTTCCAAATAATAGTTATAAAGTAAAATTAAAATGACTATAATTTAAACCTTCCTGAAGCACATGCCATATTAGGAAGGGAATTTGCAACATCTAAATGAAAACACTGGGTGTTCCAAGCAAAGAAGCTTCATCTTTGTGATTCACCCATATCAAGAGTTATTTCACAATCTGGTAGTCCAGAGGACTGACTCAGTGGCTACATCCCTGAGCACCTCACTTAACTTCACCTGAGTCATGAAACAGGCACCTTCACTCTCTTGTGTGCGGTCTACCATTAGTCTGAAATCTAGGCCAGCTAGTGGAAGCTAACTCATACTCTTCTGTGCTTTCCTTCCGTATTCCAATTCTAACTTGCTAAAAGGAGCTTTAAATTTAATGTAGAACTCAACCACTTCTAAATAAATGATGATTAAGCAAAAAATAAATAGGGTATTGGCTTGCTGATTCATATGAGGTATCAGAATTGCTGATTATAAGAGGATAAGTGAGTCAGAAAGAAAGTAGTTAAGTGGGTAAAAAAAAATAAGTGACTCACTGGAGATTATAAGCATTATAATACATGAGAAAAACTAAACACACTTCACATTAAAGATATTTTTCATGCATTCATGGTGGCAACCATTGAAGTTTACCTTTATTGACACATTAAAAAGTTATTGTAGACTATTATGACACATTATTTCTTGCTGCCTTTTGTTTTTAATGACTTTCCTAAGACAATGTTCTATAAATTGCTACTAGCATAAAACACATTTTCAGCAATAGATGAAAGCAGATTCTTGGTTGCAAGAAGCAGATATTTCCGTACCTGCTTTGGGCAGAATACATTGAATTTTGTGCCCTCTGTTGTGATTTGAGTAATGCTATCCCTTTTGTTTCTCATGGGGAACTAAAATAATAATACCTAAATGAACTAAAATAATAATATCTTAATTTCTCAGACATCAATATTAAATAGTGAGATATTTTCAGAACTCACTAACAAGATCCAGTTTATCTTTAATAAAACAACAATATCCAAAACTCAAAGCTTAAGGGATTTTCAAACTTTACCATAACATAAAGCAACAACCCTCTTTAGAATCAAAGTCAAAAAAGAGGGAGATTTTTTTTTCACATCAGTTGTTTTGCAATAGGCCTAAATCTTCTATATGAAAAATAATACTATAAAATAAAATAATGTTTTATTTTAAAATTTCACTGTAAAAAGTTATATTTTATTAATTAAAAAGCTATTAATAAATAATGCTAAGTGCTAGCCATTAAGCTAATTTCTATAACTATGAAGAGAAATAATTCAACATCATAGAACTCAAAGGCAGTCTTCAAAGGAATCAGACAGTACACCTCATGTAAGAAGCACTGTAAGTAAGGTAGGAGTGCTCAGGAGGGTATGGAGAATGGGTGGAGTGGGGTCAGAGAAGACTTCCCAGGGCAGTCAACGTCTAAACTGGTTGAATAGAAGTTATTCCTATGGTGTTACACAGAGTCATAACTACAAAGGCTCAGGACTGAGAGAGAACCTGGTAGACTCTGGGAGCTTCAAATACTTCTGCCTACTTTGAATGTGGACATGTGGGAGAGAGGACAGGTGAAGGCCTGTCATGGAGCACATCATGGACCATATTAAAGAGATCAGATTTATTCTGAAAGCTATAGGGAGCTAACAAAGAAAGGCTTTAATGTGGGAAAAGGACATGTTCTGAGTTGTGATGTGACCCACTCTGGCAACAATATCAAGAGTATATTGGTGGGGTGGGGCGTGACAGATGTTACATTACTTGTGACAACAAATAAGCACCATAATTGAAAAAAAGCATAAAATGTCAATAGTGGTAGAAGTTTTCAATCTAATATAATTCAGCTTCCCGACCCTGCCTAATAAATGTAACATATTGAAAAATTTACAGATAGTAAAATGAATTTCAAATAGACATAGCATAGAAGATTGAGATCAATAATACATACATTTATAAAGATATATTATTTTTAGTTCAAGGGTAGAAAATCACTTTGGCCCAAGCCTACTACTATGAGAAAGCAAAGCTCACATTCATTGGTCCGCGACTACCAAGCAACTCTGATTAATTCTGAAGACTTGCCTTCTTTAATTCTGACCCCAAAACCGATGAGTAGGGGCTCTTATTCCTCTTATAATGATGAAGAAACTGAGGTATACAGAGGTGTGTGACTTTCCAGGCTTCGTAGCAGATCCTGGAATGAAAACCACATTTGACTTCAAGGACTATGGTCTTAATCTCTCTGAAATATGCTCCGTCTCCTAATTCATGTATTTAGAATTCTCTCTACACCACTATGGTGAATTCCATTCTGCAGCTGAGAGCACTAACAGCAGGTAGGGCTTCCATCAACCAAGGGCTTTGATTCTGGCTTGTGTAAAGGTTTTAGGTAATGGATACAGGCTTAGCTGCAGGTGCCATGCCTGCACATTTGTAGCTTAATGACCAAGGAGGGCCAATAAGCAGCCATGTTAGCAATCGCTGCTGCAAGGGGACAAGATAGGATGGGGGGGCAGACTGCTGTGAGGGGAGAGCAGAGGAAAGAAGCACGAACACCATCAATATTAATGCTGGTCACAATATGAGCTCAGTGCCAGGGAGTCTGGTGAAGGAAACACCCGTGAGAGGCTAATAGCCACATCCGATCATCAAAGGGCAGATGTTAAATGTGATTCAGATGAAAAGTGAGAGGAAGTGCTGACAAGGGCACAGCTGAAGAGATAGGCAGACACACGTGGTGGAAATTGACAGACACAAGTGTCATCTTGGGCAAGAGCAGAGCGTTGGGTGGGGGATGGAGTTCTCTTATTCCTCAAAACCCTGCCATCTTAGCCTTTAGCCCAAGCCAGGGGCAACAAAACAAAATAGCAAACATTTAAACATGTTCGCTAGTGCCAATAATAAATCAAAAAATCAAAGTGAGTGGTGAGTGGTCTCTCCCAAAGGAAATACTATGGCATTATGAGAGGCGGGAGTTTCTCTGAAAATATCTTAACTAAGGGAACACTAGAGTGAACAACAGAAATATCCAGTGTTCATTCTTTATTTCTTCTGTCTGCTTTCATTTATCTACAGATCTGCTTATACGGGGTGCCTGTCCCCATGCGCGTTGAGCATTTGTGTTTTGTTGCTAAGGAAGGTTGATGAGGCTAGCAGGAATTTCTCATGGATGAGTGCCGAAGCAGGAATTGTTAATCTGTGAGTTGTAGAACTCTTCCTGCGGTGCTTCAACCAGTTTACCTATTAACACAAAAGATCCCCACTTCAGAGAATGTAAGAACAGTACATAATAGTGTGCCTGAAAGCATAAATGTGTGTTTAACTGTGACCTTCTCCATCGCCTCCAGTGGACTGAAGAATCTTCCAGCACAGCTAGCATCGCTCCTCAGTAATGTTGCTGTAACTAGTACAAATCATACTCCAGGCAAAGAAATGCCTTCAGATATCTAATGTGTATTTGCAGCAGCTAGTGAATATCTACCTGAGGCCAGGCATTTTAGAAGCAAAAGGGAAATGACCACCTCAGTTATTCACAACCTAACAGCCACAACCCAAATTGCCACCCATATTCCAGGAAGCTGTATGGACACTAAGGATAAAATGTTACGAAAGCATAGCTTATAGTGATGATTTGCATTGGAATGACTGCACTTTCTTTGTACAGCTAGATATGTATCACCTTTATTTGAATTAAGTACGAGAGGAGACGTGTGGGACAGAAAAGTGAAGAATTGAATAAATACAAGAGGACGGAACACAGAAGATAAAAAGGGGCATTAATGAGAGTAGTGAAGGTACAGATAGGGGTCTTTCACACACAATATACAAGAATAAACAAGAAAAGAAATACAGAGGCATGAGGAATAAGGCTTCACAAGCTTTAGAGTTTCAATCTGTCTTGTCAACCTCAGTTCCCTATAAATCTCCCTAGAGCCTCTGATTAAGTCAGATCAATTACCTTACATTCAGATGGGATGTGTATCCCCACCAGGAATAGCGACTGGAATATTGTAAGAAGTCAACAAATGTCTGTTGAATTAAAGAAGGAATAGAATCTAAAAACAGGTCTTTCTATTCCATACTTACTTATGTCTTTGTTCCTATTTTCACCTTTTAGACTGTCCTCTTTGAATCTTATATAAACGATGCAAGTTTCCTCTTAAAATTCTCACTTCTTTGTAGAATTTTTTGGCAATTTTGGCCCAAAATGATATACTTTATGGAATTACAATGTTTATTTTTGGTTCTATTGATGTAACAAGTTATATACTGTATTATGACATATTTTGTATAGTTATTTTGGGGTACCTATAGTTAGTTTCCTGTATGTGTATATGTGTGTATTGCTTTATTTATTTGTATTTTACTTTTATTTTTTATTATAATATTTTAATTTTAATTTTTTTTTTTTTATTTTTGAGAGAGAGAGAGAGAGCATGGGCAGAGTAGGGGTAGAGAGAGAGGGACAGAGAGAATCCCAAGCAGGCTCTGCACTGTCAGCACAGAGCCGAATGTGGGGCTCATGAATCATGAGATCATGACCTGAGCTGAGATCAAGAGTCCGATTCTTAACTGACTGAGCCAGCCAGGCACCCTTATTTGTTTATTTTTTAATTTAAATTCAAGTTAGTTAACATATAATATAGTATTGGTTTCAGTAGTAGAATTTAGTGATTCATCGCTTACATGTAGCACCCAGTGCTCAACCCAACAAGTACCCTTCTTAATGCCCATCACCCATTTAGCCCATCCCCCCACCTCTGTGTGTATTTCTACCTAATGCCATGGTAAGTTTCTGGAGAGTCAGGAGCTCATTGGCATACATTTTTACATCTTTTTAGTGCCCAACATAACATAATATCATGATATGGATTCAGTAATTGTTGGAGGGTTTATTCAACAATCATCGAAGGAATGGGGAACCTATAGTTAAAAGGCTGAATGAAGCCAGGTCTTCATTCTGCTTCAGGAAATGAGAAAAAGTGATTATTGAGTAATTTTTCCTTCAAGTTAGATTAGAAGAGGAAAGGGTGGTGATAAGGTAACTACAGATTTGCTCTGCAAAGCATTTGCAATGGAATTATTCAATAGTAAGAAAGAGCTTTTTTTTTCCCCCAAAATCAGTACAGTAAGCAATTAGGTAAGCTAAACAATAACACAAAAGTTCCACATATAATTTTCACCTGAAGAGTCACAATCCATAAAAGAATAATGAAACAATCTTGGAACTTATGCTTTTCTTTATTACTTGAAATGTCCATGTCATCAGATAAAATGCATACATTAAATATATACCCACCAAAGTGAGCTTAAAAGATTATTGCTTATAAATGAGCAAGGACATAGAAAAAGGGAAAGAGAACAGCGGAGTGTCTCAACATTTTGAATGTCAAAACGGAATGGATTCAGTAGAACAGTGAGAGCTGGAACATAAATGTTCTCTAACATGTATGATTAAAATAAACAAGGTGAACCACCTTGCGGGGGGCATAGGAGACTTGGGTTAGAAAACACTGAAGAAGTCAGAGATAATCTTAGACTATGCAGCTAGATTTAAACCCTGTGGAACAGTTTTACTTCTGGCCTCCTCGCTGACCCAGTACCAGTTTATACCAATCCATTCTCCAACACCATAGGACACCTGAACTTTTCTTTCAGAGCAATTTGGTCTGCACCTGGAAATTGCTGGTGGAGGGAGGCCTGGGCTCATCAGTATGGTGTTACAACAAACTGAAAAGGATCAGCCATGATGTTGATTAACCAAGTTAGATGAACTCCCCAGCACATATTGTTAGGCCACCAAAAGACTGGCTCATTGCCTCTTTACACTGCAGGAAATTCATCAGACCCCAAACCAAGTCCACAGCAATCTGAGCTCACAAAAAGCTTTGAAATGCTTTGCTTTGAAATATGAATAGAAAGTGACGATCACTAGACATTTAAGGAGAGATGCAATATTAAAGAAAGTGATGAAAACAATCAAAGAATGCAAAAAGAGAAACTGGTTAAAAATAAGAGAGGGATGAAGATGTTTATAAAGTAGAAGAATAGGAGTGTAACCTGGCTCATTTCATCAAGAGTAAAGATGCTTGTCCTTTTTTTTTTTTTTAAGTCTACATCTTTAGATCTTGCTTTCCCTTGCTGTTTGGTTTTCTGAGATGACACTATCATTTCCCAACCAAAATTATAGTAACTTCAGGGTGCTACCTCTTACCACTATCAGGCTTTGTTTTGATGTACTTAGAGTAAGGCCTTTTATCTGAGCATTTCAGAGCCTTTACGGAACAGATCATCATTGCTCATTTCCACTATTAACTTCATTCAAACTTTATTTTACTCATCCCTCACCGAACTCATAAAATGCCATTTTATCAATAGGTGTGCACTTCACACCTATTGCAACAAGGTAAATGCAAGGTAGAGTGCAAGGTTTACCTAGCTACCAATCCAGTGTTGACCTTTGAACTTTAAAAATAACGAGAACATTCTAATTCTGTAGGAAGTCGCAGTTTACAATATCTTCAGTAAATATTCTCAAATATAGACTTTTCTCTTTGCCTAAAGTTTCATCCACCTTCCCTACTTCCTTACCTTCCTCAATGAAATACATACTTAGCTTGAAACGCACGTATAAAATAAAATAAATATCTTTTGGCTTTACAAAGAAATTAAAAGCAACAGAGCATGTTATCATAGTCTTAATACTCTGTCTAGGCTTAAAAATATGTGCTGTGAGGCAGATTATTTTTACATCTAAAATTGAACCAAGTTCATAGTACTGGATTTTCTCAGGTTTTATACATTTTCTTACATCTAAAGTATCATCTATATGTTAGCACAAAATAGGAAATTATTCAAGATGAAACTACCTGATATTTGGTAATGGTGGCAGAGTAAGGTGGTTGTTCAAACCCTCCCCCAAATAATAAGAACTGGATTAATTTTGAAAACCAAGTATTTAAAGGAACTTTTCCAAAAGATGACAGCAGCCAGAAGAAAGTTTACTCCTGAAGAATTACAAATAGAAGGCAGATTATGAAGGTCAGAATATTAAAACAAATTCAAATAATGAAATTTTAAAAAATAAACCTGTGAACTGAGAAGTATATATCTGATAAATTTCAGATTAACAAAAACTGAGAGAATCTGGAGCTTGCAGATAGGTCCTATAAGAAATGTTAATAGTAGACTGTGACACCAGAAGTTGCCTTGAATTTCAGAAAGTGATGATGAGCACTGAAAATGGTAAACATGAAGATAAACATAATATTTTTTAATCAGATGTTTACCATGTCTTTTCTTAATTTCCTTTAAAGAACATAATTTGTTGAAAGCAAAATTTAACTTACTAATGAGAAATTAATAATATATATGTGGCAATAATGACACAATGTACAAAGTAGGGTAGTAAATAGCAATATACTGCTCTGAAGTTTCTACATGGAAGTGAAATTATTAACCCTGTATAGGTTGGAATAAGTCAAAGATACATAACTTTAATTCCCAGACTTTTAAAATGTATTTACTTTAATTCCAATTCCTAAAAGTTATGCAAAATAATATAGCTAGAATGCGAAAATAGGAAATAAGTGGAATATGAAAGAAATACCTGATTAACAGAAAATAACCCAGGAAAGAAGAGAGAAACAAAAAGAGAGGCAAAGAAAATAGAAAACAAAGAGCAAAATGGCATATCAAACAACTTTTCTATTAAACATAAATAGACAAACACCTGTTGTGACTTTGTTAAATTAATATTTGTTAAGTGGAGCACTAGGTGCCAGATGGTGAGACACAGTTCAACAATAGACCACAAGAGAGATGAAGTACACAAGTTGTTACTGATGCGTCCTAGAGAGAGTACACGCGGTAACTCCAGGGCCATATGGGGAGGTGAAGGCAGAATGTAGACAGAAAGACAGGGCTTGGAGCACAAGCCTTAATTAGAGTCTGTGGGTGGAATGCTTTGGGGTTCCTGGCTTAGGGTTGGATTGGTCAATTATTTATTCATTTTTTTATTATGAAATTTATTGTCAAATTTGTTTCCATACAACACCCAGTGCTCATCCCAACAGGTGCCCTCAGTACCCATCACCCACCCACTCCTCCCTCCCGCCCCCCATAAACCCTCAGTTTGTTCTCAGTTTTTAGGAGTCTCTTATGTTTTGGCTCCCTCCCTCTCTAACCATTTGTTTTCCTTCCCCTCCCCCATGGGTTTCTGTTAAGTTTCTCAGGATCCACATAGGAGTGAAAACATGTGGAATCTGTCCTTCTCTGTATCACTTATTTCACTTAGCATGACATTCTCCAGTTCCATCCATGTTGCTATAAAAGGCCATATTTCATTCTTTCTCATTACCACATAGTATTCCATTGTGTATATAAACCACAATTTCTTTATCCATTCATCAGTTGATGGACACTTAGGCTCTTTCCATAATTTAGCTATTGTTGAGAGTGCTTCAAAATTGGCAAAGATGAAGTTAAGCTTTCACTTTTTGCAGATGACATGATATTATACATGGAAAACCCAATAGACTCCACCAAAAGTCTTCTAGAACTGATACATGAATTCAGCAAAGTCACAGGATACAAAATCAATGTACAGAAATCAGTTGCATTCTTATACACTAATAATGAAGCAACAGAAAGACAAAGAAACTGATTTCCTTTTTTTTTTTTTTTAATTTAAATTCAAGTTAGTTAACATACAGTATAGTCTTGGCTTCAAGAGAGAACCCAGTGATTCATCTCTTACATATGACACGGGTGCTCATCCAGAAAAGTGCTCTCCTTAATGCTCATCACCCATTTAACCCATTCCTCCACCCACATCTCCTCCAGCACCCTCAGTTTGTTCTCTGTATTTAAGAGCCTCTCACCATTTGCCACCCTCTCTGTTTTTATCTTATTTTTCCTTCCCTTCCCCTATGTTCATCTGTTGAGCTTCTCAAATTCCACATATGAGTGATATCAAATATCAGTCTTTCTCTGACTTATTTCATATCCTCTAGCTCCATCCACGTTGTTGCAGATGGCAAGATTTCACTCTTTTTCATCGCTGAGTAGTATTCATTTGTGTGTGTGCATGGATTTGTCAATTTAATCCAAAAGAGCAGAGTTTTGGTCAGCCCCGTAGGGTCTTATCTAAGAGACACATAAGGGACACAGGCACTATGAAGCAGGGGAAAGTGTTGATCATGGGATATGTTGGAGAAATCATATCAGGAACCTACAAGTGTAGGTTGTGACTCCTTGGCTGCTATGGAGGGTGTGTGCTTGCCCGAGGGGCTGGTGTCGGTTTAAGTTCCCTGAAAGCCACCTGGACGGACAAATTGGACCCAATTCGGCAATAGAATAGCTGAGCTAAACTCTTGACCACACCCAATCAGAACACAGTGAATTTTCAGACTATTTACAAAAGCAAGAGCCAACTGTATGCTCTATAAAAGCGACACCCTTTAAATATAAAATCCAAATAAATTGAAAGTAACAGGATGAGAAGAGATACGCTATGTAGGCAGTAAGAGGAAGGATTTATATCAGGAAAAAGTAGATTGCAAGACAAGAAGAGTTACTAAAAACAAACGGCAACACTTAGTAGTGACAAAAGTGTCAATAAATCAGGAAAGTATACTTTAAAAGGTATATGTGTCTCATAGTAAATTTAGAACTGAGCAGAGAAATTGATATAAATACTCCTTTCTCAGTATTTCCTCAAAAAACTAGCCAAAATAATAACAGTAGTAAAGATGTAAAACAACTAAATGACTAATAACTAATATTAGTCTCTTAATCTTCTGACATATATAAAAGACTACATACCCAAAGTATAGAGGCTACATGTTAGAAAAATTAAAAGCACTGAATTCAGTTATTTAAGCTCCCTGTATAAGAAGCTAGAAGAATAAAGAGAAGATTAAGCATTAAAGTAAGTGGAAGGATAAAAATAAAGATTAAAAAGAATAAAACAGACAACTCAAAATAAATTAAAATGTCAGTTCTATAGAAAGATCAAGAAGGGCTGTACCGCAAAATGCTTGACATCATTGGTCAGTCAGGGAAAGGAGCCTTTGAGCCACAATGATACACCTCCATGTGCGTATTAGAATGGCCAAAATGAAAAAGCCCCACAATATCCAGTGTTAGAAGATGGAACATTGGAACCATCATACACTGATGGATATTAAAAATGCTACATGTGGGGGCGCCTGGGTGGCTCAGTCGGTTGGGCGTCTGACTTCAGCTCAGGTCACGATCTCGCGGTCCATGAGTTCGAGCCCCACGTCGGGCTCTGGGCCGATGGCTCAGAGCCTGGAGCCTGCTTCCAATTCTGTGTCTCCCTCTCTCTCTGCCCCTCCCCCGTTCATGCTCTGTCTCTGTCTCAAAAATAAATAAAACGTTAAAAAAAAATTTAAAAAAAAAATAAAAATAAAAAAAAATAAAAATGCTACATGTGAAAGATGTCAGACACAAGAGTACACGCTATATGATTCATTTTATATGAAGTTTTAGAAAATTAAACCTTTTTATAGGACAGAAAGCCAATTGGTGATTGCCTTTGGTGGTGGTGGGGGGGGATCACGGCAGAGACAGGCGTTAACTACAAAGGGCACGAGGAGACTTTGGGAATGACGGAAATGTTCTGCATTGTGATTGTGACTGTACATTTGTATGTCATTGAATTCTACACTTTACATGGTGCAGTTTATTACATGTCACTTACATACCTCAATGCAGTTCATTTCAAAAATAAATGGAAGACAAGGAAAAGATTAAATCATTTGTAATGAGAAATCAGGTTAATTTATTCTAGGGTCAAGTCACTGCTAGTGAATTATGTGCTGTTCTGGTGGAGGGTGTTTAAGGTAAAGAGAGGAATGGAACCATCATTTATGAAGTGCCAGCTATTGGATCGGGATTTTACCAGTTTACTCGATTCCCACAATGGTGTTGGGACACCAGTGCTCTTCCCATCTTAGAGATGAAAAACTGTTGAGTTACAATTATTATAAGATCTGACCAAAGAGTACATGTCTGGGTCACTCAGATTTGAAAGATAACACTCCTTGTTACATCTTATCTGTGTGCTGCCTGGTGCTCACCTGAACATTTGGTGAAAGTATTAATGAAAAGGCTTTAAAAACCTTGTTTATATGGGGCACCTGGGTGGCTAAGTCGGTTAAGCATCCAACTCTTGGTTTCAGCTCAGTTCATGATCTCACAGTTCATGAGTGCGAGACCTGCACTGGGCTCCAAGCAGACAGTGTAGAGCCTGCTTGGAGTTTCTCTCTCTCTCTCTCTCTCTCTCTCTCTCTCTCTCTCTCTCTCTCTCTCTCTGTTCCTCCCTGTTTGTGTGTGCTCTCTCTCAAAATAAATAAATAAACTTAAAAAATAAAATAAAAACCTTGTTAATTTTATTAGTAGGAGGCCCAGTACAACACAAATGGATGATAGATAACTTTAGAAAGCAAAGAGCACACACAGCCCTTTATTTATTTATTTTAAAACAATGTTAAAATCTCTTGTTGCTAGGAGTGTTGTGCTGGTAAATGCTTAACAACAAGTTCAGTAGAAAAGGAAAAGGAAAAACCTGAGTTTGTAACACTTGATGGCTTCCATGATGTGAATATCCCCAGCATGGCCAATTTCAAGGTTTTATACAAACACCAAACAGGGAGGAAATGCTCAGAGGAAATGCCCGCATTTGTTCTCTCCAGTTGTTGCAAACCAGCTCCAAAGCACCCTTGCTTTCAGCCTATTTAATTAAACAGGATGGGTTGATATTTGTTAACATTATTTTGTTTCACAGCTTTTTTTTTTTTTGTTATTAGCAAATTTCTTTGTCAGGTGTTAAAGTAAGTTGAGTTTCTTGGCACTCATTAATAGAATTGAAACTCATTAGCAGGTTTGTGTTACTTACAAGAGGGAAATTTCCTGATAACAAGTTGAGTTTAGTACATCAACAATACAGGTGACTTCAGTCTTCAAAACATACCTCTTTACGCAGTGATACATTTATAAAACTAACATTCCTTTTGGAAGGCCTTCCTTGACCCACTTTCCTCTACAGCTCAATTTCTGTCTTTCAAGAAATCCTAGTGGCTTTACTTTAACACATCTCACCATGCCTCACCATGTTCACCTCTACCTTCACCTTGACACAAGCCACCTCCTGGGGTATTGCACCAGCCTTCCAACCTGACACCATTCTTGCACTCTTGCCCTGCTGTCCTTTCTTGTGAGGAGAGCTACTGACATGCTGCTTGTACCATCTGAACCTGATCTTGATAGGGCCTGGTTCAAATCCCTCTGATTTTGCATTGCACTGATGGTTGGAGGCAGTCCAAGTGGGACTGGGTCACCAAGTGGTGACCTACATACAGCAATGCACTGCATGACGGGCACGCTGTCCGCCCTCCACCTTCACCTCCTGATATTTGCTCTCACAGTCACCTCTAATGCCCCTGATACTCTTTGCCTTAGGCAATTTCTTCTTTGGCAACTCTCTTCTTGCACATTTCCTTCCACCTGGTGCACATCTTCATTTCCTTCATGTCTTTGTTCAAGTCACCTGTTCTGTCACGCCTTCCATCTATTTTCTTTAAAATTGTACACTACCTCTCTATTCCTACCCTACCCTTGCCCTGGCCCTCCCCGTGCTCCTTCCCTGCTTACTTTTTCCACAGCACTTTGGACCTTCCCATAACTGTAAGATTGACTCGTTTATTTTATTAACTCACTGCAGTTGTTACCTCAATGATGGTAGGGATTTTTGTTTGTGTGGGATACCTAGAACAATATCTTATCAATCATAGGTGCTAAATACAATTTTTAAGGAAATGAGCCAATTGAAATGTTAGTATTAAGTTCACCATGCAGTTAGGGAAATATCTGATTATAGTCCTTGTTTTCTTTCATATTGGAGGATTGCCAATTTTGGTTTCAGAAAAGAATTTTCTGAAAATCTATGTTTAATAAAAACAGTTTGGCCAGGAAGAAGAAGATCTGCCCCAAACTTTATGGCTAGAAATGAAGAGGAAAAAGAATTCTAGAAATCTGGTTACTACCATAGGTTTCTGCACATGCTACAAATAATTTATTAAGACCCTTCTGCATGCTTAGATATTTTCTGATGACTATAAAGTTCATTTCATATATACTATATGAACTGTTTGTTGATGTCATCAAATCTTCTGGTGTAAATACCATTTTAGCAATAAATAAATATCTCTTTAAAACCAATACACAGGATTATAGGATAGATACCAAAGATATGACAGGAAAAAGAAATTTCTTCTTTGTAACATCATTGAGACAAGGAAGTGAACAGTTGAGAATGAATATATTCCCATTTCCAGGTGAAGAACATTTTCGCTTTATTGTCTATAGACAATTATATGAAACAAACTTCAAAGAGGACTGATCAATACCATGGATCCATGTAACCCCGGGTACCTTCATTGACATGGTATTCATGAAAAATGTCACTCCTTGGGGAACAATCTCAGATACAATGTGAATGGCTTCCTTGAGGGCCCTCCCACTGAGTGGGGTCCTGATGGAAACAGGTTCCTTTAGAATGAACAACAGCCAGCCCTTTGTGAGTGGGGCTAGGTGAATGGTCTTATAGTAGTGTATCAGTCAGGGTTTATCCGGAGAACCGGTAGGAGATATATACTAAGAGATATACTCTGAAGATATTGGCTATGGATTGTGGGTTCTGGTCAGGCAAGACTGAAATCTTGAGGGAAGGCTGAATGGGAGGGCACATGGAATTTCTGCTTTTCCTGAAAAACCTCATTTTTTTCTTAAAGCCTTTCCACTGCCCGACCAGATTGTCTAGCATAATCTTATTCACTTAACATCAACTGGTTATGAACGTTAATCATACCTAGAAAATACTTTCACAGCAACACATACATTATTGAATTGAAACGCATTATTTACTGGTGGAAAGGTGAAACTACCACAAGAATAGACTGATCTTGCAGACTCCCTTTCTCTTTCTCATTTTCTTCCTGCCTCTGCTATTCCTTCTGATGCCCTCGTATTCAATGCTGCATTTTTGGAATTATATCTTTATTTTCCTTGGAATTTTATTGTCAGCTTCTTGCTAAACAAGTTGCTAACTTGTTAAAAACTCTTATTATTACAATTATATGGGATCCTGCAATAAATTCCGTTAGGTTGTGGAAATTGTACTTATCAAGACAGGGCTTCAGCTCCCCATCTCTCCCTTTCCAATCCAGTGTTTGTTACCCATGTGTGTACTTCAGAATAGTTCATAAAACTGCAAAAACTAATAGTGTTTCAGGCCCTAGCCTTAGACCCCTAAAATTGAAACTTCAGGATTGATGTCTAGGAATACATATTTTTAAAAAAAAAAATTTGTTTACATTTATTTATTTTTGAGAGACAGAGCACAAGCATGGGAGGGGCAGAGAGAGAGGGAGACACAGAATCTGAAGCAGGTTCCAGGCTCTGAGCTGTCAGCACAAAGCCGGATGTGGGGCTCGAACTCACAAACTGTGAGATCATGATCTGAGCTGAAGTCGGACGCTTAACCAACTGAGCCACCCAGGCACCCCAGGAATACATATTTTTTAAATAGAATTCTCCCTGGAAAATTCACCTGTATAGTCAGTGCTGAAAACTGCTTTATATTTTTATTGTTGTTCATCTGTGTTCTCTTCTGAATACAGCAAAATAAACAGCCCAACGCTCCCTGCTCCCCCTGATTTTCCTTACATTTTTTTTTTTCCATTTGTGGTAAGGTTCAGGATTACATGCTTTTTACAACCTGAAAAATAGCCAAACTGTTTTTAGAAGAGTCCACAGGAAACTGGGAAACGTCAGGTAGCACAGAGCCCAGCCTTCTATAAATGCCCAGGGAGGTTGTCAATCTAATCCCTGAATATTAGGTAAATGCAATAAAATCACACTTTTTCCAATCAATGCTACATTTCCCAAGGTTCAGTTTCAGTAAGTAGTGGAAACCTTCTACTCTCATTGATCTAAACCACACTGAGTGTACATCTATTCTTCTTAAATTGTTATATTAGCCACTTTCCTCTAGAGAAACAGAACCAATAGGAGGTTAGATAGATAAATAGATAGATGAGAGACAGAGATAGAGCTAGAGATGATAGAGAGAGAGAGGGAGATAGACATAGACATAGACATAGACATAGACATAGACATAGACATAGACGTAAAGGTATTTATTAAAGGAATTGGCAAATGGAGTTTTGGAGGCTATGAAGTCCCCTAATCTGCTGTCTGCACTCTGGAGAACCAGGAAAGCCAGTGGCATAGTGCGGTATGTTTCTGAAGGCCGGAGGCTCAAGAGATTTGGTGTAACTCACAGTCCAAGGTCAAAGTCCTGAGAACAATGGGGATGCTAGTGTTAGTTCCAGAGTCCACAGGTATAAGTACTAGGAGCTCTCCAAATGTAGAAAAGGATGGACATCTCAGTTCAAGAAGAGAAAGAGGAATTCATCTTTCCTTTGCCATTTCGCTGTATTTGGGACCTTGATGGATTAGATGATTCCCCACCCACATTAGTTAGGGCCAATCTCTTTGCTGTCTACTGAATCAAATACTAATCTCTTTCAGAAACACCCTCAAAGATATACCCCCAAATAATATATTACCAACTGTCTAAGCATCCTTTAGGCCAGTCAAGTTGACACATAAAATTAACCATCACAATTGTCAATGCTTATCTTGTGTTTCTAGCAATGTATAATTGGTCTATAGCAGGAGCAAGGTTTGACCTTTTCACAAAAGCAACTGCAGATCAGAGCAGGAAAGGTCAGTGTGGCATGGTAGCATCATGATATGCATTAGCAAAACAACTGGATCACTTCAGGGGATTATTCTTTGACCTTGATTTTTGCAGTTTGTGTTGACTTCCATTTATGCCAGTGGTTTAAATGCATAAGGTTTTGCCTTAGATTTTCTGAATTCTTATACAAAGAAATAAACCCCATGCAACAATGTTTTCAAGTAGTGTTTGCTACAAGGCAAGTGATATTCACATATAAAACAATTCAGGAAAAGAAGCAAGAAACATTTTGTTGGGGAAATGCAGTGCAGTTAATGACTAGCTATTAATTAACAGTCTTAGGGACTCACCAGGTTGCAGTAGCCCAGGATTACCCATTCTAGGGATAACTAGTTTGAAGCATTAATTGCTATTATAATCTATTTCCTGTGGTTCAAAAGGGACCATTGGTTACCACAGTAACAGAAGATAATAGCTACTTAATCAATTGGGTAAAAGTCTTTAATAATTTCAGAGAGTTAGACTTTACATGCTAATTTGTTAAAGATTTACTTACTGGTTTTCCAAAAATAGACATCAGTGACTAAAAGAGATATTATCACTACATTTGTTGAGAAACAAATTATTTTATTACTGCTAAAAAGGACTACAAAATGCAAATCCCTGTCCATATGCAAAGAATGATGCAGATGATGATGATGGTGATAGTGACTATGAAGATAATAGAAAAAGCTTTTTGCAGGGTAGCAGGGAAAACTTTCAGATGGAACCAGTCATTTTGTTTCCCTCACAAATTAACATACAAATTGATTCTGCTGATAACTAATATAATATTAGTTTTTTAATCATTTACATATTTAGGATAAAAAAAACCAGCAACTAATGTTGACCAATTTCATTCCACACTAAACTGATTTGAGTGGTGATCTGAGTGATGTGAGGTGTAAGCTTTGCCAATGGGAAGCTGAGAAGGAATCAGGAAAATACAAATCAAAGTAACAGGATGTATGTTTCATTCTTCAAAAAGACCAGTTCTGAGTTTGCTCAAATTTGCTTCTTTAAATGTCCTTAGTTTATTATAGGTAATATCAAGCCATTTGTATATATCATCCTGTCATGGATAAATTCAAGAAGACTCTGTGGTGAAGAACTTTTTATATTTCCTCGAAGCTTCTTTATCCTGTGTGTGGGGGAAGGGTGATGAGGGGGAAAGCTGAGAGGGCGACAGAAAGAAACAGAGGCAGAGGCAGAGACAGAGAAAGAGAATGCATTAAGGGGCAGATGGATAGGAAGGTGTAGACAACCTTGGATACAAAATAAATGGCTAACAATACATGAAGCAAAAGAGTTCAAAGAAGAGTTCTGCCCAAGAAACTCAGAAGGAAATAATTCTTAAGAGTCATTCTTTTTAAATATCTGCATTGCCAAGTATGAACTTGAAAATGATGGGCCAGGGGATATGAATAGCAAGCTTAATTTACAAAGTTAAATTGTTTCAGTGGAACTGCTTAAATATCATTGAGGATGTTCACCATCAATAATACATTGCCATATGTAATGAAGTTATCTCTCCTGAAAAATTAAAAACCTTCCTTCCTACTGATGTCCGAGTGAAAATATATAAAATGCACATTTGTCACTGACATGGTTGCATAGATTCTAACATCCCTTCATCTCTAAAGTCCCAGTGAGACATTCCTTACAGTAAAACTAATACCAAGCATTTTTTTATATAAGAGAAGTTGTGCTGTCTTTAAATTTACCTGTCACTTTATGTTCTTACTTTGTCAAATAAAATTAATCTAATTTCATTCTGGCAATCACTTTAGAGTTAAACAAAGCTGGCCACCCTAGAGGGATAAGACACTTCTTAATGGACCGAGGTGAGATCTAGGAATTTTTCAAGTTACAGTTTTTCCCACTCATCCTTCATGAGCCCCAGGAATTTTATTTATCTATTTTTTTAATCAATTGAATTTTCTAGAATTATGTCCTTGCAAAATGACCTCAGAATATAGATAGGAATAAGATAGCAATAAAAAGTAGACTGCAATTTTAGAAATCATTGAGATTTTAAAAGAAGTTCAAAATTAGCTTTTGGTTTAAACAGTAGAAATTACATATTTTACACAAATTAATTCTTTAAGTGCAATTTCAGTAAAAAGCATCTACCTTTTCAATTTTTTTTTTAATGTTTATTTATTTTTGAGACAGAGACAGAGCATGAATGGGGGAGGGCCAGAGAGAGAGGGAGACACAGAATCCGAAACAGGCTCCAGGCTCTGAGCTGTCAGCACAGAGCCCAACGCGGGGCTCGAACTCACAGACAGTGAGATCATGACCAGAGCTGAAGTCAGAAGCTCAACTGACTGAGCCACCCAGGCGCCCCGCGTCTACCTTTTCAGATTGATCGTTGGGGCAGGTGAGGCTGCTGGCAAAATAAGACAGGCAGAAAGATTTGGATTTACATAGTGTTCTCTTGTTTTTCATCAGGTACTAAAATAACAATCTCGAGTGCTAGCTAGAGCATACAGTATGCCTTGCAGCAGTTTTCCTAATAAGATAAAAATCTGAAGGATGATTCATTACACTTGAAAGAGGATGAGATATGACAAAATATCAGTGATGACTGGACATTATAGGGGAAAGCTATGATCCTTGCTGTGATCCCAGATTCAATATGAATCTCAGTGACATGTTTTAATGTCTTACATTACACAGTACATGAAAAATGAGTATTGATACTAAGGAGAAGAAGTAAAACTGCAAACCAGTCCTCCCACTAAAATAGAGATTAATACAAACAGGGGAAGAACATTCAGATGCTTGGAACTTTTAATTTTCACGGGATATTAATTTTCATAACACAATTCAGGGACCTTTTAAAAAGTAAATTAGATTTTATTCAACCTAGACTTTTGCATTGAAAAACATTTCTATCCTTATATAAAAGATGTTAGGTGGTTTTTCCTCATGGAAGTATTTGCATTATATTCTAAAGAAACAAAGTTTTAGGAACAGATCTCAGATGGTAATCTTTCATTCATTTGAATAGATAGATTTTGAGTTAGACCTTTGTGTGAGTCAACAAATTAGGAAATAGACATGGAATATTATTTCTAGGAGTATCATCTTTGGAAGATAAAATAAAGACAAATATTTAGCAATGACATAAGATTGAATATAATATATACTATAAGGAAGGCTATGAGAATTTGTAGGACAAAAATATCTTTAGTGTGGGTTTCAGGCAAAACATTAAGGCTGATTCAAGTCTATGAGCCTGAAGCTTGTGTGATTTGCTAATTCTTTTCAATGCAAAAGAATACAAAATTATAAATGCAAAATTCCTTCTCTCCAGAGTCTGGGAAGGGTTGTGTGTGTGAAGGATCCTGAAGCATAATTCTCATGATAACTCTACTTCTGCTCCCCAGAAAACAGTGCCCAGGATTCTACTAAATTATTTTTATTCATGAGCTCCATTGAATAGAAGGGTGAGGGCAAACTCTTGGGAAGAAGTTTTCCAATGTTTTCTTCTTTATTTGAATAAATATTGATTCTTCAAATTGATAAAGACTGGAAGTAGATCCCAGTGGACTTTAAATGAAAAACTAAGGGTTTTGAACTTTATTAACTAGGTAGTTGGAAATAGCAAAAGGTATTTTATGGAAAAACTGCCTCTAGAGAGATGTAAATGACTTACAGATACATTGATTTTGGCTGCATACCACTTGAGTGAGAATAAGAGCCTCAATTAATATGTTGTCATAGGAGTGGAAAAGAGGTTAGAAATCCATTAGTAGATGGAAAGGCCTAACTGAATTAAACAAGTTATTAGATTGGGAGAAATACATCTCTGTACATGTACCTACCTACCTACCTACCTATCTAGAGAATAAGCCTAGGTACCCAGAGAAGGTCGAAAAGAGGTGGCCTGTTCAACATATTGAATCAGAGGCATCAATGTTGTCATATTTTGGTGAAGACAGCTGTCGGAAGTTTGGGAGTTTGGAAATTCAGTATCAGAAAAAAATGAACTGAAGGTCTCCCTTTATAAGAGTCATTTCCATGTTAGGTTATGTTTGTGATTATGGTTCCAACTCTAATGCTGCTATCAGACAGTGTTGTATCACAGTATCACAGTGTTGGTGATATTCTAGTGTTGTTCTTTGGGTAAGGTTGTAACCATGATCCTTTTTGATCTTTCCTTATAAGGGAATTCACTGTTGTTACATAGTGGGGTCATTCTTTTTCACTTCAGGAGTCTTTTGGCTAATATGGATTGGAGTTACTATGGCATTTTCATGGTACCGTGGATACATGGTACCTAGTCATAACAAGATGTTTCTAAATTTTACTGGGTGTATTATTCTGGAACTGTACTAATTATTTACTTACTCATTCAACAAGAACTTTTTATGACTATTCCATGCCAACAACTATCCAGACACTGGAGCAGGGAGATTAATTAATAAAATTTGGCTCACCTTAAGAAACATGAATATTAGTGGGAATTAAAAAAAAGCCAGGGCTGATCATAATAAATATCACAAATGTGAAAGCAATGAGTTAATAATAATAATACAGACTTATGTAGGTAAATATACGTATGTAAATATAATAGCATAAATGTAAAGAGTGCTGTAATAGTGAGGTTGCATATCGCTCATGGTTTGTTAAAAATGTATCAAAGGACGGGCTCTGTGCTGACAGCTCAGAGGCTGGAGCCTGTTTCAGATTCTGTGTCTCCCTGTCCCTGACCCTCCCCTGTTCATGCTCTGTCTCTCCCTGTCTCAAAAATAAATAAAACGTTTAAAAAAGTTTAAAAAAAGGGGGGCGCCTGGGTGGCTCAGTTGGTTAAGCGGCCGACTTTGGCTCAGGTCATGATCTAGCGGTCCGTGAGTTCGAGCCCCGCGTCGGGCTCTGTGCTGACAGCACGGAGCCTGGAGCCTGTTTCAGATTCTGTGTCTCCCTCTCTCTCTCTGCCCCTCCCCTGCTCATGCTCTGTCTCTCCCTGTCTCAAAAATAAATAAAACGTTAAAAAAAATTTTTTAAAAAAGGTATCAAAGGAAAGTATAGGGACAAAACATACTTTTGGACCCTGCCACCCTATAGGTGCTACACCATTTCTCCGTTCTTCACAGAAAAACTTTTCCAAACTATTGTCAATATTTTGTTATAACTCTTACTTGTCTTATCCCAACTTACTCCAATTTGGATTTTTTTTTTCCAACTGAACTTCACCGGAAGACTTCATATTAAGGTTTATCTTGTCAGATTCTGTGGTTGACTTTCTTTCCCCGTCTTCTCAGAGAATTTGGAAGAAGGAAGTATCATCCTCTTTGAAATACTTTATTCTCTAGATTTATGGATACCATGTTCTCACAGTATTTCTCCTTCTTTGTTGTCTGCTCTTTTCTAAACTTTTTCCTCACTTCTTGTCTTTTGCCCTAATTGGTACAGTAGAACACTCCATATCCTGGGGCTTTTCTTATCTCTAACTATAAGCTTTCCTTGGCTGATCTAATCAAGTCAAATGGCTCTATATGTCCCATCCTTACAAAATATTCCTATGTATTCATCTCTGTTCCACTCTCTCTCCTTACTCCAGACTGGCTCATTTATCCAACTGCCTATTCAGCATCAGGCTTTAATGACCAACACGCATGTCAAAATTAGCATATATAAAGCAGAAGTCCTATTTTTCTTCCTTTAACATTATCTTCACCCATCTTTCCCGTCTTAGAAAATGACACCACTTATTTGTTTCAAGTCAAGACACCAGAAAGGATAGATTATTTTTTTTCTTCTTCCATTAGCTCTCACATGCAACCTATCAGAAAACTGTGCCATTTCTCCTTCTAATATAAATCCCACATGGGAGATCTCCTCATCATTTTCAAAGATAAAACCTCTGGGGGCTCCCGGGTGGCTCAGTTGGTCAAGCGTCCGACTTCGGCTCAGGTCATATCTCACAGTTTGTGAGTTCGAGCCCCACTTTGGGCTCTGTGCTGACAGCTCAGAACCTGGAGCCTGCTTTGGATCTGTGTCTCCCTCTCTCTCTGCCCCTTCCCAGCTCATGCACTCTCTCTCTCTCTCTCTCTCTCTCTCTCTCTGTTTCAGAAATAAATAAACATTAAAAAATTTAAAAACTCTAAAAAAACAGAGATAAAACCCTGGACCACACCACTGTCTCTTGACTGGATTATTTCACGATCTCCCAAATTATATCTTTGCTTCACTCTTCCCTGATCACTATGCATATTCTATTCATTCTGTAAATAACATGTAAGTGATATTTCTAATGGCTTCCAATTACACTTTGAACAAAGCCCAAAGCCTTGCAAGGAAGCCTGTGTGATCTCACTTCTCCCTGTCTCTCTGGTTCCATACAGTCCATTCACATCTTCCCAACTCCTGACACTTGACCTTTTTATTGGACCTGGACCCCTTGAACATGACTGATGTATCATCACGTAAGGGCTTTTGAACTTGCTGGTTCTTCTTTCACCTGCAAGAAGCCACTTCCCTTGGATATTGTAAGAATACATTCTTTTCATCAATTAGATCCCTGTTCAAGTTTTACCATTTAGGAAAATTTTCTCTAACACACTAACGTAGTCCTCTACATATAAACCATAGGTCACTTACAATTTCATCATTGTGTTTTATTTCTTTGTAGTTGGTAGTAGAACTAAAATCTCTTTATTTATGCATATCTTAACTTTCCCACTAAATATATAAATCTAAGAAGGCAAACACTTTGCCTTTTTTTAATTGCTGTTTTTGCTGGGCCTACAGAGGGCTGACACGTGGTAGATGTTCAGTAATCACTGGTTGAGCAAAAGATTGGGTGAAAGTGATGAATCAGCTTATTCAAAGTGCCAGAAGATATAAAAAGTGCCTTACTGAATCACGTCGGTTGTCAGTCTACTTCAGTCTTCAGTGGTGTTCATTGATGTGGAAGGCTCGTCTGCCTTTTACTCATCATCCTTATTACCTGACGTTGTCAGGTTCACATTCTAATTTGCTTTCGTTTCTCTAAAACAACATACTATGAAATTGTAATGCAGTATGGAGAAATTTCTAACTTTTTTTTTCGTTTCTTTTAATTAGAGAATGAACAGTTCATTAACAGAAATGAGAAAGAGGGCTATTTTCCACCTGTGACCCAATATGGCTTTGGAGATTCAAAATACAATCGTCTGGTTTTCACATCCTAACCTCTTCTGGTCTTGCATCAGCTTTGTCAGGGATGATCTCATACAAAATGTATTTTGCTACATATTTTGAGCTGGACGTTTCAAAGCTCTTCAATACATTCCAAAATTAGTATTTATTCAGCAGGTTACAGAGGGACTACTTGCCTAAGGTCTATCCCTTACCAAACTGTTTGGAATTGGGGTAGGAAAGTGAGAATCAATCATTGCAGTAAAACCTTCAGAATAGATTTCCTTTTCTCATTGCCTCCCCAGTCATTACCAAATGGCTGACTGTGCAGCTGGGCAGCCGGTAACACAGGTGAGCCGGTAGACCTTAAACTCACAATTTTTCCTCCTCTACTTTTTTTATGAGTTATAATGGCCCACAATTTTTCTTTTCCTTCTTTTTGTCTTCAGCTTAACAAACCACTCACCCTGAAGAATGGTCCTGAAGAAGCCAAAGTGATGTTTCTTTAAACAAAATGTATAGATTTCCTGCCAGAGACTATTTATTTTACCTTCTCCTGCTTTCCTCTTATTGTCCTTTTCCTATTATTAAGTTTTTAATTTTTTAAGTTTATTTATTGAAAGAGACAGACAGAGAGAAAAAGAGAGAGAGAGAAGGGAAGGGCAAAAAGAGAGAGGGGGAGGAGAGAATCCCAAGCAGGCTCTACATTGTCAGTGTGGAGCCAGACATGGGGCTTGAACTCATGAACTGTGAGTTCATAACCTGAACCGAAACCAAGAGTTAGAGGCTTAACCAACTGAGCCACCCAGGTGCCCAAGTTTTTAATTTTAACTCCAGGATAGCTAACACACAATGTTGTATTAGTTTCTCATTGTTATTTATGCATATATGTATATGATATACATATATATATTGCAGATAGCCTGATGTGACTAAATTTTAATGAAAAAAAAATATGGAATTTCCATTCAAAAAGCACAAAAGCAAAATACATTTTAGGATCGAAGAATTATAGAGCTTGTGATTAAATAAACGTGTTTCTGAATAAAGAAAGAATGGTCTTGATGTACACATTTTAATTAAGGTTTTAATTAAACATTAAACATTTTGTTTTACCTTGATGCTATAAAATCGTATACTTGCTTGAAATAGTCATGACAGCAGAAAATATGAAAACTTGTTTTGTTAGTTTCTTTTTAAGTGTATTTATTTATTTTGAGAGAGAGAGAGCACACGAATGACAGAGGGACGTAGGAGAGGGAGAGAGAGACAATCCCAAGCAGCCTCTGCTCTGTCAGCGAAGAGCCCAGCCAAGAGCGGGGCTCGATCTAATGAACCCTGAGACCATGACCTGAGCTGAAATCAAACGTTGGAGTCTTAACCCATTGAGCCACTCTGGAGCACCTGTTTTGTTAGTTCTTTTTAAATAACAATGTGGAGAGGCAATATTCCTGTTTTCAATAAGCTTCTCTCTCTCTCTTGTTTTTAATAAAAGTGGAAAAGGGAACCATCTTGGGGAAAAGAAGGTTTTATAATATGCCTGTATCCCCACATCAGCTTACCAGTTTCCATGTTCACAATCAATTATTTAAAGTCTATATATATTTCAGACATGTTAAACAACAGAATCCAACTGAATAAATTTAAAGATCAAATTGGCTTTATTCAATGATTCATAAATCAGGCAGCATCCCATTTGGCCATAAAAAGGAGCTCCAAACAGCTTCAGAAAAGGAAAAAGTTGTTAAAAGGCAGAGAAGTGGTAGGATAAGGAAGTCAATAACAACAAAAGGGATTATTTAGGGAGAGGTCACCTTCCTTTGGAGAGCAGCAGGGGGCTTTCAGATGGTTTACATCACTAGTGCTGACTAGAAAATTCCAGACTGACCGGTTAAGGTTTCAATCCCGGTGAAGGCTGAAACCACAGTTGGGTGAGGTATTAAGTCTTGGTTTGCTGATGTGGGGTTTAGCACAAGAGACTCCATTTTGGGTCTGCTGTCTCCTTTTTAGGAGACAAAATATTAACCAAAGGACATAAATGCAAAACATTGCTGGACTTCATTGTTTGTGTTTTGATTTTTATATAGCATTAAAAAATTAGCCATCATATATTCCCTTACTACATATATATATATATATATATATATATATATATATGCGCCATAATGGATAGATTTAATTTGATTTTTAATTCTGTTTTTTAAAATGAAGATCTGCTACCTGCTGTTTTGCTAGTCTCATCCTAATCTCGCATGAACCATTTCAGGTTTGTGGAAACCTGGCATATTTTAGCCAAAATTTTGCTGCTGCTAAATAATGATATCATTGTACTGAAAAAAATATTTTCTGTTAATAAATTAAAAGTAAATAGAATAGACAAACCAATGCTGAATGGTATTGCAAGGATTATAGCAAGAGGTGGGAAATGCTGTGGCTGAAAAACAAGATAAAGAAGAATATTGTCATTCTACCTTAAAAAAAAAAGAAAAGAAAAGGTACTTTATGCCAGATGGAGGGAAACAACCTATTACTTAACATTAAAGAGCTATAAAAATGCTTCTTTTATTTTTCTATCGAATACAAAAATTTTGTAGTAGAAACAGATTGGTAGAAATTTACAATTTGCCTTAAGGGATAAAAAACAGAACGAAATACCAGAGAGTCTTTAAGAAAGGTTACATTTTCTTTGATCCTTTGTTAAAGTGTCTTTCAATGGGATGGAAGATAGAACACCAGACTGCCTGCAAGAACATTCATGAAGATGGTAAAAATACCTACTGGACCTGAGTCAAAGAGAATAAAAATAGAACACAATTTTGGCAAGATTTAGTACACTGTACTCTGTCCTTTAGCCTAAAAGTCAAGCCTAAAACACCATTAGACAGAGAGAGAGAGAGAGAGAGAGAGAGAGTTAGTTCACATGTACATGTTCAACTATGTGATAGGTGGAGAAACTTAAATTAGAATTTGAAATAAATAATCTAATTGTGGAGGTACTAATTAACAGTTGAGTACCTTTGAAATATTTAAATAGATGATAGTATGTCTATTTTTTCTTATTTTGAGAGGTAGAATTGCTTAGCTATGAATTTTGGTGAGGAAAAATAGTTTTGTTATTAATATTGAATTTGATAGAATCTCTCATATACAACTTATTTCAGTGCAGTAATTTCCTTGTGAAAACTAATTATCTCAAAATTTTGTTATTTTATCTTTTTATTAAATGTATTAATACCTTGAATATTTTGTATCATATTTTCAATTAATTTTTGTAATAAGTCCCTTTATTTTCTCTCTGAAGGTTATGATGTATATATAGTAGATTATAAATATATATGTATTTTTATATAAACATACATATAATACATAAAAATACATATATATATATATATATATAATCTACTATATATATTTGGATTAGTAGATAGAATCAGGTTTCTGAATCAGGTTTTATTTCACCAGTTAAGACATGATCAAGTAATAGAATCACATGTGAAATCTCTAAATGAGATAAATTTAAATCCTTTTGTCTCAAATCAGGACCCCAATAGCCTGAGAATTGAGGCGTTCTGCTAAGATTTAGTAGCTAACTACTTAAAACGAAAGTAGTTGACAATAATGTGAGCCATAGCACCTCTTTCTTTTTCTAGACTATAAAATGGTCTTTTAACCTTAACACCCTAATAAATTGGGGTGTTTGATTCCCTTTGGATATATTGGAAGAAACACAGAGCACCCTTTCCTCTCCACATGCCTGTTCTAAGACTCCATGGAGAGAACCACTGTGGGGATTCAGAAAGAGCCAGTCAATTGCTGTATTTGAGGACTTTTCTATCCATTAGTATATTACACAGGGGTTTCGCAGACGACCTCCAGCCACTCCTGTGCCTTCAATGAGGCATTCTGCAGCCGCCCTGCTTTGCTGTCTTCAGTAACTGCAGTGGAGAGCATTTCAGGGAATGTTAATACAGTGCCTCTTCACACAGGTGACTCCCATTGCTACAGTCTCTCTCTCTTGCTGTCAGCTTTGGGGATTCCATCTCAGTTGGCAATGGCAACAGGTCATCTTGCGTCGTGCTTTGAAGTGTAAATGGTATTTATATGGCTAACAGCTTTTTGAGTGGATATATTCACATATAATAGATATTATGCTGATTGACATATATGTCCTAGCTCATTTAATCTTCATGCAACTCTGTGAGATAGATGCTTTCATATTCTGCATTTCAGAGATGGGAAACTGAAGCTCAGAATGTTAGGTAACTTACCCGAAGTAGCAGAGCTTGGGTCAGGAGTAGGATTTCAACTCATGATGCCTGGCTCTGGAGTTGGCTATTATTGCACAGTTAGGAAAAAATATACATTGTTTCGCTATATGCCTCAGAGTCTAGGAACTGGGAAATGATAAGATGGAAATATCACAGACCCAGCTGAGGAGTGTGGCATGTGTAAGAAGCTACAAAGTTAGGGTGATTTCCAGAAATTAAAGGCAGGTCTTGGGTGAGAATCTGTGATGTGTATGTGTTTCTATTATGGTTCAAGTCCCACAGAAGCTGGAAAATAAATTCCAGTTACCCCAGATTTCACCTCTCTCCCTCTCTCTCTTTCTGTCCCTGTCTCCCTCCCTGTGTGTGTGTGTGTGTGTGTTTATCCCGTATATCACAGTCCCCTAATATTGCTGGTCACAGTCCGGAAGAGCTTTCGAGGAATGCTTGCTTTGACAGGTTCAGAATAAAATCCCCAAATGAATCTAATAGTGCTAGTAGTAGTAATGGTTATTTGTAAATGATGAGTAACTGTGTATACCTGCAGGCAAATCCTTTTAAGTATGATTTCCTTTCTGTTTTACTTATTTTATGAAACATGTGACCATAAATGACACCATGTTAAAGCATATTTCCTCTTTCATCTGAGTTGCATATGTTTATAAAAGAATAGCCAGGGTGGAGGAACATTTTGACTGGAATGTTTACATCCTAATATTTACAGCAATGAAGTCTATAGTAAAGATCATCACATTTTCCCCTTGCTCACCCTGCCAAAGAAGGCTAGCCGAAAATACCTTAGTGATGTGTGCTTTCGGTATTGGAAAACAAGCTGATAGTCTTTGAAAACTTTGTATTTCAGAATGAAACCCCTTCTATAGCCTAGAAGGTGACATTGCACTTTCTTTTGATTCTGAAATCTTACACACACACACACACACACACACACACACACACACACACACACAGGTGCCCTCATGCAACAGAACAAAAAATCCTCTGCATTTGTCTTCCTATACCTATACTGCTATACCAATAGTATACACTAGAGGGCAATGCAGCTATTATCATTCTGCCTGCCAGGTTTTGATCAAATTTCCTGATGCTATTATAAAATATAGAAAGCATACATTCATTTAAAATAAACTGCACGCATTTGTTTTAAAAGCACTTAGCTTGTACCTGATGGTTAATAGATGTGAATTGCTCGGAGCCCTGATGCACACAGAGCAGTGAGCGTAATGAATTTGGCAGCTTTTTTAAAGAAAGGGGGAGGGGTAGACAAATATGAACTAAATTCTTTCATTTGCTTTGATACCTTAAGGGAAAAAAAATCAGAAATAATGAAGAGTCATTATGAACAAGCTGGTAGGTATAAGTATTAGTTTACATTTAAATGAAAATAACTCACAAGAGAAGAAAGGGTATGTTTCAAATAGTTTCCAGCATCTCGTTTGAAATGCAAAAGAGCAATTTGTATTTGTATTAATTTAGGTGGATGGCTCTGATTCGCTTGGTCCTTGTTAAAGATTTGTTTCTATTTACCTTGGCAATGGGCATTTGGAACAGGAGTTGGAGGCAGTGCAAAGACTTACTAAATGTGAGGCCTAGAGGGTTTGATACCAGCCAGGGCAAAACGAGCCTGGGTGAGTTGAACACCCTTCAGGAAGGAGAAACGGCAGAGCAATACGTTAGGACGTTATTCCCTTTCACTGGCAAAACTTAAAAGAATAAATTTATAAACATAAGGCACCAGAAATAAAAACACCCTTTCGTTCTATTTCCTGCAGTGACAAGAGATATATATTCTAGATTGTAGACAGAGCTGCCTCGGAGATAAATTGTCTGATTTCAGCATCTCAGCAGTGGATAATAGATTCCCCTCAGAACCACATAATTAAAAAATGACATTTCTGCTACTTTGTGCCAACCCAGTGCCGCTGCTGCCCCTGGTTTCCGGGCCTGGGAGCCCTGCAGGGTACAACCAAACAAATTTTGCATTATTCAGTGGGACAATGTAAGGCCTTGTTAACAAAAAAAGTTCCTTCTAGGAGGACTGGAGGACTTTATTATATTCTTCTCTACAAATTGCTCATTCTGCTTTTTCTTCTTCTTCTCCTTCTTTTTTTTTAATCCTGCCGACAAGAAAAGGGTATGAACGATGAGATTAGGACATCCACTTATTACAAGTTAGCAAGATGAAAGAGAGCATATGTGACTAGCAGAATAAATTAAGAGCCTAATTTTAGCTTTTTTTTTTCTCCAAGCAGAAATTCAGAATCAGCCAAAGATAAAGCCAAATGCTATGAGAAAAATATGCAAATCAAAGTGCTTTTTAGGTCCATATCCTTAGGTATCTTTTAGATGAGAGGGTTAATCCTTATATGGATTTTTTCCCCCTGGGAGTTTCTTGAAAGGTAATTGCCTGCAGTCTGAACAGCTGCTCTTTATGAGCCTGTCAGTTCACTGTATATCTCTAAAAAAGTGTGTGTGCTAGACAAGCCTCCAATTAACAGTTACTAAAGTGTAAATGGATTTCCAAATGTCATATAGCTGGTAATTAGCGAAACCAGGACCAGGAATGGATCTCTTGATTCTTACTTGAGGTGTTGAAATAACTGCCAATATTCTGCAGGTGTCTTTATTTCAAATAACAAAAGCGCACCTAAGAATAATCTTTTTTTTTTTAAGATGATATCAGACTCATTAAAGGTAAAGAATTCAATGAATTTAGATTTTGGAATTTGAAGCCCAAATTCTGAAATTGGGATTCCTCCACACAGGGTTTCAACGCTAGCACGCAACTTGTTGCCCCGTGACCCTAAGGATTTCACTATAGCTTTCTGAGATTCCGTGTTCTTGTGGGTAAAACCAAGTTACCTGGACAGGACAGCCTTTCTCTCAGACTTATAAAGAACATGTAAAATGTTGTGCCTAGTACCAAGTGCTACAAAAAAATGTGAAGGAAGATGATTATAGATTTTAATCAATGTATGTAATGCCCTAGAAATCACCATGGCAATCTAGAGGTTGAGAATAGAGTCTGCAGAATATGATGTTCCTGGTGCTGTCATTTTCTTGCACTTAACGAGTTGGTTTATTTGAAGCAGTGGCATGATCTTGTGCCCTTCTCATAGACATGTTGTGAGGGTTAGGGGGTGGATGGGTTTCATTTTGGTCCAGTAGCTGGTGTGTCAGGAAATACACAGACACAAAAATGCTTGTCTCTATCATTTAAAATCCATCAGTATTCATAACTTCCACTCAACATATTGTCGATTCAGAAAACAGACTGTCAGATTTCAAATTCACCTCCACTTATTAGCAGCATAACTTTGGCATTAGATTAAACTCTTGGGGGGCGTCTGGGTGGCTCAGTCGGTTAAGCGTCCGACTTTGGCTCAGGTCATGATCTCACAGTTTGTGGGTTCAAGCCCTGCGTCGGGCTCTGTACTGACAGCTCAGAGCCTGGAGCCTTCTTCGGATTCTGTGTCTCCCTCTCTCTCTATGCCCCTCCCCTGCTCATGCTCTGTCTCTCTGTCTCAAAAATAAAAAAAAAACATTAAAAAAATTTTTTGAACTCTGTACCACTGTTGGCCTTTTGTTCCTAATGTGTATTTCTTACAAACTTTGGGAAGGTATGCTGCTCATCAAAAGCAGACAGATCTATTTACTAGTTCATATATTATAAGAACTAAGGAATATGACATCCTATTGAAGTGTAAAGGATGGAGGAAAAATGGTGATATAAATAAATTTACATTAGATGAACGTTCCATATGCCCACAGGAAGATGATCTTGCTGTCTGCCTGAACTAACGCTAGGCACAGTGTCAGTGTGATAAAAGATTAATGCTGTAGTTAATGTTGTGTCCCCCAAATTCTATGTTGAAATCCCAATGCCCAGTGTGATGGTATTAGGAAGTGGGGCTTTGGGGGGGATGCTTAGATTATGAGGGTGAGGCCCTCATAAATGGGATTAGAGACCCCAGAGAAATCCTTTCCTCTTTCACCATGTGAAAACACAGTGAAAAATCTGTGACCTAAAAAAAGGCCTTTACCCGACCATGCTGGCACCCTAAATCTCAGACTTTTAACTTCCAAAATTGTGGCAAAAAAAAAATCCTGTTGTTTATATAACCCCCCCGCCCCAGCCTGTGGTACTTTGTTATAGCAGCCTGAAAGGGCTAAAACAATTATATTGAATGATTTAACAGTTATTTGAATAGGTGTTAGTTATATTTCTTAAACAAAATTTTGATTAAAATTTTATAAAGTAAGTTGTGGGCCTTCAGGCTTAGTCACAATGACCTTGAATAATATTTACAGTAATTTACACATCGATGGCTCAGAAAAAAATGGTCTAATTGTCTTTTTTTCCATTTGCCACAATATGAAAATACATATGCACAAGGTTATTCATTTCCACATTATTAATAATTGTAAAATATTGGAAACAACCTAAATATCTATACCTAGGAGAGTACATCAATGAATTATAGATGTATGCATAATTGAGTACAATGGAACTGTAAAAGGAGGTAGATTTCTATGATCAAAGAGTAATTTCAAGAATATATTGTTAAACAAAGTGAAAATTATTTGGAATATACTTCATGTAAAAAAAGACGGAAATATGATAAGTTATATATGCATATTCATATTTGTAGCTAAGAAATATGGAAATGATGACCAGAAACTATTCAGATCAGTTACTAACAGGGAGAGAGTGGAGGCAGAAAGGAGGTGTGGGGGAAGAGAACTGAAGTAGCACAGATGTGGGATGTACTTTCAAGAAAGTTCTGAAAAGAAGGTTCATAGCAATGTTTCCACTGACTCCAAATACTGATAAAAAGTTTAAGACCATAAGTTTCCTTTCATTGTGTTAATTGTTTCCTTGGCTACACAGAAGCTTTTTAGTCTGATGTAGTCCCACTTGCCAATGTTTGCTTTTGTTCCTTGTGCTTTGTTGTCATATCTAGGAAATCATTGCCAAGACCAATGTCAAGGAGCTTCTTCCCTATGTTTTCTTTTAGTTTTGTAGTGTCAGTTCTTGTATACTTGCAGTAGAATTATAATTAGGTAATGAGCAGGAAATGTGTGAAATAGAAACTCGTTTTTGAGCAAACAGCACAGTATAATGACCAAAGACAAAGATCATCAATGATAAACTAACATTAGCGAGTGGGGTGCCTGGGTGGCTCAGTCAGTTAAGCATCTGACTTCAGCTCAGGTCACGATCTCAGATCTCAAGGTTCATGAGTTTGAGCCCCACATTGGGCAGCTCAGAGCCTGGAGCCTGCTTCAAATTCTGTGTCTCCTTCTTCCTGTGTCCCTCCCCCGTTCTTGTTCTCTCTCTCTCTCTCAAAAATATAAATAAATAAATAAATAAATAAATAAATAAATAAATAAATAAATAAAATTAGTGAGCAAAATTGTGATGAATAGGATATTTCTATGGCTGCAGTGTAACTCCCTACAAAATGCCTGTTACCACAGAAGGAAATCTAGTAACTTTATCAGGGAAAAACTTGGCACTAACTAACTGTCCAAAGGTAATATCACCAGTTATAAGTCACTGACCTTAGGTTTCTCTTGATGTGATGTAATGAGAGAAAAACTCATTTCAGTGATATTTTTGCTAAAAACCCCAGTTTAATAATGAGAAATTATCATGCAAACAAAATAAATGATATTATACAAAACTTGACCAGTCCTCTTCTTAAGTATTAAGGTTATAAATGACAGAGAGAGAGAGAGAGAGAGAGAGAGAGAAACTCTTGCAGATTTGCAGATTGGAAGAGATTAAGGAGACATGTCAATTAAATGCAATGAATGGTTCTGGATTGAATAGAGGAAAGCAAAAACAAAAACATTAATGTGACAACTCACGAAATTCAAATCAGGTCTTTAGATTAGTTAATGGGAGTATATCAATGTTAATTTTCCTTTTTTGATCGTGTACCATGGTTATGCAAGGTGTTTACTTTAGGGAAAGCTAAGTAAATAATATATTGAAATTCTATAATTTTGTAACTTTTTTATAAATCCAAAATTATTTAAAAATAAAGATTTAAAAACAAAAAAATACTCTGAGCATACAGATACTTCAATATTTAGAACTTAGTTTAAAAGTAAAAAGAAAAGAGAGGGAAACATTTAGAAATGATCTTAAAGCTATGAGTGACAGATTTTTCACATACATTTGGAAAAGTCATCTAATTTTTAGTAATACTAATGATTATCTAATTTGGTTAATTATGAGAACAGTGTAGTGGGATACATGTCCTATCTCAACTTTGTGGGATAGGTTACAATGTTCTCCCCATTTTAAGAGGGTTCAACTAGCAATTAGAGGGTTATTAAATCATTTTTCCAAAACAGAGTTCAACTTTGTTCTCTATTCATGAAAATAAATTTTTATTTACCAAGTACCTAATAAGATTGTCACTTTGCATACATTATGTCTAAGCCTCATAATGTGACTGAAAAAAACTCGTGTCCTTATTGAAGAGTTAGGAAGCTAAATTCAGAGAGGCTGCCTATTAATAACAGGGAACTTAAATGAGCATTTTTGTGGTTCTACTTCTGTTCTATATAAGCTACACTACTAACTTCACTGAGGCCACATGGCTAATTCAAAATCTATACTCTCCCCTTACATATCATATTGAGTCATCTAAGCAGGGCTAATAGAAACTTTAGTTTGCCGGGCCATTTTTCTTAAAATGAAAACATGAACAAAGGGCTTCTGTTTAGTCATGATTAAATGAGTAATATATATTTTTTAATTCTCTTAAGTAAATGAAAGTAAATAGTATTATTCCAATGAAGTTGAAGAAACTCACACACACACACACACACACACACACACTTAAACACATTCAGATACACACACCTGATACAAGACAACTAAACAAATGTCAAAAACCCAAAACTTTTGTTCTTCGTTTCATTATAAATTCCTTTCCATATATCATTTGGTACATGTTCTAGTGACAAGCAGTGTGCTGGCGGTAAATCAATGGCTAATTTATGTAACAAGACTCAACCTGAGCCTTGAGCTGTATTCAGTTTAGAGAGTCAAACTTTTGCTTTTTTCTGGTGCACTTGTGTGCTTTTTTGGCTAGGAACTTATTTGCATGAAGAAACGAGGACAGAATTCTCTGAAGGACAAAGAGGAACAGACAGAAAAGCTTAGACTGGTATCACAGCCCCAATTATCAGTGTGAAAGGGGATTTCCAGTAGAGTATTGGGTTTAATGTTCCCTTAGCGGCACCCCCAAAGGAAGAAGAATCACATTTGTGACCAGGTCTGAGAGCATTAAAAGTAGGAAACAATGTTAGCAGAAGATTAATAAGTTGTTTTCGCTCTGTAAGTGCAAAACAACAGAGAAGAGAGTGAGTTGCCCTCTCTCCACATCTGCCAGTGACACAGTTGCTTGTTCCACTGAGGCAGGTTGACATCTCTGTCTCCAGAGGTTTGGACGCACCCGACTGTGCCTGGTGGAAGGTCTTCCATGCAAGTGCCGGAAGCTGCTGTGTAGAGTCCTCGTAGAGATCCCTCCAGGAAATACTACTTGTGGTAATCAGAGGAAGAGGAAGGAAGCTGGAGTCAACATGTGAGAGAAGCAACACAGTTTCCCATGTATGGGAGATGCAACTTGTGGAGATTCTTCAGAAAAAACTTGAGTGAAACCGTATGAAGAATTTGTCTGAGAATCCTTCCAATAACTTGTGGGGGTAAATCTAACAGAATAAGTTTTATCATCCTTAATGCATTCGCCTTCACTGTGACCTTGGAAAACAAGAGGTACTGAATGTTGTGTTGCTACCATTTTACTTAGAAAAGTCTTCCTAAAACGGTTTCCTTTTCAAAAGCCAAAAAACCTTTTCATTCAGTGAGTTAAGGTATGCTAAAGTGGGTTTAAAAATGCCCCCCAAATATCTAATGGCTTGAACCGAAAATAAATTCTAAGAGTAGTTGGGAGAGGGGCATAGTTTGGCCAGGCAGCTCTGCACCACGAAATCTTTCATGGCCAATATCTGAACGAGCTCTGCTATCTTCCAGGTACAACTTCCAAAACTTCCCTGGGGGTTGCCCCCTTCTGGGTAGCCAGGGCGGTGGCGGGGGGAGCGGAATGCAGTGGCACATGGGAAGATTTTACAGGCCAAGCCTGAAGGGGACACATGTCCCTTCAGCTTGCCTGCCCCGGTCAGAAAACCCTCCTCGTGCCACAAATACCAACCAGAGAGCTAGTGAATGGCACATGTGAGCCTCAGAAGAAGAGGAAACAAGTTTTGGCAAATAGCCAGCAGTCTCTGTCACATTCAATGGCCATTCTTTGAATTAGTTTTTTTTTTTAACAAATTCCACTAAACCTTCTGAGGGATGAACCCTTAATACAGGCTTGCAAATAATAAATCCTTGCCGAATCAATAAATGAGTCACATCTAAAGTAAACTTAATTTTTTAAGTGATTAGCAAGATACCTAAGTGGAAGTTAACCGTTACATTTCTTTATACTGGAAATAGCTTAGTTAGGACTCACTTCCTTTGGCCATTCAGTGCATTTATTCAGGATACATTTATGAAAAAATATGTGATTTGTTCCTATTTTAGACATAAGGAATACAGCAGTGACAAAGATCATCCAGTGCCCTACTCTAACAGAGAATACATTCTAGTGGTGAAGGCAGTGATGGACAAATCAATAGTGACATGTATCTATTCATTCTATACATGGTAATAAGAATATTGATTATGTTTAAGACACTGTCCTAAGTGTTAGAGATATTAGTGAATATAAGATAGAAAACTATTTTCCTCCAGAGACCTTTGATTCTAGTGGGTGATAGGAACTATAAACAGACTAATTAAGTAAATACAAGCATATTAGGAAGCCATCTGTAGTGTGGTAGGAATCCTGGGGCAGGAGAAACCTAGCAGGCCCATTTCACAAGGTAGGATCAGGGATGATAATGGAGTCTCTGAGTGTGGAGAAGCTACAAGAAGCTAGAAGTAAGCCAGGTCATGACTAGGAGACACAAGCAGAGCTAGGAATCTTCACAACTCAGCCCATAGCCAGATAGAAGGAGACCATGCTGGCACTCATATCTTGGGTATCTTTATATGATTTGACAGTAGAAATGGGTATCAAATCCTCAACTGGAGTGATGACTAAAAGGATGCCTTATTCGCAAGATGATCTTAAGAGGGGCAAAAGATGAAGAGGCCTGTAGAGTTTCATTTCTCAGAAGAAGAGAGAGTGTGGAGCTGGTATTATAACTGATTGGATTGGGGAGACATTCTGTCCTCAAAGGAGTGTCCACTCATGAGAAGCTACTTCAAAAGCAAACAAATTTTGAGTGGGGAAATCTATATTCTTGGAATGTTGGCCCAGGTAACAGTATCTATCCTCCTTGCTGAGGTGAGGTGAAGTAGACATCAAAGAAACAGCTTCATTAAAGATAGTCTATGGGATGTTCATGGTGAAAAGCAAGTGAGAGACACCCAGACTTCAACCCAGGTACCTAGGCCTTGCCAGCCCAGGCAGCCATCAGCCCACCAGGGTTGAGGATGAAATAAGTCCAACCAAGTTCTTTGTTGACTTTTTTAAACCAGGTCCCAATGCCTCTAAACTACCCTTACTGTCAAGGGATACAGTAGTAGCTTTTAGACTCATACTCCTCTCCACATGCCTTCGTGATGCCAACCACACCCACTTTATGGAAGGATCGTGTGAGACAGTCCTCCATGAGTTTCTTGAATTCTCACTTGTCTCTCTAGTTATGTCAAAAAATGACCAGGCCTCGATTGCTCTTAACTTGGGCAGTTTCTCAGAGTGTGTTTTGGAGAGAGCAACTTTGAAAGATGAGGTCTCTGCTTCAGGGAGAGATAGCAAACTTGCCTACTGCTTGTTATACAAGCAGTGGATTGTGCTAACTCAGAGTCCCTTGGTAACAATGAAAATCCACTGCATGCATAGCATCTCTCTGGCCTCCTCCACATCACAAGACTTAGGATCAAGAGAAACAATTCAAAACAGGAGTTTTGTGTCTTCTGAAGCATCCATGAAATAGTACACGGAGTTAACAAGGAGTTAGCTCCTTGGCTTGTGAATGGGGGTAAAATAAAATCCCAGACCCCATAAGTAATCTGCTAATGAAATTGGCCTTTTGAGAAGTTGTGTTTGAGATGTTTATCAAACATCCAAGTGGAGATGTCTACATATGGGGATATATAGTTTTGGAGTTCAAAGGAGAGGTCCCGGCTATAGGCAGCATTGGAAGTCATTGGGATACATATGTATTTGAAGCCTTGAAACTTCATGAGAGTGAATTCACCAAGAATGTGAATATAGTTAGGTAAGAATAACCAAGCCTGAGTCCTGAGACATTTCGATGTTGACATAACAACAAATGCCACTAAATGCCATAGAATAAATGCAAAATTGCTGGGTCAAGAAAATGCCAATGACTTCTAGGAGAGAGGTGGAAGAAATTATACTTTGGAGCATGACCGTCCCATCTCTCAATCTCATCTCATGCTGCTTAATCCCTAGCATTATTGGAAATATTTTGTTTGTTGAACATACCTACAACCTTTCCTGCCATGTGTCCTTGCTTTATTCACATTCCTGGGCCTGGGATACACTTCCCGTCTCATTTCTAAAAACTAAGTCCTGCCCTCTCAGATTTCTGCTACCATGTTGTTTCTTCACTGAGACCTATCCCAACCACCTCACCCCCAATTATGTCTTATCAAAACACATATACATTCCCTTCCTTACGTATATCACAATTTATATATCTAGTATATGTTTAAAATACTAGGTTATTTTATATCTGATTACACATTTACTTATATACTGATAATGTCCTGCAAAATGCTCCATGAGAATGTGGATATCAATAGTTTTCTAGTCTGCTACACTCCCAACATCTGATCCTGTGCCTGGAGTTTGCAAACAGTTCAGTAAATATTTGGAGAATAAAGCCAGTACTTGTATAAATGTTGACCCTTTAATCCATCCAAGCCTCTAGTCACCCATCTGTAGAAATATATCAATTATATAGTTGTGAGACTCAATGAAGCTTGTTTATATGTATCACCTGATACATAGTAGGCCCTCAGTAAGTACAAAAAAATTAATCACTTAGTGTTGGAAGACTATATGGGAAAAATACATTGAAGAAAAGCATCATTTGTTCAAAGGCAGAATTCTCTCTGCTCAGGAAGAGAAATGAATGCTGAGACTAGTCTATGAGTGAATAAAAAGCACATACAGAAAGAAGACTAATAGATTGAAATGTCAAAGACTGGAAGATTGGAAAAAACCCAAAATGGAGCTAAAGAAACTAGAACCAAAATGAGTAAAGATCTAAGCAACAAAATGAAAAGAACATTGTACCAGAAATGTCCATAAATCTAAGGAATGTTTCTGGTTCAGAGGGAGCAAGAGATCAGCAAAGAAGAAGATAGGTAGTGAGGAATGACAAAGATTGTTCTTTGATAGAAGCGGCTGAGCTGTCATAAAATCAAAAATAATACTTTCTCTTCAGGATAATAAAAGAGAGTGATGGGGAAGAAATGCAGAAAACACAGGTACACCTTCCAGAAGAAGTGTTAGGAGTTGACTTTGAAAACTATCAATCTTGGGTCTAAATAACTGATTAAAAATTAAGTGTTCCATGACCTTGACTGAACTCTCAGAAAACTCCAGATTTCATAAGAAAGAAATAAAAATGTTGAAGTGAGGAGTTTAGGAGAGGCCTCTTTAAAAATATCCACAAATAAGGTAAACTTTCCTCCTTAAATAGAGAGGACTTGGGGACTCTAATATATATAGAGTATATATAACATATATAAATGTTATATAGAGTATATATATAACATATATAAATATGTGTTTGTGTACATGCATATATGCATAAATACACAATATAAGGGATAAAATAAGAAAAGCAAAACAGAACTATTTAAAAAAAAATTTTTCAACATTTATTCATTTTTGAGAGACAGAGAGACAGAGCACAAGTGGGAGAGGGGCAGCGAGAGAGGGAGACACAGAATCAGAAGCAGGCTCCAGGCTCTGAGCTGTCAGCACAGAGCCCGATGCAGGGCTCGAACTCACGAACTATGAGATCATGACCTGAGCCGAAGTCGGGTGCTCAACTGACTGAGCCACCCAGGCGCCCCATGAACTATTTTTAAAAGAATGGCCACAAGGTTCATGTACACATATTAAACACAAAGGAAATATGTAATTATTCTTGTTATAATTTTATTGCAATATTTTACTTATAATTATTATAAACCATTCTTTGAATGAATGCTATACACATACATAAACATCTGAATCCCTTTGAGGACAACAGTGTCTGGCTTAGGCTGAAATTCTGGGATCTTGGATCGGGTTCCACAATAAGCAAGGAAGGGCAAGACCTCAAATTACAGAATACAAAGAAGTTTATTGGAAAAATTTCATTTTGGAGTGAAACTTAAATGCCATTTGAGGTTTCAGAATCAAGGGTCTTGGTAGCGGGGTGGCATGTGGGTGAAAGGAAGCAATGGACATGGTATGAGAGGAAGAATGGAGTCAGGAGGTAAAGGCATAAAACATTTCTTCAGTCATCAAAGGGTTAAATGGTCAATACACTATCCTAGTTTGGCATGGGGAGGGAGCTGTTAAAAGTGACCTGGTGACTGAGAAGATAACTATAAAGACTTTTCAATGACTTGACTTCAGTTGCCAAGTTTATTTTGACCTATGCTATTGGGTTTATGTACCCTGCAAATTCATATGTCGAACCCTTAATCACCAATGTGATGGTATTTAGAGATGGAGACTTTGAGAAGTGATTAGGTTGTTAGGGTGGGGCCCTCACGATAAGATGAGCATCTTTAGAAGACGAGACAAGAGAGGGCTTGCTTCCTTTCTCTCTCTCCTCGCCATGTGAAGCTACAAGGAGAAGATGACTATGTGCGGACCAGGAACAGGGTCTTCACTAGGAGCAAAGTCAGCCGGCACCTTGGTCTTGGACTTCTCAGTCTCCTGAACTGCGAATAATAAATTTCTGTTGTTTAAACCATCCATTCATTGGTATCTTGTGATAGCAGCCTGATCTGATGAAGACAGCCCGATACTCTAATAAATCACTGATCTTTGAAGCAGATATTTCAGATTAGTGTAATTTAAGGGGACTCATTTTCCAGTAATATCAGGTCCCTAAGATTCCTAACATCAGGCTCCGAGGGCTACTGACCTTATGAACATCAAAAAATAATTTTCAATGTGTGTCTCATTTGCAAAGAAAACTGCTGTGCCACCTTGACATGTTTCCCCCTTGTTCCAGATAATAATCTACTAGTAATAGCATAGCATGTTATGCAGTAGAATTCTGAGATAACTTTAGTAAGAATTTTATTATGCCTTGTGATGTTGACCTACCTTTTTCACACATTGTTCTTACAATAATCAGGTACCAGATCAGGGGTTGGCAAACTATGACTTGTAAGCCAAATTTGGCCCACCAGCAGTTTTTGGAAATAATATTTTATTGGAACACAGCACACCCATTCTTTTTCTTTTTTTCTTTTTTTTTTTTTTTTTTTTGTATTGGCTGCTTTTGTGATCTTGACTTGTTGTCATCAGATAAAGTTGCCACTATGGGACCCAGTACTCTGTAGCACCACATCTGAATGGGGTAGTCTGATCACAGTTCTCTGGAAAATCTCCTATAAGATTTCCTTTCAAAACTTGATGGTGCCTCTTCCTGCCTCATATAAGCATATGTAAATTTTTAAAATCATACTTTTTGAATTTATCTGCAAAGTTTCACAGGTATGTGAAGAAAGACCACCATATTAATCACAGGAACAGGATTAGTAATTTTGCCTTTTGGAGTCATTTCCTCAGCTTTATTAGATTCTGTTTTTTAAAGAATCTTCTAGAGACTGTAATTTTGTTTGCATACAGAGGTACAGAACATGCTTTAGTTCAGCATCACTATTCTTAATCTGAAATGTGAAAATAGCTTTTTGTTCCCTCAATCACTAATTGTCCTCAACTCTTACATTCCATCTTTTTCTTTAGCTACTCACATTTTGAAACATTATGATGACTTCTTATATCCTCCAGAGTAAAGCCTAAATTGCTCTATTAGGCCATAGAGGATTTGCATGGTGTGGCCCTAATTCATCTGTCCTGGTTTGTCCCCGTCACCTTTCTGCACCCACACTTTGCATTTTCTGTACGTCGTGGAGGCTTTCTCATGCCTCCAAGATTTGGTACCTTCTTCGGTTTTCTCTGCTCCATAAACCTTGTGCATCTCTGCATACGCAGTACCCATTCATCATTCATTTCTTTATTCTCTCCAATTCATCAAATATTTATTGAGCACCTGCTCTGTTTTGGGTTCTTTACAAAGCATGGGAAGAGAAGGATGAATAAACATGTACATTCCCAAGGAACTGATAATCCAGAGGGAACTTCAACTACCTAAACATTTAATCATGATGCAGCATCAGACCTAAATTAAGAAAAAGAAACATACATTTTTGAAAGCAAAAATAGACATAAATTATAATACTGTATAAGAAATATGCTTGTACAGGATCCAAGTGAGGCCTAGAGCCTGTCAAAAGTGGCACCCAAATCATTGGTATTGCACCAAAGTTGTCTGCACGTATAAATCTGACTTTCTTTGAATTCCTACCATCATTTCCTCATTTGTAACTAACTAATAGAGATATGTTCTTGGATATTAGCTAACATCCTCAAAATTAGTAACTTCATATTTGAACTTATCATCATATCCATCAGATATACTTTTCTTGGGTAAACTCCTTTTTTTCCCTGAATTCCTAATCTGCAACATCACCTGATTCTTCTGAGTCATGTAAACATGCATGCACACACACACATGCACGTGCACAGAATTTAAATTTCACTTACTCTGAGAGCCCTTTCCTAGTTTGTTACACTCATTCATAGATTTCTATCCTTTTCACAATATTGATCACAATTTAATTTGGTACTGAATTAGTAATTCAATAAATTATATCAGCCCCATCCCACTAGACTACAGCTGTTAGTAACTGCATGAAAAGTAAACCACTGCATTCCTAGTATATCTCTTATTCTCTGGCACAGGGTAGATATTCAATAAATAGTTGCTTTTAAGTAAGCTTTGGGCCAACATGGGGCTTGTACTCATAACCCTGAAATCAAGAGTCACCTACTGTACCAACTAAGCCAGCCAGGCACCCCAATAAATAGTTTTTGAAAGGAAAAAAAAGAAGACATTGGTCTTTGTCTTATTGTGTTCCGTGATTTGTTGAAGTTACTTTCTTAAAAACCCTGCATTTCAACATGTTTCCCTCATTTTTAGAAATTAAATCACTAGTCCTCCACCTCTAATATATTTGATACATAGAAGTCAAATTACATCACTTTAACTACTGTTCAAATTTACCTTATTAACTCAAAAATATTCAATAACTCCACATTGACAAAAGAATGATATCCGACCCCTTTATACTGGTAATCAAAGCCCCAAATATTTTTTTTTCCTGGACTCTACGCTGTATTTTCCAGACATCTTTAAAGTAAGATGTATACATATAACTGAGTACTAATAAATGGAAATTTAACCATAGTAATGTGCCTCCCACTCAGGACTAGTCCATGACAATCTCCAACACATGATTCTCCATGATCTTCTCCTCTCTGTTGGCTGGATGTCAAAACCCAGGACACTCTTGGAAGCCTTGTATTAAAGATGGCAGAACCTCTACCAGACAGTCTGGTTGAATGTGTGAAGCAGATAAACTCTCTACAACTCTGGCACATCTATCCATTAAATGATAGAATTTACATGAATCAGAAGCATATTTCTATTTGGGTATGTGACTGAGATATTAAGGTTTCCTGGTTATATCATCCGATATTGTTTAATGAATGTAACCTGATTAATATCAATATTCTCCTTTAGAAATATTTCCCTTTAGACAAAGTGAATTTACACGTGTGTAACTTTACCTTTGTAAAAGACATACCCTGTATTGTACTTTGCACATCTCACAGCAGTGGGGCCTTGTAGACCTATCCACCTGATTATCCTTCCCTGAAGTCAGAGATGATTGAATAAATTATGGTTGAAACTGAGTCAATTCTATTATTTCTCCTAAACTGGGCAGTCTTGTTGGATAGTGACAGGAACTCAAGGTAAAAGATGATTGGAGGTGCCATTTTGAGATGGTCGTAATGGAGTAAGTAGAAGAGCAGAGAAAACTAATATGTGTATGCAAAGGGAGAAAATTAAAAGACAACACAGGGAGAGTCAGAGACAAGCACTCATTTTCCCTTAAACAGAAGCAGAGGAAAGAGTAAGTGCTTGTCTTCTCATTGATGTTTTTGTTCGTGTTCCAGGTTCTGGTGAAATCCAGGTACACTGCTGGCAATGGCTTTGATGTGGTGTCCAGATACTCTTCCACTAAGTTTTCCCTTTTCAGACAAGCCACTTAGTTGACTTCTACTGCACTCAATCAAATGTTCCTTTTCTAAGGCAATACTCCAAGCTTTTGGTCTATGTACGTTTGCTTGACCGATTTCTTCCGTAAAATGCTCCCCTACTGACTTCCACGCTTTTCAATTTTTACTTATTTTTCATGGCCTCCCTGATTTTTTTAGGACAATTTAAAACTAAAAGAAAAGTACATTCTGTATCCTCCAAGTTCCCCAAACACACATTTCTGCCCGAAAAGGGATAAAACAAACACTTATATTCCTTAAATGTTCTATGTAAAGATGAGAAGCTTTGAATACTGATTCTTCAAAATCTAAAAGAGAAAATATTTTGCAATCCTGAGAGGTGATAAAATAAAATTATGAGCGTACTTTGACTTCTATTAAAATACAGGCAATATTAAAAAATGAATGACCTATTCTCTCAACTTTACTGGCACGTTTTATCAAAAGCATGTGTGATAGTAATTAAAATGTTTCTAATACGAATCATGAAGGCAGTGTTTCTACAGCTTCATGTTAGTACATGTGTAGTTTCATCTCTTGAGATGATTTTTTCTTTAGAAGAACCATTATGGTTAGAAAAAGTCCTTGAAAGTTCTTTCCTGATTGTCAGCTCTTATCTTCAAGTCTTGTGCTTGTATATCTTTTCATTTTCCTAGATCATATTCTGGATGTTCTTATGCCTGATATAAAGCAGTATGATATTGTGAGACCACTAAATTCATTGGATTATACAATAATGCTCATTCTAATTATCGATCTTACCATCCTTTACCTCCTTTTCATTTTCACCTTCATCAGTGCCGAGAATTAAGTTCGTACTCTGTGCTGCTCACTAGCTGATGCTGTTCCCGGTATCAGCTCAGCCAGGCTTTACAACCAGAGACTGAGGCAAGTATTTTACTGAGGAGGAGATTAAGTCTCAGAGACATTCACAATCTGACCCTCGGTTATACTGTAGCCGATAAATGGTTGTATTGTAGCTTCAGCCTCGTTCAGTCCAAAACTCTCTTAACATCTGCTCTTTCAATGAGGAGGACGGAGGGGCACGTTAACATTGAGGGGCAGTGATGAGGCGACACAGGATGATGTCACGGAGGCTGGCAAGTGTTTGGGAAAGTGGGGGTGATAGTGATGAAGGAGAGGAAAGGTAATTTTCTCTTATTCTGAGTTCTTAGGTGAGATTCCCATAATAAAAAACAGATTAACAAGAGAAAAGCAAATAGAATTTACTAATATAAATATCTCCTATATGCATGGAAGAAACTCAGGGAAAATGAGTAACTCCTGGAGTTGGTATAGAATTCAGGATTAAACACTATATTGATAGGGAAAGAGAAGGAGGGGGGTAGACTTTCTAAAAGAGAGGAAGTGACTTGGGGGAAAGATGAGCAGGTAGTTTTTGATGCCCTTGGAAAAACAGATTGGGAGGTATGACAGTTTGTGACAGTGTGTTCCGTGTGGCATCTTTCCTTCTGTCATGAGTCAATCTTCCTCAGAAGATGAAGCTCCTGGGGCAGATTTAGACAACCGAGTTCCTCTTGCAGGGTCTGTGTTTAGGTAGAGAAGGGTAATTCAGAGAAGGCCTCTCCTTACTTTGGCTGTTTTTTAAGTGCCAACGTCTCAAAATAATGTGCCAAAGCGACATACTTTGGGCTGGCATATTCGGCCATCCTGCAGAGACACGCTCAGATGGTAGAAAGGTGAGACCACACAGAAGATCACAGGGATATAAGACAGTGTTTAGTATGACCTAATTTTCTGGAAGGAATTAAAATTAAAAGAAATTTAAGTAGAGAAATCCAGGCGATACTGTTCATAGGCAGGAGTGTTGGGCAGAATTCGAGGAACACAGGCCACCCCGGACCTACCGCCTCATCACCAAACCCTGTACGTGAACTGGAAGCATTTTGTGTCATAAACGTTATTAGCACATGAGAGGTAGGAAGTGTCTCTGTCTGCTGTGGCACTACTTACTGTCATACACTACGTCCTTCTGTAGAAGTCACATGCTTAAGCATTTGAGTGATGCTCGTATTAGTCAGAGGATTCAAGCAAGTTCAGAGATGATGGACTTTTCTCTTCAGAGCTATTTCAACATTACCATCTGGAATCCCGCTCTTCTGGCTTTTGTTCTATTTCTGCTACACCATGTCCAGGCCTTGTGAAGCCTTCAATTTCCTCAGCAGATTGGAGCCAAACCCGGCATCAATTTAGGACTGTAGCTCATTCACACTGACTCCATATTATTTCCTCTTAAACAGAGTTTTTATACATTTCTGGGGGTACGTTGCTTTTATTTCTTAAAGGGGAAGTAAATTCCTGAAACGCTGAGTCTAACTGCTGGCTCTAAAGTAACTATGGTTTGCTTCTCCCTCCACAGCAAGAGGGAATGGCCAAATGTAGAAAATGGAGGCTCAGGGAAGGACTTGAGCATTGAGAAGGCAGGTTACTGCTGACCCCAAAGATTCAGGAACCCAGCCCACGGCCCTACAGCTTTCTGGACCAGGCAGACATCTCTGTTGAGAGACGTTTTGCTAAGGTGATATTCCTGCAAACCAAATGGGCTCGGGTTCCCCTGAAAGTAATGGGATCATTGAGAAGCCAGAAAAATAAAGGGTTTTTAATGGAGTAAGGGTTACAAATGCCGTAGGGCATATGGAATAAATTGTGAAGAAGTAATCATGAGACTAGAAGCCACAGATTTAATAAGATTCCATTTGTACTGTATATACAAACAGAATTAGAAATAAATCCTATATGTTGGCATGGTCAAACCAGCACAGAATCATTTACCTTATATTGCTTTTATTTATTCATTTTTTACGGAAGGAAGAATAAATGGTACTCTATAAACAAATGCATGTTCATGCTTTAGAAATGATTTTTACGATTTTTTTCCCTTTCCCCATCCCCCTTTAAATACTTCACTGGTCATATGATTCTATATTTGAAAATTTTGCTTTATCATCAGGAGGACTCATGCCTTCATAGCTCAATGTAATTTTTTAAATTTCTATTTGTAGAGTTGGAGCTGAGGGAACTAGCAACATTTGAAACCTGGAATGTTTCTCTGTTTGCGAATTTAATTTAATTTTATGTTTCACTCAGCATGGTGCATATAGAGAGGAATCCATTTAACTTCAAGCTTCTCAAACATTTTCTCTATATTCTCATGTTTGGATTTCTTAAGCTATGGGTATAATACTCCTTGAGCTTCTTTTTAACACAGAAAAGTGGTATGGGTGGGCTGTTCCACCCAAATTACAAATAAAATATTCAGCCCTAAATCTGAATTTACTGGTATTTTCAATTTTCCATTTATATAAAATAAAATGGAACTTAATATAAAACTGGTTACTTAAGGAACATCTTTAGTCTGTGCTCCAAGCAGTAAAAACTAATGCAGTTTGAAATTAAATTATTTTACTCTCCATTGGTGGCAATTATATTAAAGATTGAAACAAATAGTTTTTGGTATTGTCAGTCTGCGTAGTTTGCCCATTCTCCTCTTCCACCTCTGCATTACATTATTTTGGAATTTAGGTGATTTAAAAAAAATTACCAACTAATATTTTGCACATGAAATTAATATATGTTTTATATTTTTACATTATGAGCTATTAATGAACTCCTGTGCATACATTCTTCATTGAAGCTACTCATGTGCTTATGCTAATCACATGAGCCAAACTATTTTTCCAGGACTAAAACCACTGTCCTGAATGTTATGTTTATAATTTTTTCTTTCTAATTGAAAGAAATAAAATAATGATTTTTACCACACATGTATGTAGTCTTAATATACTGCTTAATTATCTTTATTTTAAAAAATCATCAAAATGTTGTCATATTGCCGGTAGTCATCTGTAATTGACCCTATTTGACCCACATTGTATCTATGACCCATTTGCATGTTGCTGAGGATTGTTTATTTTCACTGCTCTCTCTATATTTCTTTAAATGGCTATCCTAGTATCGATTTATCCACCATCCTGGTGATTAACTTTTGTGTTGTTTTCAGCTTCTGTTTTGTTTTATTTTGGCTATTCCAATACAACTACTATCAATGTTTTCTACATGTTTCTTGGTTGGTGAAATGGCTTTCAAACTCTTCTGACAGTGATCCGCAGCTAGAAAAGTTTCACATTGTGGCCAGGAAAACATTAGGGAGAACCGTGCAGAGTGTGGAATATCATCTTACTTGCAAGCTAACAAACTGGCCTGCTATTATTTCATGGATACTGGCAGGAGACACAAAACTCTCAGGTCAGAGACAAAGGACCTCATTACTCATGGCAAGAGCAGTAGCCAGAGCTTCACGTTTTCTGGCATCAATTCCCCATACCTCAAAGTCCCACAGGTGTGACACAAAGGGTCCGTGATGGATGCCTGAACATGCAGTGGGCTGTGTTACGAGAGAGAAACACTGAGCTTGGGTGATCTTCCGCTTATGTAGTAAGCCTGCACGTTGTCTGGGGGGGAGACATTACCTCATCCCCCAAGGCTGTTCACTGCAAATACCACCCTGAGTCGTGGCCTGGACAAAGAGTGGGCAGAGCTCTGAATTCTTGACATACCAAGTAGGAATGTGCAGGGCCACCAAGACCCATGGTGGATTGCCTCTTGCAGCAAATACGTGTATGACTGAAGCCCTTATCCTTAGGTGAATATTGATCTTTTCTCTTCTATTCTATTTCATTTTCAAAGCTTCTGTATATGACCCACCAAAATAATTGCACAACCTAATATGTCACAACCCTCAATTTTAAAAATAAACAAAAATCAATATGCTAATTCATATGCCTGAGAGTATAATTGCTGGATTTTATTTAGCTTTAAAACACAATGTGAATTGTTTTACAAACTAATCTATCAATTATTTACTACCCTCTTCTTTAGGGTGTAGATGTTGCCCTACTATATCTCTTCACCACTACTGAGCTTTGTCAGACATTTTATATTTCGATAAGCAAGTGATTAGATTTTAGCTAATTTGCTGTAATTTGCTTTTGAATGATTATTAGTGAGAAATAATAATTACTAATCATTACTAAGCTTGTCATATGTCTGTAGGTCATTTGTATTTTTTTCTTTTGCTAAGTGCTTGTTCCATGAATTTAGGCCATTTAAACATTAGATATTTGTTCTTTCTTAATTAGACATATAAATTTTTTTTTCCATTTTTGGTTATGCATACTGTCAATATCTTCTGACTATTTGAATTTCAATATGTTTTTCTCCATTTTTGGTATTTTTGATAAATAGTATTTCTTTTAATATTGTAATGTTTTCCATGTTTAATTTTTATTTTGTGATTTTTGTCACATACAATAAATCATTCTAGACCATTAGTTATAAAGATATTGCCCTACACTTCCTTCAAGGATTTTAAATGCCTTTAGTATTTAAATCCCCAATATATTTGAAGTGATAAAATCATTCAAATACCTAGAAAAAATGTAACAGAGAAGAGATAAAGCTATACCAAATGAATCACATGATATTATTGAGGGAGAGTTGATATAATCTTTAAAAAATGAAGAATTATTCATAGAATAGAAGACGTAGGATATAAATAACCAATTATCCCCAAATTCATCTATAAATTTACTGAAATCCCAAGGAAGAAAAATCCCAATTCTTGTGGAATTCTTTTGTTGACACTTAAAAGCTGATTGTAAAATATAATATAAACCTTGTAAGGGCCAAGAATAGCCAATGCAATCTTGAAGAAAATGGCTGAAATAAGACCACAAGTCCCAGTTATCAAGACTTATTTCAAAGCTACTGTAATTAAAATAAGAGTGTTGTTGGTGCAGGGTTAGTCAAATCAGCCTAGAGAACAGCATAGGCTCTAGAAACAGATTCAGATAGGGGTGCCTGGGTGGCTCAGTCAGTTAAGCATCTGACTCTTGTTTTCCACTCTGGTAATGATCTAGTGGTGCGTGAGTTTGAGCCCTGCGTCAGGCTTTGTGCTGATAGCATGGAGCCTGCTTGGGATTCCCTCTCGCTCTCTCTGTCTCAAAATAAATAAATAAACTTAAAAAAATAAAGAGACAAACTCAGTATAGATACTTGATTTACAGTGAAAGTGGCACAATGGAAGGATGGAAAAAAAAAAAAGGACAGTACTTTCAATATATTGCACTTTGTCAATTGGATATCAAAAAAAAAAAAGAGATTTTAATCCACTCCCAGTATTAATGGTAACCAATCTCAGGTGGATTTTAGATTTTAATGTAAAAAATCTTTCAGTTGATAAAGAATATCTTCATTACGGTGGGGTATACAAAGAATACAAAGATGACAAAGATTACACAAAAAAAACTCTAATTGTAAAAAAAAAAAATTGACCAACATTCTGTGGATATTAAGAGGTTGTGTTTGTCAATATACAATATACCTTCCAGAGAAGTGAAATGGCCAGCCATAGAGTGGGACATTTGCAGTGTCCATGACTGACAAAAGATTGATCTCCATAGTATATGTAAAAAAAAAGTTCCTATAATTAGTAAAGAAAAGGAAACTTGATTAGAAAAAAGATAACTAAAGGAATTGAATAGGAACTTCACAAAAGAGGATATTCACATGGAAATAAATATTTGAAAATATACTCAATCATGTTAGTCATCTAGGAATTTCAAATTAAAACTACTATTACATAGGACGAGCGAGGCTATAAATAGAGTGAAAATACTCTTTGTTGGTGAGGGTGTGGAGCATTTTGTTTGGCATAGTTTAGCCATCTGAGTAGATAGCTTTTCTTGCCTATCACCGTCTATGAAGTCTTCATACTATGTACATTCCAAACCATAACTGAAATGATCTATGGTAAATTTATAACATGTGAATGAATTTAACCAATCCACTTGATGTGTGTTCCTGATGCGATCATCAAACCTCTTTCTCCTTCCCAAATTTCCTGGGGATGAATTCTCATCTCTGTGTTTGATACAACTTCAAACTCAGACTTGCATCCTGGCATCTTTACAAATCTTCTTCAGATTACGTTAGTAATTAAAATCCTATGTTTCTGTGTACTCCTCAAGCTCCTAGGATATATTTTTCCTGGCATAACTCAAGGTTACGTTCTAATACGTATGTTCTGTTGTTTTTGTGTGTGTGAAAGTGTTGTCAGATCAACATAAATGTTATTTTCTTTTTATTTCCCTCATGTCACCTATAAGGCCTTACATAAGACTGAGCCTAATAAATATGTTGAAGATAATCTCAAAATGATGTCGCTAAAACTAATTTCCAGACCAATTACATTTTTCTCCCATGATGGCTCAACAATCCAAAATTATTAGGCTCCTCAGAGGAGTCAGAGCAATTTGTCTGAAGTCCAGTAATACCTGCCTTGATCAAGTGTTCTTGTGGGTGGTTTAGAAACCATTCCTTGCTTTGCAGATGTTATTTATCACAGGGTTTCCTCTTAACACCTTCAATGTTGAAGATTTGAGATTAGTGGAGTTGTGGAAGTGAAATTATTAGGGTGTCCTTAAAGTCCTTTTCCATAAATGCATGATTTATTGGGGCAATGAAAGAAAGGAATAAGTTTGCCTGCTCAATATAGCCCGTCATTTTTGATGAATGTGACTCACCTTTCGGGAAGAAGTCCAATTTAGCACTGGTACCATTTCTTGAATTTTATAGAGAAGGACATTGTAAAATATCTTAGAAATGTAGCCATGGAAGGAACAAACAGAGGTTGGAAGTTCAAAATCTGAACTACATTGATTATAGCATAAAGTCAATACTGTCCAATGTCAAGATACCCACCGGATAAATTTTGGCTTTTTTCTTTTGTAGCCATATTTGCTTGGTGTGGACTACCAGGTAGTAACATTTCACTTCATTACCTCTGTTATGTTCAGCTTAAAGTATGCCTTTTATGGCATGACCTTCAGTGGTTTGCTGGACTGGCTTGCAATAGCTCGTCAGTGCATTGTATACATTTCTTCCTGACTCCTGTTAGTGACATGTTGATAGCTTGAACTTGGCCATGGTGAGAGTATTTACACCATGAAAACTGATATACACTACCAGTCAGGGCTTCCACCCTTCCAGAGATCCACTGGGTGAGCATCCATCAGCACACCACTACACTGCCACGGTCCCAAGGGTGACTGCGGAAGCCTCTCAATTTTTCACCTAAGTGTCTATGACAACTTTGTCAATCTAATACTGTGTTCATCTAATAAACACACAAGTACTTCCAGATCCACAACTTTGGTTGGCTATTACCAACTAACAGCTAAATGGAATAAAATATACCAAGAAGATTGATTCGTAATACATGTTCTCAAGTAATTTAAAATACTTTAAGAATTTATTTTATCTTATTATTTTTATTTTTATTGATTTTAGAGAGAGAGAGAGAGTGTGTGCATGTGTGTGTGTGCAAGTGGGGGAGAGGGACAGAGGGAGAGCAAATGAGAATCTCCACGCTGAGCCTGGAGCCTGAACGGGGATCAATCCCAGGATGCTAGGATCATGACCTGAGCTGAAATCAAGGGTCCCATGCTCAACCAACTGAGCCACCCAGGCACCCCTAAAATATTTTGAAATGAATTCATCTTTTACAAAATAAACTTACCATCAACCATAGAAGGAATGAAATATGGAGAAACACCAGGAGACCTGTACTTAATTTGCATTTCATTTCTTATGCTTATTATGGAATGATCTTGAAGAGATTATTTCATTTCTCCGTGTTTCAAGTAGTTCATCAGTAAACTTGGAACTTATGATACCTATATTTCCAGACTGTTGTGGCTGCATGGTGTCCAAATTATAGGAAATGCACACACCAGTACACACACATCAAACAAAATACCTGAATCCATTAAGAACATGGCCCCTGCCTTTTCTCAAGGTCAGCATAGCCCCTGCCCCTTGGCACTGTTTCAGTGTTTCGGGTGTTAGTTCCATAAATCCTGTCTCTGTCCAGCCTGTTGGTACTGTACTGAAGAAGTTGCCCCTTTTCTGGAGCCTCAGCTAGGCCACTAAGGAGTTTAAGTAATTGCGTGAGTCTGGGCATTACACTTAATTAATATAAGCCTTGGTCATCATCTCATCAGTAAAATAATAACAAAACCTGCATACTTTTTTTATAAAAATTAAATTAAAAAATGCTTTTAATGTCATCATCCCAAAGATGTCACCTAGTTGTTACTTAGCGGTGATAATTTGTTTTGTTACTATTAAAATTATTAATATTATCACTTTTATCACTAGTACCACTTTTATTATCATCATTTTGTGATGATCTGTCTTAAATGCATACTTCCCTCAAAAAATATGAATGAAACGTAATGGAATGATGTATCTTCCTATCACAAAGGGTGTTTAGTCAAAGGATGCAGGCTACCTGTCAGAGGAGTCCCACCTGACACTGATAATGGCCAGAATCTATGTTACAGGTGGTTGAGTGATATTGGGACACCCCAATCCTTCTAACTCCACCCTTCTTTTCCAAGTGCAAGAAACAAATGCTAAGGTCCTCCTTCAGTAGATACTATGCCATGAATATCATAAAATAAAATATGATGTGGCTTGCTCGAGCCTGTTGGGGGAAAAGCAGAGTCTTAGGAGCCAAAGTGGAGGTCCTTTCCTGTCCCTAATGACTTCGTGTTTAACCTCTGCCTCAGGATTTTTCTGAGGGGCTGAAGTAACAAGAGAGGGAGAGAAGGCTGATGTGTAGTTTGAGGAATTTGATAACGGGGCTTTTTGGGTAAAAGGGGAGAGGGCCTAAATAGCTTCCCTCAATCATCCACATTCTCTGACCCCTCAATTGATCTCATTCTCATCACAGCTTGCTGTATTTTCTTCTTGTAAAGACCAACATATTTTTCCTACCCCTCACTTCTTCCCCCCACCCCGCCCAGTGTCTAAACTCCTGCCTAATACCCTAAGTATCAAAGTTTCTTTCTTTCCAAAGGTTTCATAAGTGTCTCCAAAAATTTGCCAAGATCATGCTAGATGCATCCTGGCTAATGTCTCTATCCCTCCTAAGAGCTCTCTATCACAGTAATTATGTTCTCAATTTTTTTTAAGTGAAAGTAGGTGATATGACTCACCCATGACCACCAGCTTTTTACTGGCACAGTAGAGATTTTTGTAAAGATTGATTTGTTTAAAAGCACCTGTGTTTTCCACTACCGTTCACTAGCCCCCAAGGCAAGGTTGGATAAAATTAGAAGATCCAGACAACAATTCTAAATAACTCAGTTGACTCTCTAAAGTGTTGTAATTAAAGTTTCTTTCTTCTGAAAACTCTTTGTGAAGGAGAGAAAAAACCTTACCTTGGACAGCTGGAGCTGATAAAGGGTGTCCTGAGAGAGAAAAATCCAGACAAAAGAGACTCTTGGGAAAGGCAAGGTCTGGCAGAAGTAGGTGAAAAGAATATTGTTCCTAAGGAGAAAGAGAAAAATAATTTTTTTGAGGTTTGGAGCATTATTTCTCTCTTTGCTGGTTGAAGGATCTTTATTTTCATCTGACAGGCAAGACTTATTTATTCTTAGGGAGAAAGTTGGTCTTCTCCCATTCCCTGCCTAAAGTTAGTGGATTGACTGATTCCCAAATCCAGATGTTATGACAGAAGAATGGAGAAGTCATAATGTGATAACATCTCTAAGACCCTCTTAAGATGCTTTCCCCCTTCCCCCCTGCCAGAAAAAGTAAAAATGTCTTTTTTCTAATTGTGTTTTGTAGGCCAGAATAGCCTTTGGAAGTAATGCTAGTTACACCCTCTGGGCAGGACTCTTTGCGAACAAAGGAAGCAGTTTACATCATTGGTCTTGAGGTTTGTTTTTGTTTAAAATGGATGATTGTGCCATATATATTCAGTTCTCTTTATTCCTTCTTTTTACTGAAGTGTTCAGTTTAGCTTTACTTGTTAAAGTGACTGCAATATATTTGGAAGAAAATGATTAAATTAAATGTGTACTTTGTTAATCTGCTTCCTGATTTGCTCTGGTTTGCTCTGCAGAGGCTTCTCCATGGTGGCAATGACTAGCCTGTTTTCCAAATAAATTTATTTTTGGCTCCCCCTGTGATTTGTCCCTCCTGATTTCTGACCTGGAGGGATTAGCATCAAGTTTCTTATTATATCTACTACAAAATGAATTTTATAAAATACGTGTAGATTTTCACTGGAACCCAAATTAGATGAACCTCTTGGCTTAGCATTTCTAAAAGAAGAGGGAGGACATAACTCTGCAGTCAAATCTGGCTTTGAATCTTCTTCTAACTACAACATTGGACAAGTCATATATCCTTTCTAAACCACAGGCTTCTCATCTGGAAAATGGTGATAATATTAGTCCTCACAATAATCCATAATAATCCTTACAATTCGAAGTGTATATGAATGAAGTTATGAATTTTGAAAGTCATCATGCATAACTTAGCACATGGAACTTAGTGCCATACCTTGTACAAAGCAGACGTTAAATATGGGTCTCTTGTTGCTGTTCTTTCTCATTTACCTCCTCCTCTCCTTCCTTCTCTTCCTACATTTCTGTTCTTTAGCAGATCCTCTGCTCATCACCCCAGTATATTGGAATTTTTAAAAATAGAATATAGAGCATAAAGAATATAATTTAGATTTTTTCTATTGTTGCTAAAACTATTGAACTAAGAGTCTAGGACTCAGACTTTCCTACCTCAGGCTTTGTCTCCAGGTACTGAATTATTTTCCCTTTCAGCAGTCACTGACAATTATACTTTGCTAAGCAAGTGAAGGGATTTCAGGTAAAGTTCCACGCCTGTAAAAGAAACATCTAGGCTCTCATAATCCACTGTTCAAACAAAAAGAAGTACAACCTCGAGCAACTGCTTTTTTAAGAGTGTTAAAAATTTTTGAGGGCTATGAGGCTATCAGCAGGAATGGAGCATAGCTGGAATGCCTGACAGAAAACTGGTACATATTATATTCAAAACAGTAGGTGCAGAATATTTATTTTGGTGAGAAGAGAATGACATGTATCCTGTGTATTATTACTGGGATAGAGACATAGATTTCATTCCAGGAGGACAGAATGCCACAGAAGGGACAAAATTCTGACTGTATAGTATCATCCTTTCCTTTGCTGTCTTTGGGAGAAAGTTGACAAGTGGAATCTTAAATTCTGAAACCCGTGGGTTATGCTTAGAGAAACAGAGGCTGGCATAGAAAATTGACTTCTCCCTTCTTCCCCCTTTTTTTCCCCAATACACGTGTATGAGTGCTCTAGATAATCTCTTTCTCTGCAACGTGCGTTATGTTAACAGAGTCAGTCTGTTTTGCTTAATGAAAAGAGCCTATGATTTTCAGTTGTCTGAAATTTGTTATATTCGATGGTTCAACTATTTATAAGTCTTATTACTTAGCGTGGAATATTCTCCCTGATTATCTTTTGCCGAGCATATTTCTGCCAGTGCTTTTCATAGCCAGAAAGGAGAAATATCCTTCCTATGACTCTTACTCCATGAGGACTTCCCTTTTTAACTTATTCATGCATAAACACACTTTCCTGACATATTCTGGTGCACAGGAATCAAAATGCAAATGTCACCTAACAAATGACTTAAAATTGACTATTATGCTGTCCACCTCACTCAAGCACCAGCAATGGTCTTGGGTCAGGCTGGGTTTTTTAATGAAGAGAAAAAACACTCCTTAGCCATGCGAAGGCAAAGCCTGAGGAGGATCAATTTACCTCAACATAGCTTTTCTATTTTAAAAAAAGGAGAAAACAAGCAAGCCGGCATTTTAAGGTACGGTGTCATGGCAAACAGAGTGAAGCTGTTTCTTCTTCAGCTCTGTTGCCAAGAGCCCTGCAACTCAGAAATCATGAAAATGTATTTGGCAATAAAATGGAAACCCAGAATTGTGGGCTTCCTCATCTATTTCTGATAAAGCCAGTTTTGCATGAAGAATCTAAGCATTGAATATGAAGATTGTTAAACCCCTTTATACCCAGGTCGTCCAATCTCTAGAGCCCATCCATAGAATTTCTGTGGGTATATGGACATTCAGGAAGAGCTCCCGATGTGGAGGAAACAAGAACTGTAGATTCTTGAAGAATGCAGGGCAAATGCCTAAGAAAGCCGAAAGCTTTGTGAGGTGAACTGATTTTTGGGTGTTGCTTTCTCCTAGTGGTACCCAGTGATACTTGGAGATGTGACTGGAAGACTGAGTAATTAATTAGAACTTTTGAAAGTTTGTGCAGGTTAGTGTGGGAACGGCATGATAAAAAAAAATGGAGTCCAGGCAGCGCTTGTCATATTAGACAGGACATCTTGGCAAATCCCAGTGGTAAATACATAACCATAAATCAGTAGTAGATATCAGGAGGAAACAAAGGGATTTAGAATGTTCTGTAGTTGGGGCGCCTGGGTAGCTCAGTGGGTTAAGTGTCAGACTCTTGAATTTAGCTCAGATCAAGATCTCCAGGTTTGTGAGTCTGGGCCCCAGGTCAGGCTCTGTGCTAACAGTGTGGAGTCTGCTTGTGCTAACAGTGTGGAGTCTGCTTGGGATTCTCTCTCTCTCTCTCTCTCTCTCTCTCTCCCTCTCTCTCTCTCTCTCATTCTCACTCTCTCTATCTGCCCCTTCCCTGCTCATACTCTCTCTCTCTCAAAATAAATAAACTTAAAAAAAGAAAACAAATAGTAAGAAGGAAGATTCATATTTATATAACAGCAATTTAATTAATATCAAAAGCTAAGTAATAAAATTAAGAAACAATATATGGGATTTAAGAAATAAAACAGATGAACACCGGGAGAGAGGGGAAAAGAGAGGCAAACATACCATAAGAGACTCTTAACAATAGAGAACAAATTGAGGGTTAATGGAGGGAGAGGGGTGGGAGATGGGCTGGATGGGTGATGGGTACTAAGGAGGACACTTGTGATGAGCCTTGGGTGTTATATGTACCTGATGAATCACTAAATTCTATTCCTAATGTAGCAGGATTCTCATACAAAGAGTCATGACACCGAGACTTTTCTTTCCTGGAAGCAACTTTATTCCCGCTGGCACTGCTCAGTTGGTTTCCTACCCCAACAACTGAGGTCGGAACACCACGAACGCCATGTGGTGTAGTTTTTTTGTATATATTTTTTTTTTACTTCTTTGTCTCCTATATAGGGTAACACACACAAACATGCAGTCTGACTAAGTGGTCTCATGTTACCAGGTCATGAGGGATATTGTCAAGTATGTGAATAGCAAGATTGCCTTGAGGTTTGTTTTTTTTTTAATCTTTCCTTAGGGAGGGGACCCTTCCACACTGAAACCAATATTGCAATGTATGTTTAACTAACTGAAATGTAAATAAAAACTTGGGGGAAAGAAAGAAAAACATATACCCAATGACTGAAAAAAAATTAAAAAAACAATATGGTTGAACTGAGGAATAAACTAAAGCATCCATCTTACCCCAAAATACATTAAAATTGAAAGTTAGGGGAAAATTGAAAGGAAAGGATTTAAAAATATGTAACATGTAAACATTAACTTAAAAAATGTCAAAATATCACAACCTTCATATTAAAAATGCATCTTTAATACACACGGTTAGAATTAAAAGAAAGCTCAATGATTAAATTTCTGGTAAGAAATAAAGGAAAACTCAAGATGATTAAATATGTAATTAAACAATAAGATAAGACTACCTCAAATATACATACCTATGAATATAGCTTAAAATATATAAAGACAATTTGACAGAAATAAAAGAGCTATACATACCTTTTATCACAGCTGTATCAGTCTTTCAGTAAACAAAACAAACAAAAATGATTAATAATGATATAGAAGACTAAAAGAACAAGATAAGCAAAAGTGGCTTAATTCATACTTAGTGAGTAATGTACCAAAAAACTGTAAAAATATACATTATTTTTAAAAAACTAGCAAATGTTAATCAAAAACTAGCATATGTTAAGCCATAGAACACTCTTTTACAATTTGAGAAATGAATTATCAATGTCAACAGTATGTTTTTTAACCACAGTGTAATTAATAAAGCAATCAATAATATAGGAGATAATTAGTAAATTACTACAAGAAATATACTTGCAAATAATCTATGACATGCACCATAAGGATATCCCCATGCATTTATAGTTTAACGGTACATCAAGGGATGCCTGGGAGCCTCAGTTGGTTGAGGGTCCGACTTTGGCTCAGGTCATAATCTCATGGTTTATGGGTTCAAGCCCCGCATGGAGCTCTGTGCTGACAGCTCAGAACCTGGAGCCTGCTTTGGATTCTGTGTCTCCCTCTTTCTCTGCCCCTCCCTACTCACACTCTGTGTGTATGTATCTCTCTCTCTCAAAAATAAATCAACATTAAAAAAAAAAAAAACCAATAAGTTGAGGATTTCGGCAGAGTTTATATGCATAGTTTGTGGGTCCTCTTTTTTGTGTCTCCCTTCCTTCTGCGTTTCTCTCCTTAATTTTCTAGTTTCTTTAGTCCCATTCTTTGTCCTCCATTATAGAGTGAGCTGCAACTTTCTGCCACTCAGGCCAGTTGGATTTAAGAGTGCTCTCTGCCAAATGCCTCAGTTTCCCCAAGGCAGTTCTCATCTTTCAGTTGTCAAGTTTCCTCTAGCTTCTTCATGCTTTCCTTTTGGTTATTCTTTAACACCTTTAAATACCTTATTAAAAAAAACTGTTATGCCCTCATTTTCAGATTGTTATCCATGGAACATTAGCCCCATCAAGCTACTCTGCCATTTATCAGAAACTAGAAAGATAGGGTTCATTTGTTTTTATTTCTATAACTTGGATTTTAAATTGATAAGCCATTGATTTGTTGTATTGTGGGGTTGGGGGGGAGTGGACGGTTAAATTCCCATGTTTCCATAACAAAAAGACCTTGATCTGTTTCTCTGGTTTGAACTTTGTGGGGGATGCTTTTTGCCACTTCATGCATTTTGTGATCCATGAATTCTTACGCTCTCCTACTCCTAGTTTGTACAAAGTTTTGCTCTTTTATGTGGTCCAACCTAACCTTTATTCCATGGCACAGAGAATGAGGCTAATTTAATTATTTTGTGCTCAAATAGGCTTGTAGCATATTAATAATTATTAATTATTTGATTGCTTTTATTGAGAGAGTATTATTTGAAACAAAATTGGTTCTAAGTCCTGTTTTCTTTTAAGATTATTATAAAGAAAGAGAAGGGAGTAGGTAATGATGGGTATGTTAGATCAATATGTAATTCTGTGATTTGTCACGAATTTGTCATAGCCACTGATTCCTGCAACCATGACTTGCAAATGTCAAAAATCCAGAAGTAGCAAGATTAAAACTACCAGATCAATAAAATAGTATTTAGGAAGAGTTTATTGTGCGTGTAAGAACAGTTCATGAACTAAGATCTTTCAATTCAAAACTGACAGGAATCTCAGGGGCATGATGTTACAGGGTGGCTTATAACATCAAAATTGTGGAAACTGGTTAACTTCCCAATGGGAATTTCCAAATGGCAGGGAATTGATTAAAAGTAATTATCGCATACCATTTTAGGAAGATAACTTAAGTTTCTTGTATGATATTCAGAGGCATTTACAAGAAATAACTTAAGTTTTGCTTATGTCTGTGAAATAAGCTAGACTTAGTTTTGCATACATTGCTTAAATGGTTTTGTCTGGGAAATTTTCAAATCTGGTTTCCATTTTGTGTTTAAGTTTAACACAAGACATAGAAATGCAGCATTAAATTAGGCTAATTTAACCTAACTAAACAGTTTAACCACTGTTGATTCTGATGCAGTTGGATTAAAAGTAGCATCTATCAGATAAGATAGTATAGGATTTATGAGATTTTTGTCAGTAGGCATGGGGAATGGATCATATGCTTCAGTGAGGATGGCAAATTTGGTATTACTTCATATAATTCAATTATGCTAAAAATTATCTATTTTTTTATGTTTATATTTTTATTGTGGTATTTTCAACAGAGCTCTTGTAAATGGTAAATGGCAGAAACAAAAAAAAAGTTTAATAGAGCCAATTTGTTTTGTTTCAATTTTTTGACTGTGGGATTTGAATACTTTTTAAAATTCTTCTTCTTCTTCTTCTTAATTTTATTCATTTTTGAGAGACAAAGAGACAGAACATGAGCAGAGGAGGGGCAGAAAGTAAGGGAGACACAGAATCTGAAGCAGGTTCCAGACTCTGAGCTGTCAACACAGAGCCTGACATGGGGCTGGAACTCTTGAACCATGAGATCATGACCTGAGCTCAAGTTGAATGCTCAGCCAACTGAGCCGCCCAGGTGCCCCTGAATACTTTTCTTAGTAATGAAAAATTGTGTCCCACATATTTATTTTCATTTGGAAAGTTTAGCAGTTTAAAATAAGTTAAATTAAAAAATGACTTGACTTTATTTGTCTCAGAATAGAATAACTAAATATAAACTATTAGACATAACTGTAGACCAAATGTTTGTATCTTTCCAAATTAATACGTTGGAGTTCTAACTACCAAAGCGATGATATTTGGAAATGGGCCTTTGGAAAGGTGGTTAGGTCATGAGGGTGGAGCCTTCATGAATGAAGTCAGTGCCCTTACAAAAGAGACTCCAGAGATTTCCTTTGTCCCCTTCTGCTATGTAAGAACACAACAAGATGAATTAGGAAGTAGGCTCTCATCAGGTATTGTATCTGCTAACACCTTGATCCTGGACTTGCCAGCCTCTAGAACTGTGAGAAATAAATTTCTGTTCTTTATAAGCCATCCAGTGTCTGGCATTCTGTTATAGCATCCTGAATGCACAAAGATAGACATTAAAAGAATTTCAGAAAAACATAATTTCTTTCTAGGCAAAGGAGTATATTAATTGAAATTAGAGAATTAGAATTAATTAGGATAAAAAAATTCTTCATTCTGAAATGCAGAATCGTGTCAATAATTATGTCCATATAATCAGCAGTTAGTCTTACTGTTGTGTACTCTGGTGTGAATCGACAAGCTTCTGAAGTGTTTGAACTTGCTATTATTCTTTATGATAGTGAGTATTTTGCTAACCATCGGCACCTTAATTTTTGGTTTTTGGCCCTGGGAGAGTGTTCTTGCATGGAGGTTGGACAGGGCTGCAAGTGAAGAACCAGGCAGCAAAAGAGAGGTGATTTAAAAAGACAGCTGGGGTCCCCAGAAGTGAATTTGAAATTATAATCCTATTTTTGTCCCTGGTTTTTATTTCCTACCAAAAGATTGATCTGTAATAGTTATGGGAATATATTATTTAGTATGTCTTTTGACAAGGCACTCTAAACTCCCCTATGAGGATTACTGTGGAAGGCATTTCCAACAAAATAGCTCCTACTGATGGAATTACTAAGCATGAAGAGAAGGAAACTAGGATTAAAAATATATTGGCATATACTTGTTTTTTGTTTTTTTGTGATTTGTCGTTGTTGTTTTATCTTGGTTTTTTGTTTTTTGTTTTTTGTTTTGTTTTGTTTTTAGCTTTTCCAACCTTTATAACCATTGCTTGAAGGATCACAAAGAATAAAGAGCAGAAAATCTAGAAACAGAATATATCCTAAGGAAAACAACTAACAAATAATTTCTCTATCCAAAGTATGGCCCAGATCTAGCTACATCTTCTATAGAGGATCATCCAAATGTTTTAAAGATGAAAACAGGAACTGCAAAGAGAAACAAAGCTGCTCTTGGCTGAGAAAGGGATTGGAGGGGGAACATTTTCAGCAAGGAAATCATATCTTCCTTATTCCTTCTGGGCTATTTGGGAACAAATGTGCTAGCATCTGAACTTCTCAAGCATGCTGTATTTATTTTAGTTAAAATATCAGCCTTATAATTTTGTGAATGGGATGAGGACACCTATCTCGTGTTTATTTTGAGGAGTAAATTAGTTTCTCTATGCAGTGTTTCTTCAGATATATTCCTTCTACCACCTACAAATAAACATCAATGTCAAAACCATAAATTTGAACCCAGGTCTAGTGAAATAGATTTTCAGATTGGGGAAAGGTTGGTTCCTGACAATGAACATTTTGATAATTTGTACAGGTTATTTTTAGGCACATTAAAGTTTAACTATCATGTGGAAAACTCATCAGTTCAACTGATTTTGTATAAAATATATATTAAATGCCTAGTATGTTGAAGGAGGCTTGATAGATATGAAGTTTCCAAAGAATAAGGGAAGTCCTCAGACCTCTAGGAAGTTATTTTTGGAAATATGAGGCATATAAATATATAATTTGTAAAAAAAATATAAAATTTGTAAATGATATATAAAAGTACATAGGATAAATAATAGAATGGCATAACTTTTCTATTTGGGTGCAATGTTATTAATTACTATAAGGATTAAAATGAAATAAGGTATCTTCTTGGATTGCCTTGGTTAAGCAAGTCTCAAAAAAAGAGCCAAAATTTGGGGACACCTGGGTGGCTGAGTCGGTTGAGCATCCAACTCTTGATTTAGGCTCAGGTCATGATCCCAAGATAGTGAGATTGGGCCTCATATTGGAGCTCAGGGCTGAGGTTGGAGCCTGCTTGAGATTCTCTCTTGCCCTCTGGCTTTCTCCCCCACTGATGCTCTGGCTCTTTTCTCTCAAAAAAAAAAGTCAAGATTTCAATGGTGTTTTGTTTTTTTTTTGTTTTTTTTTTTTGTTTTTTTTTACTTAAAGCAGTGCTATATGAAAGCTAACAATAAATACTTTTAATACTAATTTCTGTACCTTGCTATAATGTTCCATTTGTACTAAACTTCTAGGATTCAGTTAATCATATTACTTCACATACATGGAGTGAAGATTGAATGCACTTTATAATCCTTACCAAACACGCACTTTAATACTCATGAGTGGTGAATCCTCTGAAATTTACTAACTCATTTGTCTCAATAGGCGACTATGACAATTTGGGAAAACTCATTTACCTAACAGATTTCCTCTTGAGATTGTTTTGGTTGGTGACACACGCATTAGAAAGAGAGGACATTATTTATCTCTCTACGTCAACACAAGGAAAGGAAATAGGGAGGAGCGCTCTGCTCTCCAGGAAGACAAAATTAATTCCAGTATATATTTTAATTTAGATTAACTTCATAACCATCCACAGCACCGTTATTCCTCATCTTTCCTTCAGGTCGTTCAAGTGATTTCATTTCTTCTCGCATAAACTTTGCATTACATTTAATTCTGTAATCTCAGTAGAAGCCACATATCTTTTCATTATGCACCTTTCACCGCTCCCCCGAAATTCTCCACAGAGATCAAGTCATATAATCATAACAAAAACTAATCAGCCTCCACTTGTGAGAAAGAAAGTATGTCAGGGAAAGTAAATAGAAGCAGTAAATCAGGAGACAATTGAGAAGGAAAACAGAGCACAGAGGTTACTAAATAATCCAGAAAGAGGTGGGATCCCAGGCTCTGGCAGAATTAACCTTTGCCACTTTCTGTGATGACATTCTTTACTGTTCAGATGCTAGGAATACGTTCTGCCTTCTAATTAGAGTGGGACGAGTAAATTTTTCTTCCTCTTCTCTAAACAAAATCGAAAGTAGAAGGAATCATTATTCTGTGTTCCCATTTTGCCCCAAGTAATAAATGCATGGGGAGAAAGAAAAAGCCTTTGTTTGTCTACAGCTATTGCTTTTTTCTTTTCCTTTCAAATTCACCTTTTAAAACATTTCTTTTATTAAATTAATGATGCAGTTTATTATAACTATTTAGTATATTCACAAGAGTTCTTGAATTATATTAAATCTTGTTAAGGCAATTTAAGGCCATTATTTTAAAAACAAAACTTGAAAGGGTATAGTATTAATTGTCATGATTAACAGCTATAATTAAAAACTTATTATTTACAGCTTATTGCCATTTTCTTTAGGTTATGCTAATCTATAGGCATTTAAAATTACCTGGCTTTAATTGCATTATGACGATAAAAAAGGATACATTGTAATTAACTAATTTAATTGTCCAGTTTTCCCTTAAAGGGCTTATTACTTTTTATCAAATGAGAAATATTTGTTTCTATATTATCCAAGGTATTACTGTTCTTCACAGTTTTCTTTTCTCCTAAATTTAAAGTAATAAAGCCAAATTATAAACTAGAATGGTAGAAAAAAGACTACAAAAGAACTCTGGAAGGACAAAAATCATCAGTTCATTTGTTAAGAGTTATTGATTGGGGTGCCTAGGTGGCTCATTTGGTTAAGTGGACAAAGGTTCAAGTTCAGGTCATGATCTCAGGGTTCATGAATTCATGTCAGGATCTTCACTGACAGTGAGGCGCCTGCTTGGGATTCTCTCTCCCTCTCTCTGCTCCTCCCCCACTCACTCATTCTCTCTTTGAATGAATAAATTAAAAAAAAAAGAATAATTGGGATACTTGGGTGGCTCAGTCAATTAAGAATCTGACTCTTGATTTCGGTTAAGGTCGTGATCTCATGATTTGTGAGTTCGAGCCCTGCGTTGGGCTCTGCACTGACAGTGGTGAGTCTGCTTGCGTTTCTCTCTCCCTCCCTCTCTCCTTCTGCTCTTGTTCTACTTGTGCTCCCTTTCTCTCAAAATAAATAAATAAACATGTAAAAAAGAGTCATTGATTATATGGCATCAAGAACATGGGGCAAAGAATTTTGTGACATTGCTATTCAGTTAGTTAATCAGATAACAAAAATTATATGCCATAATTCTAGGTTTTATTCCTAATCCATTAGCTAAAGGAAGGACTAAAGCATGGAAGTGGATAGATTAGTGTACCCTCAGCTTCACTAGAGGATGAGGCAACAAAAACACATGGGAATTTTTATCTTAATGTCAAAAGAATCAGGTTAGAATTTATTGCTGCTAATTAACCAACTGAACACTTCAAGTCATGCATCCACTTTCCTCATGTGTAAAATAGAAATAATGTTACCACTGAACCAAGATCAAGAGACAGATGTAGACTATAATCTCATATAGTTCACATCCCTCATAATATACTATTTCTATGTAAAGGGTTTTTACTAAACATATATTTCAACTACCAATTTTCTTTTAATGGAATAATGAGATTAAGGTAGATTGGGCATCTTGCTGGACCATTTTAAGATCTATACTAATAACTCTTTCAAGATTCTGTAATGTTTCAAAGCCTGGTAAAAAGTACATTAGAGAGATAGAGTATATGTTGGGAGGGAGTATAGACTAATCACATTTATGAATATTTTGTAAACATTTAAAATTATTTAGTAGGTAATAAAATACAACAGCAGAATGAAATAGAATATCAAGGGGAAAGTCCTGACCAAAGAGATTTTATTCCAGGTAAAATGATATTTCACTAGTAAGAAATTTATTCATGCATTTAGTCTGTTAATAGAAATTAGAAAAAAATCATATGCTTATTTCCATAGAGTCCGTGTAGGAGCAGAGAAAGCATTATACAAAAAGCAATGTGAACATTATTATATGTTAAAAAAACACTCAGTAAAACAGCAATTGTTAGATATCTTTGACATACACAAAGACATATACATCCACAAAAACAAAAACATCTGCATAAATTCAAGAAAGAAGCTTATTTAATTGAAAATATTAGAAACTTCTCCACCAAAATCATCATGGTAAGGATAGCCACCATCTCCAGGAACATTTAATGGTTGAGAGGAAATATTAGCTAATTTGTGTAATTAGACAAAAGGACACTATTAAAATTGTATGAAGTAGAAAGGCTAAAATTGCCTCTATGTGCAGATGATATAATTATACATTTAGAAATTCCAAAAGAATCAATGAAAAAACTATTATAAACAAACAAATAATTCATTAAAGTATCAGGCAATGTAATGCTGGGGCCAGCTTGGATGGGCTTTTAATGCAGATTGTTAAAAGTTCAGGAATTTTGCAAGCCAGTGAATGAACCATTGAAAGTTTGAAACTGGCCACAGTGGAATTATTTATTCTACAAAAGTTAGTAAAATCTGCAAATCAGCATACCAATTGTAGCAGGTAATAAAATCAATATACAAAAATCAACAGCATTTACATGTATTAACAAAAAGTAGAAAGAATATATACTAGAAAAAATGATCATTTTTATAATACCAAATTAACTAAGAAATAACTAAAATATAAATCCACAAATCTGTAAATTAAACAGAATTACCCTAAAAACCTGTGTGAGTAAAACAAAACAAAATATTGGGAAACATGCCATATTCTTGGATGGGAAAAATCAAAAGAGTGAAAAGGCAATGCATGAAATGAAGAAAACATTTGTATGTGAAAAGAGGCTAATATCCAGAATATGTAAAGAACTTTTACAATTCAACAACAACAAAAAATAAACAACCGGGTTGAAAAATGGGCAGAAGACTGGACGTTTCTCCAAAGAAGAAATACAAATGGCCAAGTAAGCACATGACAAGATGCTCTGATTAACTAATCATTAGGAAAATGAAAATCAAAAACATAATTAAATATTTCACACCCATCAGGATGTTTATTATCAAAAAAAGAAATGAAGAGCCTACAAATACTAAATTCAGAAGAAAAGTGGAAATGTGAGAAACACATTTGTTTTCTATTTGACTTAAAAAAGGTGCTAGTTGGGGCGCCTGGGTGGCGCAGTCGGTTAAGCGTCCGATTTCAGCCAGGTCACGATCTCGCGGTCCGTGAGTTCGAGCCCCGCGTCAGGCTCTGGGCTGATGGCTCAGAGCCTGGAGCCTGTTTCCGATTCTGTGTCTCCCTCTCTCTCTGCCCCTCCCCCGTTCATGCTCTGTCTCTCTCTGTCCCAAAAATAAATAAAAAACGTTGAAAAAAAAAAATTAAAAAAAAAAAAAAAAAAAAAAAGGTGCTAGCATTGTTTCATCACAGTTTATTATGTTATTTTTTTTATTTTTTTAATGTTTACTACTTATTTTTGAGAGAGAGAGAGAGAGACAGAGAGGGAAAGAGAGAGCAAGCAAGCAGGGGAGGGGCAGAGAGAAAGGGAGACACAGAATCCCAAGCAGGCTCCAGGCTCCCAGCTGTCAGCACAGAGCCTCACGTGGGGCTCTAACTCATGAACTGTGAGATTATGACCTGAGCTGAAGTCAGACACTTAACTGACTGAGCCACCCAGTTTCATCACAGTTTAAAATGAAGTGGAAAGGAGCCGAATGATCTCAAAAAGGAAATTATTTAAAAAAATGAGTTTCAAAGTAAGTAGGGGCAGATGAGATCAAGTAGGTTAAATATATTCTTGACAATAAGACACATTTCTTCCTCTCAGCATAGGAAAGAAAGAGGTAAACATTTGTATGCACATATGCAAGAAGGGAAGGAAGGAGGAGACTGGGAGAATTTAATGTTCATGCACCATATGAAAATACCTCATGTCAAACTAATATATTGCGTTAGTCATTTACAATTTTGATTTTGTATTTTGAATTCTTTGTGTATTTTCATTCAGTCCTCCCCCTCTCGTTTCTTCAGTGATGAAGTTTTCAAGTTATGAGGAAGATTTGGAACCTTTGTATCCTGTAATATAAGCTGTGTATGAATCATTTGAGCTGACCAAAGCAGGACATGTGAATACCACCAATAAGTCTTGATAATTAGGAGCAGTGTTATTAGTTTACCGTACCCAGATAGGCTAGACTTCAGATTCTCACCCTCCCCGATTCATTGATTTAATGGTTCAATTCTTACATACATTTACAGCTGAATAAGAACTGTTAATCTGGACCCCTATGGGGAACAATCTTATCAACTAGAGTACAATCCTTAATACAGATGGTTTTGCCTTTAGTTTTACAGAACCCACTCACTTCCAAAGTTAGCAACATTTTCTCCCACTCAGTTTACTAAGGTTCTTTTATACTTCTGTAATACAGTTAAATTGTTTTTGCCATATTCTGCATTACACCTAGGGATTCCCTCAACCTCCTAAGTGATTTATAAAAAGTTGCATACATCATAGTTCACTGTTTGTGCTATAAAGATCAATGGGCTTTGACACATGCATCATTTCATGTATTTGCGATAATAGTATCACACAATTTTATCATCCTAAAGGAGTGATAGGAATTCTCTGTGCTGCATCTGTTCAACTCTCCCCACTCTGTCAATTACTGATCAGTTTATTATCTCTATAGTTTTATGTTTTCCAGAATGTTGTGCAATTGAAACTGTACAATGTATAGCTTTTTCAAACTGATTTTTTTTCTCTTAGTAATATGCATTTAAGGTTTCTTCATGTACGGTGTATAGCTTTTTCTTTTCTTTTTAAAATTTTTTTTAAGTTTATATATTCTTGAGAGATAGAAACAGAGCTCAAGCAGGGGACGGGGAGAGAGAAGGGGAGACACAGAATCATAAGCAGGCTCCAGGCTCTGAGCTGTCAGCACAGAGCCCGACACGGGGCTCGAACTGACTAACTGTGAGATCATGACCTGAGCCCAAGCCGAACGCCCAACCGACTGAGCCACCCAGGTGCCCCAGATGTATAGCTTTTTAAAACTGATTTTTTTTTCACTTAGTAACATGTATTTAAGGTTTCTTCATGTCATTTCATAAACTGGTAACTCAGTTTTTTTAATATCAAAATAGTATTTTATTAATCCATTGATCTTCTTGAAGGACATCTTGATGGCTTCTTGCTCTTAATGATTATAAATAAAACATCTATAAGCATCTGAGTATGGGTTTTTGTACGAACATGTTTTAAAGTCAGTTGGAGAGGGAGAGGGGAGTGTGGTTGCTGGATTATATGGAAAACTGTGTTAACTTTTTAAAGAAACTGCCAGACTCTGTGCCAAAGTGGCTGTACCATTGTGCACTTCCGACAGCAATGAATGAGACCCAGTTGCTCCACACTCTTGCCAACAACTGGCACTGCCATTTATTTAAGGAGCCAGCCACCCTCACTGATCTAATTGTAGCACAAAAATGAATGACCTGAGACCTACTGTCTATTCCAGTCGTAGCATTTTTTTCTTTCTTCCACGTTAGGCTTGTATCTTGTCCTGAACTACTTTGGAAAGAATTGTTCTCCTCCCTGGAGATTTTTGCAGGGGAGTCACTGGTTCTTTTACCAGCTGTCTATTTTCTGGGCTGCCCTCAAGTTTTCTGACCGACCACTTCCTTACTTTCTTGTTTTCTAATACTGGTATTGTTTTATTCTTCTTTTTAACACTTTCTGTTATCTAAATGGAGAAGGAAAAGGAAGAAAAAGATGATGCTTCTGCTCTGTCTCCATCCAAGAATCAAATACTCATCTTAAGTGTCTAGTTAATAGGGATATTTTTGTGTAAACACATAAATATTTTTTAAAAGGTTACTAATGTTTTATTTGTAACACAAGGATCCTTAAATATTTTCTATGCCTTTTTATAAGGAAGTTATGCCAACTGTATAAATCTTCTTTTACAAGTGATTCCCAACTCATTACATGCATCCAATATAACCCTAATATGAAAGCCAAACAATAATACTGTATGAAAAGAAAACTAAAGAACAGTGTCAATTATAGGGGTAGATATAAATATTCTAAATAAAATATAAACACATTAATTGAAAAGTTGAAAATAATTTTCTAGCAATGTTTCCTCTTAAGATTTACAGATGAAAGGATCCATTAGCATAATTCAAAACATTAATGGAGTAAAAAAGAAAAATAACATTTAAAAAATAGATGTAGATAGTAAATTTGATAAGTTTCAAATGATTCACACTAAATTTTTTTAGCATATTAGGAGGAGGCTTCCATAAATAAGTGAAGCATATTTACCAAAAATCTATAGCAAAAATCAGACTTGGTGTTATATTTTTGGAAATAGTTTCTTCATGTGTCAGAATAAATAGTACCTTGGATGGCCAAAACTATTCATTATTATACTGGAGTTTGGAATTTCTTATCCAGAAATCATTAAGCCCAGGCATTAGATGAAAAAAGGAAATAAAAAAAGAAAGAAGAAAGAAAGAGAGAAAGAAAGAAAGAGAGAAAGAAAGAAAAAGTAAGAAAAGTAGGGGCATTTGAGTGGCTCAGTTGGTTAAGAGACCAACTTTTGGTTTTAGTTCAGGTCATGATCTGACAGTTCATGGGTCTGCACTGGGCTCCCCATTGTTAGTGTGGGGCCTACTTGGGATTTTCCCTCTCCCTGTCTCTCTCTGCCCCTTCCTATGTGCTCTCTCTCTCTCCCTCAAATATAAACAAAATTTTTAAAAAAGTAAAATAGAAAAAATTTGCATTATTTGTTGAAGATATATGGTGAATTTAGCACATACAAGATAGTTAATGGACAAATTTGTATGACTAATAAAAGTGCAGCCAGTATAATAGATATAAAAATAATATATAAAAATAAAGATAACATATAATATTAATATGTAATTAATTTGGGTTAAAGAAGAAATCTGAGTAAAAATGTCCAAGACTAGAGATATAGAAGCTAAAACTACATTTATATCATTTTGTATGTTTATACTTATATACATGCAATTGTTTAGAAGACTCAGGGAATATAGAAAGTGTAGAGGAGAGTTAATAGTGAGCAATTAATTAGGGATTGCAAAACTTAATTCTATCCTTTAAAAAGATTGAGAAAGAGAGAGTAGTAACATAGGATGAAAACTAGGAGGATGTTGTAACATATAAGCCATATGTAGAAAATATTTTAATTTTTCATGTGTAGAAAATATTTCAAGAAATATGTTTCAAGTCTGATCAATTCTGCCATGAAGCTGAGTGAATCAAAGGCCAGTAGAATTGACTACTGGATCTGGCAAGAAGTTTGTCACAGTTAACTTTTGAGAACAGCCATTTCTGCATGCTAGTGGGTTGGAGGCTTCTATAAATTCCTTATGGGGCAGTATCTTATTTTCTCTATTTGGCTGCATTGGCAACTAGAAGCTGGACCCAGTATATTCTGACAGCCCAGCAGAGGTATAAAGAGTGTGTGATAAGAAAGATCTTGACCATCTTGCCAGCCCACATAAAATGTTCTTTCTCAGATACATAGTCTTATTCCAACATTATATCATTTGGATTAAAGACAACACCATGTTTCATCAAATCTAAGTTGCTATCAATCACAGGATGCACCTATAAACCACCAAGAATGAAGTGGTTATTCTATAAACCACTAAGAATAAAGAAAAAGAAAAATTAGAAAGTGAAACCCCAAAACCATAGCCAAGGAAATTATGGCCATGCCATCAATTGTAAGACATACACCAATTACAGAGATGTTAAATTGTAGGACAAATTGTGATTTTGAATTGATGAAGTACTGTAAATATCCTCTCGAATAAGTTGAGATATTACTTTTACATTAAGAAACTCACAAAGAAATCAATGAGTAAAAGAGGATATAAGTCCAGACCAATGATCAATTACTTAGCATCCAGGCAATAAATAGAAGAATGGTCCTTAATAGTGAATAGAAGAACCCTTAAAGGGAATATAGAAAAGAAAAACTATTCTTTGTTAAAGGGTAAGCATATTTGAATCTTACATCATGTCAATCTTTGCTTATGGTTGATATGCAGTATAATTTTATAATTAATCAATATTTGTATTATATAGATTAATGCAAATATTGGCCAATATTTTTTTTTACTTGTAGGCTTATTTGAAATTTGATTTCCAGGTCACTGAGAGATAAGTAATTTAAGAAAATTAAGATAAAAAATTAAAAACTGGTAGTGCTAAGAATGAGCTTTTGGTAGCAAAAATGGACACAATTAACAGGTTGCTTATGCACAATAAAAAATATTTTCTCTTGTGTTTAGGCCAAGTCAGGAGAAGTGTTTTTAAGTGGTGGTCAACTCTTCTTTCTCTCAAGTCTTCCTGCTCATCTTGCATGTGACCATGATAAGATCTATCTGAATGGAATGACAAATCCAATTTAAAAAAAATGTTTATTTAGACAACTTTCTGTGATGGACAACTTTCTGTGATGTGGAGGAAATGACCTCTTAGAAGTAATGGATTGTGAGGCTGTAGGCAGAAACTACATTGTATTTTCTCCTTAAAGTCTATTTTATTTTTTAAAATTTTTTAGTGTTTATTTTTGAGAGAGAGAGAGAGAGACAAACATAGTGTGAGCAGGAGAGGGAGACACAGAATCTGAAGCAGGCTCCAGGCTCTGAGCTGTCAGCACAGAGGCAGACACGGGGCTTGAACTCACAAACCTGGAAATCATGACCTGAGCTGAAGTCGGATGCTTAATCCACTGAATCACTCAGGTGCCCCCTTAGAGGATATTTTAAATGACAACACTAGCTTTATTCATTCCTTTGAAACTCAGTGTAGTTTTCCCGCAGATTTTAAGAAACTTTGTGACTAGGAACTCTGGATTTCTAGTTATTACTTTATTAGTCTTCAATAGAATGAATTTTGCTATAGGCAAGTTATTCTAATGTAAAACAATTGAGAAAATTCAATGTAAAAATCTGCATATTAAAGCATGAAAAGTCTTTCAAATTCAGCATTGTGTCCTCCACTTATAGAATTTTCAAAAGTAAAAAAAAAACACAATATATTTAAGAGGATTTATACATAGTGATATTAGGCGACATACCTCATGCAAATACACACAAAATTTATTGGAAGCATGACCTATTTAATTGAGGGAATTGTTCTCAGATTATGTATTTGAAATACTAAGAAGGTTTTGCTAATAGCCATACAACCAGCAGGCTTATTTCACTTAGGACTTCTAGATTGTTAGTCATGAAGAAATCTGAAATATATATGTGGAAACGTTCTAACAATTTTGAAAGATCACATGTTCATCATATTCTTTCATCCAATTAGATTTTGGAACAGGAAGAAGTTAAAACATAAGGTAAGTAGGTAGTAATAAGAAACTGAAAAGATGTCATGATTTATAGCTTATCAGTAGAACAAGAAAAATAAACAAATACAAATGTATTTAGAAAGAGAATAAATGACCTAATAGGGATTTTTTAAAAGAGAAATTTGGCCTGGCAAGAAAAAGACACATAAAATCTATCTAATAAGGAAAAACAAGAGTTATTACCTAGAAAGAAAATCAACAGTGGATGATATTTCAAAAGAAAGAAATAAGATAGGATTAAAAATAGTACATGTCCTCAAGAGTCCTACTTTAAAGTAAAGAATGAAAGTAAAACACCAAATGAAGTTGAAATGTTTAAAAATGGAAAATTCTATAAAATTCTATTGAATAGTAAATATTTATCATCAAAATTTGATAGAAGAGAAAAAAGATGATGAAGAATATACTGTTCGAACAGTGTGTATATGTGTTCATGTGTGTGTATATAGATAAGTATTTTAATAGATAATACATGATTCTGTTATAGATATTATAAAAAACTAACGATTTCAATACAGATTTTCATCATTGCCAAGAAAGAGAGGGATTAGGGATTTCCACTACTTATGTCTCCTGGAACATGTGACTCTGATGAAAGGAAGCATCCATAACTCTTGACTTAATAGTAAATTATAGGATACCCCTTCAAGACTAAATTATGATACACATAGTAAAATCAGTTGATGACATGGAAATCAATAAAAATATGAATGTGATATTCCATTCATCTATGAATTTACATAAAATTGAGAAGAAAGTGAATGTGATAAAAGTAAGATCAGAAACTATGGATATCCCAAGAACAAGATTTAAAATTTTGTCTTAGAGTAAAATAAAATTTATGAGTGATTTTGGGCTTTGATATTACCAAGTTTATATTTTCAGCATATCATTTTAGAAGCAATATAGAAAATAGAATGAAGAACATCTTGGTTAATTCTTGGTAGTAATTTCCTTATCATTGCTATAAACAGTGTATTTGGAAAGTATTTTATATGATCATAAGAAATGCATTTCTTATTCAGTGATTTTTGCATATATCTGTTGAATATTTGGGGAGGAAATACTATCTACATAGGCTTTTAAGATGAATTTTTAATATATATATAATACAATGATTTTTGATACATTATTTTTCTAAAAGTATGAGAAACTAAAACAATCATAGCTTTTTAACCTATTATACCATCTTAAAGAATTTGCTTTTCTTCCAATACGTGCTGTAGATACATTATGCGCCATTTTGGATGCTTTACATTTCTGGTTTTAAAGTTCATCACCATCTTTGAAACTGGAGAGGGGAATGTTTTGAATTGGTGGAGTATAAGTGGTTTGATAAACTTCACAGAGAAAGATAATATGCCAGAAATGTCACTTTGTCTAATTGACAAGATTTAATAAGAAGGTTTCTTTCAAGATTCAGATGAGTTTTCTATTTATTTATTTATTTATTTATTTATTTATTTAAATGCTTATTTTTTAAATGTTTACTTATTTTTGAGAGAGAGAGAGAGACAAAGTGTGAACAGGGGAGGAACAGAGAGAGAGGGAGACACAGAATCCAAAGCAGGCTCCAGGCTCAGAGCTGTCAGCACAGAGCCCAACATGGAGCTTGAACCCATGAACCATGAGATCATGACCTGAGCTGAAGTCAGACACTCAACTGACTGAGCCACCCAGCTGTTCCCAGACATGAGTTTTCAATCAGACTCTTATCTTTTCTGTAGTAACCTGTATTCTAAACTTAAATTAGGGCAAATAGGAGAGACTGATCACCTGGTGAAATCGAAAATAAAACATTATTCTTTTCTTTCAATATCACCTTATGTATTCTGGAACATGTGTTCAAAAAATTTCTCCTACTTTGATACAAAACAAATATATAGATTTTCTTCTCTCTCTTTCTTTGCATTTATATATGAGAAATGCAAGAACAATTTTAGTATACCCATTTTATAGAGTGTTTACAGTGCAGCTTTGATTAAACCCATCTGCCCTTATTTATATATGAATAAAATATTATTCATGCATTATCTGAGTATCCACAGGCTTCCTTTTTGATATAGGACAAACTTAGGTTTGATTTTCAGTTCTGCTATTCAAGTTCATGAATTTGGGGACTCTTCTTATACTGTGTTTCAGTTTTAACATCTTTAATTTATTATAATACTACTACTATATGGGCTTGTCATTAGGATTAATTAATTAATAATATATGTGGCATACCCTAAGGATTAGTTACATATAAACTAATACTTATGCTTTTTTCTAATTTATATTTTACTTTCAATGCCAGTATAGTTAACATAAAGTGTTATATTAGTTTCAGGTGTTCAATATAGTGATTTAATAATTGCAAACATCACCCAGTGCTCATCACAAATGTATTTCTTTTTTTTTTTTTAATGTTTATTTATTTTTGAGACAGAGGGAGACAGAGCATGAATGGGGGAGGGTCAGAGAGAGAGGGAGACACAGAATCTGAAACAGGCTCCAGGCTCTGAGCTGTCAGCACAGAGCCCGACGCTGGGCTCGAACCCATGGACCGCGAGATCGTGACCTGAGCCGAAGTCGGCCGCTCAACCGAATGAGCCACCCAGGCGCCCCGCACACATGTATTTCTTAATCCTCACCAGTTTTACCCATGCCCCAATCCACCTCACCTTTGGTAACTGTCAGTTTGTTCTTTTTTCTGCTTTTTTACTTTTTTTTTTTTTTTTTTTTTTTTTTACTTTCTGCTTTTGTTCCTTTATAGAGGCTAAAAAGTCAAATCACTCACCTTCCCAGATTCTTTTGCATCTAGATGTGGACACGTTACAGGCTCTGGCTAGTAAGATATAAGCTGAAGTCTCTGGGGAAGCCTTCTGGGAATGTTTCATTTTTGATAGAAGTCTCAACTGGCATATCCCTCGGGCCTTCCACCCTCTTCCTGCCCAGAATGTACAAACAATGCCTGGAGGTGACAGAATCATCATGCAATTGGGAGGATGAAAGTCATGTCCTAGGAATGGCAGAGCTCAAAGGTAAACAAAACAAAATAAAAAAAAACACACACCAAAAAAACCCTGATTCCTAATTAACATTTTTGAGCATATAAACTAACCCTGGGTTACTGTGGCCTCTAGAATTATTGTATGGTGGAATAGAGCATTTGTTTGTTTAAGACACTGTTAGTTTTTAGTTTGTTTTTGCTTGTGGGAAACACTCCGTGTTTTTCTAATACTTAAAGGATATAGGGATTCTGTTAACATAAATTATTCTTTTTTTTAATCTTATTTATTTATTTTGAGAGAGAGAGAGAGAGAGAGCAAGCATGGGAGGGGTAGAGAGAGAGAGAGAGAGAGAATCCCAAGCAGGCTTTGCATGGTCAGCGCAGAGCCCGATGTGGGGCTCAAACTCATAAACATTGAGATCATCCCCTGAGCTGAAACCAAGAGTCAGAGGCTTTCCTGACTGAACCATCCAGGCACACCTAACATAAATTATTCTTAATATATTTTAATCTTCTCCCAATCAGCTTACTGACAGATAGTTCAGGAGGCAAAAAAAAAGCTAATGAAAATTAGAAAATCTTCATATGTGTGGTTAGATTTTGAAAGGTATTAGCTTATTACTTGAACCGCAGAATTAAGAGTAGCAGACTTCTCAGAATTACTGTGGCAATATTTGTTCATTTTAAAGCAGAATCCCACTGTACTACACATCACAACAATCGATCAGGATTCCCAATGCATCAGTAAATCATGGGCATTTTAGGAAGGGGAAGAGACACATGTTTTATAACTTAGCATTTCTACTGAAATCTCATCAAATTCTTCATGAAACAACTCAAAGTTCTCTCTTCTTGGCTCATTCATCTCTCATTTTCTTCAGAGACAGAGCCTCTCAAAATCACCCTTAATGCCAATGCCATTCAGCTGTGTCCCTTCCTGTTAAATGTAAGCTGCTCTCTACCGCTTAATAATTCTGTCCACGGTGGGAGTGGGAGGTGTAGAAGGTGAACCTCAGCTTATTCTAGAACAACTGCAATGAAATGAAAAGGAAGCAATTAGGAGCTATTTCAAATGTTTGTTATTTTATAAAATTAGGCACTTTTAATAACATAAGAAAAAGATACTTAGAGTATCTCTACTAAATCCCATAGAACTGGTTCTTAATGGACTGCTTTTTGTTGTCCAAAGGCAACTTAATGTTACATCTCAAATATGATTATTAGTATATAACTTAGCAACAAAAGGCAGAAATAGTGAAATAAAACTACCTAATTCTGTATCTTCTTTTAATTGCAAGGACTTGGATCTAGAGGAAATAAACCTCTGGGCTTGAAAACCTAAAGGTGGTGTTATGCTATGTTATGTAAATAACCGAGTTATTAACAGCTGTACTACCACTGCCTATTTACAGACTCGATTTTAAAGAGATCTCTTAATCCTTTATAACTTGAAATAAAGGATTTTATTTGGATACTCTCAGATCTTTCAAATGGAAAAGACATTTGTTCTGTTTTCCTTGTGTCTTGGGCTTAAATATAGATAGACAGATAGATTTACTTATTTCCCACTTTTTCAATCTGTGAGAGTAAAATGTAATACAATAAAACTTTGGTTTGCAAGCATAATTCATTCTGAAAATATGCTTATAATCCAAAACACTTGTATATCAAAGTCAATTTCAAGAACCATTGGTTCAGTTATGATCTTGTGACTTTTGGCGTCATGTACTGCTCGTACCGTAAGATACCATTCGTTTTTTTATTAGAAATGTTTCTCCTCTTGCAGAACACTCGGAGAACAAGTTACTCGCAATCCAAGGTTTTACTGTAATAGGTCTGTTCATTGATAATAGATTCTTGAATCAAAGTGAGTTGACTCATTCAATTAGAGGAGGAATTTGTTCTGTATTCCTGTTCGCAAAACAGAACTCCCTATTTTGCGCCACAAACCAGGATGGGTATCCAAACTTTTTTTTTTCCCCAGACACTTCTGAAGATGCTTTTGTTGAAACGTGGCAAGGGAAGCAGGCTGCAGGCAAATATGGGCTTCTGTGTGTTTCAGTGGCAATATCACCTTTTGCACATCTGAACACATAAGCAAATTGTATTGAAAAGTTATTTAGAGAATATGCATTGTGGTACATTTCTGGTTTCTAAAATGCACTTCTGGTTTTATAAAATACCGTGTTCATCAGGATTCCTCATCTTTATTTTTCTTACTATGAGACATGGGATACCAAAATATGATTTAGTTTGTGCTTTATCACTCCAAAAAATGGCTAAACAATAAAACTTATCAAAAGACAAAAACCTATCAAAAGACAAAAACCTATCTTTCAGAGCTTGTTTGATGAGAAGGGGTGTGTGTGTGTGTGTGTGTGTGTGTGTGTGTGTGTGTGTATTTGAACTCATACTTGCCAGGCACATAGTTGGTGCACTACCTACATCATCTCACTTAATCCTAAAAATAAGGCTGGAAAGTTAGATAAATTGGACCATTTTTAGAGAGTCAAATTGAAGCTGCGTGGAATTAAGTAATATTACTCTGGGTGAATGGTTATCAAATTATAAAGCTGGAGTCCAAATAGGTGCGTGTTTCATCCTGAAATCAGTTTATCCAGGGTATGTGTTGTGGGGAAGAAGTGGGGTTTGATGGATAATTGTGCTTCTCTTGAGCCCTAGGAATTCTTGGGAAGTAATAGCAAAATAGTTCCATTTCTACCTATTTCATGACTTTGGCTTTCATATAAGATTTGCTCTCAAGAAAATATTCTGTTAAGAGAAATTTGCAAGACTTCATTAAAACATACATACAAATATTTAAAAGAACACACAGCTGTGGAGAAGCTGTCATTTTCTTACTTTTGCCTCTGCCAAAGCTTTCTCATTTGGAGTAGTTTCAATAGTTTGCTTCTTATTATGCCTCTATATGTGTTTCCCAAGTAGGTGTGGATATAACACTGGCAGTCTCTAGACACAGAGGATCCTGGGCCACAAAACCCAGGAATGAAAGCAGGATGAGGAAATTTCACTTTTAACATGAACGGATGATGACATTTTAGAAACCAGCAAGGTAATATGGAAAGAAACAAATCTATGACATTACGTTGGTTCCCTGAGATTAAATCCTTCCCAGAGAGAGTGAAGTAAAGAGAATGACATGGAATTGATTGATTTCAGTTAACCCATAATTGACTGTGCTTATTATTTCTCCTGTTAGTTAGAAGGCTGAGACATACAATTAACTTTCATTAGTGTAAAAATTAAGGCTATATACTTTTTACACATATAATCTTCAGGAAATACTGTACCCATTAGAAAAATATGTTACTAGGTAGTTGTCTTGAGATCCTATTGTTGCTTTGCTGTTGACACATCTTTGTTTTTACTAGTAATTCCTTCCAGGTAGTGAAGAATCAGTGAAAAGTGTTGAGTCAATGAAGTAAATTTTGCTAATTTCTGCAAAATAATCATTACTTTTAAAATATCCCCATTGTATTTGGTAGAATAATGCATCATCTCCTCCAAAGATGTCCATTTTGTTCTAATCCCTGTGACATGTGAATACATACCCTTATATGGAAAAATGGATTTTGCAGGTGTGATTAAGGATCTTGAGGTTGGAAGACTATTTTACATTATCCAGGTGAGCCCAGTGTAATCACAAAGATCCTTAGCAAAGAGAGCCAGAGTCAGGGAAGGTGATGTAATTACAGAAGCAGAGGTTGGAATGCTACAGCCACAAGCTAAGTGATACAGGCAGCCTCTAGGTGCTGGAAAAGACAAGGGATAGATTCTCCCTTAGAGCTTCCAATAAAAAAGCAGTTCTACTGACACCTTGACTTGAGCCCCGTAAGACTCAGTTCACACTTAGGACTTCCAGAGCTATAAAATAAGTCTTCCATGGTGTCATTTGCTGGTGACAGAGAAGAATATAAAGGAAGCCCTCTAGTAATCTGAGACAGTATGACTGAGAGTTAAGATAATTGATATGGCAGACGACATAAAGAGTTAACCACTCTAAAGGGATATTGTGAAGGAATGAGCAAGAAGAGGAAACTATTTCTGACAAAGGAAAAAGTATTTGTGAACATCTCATTTTGGCTAAGAGCTTAGAGAAATTGAAAACTGAAAGAACTGTAATATGGATGGAATCTTCAGAATTAAGTTGGACAATCAAATATTGTTTCCTTGGGGTGACTGAGTGGCTCAGTCAGTTGAGCATCTGAGTCTTGATTTTGGCTCAGGTTATGATCCTGGGGTTCTGAGGTCAAGTCCCATGTTGGGTTCATGCTGAGTATGGGAGCCTGCTTGGGATTCTCTCTCTCTATCCCTCTCTCTCTCTCTCTCTCTCTGCCCCTCTCCCCTGCTCATACTCTCTTCATCTCTCCAAAAAGAAGAAGAAGAAGAAGAAGAAGAAGAAGAAGAAGAAGAAGAAGAAGAAGAAGAAGGAATGAGGAGAAGGGGAAAAGAATTGTCTTTATTTTGGAGGCATTTGGAACCCATCAGTGGGTGTTGCTGCACAGGGTTGGTTGGGACAGTTTGGACTTATGTTTCAATTAAACTATTCCATTTCATGGCATTTCCCCACCTCCATCCATTCAATTTTTTATTTCAATGTTTTTCTTCATCCCAACATTAAAAGCATCTACAAAAAAATACATGGCATGAGTCATGATAATTTTAGGATATGACCCTATTATGCCTCTGCAATAGTGTAAACACCAAAGATGATTATGTTGTTTTATGCAATGAAATACCATATTTAAATGCCCATATTTCTGAGTACTGAGTAGGCCATTTAGATAATTAATGAAAGTCAGTTAGTTTTTCACATCATCTTAATCAATAAAAGTTAGATGGACTCAATATTTCTTCTTGCCCTTTGCCCAGCCCAAATGCAAATGGAGATGAAAAAGAAAAATCACTGTGATTAAAAACAAATCTTATATAAGGGAACTTTAAAATTAATGTGCCCCTGGTGATAGTCATGGTCTGCGTTTCATTCTCAATTAAGTGCAATCTAGAAATGAATTAAAAATGACATTTGTAAATGGATGGAAAAGAAATCATATATAACAGTGATTTGACTTTAAAGGCCCAATGATATGAGCTCTTTAAAAAAGTCTGAGGGCAAGAATGAATTGGCCTATAAAACTTGTGGTGTCAGTATTTCCCAGAGACAGATGAGGCCTTACTAATTCTTACTTATTTGAATGGAACTGCTCTAGGTTTGATTAAAGGTCTTTTTTTAAGGGGGGTGTGCAGGATCATAATATTTTATATAACCTCTATCTGTCATGATAAAAATTTAAAGTGTGAAGAATCCCATCAAATCCTCAAACATGGACTTTAAAAAGGATAAATAAAATTTCATGTGGCTGAGCTAATTATAATCAAGCTAAGGGGTATATTCCTCTATCACATATTTTGAAATAGATTTAGATGCAGTTTTAAAAATTTGCACAGATCTTTTGTTATTAGCATATATCTCTGAATAGGAGATGAGGAACTCAGGTTGAAGCAGTAAGACTCAGTTAAAATCTCTCTTAGGCTAGAATATATCCTCTACTCCAGCAATAATTAAGTTTTCCTCTATGAAAAGTATGTTCTCTCATTTTTTAATCAGAGTCATTACATGCACATATAAATATTTTAAGTACCAGAAACAAGTCATACAAACTCAAGACACCCTGGCCAGTCTTGGAGACAGAAGATCAGATCTTGAGATGAAAATATCAAAGTTCTTTTAGAGTGTCCTCTCCTCACTGACTTTCATTTACCCACATTCCTTCCATTCAAATAATTATTTTTTTGCTTCTTCCTCCATTTCTAAAACATGACTTTGTTACTTATGGCAGTACATTTTTCTTAAAATGTCTGTAAGAGGGAGATAGAGTATAGTGGCTTTGGTCCAAGAAGATTTTATAAATTCTGGTTTGTTTCCTTATGAATTTCAGATTTAATTCATGGCCTGGTGTTTTAGGAGATATGTGTGTGTGTGTGTGTGTGTGTGTGTGTGTGTGTGTGTGTGTTATCAATTCCAACCCCTTTATTCTTAAGGTCTTGAGGTGCTTTATGATAATTAAAACCAAAAGTTTCTCTAGAGAAATACCTAACATTCTCATTAAAAGAAATTTGGAGGATATACAATGTTCAAATGTTTAAACACCTCAACTGGTTAAAATATTTCTGGATAAAGAAATGTAGTTCTTGGATTTCTATCAGAAGTTTGTTACTTTAGAACACTCTCTTCCAGCTGAAAAAAGATCCATCATGATGACTTTATTATCTGTAGAAATACTCCTTTGCATCATTAGGAGGTAAATCACAAAAATGTGTTCCACTTACTTTTCATATTTTCCAGAATCTTACATTAAACAAATGATATTAAGGCTAATGACTCTATTTTGATGTCTAAAATATTTTCATGAAACAATCTGGGATACCCTGATCTACTCTAATCCTACACTTAATAAATAATGGCATATGTAATCAGCCATGGTTACATATGGCCTATGATAGGCCATTGTCTATGAGCTAAAACAATTCTGGTAAATTTTCTACACCATATAAAGAGATTATAAAACCAATAATTTATTTTTAAAAATATTTGAATTTTATGTGGGATTATATATTGTATAAATTAAATATTAATATAAGTATAATATATTACATAGTAATATATATTAAAATAAAATCCATTTTCATTAACTGGAAAAACAAAACCAAACATGGTTTGTACTGAAAATTGGAAACTAAACAAATGAAGATTAAAATAATGCTGAGATTCATCTATAAATGAAAGGCTTTATTTTGATCTGGGTAACTTAGAAATGAGTTTTGTTGTGTTTTTTTTTTTCCTCAGAAGTAAATATATAACCATGGAGGCTGATGACAGTGTTGTTGGCCTTTCACATTCCATCCTTCTCTTAGGAACAAATTATGATTGGAGAAATTACCTTTATCACATGTAATTAGAATGCATTTAAACATTTAAAATCATGCCACTAGCAATTTAGAAATATAAATTTATAGATTATTTATTTCCACCAAAAAAGGAGGAGAATGGGGCTTTATTAACTGCATTTTCAGCTGATAGAGACTAATACTTATATATGTTCCGGATCAATGCCACACAACTATTTAAAGGCAAATCCAGAACATTAACCTAGATCCAATATGATTAACCTTACAATAAACTCACTCCTCATCATGTTTTATACTATTCCACAAGTGGACAGAGAAGAAAGAAATTATAACAAGAGTCCAAGTACCATACTCTAAGAAAAGAAATTTTGTGCAAAGGTAAACAAGTCCCAGAAAAACATTATCGTGTTGATATCCCTACAAGATTGTTAGAATTAAGTAACAGGTGACATTTTAAAAAATATTTTATTTGTTTATTTAAAGAGAAAGAGAGAGCGTGAGCAGGGGAGGGGGAGAGAAAGAGGGAGAGAGTGAGAATCCCCAGCAGGCTCCACACTGTCAGCACAGAGCCCAATGTGAGTGGGGCTCGAACTCATGAACCGTGAGATCATAACCTGAGCTGAAATCAAGAGTCAGATGTTTGATTGGCTGAGCCATGCAGGCATCCCGAAAGGTGACATTTTTTTTTAATAAGATGCAGTTCATTTTAGAGTGTAGTGGATTTGATTTTGTTGTATTGGCTGTAATTTTGTTTGTTTTTCTTCTCGGCATATCCTTTCTCTCCTCCAGTAATGATTCATTGGTTTTCTTTTCACAAATCACTTTCTAGGGGCACCCGGTTGGCTCAATCTGTTGATCATACAACTCTTGATTTTGGCTCAGGTCATGATCCCAGGGTGGTGGGATCCAGCCCTGCATCACACTGAGCATGGATCCTGCTTAAGATTCTCTCCCTCTCCCTCTCTCTCTCTCTCTCTCTCTCTCTCCCCCCTAGGCCCCTCCTCTCTGCCTACACACTCTCTCTAAAGTAAAAATTAAATAAATAAAAATAAAATATTAATAATAAAAAGGAAATCATTTTTCTTCTATCTTAGTTCATGTAGTTTGAGAGTAGCATCTATTAAAATGGAGAAGGCAAGATGGTTCCAGTGGCAGCTGCACAAACAGTAGAAAATAGAGGGAGGGAGGGGAGAGTGGGTGATGGGTATTGAGGAGGGCACCTTTTGGGATGAGCACTGGGTGTTGTATGGAAACCAATTTGACAATAAACTTCATATATTGAAAAAAAAAAGAAATTAGTCATAATTGCATCATCCAAAAAAACAAAAAGAAAATAGAGGCAACAAAAGGCAGAGAAAGAAGGCAGAAAAATTGCATTTGCTCTGGACCATTGTAGAAGCAAATGTTTCTTTAACATACCAGTCTTCCTTAAGCTGGTTACTGTGTATAACCTGATACAATGATCATGGTCTGAAACAATGCCCCTTGTTTATGAAGAGCATGTTATATTATATTCATTATGATCTCCTAATGAGACAAAATGCATAATCATGTTAAATTTCTCTCTTTCTCTCCAGAATCTTGCTTGGTATGTAAGATTTTCTTGATCAAAAAATAAGCTTCAAATTTTTATAAAATACTGGGTTTTAGAGTGCCTATGCGTCTTTAAACATTGATGTTCTTCAATTCCAAAAATTCCAATCCTCTGATTTTTACAGATGGAAAAAAAGTCCCTGGAGAAGTCAAATGATTTTTTCAGATCCCCCAGCTAATTAATGAGTGGTAGACTTTGGCAAAAATCTATGTCTTCTGACCAAAGAAGAATGGCACATTCTAATATGCCATTGCTTCACCACTTGCTGAATATTCATCCTTTAATAAATGAAGCATTTGTTCAGTTCTTTTTGAATAATAATGTTTTGAGCCAAAACATTATTATTTGTAAAGACAAACATTGTTGGTGTAGACAAACATATGTAACTTCTTTACAAGGACATTCAATCTAACTGTGAATTACTCTCTTTTCATTGAATCCCCTCCTAAATTTATATCCAACAGATGAAAATAATTTCTTGAAAAGTAAATAATTTTTAGCTTTTTTTTTAAATCAAGAAAATTGGACCCAATAATTCTTATTGTCTTCCCATATTTAGATATTTTTTTCAGGTGCTTATAGAAAATTTTCTACATAAATTAGATAAGAAAAAGATATTTTGAAGGCACTACATAAGAAATTATTATAATGGGACTTGGTTCTTAAAGAAATTAAACTGATGCATAATCAAACTCTAAGTGTCACAGGCTAAGACAATTGTACTCCAAAGATTACTTTGAAATTTACAATTTCATTTGAGTTTGTGTTTTCTGCATTGTATGCATACTGTTATAGAAAAACTTAGTTAAAAATATCTTGCAAATTTCATAAAGTCAAGTAAGAATGTAAAATCTCCAATTTTGATGTGATAATTCATTTTAACAGTGAGTAAATAAGTCTAGCTTCCTTAACTGTAGAGAACAAACTGTGGGTTGCTGGAGTGGAGGTGGGTGGGGAGATGGGCTAGATGGGTGACGGGTATTAAGGAGGGCACTTATCATGAGCACTGCGTGTTATATATAAGTGATGAATCACTAAATTCTACTCCTGAAACCAATACTACATTACATGGTAACTAACTGGAATTTAAATAAAATCTTGGAAAGAAAAAAAAATCATCTGTAACATAATGAGGCATGAAATTTCTATGTCAAAAGAAAAGTATATACTTAAAAATTGTTTTAATGTTTTATTTTATTTGTTTTTGAAGGAGAGAGAGACAGAGCACAAGCAGGGGAGGGACGGAGAGAGAGGAAGACACAGAAAGTGAAACAGGCTCCAGGCTCTGAGCTGTCAGCACAGAGCCTGACGTGGGGCTTGAACTCACAAACCGTGAGATCATGACCTGAGTCGAAGTCAGACGCTTAAGCAACTGAGCCACCCAGGCACCCCGAAAAGTATATACTTTTAAAGACAGACTTTAGAGGTGCCTGCGTGGCTCAGTTGGTTGAGCATCTGACTTTGGCTTAGGTCATGACCTCACAGTTCCTGAGTTTGAGGCCCCATGTTGAGGTTTGTGCTGACACTGCAGAGCTTGAAGCCTGCTTTTCATTCTGTCTTCCTCTTTCTCTGCTCCTCCCCCACTCATTCTCTCTCTGTCTCTCTCTCAAAAATAAATAAACATTAAAAAATGTTAAAAAATAAAAGGTAAAAAAGTAAAATAGGGACTTTAAAATGTGTTGCGTTGCTTTTGTAGGGGACTTTAGATTCATTTACTCTATTTCTGAACTGAAAAAAATGCAAGCTAATAAGGGCAAAGGATGTAATGTGATAAAATTCAAAAATTTGGGAAGTTCAAAATCGCATTGGTTATGATATAACTAGGTATCTCTGCATAAGAGTTTGCCAGTGTTCAGGGCAACACACATTGTGACCAGTCTGCTCTACTGCATTTCCCACTGTGTATATGTTTTTAGGGGAAAATGAACACCAGAGTAGAAATCTGATTCAGAAGACCAAGTGATGAGGATACAAATATGCTTACGCCAGTTATGGTTTACCAAGTAAAGCAAACCTGTGAAGACTATTTTGGAGTAAGAGATTTGTCATAAGAATTACATCTTAAAAAATTGTGGGAGTAGCTAGGGAAGAAAAGCTCCCACAGGGGGAGTTAAGTAACCTACGACAAATCAATAAGCATATTTGGCACAAGTGAAAGGAAAGTCGCCAGAACACCTGGAATTTAGGGATGTCCAGCTGCTGTCATTATACCGCGAATTATGGGCGACTGTGGAGATCTGTGGAAGGACGTCAGTTCTTCACAACTATGGTCTCTCTGAGTTTCACACTCTGTGGTGTGAGTTTCATCAACTTCTGTGGTCTGATGTGGGCCTAGTTTTGCTACTGATCATTGGGATTTGCTGATGGGAGGGAATGCTGGAATTAATAGGATGGGTGAGGACAAACTACCCCCTGCCAGATTCCAAGTGGTGGTTTTTCTCACCACCCCTAAGCAATGATTACCTCTCAGAGGGTCATGGCAACTCCTTCATTTTTGCCTTCTGAATCTAGTACAATCTCACTTTGACAAACTCTTGCCTGGAACCATAGAGGAAAGGGTGTGCTGGGACACTTAGTTCCTAGGGTAACCAAGCTGAAAATCTGCATAGTGCCCAGAAGTGAAGCAAATATTTTGACCATGTTGACGTATTTTTATTTTTTCTTTTTGAAGCTGATATTTTGAGGAGGTAGGCAAAGAGTCCCAAGCAGGCTCCATAACCCGTGCAGAGCCCCATGCAGGGCTTGATCCCACGACTCTGGGTTCATGACTTGAAACAAAATCAAGAGTTGGAGGCTTAACTGACTGAGTCACCCAGGCACCCCTGAAGCTGATTATTTTTACTAAAATATAATTGACATGTTAGTTTCAGGCGTGCATCATCATGATTAGATAGTTGTACCTACTGTGAAATGATCACTTGCAATAAGTCTAGGTAAGAAGAAAGTATATGTATACAGAGACGATGAGTAACACCAAATGGAATCTATGGGACTCTCAGCATTCTAGAAATCCATATAACTAGGGACAGATGTCTTTGTAAATGGCATAGGAGAACACTGTTTTGAGAATATCAATAACGATGTTAAGGGTAAAAGACGGTGGGGATTCCACACTCAACTGTGCTTGTGAAATGCAGTGTTACAAAGGTTTAAACAACATTTAATCAAAAACTCCTGAGAGAATTAAATATTCCATTTTTTTGATTCATTAAGAAAGAGCATGAAGAGTTTTGTTAAAGTATTTGTCTCTATAACTCTTAAGCATTTTTGTTTTTCTCCCTAGGTAACATCTCCAAGAACAAAGAAGGAAATGTTTCCATTCACTGAAAAATCTGGTGTAAGTTTTCACCTACATTTCTTATTTCCCTGTGTTTAAAAGGTAAATTCTTTTTTTTTTAAACATGGAGGATGATGACGGTTGATGACTTTTCACAATACACAATCATCTCCTGACAATTTTGGGTGCCTAAGAAGCAGTGAATGGATAGTTTAATGCAAACCAATTGATCACTGAAGGTTATTTTTAGTTAATCAGCATTTTAAAAAAGTTCCAGAAGATAACTGCAGAGTGGAATTCTTTCTTTGTCCTTGATTCATGATATTCCTATGACTTTGCTCAGGGGAAGTGTTGGCAGAATCATGCTGCAGTCAATCATACAAACATCCTTAAATGTCCATGTTAATGACCAACTTCTAATCACATTGTGGATCATTTTAGTCGAAGATAGAGACGTGGTTTGAGATAAAGTTACTCATGAACTTGGTTTTAAGTAAAATGATACACTTTTGTTTATAAAGTTAAATTTTAATTTTATCTTCATATTTTTATTTTAATAGCAGACAACTCACATTTCACAGTCTAGAAAGACATTTAGCATTGACAGGCTTTCCTAATATACCATCTAAATAGCAAGTTGTGTGAAGACTGCAATGTCTTAAAAAGTCTTTCTTATATAATAACCCCAATCAAGTGTAAATGAGAACTCAGAAGTGGCACCATGGGCAGAGATAGAAAAACCATCAACATTTTGAAGCAATTTAGGTAGTTTCTATCCATAGATCAAAATGAGTATTTATAACATTGGTGCTATGAAAATATTGCAAGAGTACTTAGATTAGAAAAATGAAAAGAAACGTGAGTAAAATGCACATAGGTAAAATTTTGCCAATGCTTTTATATCTGCAATAGGATTGATTATTTATTCTATGGGTCTTCAATGGCTGTGTTTAACTTCTGTCAGGCCCTCCCCTGTAATCTGCAATTTTATCCGCCCCTTCCGTTGGTTAAAAAATTCTATTAAAATAAAATTAGCTTGTTGAATATTAAAATAAAAATATACATTATATGTGTAACATATTTATAATCATAATATTCACATATAGTATTATATAATATTATGTAAACATTTGTATGTGCTGTACATGGAATATTTGCATGAATTTAGACATAGAAAAGGGATCTGAGATTGAGATAAAGTGATATTTCCTATATAGTAGACCCATGATCTGCATTTATTCTATGATCTTTCTGAAAAAGTATATATATCTTTTTTAGTTAAGCTAGATCTTGTAGCAGAAAAATTAACTTTTGAAAGTAGACCAGAAATGCCAGTAAGGAAAATTCACTGGATTTCCCTGAAGAATTCTTCCCTGAAGAATTAATACTATTATGGTTTTAAAATATATTTAAATCTTCCTAATTTAATGAGAGAAAACCCACTGGAAAGAAATGCTAATCAGAATTTCCCAATCAAAGCTAACTTAACTTGATACAAAACAATAGTTATCAAGATACGTTTGCAGGAAATATGTTCTATTTGGAGACTCTATTTCACAGTAAAATTAGATACTTAATTTTTACAAGATTTTAAGAGAATTAAAAAGGAGATCCCTGGGGAAATAAAGGGAGAGATGTCTCAATGAGGAAAATAAGCCCACTTTTTTATTGACTTCATTTTCAATAAACTGCTCAACATGTTTGTTAGAGGATAAGAAGAAATGATTTTACTACTTATGAGTATAGGTAATAAGGAGACTAAAGGATAAAGTGATTGATTCAATCAGATCATTTTCTGTCACATGAAGCCAGAGATAGGTGGGTGGAATGTAGGTCAGTTAGCTGATGCAATGACATAACTCCCTGGGTTCCTTCTCTCTTGAACTTGCCTTCTCTAAGGTGTTGTACTGACAAAGGGATCAATGCCATCTTGCCTACATGATATCTGTTTTACAGTTAGTGAGAAGGGAAACAGAGTTAGTTCCTTCAAATCGCTTAGAGTTAAAAAGCAATTTCCTTTAAAAAGATTTGACCTGGAACAGACACCTCTTGCTTCTGCTCATCTTTCGGTGGTTGGAGTTCACTGCCATGCTGCCACACACAGTTTCAACGGAGGCCAAAGATTGTATTCTCCAAATTAGGTCACCATGTGCCCAACCTACATCAATGTGGAAAGACCACGAGAGGCTCTGTGGCTGAAGAACATGGACATAATGAATACCTGGGAGGTTTAGCAATCTGCCCCAGGAAACTGTGCATTCTGTTTCACTAATGTAGCCTCATCTGAACAAGGTTCTGGTCCACTGAGGATGCTAAATGAATATTTTTGCATCAGGAAAATAAAATCTTAAATTAGGAAGTACTTTTTTTCCACCCAAAGTGAATTGTATTTAGCTTGTTTATATAGAACTTATTATTTTTGATACTAGCTTAGCCAAAAAGTGAAAAGTCCTCATGGAGTATTTTTGTTGGCCTTCATTGTTTTTTGTTTTGGTTTGTTTGTTTGTTTGTTTGGACTATTTTTTTTTTCAACGTTTTTTATTTATTTTTGGGACAGAGAGAGACAGAGCATGAACGGGGGAGGGGCAGAGAGAGAGGGAGACACAGAATCTGAAACAGGCTCCAGGCTCCGAGCCATCAGCCCAGAGCCTGACGCGGGGCTCGAACTCACAGACCGCGAGATCGTGACCTGGCTGAAGTCGGACGCTTAACCGACTGCGCCACCCAGGCGCCCCTGGACTATTTTTTTTTTATAAAGTCTGTATTATTTGTCTGGTGGAGCCACTGAAATCTTTTCCCAGTTAGCTCCGTGGTTGGCTCTTGATTGGACAGAGATTTCCTTAATCACCAGGCAACTCTTACCTTAGCCTTCACTTTCTTTTCAAGAGACCCTCAAGGTCAGCCAGAGATGAGAGATTAGGACTTTATACATTTTCTGGGCATGTGCACGGTCCTTTACATTTATGTGGCCTTCTAAATTTCCATAAATACATTAAAGTTTTTTCAAAGTCCACTATGGACACCTCCTTCTCCGATTTGTCTTTTTAACATTTTTGGTGAATGTTTTATTATTTACAACTGGTTTTGCTGCTTCGAGCTTCTGTGATGTTAAACATTTTCCAGTGATTATTTTTGACAAATGCCTTTGGTATTCATCTTTTTGCTGAGAGCATAGATTGGGTCATGTCAGTACAGACAAGCCCTAAGAATAGAGTCTTTCACGGACCTTCCACACATGCCAAATAGGGATTCTTCCCTGGGCATGGGACTTTGGAGGGGCTTTAACTCTGATCTGTCCCTTAGAGTGTCTCCTAAAATGCTAGGCTGCTGGTTTTTATAGTTACTATAATTCTAAGGCTGTTTTCAAGGATACCAAAAATATGTCAAGAGAGAAATGAAAAGAATTATGGCAAGTTAAAACACCACAAAACTTGTTCTTTTCACTGAGTTTTGGCCATTTTTCACTCAATTTTCACTGAGATTTGGCCATTTTTATTGAATAAACTATTCTGGGGGTTATTACAAACTTTTGGTTGATTTCCAGAGTTTAAAAAAAGGTTGATTTTGAACTGTTTTGGATAATGGTCTCAATACTTTTATGGAGGAATAGATTTTTGGAGGAGGTCTTTAATCTATTTTTTGACATCTGGTTGTTATACTTTGACATTACTTCTGTTTAGATCAGATATAAATAATTATTTACCTTAGTCATCTTTACCATATTTAAGTATATCAACTTATTTCAGAAATAAGAATGGCAATCTGTTTTAATCTTTACCACGTTTTTTAAACCTTCCCCACAGGTTGAATACATAACACAACTCTGTTGAACTCGAGAATGATCATATGGCTTATTTAGACTAATGAGATGTAAGCTGAAGAGTGCTTATCACATGTTGGAAGATACATTAAGGGCCAGTGTAAACTTTTCCATACCCCTATTCCATCCCTTCCTCCCTGATCCTAGGTATAAACTATACAGAAGCTACACCAACATCATGGGTCTCTGAGTAAAGATATTAGGGAATGATCCATAACTTCCCATTGATGGGCCCTTAGAATAAGCCATTGAGATTTTGAGCTTTGTTACTGCAGCATAATGTAACTTACTCTAATAGATATGGTAGCCTGACGTAATATATACATATGTTAAGCAAATTCCTGACATTTGCTTTATGACAAGGGTGCCTATCTCCTGGTATGGTTCACAGAGCTTTTGTCCATTAAAAACAACAACTACTTCATTGCTTCTATATAGTCAGTGAGCTGCACTTGATAGTTTATCCAAGGTACTGAAATATCCTGTACCATCTTTAAAAAGTGATAAATGAGGATCTTAAAGGCTATTTGTATTTTTTTTCCAAGGACAATGAGTCGTTGCACTTTCATATCTGAAGCAGAGTGGGAATGAAGCAGGTATGCACATGACACTAGATGGGAGATTGAAAATTCCTAACTCTGCATTTCCTTTTCCTCATTCCAAAAAACATAACAGTAATGTCTCTCCTATGTCCCATTCAGGGTTGTTATAAGAAAGCATATGTGAAATGGTTTAAAAAGTTTAGTGCTATCTAAGTGTAAAGTAAGGATGTGATGACTCATTTATGTGTAAATCTTCAAATGCTCACCTTCGAATACCCACCCTGTTCTCATAGGGGACTTAAGACTAGGCATGGTCACAGCATAACAAGATACTCTGTTAGGAACCAATGTGAGAACTCATCTTTTCCAGTCCCTGTATTATACAGACAGAGCCTGATGTTCTGGAAATTTAAATGACTTTCCCAAAGCAACTGAACTGGCAAACACCTAATCCAGTATGAAACCAAGGCCTTCTAGATCCCTGGCAAACTTTGGTCAGTATTTAGGAAAAAAAAAATAGATACTATATAGATACTAAATATCTACATATTATATCTGTATATATCATATGTTACATGTGATTCTAAACACATAGAGAGCCCAAAGTCAGATAATGGTGAGATGAGCTTGACAGAAGGACCAGAATGGGTCTCAGACCAGAGAAGAAATAACAGTCCATTGAGTCAGGATATTTAACATTTCAAAATAACCATTATAGTTGTAAAACAGAGATGTGATTTTGCATGAGAATTCATGTTTGAAAGTTGTTGCTGATGTGTTTTCCTTTAAGTTAATTAGAAAATTGACTGTTTTTTCCTTATGAAGATCTCTCCTTCACTTTGCATTTAACAGCGACTTGTTGAAGGGAGGAATATATATGTCACTTCTGCCAGTTAAGGGTAAATTCATTTTAATTTACTTAGTTAAAAGTTTAAGAAAATAACATCTTGCAGTTACACACAAGCCTTCCTCCATATGCTTATTGCCATGAGTATCAGATAACCTCTATTGAAGACCAACTGCCTCTTGTATTTCTTTGGACAGGACATATTGAATTTAGTATCCCTCTAGATCTTAACATCAGTGTGTTACCTAAGTGCCTCAGCAAGCTTCCCAATCAAGTGGGTAAACAGCTTGCATGGTGACACAGAAAAAATATCTGAAGATGGCCAACATATCATCAGCCCACAGCTTCTCACCCACTCCCCAATCTCCGATTTTCCACCGTTACTGAAAAACAGTGAATGGTTCTGTCCTGCCCTGTTTTGGAACTTGGCCTGAGGGTCGGGTAATTCCATCACCTGTTTTCCCTACTTAATGTTGTTTTAATTTAGTATCTTCTGGAAAAAATCTTAGGGTTGTTAGACAGGGAGGGACTAGATGAGTATTCGCCTCTGGCTCTGTTTTTCTCAGGGGTATTTCCTGTGGCTAAGAAGCCTGGGTGAATTTTATGATGCAGGCTCTGCTCACAAAGCAGTCATCATGCCTGGGAGAATACTGAGGAGACAGACGCTCACACTAAAGGGAAACCCTGGGGATTCTGGTGACTTGTCTCTCCCCTAAGCACATAACCAGCACATCGGAGGGTCCTTTGAAACAACACACACATGGATTTCACTTCGCTGGTTATTTCCGTTTCACGAGAACATTAGGCTGAAATCTGCCTTTGACGTTTCCTGGGGTTGCATCTCAACTGCTGGCAGATTCTTTGATTCTTTATGCAGCCTCCTTCAGAGAGCTTGTAAAACTAGATCAGAAATACCCATGTGGCAACACATTTAAGCTGTCTTATTAGACACAACTTTGCAAACAGCTTTGCCACTGTTTGTTGCAGAAGCTTGAACAAGAAACCTATTTGCACACACAGTGTGCTACAAAGGCCAACATGATCGGCCCCAACTTAAAACGCTGCCTTGTAAACAGTCTCAGGACACCTGTTGGCCTGATCACCCTCAACTGTGACCTACTATGGAATGTCTACTTGAAACTTGGAACACAGATTTATAAATGTGTTGGAGATATGAGTGTGTTAAAGGTTTGCAAGGAGACCCTGCACTTTATTTTGAGTAGGATGGTCTTCTCTCTTCAGTGAAGCCCGCGTGAATAGATGTTTTGACAAACTCTGACAAGTGGGATGCTTCTGTTTCAGTTGTAGGAATTTAATTTTCAGTTTTGTTGATAATTGCTCTTACATGCTGTGTGCTACCTCCTGAAAAGATAAATGCCATGTGTATTTTTAAAACCTTCTTAAATAAATTATGTGGCTTAACTCAATAGCCCTTTTTAACATGCACAGTGCAGCTTCCAAGACCAAACAATAGGTGCAGTGGTAATTGAATGGTAAGTGATCTCCTGTAATTCCATTCATAGTGTATGTGAAGATGCTATGAGAAAGACAGTAACCCGCCATTGGCATTACAAACTGCTTGAAGAGGTACTTAAACATTCTCCAATGTTTAAAGTGAAATTAATACTTTGATTTGTAAATGAACACGTAAATACTAAGAAATTAACAGCTCTCCGGGTGGAAGCTCTAAAACAGGATTCGGAAAGATTCATGGAATTCTGGAACCGTAGTTCTCATGCAAGGAATACAGACACCAATTTTCAAAATGTTTTTCATGCGTTGCCCAGGAAAAAGTACTCTGACATTTCAGGTAATGCAATGAGCACTGACAGGTCGAGTGTCTAGTAATTCTCTCCCTGTTCATATCTAACAGAGAGTCTTATTATATCTATTGAATTAATTTGTTGAGTTGTGCTATCTTCTAGACACTGTTGTAGGCACTTACACTGTATAGTGGAAACACACAAAGACTCTTAGAACTATTGAACTTAAGTTTTTGTATGACAATAAATAAGAACTATGATAAGGAAATAAATTTTACAGTACAGAAATGTAAAAGATGATAATTGGTGTGGCCCAAAGAAACCCAGCAAAATGAGGAAACTTTTTCATTACTAAATAAAGAGATTGGCCTTCTTTGAAAAGATCTAAAGAATATGATGAGATTAAACAATAGTTTAATCTGGGAAAGAGTTTACCAGGTAAAGGAAACTGAATACAAAGGTGTGAATGCTCTTAGGAATATGCCTGATGTGTTGGAACAACAGCAAGGAAGTGCTGAATAGATGGCTGGGGGCTAGGTGAAGGGCAGCTAAGTGAACTGTGGGAGATGAGATTAGAGAGATGATATATTCGGATAGCGAGGTCATGCAAAATCTTGTAGGTTATTGTAAAAGCTCTGGCTTTCACTCTGATTGAAGTTGAGAGCTATTACAGGGTTCAAGCTGAGAATCTGACTTGCATGTTTAAGAGGTAATTCTGGCTGCTGTTGGAGGCAGAGATAGACTAATTAGGAGTCTATTTCAGTAGTTCATCTGAGAAAAGATAGTGATTTAGACCAAAGGGTAGCAGTGGAGGTGGTAAAAAGTGCTCAGCTTCTGGACAAATCTTGGAGGTCCATCCAACAGAATTCCTCACTGATTGAATTCAACTGTGAGAAATTAAGATTGACCAGAAGTTATCCACAGGAATGGATTGCCATTGGCAAAGATGAATAAAACTGAGGGTCAAACAAATGTGGCAGAACAGGGCGTATAGGAGTTTTCTTTTGGAAATGTTGGGTTGAGATATCTACAATCCTGTGTTTAGAGACAACCAATGGTACTTATAAGGATTTGTGTTTCAGGAGCAAGTTGTGGGCTTGACACATACAGTTAGAAATAAAGATGAAATTTGAAGTGATGATACGTGATTAGATATAGGGTAGTGAATATAGAATAGAGAAGACAAGGGACTAGAAGGAAACAAAAGGCAAAGGGAGAGGAGCAGAGAGAGGAGAGGAGGGGAAGACAGGGGACAGGAAGAGGGGAGAAGTAAGGATTAAGTCTTTATGAAGTAATATTATATGGTCAAGACACTTGCCAAAGAGATTGAGCACCCTATGAGAAGAAAAAAGCCCAGAGATAATCTGGAAACTGTTAAGAGACTGATAAAATGTGTCAAATGCAAAGCAGTTCAAGCAATGTATTGGCTAATAATTGATTGCTGGCTTTTGTACATGGAATTTATTGGTAATTTGACAGGAGCAGTTTCAGGGGCATGATGGTAGCAAAAGTTTGGAGTGCAGTTAAGAGAGAATTGCTACCTGCTTCTTATCTGTACCTGCACTCAGCAAAGCAGAAGAATGTGGAAAATCCACAATATAAGACCAAGAAGAGGAAAATTTGGGGGGAAATGTCCTTCAGTAGATAATAGGAGATGGGATCTCCCTACAGAGGAAGGCAATGGCTTTCATTAAGAACATACATGGTGATTAACAGCCAGTCAGATTGTAAAGATGAAAGAGGATGTTATGTAAGAAAGTATGATTCTGAGACTGTCACCTTCTATATTGACTGGTTCAGTGAAGTCAGGAGCAGGATCATTAACTGAAAGCAAGGATGGGGAGAGGGTATGGGCTTAGGAGAGAGAAGAACATGGAATAGTCATCAAGAATATCTTCCCAAGGGTGTGGTCCAAGCAAAAAAGCAGTGTCAACATCATTAGGAGTTTGTTAGAAATGCAGAATTTGCTCAGATGGTTAAGTATCTGACTTCTGCTCGGGTCATGATCTCATGGTTCATGAGTTGAAGCCCCACATCAGGCTCTGTGCTGACAGTGCTGAGCCCACCTGGGATTCTCTCTCTCCCTTTCTCTGCTTCTCCCCCACTTGTTCACACCCTCTGTCTCTCAAAATAAATAAATGAACTTAAAAAGAAAAAGAAATGCAGAATTATAAGTCTGTCCTCAAGCTTACTGAGTCAAAATCTGGACTTAGTATTAAAATGCCCCAACGATTTGTACGTATATAGAAGTTTGGGGGGAAAAAAACTTTTCTAGGAGAGTTAGGAGAGCAAAATGCCTCTGGAGGTATTAGGAGTGACTGGTGGTATTTCAAAAGCACTGGAGGTTGAGGTCAGAGGCCATGAATATAGAGACCAGTAATCGTGCTTGTGCATTTGTTTTTCAACCATGTTCACTTAGATGGGTAAGTATAAGGGCTGGGCAAAGAGATTTCACTGGCTGTGGTTTTGTTCATGGAAAATGGCAAAACATGAGGGAATCTCTTGCCTTATCAGATGCAGTCTCTTGTTTATTCTATTTATTCAAATGTTTTCCACTGTCTCTCTCTCAGCTTCCGTTACTTTTTGTTTCCCCATCGTCTTCACATTCTAGGTCACATGATCTCTTGACTGGATAAGTTCTAGCTTGACTTTGTGTTACTTGATCTTACCCTGTTATTCAACTGCCCTCCCACCAAAGTCCTGGAGCAGTCTTCCAAAAGCGTACTAGAGGTTATGTTCACTTCTCTGCTCAATGATCTTCAATACTTTCCTATTCTCTAACAATTTGACAGTTGAGTGTTTAAGCACCAAGATTCCATGGACTCAGTTACTGTTTAGAACCTTTTCTTTCAAATTTTCCTTTCATACATCTCATATTCCTGCTGTCTGGACTACAACCGTTTCCCTCAAGATCATCCATATTATTTTTCCTTTGCTTTTGCTTTTAACTCTGTATCTACCAATAATCCAAACCTTTTTTTTTTCTTACACCCTTAGCTTCTTGGCAAAATCCAACTCACATGAATATTGCTTTATTTGGTGACACTCTTTCAAAAAACTGTTATTTAAAACAAGCCAACCCACTACAAAAATTTCTCCTTTTGCTATTGAAACTTCATAACACTTTTTATCTCTTTTATGTTTTTCTTTAAAATTGTTCATTCTTCTGTCTGTCTCTCAAGGGTCTAGACTAATGCATTGTCGAGACTGTATCTTATTAATTACTGTATCCACAACATACAAAACCTAATATCTTATGTATAACCTGCACATCATAAATACTTGCTCAACTAATGTCAAGGAAGAGAAAAACTGAAAACCACATATTGTCTTCATTTTACTAAACATTGAGAGGCAATATAGATTAAGGAAATGAACTGAAATTACCATTCCGAGCCACTTGGATTTGCTTTCTGATTTCCTCCCACTGTGCTTTTATTTCTAGAGGCTAAATAATAAATCATACATTCAACAAATGCAAATTGAATCAATGTTAAGAAAAGTCATGTTTCGAAGAACACAGTACAACTACATTTCACAGTTAAATTGTATACATTTTATATCCAGGATGGAGATAAGGGAACCTTGAGAACTCTTACATATTTACCACTGAGGGCTCAAAACTAAGGAAATGCTTTTAAAAGATATGTTCAACATCAGTGGAACATAGTAACAGTTGCTTTTATGTAGTTATGTAGAAGCAAAACAAAACAAAAACAAACAAAATCTTTCAAAATAATGCTAAATAAAATAACATAATCCTTGTTCATAAGGCATATTTTCAGTGAGTGGAGTTATTCCATCCCTCCATGATACTCCACTTGCTCCCATCAGTAGAAATATCTTGAAGTGGATGTTTTACTTTAAATGCACAATATGAATTTTCAGATTTCAGATTTTTCTTGTACAAACTGACGTCGTCTCATCCAGTGGCACTCAGGAAAGTCATTCTAATGAATTCTCTCCCAAAGCATGGGTCTTCTGGGGCGTTTCGCTGGAATTAAGAAGGAAATGCAGAAGCAAAAGTTTCCTTACTCTAATAGGGTAGAAAAACTGTTCAGATTACTTCACTATAAAATTTCACAGCACTTTAGTTTACTGATTTATTGAATAAATATCAAAGAAAAGGATAATTTTCAAAATTATGTGACAGTGAAACAATTATATTTTTCTTCCTCTTTGTATGCAGTCATATCAGTCTACTAACATACTGAGGAACACACTTTGAAAAATACATGTTGATACTACTGATAATGTTATGCTTCAATGTTTGCCAGTTTGTTTACGTTTTACTAATCATATTGGGCATTTGTTATTCAATGTCTTCTTGCATTCATTCCTCTTGCTCCCATAGTAGCAGAAGCTCAATTTACTTTGAAGTAATTGTCTCATTTAGCACAGAGTTGATGGGAATGACAATTCCACCCCAGACCCAACTAGTGGATATAGTGATCCACCGTGGGCTATTCGTGCTTTCTCTGTTGGAATTTCAAATCTTGAGTGGAAAGACAGAAAAATAAAGAGATAATTTATTCCAGTGACAGTACTGTTGATAAGTGCGGTAGTGAACACCTCACTTTCTCCCTAAAACAAACAAACAAACAAACAAGCAAACAAACAAACAAAAAAACAAAAGGGATCCATGTTTTAATCCCTAGAACCTGTGAATGTTATCCAGGTGAGCCGAGTGTAATTGCAAGGGTTTTTAAAGGTGGAAGACGGAGGATGAAGAGGGAAAATCAGAAAAGAGAACGTGAGAAGGCTTTGCAGATGGAGGAAGAAGCTTAACTAAGGAGCCTGAGCATCCTCTCACAATTGGAAAAGGTAAGGGAATCAGTTCTCCCCATAGAGCCTCTGGAAAGGAGGGTAGCTTGCTGCACCTGTTAGCTCAGTAGGACCCATTTCAGACTCTCAAACTGTGTACAGACCTGTAAGATGATACAGTCATGTTGTTTTCAGCCACTGTGTGTGTAGTAATTTATTATAACAGTCAGCTAGCTATAGAAAAGGAATACAACAAACTTCTAGCTTGATCTCTGAAATTAACATATATCTCATCCATTCCTAAATGGTTCTTGGACTTCCTCTTACATTGTATAATTCCTTCTAAAACATTTTAATAAATTCTATGTTTGCTAAATGTATGCGGAGTCCATTTCTGAAGTTTTGTAAACAAATCATAATATAACAGGTTTATCTTTGTATTTTGGTCATCTTTTATCCTTATTAGATTATAAATACTTCATGGAAGACATCTTGATTTATTCCATGTATAAATAGAATCTAATATAATCTTATGAATTCTTTGTTATCCAATATTTGTATGCTGATCATGATTAACTGAATTCATTGAAACAAATTTACAAAAAAGATAATTCACAGCAGAACATGTCTTATGGATATTTTACTAGAAATAAAAATGGAATAATGTAAAATTAGTTGCAATCAATTTCCTCTGAGGCCTTGTTTAGATGTATGCCTGCTATTAAATAATACTAATGTATCAGTTAAACGGTTTCTATTTTCATCTTTTACTTAAGCATTTTGTATGTTACCATATTATCTTCATTGCTTTTACTCTTACTGGCAGTAATATTCCACTAGACTGTGCTACAATTTATGTGTTATTAGGGTTTACACTATTTTAATTTTTTAAGAAAATAGTAAATGTGCTTGCTTCCCTTAAATACATCCCCATGGGTTGTAGTCTTTTGTCCAGTGTAAATAATTTGATTATTTTTATTTATATATTTGGTGTTCCCCAAAATCTGTAGTCATAAATAGTCACCAACTGTGTATGAATATAAAAACATTATGTCATAATCATGCAGATTTATATCATCACCCTTTGTTTCTGCTTTTTTTCTTTACATAAACAAATTCATACAGGTAACTAGACAATTCATTTCTCTGAATTTGGCTGAATTGTTGCTATTGAGAAGTCAGCTGTCAGTAAGATTTGTATACTGTGTGTGTGTGTGTGTGTGTGTATTTTCTAGATGCTTCATAGAAAGTTTCTTTGGCATTAGTAATTCCGTGGTTTAATTACTTTATGTGTAGGTGTGAATTTATTTTATTTATCCTTCCTGGGATTATAATTAGGAATATTACGCTTACTGATTTGCTTTAGGTTGCTAGGTCTGGGAATTAGCATTTCTCAACAATTCTGGAAATTTCTTGGATCTCAGTCTTTTAAATATTTTCTTCATTGGATGTATTTTTGAAACTCTAATTTAATGTACATTTATCTTACTGTCTTGAATTTCCATGTCTCTTCAGTTCCTATTATATTTTCATTTTGTTTTCTTTCTTCCTAAAATCTGTTACAGTCTTTACATTTAAACCCATTTCATGAGTCCTTTAATGTAATCAATACTCTTCTGTTTCATATCTGCTATGTATTTATATTTTAATAATTTAAATGATTACACATACATATGTACACATGTATGTACATACATTTATATTCCTACTTTATTTAAAATTTGTAACCACATTTATTTTCTTTCTTATTTTAAAATCTACATGTTTATTTCTTAGATATTCATACCATTTTTACTTCTGTAAATATATCCATCTTATTACTTCTCATAATTAAAATATCATAAGCATTTTAACTCAAAATCTGATACCAATTTTGTTTTATTAGCTATAAATCATGTTGCCTTATTTCCTTAGCTGATTTTTGACTTTTGACTATGAAGTCATATTTTTTACAGAATGGAAATATGGTGCACATACGTTAAAGTTGAGTTACTCTGAACAAGATTTTTTGCTATCATTTGACTGTCTGGAGGCACTACAAATCTGGGATCATTTTAAATTATTTGGTTAGAATTTTTCAAATGACACGGATTGTTCAAATTTAGGTTATAAACCTGTGTCAGAACCAGATTGTTAAAAAAGAGAAAAGGGACTTTAAAAGACTATCTGTAAACTTTAAGCAAATTAACATACACAAGTAAATATGTTTTCACATTCCCTAATAACATTTGAAAGGGAGAATTCCATTCTGATGAGAAAACCACTAGTTTGAGTTGCTGCCTAACGTTTTACAACATGAGAACCCTACTCACACCCAGAGTCTGGACACTTAGATAAGGACCTGAGTTTAGGATTCCTGCCATAAATTCCCACTCTGCTTTTCCCAGGGCACCTTTTAAAATAATCACTTAGAGTTGAGGCTGCAAGAGGTTAGTGACCTCCTCCCCAGACACCTTGCAAGTAATAGGTGCTTGCTACCCAGCTCTCTCTCCTGGTCTCTGTGATCTGGGACAGAGGACTGTCCTTCCTTCATCTTATTGCACACCCTCCCCACCCCCAGCTGATTTATAGTATCTGTAGGTGATACATCTTGTGGCTTTACTTCTTTTTTGTGAGTGCAATGAAACAGAACTTTCAATCAAAATGACCCCTGGGTTTGCATTTCCTCAAAGTGGGATCTTGTATGCTGAAGGAGCTACTTGCTAAGTCCATGTAGGTGGCTTGTGGCTCCTTATTAAGTAGGTCATAATCTACATATTTTTAATTTACAACATCAACTATGGGCCCCTCATCACAGACATATATTGAGAAATTTAATTTTTCTAGAAAATTGAGTTTATTATAATATCACATAATATATTCCAGTAATAATTTATCATAGGTGGTTGCCCAGATCCTACAGGGACCATCTGAATAACAAAAGGAGGGCTGGACAGACATGGCTAACAGAGAATAGAGGCGATAAAATTATAAGGAAAGACACAACACAGCAACCCAGCTATTGCCGTGTTTTCCTTGATCTTTTGATATTATAGGCACAGTTTTAGTATTGTAGATTTCCAAATATTATGAAGAGGCTAGAATTCTAGATTTTAAAATATTGAGAGTGCATTAAAAATAAATAATAGGGGTGCCTTGGTGGCTTAGTTGGTTAAGCATCTGACTCTTGATTTTGGCTCAGATTATGATTTTTCAAAAATTCTCATTATGAAAAAAAAGGGGGCATTTTTTTTTTTACCTATGTGGTGATTCCCTGGAAATACCCCACTTGAAAGTCTTGTTTTTATTAGATTTGACTCAAACTCATGTATCACTAAAAGCTCTCCTGGGATGCATTTGTTGAAAATATTTATAGGGAGGTGTTTTAATGTTGCAGAGGCTGGAGATAAAGGATAAAAATTGATCCACATAATAAACTGTTCAAAAGCATATAGGAAAAAGCTGAAGACTAAGATGTTGCCATAACAAAATACCATAGACTGGGTGTCTTAAACAACAGAAATGTATTTCTTACAGTTCTAGAGTCTTGAAGACAGATCTGCGTGCTAACATGGTTCATTTCTGGTGAGGGCTCTCATCCTAGCTTGCAGAAGGTTACCTTCTCATGGTGTCTTCACATGGAAAAGAGAGAGATAGAGAAATATTTCTCTCTCTTCCTCTTCTTATACGGCCACAGTCCCATCAAAGTCTTTTATAACCTCATTTAACCTTAATTATTTCCCAAAGACCCTATCTCCAGATACAATCACATAGGGGGTTAGGACTTTAAATATGAGTTTTTCGGAATCTAATTTGGCCAACAGAAGACATCACAGAAACTTTGAAAAGCTCCAACATATTTCTAAGAGTCTAAAATGTCATGCACATTTGTGGAGCTGTGCAGATGCCTAGGGAAGCCCTGAGAAGGGCTTAACCTCTCACCTCTCACTCCCAATTGATCTTGAAACTATACAGGCAGGAATTAAAAGCCAAGGCAGAGTGGTAAATGGCCTTACTGAGAGTTGAACGTGTGCTACAGCATGCACATAGACATCTCACGAAGATGAAGAGACTTACTGATTTCAGGTATTTAGGGAAATCTCTCTTTAATTTTTAGCTAACCACTAAGCTAATCATGAAGAAACTTCAGTGGCCACACATGACAAGGAATATATACTTTCTAGAATTAGTCTTAAAAAGATACTGAAAAGAACAAACTACAATAAGCAACGACATAAACAAACCCTGGGGGATAGGGAAGAATAAATAGAAATTTTCTTCAAGGAAGCATGGTAGAATTGCCAGACAAAAACTTTAGTCAGCTGTTTAAATATATTTATTCAAAGAGCTAAATGCAACCATGTTCCAACCATGTCTAAAGAACTTAAAGAGAGTGTAAAGACATACATTAATTAAAAATTAGAAGTTCACTATAGCAATCAACAGTAGACTTCAGTGGACAGAAGGAAGCAGTAAACTAGAAGACAGGTCAATTGGCAGTAAAAGATATGAATAGTTGGTCAAAAATTAGTTCTTTGTAAAGATCTACAAAATTTGCCAACTTTATCTAGACTGAGCAAGAAAAAAATAGAGAAGATTCAAATTATGGAAATCAAAAATCCAAGAGAGGGCATCAGTATCCACCATACAAAAATGAAAACAACAACATCAAAAGAACTTCAGGTGTGCACCATGAATACTTATATGCCAACAAATGAGATAACCTTGTTAAAATTAGCAATTTTCTAGAAAGACACTGACTACCAAACCTGATTCAAGAAGAAATAAAAAAATGTGAATAGATTCATAATAAGAATTTGCATTAGTGATTTACAAAAATCATAAAACAAAATAACCCCCCTCCAAAAAAAAAACCAAACAAAAACAAACAAAAAAAACCAAAAATAAAAACAAAAACTCAGGAAGATATGGCTTTACTTGTGAATTATACTAGACATTTATAAAAAAAAATTACACCAATACTTTACAAACACTTTTAAAAATAAAATACTACAATTCCTAACTCATATTATATGGCCAATATAACCATGATAACAACATTCAATAAAGATATTACAAGAAAAGAACCTGCGGAACAGTATCACTTATGAATATAAATGCAAAACTCTTTGACAAAATACTAGCAAATTAAATCCAGCCACATATGAAAAGTATTATATACCATGCCCAAAAGGGATTTATTCCAGAAATATAAGGTTGGGACAATGTACAAAAATTAATAGAAAATATGTAATATAATAAATTATATTAATAAAATAAAGAACAAAAACAATGAAAGGCACTTGACCATCTCAGTAGATGCATGAAACTCATTTGAACAAAATAACAAAAAACAAAATAATATCCTTTCATGATAAAAACATTCAACAAACTCATTATAAAAGTTAAATTCTTCTATGTGATAAAGGGCACCCACGTAAACCCACAGCTAACATCATATTTAATGATGAAAGACTGAAAACTTTCCTCCTAAGATCAGGAATCACACAAGAATGTCTGCTCTTGTCATTTCTATTCAACATTGTACGGGTGGTTCTAGTCAAGGCAATTAGGGAGGAAAATGAAATAAAGACATCCAGATGGGAAAGGAAGAAGTAGATTATCTCTATTGACAGATCGCATAATCTGTAGAGAAAATCCTAAGGAACACATGCACACACACACACACACACATTAGAGCTGATAGATGAGTTCAGCTCGGTTCCAGGCTGCAAGAACAATATACACAAATCTATAGTATTTCTTTACACTCAGAATGAACAACTGAAAATGGAATTAAGAAAATAATTTCATTCAGAATATTATCAAATATAATAAAAATATATTAAAATGAATTTATCCTAAGTATCAGATGAGTATAGTGAAATAAACAAAATTATTGAAATAAAGAAGACCAAAATAAATGGAAAGACACTCGTGTTTTTGGATTGGAAGACTTAATAGGCAAAAGATGGAAATATTCTACAAATTGAAATATATATTCAACATAATTTCTATAAAAAATTTCAATAACTTTAATGGAAGAAATATACAAGCTGATCCTAAAATTCATATGGATTAGTAAGTTTCCCAGAATAGTCAAAACAATCCTGAAAAAAAAAACCAAGTATAGAGAACAGAAAATATCCTATTTCAAAGTTTACCACAAAGCCATGGTATTTAAGACATGCAGTTTGCCATAATATGTACACACAGAACCATACAGTTAAATTGGGAACCCAGAAATAGACACATGTATCTGTGGACATTTGATTTTAGAAAAGCGTGCCAAGAACATTCAATGAGGAAAGAAAAGTCTTTTCAACAAGTGGTTCTAGGATTACTAGAAATCCACATGTAAAGAACAACTATCGTGGGGTGCCTGGATGGCTCAGTTAAGCGTCTGACTTAGGCTCAGGTCATGATCTCCCAGTTCTTGAGTTCGAGCCCTGCATTGGGCTCTGGGCTGATGGCTCAGAGCCTGGAGCCTGCTTCAGATTCTGTATCTCCCTCTCTCTCTGCTCCTCCCCATTCATGCTCTGTCTCTCAAAAATAAATAAACGTTAAAATTTTGTTTAAAAGAATAACTTTGGATCCTAAATCCACACAGAATGTACAAATTAACTCAAAATGGATGGAGGCTAAATGAAGTAGTTAAAACTATAAAACTCATAGGGAAAACACAGGCTATGTCTTTGTCACTTTAGGATAGACAATGGATTTTTAGATATGACACCAAAAGTATAAGCAAAATATAGAGAAATAGCTAAATTGGATTTTATCATAATCTAAAATTTTATGCATCAAAGGACACTATCAGGGAAGTGAAAGACAAACTACAAAATAAAAAAAAATCTAAAAATCATGTATCTGATAAGCACCTAGAATCTGGGATGTATAAAGAATCATTAGAAATCAACCATAGAAATTCAAAATAATTTAAAAATGAACAAAGTATTTCAATAGCCATTTATCCAAATAAATATATGCATGGTCAACAAGTGAATGAAAAGATACTTAAAATCATTAACTATTAGGGAAATGTAAATCACAGTCATAATGAGATACCACTTAACATCCACTGAGATAGATATCATCAATGAAACAAAACATAACAAGAGTTAGTGAGGGTGTGGAGGAATTAGAACACATACATTGCCGGTAAGAATGTAAAATGGCACAATCTCTGTTGGAAACAGTTTGTTAATTCCCCAGTTAAACAGAGTTGCCATATCAACCTGAAATTACTCTTGTATTTATATACCCAAGATAATGAAAAACATATGTTCACATAAAAACTTGTACAGAAATTTCCGTAGCAGCATTGTTAATAATAGCCGATGAATGAAAATATCCACCAACTGATGGATGGATTAAAAAAAAAAAAAAGTGGTGTATCAAGGAATAAGTGGAATATTATTTAACCATAAAAAGGAATGAAGTACTGAAACATACAGACCTAATAAAAGATCTAGGTACAGCAGAGTGAGATTTAGGCAGTGAAGTTAAAAATATAGTTATAACTGGGCATAGAATATCTTCAGTATTCATTGTTTAAATTAGCTCTTTAACAAACCAGAGATGCTGGTATTATTCCACAAGTAAGGAATCAGCCTTTTTTTCTGTCACTCTCCATCTTGTGTCTTATATCATGTGCCCATAGATATAAGATGATATTTAACAAATATTTACATATTAAAAATGCTTATTTATTTTGAGAGAGAGAGAGAGAGAAAGCATGCAAGCACTGAGGGGCAGAGAGAGGGAGAAAGAGAGAGAATCCCAAGCAGGCTCTGTGCTGTTAGTAGATGATATGGGGCTTGATCTAACAAACCATGAGATCATGACCTGAGTGGAAATCAAGAGTCAGATGCTTAACCAACTGAGACACCCAGGAGTGTCAATGAATATTCACATATTTTTTATTCCTTAATTGCTCCCTCCTCTATTCTTGCTCTGGTGAATTAGTACTTATTCTTAAAAATGAGCTAATGTGTCATTCTTCTCTTGGGTATGCATTTACTTTCATAATTCAATTTGATCTTTCATCATGGCATTTTGGGTTCATAGATTTAATACATCATATTATCATTACAAAGATATACAACATTTTTTATCCAGTGGTTTCATAAGTGTAGGGATAAGGTGGTCATAATTCTTCCTTCTTTCTTTACTTCCTTTTCCTCCTTCCTTTTTTTTACTTTTCTTTTTTTTTTAACCATTATGGTACATTTATTATATCTCATCAGTAGATAATAGTTCTTGGCTCAAACTAGATGTCTACATATCTCTGGAGGCAAGAGAAACAAAAGCAAAAATGAACTACTGGGACCTCATCAAAATAGAAAAGCTTCTACACAGGGAAGGAAAGAATCAGAAAAACTAAAAGGCAACCAACGGAATGGGAGACAGTATTTGCAAACAACATATCAGATAAAGGGTTAGTGTCCAAAATCTATAAAGAACTTATCAAACTCAACCCCCAAAAAACAAATAATCCAGTGAAGAAACGGGCAATGAATAGACACTTCTCCAGAGAAGACATCCAGATGGCCAACTGACACATGAAAAAATGCTCATCACTCATCATCAGGGAAATACAAATCAAAACCACAATGAGATACCGCCTCACACCTTTCAGAAAGAGTAACATTAGCAATTCAGGCAACAACAGATGTTGGCAAGGATGCTGAGAAAGAGGATCTCTTTTCCACTGTTGGTGGGAATGCAAGCTGGCACAGCCACTCTGGAAAATAGTATGGAGGTTCCTCAAAAAATTAAAAATAGAACTACCCTATGACCCAGCAATTGCACTACTAGGTATTTATCCAAGGGATACAGGTGTGCTATTTCAAAGGGACATTTCCACCCCAGTGTTTATAACAGCACTATCAACAATAGCCAAAGTATGGAAAGAGCCCAAATATACATATATACACACATATACAATGGAGTATTACTCGGCAAAGAATGAAATCTTGCCATTTGCAACTACGTGGATGGAACCGGAGGGTATTATGCTAAGTGAAATTAGTCAGAGAAAGACAAAAATCATATGGCACTACTCATATGAGGACTTTAAGAGACAAAACAGATGAACATAAAGGAAGGGAAACAAAAATAATGTAAAAACAGGGAAGGGAACAAAGCATAAGAGACTTTTAAATATGGAGAACAAACATAGGGTTACTGGAGGGGTTGTGGGAGGGGGGATGGACTAAATGGGTAAGGGGCATTAAGAAATCTACCCCTGAAATCATTGTTGCACTATATGCTAACTAACTTGGATATAAACTAAAAAATAAATTCAATTAAATTAAATGGTAAAAAATATATTGAATACATTTTTTCATGTTTATTTTTATTTTTGAGGGAGAGAGAGGCAGAGAATGAGTAGGAGAGTGGCAGAGAGAGAGAGAGAGAGATGCAGAATCAGAAGCAGACTCCAGGCTCTGAGCTGTCAGCACACAGCCTTATGTGTGGCTTTGAACTCACAGACCACGAGATCATGACCTGAGCTGAAGTCAGATGCTTAACTGACTGAGCCACCCAGGCACCCCTATGTTGAATATATATTTAAAATTAGGGGCGCCTGGGTGGCTCAGTCGGTTGGGCATCCGACTTCAGCTCAGGTCACGATCTCGCGGTCCGTGAGTTTGAGCCCCGCATCGGGCTCTGGGCCGATGGCTCAGAGCCTGGAGCCTGCTTCCGATTCTGTGTCTCCCTCTCTCTCTGCCCCTCCCCCGTTCATGCTCTGTCTCTCTCTGTCTCAAAAATAAATAAACGTTAAAAAAATTTTTTTTAATGATATTTGATGAGAGTTTATTTCTTGCCCAAACTCGCAAGGCTACTATGCGTTATTGAGATTGATTTAAATCTTCTATATTTGAGTACTATATTAAAATCTAGTGTTGGGGTGCCTGGGTGACTCAGTCGGTTAAACCTCCAATTCTTGATTTCAGCTTAGGTCTGATCTCAAGGTTTGTGAGATCGAGCCCCAGATCAGGCTCCATGCTGTCAGCACAGAGCCAGCTTGGGATTCTCTCTCTCCCTCTCTCTCTGCCCATCTTCCTGCTCAGTCTCTCTTTCTCTCTCTCTCTCTCTCTCTCTCTCTCTCAAATTAAGTAAATATGCAAAAAATTTTTAAAAATGAAATACAATGTTTATTACATTTCAATTATTTTTCTAATATGTATATAGATATACAAGATTAAATACTTGTATACTACTCAAATAATAGTGGGTTTCTATTTTAATAAAATATCTGTAGAAAATATATATACATACAGGCACACACACACATTGGGTTGTGTTCTTATAAGTTTATATATTTACATATATGCTCTTTGTTTTATGGGATTCAAGTTAAATTACATACTTTAGATTTGGAAGTAGGATAAAATAGTTAATTTTCTTTTGTACATCATCCAATTAATATTTAGGGTGGTCCTGTGAATCAAGAACAGGATCTTTTTTTAATCTTTTGCTTCTTTTCATAATTTCTCTTCTCAAGTCCAAGGTAGTAAGTGTGGACAGCAGTAATTGTTGATGGATTTAGAAGCCTCCCCTTCATCAGCCTCAGGATAAGTGATATTAATTCTTTATCGTTGCTTCTAAGCACATTCAGTTTTTAAACTGTATTTCTACAATGCCTACTATTAATTTTCACAAATCCCTACTGAATGTCTATTTTTTGATTGAGGTGACAGAACTACATTCTTAAATAGAACCTATCTGAGGTCCTACATAACTAAATTTCAAGAGAACAAGAGAAATTTCTGGAGGCTTTAAAGGAGAATCCATCCCTTGCCTTTTGCAACTTGTATAAGCCATCTGTATTCCTTGATTTAGGGCCCCTTCCTCCATATTCAAATCCAGCCAGGTAGCATATTTAAGTCTCTCTCTCTGACTCTGACTCTCCTACCTCTTTCCTATAAGGATCTTTGTGATGGGTCTACAGAACAAACCAGGATATTCTCACTATATCAAGATCATTAAGTTAATCATATTTGCAATAAGTTTTTGCTACATATAAAGTAATAAGAGTCACAGGTTTAAGAGATTACAATATTCACACAGTGAGGAGCTATTTTATTCCCTTCTGTACTACCCATTTATATCCTTGGCCATTTTCTCCAAGTGCCCAAACCAGTAGTCACCAAGAGTACCTATACTCACAAATTCCTTTTCTTGACACCATGGAAAATACATTCTTTTTTTCAGTTCCATCTAAGGGAAGGACTCCATTTATCACAACTTCAGCCAGGGGGGTGCTGTTTTCAGAATAAAGACATGCTGAGCAAACCTTCTAAACAAGTATCATTCTCTAACTCACCATAAGTGAAACATCATGCTAGATTTTATTGGAAATAAATCAATTAGAAAGCATGAATATTGCCCTCCAGCTAAGTTCAATACAGTTTCTAAGGGAAACCTACTAGATATTGAACTGATATAAATCTGGCTTTAATGATGCTATAACACAGGCACAACATTATAGAAGTATATCTTTCAATTGTTTGGACCAACCATATGAATTATAAACATACAGTCTATCTCGCTAAATGCCTCCATGTTGTGTTATAGATATTCTAGTATTCCTTTGGCAGAGGAGGCATTTAAGGCACAGAGATGTCACATAACAATACTAATTTGCTGAATCTAATAAACTGTGAAACTGTGATTTTAGCTCAACTGTGTAGGGTTCCGAAATGTCTAGTAATTTAATTGTGCCTTGTGTTCTGACATACTATTGAGAGATGATACTTGAAATCTATTGGGTGATAACCATTGTAATTTGTATCTTCCCCCCAAAAAATTTTGGCATGAGTTATGGAACCTGGGTTATATTCTCAAATTCTGAGTGCCTCCAATCTCTTTTCTATTTTTGAAGTAGAAAGTAAATAAATGGCTCTCTAGACTTATTTTGCAGATCTAATGAGGTAAGTGAACCCTTTGTGAAACACAAAGTACTTAGATTTGTGTTTTTTTCCCCTTCCTTTACCACAAAGAATACTACTGAGACCACTGACTGAAGGCCAATCACACTGAAGACAAATGTTAGGTCTTAAGCATGCTGTAAAATAAAATCTATCTCTATATGAATTATTATCAAGTTATCTTTATCACACACTTGAAGCAACATAAAATTTTTTAAATGTTATGCCAACTTGTGACTGAGCATATGAGTGCACAAAGCCAGTTTATTCACTGGGTATTTTGGTCCACAAAATAGCCTTACCAATCTTTGGAGCAGAACTTTTGCCTGGAGCTGTCTTTAATAATATATTAGGCATTAAATGTATGAGCATAACCCAAGCACATCAGTATTTTTTAACTGCCCTGAATTCCATATTCTTATGTACCAGCACTCCTTCCTTTGTCAAAGAAATATAATTTATTTAAATGCAGAATTTCTTATTCTCTTTGTTGTGTGTACACGTCCACATGGAATATATTTTGTTACCCTATTTTTAATTGGTAGTACTCAATAACTAATACTTTCATACTCACTTCACCCTAGACTTGTAAGAACTTCTTAAACTGTTATAAATAGAAAAAAATATATATGTACAAGTTAAATCTAAGCGATAATAGCCCCGTGGATAGTGGCATAGTTAGAAGTGGATGGCATGAAAAAGTAACAAGCAGCATTGTGAACTGGGTCGAATTTAATAGGGGGCAATGCCAAGAAGGATCTTTTTATTTTTTTTTCCCTTCAAGTCATGCTCAATTCACTAGGTGTTGTTCACTAAAATCTCAATTAGATGCAAAGACTGAGTACCGTGGGGCTCCCCAGATCAATTATGTGCAGGTCGATCACTGAGCGACCATCAATAAAGTAATCAAAGCTGAAATATATTCCACTTACAGCTTTTTGTTTCCAACAATCTAAGAAGTAACTGTAATCATTATTCCCTTCAGCTCTGCCACTTGGAAGACTGACAGAGGAAGAGCTTCAGGAGGAAAGGTCTTCCTCATTGGATGAATTGGGAGGTGAGTGCTTGAGTCTTAGAGGAGCAAGACTGAGGGATCAAGTCTGTATCATTGGTATACATTAATATTCAAAAGTTACATTGTTAACTTCTCTAAAGAAGACCATAAAAGTTTGCAGCTAGTCACTCAAATTCAAAAGATATCATGGGACAGGGTTACTCTCCCTAAAATTCTTCACCTGAATTTAAACCAAGGTGTAGTATTACTTGTATTAATATTTAAAATGATTTAAATTACCATAACGGTGTTCTGTACAGACCCTGAGGGGACTCCCACAATGACTTCTCATTTTTGGAGATCCAGGAACTTGGGTCATCTCTTCTTTAGTTGGGGACACAACCAGTGAGTTGCCTCTAACCGACAGAATATGGCAAGGGTGATGGAATTTCACACTTTTGATTAGGTTATGTTACAGGGTAAAGGCGAGGAGATGTCACTCTCATGATTATCTGTTCTGTAAGATTCTGTCCTAGCATACTCTTCTGCTGGTCTCAACAAAAGCAAGCATCCATAATGTGAACTACCTGTAGAGAGGGCCACGTGGCAAGAAACAGAGCTGAGCTCATAGATGAGCTGGCAGCTAATAAAAATATGGAGACCCCAGTCCCATAATTGCAAGAGGATCACTTTTGCTACTAACTTGATGGGACTGGGAAGCAAGCCTTCCCAATTTGAGCATTTAGGTGAGTGTGTAGCATAGCTAACACCTTGACTGCAGGTTTGCGAGACACTGAGTACAGGATTTTCAGGTAGATTGTGCCTGAACTCCTGACCCATGGGAAATGTGCAAAATAAATGTGTATTGGTTTAAACCTCTAAGCTTGTGGCATTTTTTTACATGTCATTGAACACATATACAGTATAAAAGAATAATTTTCGCATATATGATTGATGGCAAGTATTTCTTATAAAACAACGTTTCAACATATAAGCAAGTATTTATGAATAGTAAATTTGCTGTATGACTGTTTCCTTTGAAATGAGTTACTTTTTTTAAGTGAGAGGGCAACCACTGCACAGTGTTTAGGAACATGAGCTCTGCCTTTCTGGGATCAAATCCCACATCTTCGACTTTCTAGCTGTGTTATTCTGAGCAACCCATGAAAGCTGTCTGAGCCTCAGTTGTATCATCTGAAAACTGGGTCATATGTCTCATATGTCTCACAGCCTCGCTATGAACATTGACTGAGTAAAAATCATGTTGTTTGTATTTTCTGAAGTACTGAAATATTTTGGTTTTTTTCCAGTATAATTGTACTGTAAAGGGTGTTATTTCTGCCAAAATAATTAATCTTCCAAAGGGAAATGCATAGTTCCTCCCATTATACCTAGAATTAATGTCAGGAATAGAACAGGCTGTGGAATGATGAAAATTTGCAGATGTCCACAATTGAAAGAAAGTAAATTCAATGAAAGAGGAAAAAGAACATTGAGAAATAGTCACAGATTCATACAGATAATTTGCAGCAGATTGCAGAAGTCAGAGAAAGAGCATGCAGAACTTCACTTTTAGAGAAAAGTGAACTTCATTTCCTGTAGTTAAAACAAAGTTCCAATGTAATAGTTTTGGTTAAAAAGAAAGCTGTAAAAGAATGGAATGTTAATAAGAATGTGTAAACAGGAAACAGAAAGATTAGTAAAGGAATACTTATGCCAACAGTAAACTTTAAAGGAATTCTTTAAGGCAAAAGTCACAAAACTCACTGAGGGAAGAAAGGCAAAAGAATGCCTCATCCAGGCACATATTCCACAGAAGGACAAGAGATCATCCTCACCTGTTCCTGGCTGGAAAATTACTGTCATTTGCCTTATGATGTCATATCAAAGGTACAAACTTAGTATACTGACATTTTGTATTTCTATTTTTTGCATACACTTTTAATAAACAGTCTGTATATAAATCTATCCAATATATGATCTGATTTGGGCAAATATATTTTATTGGCTTCTCAGTCAACGAATGCAATTTGTCCCTGGAATTGTGTTGTTCAATGGATTGGCCCATGGTGAATTTTCATTAGATTTATCTCTCAGGCATGAACATTTTACTCAAGATCCTTGCACCCAAAATGAGCCGATGTATTTGGCACAGTGTCCTTGATTTAAGTAGACATTATGTTGAGTTACTTTTCCAATGACTACATTTGATTTAATTGCCTGTTAAATGGTTATATTCAGGAGACAAAGTGATTGAAAAATCATGATCCTCTGAGTCAAAATTTCTTTTTCTTTTGAGTAAAGAGGATATTTTAGTGTTCTGCTATGAAGATTACATAGCTATAAAAAAATCAACTTCAGAGGAATACAAGCTTCTGGTAAAAAATAAAGCAAACTTCAATCCATTTGCCATTCAGTCCATTTGCCATTCAGTCCATTACCGAGAGGCAAAGCTAGATGATGAGCAGGAAAGGGGGTACTTAACATAATTTTTAAAGAAGCTTCAGATTTTCAAACTTTTAAAGCTTACTTTATATTATTGTAATAAATCATAAAAATATAACTAACCAATCTGAGTAAACATGACCTTTTTTTAAGGATTTGTAAATATCACTCTATTTTTCTCTGTCACTCTTCTCTAATTTGGGAAGATAAATAGAGTACAAATATTGCTTAGATACTGAACCAGCTAGTCATTAGTATTTAGAGTCCCAGTGGCTTTTCCCCTGAATGGCCAACACTTTCCAATAATTTTATACACTCTCAGTTAAATACTTCCCAATGTAATAACATTGCATTTATTTTTTTTTTTAATTTGTATAATGAGATTTTCATTCTGAATGTTAAATCTGCCTATATTAAAACATGATATATGTAATTGCTTAATTATCTATGAAAAACTTCAGAAACAATTTTCCGAAATACAAAATAATGGGCACAATTGTGTATATATACATGTGTACATATATTTTTTAAGTTTATTTATTTTGAGAGAGAGAGAAACAGAGTGTGCAAGTGGAGAAGGAGCAGAGAGAGAGAGAAAGAGAAGAGTCCTAAGCAGGTTCCTCACGGTCAGCGCAGACCATGATGTAGGGCTCCATCTCGTGAACTATGAGACTTCAGCAGAAATCAGCAGTCAGATGCTTAAATGACTGAGCCATCCAGGTACCCCCATGTGTACATATTTTTAAAAGGTTGCTGTTTCTATTCTCTTTTCAGGGTTTATATCTACCTGCCATAAAATTTTATCTCAATTGATTCTGTTACTCCAATGTGAATGTAGGCAATAGTGCTTTTTGAACTATATGGATATTAGAAGTCTAACATTTCATGTGACTATTTTTAAAGCATTTATGGCAAATTTCAATGGATTATATCAGATCTGGTCTACTCAACTGGTCTACTCATTGCCAGATGGTAATGTATACCATGAAGATGCAATAAAGCATTTCCCAGGTAAGTATTTATAAATAATAGAGATACATACATACATACATACCGACAGGTATTTAGCAGTAGTAAACTATTCTTGAATTCTGTACATAGTCACATAATTAAAGAGACCAAATCTAAAAATAATTCCAAAGAGAAGAGACAGATTATTTTGAAAGAAAAAATAGTTTTACCAGTGAAGGGAATGATTGCAGTCAACATTTATTAAGCATTCACTATATGTCAGTACTTCTCTTAAGAAATTGATAGGTATTGGAGATGTTGCTACTTGTATAGTTGGGTGTATATATATCTTACATATATTTTTAAGTAGGCTCATTAACTTGCAGACATAATAAATAATAGGCAGATTCAAAATACTAAACCTAGTTCACCCATTGTTTATTCCCCAAATCCTATCAAGTGCTGACATTGTGTTATTCAGTGAGTGAGCAAGAGAAATGCTTCCTGTTCCATGGAGCTTCAAATCTACTAGGGAGTAGATTTGTGAATGTCTAAACATGTATTCATTTATTTATTCATTTAACAAATGTTGGTAAATAATTTTAATTCTGGTATATCTTAAATGGCTTTAAAATATTTTCAATATGGACATTCATTACAAATCCTCACATTTGAAATAGAAACTATGTACAATTGCAGTGATATAAATATATGTATACTGATGTATATATGGTTTTATATATGTGCTATTAAAATATTTTTCATTATTCTTAAAGATATTTATTTTCCGAAGTACATTTATGGCATTTTATGCACAATTAACTGTACTTCAATAACAGGAATGGGAACGGTAATTAGGGAAGACAATATCAGGTTGTTGCTTATCTGCTTATATGAAGAGAAGGCAGACAGCAGTGTGCAATCTATATGTTTTGCTGCATTTACCATGAAAATGTGACTGTCACTTCACTGGGAACAGTGATATAGAAAACACATAGTAAATCTGAATACTAAATTTGAAAGGCCAAAAGGTGATTCACTCAAAGTGTGGCATTAACATAAATCCCAAGCCATGGATTGATGGGTCCTGTAATGACAAATCAGTAAGCTCTATGTTGATGTTAGTAAATAATATTGGAAATATGTGTTTCTAAAAATAATATATTTAGTTTCCCGAATTTCTAAAAATAAATTAAATTTGCTTCAAGAAGTATGTTACTTGTATGGAAGACAGTTCTTTGTCTACTACTCAGTTCATTTATTCCTTTATGAAAGGAGAATTTTTCGAACATGTTAATCATGTCTCAATTTGGCCAATTATTTTTCAGTAAAATAGATATATTTTTAACATCTAAAGGATTGATTTTTAGAAAACTGATGGAATACATGACTAACCACATAATGAGGTCATTGAAAGTACATCATATACTGTGCTAATACTGTTTATTGATCAATTATTTTCTTGATAAATTATCCTTAGTGGAAATAGCATTATTGATATATATAACAGTGGTTGCCACTTTTTTTTTTGCCACCTCATTTGATTGGTTTAAAATGTTTAATTCTCGTGTATAAGTTCATGTAAGTGTTTATACACTCAGTTATTTTGTGCTTAGTTTTATATTTTGTTTATGTGTAGTCGACATACAGTGTTATATTAGTTTCAGGTGTACAACGTAATGAATCAACAATTCTATAAATTATACAATGCTCACCATCAGCGTAGTTCCCATCTGTCACCACACAATGTTATTACAGTATTATTGACTGCATTCCCTAGGCTATACTTTTTATCTTCGAGACATTTATATTACAATTGAAAGTTTGTGTCTCTTAATCCCTTCGCCTAGTTCATCCATTCTCCCACCCACCGCCCCTCTGGCAACCACCAGTTTGTTCTCTGTATTTATGAGTCTGTTTCTGTTTTGTGTGTGTGTTCATTTGTTTTGTTTTTTAGATGTCACATAATAGTGAAATTATATGGTATTTGTCTTTCTCTGTCTCACAGTTCACATAGCATAACTTCTAGGTCTATCCATGTCACAGTGGCAACATTTCATTCTTTTTAATGGCACAGTGGAAAAGAGTGTGGAGGTTCCTCAAAAAATTAAAAAATAGAAATATCATATGATCAAAGAAAAAGAAAACACTAATTTGAAAAGATACACGTGGGGCGGGGCGCCTGGATGGCTCAGTAGGTTAAGCGCCAGGCTCTGGATTTTGGCTCAGGTCACAATCTCACGGTTCATGGAATCAAACCCAGGTTGGGCCTCGGGCTAAGAGCACAGAGCATGCTTGGGATTCTCTCTCTGTCTTTCTATGCCACTCTCCTCCTTGCACATGCTCTCTCTTTCAAAATGAATAAACTTGTTAAAAAAAAAAGAAAAGATATGTGCACCCCTATGTTTAGTCAGTTATTCTTTCAGAACACATGTATTTTAAATATGTAAGTTAATATATGTGTATAATTCTTCCTTTGTTTACTTTCATAGGTAAATACATGTATATTTCTGTGTGTGTGTGTGTGTATGTGTGTGTGTGTGTGGCATTGTAGAAATGACACAGATTTGCAATTATGAAACCACAGTTTTCTGTGAAATAATGATGGTTTTATTTGCATTGATTACAAGGTATCTGTAACAATTGGTAACAAGAGCAAATCCATAGAAGATGTGGGAATATCAATATGCCTTTTAGTCACAAATAATGAAGATGTATATCCAGGGTCCAGTGAGTTTCTGAAAATTATTTCTCAGCTCTCATAGTGATTGGAAGTACAGTAAAATCAGTTTGGGTTGATTAGATAGAAATGACAATATCAAATGAAAGAAGTTAGTAAATTATAAGATCCTTCAATATATACTGTATTTTGCAATGATATAAACTGTATTTTAATGATATATACAATGATATCTATGTCTGTATTTTTCTATCAACTATTTATCTATATATTTTGTACTTATTGTAATTTTTCTTGCACTGATTTTCCTCTCCTAAACTTCCATATAGTTGAGTTGTCAATATGATATTCTCAAAGTAAAATGGAACCTTAAGAAAATACTTAGATAATTCAAGCAATAACATGAAAAGCCTTACTAATTAAGGAAGAGAGAGATGTAGGAAAATTGATGTTTTCAGAATCACTGACTCCCCAGTTTTATTTCTTTATTTCTTGACTCAATAATTAGCAGCCATAGGCGATGAAGTTTATGTACAAAAATAGACTGAGAGCTGATATTCTATTCCTCCAATTATAGTGGTATTTCTAATTTTAAAATATCTTGTTAAAAGATATGTAACAACAACCCTCAGTTATTAAATAACAGCATCCCCTGTTATTTCTTACTTCTGATTTTATTGTAATGCATTTTTAAGTTGATATTTATACAGTTATGAATTAATACTTTTAAGATTAGCTTTAAATAAACTCTTCTGAGACATACTATTAATTTGAGAATACATTAACATATAATATTCAAGCATGTAAACCACAGATTTGCATTTTTCCACCCACTTCTACAAAACCGACATTTACAATTTAGAACTTTCTCAAGGAGTAATTAGGTTATTTTAGAATTTTATCAGAACTTGGATTCAACTTTTATGAAAATAATTTTGAAATGGCTTGCTTGTAGAAATTCATATTACATTGCCATCAGGAAATCAGTTTGGACTACTTGGAAACTCTGGTCTCATCTAAATTACCACTGCTTCTCTTATTTTTCTGTTGAAATATCCCATTAGTATAAACTTTCTTTATAGGAAACTAGACATGAATAAAAGAATTGTTTTCTTTATTCTGTATTTGCTCCCTTTTAGGGGTGATATGATTTCCTAGTGAGTTTTAAGTCAGATCACCTTAAGGCAAAGTGTGGAATGTACATGGATGCTGTCTCTGTTTAGACGTTTACTGAATCCATCACCTAAGGGGATGCAGGAAATGGGCAGTGTAGAGTAGGCCTCATTTAACAGTATGGATTTAGCTTAGGTCTATTAGAGACACTACATATAGAGAATATGTAGAGGAATTTTATATTTGCAATATTTTGGGGAAAAAATAGTCTGTACCCAAACTTTCTGTGCTGAATTGAAAGTAAACGGAGGAAGAGAAGGAGCTAATATTAGGTTCTTCCATGATCCAATAATGGGAAAAAGGCATGTATATGCTACATTGTGTCCCTTTTTCTTTGGTGGGCTTTCATTGGAATTTTGGCTTTTTTCTTTCAAATATTGATTTATTGAAAATTCTTTAGCTACATATGTGTTACTAAAGGATTGTAGTGCCTTCCCCCCCGCCCCGCCCACCCCCGTAGAAGTTCTGTTAACAATAGTAGCTAAAAGTTTTGCTTGTCTTACTGGTGATGATTGTGTCTGAAATTTAGAGAACATTTAGTATATTTTATTTTCAATATTCTTGGCCACGGAAGTTTTCAAATTTTGCAATATTTGAAATGTTTTCTATTTTTAAGTACATATGTACTACTTATGACTAGGAGTCACCTGAAAACAGATGAATCCATTGGTTGTTTTTCTCAGGATCAGCATTTCATGACATTATAACCACGTAAAAGTCAATCTTGAAGAAGCATATTCAGTGCATATTTAACATCCTCACATACACATTCCCAATGTCAAGACAGTCACTTGTTTGGGAATGACTATGACAGCTAAAATTTCCCAAAAGGTCCATTAAGATGTCCTTAGACTAAAAAGAAGAGGATGTATACTGACATCCTTAAAGCAAGGAGGGGTTCATGTTTCATGGATATTTTCATGTTAAATTTCTTCTTCCTTGGTGAATGTCAAAGAACTTAGGGCTTTTCCATGTAATTGACAAGATTCTGATGTATTTTAGAAGAAAACCATCAGTTCTACATGTAAATCTCTCTGTTGCCCACATATGAGTTAATTCTCTTTAGAACAAAGTCAGGTCTGATTGATAACTGAATAAGAACATCATCTTCTTACTTTCGGGATCTCAAGCATGAAACTGGCCCTTCATCCAATAACAAATATCTGCACAGCAAACACTTGTACCACAAACAAGGCTGTCTTTGTAGATAAATAGAGACTTTCTTTGTTGTCAGCTACTTATGCTTCTCAGTTTATTTCCTAGTTCTGCTTTAATTTCCAGCAGACATTTGTTAGCAAATTAAGAGCCAGACTACTGATATTTATTACTTGCATTACTTTTTTGATGGTTTAAGTTCTGTTTTTACCTTTAATTATTCTGTTTCACATTATATTTATTTGTCTAAACCCTCTCAAATCCTTTTGGGTATATATATATATATATATATATATATATACACACACACATACACATATATCTATATACATATCTATATACATATCTATATACATATATATGTATGTATATGTATGTATACATATATACATATACATATGCATGTGTGGTATTTTCTCCGAGTCAGTATAAGGTAATAATATACTCAAATGCTGAAGGAAAATAAACCTACTGAGAAGAGCTCTTTTCTCCATATCTTTGAAAATGGATATATTAATCACTGTAAGAATGAAAGTCATAGGGGAGGAAGGAGTAGTTTAGAAACTAAGATGGGATATGACAGGAAATCATTAGAAAAATCAATATGTTTAAATGATGAAAGATCAAAGCATCATATTTCTAAGAAATGTACAAATATCAAATAGAGAAGTTTCATTTTCAAAAAGCAGTGTTATTCTACTCTGGGGGAAAACACGGGATCAGGTATAAAACATGGTAATAGGGAATCTAAAGTAAAATTTAGTGTTTTGTAGAAAGTGGAAATGATGCCGAGTTCCAGGAAATAAGGAAAATTGTGATGGATTACAGCATTCCATTTGAGAGTGTTGCTGATAGCAGTTCATTATAAAAGCTGTATCTGTATGTGTGATTGTGCATGTGTGGCATATGTTTATGCATGCGGTTATGCAGGAGAAAGAGAGAGATACAAAGACTTAATTTTGTGAATTTTCACAACTCTCCTAATTTTAAAAATAAAGTTTAACATGCATATATTCTAAACCAGTGACTCCAATTCCAGGAACTTACCTAAGAGTAATTAATAGAGATATCCACGAAGTGATGTACAGTAATCTTTATAATAGCTTACTTCCAATGAATCTAAACTAGGAACAAACCAAGTATACACCACAAACACAAAAATGAATAAGCAGGGGCGCCTGGGTGGCTCAGTCGGTTAAGCGTCCAACTTCGGCTCAGGTCATGATCTCACGGTCCGTGAGTTTGAGCCCCGCGTCGGGCTCTGTGCTGACAGCTCAGATCCTGGAACCCGTTTCAGATTCTGTGTCTCCCTCTCTCTCTGTCCCTCCCCTGTTCATGCTCTGTCTCTCTCTGTCTCAAAAATAAATAAACATTAAAAAAAATTAAAAAAAATTAATAAGCAAATTGGGCATTTATTAGCATAAATATTAATTACTTTTGTATATTTTAAATTTATTCATTTAAATAGAATTTACCTAAAAACTGTAAACAGATATTAAATTCTAGTTAAAAATACAAATACTGTGGCATTTGGAGTGAGGCGTACAGTTGCCTGAAACTTAATAAGACATATTGATAGCGGCTACAGGGAAGGATTTGTGTGCCATAAAACAAATATGACAAAATGCTAATAATTATAGAATTTAAGTTGTTGGAATATGTTTATCTATGGTATAGGTATTTCAAAATTTATCTACGTTTAGAATACTAACAATAAAATGTGGGGGATAAATTAAAGGAAAATAACACAGGAGAAATAAAATCTTTTATGTCTACATGTATATTTATTTCTATACACATCTGATACATATAATAAGAAGCAATATTAAATTTTTTTTGCAAATAAACAGATAAAAAAATAAAGTCAATAAAACATATTAAGCTTTAGAAAATATATGACAATTCTTAAGTATTTAGGGTTGAAGTACATTAGTGTATACACTCTCTTTGGAATGCTTGAACTGGTACCTTCTGTATGCTGGTCATCTCTGCTAGTTACCTAAAGTGGGGTCATCTGTGCACAGTCTCCTCTACTAGTTATCTTAAAGCGGGGCCTTCTGTGTGTCACTGTAGGAGAGATTGGAACAAGCCTTCCCACATGCCAGTCAAGGCATACATTAACCTCCACAGGGCCTGGAACACGTAGTCCTGAGGGAGATCATTGTATGGGCACCAACAAGATGGAGGATCAAAGATGGAGTCAGTGTTGTCAGCACTCCCACTACATAGGGTCCATAGAATATTTACCAAAATAGAAATATGCTGGAAATGAAGCAAGAGTGCCCCTTTATCAGTGAGGAGTTAGAAAAAATTGAAAGATAACAAGAAAACACCAAATATTTGGAAATCAAGTGGGATTTTTATATATAGCCAAGAAACACACACAAAATGAAAATTATAGAATGTTTCGTACTCAGTGAAACGTAAAATACAGCGTTTATAAACTTGTTATGCAAATTATGTGTATTTAGAGGAACATTTTATGGCATATATATGTTGTTAAAGTTTTATATATGCATATGTAATCAGTATTTTATTATTTCAATGTTTTATATATGTATATAAGATATACATATGTATGCATGTATATGTATAAAATATGTATATGAAATCATATATATTAAGTACATCTATGTAAATTAAAGAAATAATAATTTATATCACTACTTATATTTATTAACGTTCATTGTTAAAGAACAATGATAAATTGAAAAAATGGAATCAAGGAAATAGAGAAGATGTGTTTAGCAGGAGCAGGCATATGGATGGCATGACGGAGTCTCAGTGATGGTGACTTCTTGGCCTTGCTTATTTTTAAATGTATGTTCATTTTATTTTCTAATAATTCACTTAGCTATGTTCTCTTGATTTGTGTACTTTTCTGAAAATATGTTACATTATATGAAATAATAGTCCAAACTTGGCCATTTTGATTTTTTCCCCTATAACTTTTCAATCTCTCCCCCCACCCCCATCCCACATTGATGAGATCTAAAGGAAAAACAGATCTCAACTGTGGTGTCAGGGGATTTGGAGTGGGTCGAGGCTGGCACTGTGTTGGGGTGCCTCTTATTCACGATCATAAAGTGTAAAAAAGAGAGACAATCGTGAGAAACCATTTTTTACATGCTACCATGTAAAGGCAAGGAAGAAAACCAAAATGAGGAGCAGTTCAGCTAGGGAAACACTGAGATCCAAATCAAGATGGGGATAGAAGTAGGTTGAGGAGAAGCTGGATGAAAGGTTTGTTTGTTTGTTTAACTATGAGAAAAACTCTATTCTGTGGCAGATAAATAAAACAAAGCAAAATATAAAACAAAAATATTTGTATTCATCTTGCAAAGAGTCAGCACTCCTCAAGTTGGGGTGGCTTTAATTCTGCCCCTGATTGGTTGCATTGGCTAATACCTGTCAAGTCATATCCAATCTGGAGCTCTGAATGTCTATTTCATCTCTTCTCTCCATCCCACCCTCTTTCCTAAGAAGTGTCTTTCCCTATGGTTAGAACAATAGGTACCACATCACTTCATGACGAATAATCCCTAGTATGGTCTCATGGAAACTCATTATATCTGTTTTCCTATGATGAAAATTGGAATACTAATGGCTAAAATATCCACATAAGATTTTATATAATTGGGAATACAAGTGAACTCCATCATCACTGCCACCACCACCACCATCATCATTATCATCATCATCTCAAAGATTTTCATAGTCCTGTTCACAAATCAGGCTCTGCTCTGAATGCTCAATTAATCTTTAGAGCAGGCCCATCATATCTTTAGAAGATGTGGGTACTATCATAAACCCCATATATACATGAAGACACTCAGGTAGGAAATGTTGAATTTCCTTGGTAACAGAGCTAATAAATGATGACTTAATTTAAACCAAGGTAGACTAGCTCAAAGGTATGACCTTAGCTATTTTGCTGTAATGCTTCTTATAGATGCAAAACACACAAATATGCCCAAATATATGCATTTTCTTTCATCTACTGCCACCTAACTTAATTTTTTCAGTTAAGATTTCTGAGTTAGTTAATCTAATGTATCCTAATTTTAGATCTCATTAATTAAAAAAAGAATCTTTGACTTTTTTTTAACTAAAGAAAAATAACCAGAAAGTGATTGAATCTTTACTGACTAGCTTTTGCCTTTTACCCTTTAATCACATGGCATTATGCAACTAGAAATTGAACACCTGCATTCACATACCTGTTCATTGACTTCCCAGTTGTATAAGGTTGTGCAAGTTACACAGACTTCCATAACTTGATTTCCCCTTATAGAGTTCATTTAATAATCCCTGCTCCAGAAGAAAGTATTAAAAAATAACAGGTAAAACACATAAAATTCTTCATACAGTGGTTGAAAGAAAGAAACAGAGCCAACAGGAAAGAATTGTTAAAAGATAAACTGAAGCATATTAAAAAAACTTAAGTTTATTTGAGCAAAAGTGAATTCAAATTGGGCAGTCTAGCAGACAGAAAGGAGCTCAGAGGAGCTATACAAAATGAAAGACTTTTATGTTTCTTCTCTTTCTCATTCTGGAATCGTTTATTTTATTTTCTTTAACTGCTTTTCATACACAGTTGTTTCCTTTCACCCTTATTATTTCTAAGTAGTTTTAATTACAGATATTGGTTAGAATTCTTAACTCTTGGAATACTTAATCCCTTATGAAAACTAAGAAGTAAGCAACTCTGGACTGTGTTACTAAACTAGCCTTCTGTGGATTGGAAAATTTATAAATAGATTTCATAATTTTTAGAAGTATATACTTCTATGGGGTGCCTGGTTGGCTCAGTGGATTAAGCATCCAACTTCAGCTGTCATGATCTCGCAGTTTGTGAGTTTGAGCCCTGCATCGAGCTCTGTGCTGACAGCTCAGAGCTTGGAGCCTGCTTGGGATTATGTGTCTCATTCTCTCTCTTCCCCTCCCCCTCTTGTGCTCTGTCTCTGTCTCTCAAAAATAAATAAATGTAAAAAAAAATTTAAAAGAAGTATATACTTCCTCATAGTAAATTTTCCAAGAGAAAAACATGTTTTCTAATAGACCCAAATATCTTTAGTCCTTCTGTAAAAGGAAGCCAAAGGTGGACAAACCTGTGTTCTATAATTACTGCTTCAGTTAGTTGAAAATGATCTGGATAGTCCTCAAATATCCAGATAATTTAATTTATCCAGATAATTTATTTTTATTTATCTTATTTTATTTATTTTATTTATCTTATTTTATTTATTTCAATTATCCAGATAATTTAATTTATCTCAGCCTTAAATCTTAAGGGTTTAAGTTACCAAAAACGATATTAGAAATTATTTTTTTAAGAGGCTCTATATCCAATGTGGGATTCAAATTCATGACCCTGACACCAAGAATCTGATGCTCTACACTATCAACAATAGCCAAAGTATGGAAAGAGCCTAAATGTCCATCGATGGATGAATGGATAAAGAAGATGTGGTATATATATATATATATATATATATATATATATATACACACACACACACACACAATGGAATCTTACTCGGCAATCAAAAAGAATGAAATCTTGCCATTTGCAACTAAGTGGATGGAGCTGGAGAGTATTATGCTAAGTGAAATTAGTCAGTCATAGAAAGAGAAATATCATATGACTTCACTCATATGAGGACTTTAAGATACAGAACAGATGAACACAGGGAAGGGAAGCAAAAATAATATAAAAACAGGGAGGGGGACAAAACATAAGAGACTCTTAAACAGGAGAACAGAGGGTTACTGGAGGGATTGTGGAAGGGTGGATGGGTTAAATGGGTAAGGGACATTAAGGAGTCTACTCCTGAAAAGATTGTTGCACTATATGCTACCTAACTTGGAGATAAATTAAAAAAAAAATCAGATGCTGTACCTACTGAAACTATTTGGAAACTATTTTTAAGTAGACATAACACACAGCATAATTATTGTTGGAAATTTTATTTAAAAAAATTTACATGTATTTAATTTACATGTTCTTAATGAAGACAACTTCATGAGATATCAAACACCTAAGCATCATCATAAGTTATCTTTCTTGCTGACAAATTCTGTAACAGATATAATTTGAGCATATTTGACTTTTAGCAAACCTAAGGTAGAATAAAAGTATAATCTTTAATGTTTATAACCCTAAAGGCATGCCTGATTTAATTAAACCAATAAATTTTAGCTAGCTTTTATTTACCAAAGATTCTCCTAATTCATGCAAAGTTGGAAAACATTTGGGTTTGTTTCTATATTTCTGGGAGTAGGCTTGATTTATATATACTTGTTTGTCTTTAAGCCAATTAAATAGAGGTCTTTACTAATTAATTTTGCAAATACCACCCAGAGGTAGAAAAAAAAATCATACATCTCTGATATATACCTACATAGATATAAATATATAGACAGACATGAGGAGATCTTACAGCTTTGTTTAAAAATTTTTAGTCATGAGACAGATACGAAAATGGAAAGCTCATAGTTTACAAAAGGACAGTTAGATCCAAGTTATATTTGTGGCAGATGGAGTGAGTAAGATGGAGTGAGTTAAGATTACCTGCTGAGATAACTTTTTACTAATAATTGTGAAAGGGACTTTTAAGGTTTTTCATGGACCTAACTTTCAAACTAACCTTTCCTTTTTTCCCCTCTCCTTCCTCCTCCTCCTCCTCCTCCTCCTCCACTTCCTCCTCGTCCTTCTTCTTTTGTTTATTTATTTTTGGGAAAGAAAGAGACAGAATGAGGGAGGTGCAGAGAGAGAGAGAGAGAGGAAAAGAGAGAATCCCAAGAAGGCTTTATGTTGACAGCACAGAACAAATCATGAAATCGTGACCTGGGCTGAAATCAAGAGTCAGATGCTTAACTGACTGAGCCATCCAGGTCCGCCACTCCAACCCCTGGACCTTCTGATAAGAATTAGCTTGGTTCCCAGAAAAGGCCAGGTAGAATACTGACATCTCAAAAGGCACAGAGAAAGAAAGCAAATTCCACCAAGAGTGACTCTTGTTCCCTAAGTCCAGATCTTTTACAATATCTGCAAGACTTTTGACAAGTTCAGGGGACATTTTGGGATTGGTAAAAAGTATAGGTAGGCTTTGAATTGTTTCTGGAGCTGCATTACTGTTTTTATAAAAGTTCATCTTGTAAGACAAGTACAGTTATTTTTAATTCCTTAAAGATTTGGGTTACAAATCTTTGGAGTCTGACCCACCCATCTAACTACATTATCCTCAATTTACTTCTTTTTATCAGGAAGATCTTCAACTAAGATGGAAATCAAAATATTTCTATGTTCTACAGTTAGAGCTGTGTGTCTGTGGAATGCTTTAGTAAATTCTTCCATAAAGTCTTTAGAATATGTTTCTTTCTCTTTGGGGACATAGTTTCATTTTAGCTTTGGCAGAAGGCCTTATAATAACTTCTTGTAAGGTTCTGAATATCAGCTTCCACTTTGGCCAACTTCTGACCATGCAGCAACTTAATTTTTTTTTCTTGTCTTTTCTTGTCTTTTCTTCTTTTTAAATATCTTCTCAGGTTTAAGCTGAGACAAACAGTAAAATATTCCTGGCAGTGTTGAACAACTCCATGGATGTAAGAGGCATCTCCAAAGAGAGTGCAAAAAGATACTACTCTCCCAAGATCCAGAGCCATTCCCAAAGATAACCAAAAGAAATAAAGATTTAGACAATTCCCCTGCAAGAGCAGTCAGTAGGACCCCAGCTGCAAACAGAATGCAACCCACATTTCTGTCCAGTCATGTCTACCTGAAAATGGTATGAAACCTATATTTTTGTCTGGCAATATTTTGTGGGTTTCCAACCTGAGAGTTGCCAAGTCAGGTTTTCCGGACACAAAATGAGGCAAACAAGAAGGCCATAGCTGTCCCTGAGAGAGAAAGGCTCAACAACCTTTGGGCCACCAAACACAAAATCATGAGATAATTCAAAGATCGAATTCTTATGAATGTTTTTTTTTTCCTGCCAATCTGAATTTGCAAAGGAAGGGACAATGTAATATCTTACCTTCATGTCTCAACCAGGCATGACAGATAGAGATCTAGTAGCCCTGACTTTGATAAAAATTGTCACCCATTGCCAGCTTCTGCCACTTTTCCTAGGATTTCCTCTGCAGCCTCTGGAGTGAATGGGGTGAGCTATTGGGTTCATTTTTGTCACCAGAAATTGTAGAGGAGGCAAAATAATTTTCCTTCTACCCTTTACAGTGAGGGCTTGACTGAGATCCCTTTTTCTCTAGGGCATCACATAAATGAATAAAGTTACCTAGGTTAATTCTCTGCTGTGGCCACTGTAATTCCAGATCAACTCTGATAAGGTTAACTTGCTTGTTTAGGCACAAAACATTTTATCCACCTGATGCCTTGCACCAGACAGTACACTTTAAGTTGGATCAGTCTGGTTTCCATGTTGGACCAAATCTGACCTAGACCAAGTCTGGTTTTTAAGTAGGACTTAGTCCAACTCCAGTGGTTCCAAACCCAGTCTGGAAAAAGTGATGCTCAAATAAAGTCTGAAAGTTCACACAGAAAAAAATATGTAGACGGGATCTGAGAGGGATTTACCTACCACCTCCAGTGGCAGCAAGAAAGCAATGAGCTTAAGGGACTGGTTGTTTGTTGTTCCTGGCCGCCATTAGGGTCTCCTTTGATCTCCTTTTCTGACAGCAAAATTGTTAAAGGATAGACTGAGGGACATTAAAACTTTTTAAAGTTTATTTGAGCAAGAATTGATTCAAAGTGGGCAGCATCCAATCTTGTAGAGAGAAAGAAGCTCCAAAGAGCTATACAAAATGAAGGACATTTGTAGGCAGAAGAGAGGAGGAACAAGGAAGTTATACTAGACAAAAAGTGGGTTGTTATCACTAGACTACTTTCATTTAGGGGATAGCAGGGGTCTGTCAGGCAGATTACCTAAGTAGGGTTATCAGATGATTCCTGATAGACTGATTCAATATTCCATTTCTGGCAGTGCCCAAACTAGAATTAAATCCCAAATTGGGGACATAGGGCTTAGCATAAATGACTACATTAGGGGCCTATTGTGTTGTTTACTGACAGAGTAAGCAATCAAATATCAATAAGCAAAACGAATTAATTATATTATCCCACTGTTGGACACAGTGCTAAGTTCTGTGAAAGATCTAGTAAGGAGTATGGTCTAGGCTTCAAAGAGCTTCCATTATACTTTAGCTATGAGATCTAAGAAATTTGAAATAACAAATCTACAAGCCTCAAGTTAAAATTAAGTGCTAATTCCAATGTGTGTGTGGGGTGGAGGGTCCTTACGTTTGAATATATATGGCTTATAAGACTCCCATTAATCTGGCCTCTATCCAGTCCAACATCCTCAGTCCATAGACTCAACTGACTTTTATTTTTGAGAGAGAGACAGAGTGTGAGCATGGCTGAAACAGAGAAAGAGGAAGACACAGAATCTGAAGCAGGCTCCAGGCTCAAGCGGGGCTCGAGCTCACAAACGGTGAAATCATGACCTGAACCAAAGTTGGATGCATAACTAACTGAGCCACCCAGGTGCCCCTCCAGTGACTTTTCTATGTTAATGTCCTAATGAGTTATTTAGTGTTACCTCGATAAATGATCAGTACCTTCTTAAGGCTATAAATTCTTCTTCTAGGAAACTGTTCTCCCCTGGTCTTCCTGGAAAATTCCTAACTGTCCGTTGAACTCAAACTTAAGTGTCACCTTCACCATTAACCTATTTTGACCTGTTTAAAATTTTGTTCTGTTATTTGTTTGGGCCGCTGCACTCTATTAGCAGACTATTCACTGTCACACTAAATTGGAAGATGACAGTCTGCAATTGAAATTCTTGTTTTTGAATAATTACTCTAGAAATTACTAGTCAAGTGAACATGGACAATTTAGTTAAACTGTTTATGCCTCTGTTAACTCATGTCTAAAATGAAGTAAAAAATCCTACCCAAATCTTAGTGCCAGAAAGAGATTATATTAGCTAGGACTAGGGTAGTAAACAATAACAGCTAACATTATTTTAAGAACTGATATTGCTCTAAAGTCTTGCATATATTACTTAATGCAAATCCAATGACATTTGTATTATTGTTTTCTACATATCACAGTTGAGAAATCTGAGATCCAGAGATTTGTAAGGTCATGTGGCAGAGCCACAACTTTAAGCCATATGGTATTCTTACAAAGTCTATGCCCTTAGCCTGTCTAAAAATTCTTAATTTTAAATATTATATAAAATACACAGAAAGATATACAAAATAAAGTAAAAATGGTAGTAAATATTTCAACTTTTTGGAATCCATTTTCAGACAGTTAACTTCAATGCAACATTGTTTCTTTCTTTTGGTTTCCACAAAGAGAAAATACTACCTTCCGTTTAAAGAATCAACATTTATTTCTAGTTTTCTTCTGAGTTCATGGAATCACATGATTCACCAGTTAGAAAGCAGACACACTTTTAGGCTTGAATATGATCAAGCTTGAAAAGTCAGATTTTCTGATTTCTTAGTAGGCATCACCGGATGGTTTATAAATTCAGTGTATTGTGATGAGTTCACTGAGGAAAATTATGTTGTTTAATATTATCTAACCTGAACCGAGAGGTTCATCAACAGAGTTATTTTGCAAATCAGCTATGCTATGTTTTACATAATCATGTAAATTACTGTTTTATTTATCCATTCTATGCAGTGAATGATATTTAAAGTAATTCTGCACTTGTTGTCAAGGTTTAAATTACAAGGGCATGTAGGAGTTGTCTTATGGTAGAAGTCAAATAAACAGAAGTTATCAGGCATATTTAGAAACCATATAGACCAACCTGTTTAGTGTCATCTTAAAGTAAAGTTAATTTTATAAGCCGTGATAAAGAATAAATACCCACCCATAGCACAGAGATTGATGTGGGACGACACTGATTACTTTCTGAGAAAATTTGATTAAGTAATTTTATCATGCTTAGGATGTCAAACAAATAAGGGCTCCTAAATCTCTGGTGCTTTGTGGAAACATAGAAAGCATGCTGGAGTTTAACACCACTCCAGTGGTGTCTAATATATATGTAAACATAACATTAGGATATATATATTATGAAGGTTGGTTTTGTGTGCTCATGAGAAGTTTATGACATAGACTATCACTTAACTGCCTTAATATCCCTCTAATTTAAAATTCCTTAACCACAGGGGCATATTTCTATTTGCATAATTGACTACCCAATGTCTAATTACGGAAACAATTTTATAAATGCCTTCAGCACAGATTTTGGCTGCCCAATCAAACACAATTTTCTTTCCATTCATATAATTTCCAAAATGAGCCCACCTACCATAATGTAACAAAGTCTTGTATGATTGAGCCAGCATTTTGATGAGTTAGGATAAGAGAACTACACATGGTTGAAACAAACAAACAAAGCATATGAGAAGTCTACAAATGGGAAAGGACTGGTGCAATCAAATAATAATAATAATAAATAATATTGTATATGTGGGTATGGGAGGGGTAAGAGTAAAACAAGGTATGTGATAGAAGATGAGATCAGAAAAATTATTGTGAAGCAGCAAGATGGATCCTGTCGGTAAGGAATTAGACTTTAAAAAGAGGAACTATTAGGGGGTGCCTGAGTGGCTCAGTCGGTTGAGTGTCTGACTTCAGCTCAGGTCATGATCTCACAGTCTGTGAGTTCAAGTCCCACGTCAGGCTCTGTGCTGACATCTCAGAGCCTGGAGCCTGCTCCAGATTCTGTGTCTACCCTTCTCTCTGCCCCTCCCCTGCTCATGCTCTGTCTCTGTCTCTGTCTCTCTCAAAAATAAATAAACATTAAAAAAATTTTTTAAAAGAGGAGCTATTTATTAGAAGGCTTATAAAAGTGACAGTAGAGTGAAATGATTTAAGATTTAAAAATCTAACCCTAGTTTTTACGAGATTACATTTTAGAATTTTTAAAGCTTTTTAGAGCATTTAATAGCTATTGCAGCAGGAAAAGAAAAATATTAGTTACTTGCACTGGTTAGCTCCATGGAATTACTAGAAAAGGGGTGACATTTCAAAAATATTTTGAAATGTAAACAGTAGAACTTCTAGTGGATTTAAGGTGAAGAAAAATGGAGGAATTTATGATGATTGGTCTTAGCCTTGGCCAACTGGATGGTTATTTGGCTCAATTACTAGAATGAAGAAGTCTTCTGGAAGAATAGATTCTAGTTAGGGCTGGGATTAAGAGGTATATTTTGGATAAATAAGTGTGAGATTCTTCTTTTAAAAAAATGTTTTAGTTAAGAATATTCTCTTAGGGGTGCCTGGGTGGCTCAGCCAGTTGGGCGGCCGACTTCAGCTCAGGTCATGATCTCCCGGTCTGTGGGTTCAGGCCCCAAGTCGGGCTCTGTGCTGGCAGCTCAGAGCCTGGATGGAGCTGCTTCTGATTCTGTATCTCCCTCTCTCTCTGCCCCTCCACCGCTTGCTCTCTGTCTCTCTGTCTCTCGCTCTCAAATAATAAACATTAAAAAAATATTCTTTTAATGTTTATTTTTTGAGAGCGAGAGACAGAGCTCATGCAGGGGAGGGGCAGGGAGAGAGGGAGACACAGAATCAGAAGCAGGGTCCAAGCTCTGAGCTGTCAGCATGGAGCCCAAAGTGTGGCTTGAACTCACAAGCCTTTGAGCTGTGAGATGATGACCTGAGCTGAAGTGGGCCGCTTAACCAACTGAGCCACCCAGGAGCCCCAAGTGTGAGATGCTTCTTAAACACAAACGTGCAAGGGTCTGTTCTTCCGAACACTTTCTATGAATGAAGATCATCTTCACTGCCATGATGTTGGGGTAGACCTGTCTTTGGTCTTCTCTCCCACCCTTTTCCAAACGGCTTTAGAAATTCATGTTCATCAATCCTAACTTCCTGGTCTGCAACAATTTCCAATCCAAGGTACTTGTCAAGTGACCATAAAGAATTGAACTTTTTTTTCTTTTTTTTTTCTGCTTTTTTTTTTTTTTTTGTAAAAATCCTAATACATTCTGGTATACCTTTCATATAACATTTCGAATTTTAATATAACACTTTAAAATTGTTATATATTGAGTTCTTTACTATTGTTGGAACTCAGCTTACACCAACCTTTGCATACAATTTCTTAACCAGACAATCAACTCTGATTTATTCCATACTGATAATATATGATGTTGGTTTTATCTGCATGAACATCTACTTATTTTCAAAAAAAACTTTAATAATGACTTAATTATATATTTACCTAATTATTGCATGTGGGTAAATATATGTGGATAAATAAATATATTTTAGTAAATATATTTTAAATAAAAAATATATTTTAATTCAGAATGATGGAAATAGAGTTCTGTAGTCTTTGTATCTCCTATAATATTAGGCCTCTGCTTGGTAAATAATAGGTATTCAAATATTTATTTAATTGAGTAGAACTTCCACCTTCAAAAAGGCAGACTATTATCCAATGGAAAGAGATACTCTTTGAAGTAAAATTTCTGGACAAATTTCTGCATACTATGTATACTTCTACTTGATAAATTTCTTATTTATTTTATCTCTATATTATTATTTTTCCAGTCAACTTGTTTCATTTTTAAAGTCCTCAGGAGAGTTTTGGCTTTAGAATGTAGTTGCATAGTTTGTAAATCTATTTAATATTAAGTTTTCATAAATTCTTTTATGAACAGATTCAAAAAAAGTAGTTCAATAAACAAAATGTGCCATTATTTCTTCTCCTTTTTTAAATAAATAAGAGGAAATAGAAAAAAACATACCACAGAACCAGTTCTTTAAAATTATTTTAATATTTATTTATTATTTTTTAAAAAATTTAATGTTTATTTATTTTTGAAAGAGAGAAAGACAGAGTGTCAGCCATGGAGGGGGAGAGAGAGGGAGACACAGAATCTGAGTAGAGTCTAGGCTCTGAGCTGTCAGCACAGAGCCATACGCGGGGCTCAAACCCACAAACCACAAGATCATGACGTGAGCTGAAGTCGGACGCTTAACAGACTGAGCCACACAGATGCCCCAGGCCAGTTCTTTTAGATGTCACTTGATTATTTGTGAGTGGTTATATATTTCTGATTAATGGATCGTATTTCCTTACAATGAAGTTTTCTAGAAGGCAGGATTTGGCTTATTCACTGAATACCAAGAGGAGTAAAATGTCAACACCAAAAGAGATTTTTCAAATTATGAACTTAAAATGAATTGCAGATAGCCTTACTGGTGGTTGGGAGAAATACATACCAAAGCATTTTGTTAGTTTTTGCTTACAGTCTAAAATTTTATATTACCATAGTAAAAACAAAAATAAAAGATGACATAGTGAAAAACACATCAATACTATGTGCGATTAGTTTATTCTTTAAAACAGCCATCAAGTTAGAGGGATTGAATTTTTCCATCTATGTCATTTTTGTGTTGTTGAATAATAGGCAAAATCATAGCATGTACACATGTTTTTTTTTTTGTTTTTTTTTTGTTTTTTTTTTTGCATGTACACATGTTTTAATTTATCCCGTGGAGCATCTGTTTGTAATCTGGGAAACACTGCCTTGTTTTGTCCATACCTACAGATTGATCAGAGCCTGATGATGAGTTTTCAAATGATTTACAATTAAATAAAAAGACTAAAGTTTACATTTGCTAAAATTAGTATATAATTTTATATGGAAGCATACTTTTGATACAGTAGAATTGATTTTATTTTATTTTATTTAGTGGATTTTTTATTTTTTTAAATACAATTTATTGTCAAATTGGTTTCCAAGTAGACTTGATTTTAAACTTGAACTATTTTTTTTTCTTTTATCTGTCTTCAATGTTTCCTTCAATTTCTGGTAGAAAAAGTGGTGCTTACTCTCCACTCCCCACTTGGAAACTTAACACCTTTTTAATTTTTTTCAGGGAAAAGCACTGTAACTACTAATGGAAGTAATTATTTTAAATGTGAGAGTTACTGAATACCATGCTCATGAAAACTTTCCTTATTTTTCTCTAAATGTTTATTTCCCAAGAATTCATTATGCCTATTTGTTTTGCAATATGGTAATTCAGGCATGATCTCTCTTTTCTCTCTCTCACACACATGTTCTCTATCCAGAGAAAAAAAAAGTATTTATATTCTTTCCCTGTAATTGGAGTAGGTTGTTTTTCCCCAAATTGATGTTTGTGAACCTCAGGTTCCCACGTTCTTGAATTTTGATATAACTTTAATTTTTACATTTCTCTTCTCCATATTTTTGTCCCTGTGTGAAGAACGGCTATTTGCCAGATTTATCTAACTTATTTTCTCTTTCTAAGGCTCTATTGAAACATATAATAAAGGGTTCACAGAAAAGGATCAGTGAAAAAGCCCTCTAAGTGTGATATGCTGTCAGCTGTAACATGAACAGTTTGATTGAAGAGAAGGTTCAGAATTCAGTGAAATGTCTACAGCAGGATAAAATCTTACAGAACTTAAAAAGATTCAAGTGTATGAGAAGAATTGGTCTAGGGGTGATAGAGCAAGTATTTGGCATTCAAGGGAATTTTGGAAAGTAGAGAAAACTAGCTAGCGATCCGTCAAGAGTCTTGGGTGGATGTTCTGTACCTTTTAGGAAAATCTATTAAAAAGTCCTCAAGAGGATCCTCTTTACTCCTATTTCCAAGGGAAATCACACATAGGTCATAGATAACTTGACAGACAAGATGAAGGGTTCTTATACCATGTAAAAAACTTAAGAAGCCCCAGCTGTTGTAAGGACTATAGAGCAGTCAAGTGTGACATTTTGAAAGCACAGAAATAGAATCATGGTGACCTTGGGCACCTTATTACTAACTTTCAGTGTGACAAAATCAATCAGTGTCATTGCATTTAAATTTCTTCATCCTTAAATTTGGTTTACTCTAATCATGCTACTTAATGCATTGGGTTATTCTGAGGAACAAGTTGCATTTAATTTACATAACTGTATTTTTAAAGTATGGTGATTTTTCATTTATATATTTTTTACTGATAATAGTTTTTATTGACAATGCATTCAAAAAAAAAGGCTATGAGCTATGATGGGTAAGGAGAGTGAAAAGACAAGAGGGTCAAACAAAGAATAAAGGCACAGACAATATGACATGTTCAGGAATTGTCATCAATGAAACACAATAAGACTAATGAGAGAGAAGACTTTGAAATGTAGAACATCGGTTGAGTGGCTTTGAATGCTAGGCAGAGTTGGTCATTTTACAACATGTGAAGGAGTTCTAGATCTATTAATGGCATCACATGCAAAAGTAAATCTTTCATGGACCCTCCAGTAAAAGTAAAATAAGAATTGAAACATGTTTTATTTATTTTTATTTACTTGAGAAATGTATCTTTTGTGCATTATTTTGATATTATCGGCTTACAATTCAGAAGACTTTATCTAATTGTGATAATGAACTTTGACTAAATGCTTCCGTGTCTTACAATTCCGTATGATTATTTTCATTCATTGGTGATAAGGCTAGCTAGTGGTCGGAGTGCAATCTGTTTCCATTGAGCAAAGCAAAACTGATTGATCTTTAATGTAAATAAACCTATAAGTTTACCTCATTAGTCACATATTTAAGCTAGATAAGCTGGAATATTTATCTAACATCATCACCCTGTAGTCTACAATGTAGAGTGAATAAGGTACAATCAACTTTGTAAGATTATTTAATGCAATATATTCCCATGTCAAAATAGTTAATTCTTAAGATTATTATATATTTTATTTTTATGTAATTTTATCATCCAAAGCACTTGGAAAACCTGGATCACGTGGAATACACCTTGAAAGATCTAAATATCTTTTGAAAAAGAAAAATCTTCCCAACGTTTTTTTTTTTTGTTTGTTTTATTTATTTTTGGGACAGAGAGAGACAGAGCATGAACAGGGGAGGGACAGAGAGAGAGGGAGACACAGAATCGGAAACAGGCTCCAGGCTCCGAGCCATCAGCCCAGAGCCTGACGCGGGGCTCGAACTCACGGACCGCGAGATCGTGACCTGGCTGAAGTCGGACGCTTAACCGACTGCGCCACCCAGGCGCCCCAAGAAAAATCTTATTTAGCGAACTTAAGAACCATGTCAGCAAATATCAATAATGTAAACATCCCTAGAAGATTACATTTTCTCTTTCAAAGTCAATATGGTTAGCTGCAGATGAGCTATGGATGTGGCAAATACTTGATAAGTGCACTGATATTTCTGACAAATGTTCTAGGTTAAGTGATGGGTCATGTAACTGAACACATCACCTGATGAGTGGGAGCTATTATAGAGTAAAAATTGGAAATAAGTAGAATATAGTAATGGTAGCATTGATGACACCTGGAAACTTAACATTAATATTTATTAATTTTTGCTAACTTACTGAGAGCACAGTAAAAACTAGCTGTCATTTATTGATTAGCTAATATATCTCTGGCAATGAACTAGGATCTTTACCTACAAATAAGGCAAATGGCGGAGGAAGGGGCCAATTCCACATATTACAGACCAGCAGTCTCAGGAAGGTGAAGTATTGTCAGAGCCTCACCTAGCCCGTGAGTGGAGAGTCAAAACTTACATACAAACATGGCAAATCCAAACTCAAAACTCTTAGCATTTTGACATTTTCTTTCAGAGCTAAACAGGCAACATTCAAACTACTAAAATGAGTAAATGCAAAAGTGCTTGTATTTATTAGATACTTAGTAGTACATAAATAAACTATAACAATTGTCTATCGGTGTATATATAGAAACACAATAATGACACATTTTTTTTTCCAGAAAACTGGCACCCCAAATCAGGTGGTTTTGGCCTAAGGAAATGAGTCAGAAGCCACATGCATCTTTTCATCGGATCACCAGCAGGTTATTTCTGCTTTGTCTGTTTCATCTATTTTGATGTCATATAATATTTCAGTTGTAAAAAAAGACTTTATATTGATGCCATTACTACTTGTATTATCTCAGGTAAATTGCATCTATATTTCATCATCTGAAAATTGGACACAATCATGGTGTTGATCTTAAGGGTGTTGTAAGGATTAAATAATATAACACACGCAGAATGGTTAGAAAGTGCCTGCTACCAAGTGCTCCAAAAAGCCAGTAGTTTTTATTATTATAATATGTGTTACTATTGCTTACTGCTTAGTGTTACACTACACTCTGGCAAAACAATCATTAGATTTATAGAATTACACTTATGTAATATATTTACGCTTTTATTATAAAATGCTAAAATATTAATCTTCACGTTTCAACCAGTTTTCATCCTCATTAATTGATATGTAGAATTCCTACCTTCAGTTTAGTTTTGTAAAAATGCTTACTTTTGTAAAAATATTCTGAGAAAATACCTAGTGGATAGATGATTAGAGATAGTGCAAAATATTTCTGAAATGTGCAAACTAAAAAAGTGATTATTATAAATTGGTGAAAAGTGCATAAAACATTAAATTTTTTAGAGTTATTATGCCACATTACAACAACATCAAGTCTGTTCTTTTATTCAAACTAGTTCTTTTATTCAACTTATTTACTTTCAACAATAAAGGAATAAGGAAAAATGCTTCAATATTTTGACTCAACCATTACTATAAAGGGAAAAGTTTGGTTTTGTGTTAAGTTCAGAAGAAACCAAATTCACTCATCACTCTGTGAACTACGCAACAGAGGACGATTATTTCTCTTATCAAAATCTAATACATGTATTTTTATGATTAACGCACGTTCGGAATATGTGTATTTTTCGTTTCCTAACAATTCAGAAACAAGGCCTCATTCATTCGGTAGGTTGCTTCTGAGGACACCTCCGGGCAGGTTGGACACTGCGCGGACCCTCACAGCCTGGGGCAACTGGCTGGTGCTCCTGCCGCGAAGTGAGCCAACACAAACCCAGAATTACAAACTTCATCACACGCAAGTGATCCAGGCAGCAGCTGTTACAAATAGCACAGCTATGAACAAGGGTAATAGGAGGGACTGATTGGATCATGGTGTGGTAAGTACAGTGCAGCACGAAAACATACTGGTCATTCTCCGCGGGTAAAATGAAGAAGCGGTAGGATAATCAATTAGAGATGTTCACCTAACTGGTTGTCCTAGTCCATTCGGACCGTTGTAACAAAATACCACCAGCTGCACAGCTTATAAAAAAATAGAAACCTAGTTCTCACAGTTCTCGAGGCTGGGACGTTAAAGATGAAGATACTGGAAGATTCCCTGTGGTGGCGGGTGAGGGTCTTCTGCTTGGTTCATAGGTAGAGCCTTCTTGCTGTGTCCTCATGTGGCGGAAGAGGCAAGGGATCTCTGTGGGGTCTCTCTTATAAGGCACTAATCCAAGTCTGGAGGGCTTCAGGACTTCCCATCAGCCACATCTCCTAATGCCATCGTGTTTGGAGATTAGGATTTTACCACATGTATTTTGAGGGGGACACAAACATACAGACCACAACGTTGGTTTTGCATAACTCTTTTAGTCAAAGTTTCTCAACCCTGGCACTATTGAAATTTGCAGCCAGATATTCCTTTGTTTCGGGGGGTCAACCTGTATGCCACCGTAGGATGTTTAACGGCGTTTCTGGGCTCCTCTACTCACCAGAAGCCAGTAGTACTTGGTCGTGACAATTCAAAATGTCTCCAGATATTGTCAAATGCCCTTTTACAGGCAAAATCCTCCTCCTCCTCCTCTCTCTCTCTCTCTCTCTCTCACACACACACACACACACACACACACACCAATTGAGAATCATTGCTCATTGTAGTAAAATGCAACTTACAGTAGTTGAAATCAGTAGGATTTATTTTGCTCACCTGAGAAGAGGCTACTGTTCACGTTGGTTCAGCAGCGTCACTCTGTCAGGCCTGGGGACTCTAAGATTCTCTTGCATTTTCTCTCACGCTTCTAGGATGACTACCTTAGCATCAAGCATCAGGTCTGCATGGGAAGGAAGAAAAAGAAAGTGCGACACAGTGCAGTTGTACCTTTATAAGGTATGAGATGAGATGAGTGTATTTTTAATTTACAATGGTCCTAGCTATTATTTTATTATATTATCATTTAATTTTGAACTTGTTTCTAGATTTTTATCAACTTGATTTTTAGCCCATTCTTTTACGAAAAATCATCCCTGTGTCTATGTATATCTTCAACTAAATGATATCCCCTGATCAGATCCACCCAGATGAAATGTAGATCTAAATCTCTGAAATCTAAATCTCCCCCGTGGCCTGAGTTTATTATTTTTACCACAAACTCTATGCATATCATTTTTACTTAACAGGATATATTTTTTACACTTCTTTCAATTCCAAGAAATTAAGCACTTTCAATAACAAAAATAACGTCTCACAAAATGCAGTCTGTGACCTATTGCATAGTAAGGGATCAATATAATCAATGGAATGAATAAATAAATGAGAAAGACTAGAAAAAATACGCTTGATCAATAATCTTAGTAGAAGTCTTATTTATTTATTTTAAAATGTTTATTTATTTTTTGAGAGATAGAGAGAGACAGAGCATGAGTGGGAAAGGAGCAGAGAGAAAGGGAGACACAGAATCCAAAGCAGGCTCCAGGCTCTGAGCTGTCACCACAGAGTCCAATGTGGGGCTCGAAGTCATGGACCATGAGATCATGACCTGAGCCGAAGCCAGATGCTTAACCGACTTAGCCACCCCGGTGCCCCAGTAGAAGTCTTCTTTTTTTAAAAAAATGTACATATTCTATTTTTAAAAAAGCACATGGCACCACTGTTGAATCCTAATGGTACCACTTCATAAAATCCAAAACTCTCCATCCAGTATCAAATCCTAAAGCAAGACCAAATGCTGAAAAAGAAACAGGCGAAGTTATATGTGATAGAGAATGTCCTGAAATACAGTAGTACCTTCCTGATTAAAGACAAAAAGGAGATTGGGAATAATGCAAACACCCTCTTCCCCAGAAGGAAACATTTTGTCAGATAAAGCAACTACTTAGAATGGATATAAAAGATTAATGCTTCCACCAGCTTTCACCACTCAGTATTCCCTCCCATCTTTACGGAGCGATGGAAAAAGAATGAGCAATACACCAATCAAAGGGACTCTGTGAGATGTAATAAAAACATTCCTGAATTCTTGATTACTTCTTTTTTTTTTTAAACGAAAAACAAAGGATTCCTTTCAGGTGTGTAGGCCTGAGCACCCACTGTTGAGTCCGTCTTACACACTCTGGTGCTGGTTTGAGGATCAGGAAGAGTCTCTGCTGGCATTAAGGTGTTGACAGAGAGATATTTTGTGGAAATGATTCTTTGGCTGGTAGATTTTCTTCAGCTGCCTCTTTCCTCCCAAGGAGAAATTCCATCAGGCCACAAATGTGGAAATAGAAGATGAGGGGGAAAAAATCTTGCTTTAAGTAATTTTAATTTTGGGTTTTGTGGGTGTTCTTGAAATGTACTAGGGACATACATGCCCGGCTTCCCTGCTGAGCCTCTGCCCAACAAACATCAGAGCAAAAAGGCACTGTTGCAAGGGAAGCTTCTCAGAATTTCCCTGGTCCACAGTGGGGGCCTAGAGGAAAACGGGTTAAAGTCCACTTGTATATATACTTTGGTATATATGGATGTAGAATCTTGTCAAAATGCATGTCTCTGACTAGAAAGGCATCTGATATTAATAAGTTTAACATAAAAGGAGTACAAACCCTGAAGTGGCTTTCAATCCATTCGTTCTGCTCTGATACACAAGACCGATAAAACTCGTACGCGGTATACCAGCCAAAGTCATGCTCTGTATCCAGTGAGAGAGTGATAGGACATGGTATCTTGAAGCAACTCTACAATTGACCGTTCTAGTTTCTTCTGGAAACCATAGTCACTCTTGGAAACTCCCAATGACAACCCATGCATCATGCTTTTATTATAAAGGTCAAAATGGGATTTTGCTTCTGTCCATCAGGCTATACCCTTTCTTCTGGAACGTTAGAGTAGTATGCTTTGCTAGCTTTTTCTGAATCCTGTAGTTACGTTTCTTCTCTGTTAACGTTGTTCCATGACCCTACCTGATAGCCAAGAATGCTTATGGCTTTCTACATTTTTGTATTTTTAAATTTTCTCAAAGTTGCTGTGTGTGTGTGTGTGCGTGCGCTCACGTGCATATGTTTCTTTTCTTTTTCTCCTCGTATGGAGTGCTTTTCTAGAGCATTGAAGAAAATAACTACTTCATACTGGAAACTTCAACCTGGAAAAGTTTTACTCTGGAATTTATTTTTGTTATGAAAGGGAGACATCCATATATTAGATAATTTATTAACATCACACGTGTTTGCGACGGTACCTCTATCATATACCAAGTTGCACGTCTATAAGAATCTGTTTCTAACCCAGACTTCATTACCCCATTTGTCTTCTAAGTGCCAAACTGCAGTGTCTTCATTAGATTCTTGATACAGTCTGTCTTAATGTCTACAAGTACAAACTCCATATCTTTGCTTATTTGTCAACATTATCTTGACTATTTTTGGCACTTTTCCGTTTCATATGAATTTGAGGGATGTCTTGTCAAATTCTAAGAAAAATAATGTGTTATATATTTTTATAATTGTATTGAATTATAGATTAATTTTGCTATAATGACAGCTTTATAACTCATTAACATTGTATATCTCTTCATTTTTTCACATCTCTTTGTGTCCTTCAATAATGTTTTATAAAATTTTTTTGTCAAGACTTTGCATGGTTTTCTTATGTGTTTTCTAGTTACATTATGCTCTTGTTGCTACTGGAAATAAGAATTTTTTAATTTTACTTTTCCTAGTTGGTAACTAATGATCTATGGTAGCCTAATATTTCTAGGTGAATCATGAGATAAGAATGCTTGTGACATTTTTATTTGAATTATTATAATTTGACACAAGACTGTCTACATTTTTACATGGTCATAATATCTGACACTAAGTAAAGTTATTCTCTTCTATCCACATGTTATTTTTCCCCTTTATTTTTCAACCTTCCTTCATTATTAAGTCTTCAATAAAAGAAAGACATTAGCCATTAATTAATCATACTAAAATGGATGTACAGAAGTCACAGGAAAAAGTGTAAAAGATTTTTCATGCTCAGATTATGCTGCAAGAAATATTTAACTTTAGTTCATATTTATTTTTAAAATTATAATTTCCTTCTCTGTCCTCCAGTCAAATTTTTACTTCTATCTCAGAAAATTGAGTTGCTGGTGGAAAACTTTGTGGTTAATCTTTGTTCTCTCTGAATATTCAGGCCCTGTTCAAATCTGACCGAATCATTGTCACTCAGCTCAGATCCTTACGACTCTCCAAAACTTCTCTAATGTTCTCAGACCAACGTGCTTGCACTCTTTTGAATTTTTACAGCAATAATTTTCTAGGCAGTCCTGTTGAATATTAATTACGCATGATATTAAAAACAATTATTCCATTGGAACAGCGATATTACATATAAGTTGTAACTTAAATATTTTCACTTTAGCATCTTGTTTCTCAAACCGCTTTCTGTTATTGTTTTTGTTGGGGGAGGGCAAGGGAGAAGAAGAGAAAGAATCTTTTTTTTTAACATTTATTTATTTTTGAGAGAGAGAGAGAGAGAGACAGAGTGCAAGCTGGGGAGGGGCAGAGAGAGAGGGAGACACAGAATCCAAAGCAGATCCAGGCTCTGAGCTATCAGGACAGAGCCCTACGTGGGGCTCGAACCCACAAACCACGAGTTCATGACCTGAGCCAAAGTCGGACGCTTAGCTGACTGAACCACCCAGGCACCCAGAAGAGAGAGAAAATCTTAAGCAGGCTCTGTGCTGTCAGTGCAGAGCCTGTCATGGAGCTCAATCTCACGACCCTGAAATCATGACCTGAGCCAAAATCAAAAGTTGGTCAATTAAGCTACTGAGCTGGCCAGGTACCCCAAACTGTTTATTTTAAAGGTCTTGAAGTTACAGACTGTTCTTTGTTTACTTCCCACTAAGTGAATTAAAACTGATTTTCTCGAATGGATACTCATCACAGGTGGAGAGACTTCTTCCACATCTCCACCTAGCTTTTCAAGGATGGAGCCTACTGGAGCTCTAGGGTTCTGGATCCGGGTAGGGGACCACTGAGAACTCTCCCTAGCGTGACGCTCAGTTGAACAAAAGGGCAAATTTGCCCTCAAAAGTTCAAACCTATAGCGTCACAAGTGTTAGATTCCAGCCCAGAAGAAACACAGGCATGGGATTCCAAACTATAAGAACCACAAACAGGCTGTGCTCAGAATTAAAGCTTTGAGTCTGGGAACTACCCGTGGGTGTTCTGAGGAAGGATCCCCATCTCAATGTGCCCAGAAAGTAGAATCATAGCTTTGGTATGTTCAGAGGGCAGGACTCCCCACCTTAGTGGGCGTTAAGGCTTTGGAATTGTTCAGGGCCTGTTATCCCTCTTTTGGAATGGAATATCTATCCAATGGCCGTCCTGAGTTGTGTTTTAAAAGCATATCACATATTTGATCTCATAGTTTTGCAGCCTAGATTCTCACACATATCTGGTTCAAGTGATATTTAAATGAGACTTTGGATGTAGACTTTTGAATGATATATGAGAAGGACACGATGTTGGGGGGACCAGAGTCAGAGTGCTATGGTCTGAATGTCCCCCTAAAATTTATGTTAAAATCCTAATACCCAGTGCAATGGTATTAGAAGATGAGGACTTCGCCAGGTGCTTGAGTTGTGAGGGTAGATCCCTCATGAATGGGATCAGGGTTCTTATAAAAGATCACAGTGCCTCATACCCCCTCCATGTGAGGACACAGCAAGAAGTCACTGGAAAGGTGGCAGTTGACAACTGGGAATACGGTCTTCACTCAAACTTGACCATTCAAGCACATTGGTCTAGGACTTCCAGTCTCCAGAACTATAAGCAGTAAACTTCTGCTGTTTATAAGTCATTCAGTCTGTAGTAATTTATTATAGCAGCCAGAACTTACTAACACAGTTTCCCACTGGGCAAAGACTGTGATTTGTTGAAACACTCACCACATGTGTAGATATTTCTTCTGTATCTTTCACAAAGCTTTTCCAGAGGTCTTCATAAATGGTGGAGTGTTGAGTAAGTACTTCTCTAGCTAAACAGACAGACTCTTTTCTTATTTTCATAGGCTAAAATTACTGGTAGTTTCTAAATACATGAAACTTTGCATTTCTAAAAATTATTTTCAGCATGGGATTTATGACAATCTAATCTAGAAGTAGATAATTTTTTTCAGTTAGGTGGGAGACTTTTTCAAAGAGAAAGATTTACTCCATGTGCTTCCATTTCTACTCTCAAGTTCCCTTCTTTTCTCTCAAGGGCTTTGTGGAAACAAACAAATACACATTTACATATAAATATAGCCAACAAGTATCTTAGTTTCAGTTGATCTCACTTTAGTGTGTGACCAAATAAAATTAAAAAAAAAAAATATATATATATATATAAATATATATATATATATATATATATATATGCCAAACACATAGGAAAATTAAAAGATTCTTGTATAAATAGGATTAAAAAAACAGCCTTTGCAGCCCCTAAACACTGCATTTTGAATTTTTTTCAAATAATAATATGTAGCCCAGGAAAAAATACATAAGAAAACAAATTAGAACTTTCAAAACAAGAAAAATGTCAGGAGTATAGGAAAAAATGTAACGGTGTATGGCAAGCAAGGTAAAAAAGGAAACTGGGCATGGAAATAGTGAAGGAAAAGTAAGTCAGGAATGAATGAGTGGTCAAGAGATCAAAACTGCCAAATGAGAAACATTTCAAAAGTGACTTCTTGTTTTTAAATGTGAGATAATTTGGGTGTTGTTATGTGTGTATCGAATTCTGTTCCCTCTATGGCAGGACCCTGGAATTCTTTCCATTTTATGTGAACAGTGGTGTTTTTTCACTGTTGTCAAAAACCAGAGAAATTATTTTGAGTTTCTGGCAGGGTCTTGTGACTGCCATAAGTTATAAGAATTTTGAATCTTCCCCAAACACCCCCACACACACACGCACGTGGGCGTGTGCACACGCACACACGCACATGTGCATGCACACACACTCCTGTTTGTATATATTTATAATATGATAAGTGCAGCTAATTTGGAAGATACCACTAGAATATGCCAATTCCACTGATTTTGAAACTTCTATCAAGAGATTGTATTTGATCATATTAAATAGATTCTGCAGAAATCCATTTTTTTTTTCATCTTGATGAGAACAGGACTTTTGAGTTGCGTTTTAAAGAATACAGTTTGAAAACTTCCAGAGGATTAAATGTGAATTACCAGATGAAGAGAAATTATAACTAAGTGATGAATCTAATGAAACATAAGCCAGAAGAACCCTTCTCATTCATTCATGCTCTGGTTGTTTAACCAAAAGCCATGTTTTGATTTGCACTGCATCTTCGTTTATTTCCTTGTTTAAGTGAAACCTTATGACACAAATGACAGCTCAGTCCCTCTGCACACCAAAGCTATGAGAAGAGAGAGAGTGGTCTGCCACATTCCCGACAGTGCTGATTTAAGGGTCTAGGTGCCTGGCGCATTTTTCCTTCTTCTCCCTTTGTTTTAGTTTCCTGGCTACAAACTGACATTTTCCACTCGTTTTAGCCTTCGTGATATTGGCACATATGCTACACAAACCAGTAGCCACAGCTTTAACACATCAATCTTCATTTAATATGAAGCCTTTAAGGGTAGAAATAATATGTTCCAAATTTGCCGTTGAAGAAATGATACTAATATAGTTCCTTTTAAATTCTGAGAGCTAGAAAAGCTTGGGAATGATTTTATAAATTTCACAACTATGTTTTTTTTTTTTTACTGTGGAAAATAAGAAAAATCTCAGAGCTGATCTCAATTTCCCTTTCTCCCTTCCTCTATTTCTTCCTTGAGAGAGTCCCAGAAGTGCTGAAAGAGACTCCCTCTCACATCTTAGCCTTTTGAGTTTAAAATGCAAATGTGAGGATTAGTACAAATAATGCAGTTTACAAAATTGTTCTTTTCTAATTTCCTAGGAAAAGGTAATTTACATTTATATTTATTTGAGAGCTAATGATCAGAAAATATGGATGACTCTCTGTAGGAGATGATATTACATGTTCCAAATCCTAAAAGTTAAAGTTTCGATTAACAAATAGATTCATACTGTTTTCCTATTCTGAACAACTGACCTGAGACATTTATAGATTCTGTATGTTTCAGTCAACAGACACCATGAATTTTCTCAAATATATGTTAGTAATATTTCTGAATTGCCATTTTAAAGTTTTAATTTTTTTTTCAAAGTTTAGCTTATGCTACATTTTTTAACTTTTCCCCTGGCAAGTGTCCAGGGTGCCTTCTCTCCCCAGCTAGTTCTCTTAAGTTCTCTCCCCCTGTTGATGGCAAGATCATTTGTGAAGGAGATCCTAGATAATGCCATGTATTACAAAAATCCTCTAACTTTGAGATAGAACTAGGCTGGTATGATGTTCCCTGGCCCCTGGCTGACAATCTCCCCATCTTAATTCCTGCAATACAGTTTTTACAAATGACAATATCTATCACTTTTTAAAAGACCTTTTAAGAGGAGTTTTAGGCTCACAACAAAACTGAGGGGATGATGCAGAGATTTTCCATATAACCCCACACATGCACAGCTCCCCCCATTATCAGCCTCCCCTACCAGAGTGCGATGTTTGTTACCACCGATGAACCGACACTGACATCTCACAGTCACCCATAGCACAAAGTTGATGTCAGAGTTCCTTTCTGTGTTGTGCATTCTGTGAGTTTAGGGAAAGGTGTAATGATATGTGTACATCATTATTAGTATCATACAGAGTATTTACATTGCTTCTAAAATCCTTGGTGTTCTGCCCATTAGTTTCTTCCCTCCACAAACCCCTGACAACCACTGATCCTTTTATGGTCTCCACAATTTTCCCTTTTCCAGAATGGCATATAGTTGGAATCCTACAGCACGTTGCCTTCTCAGATTGCCTTTTTTTCACTTAACAATGAGCTTTTAAGATTCTACCATATCTTTTCATGGCTTGACAGCTTTTTAGTGCTGGCTATCTCATTATGTGGACATACTCCAGATTATTTATCCATTCACCTACTAAAAGACATCTTGATTACTTCCAAATGTTGACAATTAAAAATAAAGTTGCTATAAACATCAATGTTCAGGTTTTTGTGTGGACATAAGTTTTCAACTCCTTTGAGTGAGCATCAAGGAGTATAACTGCTGGATCATATGGCAAGAATATGTTCATTTTTATAAGAAATAAAAAGCCTGACATGGGGCTTAAACTCACAAACTGCAAGATCATGACCTGAGCTGAAGTCGGATGCTTCATCGACTGAGCCACCCAGGTACCCTTTAAATATTTTTTAACGTTTATTTATTTTTGAGAGAGAGAGAGAGAGACAGAATGTGAGCGGGGGGGGAGGCAGAGAGAGAAGGAGACACAGAATCTGAAGCAGGTTCCAGGCTCCGAGCTGTCAGCACAGAGCCTGATGTGGGGCTTAAACTTATGAACTGCAAGATAATGACCTGAGACGAAGTTGGTTGCTTAACCAACTAAGTCACCCAGGTACCCCTATAGCTATTATTCTTAAGTGAAGATTTTGTGCTTCTGTTTTTATTCCCCTACAACATTAGCAACATGAACAATGAACAATGTTTCCTAATGGTGGAGTACATTTTAATTTTCCTTGTGTGTATGTGTGTATGTGTGAATGCTTTTATTTTTAAAATGAGTTTTATTTTATGTTAAAGATATCCGTATGTTTTCATGTTTGTGTCAAATAGTTTCTATTTATTGAAGACCTACTCTGATGGCTAATCTTACGTGTCAACTAGGTTATGGTGGCCAAGTATTTGGTCAAACACAAACCTAGATGTTGCTGGGAAAGTGGTGTTTAGATGTGATTGGAAGAGGGGTTAATGAAAATACATAACGTAATTCACAGTATTCAGGATTTTTTTGTTTGTTTTTTCAGCCATGCACCATCTCAGGGTTTACAAAGCATATTTGTACATTCGTTAATTGCATTGAACTTTAGGAGTGCTCTGCAAGGTAGGCTTGGTAGAGAGAGTCTCTAGTTTTTACAAATGGAAATGCATTTCAGAGAAGAGAAATGAGGTTAGGATCACAGAGCTAATAGATACTAGAGCTAGTATTTTCCACAATTTACTTAGTGTGAAAAATTTTATTAAATATTGCTTAACTCTTAAATAATGCTTATGTCCTTTAGAGGACTTATGAGACAAATAGTTATCTATACCTATTTATATCTTTAGGGCTTTATATGGTAAAGAAAGAGAGGTGTGAAAATGCTAGCTTCATATCAGAATCACCTGTAAATCTTTAGCATATAAACACATTGAAAGCTTTCCCAATGTGCAGTCTGGCGTTGTATGCTGTTTAACTCAATAAGAGTTAAAGGCAGCATTTTACTATATGACCACCTTATAGTTTATTTTCCTTCCTGAAAAAAAAAAAGTAATTAGAAATAACATTATTGGGGGTGCATGGGTGGCTCAGTTGGTTAAACTCTGACTCTTGGTTTTGGCTCAGGTCATGATCTCACGGTTTCATTGATTCGAGCCCCACGTCAGGCTCTCTACTAACAGCATGGAGCCTACGTGAGATTGTCTCTCTCTCCCTCTCTCTCACCCCCTCCCCCACTCATCCTGTCTCTATCTCTCTCAAAATAAATAAATAAACTTAAAAAAATATTATTGGGAAGAAAAGTGGAGTAAGAGGAAAAACTGAAAATCCAATTGAAACAGCAGAATAATACCTATCTTGAATTGAAGATAGCATATTAATGCTTCCACTGGAATTTATTAAGTAACTTGAAAATGAATAATGAGGGCACTATTAATAATCTACATATAAATAATTTCTATAATAATTTAGCTTGAAAAATATTAATTTTCATGAGTTTTTATTGTATTGAATGGTTTCTTACATATACGATAAATCTTGGGATCCTTCATGGTTAAGCATCATGGTTAAGCAATACAACCATCATGTATTGAATGGTTAAGCCTCTATGAGGCAAGCCATAATTCACGGTGGTTTCTATTAGGTTTCCTCACTGAAAAGTAGAATAAAACAAGTGACACTTTGGGTCTTTTTGCACAAAGGCAGCATCTAAACACCGCTGTTTTTCAAGGCTTGATTTTGAGCTGTCATTTATAAAATTTCACATATTTAACTAGAAATGACTTAATGTTTCCTGGCTGCCTATGTAGAAGCGTCTTTCTTTTGTTAGGCAGGAAAAAGAAAGTTCAGTGTGATCCAATTTATTTTCAGGGACACTGAATCATGTTTTCTTGGACACATTTATCTATGCTCCAATTAGACAGGCAATGATTTGTACACTGAGCACTTGATCAATTTGAATTATCAACGGGGGACGTGAATGTTCTACTCCTATGCCTTTCTTTTGCTTTCTTTCTAAATTAAAAAGAAAAAGGATTTTTTATGAATTCTAAATATCATAAGGAAATATATGTTTAGAGGAATATCTTCATTGCTTATGACTGAACTTAATTCTATTAGTGAAAAAGAAAGTACTTAATATTTGGGGCATATAACTTCCCAGTCACTTAGCAAATTACCTCTCCCAGTGAAATCACCATCAACTTATTCATCAAATGTTTATGCAATGTCCATTATGTGTGAGTCACTGTATGTATAAGTCACAATGAATGTTATAAGGAACTGAGTGTACAAATTAGATCTTGCACAATTACAAAAGATCTGTGGAATTTAAGGTCTGGAAAAATAACTGAAGACTGTTTTTCTTTTTTTTTTAATTTTTTTGAACGTTTATTTTTGAGACAGAGAGACAGCATGAACGGGGGAGGGGCAGAGAGAGAGGGAGACACAGAATCGGAAGCAGGCTCCAGGTTCTGAGCCATCAGCTCAGAGCCCCACGCGGGGCTCGAACTCACGGGCCGCGAGATCGTGCCCTGAGCTGAAGTCGGATGCTTAACCGACTGAGCCACCCAGGCTCTCCTGAAGGCTGTTTTTCAAGTCAATCATAGAATCCAAGCTCTTTCAGCTACCAAAGTGGAAGAGGGAAACTCATGGGGAAGTCTACAGGAAGCTGTTGACCTTCTGTAGGTACCTTTTCTGTGAGCCACAGTCAAGCTCCTGGTGATGGCCCTACGTTTGCTGTGGTCAACTTGGCTGGCAGTTAGAAAGAAGAGCTAGAAAAGGGGCAGAGGAGAATGATGACAGCCAGAAATTTGAGGATCATCTTTAAATTTGTTCATCACTGAATCTGAATATGATGGTGTTGAGAGTAATGGTAGCTACTTCACTTTGCCTACCAACCCTGTCTTCATTGTTGACTAATTCTGTTGACTAATTCTGACCAAGAACCATCTAGGAAATGCCTTCATGAAGAAGTATTTTACACGTGAGATAAAAAATATCCCCATTGGGGCGCCTGGGTGGCGCAGTCGGTTGGGCGTCCGACTTCAGCCAGGTCACGATCTCGCGGTCCGTGAGTTTGAGCCCCGCGTCAGGCTCTGGGCTGATGGCTCGGAGCCTGGAGCCTGTTTCCGATTCTGTGTCTCCCTCTCTCTCTGCCCCTCCCCCGTTCGTGCTCTGTCTCTCTCTGTCCCAAAAATAAATTAAAAAACGTTGAAAAAAAAAATTAAAAAAAAAAATATCCCCATTAAACAATTTGTTTATTTTGTTCCTCATATCTTATTTTAGATTGGGTTTCTCAGAGTAGTTTTTAGAAGCGAGATTTGAGAGTGATTTGCTAGGAAGTATCCACAGGAAAACCTGGTAAGGAAGTAAGAAAATAGAGTGAAGAAGAGAAGGAGGTCAAGAAAGTATGTGACATCACTCTAAATTACATAGTGGCACCCCCTGGAAGCGAGCGCTGGAGAAAGTAAGTCATATTTCCAATTCTGACTAGGGACAAAGGAATGAGGGTAATTTTATTTCTATCTCAATGAGATAATTCTTTTTAAAAAAATTTTTTTTAATGTTTATTTATTTTTGAGACAGAGAGAGACAGAGCATGAACGGGGGAGGGTCAGAGAGAGAGGGAGACACAGAATCTGAAACAGGCTCCAGGCTCTGAGCCGTCAGCACAGAGCCCGACACGGGGCTTGAACTCACGGACCGTGAGATCATGACCTGAGCCGAAGTCGGATGCTTAACCGACTGAGCCACCCAGGCGCCCCAGATAATTCTTAAAGTATGCTTGTGTAAAGGATGTGATATACAATTTATTCTGCATTTACATACATTAAGGAAAAATGCACTCTGAAAGTTTGAGGTAGTCCTCTAACAAAGAGACACATAGATGTTGCTATTGAAACTGCAACAGGGAACCCAGGCTGCGTAAAAATGGCAAAAGGATCCGTGGGGGAATGCACAAAGCATCTTGTATACAAGTGACTCTAAATAAGAAGTATATCCACGGTTATATAAATATAAAAAAAATTAAGTATACCTACATAAGGACAAACAGGAAGCTGAAAAAAAGGGGGGAGAAGTACTGTTTTAGTTATTGAAAAAATATGATTTTTAAAATTTGTGTAATATGTTTAATATATCTATAAAAAATAAAAAGGGGGAAAAATGGAGACCTGGGTGCGATGGTGCAAACTTTTCTGAGTATGTGTCGAGCAGACTTCTGGAGTCCAGGTGAAGAGCTATGCTGCCCCAGCCACATAATACTCCGGTCAGTCTGCGTATACTGTCAGAACTTCAAGTATAACAGTGTAGTGGCTGTTGATGGTCTCTTAGCACCTGAATATACACACACCTTCGCATAATTCCATCTGGTACTCCGATTATTTGATCAGTTATTACAAGTCTTTGAGCAAAAAGAAGAAAAAAAATGTTAAAGGAGATCCTTGTCAATCCATTGATACCAAAGCTATCTGGTTGATTGACCCTGATTATTTTAGGAGACAACATTCTACTGGTCTAGGACATTGCATCGAAAACCAGACAAAAATCTAATCGTACTAATCAGATTAAATGTGAAAGTGGAATCGGTACTCCTTTGAAGCATATTTGAACTTTTTGAGGACTGATTTTATAATTGCTATTCTCATGGAAGTAACATGCGATACCAAAATTCTAAAAAAGAAAAAAAATTGTAAAATTTATGTGACACAATCAAAAAGGATTTTTACAGCATGATGATTTTAATGACAGCGTAGGTATCCTACTTGATAAAGAGAAATTGCTATATTCGAAGCACATTTTGGCACGTGGAAGGAGGACTGCCCTAAAAGAGGTTATAAACACATGCACATATGTGTGTGTAGATAATCACATATATGTTATATGTGATTTCAAATCCACTTAAGTGAAGTTGTTGTAACTCACTTGTTCGTGACAAAGACAAACAAAAGTCGTTTTTATCCAAAAAGTAATTAAGTTGTGTTAAGATGTCATCATCTTATGTTCTTACTGGTAAGAACTCAGTAGCTCAGCTGCTAAGGGTTGCCACGGGGCTTACCAATGCAAAACATAGGAAGAAGCAATGATGACAGGGGACACGTAGGCTGGATACCGAGAGTTTGTGAGGACCATCCTAGAGTGTTTGGTCTAGCCAAGGAAACATTTTGCGGATTCAGAAAGCTCTCCAAAGACCTTGGACAATTAGCTCCTGTCAAGTGAAGGCGATTCTTACTGGCAGTGGCAATAGCCTTGTAGAGGCCCCTCAAGGATCATCTTGCCCATTAATACCAGTGGTCTTATTTCTCTATCATGCTCTAGCTACCAGGGACTTTTACTTCTGCCCTGGCAGCTGGATGTTAGCTCTTGGTTGACTAAGCCATCTGTCCTGAGCTCCAGCTTGTATAAAGGTACACCTCAACTAAATATGGACTTTATTTCTTTCGTCTCCCCTTACCTGGAACAATAGTGTGATTAATCTATCATTGGTTTGGAGTATGTTATTTCGTAATTGGCTTACTGAGGGACATCATCCTGTATGCTATAGGCTGGTGAAATTTCCACAGTGAACCTGTGTTAAGTAAATTGCTGGCAAAGAAAAACTCAGTCCCTGAGCATAATTTTGCCCCTCCCCCAAGCCCCCAAAACAAAACAACATGTGAAAGTAAATAGCCAAAATTTATTTATATAACTTGGAGAAATACATCTTAGTATGTTTGGGCTGCCATAACAGAATTCCATAGACTGCATGGCTTATAAACAACAGAAATTTATTTTTCACAGTTCTAGATCCTGAAGTCCAAGATCAACTTGGTGGCAAAGTCAGTATCTGGTGAGGACTGGCTTATTTGTTCATAGAAAGCCATACTCCTGCTGTGTGCTCTTATGATGAAGAAGCAAGGGCACTCTCAGGGGTCTCTTTTATAGGAGCACTAACCCCATTCACAAGGTCTCCACCCTCATGACCTAACACCTCTCAAAGTCGCACCTCCCATGCCATTGCATTAGGGATTAGGTTTCAACATATACATTTGGGGGAGACACAAGCATTCAGTCTATAACGACATGTAAATATGCTGTAAGTATTAAGAGCTCTATTATTTCCCTTTAATGGCACATATTTTTAAAGTTTCAAATAAGTTAGATTAATATAATTTATCTTGAAACAGTTGATTGCTTTATTGGGATTTTAAAAATGAGATTTAAATTTGGGGAAAACAAATCATACATCTGAAATTTCTAAAGATTTGCCAACATGTTAGGAAACCTGATGGAAAAATTATGATTATATGTCAAGTTGGATGTCACATTTGGATGTAGTGAAGCATTCAGAAAACCACTGCAAATTTAGTTATTTCATTTAGAGAGGGAGAGAATTACTTCTTTTAGAATGTATACATAGAATATGGCTTGGCATCCATGATTTACATATACTATTTCATTTAATGTTCATTGGAACATAGGTCTTGCTCATTATAGCTAATAAAAATATGATACAAAATTTCAAGTTATAGTTTCTTCACGTTGGAGCCCGAGTTTGAAATTATTTTAATCAGACACCAAACTTAGGACATTTTCATGTAAAAAATTCCTTGATAATCCATGAATCCAATTCTCTTTTTGTTTCTTCCTGCAACAAATGTCTGTTGAGTGTCTAAAATGTGCCAGGTAATAGTCAAAAAACAATAATAACAATAACAATAAACCAAAAAAAAACAGATGCACCTGCTTTCACACACACAAAAGTTGAGACTAATGGAGGAAACAGATGGTAACTTAAAAATCAAAAATCTATCATTACAAAGTTTAGTATGTACCTGGCTATATCAAATAAACATGTAAGAAAAAGATGTTCCTTATCCTTTGAAGACATAAAAAAAAATCCCTCTAGAAACAGGGCAAACTTGGGGAATGTGTGGGTGAGCCTGGTGACAATCTGGGCAGATAAACTAGAAAATGCAGAGCCCTCGATGCAGCTTGAAAACCGAAGTGTCCATGTGGATGTGACAAAGGAATGGGTCATGGTTGATGAGACGGTGTAGAGTAGCAAGGACTGACAAATGGATGCATTATATGACATACTGAGGATTTTTGCCTTAACCCTACGAAAAATCAGATACTTTAAGTGGATCAAGCTGGAAGAGAGAGTTTCATTTTGAAATTGCTGCATTTTAGATGCCTTTGAGAGATCCAAATAGAGTTCAGTTAGATTTGTCAGTTAGATATGTTGTTCTGGAGACCGGAAAAGAAGTAAGGAATGAAACAATCACAGAGAGTTAATATAAATATAGGTGGCTAGTTATGTATTTAATAAGCATGTAATTCATATACATATTTAACACACAGATATCAAATTGTTTCAGTGAATATACCTGTGCTGTGCTAAGAGACATAATTAGGAGAATTTCAAAGCAAAACCACTTTTTCAGTATAATGCTATCGTATGACAGATGAATCAACAATTTTATATGATTCTTTTGTTTTAAATACTTTTAAATGTTTATTTATTTTTGAAGGAGAGAGAGACAGAGCATGAGCTGGGAAGAGCAGAGAGAGAGGGAGACACAGATTCTGAAGCAGGCTCCGGGCTCCGAGATGTCAGCACAGAGCCCGACTCAGGGCTCGAACTCACAAACTGTGAGATCATGACCTGAGCTGAAGTCAGACGCTCAGCTGACTGACCCACCCAGGCACCCGACCAACTTTACACAATTTTTAAGGTTTGGTATTCTGAGCAAAAATCACAGAATATAATGGGTCTTAAACATAGTAATATATTTCTAATATGTCATCATTTTATACCTTATACAAAGTGTTGTTTGGTATTAAAGAGTAACATTTGGAACCCAGTTCACAGCACACTAGTATGCATGAGAATAGTTTAGACTACATACGCTCATTTTACTATAATAAAAGAGCTAGTTCATACATAAATGTAGAGTAGAGATCTATCTTTGTATCTCTGTACCTATCTATCAGTCTATCTATCATACACCATGTATCTATATCTAGAATTTCATATAGGTACATATCCATTCTACCAAATATCAGCTTTGGAAAATATGCTTTTAATAAAAAGAAACAGTCCCGTATATACAGAGGTAGGTATGAGTGTTCAAACTGCCAAAAAAGTGTGCTTTCACTTGATAAGTACTACCAGTAATGTTAAAATAATCACAACTAATTTATCATAAGTATATGAAGTAACATTGTGTATTTTGTAAAAGATATTGTAAGAGGCTTCCACTTCTAGAATGTAATAGATCATAGAAGGCTAATGCTTCTGCTGTACCTACTGAAAAAAAGTTGGATATTTATTTGTTTGTTTTGTTTAATGATATCAGGGGTCCCGGGACATGCTACCTTCCAGAAATGACAGAGACATTACAAGGTGAGCTGCAGATTCCTGAAAAGTCTTCCACGCATGAGGCATTTGGGATTTTAGGGACAGGTAGGAAGCTGCTTTGTGAAATTGCTACCTCCATGATGCTTTTATGCTTTCACTTTACCCTTTGAGGTAAAGTTAACAGCTTTATATCCAGTTAGAAAATTCTTTATATTAATTTCTTTTTGTTCAAATAACTGCTGTGATTTGTATCTCCTAACTAGAGTGTTACTAGCACAAGTGGGAATTCCGTATGTTGTTCTTAAAATCAGGAACGGTATATCACGGTGGAGGTTGAAGCTAGGATCCTGGTAGGTTTCTGTAGTTGTGTATGCTCCCTACTGAGAACATTAGACTTTTACAGAATTAGCCAGACCAGGTGATTAGTGCATAGTTTTTCATAAATTTTCTTCTGTAAACATTTAGCCAAATGTTAGGATTATCACTAGAAGTGACCAATGTTCAGGTGTGTTTGAAAGAAACTGTTCAGCGCTTATGTCAGGTTCTGGCCCATACTGCGGTATTCTGGGCGTGAGAAAGAGAGACAAGGAAGAAAACTTGTAAGGCAGGAAAAAAGCCATTCTAACATTTAAGTCAATGTATTAGTGTAAATACCATTTGAATCATATTCAAAGGAATATTACAAGCGTGTTAATTATTATAAATTGCTATACTATTTATTGGTCCATATTGTGATCCACAATGCGTATGTTGAAGACAATATCCTGATATAGCAGGTACCTGGAGTTTGAGCTTAAGGATGTCTATACATCTATATATCTATACATCTATTATCTATATATCTATAAATATATAGATGTATATATATATTTAAGACTGTAGAATATAGATGCAGAAAATGGGAGAATATAGACTTTTCACTCTGTTGTATTTACCTTTCCTTAGAAATCGCCTACATAGATTTTCCTGAAAGCATATTTTCAAAATCGTATATTCCTAACTTAATTTTCCCTTCATACCAAACCTCGTCAACTGAAACAATTCCTAAATTTCTTTGCAATATTTAAAGTAGTCAAAAAGTTATTTGTCACCTCTACATTTTTTCCATAAAATAATAAAAAAAATTCTATTAAAATAGAAGGAATCTATGAGCCAGAAATAAAATATGGTTAGCTGTGAGGACTAAGTAGAGAAGCCAATTTTGGCATCCAAGTGACTGAGCTTTCCAGCATATGTTCCAACATCTCATGACTTGTTACTTACAGAACAATTCACTTCACTTGCCCCCATCATAAAAATGAAAATATATAAATCATTCATCTTTCCAGATTTTCAGACATAAACCTGGAAACATCTGTGGCTTTTTGGTTCACTATGCAATGTTCAGACTAGTCATTCAGTGTTTGACTTTTTTTTTTTCATCCTGGAATCTGTTTCATAATCACTACTACCTGCTACAAACCCGAATATTTTGACAGAGTTTTTGGTTCCTTTCATAGTTTTCCCGTGATAAGTTTGACTTTTTCCTCAGGATTTCTTAGCTAATGACAACTATGACCTAAGTGCAGTGAAAAGCACCAGAATGATATTTGAAGCTGATACAACTGCTAGAGAAAAAGCCAGAAGAAAATACAAGATATTTCACCCCTGAAGAAAATGCAAGTCCTGGGATTATAAACTCTGCTGATGGTATGAGGTGATTTTAGTTTTAATTTTAGTTTAGTGCAGTTTAGTTGTAAATTTATTCGTGATGACACTATTCACTGTCCCGAAGTCAATGAGTAACTTATACACAGAACGTTTTTGGAATGTGGGTATGAATTTTATTTTGGGGTGTATTAAAGACGGAGGCAGAAAAGCTATAAAAAATAGTAAAAATCCTATTAAAAGCATTTTTCTTTTAAAGAAGATTGCCTTAATGTTGGGATCTTAATGGGATGAAGATAGTATGTTACCATATGGTCTGAATTGCTGTTAAGAGTCCTTTTTTTAATCAGCTATTTATTTTGAAAGAGCAAGTCTGAATAAAATAAGGAAATGCTTTCAGATTTTTTCCATTATTTCTTCTCTCAAAATCTCAGCTGTAAATCTGGTTATCTCTCCTAATGAGGCACCCTACAGATTCAAACTTTAGTAAAGATTTCCAGTAAAAAAAAAAAAAAAAATAGAAGAGGGTCACCGCAGGCAAATATTGTTACTTTTATTTGTCTTATGTTGTCTGAGTCTTAAATGGAAGCAACTTTTCCTCCAAAATTGCAAGCCAGGAAGACCAAGTTTCCAGAAAGTCATGGCGAATGTTTCATTTGTACATCATACATTAAAATTTTCAACCAGCGCAACGAACCAACGTTTCAAAAAACACATGATAAGAGCTGAATTTAAAAGATGAACTTTCCCTTCCCTAAAGGAATTCTTATAGAGAAAAGCGATATGCAGATGGCCAGTAAATTATTATACACATCAAAAGAAAGCTGATTATAAGGTAAAGCAGGAGAATAAAGGATGTATTGTTGAAGACCTCCCTGGGATATTTGATAACAGTGCCTAACTTCAGAGGTAATACTTAACTGAGTCTCTGATGTTGTTTTGAAGGATGGCTAGAAGGTCACCAGCCAAACAAACCAAAGATATTTTGTTAGAGGAAAGGTATATGAATAAAACCAGAAGCATGAAGTGGGATGGCATATTAACAGAACTGAATATTTCTTTAAACTCCTGTCAGATCAGGGGTCAAACACTACTCCCCGTGGGCTGGCCATATCCAGCTGCCACCAGTTTTGATATTTTTTGGAATGCAGCCATGCCCCTTCAGTTACTACTGTTTATGGTTACATTTTTGTTACAAAGGCAGTGCTAGGTAGTTGAGACAAAGAACATAGAGTCCAAAGTATCAAATATTTACTATCTGGCCTTTCACAGAAAAAGCAATTGCTGAGCTTAAGTCAGAGTAAATGCACATATAAAAAAGAAGGCAAAGAGAAATGGTCATGGCCTTGATGCCTGAGAGCATGTAAGCCACTGAGTAATTTGGGTGGAAATGTGTTTCCAAGAGATCCATAGCAGCCATCAGCCATCTTGCTGTTTTCCTCCCTCCCTCTCTTTCTCATTCCTAACTTAATTTAACACCTCTTTACGTGCCAAAGACCTATATTAAACAATTGAAGGAGAGAAACCCATTCATGAATTAGTAATGACTTGTACAGAAGGAATTCAAGGAACTTTTCTGTACTTTACAGCATTTGATCCTCATAATAATCTACGAGCTCAGGTATTGTTGCCTCTATTTCACCGACTGAACACTTGAAATACTGAGAGTTTAAGTATTTTTTTTCTAAACTCCGATAACTGATAAGTCATTTCAATACAAGTCTTCAGATTCCCAGAGCACTGATATTTCTATATTGACAAGTCTTTGTCAATACCAGGCAAGGTTTTAGAGCAAGCCTATTCTCTTGAAGACTAATCTAGCCCTACAGTTCTGTTATACCACTGACCCTTAATTTAAGTTCAATGTAAGGGTTGCTTTTGTTATTTTATCTTAGCCTGGTTGTCCCAAAAGCAGAGCCTGAAAAAGGCTTATGTGTAGGCAGTTTACTTTCAAGTGATTCCACAGAGCAGGAGTGAGGGACAAGGTCATGAAAAAGAGAAAAATGGGAAGGCAATCAGAAGATATGTTTCTGAGTTGACCACTGGCAGTGTTGAATTTTCCCCTGAGTTCTGTGCTCTTGGCAAATAGCCATGGTCAAGACATCTCCAACTTGTTGTGTTTGGGAAAAGACTTACTACAAAGAACAATCCTTCCCTATACAACTTACCTAAGACTTCTGGATGGCTTCTGTGTTTACCTATGACAAGGCCAGACACAGACCCTTCAAATTCCCATTCTTTGTTTCACAGATAGTTGGGTGAGCTGTTTGTCTACACTCACTAATCTGAACGAAAGGACCACTGACTTGATTCAACTGTACTTAAGTTTCTTTTCTCACCTCGGGTCCCTGACCTTTGGATCACCATTGGAAACAAGGTCTTGTTCATAGCCCCTCCTGAAAATGGACTGACCTTAAGGGGAAACACTCTGATAAACTCTTTGATTATACTGCTGGTTCAGCCTACTCCCCTACAGCCAGTTCTTTCTAGCTGGTTCTCAGGAGGGTTTTTATTTGACACCATGTGCGTGGGCTACTAATGTTGTATCTTATGAGATGTTCTGGATAGTCATGTGATATTCTTCCCAAAACTCTCTTCCAGTGAGATAAAAGCAAGGAGAGCATTATTCATCAGCTTCATCTTCCACTGGTTAAGGGTGTTCCTGTCAATGTTAACGCCACATTTCCCAGTTCACATTGGAAAGCATTGTGAATTCACCTCGCTACCACCGTCTGCCTTCCCCGACATTTTTGGGTTTGAATGGGAATATGATGGGAGCCTACACTTCTACATTTTATAAAAGTTAGATGGTGGTGTTAATCGCATAACTCCTTCTGGGAGACAGTATTGTTTCTGATATACTATGTTGCCAAGGGACTGCAGAAATCAGTTTTAGGGTCCTCTACCCTTTCTGCCAAGAATGTCTCACTTCACAGTTTATAAAAACAATGTGATATTTTTTTTAACTATTAAATATACCGATCCCAATTATATGCTTGGGTGCTAGAAAATAGAGACAGGATTAGTTATGAATGTATTAGACCCACTGTACAATGGACTTGAGTCAGACTCCATCCATCACCTCTACTCCTTAAATCATCATTCTATCTGGAAAACCAAGACGGCACTTTCAGTCCCTTGGTCTCAGTGCAAATTCAGACACCATGTCCAACAGTGTCCAGTTCAAAAAGTTTGGATGTTTACTTTCGCCCCATACATTGCAAGGATTTTCCTCTAGAAACTCAGCTTCCGCATAGGTGGACAATGGCTCTGAGGCAGGGAATATTACATTTAAAAACTGGTTGAAAGGTTGACATGATCACTAATGTCAACTTTTGACTCACTAGCTCTCATTTCTTTTTTCTTAGTTATTCAAGTCAAGTAACACCTATTTTTAACTATCTTTTCAGGACGAAACACCAGGATCCATTAATCATCTTCACAGATCCTGCAGGTTAAAGCAACATAATTACCATTTGGCCCTTGTGATCCATGATGGTCATTAATCCACCTTGTCCTTGCTCATGGAGTGTTGCCATCTGGCTTCTGCATTCCAGAGTCTACCGTCTCCCATTCAAAATAGGGGTCCCAGTCAATAGGTATATCCCTACATTGAACCTTGCCCTGGAGAACAGTGCTTTCACCAAGATTTTTAAAGATGCCACTACTCCTCTTACCTATACATTCCTCACTGCTTTAGCAAAGGGACCATTCTCCATTTCCTTCCAAGAGACTCATTTTTATTTTCTTGAGCCTTCTGACTCCTTCCTCAATAATCTCTTAAGCCATCTCCACTTTATTTACTGTAGGCTGGTGTTTCTTAAACTTAAATATAATACAAATTATCTGGAAGCTTCATAAAATACATATTCTTACTGAATACATCTGAATTGACTTAAAATTTGTATCTCTAATATGCTCCTGTGTGATATCCATGCTATTGGTCTACGGATAACAGTGCCATACCAATGCTACAGGTAGACAATTATTACGTTCACGCTGCAAAAAGCCATCTCATCTAAGACAGATTCTAAGTGCTTCAAGGCCAATAAATCTTTTAAACTTGGACCCATTGGGCCAATACCCACAAGACCCATTCCACATTTTTTCTTGTTTCTTTCTGATACGTATTTTTGGTTTGCTAATTTCTTCATTATGTGAACAATTTCCTGGCAGAACAGAGACCATATTTTTCTGGTCTCTCATATTTCTCTCATATTTTCAAGAGCCTGGGTCTCTTGAAATAGGAATGAAGAACAAAGATGGGGCGCTTGGGTGGCTCAGTTGATTAAGTGTCCAACTTTGGCTCAGGTCATGATCTCACTGTTTATGAATTTGAGACCTGCGTCAGGGTCTATGCTAATGGTTCAGAGCCTGGAGCTTGCTTCAGATTCTGTGTCTCCCTCTCTCTCTGCCCCATGCCCTATCTCTCTCTCTCTTTCTCAAAAATAAATAAATATTAAAAAAAAAAAAACCTTGAGGCGCCTGGGTGGCTCAGTCGGTTAAGCGGCCGACTTCGGCTCAGGTCACCATCTCGCACTCTGTGAGTTCGAGCCCTGCGTCGGGCTCTGTGCTGACAGCTCAGCCTGGAGCCTGTTTCAGATTCTGTGTCTCCCTCTCTCTCTGACCCTCCCCCGTTCATGCTCTGTCTCTCCCTGTCTCAAAAAAATAAGTAAACGTTAAAAAAAATTTTTTTAAAAAAACTTAAAAAAAACAAGGAACGAAAGACAAAGAGAGACAAACAGAAAGAGAAAAGCCAACCAGTGCTCAATGCATTGTGATCTTTGGAGGAGCATTATGAAATGCTTCTCAGACCTTTGCACTCCAAGAAAGAAATAATTTCTTTTTAAATATGTGCATGATATCTCCGTTCGTTTGAACTTCCCTGAGCTTCTGACGTACCCAGGTATAAAGGCCGACGAGGTTTCAGTGGGCATCCCATGCCCTGGCTTCAGAGAAGCCCAGGGATAAGAGGTAAGGAGCTGTCAGAGTGCACAAAGCTTTCATAAAACGAGCCACTGCAGTACCGGCTGACGCAAGAGATGAAGCCAGAGTACTTGAAATGGCACAAAACAGTTGTCCATTATATCTTCCATCTATCTTTCTGATCCCACCTTCCTGTTTGTGCTCCTCCCTCCCCATTCTTCCTTTCTACTCACTGCCCAGTGTCATCTGCCAGCAGCAGTCAGTTGATTACCAGATACAGTCTCTTAAATCTCTCTTTTTCTAACAAGGAGCCTGCAACTTCCAGCCTTTGCACTCAGAAAATGAGTTCTTAGCTAATCCTGCTGAATCAGAGGTCTAGATACCAAAACCTGCAAACCTGCAATCCAGCCCAATTCTACCTCTCATTCTCTGGGCTTCAATATATTATTCTGTGTCCTCATCTGGAAAGCAAGGGCAATGATAGTACTTGTTAATGTGCAGACATTTCACTGTGACATGTGCAAAACTGTTCTGAACACAGCAGAGTCCTAAACAAAACATAATCTGTTGCTTTTATGTGCTAATTCATAATACCTAATGAGAAAGGCGTATGGAATGCTTAAAATACATATTCCTCCCAGAATTATTTGCATTTCAAAGGAAAAAAGTCTAATCAAAATGAATAACTGCTTAAAGGTAGAATTTCTAACATTCTGATGGAATCTTCTGCTGCTTGTTCTTTTGTTTTTTATTAGCTTCCGAGTATCCGTGCATACGTATAACGACCCTTTTCTGAACATTCACGGGTTGCCATGACCCTGCTGGCTGCTTTAAAGATCTTATTGTAGGGGCGCCTGGGTGGCTCAGTTGGTTAAGCGGCCGACTTCGGCTCAGGTCATGATCTCGTGGTCCGTGAGTTTAAGCCCCGTGTTGGGCTCTGTGCTGACAGCTCAGAGCCTGGAGCCTGTTTCAGATTCTGTGTCTCCCTCTCTCTGACCCTCCCCTGTTCATGTTCTGTCTCTCCCTGTCTCAAAAATAAATAAAACGTTAAAAAAATTTTTTTAAATAAAGATCTTATTGTATTTTTTCCTCCCTATAAGCCCAAGAGATTGGTGTCATTATGGTTCCATTTACTTATAATAACCACTGTCTTTAATGTCTTAAATTACGTTATAGTTAAAGCAGAATCAGTAAGTGCCACGGCCTGAGTTCAGATCCAGGTTTGAATGAAAAGTCTTCCAAGCTCTTTATTCCACTGGTTTGATTATACCTCTTGAACTGTATTGGATTTCATGCCTGTTATCCTGGTCTAATTATTAATAACCCCATTCACTCCCTAAATTATCCCAATTTTCACGATAAGTTACTCAAAGATGTTTTGTCTTATTGGTAAATAAAGATTACCAGTATAGCAAATACTTCATATTTTTCATTCTGCATTTTAAAAAAGTTTTAAATAATTTTATTTATTTTTTAACATAATTAACAATCTCATCCTGTAAATCTTACACACTATGCTTCCAGTGAGCAGGCACTTGGCTTCTTAGGCTTACTCGTGCATGCATCATGCTACAAAAATACTTGGCATAAAGTAACTGGCATAATTGATATCTTAAAACAGTCAGCCCAGGTCTGGTGATGAAACAACACCACCACCACTGATAACAAAAACTAAAACAGACAAAACCCAAATCAACACATTGATATAACTCATATTTCTAGTACTTACATAAACTTCTCACATTCCTCCAACATTCCTCTCTAAATTTGTTAGTGCAAATATTCAGTGATGACAATTCAAGGCTTTTTTTTCAAAGCTAAGCATTTCTATACAGGTTTGTTTCAAAAAATCTTTTAACTGTAAACAAAAGAGTTTGGTGAGCACTTGTGGATGATCCTTCATTTGAGCTCACAGTATGCCATTATCTTGGGAAGAATTCAAAGGTTTGCACAACGTGTTCAAAAGCCAACTTTCTGCTAATGGCTAATTTGTGTAGCCAAACCCCAAGCATCATTTGGGGGCTTCTGAATCATTTTGATGAGTGTCCTGATTGGGGGGGGGGGAAAATATTAACAGATTATTCTTTTTCTTCTTTGTCATCTGTAAATGGATTGTGTCTAGTAAATTCTGGTTTGCAACTATTGATCCCAAAGACAGGTGATATCAATAGATACAGATGGTTAACTCAAGACTTCAATCGAGAACTCTTAGCTATTGTATTGTGTTAGTCATTTGGACCTGAATTAAATTGAAGAAGAGACCTGATTAGAAAATGAACACATTTTATGGATATTTAAATTCCTATGGTACAAAAATTGCCAACATTTTTACTTGGATGATGAAATTAGGAGTACATATTTCTTACATGTTTCGTGATAAATGTATTTAAAGCATTTAGTTAAAAAGAACCTCTATAAAATAGATTGATTATATTTTTAATACACTGCTAACTTAATATATATATTGTGCCATTTTAACTTGGTATAAGATATATTGGAATTTTTCAATTTGAATAAATGTTTTCTATGTAGGCTCACTCATAATGTGGTCATTTGTATCCAGAAAGTGAAAATGGAGGATAGTAGCAAGTAATCTTATCTTATAAAAATATCTAGAATTAATCTCCATCGAAGCGTTGCTATTAGCTTTAGTTGTTCCTTTGTTTTAATATATAGTTTCTTATTCCAACAAATTTCCCTGGTGATGTGATGGTACATTGATCATAAATCTTTCATCGCAAATAAATTTCAATTAAAAAAATCATGAACAGGTCTCCACTTCTGCCCCCACCAAATGGATATTTTAACAAAATGGGCATGGACTGACCTTCAGAAAAACTGATTACTGCTTCTGACTGTCCCATTGCTACTTACCAAATGTATGACTACAGACAAGTTCTTTAAGACTCTGGGGTTCAGTTTCATCTTTGTAAAAGTCGATGATGTTGGTCTAGATTCCTGGAATTGCACTTTCCAGTCTAAAAATTTAAGCTCACTCTTCCATTACTTTGTTTTAGAAAATAGGGCAACTCTGATTATTCCTTTCCTGACAAACTTTTATTTTAGGAATATACTAAAGGATCAAAGACTTCAGAAATAAATGTTCTTGGGGCATCTGGCTGGCTCAGGTGGCTGAGTGTCCAACTTTTGGTTTGGGCTCAGGTCATGATTTCAGGGTCGTGGGATCGAGCTCTGCATTGGGGTCCACGCTGAGCATGCTTAAGATTCTCTCTCTGTCTCCCTCTACCCCTCTCCCCTGCTCTCTCTCTCTCTCTCTCAGATAAAAAAAATAAATAAATAAAAGAAAAAATGTTCTTCCTCTCTCCAAGCTTTAGGAATGATTTAACATCTAAGCTATACCCTAAAAGCCACATTTGTTTAGAATCAATCTTAATTTTACAACCACCATTCATAATTAGTGTTGAAAGGATAAATTATAGGTAGTAGACCTGTAAACCTCAATTTATATCTTGTGAATAGTGAATAGCATGACTCAGTTAAATGAAATGAAAACCCAAATCAAAATGTCATGGGTATACACAGAATAATGACCTTTCAAAGATGTCCACAACTAATTTCCAAGCCCGTGAATGTGATATTACGTGGCAAAGAGGAACGGAGGTGGCACATGGAATTAAGGTTGCTAATCATATGATATTAACATAGGGGAGATTATCCTGAATTATTTGGCTATGTACCATGTGATCAAAAGGGCTCTTAAACATGGAAGTTAGGAGGCCAAAGAGTTAGTCTAAAAGTGATACAATGTGAGAGAGTTTTGAAAGCAGTTGCTTCAAATTGTTTGAAGGTGACAGGAGACCATGAGCTAAGAAGGGGGGCAGCCTCTAGGAACTGGAGAAAGCAAAATCTGGGATAATCCCCTAGAGCCTCCAGATTAAAACCTAGCCCTGACAACTTGATGGCAGCCTATCGAGATCCATAGACTTCTGACCTCAAAGACTATAAAATGCCAATAAATCTGTGCTGTTTTAAGCCAATAAACTTGTGCTAATTTGTTACAGATGTCATTGGAAACTAATAGTCATTAACGGAAAACGAATACAGTCACTGCTGAACAGCTACTTTGGTAGCGTACAATAGGATGTACACTGAGTTTTTAAAGTGGGTTTTAAATGTTTTTCCAGTGTCATAATAATCTTTTAAGAAATTGTAACACAAATCTCATTACAACACATTGTGTATGCAGCAGAATGAAAATCATGAAGACTTTAGAAACACGGAAACTATAAATACACGCATAAAAAGAATACACAGCAGCATGTATTATTATTGCAAATCTATAAATATGAGTGTATGTGAAGAAGGTTTGGGAAAGAACATAAAACAAATGCAATAGAAAGGTTGAAATATCAGTCTTTAAATCTTATGTATTTTTACTGTTAAACTATATTGAGGTTGTTATTTGCAAAACTGGCATAAAAATAAATAGGTTGGTCCAGCAGGGAGCTAAGCCTCCGCAGCCACCCGACATCAATGAGGCAGTATTAGGTGGTACGAAGTGGACTAATCAAGACTCTGCTGCCCCCTTTCCGGATGTTAGCCTGGCCCAGTGGGGAGCTGCTCTTTTACCCAACCCAGTATCAACAAGGTGGAATGAGGTAGTTCAAGGTGAGCATAGTTGGCATTCCACATTTCCCTTCCATTCTAGTCTGCTTCACTCTACGTCTGATGCCAATGGGACCCAGTAAAGTGTTGAGTTTCCATGTCAGGCGGGCAGCAACAAAATAATGAGAATTTGCTTTCCACTTACTCTCTCCCTGGATTTGGAGGGCCTAGTGTAATGAGCTGCAAACTGGCTTTGCACTCTCTCTGGGAAGGTAGCAGCAGGGCTGAGGGGAGACGAAATAGCACCACATCTGTGTGCAGCGAGGCACTGTGAGTCAGGGGCTCTACTGTCGAAGTGTGTGTGGGTACGGTGGGAAGTTAAACATATGAACCCACCCGATCCTTGCACCTCACTTCCACAAGGAAATATCCTGCTTAATAATAGAAAGAATCATTAAATCTGATCCAGCGTTTCCTACTATAATATCCAACATGTTTAAAATATAACTGGAACAGTGTTCATTATACCAAGAACCAGGAAAATCACAATATGAATGAGAGAAGATAAACAGATACCAATAGCGAGACAAATCAGATATCAGGATTATCTGGCAAATCTTTTAAAACAGCCACCATGAAAATGCTTCAGTGAGCAATGTAAACTCTCTTGGAACAAATAAAAAAAATAGCAAATCACAGCAAAGAAGTAAAAGTTTAAAAAAGAGCCAAATGAAACATATATAACTGAAAAATAAATCACAAATAAATAAACGAACGGACCTCACTGGTGAGCTTCAGGTGATGACATTAATGAACATAATGACAGCAATAGAATTTGCTCAATCTGAATATTTGAGAGAAGAACAGCCTGAATGAAGTTAGTACAGTCTCAAGAACCAGTGAAACAATAACAGAAGTCCCATTCTGATCATTGGAGTCCCAGACGGAGAGATGGAAAGAGTAGAACTGAAAAGGTATTCAAAGAAATAATGGTTAAAAACTCCTCCAAGCTGGAAAAACACAGAATTTACAGATTCACAAAGCTGAATGAATGCCAAAGAGAATAAAGCCACAGAAGCTCAAGTGAGAAATATAATTGAACATCTGAAACTAAAGACGAGAGAAAAATCTTAAAAGTAGCTGCAGATAACCAACACATTACTAATAGGTAAGAATGAAAACTCACTGGTTCAAGGGTGGCAGATTTTGCATCTAAAACCCTGGAGGCCAGAAAGAAATGGCACATTTTGGAAGCACTGAAAGAAAAGAATGGTGAGCTCTAACTTCTGTATCTGGACACAACGTCCTTCAGGAATGAAGGGAAAGTAAAGATGTTTTCTGATAAAGAAAAACCAAAAATTTGTAACTAGCAGACTTGCCTTTAGAGAATGGATAAAAGTAGTTCTCTAAATAGAAAAAAAAAAATAAACGAAAGCTTGAAACTTCAGAAAAGATGTAAGAACCTCAAATGGGTAAAACTAGGAGTAAACAGACTATCCTACTTGTAATGAATTTCTTAAACCATATTTGATGGTTGAAACCAACATTGAATGAGGTATAATACCAGTTTGTTCAATTATATGTAAAGAAAATACTTAAGACAATTATATTTAAAAAGTGAGAATTACAAGAGGACCTAAATGGAAATATTTTCTATGTTTCATACAAAGTGGGAAAATGTCAATACAGGTATACTATAGTAGGTTAATTAAGCAAACCTCAAATACAGTAAAGCCAAAGGAATCTATGCCAAGAAATATCAAATTAAACTTCTTTTTTTAATGTCTATTTTTGAGAGAGAGAGAGAGAGCACAAGCAGGGGAGGGACAGAGAGAAAGGGAGATAGAGAATCCGAAGCAGGCTCTGTGCTGTCAGCATAGAGCCCAACATGGGGCTGGAACCCATGAACCATGAAATCATGACTTGAGCTGAGGTTGGATGCTCAACTGACTGAGCCATCCAGGTGCCCCAGATTAAACCTCTGAAACTGAACACAGAAAAAAATAATCTCAAAAGTAGTATAGTAAGCGATACACATGGTAATGCCTACAGCAACCACTAGAAAAACTACAAAGCAATAATATACTCTAAAACATAATAATTAAATCAAGATGGAGTCTTAAAAAGTGCTCAAGTAACTCACTGGAAGATTAAAAAAAGAGAGGGAGAAACAAAGCAAAGCAAAAAAAAAAAACCAAAAAAACAAAAAATATTATTCCAATGAAATAAGAACTTACGTTCGCACACACACACACACAGACACGCACACACATACACAATATAGGGAGGTTCATAGCAGCTTTATTTGTAGTAGCCAAAACTGCAGACAAGTTTTAGTGACTGCTTAAGACAAATTGTAGTGTATTCGAACTATGGAACACTACTCAGAAATAGAGTGAAAAAGCTAATGCTGAACTGTTACCTAATATATGATTTCATCTACCTAATATTCTTGAAATGACAATGTTACAGGCATGAAGAAGAGACTGGTTGCTAGTGGTTGTATGTGCATGGGGTGGTGGTGAAGGCTATGTCTATCAGCAGGTAGCACCAAGGATCCTTATGATGGAGTTATTCCGTATGTGACTATGGCAATGGTCCCATGAATCTACAGATGTGATAAAATAGGACTCCGTGCCACCCCCCCGCCACCACATGCATGCAAATGAAGGCATCAAACCAGGTAAAATTTGAACAAACTCAACAGATTGTATCAATGTTAATTTCCTGCTTGTGATATTGTATCAAAGAAATGCAAGATATTAATATTTGGTAACACCGGGTGAAGGCTCTGTCTATATTATTACTTAAAATTGCATGTGAAGCTTTAATTATCTCAAAATGAAAAACTGAAAACCATAATCCAGGTAGGTTAAATTAAGAAAAAAAAACCCTATCTCTTAGAATGGTAACATCTTAAGATTAAAATATCTTCAACAGTTGCTTGAATAAGTGTAGTGATTGTCTATTATGTACTAGGCATTACACTTATGATACACTTATGATCAATAGAAATGGAGTTTGTCACGATAATATTATAATTATTTTCTCAAGAAAACTTGTCAGTGCTCCTTCCAAACATAATCGTGTAATTCCCATAATCTTCCAAAGACAGTGATTTATATGCATTTTCTTGTTTAAATAGTTATTTAATAGATACTGTGTTGAGGTTATTTTTCCACCACACACACACACACACACACACACACACGCACACACACACACACATGCACACACACACACACACACAAGATCATAGTACATTTCACTATTTGGCTTTAACTTTTCAAGGCAGTCCTGGCAAAATGAAGACAGTGGTTTTGAATTCTTGCCATTAGTGGTTGTTAATACATTTTGGGTAAGCATATTTATTATGCTTAAGACACAACATTTCCTTTCTGTCCATTGAACCAGCTCCTCCCACATTCCTTTCACCTCAGTAAATGGCAATTCCGTTTGTAAATTGTTTCATTTCTTCATGCCAAAATCTTTAAATTACCTTGATTTCTTTCTTTCTGTTTTATTTTTTAAATTATCACTTAATTTTTTTTTGATGTTTATTTATTTTTGAAGGAGAGAGAGAGACAGAGTGCAAGCAGGGGGAGGGGCAGAGAGAGAGGGAGACAAAGAATCCAAAGCGGGCTCCAGGCTCTGAGCCATCAGCCCAGAGGCCGACGCGGGGCTCCAACTCACCAGCCAGGCCGTAAGATCATGACCTGAGCCGAAGTCGGACGCCCAAGTGACTAAGCCACCCAGGTGACCCTTAAATTATTTTTTTAATGTTTATTTATTTTTGAGAGAGCAAGGGACAGAGAGAACAGGGAAGGGGCAGAGAGAGAGAGGGTGTCAGAATCTGAAGCAGACTCCACAGTGTCAGGCAAAGCCCAGTGTGGGCTTGAACTCAGGAACTGTGAGATCGTGACCTGAGCCGAAGTGGGATGCTCAGCCAGCTGAGCCACCCAGGCGCCCCTCTCCCTTTCTCTTATTTTCAACAACAGCAACAAAAAACAAACCCGGTAGCTCTGCCTTTAAAACAACTTCCCATCGCTTCGCCTGCTGCTTGAGTCCAAGCCATCACCATCTCAACACCAGCTCTCCCAACATCATTACCTAATGCATTTCAAGTGTACCAAGGTGACAGCATCTCTCATGTTCAATGACGCCTGAAGGAATTAGAGTAACAGGATAGTTGCTGGCCTTGAACAGCCTCTTGCTTTTCTCATGTGACACACAGACATTCTTAATTTCTATATGGGCTTCCTAGAGTGGAGAAGATTGGGGATAATTGGGGTGAGTCTATTACAATAACTTTTAACAGTTTTCCTGTCGTATATACTGCCTTCCTTCATTGTATTTTGCACAGAGAAAATAAGATATTTTTTTTATAAAGCCAGAGTCAAATAATTACACCTGCACAAATACTCCACAGGCTTACTACCTGTTATGGCTTTGCAAAATTTGGTTCCGATGTGGGGCGCTTGGGTGGTTCAGTTGGTGAAGTTTCTGATTTCCGCTCGGGTCACGATCTCACAGCTCCCGAGTTCGAGCCCCATGTTGGGCTCTGTGCTGACAGCTCGGAGCCTGGAGCCTGCTTCGGATTCTGTGTCTCCCTCTCTCTCTGTCCCTCCCCCACTCGCCCGTGCTCTCGCTCTCAACAATAAACATTAAAAAAAAAAAGTTTAAAAATTTTGGTTCAGATGTAAACACTGATGGTGCTGCACGCACCAAGAGAGTTGAAAAAGGTTTATCAGTCACATAAAGAGGATTTCTGGAAGAGCAGAAATCCCAAGGGAGTTTGAAAATATCTTGAAAAAGCAGCAAAAGGAGACTGGCTTGGAGTTTTGTGGCAATAGGGCCGGGGTGAGGACTTCTGCTTGCAGATAGGGGTTTGTGTAGTTTGGCACCTCCTGGCACCAAAAGAGGGAGGCTGTCTTATCAGCTTGCCTGATGTGAGGCAGAAGGGGAAGAGAAGGAGCGAAGCTAACAAACTCTCAGCAATCAAATTAAAAAAAAAAATGGAGTTGGATTTTTCCCTACCCCATCTTACTAAAACTCTTTACCACAGCCTCGCATACCCTACTGGCTCTGTTCCCTGCTCCGTCCCTGAACCACATTCACCCCCTCCGCCATCACCCACTCTGCCTCGCTCACAGGGGCCTCCTGTGTCTCCAACAAACTACACAATCTCCTAGCACCTAGGATAGTGCTTGGTAAATATTTGTTGAGTCAAGAAACACAATCTTTTTTTCTAACAAAATTAAATTAATTCAGTCCACCTCTCCTTCTCTCAAACAGAATAAGATTCTTGCCAAATTTAACTATTTATGAAATTTGGGTCTATCGCGGTTCTAATTAATGGCCTTTGGCAAGTTAATCATGAAGTTATGATTCTAGTTTCTAGTTTATATTTGATATTTAACTAAAAGAGATCATAGATTTTACCAGTTGCTGAACACCCAGTTGGGTTTCTGCCCTCCATTTCTTTTTCTTAAGATTTAGTTAGTTCCGGAGCAACTGGGTGGCTCACTCAGTTGAGCATCTGACTTCGGCTCAGGTCATGACCTCAGGGTTCATGAATTTGAGCCCTGCATGGGGCTCTGTGCTGATAGCCCAGGAGCCTGGAGCCTGCTTGAGTTCTGTGTCTCCCTCTCTCTCTCTGCCCCTCCCCTGTCCTTGCTCACACTCTCTTTCTCTCTCTCTCAAAAGTAAATAAACATAAAAAAAAAACAAATTAGTTAGTTCTTACCTAAGTAGTCCCATATTAGCTCTTCAGCAACATCTGTCCAGATACACAAATAATAATCTCCTAATATGCATACACAATTTTGAAAAAGTTTACCTACACTTTTGCAGTGTACTCTTTTGTGGCAGTAATTTTCTGTAAACACTTTAAAAGGATATTCTTTATCTTCCATGTGTTGTTTCTGATGAGAAGAGAGTTTGCTAATTATTGCTCAGTTGGAGGCAATCCATCTTTTCCATGTAACGTTTCTTTAAGAGAAGGATAGGTATCGATTTATTTGGTTATTTGCTTTTAATCCATATCTACTTTTTTAAAAAAATTAACGTTTATTCATGTTTTGAGAGACAGAGGTCGACAGAGCGTGAGCAGATGGGGGTGTGGGGGAGCAGAGAGAGAGGGAGACACAGAATTGGAAGCAGGCCCCAGGTTCTGAGCTGTCAGCACAGAACCCGACGTGGGGCTCAAACTTGCAAACTGTGAGATCACAACCTGAGTTGAAGTCGGCCACTTAACCGACTGAGCCACCCAGGAGCCCCAATCCATATCTACTTTGAGTAAGTTGTTGGTTGTTTGCTTGTTGTAAAGGTTATTTTTTTTTCCCTTGGCCTGTCACCAAACTGCTCTAAAACTTCTAGTCGCTTCCAGCTAGAGTTCTAAATGCATACCTCGGTCTTATACCAATGGTTTGGGCCTCCTGTACATTGGTGTTGTTTGGAATATGCAGATTCAACTTAGTGCAAAAGCTGGTTATCAGCCTCTATCTTCCTTTTCTTGCCTGTCTGGGTATGGAATTTTAAGTAGGCTGTGGGTCCACAAAGAAGGAACAGCATTTTCAGCCTCTTCGCATTCCCAAGTTTTATGCAGTGATCATGGCTCTATTCAGTTTCTTTCTGTTCATAGGATACTTCTCATCTCTAACTCCATCCAGTCCAATTCATGTCTCACTCTCCAGACTTCTACACCTAGGTTCCAGAAGGTCTGCAAACTCAACCCTGCTTATGGTTTTGAGTTACTTTTCCAAGTAGCTATATCTTGGAAGATAGCACATAATATTTTTGTTCAGTGAACATTTTTTAAAGACTGACAGATATATAAGAACACATATAACCAATTTACATGTTGATAAATCATTCCAAAGAGAATACACCCAATGACGGCTAATCAGATCAAGAAATAGGATGTTACCTAGACGCTTCCCTCATTTCCCTGCCTAGTTACTGACCATACCTACCTCCCCAAAGATCTAACTTCTTCCAATTTAGTTGATGAAGGGCTATGACTTTTCAATTCTTTTTTATATTTCATCTGTTGGTGCTAGCAGTTTGTTGCAGAAATGGGAGGGAATGTAAAGTGAGAACAATGATGATACTTCTCAAGGAAGTAGATCCAAATAAATGTTTCTGAGACAACTCTTGCCTTTGAACCTTTCCTGGGAGGTTCACGACCAAGTCTCAGACTTCATACCTGTGTGCTTCCACTTATCTAAAAGACCTAGTACCCTGGAACCACTCTTTAAAAACAGGAGCCAGTAAGCAAAAAGTTAACTGTGTTTCGTGCTTATATAGATTGAAAATATCAGGTTTAAGAACATCTACATCAACATGAATAATAATGATATAACTGAGTATTAAATGCTCAAATGTGCTTTTAACTTCCACCATAAAACTTCCTTTGGCCTCATTTTCAGAGATAACTGAGGGCCAGGGATATTGATTTGAGTCTTGTGTTTCTCAGGTTAGTCATGTCAGTCTAAACTGATGCCATTTCTGTCTTCCAGATTACTACTAAAATAAGCGACTGGGGACATTGCACGTGTGTCTGTGTGTTTTTTAAATGAAATCTAAAACTGGTAAAATTATTTTGATTTGACTTTTTTTTCTATGTAAACTCTAAATGGGGCTCATGAGTAGTGTCAGGTGAACTTGGCCCAAGTTTTCAGAACTCACTCCTTCCCAAAGGATATAAAGAGAAGATTTATGACTCCAGGTGAAAAGCATAAGAAAGCTGGTGACTGTAGATGACTTTAGCTTTGGGTTTCTGGTTCACTGGGAGTCTAAAATGAAACTTGGCGATTGCAGGGGGCATGCCTTCTTAAATGAGAAGAAGTCCTTGTAGAATCTGTGCAAAATGAACTTCAGTCCATGGCTGTCTATTCACATGCACTATGTCTCCAAAGACCATACAGCTAACTTGTAGAAAGTAGGCTGCATTTTTATCTCGAGTTTAGATGTTGTCAACAATACTTTATGAATAGTTTGGAATTCCCAGTTTCCTCAATTACAGCAAATCTTGATAACATTTTGCATTACTCACAAGTATGACTGAAACACTACCCTGAAATGGCCTTAGTTCACATGGCAATATGCGCTCCAGTATTTGGAACAGGAAATCAAGTTATGTCTGTCTGTATATCTCGCACCACGTACATAATTCATTAAGGAATTAGAGCTCTGAGTTTTTGGAGTATTTTTTTTCCTTACTATGGAATTTTTAATATGTAAGCCTGAATCAGAGTGTGTGTTTGTGATTTAAAAGTCCCCAAATTGAAGACTTTTGCAGGTGCATGTTGGCATGTGGGTGGGATCTAGACCATGGACGAGCTCACATTTCAGCACCAAAGTAGAAAATGGGCACGGAATGAATCCTCCTTTGCCCCATTAACAACTGGCCTCATAGGCAACATCTGGAGTTCACATAGGTATTTTATGACTAAAATAGCAGAAGTCACACTACCATCGGCTATAGTACTCCTAGGCTAAGAATGACAAAATAGTCATTGAAAGAACAGTCCCCTCATTGATTAAAAAGGCTCAAGTGTATTTCTCTTCTAATTTATGAGGAATTATGCAAAACTACCCTTTATGGACCTGGCTCCACCTTCTGTTTCTAATTTAGTGCATCATAGTGCTTGATTGTCCCCATCATGCAGGCAAAGATAAATGAACAATACTTACAAGGGGAGCCTTCTCTTTTAGTTGGTTCCTGATTCTTCTTCCGCTTCTGTCTCTCCATCCATGATGTAGTCTCACCATACATGGGCAGATCAGCAAAATTGATAGATGGCCAGGATACAGATTTTTTGCTGCACCATGATCAAGGCAGGAAGTGTATTATGAAATAGGCTTTAAGGCAGTATTAGGGCTGTGTAGTTCCTACATCAGGTTTTTTAAACAAATAAAAGACCCATTTCTCTATTGTTCAGATCAATTGAGCTGCGTGTGATAAAGCACCTGAGGAATACAGAGAAATATCTGTCATCTTCAGGACAAAATTAAATAGAAAGAGGCCCCTGCATGTTTGAATTACTCCTTCTTGCTGAAGGAAGAGGTTCCTGTGTTTGAAAAGAGAAAGTAGAAAGTGTTTTCTCAGTCTGCTGATAGCATGTCAAGTATAAATACCACTCAGGAGATTATCACTACCATGCTGTTAGAGTTAATATATACAGAATGCTTCAAGAAGCAATGTCCTTCTTTCACAGAGATCCAAAGACTGAATCAAAAGGAGATGACACATGAGAGAGGAGCCCAGGAGCTGTGCATCCAGAGCAATCCAGTTCTAATGAATAAATAAGGGTCATCGTTTCTTTTTTTAACTTATAAAGGCAAAATCTACATCTCTTTGAGGATTCATAATATTTCAGTCAGAATGTTAGGCTCCACATATGTATATAAATAAGCATGATGTGTGATGTCATTAGCCTCACTGAGTTTACAGTCTGTGAAGGGACCAGTGAGCAAACATCAGGGTGTGTTTAATGAGTTAAATTACCATGGTGCTCTGAGAGTAAACACAGAAGTGAGAATAGTCAGGAAAGACTTCTCTGAAGAGGTAATAATGGAAGAAAGAGATGTTAGTTTTTCAAAAGGCACAGAAAGGAGATCTCAAGGCAGATCAGCATGTGTGTAGGCCCTGGGGCAGGAAAGGCTGGTGTCTGTTTAAGTGATTGAAAAAATACTGGAGCTAGAGCCTAGTGAGGAAAAGAGAAAGTGTTAGGAAGTGATAGGTAGGCAGGGGATAGATGTTCTTTTCTTTATCTCTAGAAGTTGGAATTTGTAACGTAGAGGATGCAAAAAACCAAGAGTCCATTGGATTTTGCAAGTTACTAAAGGATTCTGAACACTTAGCAGTCTGAATAATTTTCTCCCGAGTAGTGACAGGATAACTGTTTCTTTAAGAATGTATATGGGGCAGAAGATCATTCTAATAGTACTTTACATTTGCATAGATGTTTGATTTGGCAAGTGTTTCTCACAAGGGTTCTTTTCCTCTTCTACAAAATGTTTCTAAGTGGGGAGGATTCCGGTTAACGGTCAATTTCTCCAAACAGATATGAATCCTTGAATACACAGGACATGAGGCCAATTAGTAGAGAGTATGTTAGACAACTTTTATTTTCAAAGTTCCCGTGATAAGTATTGATCTAATTTCTGAAGCCCTACAAAATCTGGATGGGGGCTAAAGAATTATGTTCCCCTAGTAATGTTCTGTGCACTTGTAGAGAAGGATTGGTTGGAAACGGGAATTAAAGAACGTTCTGGGGTGATGACAATTTTCTGTATATAAAAAAACTAAGTTAAAAGAATTGTGACTGGGTCCCCAGGAGATTTTAATACATGATCAGATTTGAAAATCCCAGTTCTGGAGACAGTACCTTGATGAAACAGATGACCTGGCAGCACAGAAACGGGAAAACAAAGCAAATAATGTGATCACTAATTGTGGGGCTATTTGGTCAAATTCATTTATTCAGGCAGAGAGTGCTAAAAACAGTACTCTTTCCATTATCTGGAAAATGTTAAAAAGGCAAATTTCTAGTTTCCACTTCTATGTTCCTGACTTAGTAAACATATGACTAAAGAAGCCACCTTTCTCACAGGCATCCCAGTGCTTGTGTTAATGAAAAGATACTGGTTTAAACCTTTACTGTAGTTGAGATGATGCCCCAAATGGCTAAGTATGCCTAAAGAAATGTTTGATGCTTCGCTAATTAGTATCGAGTACATGGAATATAATTACCAGGAGTTTAGAAATGAAGACTTGCACTTTATTGATTAAAATATATTTGGTTTGTCTGTGTAATGATTTATTTACATTTATTGCCTTTCGTGTTGGGAGTTGAGGAGGGAGTATAAAGTGTCCTGAACAAAGAGAGCTCATAGAGTAGTTGGAGAATTTAGCGGTGTCTTAACATGATACTTGTAATAATTGCCAGAAATATATCTCTAGACACAGCCACCAGAAACCTGTTGATATTAGGAATATGATTTGGTTATTTTAGACTTTTCACAATGTAATGAGAAATTGTTATTCATTTTTATACCTGTGAACAGTGCATTTTCAATGTTTCCTAAAAAAAAAAATCTCTCCTACTATTTAACAGTGATGTATCTCACAGATAATCTCACTCTCTACAGTGACATAGCATTTACATTTTAGACTTAAACTATAAATCAGGAGAAAACAGTTCAATAATCTCAAATCCATTTTTGAATCGGAAGTTTTTCAGACTGCTTTTCTTCGTGCGTATGTGCCTCTAGGTTCATTTGTCTGTGTTCTGTCTCACTGATTTTCATTCAGAAAGTTTCCAAACACTGATACTTCATTAATTACTCATTGCAGAGCCTCAAGAAGTTCTGATGTTCAATTCTAAAACAACTAACCGAGACAGGAAAGAAAGGAGTCATAGAAGACATCTTAAAAATGCTTTCAAATGTAGGTCACAAAACAAATTTGTTCCTTCAGTGTAAACCTGCTGGTGCTTCATCTGTAGGCTTTTGTGGTCTCCGCTCTTCGGAAATAGCAGGAAATGTTTTAACAATTAGAGTGAGCAAATTGTAAAGGGAAATATGGTAGTGAGTTACCAGCCGAGTCCTTAAATAAAACATTCCTTTCCTAATGTAGTCCTGATGCTGCCCTGTCTTCTATTAGTTGGGGCCACTGCATTGCCATCGGCAAGGACTGAATATACAGTAGTGTGATAATGGTAGTGCAGCCAGCAATAGAACAAAAACACAATTATGATAGGAGCACAGAAGACGTAAACTGCATTTACCCTTAGGCATCTTTTTTGGTTTCCCGTGAACAAATTAAGACACAGACTAATTTCGGTGACGTGTGTTTGCCTCATTTGCTTTTTTTAAAATGTTCTACCTTTTCTAAAATCAAACGTTATGTTTATTTCTTTATTGGATCCAGCTTGAAGAAAGAAATATTTGTATATGAGTTATAGCCACTTACTTTTTCGATTATGGTGAAGACAAGGGTATGTATTTGAAACTAAAAATGCTCAGTGAGTAGAAAGAGAGGAAGTTCAGGGGAATATACCATTTCACATTTCTCGTAAAATAATTAGAAATATTTTAAAATTATGTTTCGTGTATTATTTTTCAGATGAATAGACTGTTCAAAGCTCTCATCCAAAACATGACAAATTTCAATGGTTATCCCCCTTAAATCTACAATATATATATATATATATATACATATATATGTATATATATATTACAATACATATATATTACAATATAATATTACACAATATAGAATATATATGTATGTATATTACAACACATATATAATACAATATATATATGTGTGTGTGTGTATATATATACACATATATATACATATATAAATCCATACCTTTTATCTCTAGTTGTATGTAGTGTTAGATGAGCAAGGCAATGATCTTTGTGCAAAAGTCCAGTGGAAGTAACTTCATCAAAATACTAGAAGTATTTACTGTATGAGAAAAAATATGATCCCCGTTTGAAAGCTGTTCTATAAGATACTCTTGATATTAGATTTTATTATTAATAGTACTTTTAATCCTAAACTAATTATAATGTGTGATTTTTGACTAAGATTTAGCATCATAAGCAACATAGGATTAGATTTCTGTGGAATCAAGTGCAGCAACCAAAACAAGCTCAAAAAAACAACTCCTTAAATATATACACGGATCTTTTTTTGAATATGTATAAGTATACAGAAAGATTCAAAGTTGGTAGACTTGAATTCAAATATGCCCCATACTCATATCCCATTATAGCATATTTGTTCAAAACCTGGGCCCTGGGGTCAGACTTCATTGGTTCAAGATTGTTCTCCATCACTTTACTAACTCTTTGACCTCATGCAAGTGTTTGTATTATAAAAGGTCACTTTTTTAATTAAAAAAAACTGGGGTAATAATTTGATCTGTGTTATTGGGTTGTATGAGGTTGATAGGAGAGGCTTCATCTAAGGCATTCCACAGGGTATTTGCTTTCATGTCTCAGTCAGTTAATGCTCAGCTACTTAAAAGCAAAGAGTTATGCATTTTGTGCTAGCTGGTTCACCTCCCTCTACGCCAGCCTTCATTTTTAATTATTTTTCTAATTTGGGCATGTTCAGAAGCATTCTGAAGAGAAAGAGAGAAAGAAAAGAAATGCAATTATAACCAGTTAGAGTCCCTACTTAGTACCAGATTTAGTAAGGAATTAAGTAATGTTAAATAGAATGAACCTCCGAATACCGGGAAGTTTGGTGATTTCTTGTTCCTTTGAGTTTGTCATATTACCTCTAGGATATCCATTGTTTTGTACATTCTAGTATAGAGTACAAATCTATGAATTGTTCAATATCCCGTGCAGCCTAATTTGCTAAACCTGCAGATACCTTGACGTATTCTTCCTGGATATAGTTCTTTGAACCCATTTTCAATTATTTAAATCCAATTTTTATAAAATTTGAAGTTCAGTTCCACTCTTCCTCAAGGCTATTTTCCTTGCTAGGCTGTTTTCTCCATAACACTGTTACCTTCATTAAGTAACATAAATTAAGTACTTATATTTATCTTTTAGTGCCAGTATAAATGTGTCTTCTGCTATATTTTAATTTCCACGTTTTTAATTCTTTGAATCCATATTACTTAGCACCATTCCAGGCATCCATTTAACATTAAATAAATGTTTGTTACTAATGATAGATATGTGATTATAGAATATCTGGTATGACGATAACTCTAAATTATGGTTAGGTGAACCATTAAGTTTACACAGTGTCTCAACTACAGCACTAAAAATGCTAATAAATTCTAGAAATTTTAGTTATGAGGAATTTCTAGACATGCACAATGTCAATGATTTTATTTGGAAGAAGATAGAGGTACCTGTTTGTTGTATCTGGAAAGATAGCTACCATTTAACCCTTCATGTGAAACAAGTAGCCGTATTCACTCCCAAATAGCCAATTTATGCAGATTTAAGGTACATTTAAAATAGTGTCGGAGAGGAGAAACAAATACAAGGTGCATTAGAAGTTTAACAAATCTGACTCAGATCTGAACTTATTCTGCATGTGGAATCCATCAAACTGACTTTAGTGGCACTTGCAAACTTCCCTTTTCTGTAACTGTTCCTCATTAAACTCAGAGGGATCGAGGATGACTTTTTTCGGTAATTTATGACATTTGTGTCTATTTGCAACAGTTGTAAAAATACAGCATAACCAGGAAACATCATAAAACACTCATAAACTCTCCTAAAGGCAGTCAAAGAGCGAGACTTTCCACAGCAGTTAATGATACAAATGTGAGCGAATTATCCCTCGGCAGAGGCTGTGTGAAATCTGTGAACTATGTAATGCTAAAGTGCATTACAATATTTAAAGCAAATATTCAAAGCATAAAAATAAAAACAAAATCAGTTTTGGATGAAGGAAAACTTATATAAAGGAAAATTTCTCAATAACTCTGTCAACCTCAGGTATGAATTATTATGGGAGAAAAATCCGTGTTACTGTAAAGTATCTGGTCTTATCACAATATTTTAGAATATAGTGTTCTCTGAGAGGTTATAATTTACTTACTTCTTAAAACCAATGAGTTCAGTTTATTATGGGTGGAAAGTGAACTGTTTTCCATATGGCAAATGCAGACTAATATTCTATTAATGGACAATTTCGTAAGAAATTGCAAACACAGGAAATACGTATTTATAAAATTACAGATACATAGATATATGAATATATCACCTTAGTTTAATTTTATTGTGAATGACACATATTGTACAACTTTTAAAATAATATCTGAAGGATTTGGGTGCTTTCAAAGTTCGTATTTTATAGTTTCTTGCACTACCCCCTGTGAAAATAATTCCAAGATAATGTGGGCAAAGAATTTTTGCTACCCAATTGATAGTACTTGCTGAATTCAATTTATTTTCTTTTTTCTGTGTTTCTGATATATTTTTGTATTGATTGGAATATGTGAGACCTTTCCTCCCCAAACCATACAAGAAATGCCTTAGACCTGATTGCCATTGTCAGGCAGATTTCTTCCCCAGAAACTAAGCTGTTGAGATTACAAAGAGATGAAGTTTTCATAGTTATGCAACTAGTTTGGATTATTCCTACTCAACATAATAAAAATCAGGTCACAGTCTAGGTACACCTGGCATGGCAACACAATTCCCGCTGCTATTATTGGCTGGATCTTTTGAGATTCCTCTTCCTGGAATTCAAAGATTATTCAAACTCTTGGCACAGAGAGCTTTCCTAGTCACAATCTGAGAAACAAAACAAAGCAAAATGGTGGTAATATCTTGGAAGAGTCACTAACCGGACCGTGCTTGCTCTGGAAGAGCTCCTTCCCAAAAGATTCAGAAAAATGAAATTTTAAAAGGAAATATAAACATACTGTCATCACTATATGCCGTCGGCTAACCATAGTAAAAGTCGTATGATCAGTCTCTTAGTGATGGCACAGAGCAAGATAAAACAGGCACCCTAAAGACAATGGCCCTTAGGGAGAGTTCTGGTCAATGAAATATGTTTAGTTGACCTATCTTTCCAGAAGTCTGAACATCCAACAAACCCTTCGTTTCTGAGCACGTGCTGTCATCATCTATCACTGAAGATTTTAAGATCCAAATTGTAGTGTCAAAGAGAACAAAGAAGAATATATTTTATTTTAAATAATAAGAGGAAAAAAGGAGAGAGCAGAGTAGTGAGGTTGAAATTTCTGAGAAGCGGTCAAGGAAAAGAAGAGAAAAGACAAAAGAATAGAAAAGGAAAGAAAAAAGAAGAGAAAAGGAAAGAAAAGAAACGAAAAGAAAAGAAAAGATGCAAAGATAATGTCAGTTCCCCTAATTTTCCTAAATTGGAAACACTGACTGTGTAGATCACATCTCTTTCCATGAATATGTCGTCACAAATATCTGTATCAACAGCTATATTAAATATACAAGCACACACCTATATGCATGTATGTGGGTTTAAAATGAAACTGCTTAAGTGGATTGAATTTAAACTTATGATTTTAGTAAAAAACATGACAAATAGCAAAACTAATTGAATACTAGGATGGACACAGTCCAAATGTCCTCTGTAAACTTGGTTTCTTTGTTCAGGCACCAGCAATATAGAATATTGACATTACAGAATGTAAACACACTCATGACACTTACATCATTATGTCACATGCTGTTAATCACCTAGCATGCTGTGAAATCTGCTAACCTGCTATAAAATACACACTTTTTTTTTATTTGGAAATGTTTCAACTTATTGCCTTTCTTTCTAAAAATGACCTGAAATTGATGTTTTCAAGACATGGCTAAACATTTATGACACTAGTCACAGAGGAGCACCACGATTGTGTATATGCTCACTAACATCCATTTAATAGCTTTCTGTTTGTGTATATGGTGTACATCTAAATTGGAATCTGAGAGCTCTATTAATAGTGGATTGAGAGAGTTCTGTACTCTGATTAATCAAAACTGTGCTGAACATTTCAAAGACAAAAAGGCAACAAAGAAGTCATCACTGGTGAGATTCGGGTCTTAGAATTTGCTAGTAATAACTTACATACCACTCTCCATTCCTTCGTTAAGATTATAAATACCTGGTGAAAATGTGAGAGCAATGGCTAAGGTACTTATTAGCTATGAAGTTTGTTTATTTCTTTGATTCTTCAAGTCTTGCCTGTAGATCTCTAGATGTGATCTTGATTCTCTATCCTTTGAAACATGAAAGTGTCCAGAAAAATAGTTTTGATGCATTTTGTTTTTTCAATAGCCTGATATTCAAAAGCAGGCTTGATATTACACTCTGTTTCCGGTGCCTTTCTAGCTTTTTTGAGCTACTGTAGAACTTGTTTAACAAGATAATTTCTGATGAGATCCTGTCACATAACACAAATTCTCATCCAATCCTCAATCAATGGGTGCCCAGTGGAACAGAGTCTCTTAGTTTTCTTTTTCTTCTAAATCCGTGGAATCTTGCAGCAAGAAAACTCTTAGTCACTACATGCTAGTCTTCTTTTTCAAGTGTCAAAGTTAGTTCTTTCCCCAACCACTATTTATTTAACTGTTGGTAATAAAAATATAGCAATGTAAGATGATTGCTTCTAAATCCCATTTTGTGTGTAGTGAAGCAGTGGAAATGGAGCAAAGTTCGGGGCACAGCCATCACATGTTCCTAAAATCCTTTACCCGTGATTTCAGGTAACAGTGTCAACAATATACGAGTCAATCTCCTTTTCCATATTTTTTCTGAATTTTTCTTCTATGACTACATCTCGCTGGGAGGGAAGATTGATAATGTAAAGGATTAGATCACATAACTATTTTGGCAGGAAAGATGAGAATTCCTTTCTGGGAAAAGCATGTTTAATGGACAGAGTTATGTTGCTTTTTTCCCCATAGCCCGGCTCTGTCGTACACTGAGCAGGTTGAATGAGCTACTCCATTACCTGGACGGAAGGCATGCATCCTACGATAATGAGTAGGTAAAGAAAACAAACAATTGCCACCTATATTTGGAACTTATAATTTCAACTCAATTGAAGGAGAAACTTTGTGATATATAGTTGAAAGATAATTTATGAAGCATTTATTGGCCTTCAAATTATTTTCAGTCAATTAAAGATGTATTTCTTTGTCAAAAATTACTATTCTCAATAAACTGGTCCTTAACAGAGGGAGTGGGGAAATGCATCAAGTGGAATGAGTTGTTAAAAATGTACTACAGGGGCACCTGGTTGGCTCAGGAGGTTAAGTGTCTGACTTCAGCTTAGGTAATGATCTCATGGTTCTTGAGTTCAAACCCCGCATCAGACTATCTGTTGTCAGTGCAGAGGCCCCTTCAGATCCTCTGTCCCCTTCTCTCTCTGCCCCTCCCCCACTCCTTTCCCTTTCTCTCTCTCTGTCTCAAAAATAGACATTTAAATAAATAAAAATATACTACAAGAAAGTAATATCATACAGCTTCTATAAAATGACCTATAACTTTACTTAAATCATATCTAGGTGTGATTGCAAAATGATGTGACAGATATTCTTGTGTCCATCTTATAAGTTGGGCAGAGGAACATAAGTGTACATTTTCAGAAATCCAAGAAATTAAGGATTATTATAATTTTTAGCTTTGTCATTTTGATAAAGTTTAGTGGTATTTTTAAGCAAAACATAGGGTCCATAATGAATAGATTACAAAAATGTTCTATTTTTTTCAAGACTGATCTTAGTGTACAAATTGGAATGCTTTATTTAGGAGCTGGTATTAGTCTTTCCAATATATTAAGTGAAGTCCATTCCCTTTCTAGAGTTTAATTAAAAATATATTGATGGAGAAGCAAAACAACAATAATGGTAATGGGGAGAAAATTGACTCAGTGAGAAAAGCAGTATTTAGAGAATTTCATTTTAGAGAATAAAAAGATGACTGAAAAAGTAATAGGAAACAATAAAAGGTTTATATATTATACTGTTTTTTTTTCATTGAAAAATGGGGGAGAGAGAACAACAAATTTTAAACTAGAATAAATCATTTAAAACAGGATTGATATTAAAAAAAAGTCCCTGGGTCACAAATACATATTGAATGTCCTTTTACCCTCCATGAGAATTACAGTTATTCTAAGATCACTCTCTACTACATGGATAGATGAAGCATCTTCATTTGAATCAATTTTTCCCAGTGTAGTTAATTTAAATCATGATGTAGTAGATGGCATGTAGGTCCCAGTCAGTTTTGGTTTCAATATAGCTTCTACTACTTATTACTTAAATAAATCTTGAAAGACAGTATTGAACATGTGCCACTAGTTTTAACTATAAAATGGGAACAGTAATTCCTAAAAAGGGCTTGATTAAAGATTTTAAATTAAATGAGATTAAATAAGACATGCGACATGACCCATTTTAGATTCTCATAAACCATAAATTCTCTTCTTATCCTTCTCAGGTGTCTCCTGAGATGTAAAAATATAACAGTTTAAATTGTTTGAGAAACTTTTGTTTTTACCTATGATAGGATAGCAAAACCAAAACTCCCTTTAGGAACTAGGAAAGCTTGATATGTCAGAACCATCTGTTGGAAAGCATGTGAGGACTGCTGAGGTAGCCCAGGTTTTTGAGGCCAAGACGGAAAGGGGTGTCATAAAGACATGAATACATGTTTTTTTTGTTTGTTTTTTAATTTTGGGGGTTTTTTTGTTTGTTTGTTTTTCTCCCATGAGGGCATTTGTTGATTCTTCGTGTGGACCCAACATTGGACAACCCAGGAAGAGTGTAAGAAGCCAGCAGAATTTCTTTCTATGTTATGGGTCTAGTTTACACAAAATGGAAATTTTGCAATGCAAAGGTATATATTCTCTGAGCAACCATACTTTGGGCTATAAGGAAGCATGGAAGTATTCAAGTCTTTTCCCCCTGAGACACTTGGTGAATTCTTAAACTTCAAAGGGCAAGAGTCTAAAAAGTCAACCCAGGGCACCTGGGTGGCTCAGTCGGTTAATCCTCTGACTCTTGGTTTTGGCTCAGGTCATGATCTCACAGTTCCTGAGATCAAGCCCTATATGAGGCTCCATGCTGACAGCACTGAGTCTGCTTGGGATTCTCTTTCTCTGTCTGTCTGTCTGTCTCTCTCTCTGCCTTCCCCTGTTCATGCCATCTCTATCTTTCTCTCAAAATAAATAAATAAACATTTAAAAACATTAAAAAAGTCAACCAAAAAGCCACTGAAAGCACAGTCAAGTGTTCTGGGGTCTCATGGTATAGACTAGTTCAGTTTGGACTTCAGGACCTCCCAAGAAGTAAAGGGTCTTAGAATTCTTCCTGTTCTCTCAACTGAGAAGTCTCGTGGGTTACACCTGAAGAGTGATGCATATATAGACAGACCAAGCATTGCAGAGAATGCTCCCAGACTCAAATATATTCAGTACATGTTTGAATTAAGGTAATTTTTCCTATTCTGATTTTGGAGAAGCAAATATACAAAGAAACATAGAGTTAGCATCATTCAGAGATTCTTCACTTTTTCATGTATAGAGTCTGGAATTCTGTCAAGAATAACCAGGCACCAAGGGGCGCCTGTGTGGCTCAGTTGGTTGAGCATCTGACTTCAGCTCAGGTCATGATCTCACAGTTTGTGGGTTTGAGCCCCACGTCAGGCTCTGTGCAGACAGCTTGGAGCCTGGAGCCTGCTTCAAATTCTATGTCTCCCTCTCTCTCTCTGCTCCTCCCCAGCTCATGCTCTGTGTCTCTCTCCTTCAAAAATCAATAAAAACATTTAAAAAATTAAAAAAAAGAGTAACCGGGCACCAAGAGAAGAAAAAAAGAGGATAAAATCCACCCTATGTGTTACACTGTTTGCAATTATGAAGTACATTTTTTCATTAATGTTATTAATGCAAAATATAGATGGCAAGATGAAGAATTCCAAAATTTCAGTCTGAAAAGTTTTCATGTAATCTTTTTATCTTGGTTCCTAAATTTAACCTTAGTAGGCTAAATTAATTCTGACAAATGCATTTATTTTAAATATGCAGAGATTTGGACATCATAAGGAAACAAGTAAATAAAATTTGAGAATTGTAAAAATGTAGTAAATGAAATCAATAACTAAGTAGATGGATTTAATGAAAAATTAACTCTAAAAAACACAAACACATACATACACACATGCAAGAATAAAAGATGTATGAGGCATAGTGGAAATGTATGAGATGTTTAGAAATGTGTGAGGTGTTTAAATTTAGTGTTCTACGAGGACTGAAGAGAGAATATTAAATGAAATTCATATTTGTATAATAGCCTTACATTTGTTAATACTGATGAAATACATCAACCCACAGATTCAGTATACATTACATATCCCAAGCAAGGCAGATCCAAAGTAAATGACACCTACGCACACCGTACTCGGGGACTGAAAAACCAAGGATAACTACATCATCTTAAAAATGACCATAGACACATTATTTTTATTTTTATTATATTTTAATTGTTTATTTATCTATTTTTGGGAGAGAGAGAGAGTGCACACCCATGCAAATCAGGGAGGGACAGAGAGAGAACGAGAAAGAGAATCCCAAGCAGGCTCCGAGTTTTCAGCACTGGGCCCAATGTGGGGCTGGAACTCACAGCTGTAAGACCATGACCTGAGCTGAAATCGAGAATCGGATGCTTAACCACCTGAGCCACCCAGGCACCCCATAGATATATTATTTTTAAAGGAGCAACAACGAAATTGATAATTCAGCCATCAATAGCAACAATGGAAGCTAGAAGATATTGGAAAATATACTTTGAAAAAATCTATTATTTAAAGGGTGGATTCTAGTTCTTTTGTATACTCTATTATCTTGGGTTCAGGCTCGCAAGGAATTAGAATGTTTCTCACAGGCGTTAAAAATACATTTTACATTTAACAGATGATAGACCTTTGTTTTCTCTAACTTTGAAAACCAACATATTCTTTAGTGTTCTTAGGAAAATTAAATTGCGGTCATAGCCCTGTCATTAATAGCGCAATACTTCTCTCTGGGTCAGCTACTATGGCTTGTTCCTGTAACTGGTTCGCTTTTCAAAACTTCTGAGTTCAGAATAATATGTGGAATGCTTGTTGGTATTCAACTGCTTTTTTCCTCTTTATGTACTCTACGTTTATCGTGGTGTTTTTTGTTTTTTTTTTTTCAACGTTTTTTATTTATTTTTGGGACAGAGAGAGACAGAGCATGAAGGGGGGAGGGGCAGAGAGAGAGGGAGACACAGAATCGGAAACAGGCTCCAGGCTCCGAGCCATCAGCCCAGAGCCTGACGCGGGGCTCAAACTCACGGACCGCGAGATCGTGACCTGGCTGAAGTCGGACGCTTAACCGACTGCGCCACCCAGGCGCCCCTATCGTGGTGTTTTTTTTAAAAAATTTAATTTGTTATCAATTTTTTTTTAATGTTTATTTTTGGGAAAGAGAGAGAGAGAGACAGAGCATGAGCTGGTGAGGGCAGAGAGACAGAGATACACAGAATCTGAAGCAGGCTCCAAGCTCTGGCTGTCAGCACAGAGCCTGACGTGGGGCTCAAACCCAGGAACGATGACATCATGACCTGAGCCCAATTCCCACGTTTAACCATCTTATCTACCCAGGAGTGCCTATCTTTGTATTTTTCAATCATAGAAACAAAGGGTAATCTATTAATTACTTTATAAAATACTGTTTAAAAATGACAGTTTAAAAAAGGTAATGGTGGAGAGTATTTATTAAGACTTGAATATAAATAGGGATTGAATGTTTCAAAATATGGAATAAAGTCAGTATTTCCCTGTTCAGCTATGATTTTTTCTTAGAATCAGCTTAATTTGAAACTTAGCCTTAATGTTTCATTTCATAAAATAAAGAGTAAATATAAACATAGAATGAGAATTAGTATGAAAAGATATATTCCAAAAATATACCACTGTCAAAATGGCAATGCTGGAGGGAGGCGTAATGCATGAACTATGTAGTACATTTCATCTTTGTAGAATTTCTTCTACTTGCATTTTGGTGAGATATTTACTTCATCTTTGCTTTCCAAAACTTTTCTTGCCCCAAGAAATGTCTTCGGTCCTTGTAAAGGTCATACTTGCCTCTTGTATTTTCTACCAGCCTCCCTCCAATAGTCATTAATTTAGCTATAACTTAATAGGCAACTTCTACATAAATGTAGGGACTGACTCAAAATGCAGCCAGATGAGTGCTTAAAGCGCATCGGAGGGATCAGGTTATGTGCTATCTCCCCCTTTGATATTTGTGTCTATGGTTTGACACATCAGTGAAACCTCAACCACTTCTATAGATTCAATTGGCTCTGATTTAATGCTTGATGGATTAAACTTGCGACAGTCTTTTCTAGATCTAGGCCAGCGTTACTAAAAAAAGCTTTGTCTTAGAAGTTTTAATTGCATGAGTGATGAAACACCACTCATTCCACAGAAAACCTTATGTCTGTGAAAGCTTAGACCTTGTTAAGAGTGTAAATTTCCATTGTGTTCATTGTCAACATCTTATCAGTAGATACTACTGCATTTGAAAGTTGCACTGTTATTTGAACCTTGTCAATAAGAAAGAACTAAGGCCATTTAATTTGGTAAATAGAAACTATCAACATCTTCCATTTGTAAAACAAACCAAGTCAGACATTGATTTAAAAAATAAATGAGGTTCACAAAAGACAGTGTATTAGTTAGTGCTTTTAGGGAAAAAAAAACTAAAGGGAGATAGATACAGATGTATAGAAAGAGATTTATTATGAAGGTTTGGCTCATGCAATTATGGGGGCTGAGAAATTCCATGTTCTGCTGTCTGCTGTTGGAGGTTCAGGAGGATGGATATCCCAGCTCAAGCCCAGAGCAAATCCTTCCTTCTTTTGTTTTCATGTCTATTCAGGCCCTCAACAGATGGGATGATGCCCATTGGCGTTGCTGAGGGTGATCTTCTTTACTCAGTCTACCAATTCAAATGCTAATCTCTTACAGAAACACACGCACAGATACATCCAGAAATACTGTTTCGCCATCTATCTGGATACCCCTCAATGTAGTCAAGTTGGCACATAAAATTAACCCTCAGGATCAGGAAGTTTAAAATTTGCTTCACAATATACCTTTTTGTAGATAAAACCAAGCCAAACCAACCAACCAACCAACCAAACAAACAAAAAACACAAGGAAACAACAATGATATTCCATACCGAAGATAAGGACTTTCCACATGAGAGTGATAGCTTGTGAGACAGGAAAGCATATCATCTGTGAGACAGTGAATAAAAGTACTAGTGACATTTTAGTTGGGAAAGGTAGTTAGAGAAAATAGCACATCCAGTCAGAAAAATAATTACACAATGTTGACCTGGTTGGCATAAATGGAGACATTGGAGTAGAGAACAAGACCATCTATCTGACTGCCTTTGCCTGAAGCAGGAAAGCCCAGACTTTCCTTATTCAAACTGAACATAAATATCTCTGACTCTTTTTTCCTTATTGATAGTGTGTACAACAAACTGTTTTGGTTGGATATAGGGATGAGTTCTTGGCACTATGTGAGATCAGAATAAGTTTCAAAAATCATTTACAGTTAAAGATCACATAAAAGATACTGAGTTTAACAGAATAAGTTCCTGTTTGAAGGGAGGAAAAAAACAACCCTTGCTTTGCTAACTTTTCACTAATTATTTTATCCTTTAAAAAGTGTACCTTTAGAAGATCGGTCTTGAGATTGAACTTGTCTAATAAACAATTCGGATTGAAATAATAAGCATTGCATAAGGTATGTCACCACTCTTGTGACCAATAATTTTGAAAATTTTTTTTCAGTTTAGTAATGATATCATCTGAGGTTTACAAAAGTACAAATACTAAGATTTGTGTAGAATATAATTGATCAAGTCCTACTAAATTAAATTTAAGAGAGCTATTACATATTGTGAATAACTGCTTAATAAAATCTAGAATATTTGTGCAATCTTTTCTTGTTTTCCTCTGTTAAATATTGGTAGATATATTGCATCCAAAGGACGATAATTTTTTTACTCTTTACCTCCCTCCTAGGGGAGAGTGCTTGTTAAATATATCGTACACTTGGTTTTATAAACTTGCATGTTAGATATATTACCAATACCTCTGTGGTGAATAAATGTTCTACTGATCAAATGTAAAAATTCACAGCTGCTCTTCCATAGCCCCCAGCTTTCTCATATTTTTCCTGTCATTGCTAAGTCTAATTGTTTGCACATTAGCTTTTAATATAAAACCAGCCAGATACAGCCAAGTAAGATTTAATAATAATGTTTGGATTTATAAGCCCTTCAAGAGCCAGGAGCTCTATGGCATTCACATTCCCCAAATTGTATAAATGTGGATCCTGGGAATGATTGCAGGACATGTAGTAAGTTGATGGCAAATCTGGACAACAATGGCATTTTATATGGCTATAATTTTTACAATTCTCAAAGCACTTTCTCCAAATTATCTCATCATATCCTCATGATAACTCTAGAAATTAAGTAGAAATTAAGTAGTATACATTTTCTTTATCGTCTTTCTTTTTGCAGAAGAGTAACTTTGGGAATAGAGAGTCTGCAAGACTTAACCAAAGTCCCAAATATACAACCATAATTTCCTTGGGAATAGCCACTATTCCCTTCAAATATTTTCTGAAGTCCACCATAGGCCAAACATTATTTTAGGGATACAGCAGTGATTCAAACAGACTAAATGTCTGTTCTTTTTATGACTTTATATTCTAATGAAGAAAGCAGACAGTAAACACATTAATAATAAAATATGTAGTAAAATTTCTTATAATGATAAATGTTATACAAATTAAAATACGGTAATGGGGTGGATGGTGACGGCAGCAAAGGTGATAGAATGATGAGGGATAGACTATCTGATAAGGTGATAATTACATAAAAACCTAAGTTATGGCATTGAATAATTGGAGAATCTTCAAGAAGAACGTGCTAGGCAAAGGGAACAGCATTCATGCAGGGGGAAGAAAGTATCTGAGTTATACTGGAAAATGTGGCTTCAGACAACAGAGACTGCAGGAGAGTGGAAAAGATGGGGGCAGAAAGTCAGCAGACAGGTGATTTAGGTGCAGCCCTTGGATTTTATTATCAGGTGAGTTTGGGAGACACTTCGGGGTTTGAGCAGGGGTTTGAAAGAGATTGTTTCAAATGTTATTTCATGTTTTCCCTAAGACATAATCTTCATATCATTTTATAAGACCAAAACTAATTGCAAAATATATTTTATCAAGGAAAAGTATGGGCTTTAGCTTCAGTTCTGCATTCAAATCTTGACCGCACTGTTGTATGCCTTGCCGTGTTCTGGATTCCAGTTTATTCATCAGGAAGTGGATGAATAATGAGGATCTTAGAGAATTCGTGAAGCACGTGGACTTGTAACATATGTAGCAGTCATTGGTATTTTTTTAATGAAGTAGCATTATTAGCTTAGAAAAAATGTATTACAATTAGGTTCTATTGGTTAAATACAGGTCTTACCAAATACATGTAACTATCCTGGATGTATATTTGTAATTAACTATTTGAAATATAGACGGACAAAGGACACAAAGGATAAGGTATATAAACTTGTCCTTTATATTTTGGTCTTTAATTTTAAATGAAATGGGAAATCTTATGCTGTAGAAAACACAAAATTATACCAGATGGCAGTAGCATACAGGTGTACTTCTGAAAAGCAGAAAGATATAACACATATTAATAATGCAAATTCTCCAAGAGAAAATACTGCCTTTGCTCATTTAGAATGTCAGTATGTTTGGTTATGAACTTATACACATCTGGATGTTTTTTAAAGATCATTAATAAAGAGCTAGCGAGAGATGGCATCAGTGGGAGATGGCATTTATAAAAGGTTTTAGAAGATAATGGTAAAAGTCCCAAACATAAAATTAGGTTTTTTCACAATTTTTAAATGTTAATGAGTATTCCAAACTTTACCCACATTGCTTTGTAAAGGCAATGGTTCACTTTCTGAAGTTTTCCTCTCCTATGAAAAAACACAAAAATAATCTTAAAAAAGAAAAGATTGCTCCCCAAAATCAATAGCAACAAAGGCAAATACCTTGGAAGAAAGATACGATTCTCATTGAGTTACAAGTTTTATAGACTAATGCAGGTTTATTTTGGAAGATAAAGAGAAACAATGCTTTTTTTTTAAAGAGAAACAGATTTTTATGAGTGCAAGTATTTATGAGCCCAGATGAGCTAAGGTTCATAGTGAGAGCCAATAGTCAAAGAAGAAAAAAAAAATCTTGGGTTTTATACAAAACAAGATAATTCATTGTATACAACACATTTTATTCAACTGCATTCTAAAAATGTTTTATACAGTTAAATTACATAAGACCTTGGATAGTACACGTATATTGTGTAATATAAATTATAGAAGTGTGTAAATATATTGTGTTGTGACCAAATTAGTCAGTCACAAAAGAGCTGAGTCAGAAGGAAAGTCAGAATTATAGGCAAAAGTAGGAAATATAAGAGGGCTGTTTTATATGATATCTATAGTCAGAGAAAGAATACCCTGTTGTAAAGATAGAATAAAAGAAATATCCAGATAGCAAACTGTGGATAGAAGACCGAAAACAAAATCATGACAAAAAAGCAAATAAGATAACAAGCTTGGATAATCCACTGTTCTGGGCATTTTTCAGAAGTTGGCTCAAACTTCAGTACAGTCATTCAACTTCAAACACATGGCAATGACAAAGATCAAAAGAGAAAATCTCAGCAATTAGACTCACAGCTCTGTGGATTAGAAGCTCAGTCAATGGTTCTGGAATAAAGCCAAGGCTCTCTAGAGGCAGTGCCTAGGAGTGCAGTGTTTGTGGGGTAAAGAGATTGTGGCTAGTAGAGAATTAGTGATTTTGCAAAAAAGATGTGGAGCCATCATAAGACACAAAGCCTGAAGCCAAGGGCTTGGGCGGGACTCCCAAGCGTGTTGACTGAGGCTGAAAAGTAATGGCTGTTAGTTGGGTTTCAGTTTTCAATAAACTGACGACTGAGAGCATAGAGAGAAGAAGGAGTAAATACATGTCCTGATGACAAGAATTGAGCCAAATATTCCACTAGTTACGTAACTGGGCCTGGGATAACTTCAATATCATCTTTTGAGTTGGACATACTGGTCCTATGTGGAATTTTCACTAAATAGCAGGTAAAGGGTACTATTAATTGCTCCCAGTGAAAGAATTTAAGGTAGTAAATTCAAGAGAGGCTCTTCTGGTCAGCAATGCCCCATCACAAAAAAGAGAAAACAAAACAACAGCACAACCAACCAATACCTTTGAAAGAGACACCAGACAAAATTATGAAATAGCTTACATTCTCATAATCTAAATATCGAGGAAATCAAAAGTGTAATGATGGTCTAAAGACCATCATTTTAAGTTTTAACCAAAACTACACAAATGAATACTATATTTTGTCCCAACTTTCTGACCCCTTTTTGTTAATAAAATTATAAGAAGAAAAAAAGTTATTTCTTTAAATAAACAGCAGTTACCACTTCTCTAGTCAGTTCTACCTTGGGGGAACATCTAAGGAGAATATCAAAAGAATTTGTGTTTCAGATCAAGAAGGAGAAGAGAGTCACAACAGGCTAATTTGCAACTATGTGTTAGACATAGGAAATATTTCACATTGCTGCTCTATTCATTCCACCACTAAATGGTTGGAATCAAAGGTAGGAGATAAATAATGTGATCTCTGGTCTGTTCTGGCATCAGTGTTTGGAAGAAAATTACTGGAATCCCATCACATGGTTTGCTTTCCTGCATTTACCATTATCCCCAGAAGGTTGGAATTATTTAGAGTGTAAGGGACTTGAAGAAGAATCCAAGGTTGCCGTAGAGGATAAACTTCAAATGCTACCATATGACCGATTTTTGGACTGGGAGATCAGTTATCCAGCCTAGACAACTGCAAAATTTAGACAAAGAAATGAGAGAAATACAGACAAACAAAAAAAACACATAAACCAAAAAATCCCACTCAAACTGAACTTGAAACCCAAATTAAAAATTTTATAAGTGGATCTAATTTTAACAAAAACAGCCTATGAATCAAAGATTAGAACACAAATTTACTCTAAAAAACTACAAAGAGCTTAAAGTAAATCTAGTCTAATAAATTCATAGTCCAGAAAGACACATTGCAGGTGAAATAGACTCTAGCTTGAACACAGTGACAGAGTGGTGAATTTCAGGAAAATAATTGACAGGAAAATCTTGCCCCGCCCCCCTGAAAAAAATATCAAAAGTGATAAGGATATTTTTTTAAGACAACAAGGGGCAGTCAACAAAAGACAAATAACATATGATTTCACTCATATGTGGAATTTAAGAAACAAAACAGGTGAAAATAGGGAAGGGGAGGAAAGTTAAAATAAGATAAAAACAGAGAAGGAGGCAAACCGTAAGAGACTTAACTATAGTGAACACACTGAGGGTTGCTAGAGAGTAGGTTGTTGGAGGGTTGGGCTAAATGGTGATGGGCTTTAAGGAAGGCACTTGTTGGGAAGAGCACTGGATGTTATATGTAAGTGATGAATCACTAAATTCTACTCCTGAAACCAATACTACACTATATGTTAACTAACTTGAATGTAAATAAAAACCTGGAAGCAAAAGAAAAAAATGTAAACAAGGGACAGACTTTGATATTCCAGTTATATTTAAAGAGAAAGTCACAAATACAAAAATTGTATAGATAATACAATTTGCAGACCAAACAAAACAGAGCAATATTTGTATAGAAAGAATATATGCAAAATTTGAGAAAGACAGCAATTCATAGATTGAATAGTCTGCGAAATAGTCAGGGCAAAGATAAATATACAACCACACATTTTATAGTAAATTTGCATGTCATGACTGATAAAGAGAAGCCATTAAAACCATCTGAAAGAAAGGAACGATTATGCGCAAAGAATTAAGTCAGGCTGACCACAGATTTCCCACCTGACAGATGATAAAGATAAATATCCTCAAAAAGCTAAGAGAACACAGCTTCAAAATTATATCCCATCCAAACTGCCACTCAACACTGAGCAAAATATTAAGAGACACAAAAATAAGAGAGTTAATACCTTCTGACCCAAACTAAAAGAATTGATTGACAAATGAGAAGATTGTAAACAGGAGAGAAAATAACATAAGAAACACGGTAGAGCACAGAAAGTATATACTAGATAACTTTATTAAGATTGGTTGAAAATTAGTAATAATTATCTTGTGTTTAAAACTATGTAAAAGTGAATCTATATAACAAAATAAATGAGAAAGAAAATTCAAAATGTCATCAATATTCAAGAAATGTGACAAAATTCCCATAATTTTGTTAAGTAAGATTTATAGGTAACTATGTATGTGAAAATGTAAATCTCACTACGAAAATTACTGAAATACACTTTGCATCCTTCCGACCGGAAAAGAGAAGAGGAAGGATGACAAGAACTTTATCAATCCAATCAAAATTTTTTAAAAAAGGCAGGGAGGTGTAGAGAGAAAGCAAATAAATAGGAAACATATACTAAATAAGATGCTATATAACATATATAGGTGGTGCCTGAGTGCCTAGGTTGGTTAAGCGACCCACTCTTGATTTAGGCTCAGGTCATGATCTCATGGTTCATGAGTTTGAGTCCTGCTTTGGGCTCTGTACTGATAGCCCAGAACCTCCTTGGAATTCTCTCCCTCCCTCTCTCTCTGCCTCTCCCGTGTTTGCACTTTCCCTCTCTCTGAAAATAAATAAATAAACTTAAAAAAAGATTTAAGATGATATATAACATATTTTATATTTATAACATTGACTTGTTATATAAAATATATATTACATTAAAAACATCTCCAGCAATACAAAATCTACTATATTCTACTTATGAGGCATACATACAATAAGCACAAAAAGATGATTATAGAAGCATGAAAGTAGATATGCCATATGAACATTAGTAAAAACCCACAAGGTAGAGCAAGATTAATATCAGATAAAAGGTACTTCACGGTGAATGAAGACATAAATGCACACTAAATATCTTAAGGGTGCTTAAGGAAACTTCAATGACAATTGCAAAATATATACAAAATAGAACAAAACTAAAGTATTATACATCGAAGTTTGTGAAAAACAGCTAATGTAGTAATTAGTGGCAAATTTATAACTTTCAATGCATTTATTTGAAAAACAAAATTAAGAGAGGCAAAAGAAAAAAAGACTGCCTTTATAGTAGAAACCTAAAAATAATGGTAACAAGAGCAAAACTTAATGAGTAGAAGAACATTAGGAAAGAAAGGATCAATCTATTTAGTACTTTAATATTACCAATCAAGGAAGAAAGACCATGTTTTGATATAGAACAAAAGAGGGATATAAATTTAGTTATAGTAGTTTCTAAAAGTCAAAAGATATTAGTTTGAAAATTTTTCTGTCAAAAAATAAAATTGAGGGGGCACCTGGGTGGCTCAGTTGAGCGTCTGACTTTGGCTTATGTCATGATCTCGTAGCTTGGGAGTTCAAGCCCCATGTTGGGCTCTGTGCTGACAGCTCAGAGCCTGGAGCCTGCTTTGGATTCTGTCTCCCTGTCTCTCTACCCCTCCCCCACTCACACTCCATCCTTCTCTTTCTCCCTCAAGAATAAACACTAAAAAATTTTTTTAAATTGATTAATAGAATATTGAGAAAATACAGAAACTATAAAGAGGTACTGAAAAGTAATAGAAACTCTGAGTACTCCAAAAAGAGTGTGAACAAAAATTGAATCTGTAATTATAAGACTTTTTACTTACAAAAGACATACTCGGCCCAGATGACTTTACTGTCAAGGAACAGATGTTCCTAATTTTATATAATTTCAGACAATAAATTTTTTTAAAAAAGGAAAGCTATTCAGTTTATGAGGCTAGTATAACTCAATAACAAAACCAGACAAGACCAGCAAAGAATATTTGATACCAATTTCCTTGAACAATGAATGCAAAAAATCAAAATAAAATATTATCAAATTAAGTTTTATATTATAACCATATATATGCGTATGTGAAAGCATACACATATGCAGACGTTTAAACTGTATTCTAACAAATTAGTGCTTAGTCCCAGGAATGCCAAGCAATGTCAATTTCAGATAAAACTATCACTATATCTTGCTGCATAGAGTTTTACATGTACATATGAGCTCAAAAGAAGCAGATGAAGTATTCAGTAAATTTCAATACTTAAGTCATGACAGAAACTGAAGTGACTTTCAACTGGAAGGGATATTTCTAAAAAAAAAAATTAATGTTTATTTATTTTTTGAAAGAAAGAGAGACAGAGTATGAGCTCAGAAGGGGTAGAGAAAGAGGGAAACAGAGAATCCAAAGCAGGCTTCAGGCTCTGAGCTATCTGCACGGAGCCCAACACAGGGCTTGAACCCATGAGCCATGAGATCATGACCTGAGCTGAAGTCGGGTGCTTAAATGACTGAGCCACTCAGGCACCCTTGGAAGGGATATTTCTTAACCATCTGAAGGATATTTATCAAGAACCTACACAGAATGACATATTTGAGGCCCAAGTCAAAAACTAGATTTTATTCATCCTTCTAATGGGAAGTCTCTAACATTGCATTTAGAGAGTAAAAGACAGAAATGGTGTAAAAAATATAAATTGTTTCTAGTTAAAATGTTATAAATATTTTAGCAAAATATCCAGGAGAATCAACAAATTAAACTATCAAATGTATTTAAAAATAGTATTGACTTTTCTAGAATCAAAATCCACATGAAAATTAATAGTATTCCCAGTAGTAACAAATAGAAAGTATAACAGAAATAAAAAGATTGCATTTATAAAAATAACAAACCAATAAGGTACCCAGGAATAAAACTTAAAAATAAAATATATTACTTAATGGATAAAAGTACCCATAAGTATTGTAAAACTTAAAAAAAGAACTTACACAAAGAGTTAGCTATACTATACTCACGGATGGAAAGAGCCAACATTAAGATATCAATTATCACCTATTAATGTACAAATCCAGAAATAAATAGTATTTTAATGAATTTGATATATTGATATTAATGTGCATATGGAAACATAGGCGCTGTAAACATAAATTTTGAAGAAAATATGGAAATGTCTGAAAATGTAAACTTTTTATCTTTACATTTCTAAAGACACTGTGAAAAGCCACAGTTTTATCAAAGCGTGGCATTGGCAGAATTAGAACAAGTAGACCAGTAATTAGAATTTATTAAAACTCCCTATAATTTTATATGCATCAAAGGTAATCACTGCCAGTTGATGAGGAAAGGTTGCTATGTTCAAGTAAAACTTCTGGCACGTTCATTGTGAGAAAGCTAGATTCTATTTTATCACATGAACAAAAATAATTCCAGATTTCACACTGAGATATAAATTAAAAATGAAATTTTAAAATTTTAAATAAAAATATATAGAAAAATATTTTATAATGTTGAGTTTGGAAATTCTTTAAACAATACCCAAGAAATAGAAACCATAAGGTAGATACATTTGGCTACATTAAAGTTGAAACTACCATACCTCCAAAGATAGGACAAATGCTATTTAAAAACATGGTAGAACACACTACAAAAATACTTGCCATCCGTTAACCAATAAAGGATTAGTATTCAGATTTTACAATTAACATTCAAAAATCAAAGAGATTGGGGAGCCTGGGTGGCTCAGTCGGTTAAGCATCCAAGCTCCGCTCAAGTCATGATCTCTCCCTTGATGAGCTCAAGCCCCACATTGAGCTCTGTGCTGACAGATCAGAGCCTGAAGCCTGCCTTGGATTCTGTGTGTCCCTCTCTCTCTGCACCTCCCCCACTCATGCTCCCCCCCCATCTCTCTCTGTCTCAAAAACAGATAAACATTAAAAAAAATTTTAACAAAAATCAAAGAGATGGATACATTTGTAAGTAAAAGAAAATTACAGAAATTTGTTATTAATTAAATAGAAAAATTAAGAAGAAGCAAAGTATATTAATAGATGCTTAACTTAAATAATTAGAAATTTAAGTCCGTAATTAGAAAATAATTAGAAACCACATAAAATAATATTTTATATTTACTGGAGTAAAACCTGCATACCTCCAAATATTAATAAAAATGTGAAAAAGTAAACTTCCTACTCTTTTAATCATCTGGAGCACAATTTGGAAATATCTAATGCATTTAAAAAAAGATACCCTTCTCATCAAAATTGTACTTTTAAGTAGAGATGTCACATACACATGCATGAAGAGAATAAATATGTTTCTACAACTTTTGTAATAGTGAGAGCTCCCAAGTCTTTAAAATACCCATTAACTGAATAAGTATTAAATATATATATAAATAATTACAGGTACATAAATTATATAAACACATATACAAATAATTATATATACATACATATATGTATGTATGCACACATTTATACATATATATGTAAACATGGTATTAATTACTTATATGTGACATTATAAATAGCTCAAACTGAGCACATATTTTACATAAAAAGCAAGCCACATTAAGATGTACAGTATAGTATCATTCCTACAAAGCTTTACAAATACAAAATAACATAATGTTTTCAATGCATACATATATATGATGTGATAGTATAAACATGAATAAGTTTGATAAACTTCAAACTTCTAATACCTATAGGTATTAAAGAGCAGTATTCAATAGATTTACCCAGTGCCTGCAATATTCTATGTCATTAAAAATATGAATTGATTTTAGCAACATATTAAATCTAGTACAATTATAAGTATACAGATGATCTATATATTTTAAATTTTCTTTTTATTTTAGAATAGATTTAAGATTTATTTTAAAAATTGCAAATATAGTACAGAGAATTCCTGAATATCTCACTCTGTTCTTCCTATTATTAATGACTTATAATAGTATGGTAAGTTTTTAATAATTGATTAACCAATATTATTTTATTATAATTAGTAAAAATCAATTTTATTCAGATTTTCTGTTTTTATTAATTTTCTGGAATCCCATCTAAGATCCAAATTACATTTATTTGTCATGTCTCTTGAGGTTTTTGTGTGACAGTTTCTCAGACTTCTCTTGTTTTTGTTGACTTTACAGTTTTGAAGGATACTGACAGGAAATTATAGTATAATTAACCTATACTGGTAAAGTTTTCTTATGATTTAGAATAGATTATAGCTTTGGGGAAGGAAAATCATAGAGGTAAAGCACCGTTCTTATCATATCATTACAAGGATACCTGCTATTAAAACGACACCACTGTTGGGGCTCCTGGGTGGCTCAGTTGGTTAAGCATCCCACTTTGGCTCAGGTCATGATCTCACGGTTCATGGGTTTGAGCCCCGCGTCAGGCTCCGTACTGATAACTCAGAACCTGGAGCCTGCTTCACATTCTGTGTCTCCCTCTCTCTGGCCCTCCCCTGCTCGAGCTCTGTTTCTCTTTTAAAAATAAACAAACATTAAAAAAAATGATGCCACTGATCACTTAGCTGAGCTGGTGTTTGTCAGCTTTCAACACTATAAATTTATTATTTGTTACCTATTCCCATGCTGTACTCTTTGGAAGTTAGTATGTGTCGTCCACACTTAAGAAGTATGGAATTATGTTCCACCTCCCAGAGTGCAGAGTATCTATATAAATTATTTGGAATTCTTCTGCATAGGAATTTAGTCTATGCTCCCCATTTGTTTATGTAGTCAATCCCTTATTTATATCAGTATAAACTCATGAATATTTATTTTATTCTTTGGGTAATAATATTTTACTTTTCTTTTTTTTCAAATGGCTCCAGCTTTGGTCATCAGGAGCTCTTTCGTTTGGCGCTTGTGTCCTGTGATATATCCCCATCATCATTGTGTGCTTGTAGGTGCATGACTTGGTACTTCCTTCCTTACTATGGTGGCTATGAAAATAGTGTAGGTTCATCATGTCAGCCACAAATACTCTCTCACTATTATGTATTCTCTGTCACTACTCACTACTACCACCCAACGTTTTTGAATCAATGAAAGTCTTTGTTAGTGAAATAAAACCAGAAAAGTAAATTTAAAATATTCACATTGGAAAGAAAGAAATAAAACTGTCCCTCTCATTCACAGACGATCTATCTATGAAAAACAAACAAAAATACAACCCCTCCAACAGTAAAATAATTCCTGGCACTAATAAGAAATTGCAACATCATGTATGATTAACACACAAAATTGTTATATACCAATAGCAAATAAAACGTTTTATTTAAAGTTTAAAACTTTTTAAATACCACTTGCAATACAACTTAAAAAAAAGAATTACTTAGATGTAAGTCTAACATACTAAGAAGTAAGCAAGTAGATATAAATAGATCTGTTTGCAAAAACTAAAACTCTACAGGACGAAATCAAAGCATATATAAATAAAGACAGATATTCTATGTTCCTAGTTTGGAAAACCTTCGATAGACTCACGTGTAAGAGCATAACACACTTGTGGAACTAGAAGAAAACTGTCATTCTAAATCACCCATTGAGCTCGCTCAGCCTTCAATTAGATAGAATGACAGTACTTATGACACTTAGAAGTAAATATGGTCTTTTTTTAAATTCTAGCTAGCTGGAAAAAAATTGTTTTATTTTGAATTACTTTTTAGCTAATTATTAGGATTCCCCAGGTAGGCAATAGTTACACAATGTATTCTATACTGAGTTTTAGCAAAGAAGATTGATGACGATGTGTACACTTCTATCAGAATACACTTAGTTTATAAACTATTATTGGAAAAATATTCACATTTCGTTCATCTGACAAACAGCTGGTGTTTCCGAATATATTTAAAAATTAATGCAGTTTAATAGTGAAAGGAAAAATAAGGGCCGCTTGGGTGGCTCTGTCGGTTAAGCAACCGGCTCTTGATTTCAGCTCAGGTCGTGATCTCCTGGTCGTTGGAATCAAACCCCATTTTGGACTCTGGACTGACAACACAGAGCCTTCTTGGGATTCTCTCTCTTCCTCTCTCTCTCTGCTCCTCCTCTGTTCTCTCTCTCTCTCTCTCTCAAAATAAATAAACATTTAAAAATAAAATAAAATGAAAAATAAAATTGAAAACTAATGGAGAAATTGAATACAGACTTCACAAAAGAAACCATGTGACTGGCCAATAAAATCATTAAAATATCTCAGCATCATTATTCTCCAGGGACAAGCATAGTCATGTATTCCCACAATATGCCAACTAGAAAGAATAAAATTAAAACTTTGGAAATGCTAAATGTTGGTGAGGACATAGGGCAACTTCAGTTCTCATGCTTTCATAGTAGGATTGTAAAATTGCATGACCACTTTGGAAAAATGTTTGGAAGTTTCTCTTATGGTTAAATATGAACTACTCTGTGATCCATAATGCTTAAAATCTGCTTTGATGTGTGTAAACTATACTTCAATTAAATAAACTATGTAGTGGGGAAAAAAGGAAGAAATCTCTCCCAAATACCCTGTCCAACTTTTCCTAATTTAATTTCCTAAAGCACATTCCTTTAGAATAGAACTTAAATAGGATATTGTATATAAAAAGTGTGTACGTAGGGGTGCCTGGATGGCTCAGTTGGTTAAGCATCTAACTCTTGGTTTCAGGTCACAATCTCATGGCTTTGTGGGTTTGGGTCCCTCATTGGGCTTTGTGCTGGCAGCACAGAGCCTGCTTGGGATTCTCTCTCGCTCTCTCTGCCCCTCCCCCACTGGTGCCATCTCTGGCTCTTTCAAAGTAAGTAAATAAACTTAAAAAAAAAAAAAGTGTGCACTTAGTAAGGAGTGAGCAGGTAGTACATGTTAACCTGGATTTGCAAATTTGGTTCAAAAAATAAAAATTTCTCATGAATTGTTTTAATTCACAAAATGTAAAGCCTGGTGTTAATTACGCTACATTCAGAGAATAGTTAATAAGCATGCAATGGCAATAGCTTTGAGTTTCCATTTACTTAAAATTCATTTAAAAGTAATAATGATGAATACCTTATAAGTATGATTCTAAATGAATCGTTTATACCAGTTCTCCTAAGGTGTGAAAGAAGCACTATTTTAGAAGTTATAATTATGTAAGTAGGTCCATAGTCTTTGAACACAAAGGTAATATCATAAGTGGTACTATCAGATTTGACCAGTGACAGAAGCTTTACTTTATTATAGTAACAAAAATAATTCTACCCATTCCTATGTGACTAATCCAGATACCAGTTCTCACTTTTTCTTATTTTAAATATTTAAACAAAAAAAGGAAAAACAATTCTACATTCATAAATTGTTTCCATATGCAAATGCCTCTTTGTCTTTAAATGTTCTATGAACTTATAAATTATAAAATAATTTTCTATATGTTGTTTTATATTTTGTCAGTAGTGTGCATCATGGAATTGAAGATTAACTTCCTACAGGGAGGAAAGGTCCTAAGAAGGTGTAGCTTGTGGTTCATGTATTTCTTCAGTAGACAGTAACTGGGCACCTAGTGCTATGATGTGTACAGCCAGACCCCTAAAATGTAGATTTTAGATTTAGCAATATAGTGATATGTAAACAATAACAAATATGGACATGATAGCAAGTTAGGACAGAAGAGAGTTTGGTTAATTTTGAGGGTAGGGAGTTGGTGAAAGCCATCTGCACAGAAAGGAAGAAGAGAGAATTGTCAAACAAGGAAAGTTCGTTCGACAACCACTCTACCTGTTGAGGACTAGGGAGCCAGAGTCCCTGAAATCAATGTACTTATAATATGGGGTATTTTGGAGAGATTTCTTCCTTTTTTCCCCCACTACATGGTTTATTTAATTGAGGTATAATTTACACACATCAAAGCAGATTTTAATGTACTTAATCAATGTACTTATTTTATAGGATAGATGATTGTTGCAAGGGCCCCATTCTTCACATGTGTCTCTCAACGAGGATCACAGAGTTTGGAACATGAGAATGATTTGATGCTATTTGAATTAGTACATTTAATCCTTCCCTTTGGGTCCTTGGATATTTTCATCAGATAATGAGATGTAAAGTGACATATCAGTAAAGTTATTGTCTCTAATGACAGAAACTAAATAGAAAATTTCTCTGCATTGTTGTAATGTTGCTTATTCCAGATCCTCACTCATTTTCAGGAAAACTCAGAATGGTTTGAGAGTGATGATCTATTGAGAGAGATCCAGGAAGGCACAACTCTGATGGGCAATTAGGTGCGAAAAGTGTGGCCGGGTTGAACTTCAGAGACTTGAGTGGTTTGTAACTAGAGGGTGTTTGATGGTCGAAAAAGTCTCATTTCACAAATGTTACAGCAAAATTCAAGTCCTGAAATGTTCGTGGAGTTTTTCTTTCCTTTTTTCCCAGAATTCCCAAAAGATTACCTAGAGGTAGATTTTGATCTGTCAAAGACTTTGACCTACCACCTCTCGCTTTTAAGCTTTCTCTCTCTGCCAGCATCTTAGACATGCAAGCAGAATACAATGAATTTCTAAAATGAAAACAAAAACAAAAACAACCCACGGTGGTTGTTCTATTTACACTAGTGTGTTATTGCATAGACATTTGGATTTGAGAAGCTTTCAGTTCTCTTCACAGGTAAATACCAACCTGTTCAATCAATGTTACACCACGAAGAGGGGCAGATTTTGATAGAAACCTCAGACTGTCTGGCTTTAGGTCTGAAAGTTGCTTGTATCCACTAACTTGGTACTGCAATCTGGATCTTTGAGCTATCTATTAAATTTCAAAAGTTTGTTTATATCGTCCATGAATCATGGCGTATTATCCAGTGTTTAGGGGCAAATGTTATATGTTTATAAAAAGCATATTAAGACTATTTTTATTTCAAGGAGTGTTTTTAGATTTTCTCTTACTTTGGAGATAAATATCATATTCAGTTTCAAATCTCACTTTACACATGTAGAATAAATAAACTTCCCTATTCAGGCAGTCAACACAGTGGGACTATTTAACAAAAGCTTCTGCCCAGGATTGTGAAATTAGGGCCATTTCACATAGGATTTGTCTATCTGCAAATCAGCATTTGCTAAACAAACACGGATAAAGGAAATGGAATCTAGAGAAACGGGAGAAAATCATGTGTTCCTCTGTTAACTCAAAGTTGATGTCATCAATTTTCCTCTTTCTTGAACCCACAGCTTGCAGTATTAACTTATTTCTGGAATAAAGGGATATTCAGAGGTTCTATGTAGAAGGTAAACTGAAACTTTAATACTCTCCATACATGGTTTAATCCAAGGATCTTGAAAAACAATTTCTAGGATTTTAGGAGCTTTCTCCTTTTAGAGTTTTGATGACGCATATTCATCTGCCTTACCACAATTTCTGCTCTCTCCAGGGATTTATTTCTGCCATTTTCCATTAACTATTTCCTAGTCATCCTAGGTAAGGACTTTGAAACATTTTCATTTGTCAATTTTGTCAGAAGCAATAGACCCAGAGGGGAGTATGTGGCTAAAACAACTTTTCAATTGCTAAAGAAAGTTCCCTTTTGATCATCTATACCGGATTTGTCCTTCCTAAATTGCCTTTATAATATTTTTATATATAATACAAGATACTTTCTCAGATTTTTGAAATGACTTAAGGAAATTATGTAGCTTTAATTTCCTCCTGAATGTGTATGCGTGGGTCCAGAGAGAGCATATAATTTCAATGTTAGAAACAATTTTTTGAAACTGAAGTTGGGTTCCCCCAAATTTTTATGCAGGAAAAAGTGTTTAAATCACAGTAAGAACTCAAATGATTTGGCTTTTTCTTTTATTTTTTTCCAATGAAACATAATGTGCCATAGACCTAAGTGAAATTGATATTTCATTGAGTATCTTCTACATACTGTGCTCTGTATTAATCAATCTCCTTTAACCCCACAACAATATTCTGAGGTAGGTATTATTATTTTTATTCTGTACTTGAGAAAATTGAAACAGATAAATCCAGTGATTTGCTAAACACTATGGGATATGTGGCATTACAGAAATTCAAACTTTTTATTTTAGTGCTTGCCCTCTGTGCTAAATCTTCTTCTTGATAATGGCTCAAAAAATTACTGGCAGATACGGCAAACAAAAATAGCATTCTGAAATACTTTGAGTCTCCTTTACTACCGTGTATGTATATCCTTCCTAAAATTACTTCTTTAAGTATTCAGCTACCAAATGATCTAGACTTATTCATCTCCTATTCACTCTTCAACTTACTTAGAATTGTCTTCAGTACTTATCACTGTAGTGAAACTGCTCTTGAATGCCGTTTTGTGTTCAAATATCACGGGTAATTCTCAGTCATCATTTGTAACTTCTTACATCTTGAAATATTTTCTGCAGTATGATTCTGACACCACACTTCCCTTTACTAACCTTCTTGTGTAGTATCTTTTTATTCTCATGAAAACCAGTGATTCTGCTATCTCCACGAAACCTGGAGATATTGGATGACACAAGTCTTGGACTTGATGATTCGTCTTCCACGTATCTCTCTGGGTGCACACATCCAGTTCTAGAATTTTAAATGCTATTTATAAAGGGATCACTACAAATTTACAACGCTAATCAGACATCATGTTTCAATGTTTCGGATCCAGTCCGAAAGGCAAGGTTGCTTAATATTATTACTTAAATATAATAGATATCATATCACGCACATGCTCCAAAGCGATACAAATACATCACTGCCCAGTGGTTTCTATAGAAATTAAATACATAGCCATTTATCCAGTTATGCAAACTCCAAACTCAAGAGTCTTCCTCGATTCCTCTCCTCTCCTCATCCCGTATATCCAATTCATCAACAAATACTTTTATTTTGTATTTCCAGAATGTATCCCAATCATTTTCACATCATCTTCAGTGCCACTGACACATTTCTTGTTCAAACTACCATCATGCGGCCACGATCAGCAATTGACAATAATTGGTCTTCCTGTCTCGTTTCCTGCCTCATTTTCTATTGCTGATGTAACAAATAATCACAAACTTATGGTTTAAAACAATACTCATTTATTAGCTCAGAGTTTTGTAGGTCAGATGTACAGGAAGGACTAACAGTTTTTTCTTCTTACAGTCACAAAAGGTGGAAGCTAAGGTGTTGGTCAAACTGGGCTCTTATCTGCAGGCTCCAGGGAAGAATATACTTCCAAGCTCATTCAAATTACTGGCAGAATTCAGTTCCTTGTGGTTGTAGGAATGAAGTCCCTGTTTTCCTGCTGGCTTCAGCCATGAACTGCTCTCAGCTTCTAGAGACCCATCTGTATTACTTTACATATGGTCCCCTTCATCTCTAATTCAACAAAAATAACTCCAGAGGTGACTCCTTCTCATATTTTGTGTACCTGTGACTTGCCCTTTGTGGCAAACGAGAGAAAAATGTTTTTAAAGGGCTCAAATGAATAGATTAGGCGCACCTATATAATACTTTTATTTTAAAAAGAATTTATTAATAACTTTAATTATGAGTAGAAAGTCCCTTGGCCACATACCAAGATAATCACAACAACGATGGCCAGGGGCAAAGGTTATGGGACCCTCTAGAATTTTGCTTACCATACTTCTACTCTTGCTTCTCAGCTACATGTTTATTATTTACAGAGCAGCCAAAATCATAAGTTTACAACGTAAAACATATGTATCATTCTCCTACTTTAAGCCCATTGGTTTCTTTTTCAAAGTATTGTTTCTGAGCTCTAAAACAAGCCCTCTTGTTTTTTTTTTCTTTTTCTCTAGTGAATAAAATCCCAATTAGATAAACATAGGTTTGTAGCTGATATGCTTTGTGAGCTTTGACAGAGAACAACGTGTCTGAATTTAGCTTTGGCCATCAATACAATTTTATGCCATGTGGTTATTTGGGGACATACAGGAGATAATGCGTAACGCATATACAGCAATTAACAAAAATCCTGGCTTACTGCACCCATTCATTAAAAGTTATAATATGATCCAATCATCCCAAACTCTCCCCAACTTTGTTTATCTACCTGAGACCTGACAATGATGATTTTTTTATCCTCTCTATATTTGTCCAAATGGCTGTCTAGAATGAGCTGTCTAAATAGTAGATATAATATTGTGGAAAGCAGATATTCTTTTGGTAAATATAGAGTAAGTAATTCTCTGAAGCACTGTTCTAAGCCCTGTGAAAATCACAAAGATAACACAACTGTGCCCTTCAAGAGGTTGGACTATAGTGGTAATGAAAACAATTAGAGACATTGTGAAATAAAATTGACATCTCTGCGTAAGCAGAACCATGGTCTAGTTTCAGACAATAGGCATGTCTGTCTCCAAAAGGCATCTTCCCATATGTGGCCATTTATTTAATTTTGATTTGTGGTGGAAGAGATTATCTGAAATGAGATTTATTAGAGATGTAATAGAATAAGCAAGGTAGTATGAATATACCCTACTGTTTTCCAAAAAGAAAAATGTCACATGAGCTTAAACCACCATTGTAGATAGTCATTGGGAAATGATGATTCTAATTCATTAAATATGTTTCTCATAATTGCTATTTAGTTAATGACTGTAGTTAAATAAGACACTATCATAAGACACGGTATGTTAGATACTCATTATTTAAAACATATGTTTTAAGACTAAGCAATTCTAAAACAAGCTATTCACCTCTTAAATAAATAGATACATAATAATTCACGTGTGCATAATTAACAATAATCAGTTTAGTAAACTATATTATAAGGTCAAACCAATAAAAATAACCAAAAAAAAAATGCTGTGTTCAATTTCCCAGATGTTATTTATAAAATTATTTATAAAATTATAAAATTTCCCAGATGTTATTTATAAAGTCGGAACGACTTTTCTCATTGAATTCATCATAAAATAGAACACACTCACTTGTGATTGCCACATTTGAACTGAATACAAGCACTAAGTTTATTCACAACAATAGCTCTTAAAAGAGATGCTAAGTAAAATCATGTGTTCCAGAGATTTAGTCTTTGACTATTTATTCATCCTTAAAGTTCGTCCTTAAACTTAAGTGGCAAAAATGTCAGCAAAACTGGTCTTTGAATATAATTATTTGCAAGTCAAAAGTTGATCATGATTTCACTGGGGTTCATACTCATCCAGTCAGTGAAAAGTAGACTTATTACTATCTACTCCCCCTTGTGGCCTTTAACTTTATCATGAAATTAGGTGCTATGTTTTAAAGGTGATATTACTACACTGGTTAAGTTCTTGGAAGGCTCCAGAGGATGATTACAATGTAGCAAACTGCATAATTGAAAGAGAACTATCAGGATAATTGAAAGGATTCCCTATCAGGTCAGACTACTATGTACCCCTATTTGTGCTCTCCCAGTACCTTGGTTTAGCCATGTATTCAAAATGATCATTATGATTGTATCATTATTTGTTTGTAGCACCTACTAAAGTATAAATACAAGAACCATGTCTTATTTACATACATAATTTTAGTGATTTAAAATGCATCGTTGGAGTTTTAGCAGGTACAAAATGAATGTTCATTAAATGAATCATTGAATGAAGCACGTGGTCTTCTCATTTGGAAGGAAAGTAGCAAATAATTTAAACTAGTTGTGTCTCAGTTTTAGCATCTATTAAAAAGGTAGTTAAATCAGTAAGCTTTAGCTTAATGCATCTAGAGTAAGATTATTGAATCAAGTCACATATCTTTATGAATTTTCCAGCTTTAAATAGACGTTTCTCCATTTTATTTATTCACATTTCTAATACCCTTGCATTCTGAGATTTCTTTTATTACTTCACCGACAGATGGTGTCTGGATATTCACAATTGGAAGAGATTGTCCTTGGGTAGGATCTTTGCATTAGAAAAACTAAAATGATCCAGGGTACTTTTATGAGGAAAATATTAGGCATATTGGGAATTCCTATTGTTTTAATGGAAAGATTTATGAACAAATTTTAGGTTTTTTTTTTTTTTTTTTCTATTTTGCTTATCAGGGTTGATGAGTTTAAAAAAAGATACAGTAATTTAGGGGAGAAATATTTCTAGAAATAAAGTTTACGTTTGGCTGGAGAAATGTTTGTCTTACATTCTTTAGTAAGAATGGATCTGGGGATCCAATCGATCTCATATTTCAATTACTATTATTACTAAATTGTCGATTGGGAGATACAGAGTGGCAGAATAATATCTTGGTCTATATCATTATACTTTTAGATATAAATAGTACTCTTCACTTGTCTGCCTCCAGAATTCCTCCCAACTGATACTCAATACCCAGTATTCGACCAATAGCAGCAGTTACCTTCTAAGAAATCTCAGTTTCCCCCATTTCTTAAAAGAAAACTGCTCTGCTGATTTTTAGCACATTTTGTACCTAATGCTTTTCAGTAAATCTGAGTTGGTTTCCCACAATATGGTACTGCACACCATTTGCTTACATTTGTATTCGCCTAATTATAGCATCTTGCTTGAATCTGCCCTTAAGCCTTGACTTATCCTATTTATTTCCTTACTTTAAATATTCTCATTTCTCTCTCTTACATACTGAACTCTCACTTAGCCAATAATAGCCTATTCAACTTCCACTCTTCATTTAAATAATTTCTCTATCTAAATCAGTTCAATTCTTTCTTCAGTGCTATCTCATTCAGAACCAGATGGTTGACACTTAATATTTCTCAATTTGTTAGGAAAAATTCCTGAAGACATGAACTGAACCCTGCCCTTACAATTGTTTGTGTCTCTCCCATTTTTTTTCTAAATACTCATGAAATACTTTGTAATGAATGACAATTAGCAGAAATCATAATAACCCCATCAAAGAATCAATCTCTATTATTATTTGTAATTGACTGAAAATGGGAAAAGTGCAGCACTGGTGTTTATTCAAACTAAAATCTCTATTTCATGAGGTAAGAAAGAAATACGTGTCGTAGTCTAGTCAAACTAACAGAGAGCACTTCAGGGAAAGTTTTGTTCAAAATTACATTTTATCATTCCAAATTCCCCCGCACCTTGTGATTTTTCTCATAGAGTTTTGAAAAAAAATTTTTTTTTGTTTCATGTAGGTTTCCTTTTTAATAGATTCAGCTAATGACACCTTTGCAAGCACAATACACTAATTCACAGACATATATACATAGACATTCACAAATTAAGAGGAAAGAAATCCAAAAGATATTTACATTTTTTCCCATTTGAAAATTAACCTTTAAGTACATACATGATTGCATCATTACCATCTTCATTATCATCATCATAATAATCATCGAAGCTAGCATTTATTGTGGGCTTACTGTAGGTCAGAGTCCCAATCCCCTTACTCATATATCATCTTAATTGATTTTTATTTTGCTTATGAGGCAGACAATATTACTATACTTATTTTATAATAATGAATATAAAAACAAGAGGTCAGCTTTTTGCTCAGGATCATACAGCTATTAAGTGATACACATGGAGTTAAATTAAAAAACAGTTGTAAAGGATAGCTGTTTTGATTATTATCGCTATTGTTGTTATTAAAATTCTAATTTTTGAAATTCCCAGAGGCATCACTTTAAGAGTCCAGACTTATGTATCTCATGTTTATGTATCTCATGGACACATCTGCTACATGTGTGGATATGATGCAAAGAATGACACCCGTTACCTTGAAATTTCATAACATTAAAAATTATCATCTTGGCTGTGAAGCATATTATTACAGTAAAATGAGACCTTTTAAGAGAAAAACACCCCTGATGGTTGATTTGATTGTTTTTGCAAATTTTTTTCAATTCCACCTAAGTTTAGGTCATATTTTAAATGTTTTTTTTTAAACTGCTTATCTTTAGGGTGCCTGTTGGTTGAGTGTCCGACTTCAGCTCAGGTCATGATCTCATGAGTTCGAGCCCTGCATCTGCTCTGTGCAGACAGTTCAGAGCCTGGCCCCTGCTCGAATTCTGTGTCTCCCTCCCTCTCTGCCCCTCCCCTGCTTGCACTCTGTGTCTCTCTTTAAATAAGTAAACATTAAAAACAAATTAAAAAAATAATAAACTGCTAATCTTTTATGCATTTTGCACACCTATCACTTTGTTTGCTCTGCAGCAATCTTAGTAACCACGAATGCCTCTTTCAGAGAGGAAACCTTTCTTTTCTTTTTTTTTATTTATTTATTTTTTTTTTTAGATTTTTAAAATATTTATTCTTGAAAGAGAGAGAGAGAGACAGAGAGAGAGAGAGAAAGTGCAAGTGGGGGAAGAACAGAGAGAGAGGGAGACAGAATCTGAAGCTGACTCCAGGCTCCCAGAACTGTGAGCACAGAGTCCCAAGTCGGGCTCAAACCCATGGACTGGGAGATCATGACCTGAGCCAAAGTCACATGCTTTTACTGACTGAGCCACCCAGGAGCCCCATGGAACCTGTCTTTTCTCCTGCCTACAGTAACTTTCCCGTAAAATCTGCGTTGTTTTCCTTGATTCCCCTTTCCTTGACTTTAATTTTAGGGGCACCTGATCATAGATAAGCCAAAGCCAATCATTCCTTCCCAGGGACACTGACACTAGATAGTTGTCAAAGCAGTGTTTTCTCCTATTCAAAAGGGGTTGGTGTGCGGGGAAAATCAAGCCTACAGAAGCTGAGAAGAAAAAGAGAATTCTGAAGGCATTTAAGTCCTCCAGGGTACTATTCCTTTGGGTCAAAGTAGCAACTTGTGCTGTGTGGACTTTCACTATTGAGCCTTACCTCATGGTCTGTGACAGTTTTCAATATCCTAATTCTATAGCATTCTTTACCTCTCATACTTAACTGTATTTTTGTTTTAGTCTAATTAAATTGATTTTTTATTGCCTGAAATAATCTCAATTTTTAAAATGCTTTAATGAAGGACTATAGCTTATTCTATTCAAACCTAGATATCAGATGCTTAACACAAGTTTGTTAAGTTGAATTTTTTTTAACTGATTGGATTTAAGACTGTGAGATTTACTGGGGTTGAAGGGGCTGAGGAAGGAGAAGACCTAATAGTTTTCTTTGATTTATAACTTTCTTTTATTTCCAAAATAACCTTAACAGAAAAGGAAATTACAAGCTTGTACAGAAAGACACTCGACTATTTTTACTGGATTGCATTGCTATAGCTCAGCAATAAAAAGGAGGCTTTCAATCTATTAGGAAAAAAATAAATATAAAAAAGAACTGTTGGAACCTGAGCAGTTATACAAAGCAGAAATTGGCTTGGCCAGTCCACTCAAATGCTGTTGCTTTTATTGGAAATGGTTTCTTTTTTCAGTAAGTGCATTTTTCAGTTGCTGAGCCTAGACCTGCAGCTACAGACCTTTGGTTGAGAAAATGGTCACACAGAGACACTGCCAGGGAATTTTTCATAGGAGTGAATCTGGGGAAGAAAGCATGAGCATCAAGCAGTGGGATTGTTTATATAAAAATTCGCATGCACTGCTTTATGCTGTCAGTGGTTAAAAGCTTTTCGCTGTAAGAAAATCCATCCACTTTGAGCCCAGTATCTTTCTTTCTTTGTTAGAGAAGGGAAAAAGAAAAAAAAAAGCAACAAACCCCAAATCTTGGCTCATTTTCAGACATATTCTGGTGAGCTACTCAGTGCACTAGTTTGAATGGTAACCCACCCCTGGACCACAAATGGCAATTCAGGAACTGATCATTTTGAATTATTCATAGAGCAGTCAAACTTGACATTCTGCACATTGTGTTTGAGAATAGAAGAACTGAACAGGAGACCTGCAGCGGTCATTACTAAGAAGCAATTGCTGCTGTTCACATGATTACTAGCCCCCACCCAGAAGGAGTAATCAAGTCTCAAAAGGGACTGCTTTCCTTTTGAAAGGGTTCCATACAAATGTCTTTGTGAAATATAACTATTTTAGGTGCTATTTATTTTGCATTCTTTTCAATTTATTGGGCATTTTATAGTGGATTTTCTTATCATATTATATTCCAGGCCGACCTTAGGGTGTGGTCGCAGATGTCTTTTAGAAGCTATATCCTGAATGAGACATGTGTGAATCAGTTAACTCCTAATTGTCCTCCATGGAGGTTGGTGAATGTCTTTCTCTCTTCATGTACTTTCTTCATAAGGTTTCAAATAAAAGGTAGAAAGGAGAGAGGAACTGTTATATGAAGAAGAACAGTATTCTTAGCAAGAAACTTCCAAAGTGCTGAGTTAGAGACTTTTCAGCAAATCACTAAGGACATCTGGACTCAGCAGCATACACATCTCAATAACATTGGATTGCGTGATATATAATCTTAATGACTGTGGCTTGAATTAAGCACACACACAGTTTCTTACTCACAAATCTCAAGGTCCCCCAGTAATTTACTCAAATAACTCTTTCAGTGTAAGGTGACTTTTGGTTAGATGCCAGGTTGTATCAAATAGGGTACTCCAGGGGCCAAAGTGTTAAGTTTGCTATGTAAAAAGATTCAGAGATTATGGTCAAATTTAGGTACTCAAACAAATCTCCTGCACTTCCACTGTTGTCTGAAAAACTAAAAGCTTAATGCCTTGAGACAGATCTGATGCCTGTTTAATGCCGCTCTAGATTGTGCTTTTTAAAAAAGTATAAAAATCTATACTTTTGGATTTTGGGGGTTTATAGTAGAATGCGGATGAGGCCTGATGTAAAATGGTGTACATGAACTTTGGATTTACCTAAATGCTCCTATCAGCTATGACCTCTGTTAGCACGCACACCCAGCTCAGTTCTCCAGCTCCAGGGGGGTACTTAAAACAGAAAGTTTTGAGAGGCCAACATCACTTAGGAAAAATATATTTTTTTCTACCAGTAAGAGTAATCTTTCCTTAGTTTATATCTTGAGATTTTATGACATATATATTAAGATTGCAAATACTTTAAGCAGCTATTGGTCATTTATTTATACTATAGTTAAAATGAATTCCAGATCTTTTTTTAAAAAACAAATGCTTATAGTGGAAAACCATGGAGAGGTCTTTTTCTTTCTTTCTTTCTTTCTTTCTTTCTTTCTTTCTTTCTTTCTTTCTAAGAGTTTACTTATTTATTTTTGAGGAAGAGAGAAGGCGTGAGTGGGTAAAGAGGCAGAGAGAGAGAGAAAGAGAGAGAATACCAAGTAGGCTCCACACTGTCAATTCAGAGCTGATACAAGGCTTGAACCCATGAACCATGAGATCGTGACATGAGTAGAAGCTGGATGCTTAACCGACTGAGCCACCCAGGTGCTCCTGGAGAGGTCTTTAACGAAAGACAAAAAGGAAAATTTAACGAGGAAGAAAAACATCAAGGAAAAGATGTAAAGAGGATTCAGAAAATGTCCTAAATCATAATTGTTCCTCCTTGGAAATTGCACACATGTGATTATAAATCTATTGGGTTTGCTTTTATTTCTATTTAATTAAAAGAAATAGGTATATAATGATGAAAACTAATGAAAGAGTATACCTCTTTTGAAAAGGGAAGCATAATAATATGTAACTCTCCTACAGGTGAGGAGCTGGAAACATAATCTTTTATTACTCGATTTACCCTGTCCTGGAAGACCTTGGATGTTTCCTTTCCTCACAAAGTTCATCTCCTTTCCCATCATTCTTTCCCATCATGCTCTACTTCCACTTTCTCTCTTTCTGCCTTTCAAATGCGCAAGAATCATCCTCATTTATGGTCCTTTGTGTTGCTTGGCTGTCTGCTTAAAAAACTGTACTCCATCATTAGGGCATCAAGCCTACCGTTTTTTAACATGTATGTATCAAATCAGTGTCGTCTCCTAGGAGACATCTCTTTTTGATGACTCTAGTTAACACACAATCTTGAGTTCCTATGTCCGACTGACATATTTTATTTTTTAGAAATCGTATCACTGCTTTGAAGTTAATCACTTATTTATATATAGAAATGTAAGCATCGTGAGAGCATTCTTAAAAGATGACCTTTTAAATTGATAGGGTTTTATATTATTTTAAACATTAAATTGATAAGAGCTTATTTGAGCAAAACTCGACACAAATGGGGTCGTGCCAAATGGAAGGTGGTTGGGAGTGCCCCGTCTGCAGGAACTCGCGGAAAGACTTTCATAGAGAAGAGGTGACAGGAGGCAACACAATGGCTCCATTTGAGTGGCTGTGGCTTACGTGGTTGCTTTATTTGGGAAAGACTTGTCGGTTGTTTATAATTGGTTGTCTTTAGGTCTTGCTTACTTACACTGGAAGCATTTTAGGGTTAGGTTTGATTTTACTTACAAAAGGCTACAAGGGCATGAAAGCCAACACAGCCCAGTGGCCTTTTTGTTTAATTGATTTAGCAAGATAAAGTTTGCCTTGCCTGCTAATGTATTTCTAGTATCGGAATGCATGACAGACTGATATTAGGGACTCGATAAATGTTTGATAATGAATAGCGGTTGTATTTAGATTCATGACTCTATGATTAGATATTGGGCAGATTTTGGAAGTGTTTGTGGTTAGCATTAATTGTTCATCTGTCCTAATTTTTAAAAATGTTTTCAATGTTTATTTTTGAGAAAGAGAGAGACAGAGACAGAGCATGAGCAGGGGAGGGGCAGAGAGAGAGAGAGGGAGACACAGAATCTGAAGCAGTCTCCAGGCTCTGAGCTGTCAGCCCAGAGCCCGACGCAGGGCTTGAACTCACAAACCACAAGATCATGACCTGAGTGAAGTCAGAGGTCCAACCGACTGAGTCACCCAGGTGCCCCATTCCTGTTCTATTTATTTAAATCATTATAAATTATTAAATCATTATAATCATGATTAAATCATTAATCATTATTAAATCATCTATAAAACTGTTTACCTAGAACTAAATTAGTACCACTAACGGGACTATATTCTCTATGCCATGGAGAGTCACAGAAAGATTGAAATGAAGAAATGAAACAGTTATGAATGTGTGTATACATATATGCATGTGGACGTGTGTATATGCATGTGAGTGGTTTTTTCTGAAAGGTGAATTTGAAAGAGTAAACTCCAGTCTTTGTGGTAGTTTCAGTGATTAATGATGAACAATGAAATGAAATGTAGTTTCAGTGATTAATGATGAACAATGAAATGTAGAGGTGTGCATATCCAAGATATAATTTAGGGGTAAAGTTAACAGGATTGTTAATTGATTGAGGGGGTAAAAGAGGCTTTATCGGTGGCTCCTCGGTTTTGAATGACTGGGTGGATGATAGTGCTTAAATGTATTAAATGGATTCAGGTGGTTGATATGGAGAAGGTAGGTATGAATTTTGTGTTTGACAAGTTCAGCTGAAGTCCTACGGAACATCTATTAGTGATGGCTATCAGACAGTTAGATACAATAGTTGGAAGTTCAGGAAAATTGTCTAATGAGAAAATATATATTTGTGAGTAACTGGTTGAAATCACGAAAGTATAAGGAACAAAGAGGAATTCTCAAAGGAAACAGGAAAATAAATTCAAGAGAGATAAAGGAAAGAGTTTAAGGAATGTGAGTATAGTATCAAGAAAGAGGACTCAATTAACAGTAGCAAACGTGCTAAAAGTCAAGGGTAGGGCGCCAAGGTGGCTCGGTTAGTTAAGCTTCTGACTCCGGCTCAGGTCATGATCTCATGGTTCATGGGTTCGAGCCCCACACTGGGCTCTCTGCTGTCAGCACGGAGTCCTCTTCAGATCCTCGGCCTTCTCTCTCTACCTGTCCCTTACTCATGCTCTCTCTCTTTCTCTCAAGAATAAATAAACACTAAAAAATTTTATAAAAATCAAGTGTGATGAAGAGTAAAAGATTATTAGAAGATGCAATTATGTTATTTCCAGGGGCTATAGGATCAATAATTCATTATGAGCAATTAATATGAGGTATTTTATAGAATATTGTTTTCCCGGACATGGGAAAAATGTGTGTATGCTCTTTCATCTCCCATAACAGGTACGAAAACTTAGGGTTTGTATTTAGCTATTCTTAGGTAGAATGGATTTCAGATATAGAAGTTTTCTGCCTGAGGAATGATAAGGAATAAACTAAGGCTGTGGGACACCTGGGTGGCTCAGTCGGTTAAGCATCCGACTATGGCTCAGGTCATGGTCTCACGGCTGGTGAGTTTGAGCCCCGTGTCGGGCTCTGTGCCGACAGCTCGGAGCCTAGAACCTGCTTCAGATTCTGTGTCCCTCTCTTGCTCTGCCCCTCCCCTTGCTCATGCTCTGTCTCTTTCTCTCTATCAGTAATAAATAAAAATTATTTTTTAAAAGAATAAACTAAGGCTGTGAATATTAGTGTCTTCCAAACAGCATAACCCAATATTAGCACTCCAATATGGTGCTGATATTTTCTTCTGTACTATGCAATACTGTACTGTACATAGAAATTTCATTTATTTGACCATCTCTACAAGAGAAAGGTATTCCCAATAGTAAAATAATTCCTAATGCCACCATTGACAACAAGCCTCAAACTTCTTATAGGTTTGCTATCTTTCCCATTACATTGTCTCCTCAAAGCAAACAGTATTCTCCTATAAATCTCATCCCAATAGCAGAAGAAAAATTGAGTCAGACTCCTCTGAAATAAAAAAAAAGTAAACCCAACACAAAGAAGGAGAAAGTAACAAAGACAAGAGTAGAAATTAATGTAACAGAAAATAGAAATTGAGAAAATTAACAAGCTGAATGTCTAACTCCCCTACAATGAATGCCTATTTTTCCTTGAAACCTCCTGTTTCACCTTTTTTTTTTTTAAATTTCCGTGACTGTTGCTGCTGTTCCCACATCCTCTGTTTCACCAAAGCCAAGAAAAGTCCACCCTTTGGCTCAACATCAACATGCAACCAGTCACAAAATCTTATTGCTACTACCTCCTTAATAGTTCTGACACCAGCGGGTTCTCCCAGTTTCCATAGACAGCATTTTAATGGACTCTGGTCCCTTTCAGATATAGATTATTAAATGACTTCCTGTCTATTCACTGCAAGTGGATCTGAAATAAATCCATAAATCACTCCGCTCTCAGAATAATCTTTTTGAAATGAAAAATCTGATCCTACTTCTTCCCTACTGAGAACACTGCAATGACTCCCCAGGGCATTCGACGTAAAGTTCAAGCTCCTGACCTGTGTACATGGTACCCTTTCTAATCTGGAACCTGTGTGCTTTCTTACCTCATAGCCTTCCAGTCTTTACATAAAGCCTGCTCTCTGGAAACTTGGGTTATTGATTTTAGGTCTTCTTTTTTAATATAAGTTTAATATAACTTAAAGTTATGTATTTCCTTTTAAGCAACAGTTTGACTACATTCCACAAAAGTGGATATGCTGAATTGTAGCATTTGCTTAAACTTGTTTTTACTTTTTTGGTGATTTCTACAGATTATCTACAAGTATTTTGCATAATTTCCAAATATTTGTGTTTTGTAGATATTGTATCATGTTTGCTTTAATTTAATTCTGTTAATAATAAACAACATACTATATGTGATTTCAATTCTTTGAAATCTAGTGAAAATATTCTTTGGTACACTTGTCTTGATATAGAATTGTTGAACCATTATGTTGTATACATGAAACTAATATAACTATATTGGAATTAAATTCTTTTAATTTTTTTAATGTTTATTTATTTTTGACGGAGAGAGAGAGACAGAGAGAGACAGAGAGAGACAGAGAGAGACAGAGCATGAGAGGCGGGGAGGAGCAGAGAGAGAGGGAGACACAGATTCCAAAGCAGGCTCCAGGCTCCCAGCTGTCAGCACAGAGCCCTACGCGGGGCTCGAACTCACAGACCGAGCTGAAGTCGGATGCTCAACCGACTGAGCCACCCAGGTGCCCCGGAATTAAATTCTTTTCATGTTTGTTTATTTTGGGGAGAGAAAGGACAGGGGAGGGGCAGATAGAGAGAGAGAGAGAGAGAGAGAGAGACAGCAGATCTTAAACAGGCTCTGCACTGTCAGCAGTGAGCCAGGCGTGGGGCTCGAACTCACGAGCCAGGAGATTATGACCTGAGCTGGTCAGATGCTCAGCCTACTGAGCCACCCACGTGACCCTGGGATTAAATTAAAAAAAAAGAAAAAGAAAAAGAAAATATATTTATGGGGCAGCATATAGCTTATTTTGGTAAACGTGCTCTGCACACTTGCAAAAAATATGTAGTCTTCAATTGTTGAATGTATTGCTCTCTATATATCAATGAGGTCATGGTAGTGGAATTTGTGTGTGTGTGTGTCTAGTTCTATCAACTGCTGAAAGAGATGTGTTAACATTTTTAACAACATTTGGGGAATGGTCTCTTCTGTCAATCTTTGCTACATGATTTTAAAGCTCTGCTGTCCAGTAATGGGATGCCTCTGTGGCTCAGTCAGCTAAGCGTCCCACTCTGATTTCAGCTCAGGTCATGATCTCACGGTCGTGATGTAGAGCCCCTCATCGGGCTCTGCTCGGAGCACGGAGCCGGCTTCAGACTCTCTCTCTTTCTCTGTCCCTCTGCCCTCCTCTCTCTCTCTCTCTCTGTCAAAAACTAATAAATAAATTAATAATGAATTTAAAAAAATAGAGCTCTGTTACTAGGTAAATAATAGATTCCTGAATGTTTTGTGTTCTTTTATCAGTATTCAACGCCCATGTTACATCTGATCATTCTTTTGTCCTAAGTGGACGTAATTGATTTGCTCTGTAATACATACTGTTTGCATATTAAATATTTTTTCATCCACGTAGTTTCAATTTGTGTTATATATATATGAAATGGATCTCATATATAGTGCAGAGTGGATTCTTAATCAATTTTGACGTCTGTGATGTTTTAATTAGAATGTTTACCTTTTTAAAACTTCATTTAATTATTAATGTAGTTGGATTTAGGTCTAACATTGTTTTCTACTTTCTCTCTTTTGAATTTGTTCTTTTGTTCCTCATTTCCTGCTTTATTTTGTATCATTTAGATATTTTTTAGTATTCCATTTTAACTTACGTATTGGATTATTAATTTTGCATTTTTTGTTAGTGGTTCCTTGAGGGATAACACAAACTAAAGTTTTCAATCTACTTAGAGTTAAATCTTGTAACTGTTTATATCCCTTAATTTTATGCTACTGTGTTCTATTTTTACATATACAAACATAAAAATGATAATTCAATGTTATAATTTTTTTAGTAATATGGATTTTATTTTTTTAAGTTTATTTATTTATTTTGGGGGAGAGAGACAGAGAGCATGAATATGAGCAGGAGGGGCAGAGAGAGAGAGAGAGAGAGAGAGAGAGAGAGAGAGAATCCCAAGCAGGCTCTACACTGTTAGCACAGAGCCTGGTACAGAGTTTGAACTCATGACCTGAGCAAAATCAAAAGTCTGATACTTAACCAACTGAGCCATCCAGGTGTCTCAGCCATATGGATTTTAAAACTAAGGGAGAAAAATAGCATTTTATATTTATTTCAGTATTTACCATTTCTGATGTTTTTCACTTATTCCTGAGGATACTATTCTATACTATGTCATATCCCTTCAGCTTGAAAAAGAGCCTTAAACTTTCCTTATAGTAGGGGGTCTGTAGATAACTCATCTATTTGTCTTTTCTCTGAAAATATTGCACTATCATTCTGAAAGGTATTTATATAGATATAAAATTCTTGGTAAGCAGTTTTTTCATTTCAGCACTTAAAGATGTTTTGCTGTCTTCTGGTTTTTATAATTTCTGATTAGAAGTCTTTGATCATTCTAATTGTTTCCCCCCCGGATGTAAGTTGCCATTTTCCTCAGGCTTCTTTCAGAATTTTCTCTTTATCTCTGGTTTTCAGCAATTGACTATGAAATAGCTGGTTGTGGTTTTCTTTATATTTATCTTGTTTGAATTTGAGCCTAGCGGATCGGTAAATGTATAGCTTTCACTAAATTTGGGAGGTTTTCAGGCCAATATTTCTTTAAGTGTTTTTCCTACTCAGTTATCTATGATCTCTTTGGGAGTCTAATCACACATATGTGAGTGGTTTTCATTTTTGTCATCCCACTCATCCTTGAATCTCTCTTCATTTTTTTTCCTCATTATTTTTCTCTCTTTTCTTAGGATTAGATATCTTCTATTAAACTATCTCTCTTTTTAGTGACTCTTTTTAAAAGTCCCTACCGTTCTTCTCCTAAGACTATCCTGGCATTTTGGATTTTTGTTATTGTATTTTATTGTATTGTATTTTTTCAATTATAAAATTTCCATTTGGATATTTTTATTCTTTCTACTTCTCTTTCAACATCTTCTGTCTTTGCATTCATTAGAAGTGTATTTTCCTCTTTTCTAATCAAGCATAGTTATAAAATTTACTTTAACATCCTAGACTAAACATCCTGACATCTGGGTCATCTCAGTGTTGGTTTCTGTTGAATTTTTTTTTCCCCTTGAGAATAGGTCACATTTTCCAAGTTCTTCCAATGCTTAATAATTTTGAATTGCATTCTTGAATTGTAAATGCCTCCTTCAGAGGCTTGGCATTTTCTTATAGTAGGCAGTGAACATTTGACCCAATTCACAACCCCATCTTTTGGGCACGAGCTTCTCCATTTAATTCTTTTGTCTTTAGCGGGGTTGTTGGAGGCCTGCCCCATGTTTGCGTGTTTCTAGATTTGGTCAGAGATCTGAGAAAAGTGTATACATAAAATTTGGAGTTCTCCTTCTCTGGCCCTGGATCCTCCAGGATTAGCCTCTCACTCTCCAATGATTGTGGTTTCCTTGAACTCTGACTTTTGCTACTTTAAGCCAGAAAACTTTGTGTTTTCTTTCTGAATTTTATCCACCCTCTGGGGAGGTGACTGCATTCTGTCTTCTAGCCTAAAGCCATAAGAATGAGTAAATCGTTCTAAGATAGTTTATTTTTTTTATTTTTCCCCCTGTGGTTCAACTCTCCGTCAGAAAACTTCCTTGCTTTTGTGTGTACTTCAGAGCCTGTAGGTGGTTTTTTGGTTTGTTTTCTGTTTGACTTTTATTTACTTGTTTCTTGGTTTAGAGTCCATAGGCATGCATTCAAATATAGCAGAAGTAGAACTAATATGTTTAGTTTGTATACGGTCATATAGTTTGGCAACAAAGAAAACAAAACTCGATTGGAAATACAGACATAAAACCTATTAGAATCACCAGTTTGCTATTAAAGAGGATTTTCAGATGGATAAAAAAAGATTCTTTTCAATTGTGAAGCTATTTTCTTATTTCTGAGTTTCTAATAAAATACAACTATTGAAATACAGAAGAAGTAGTGAGGCCTTTTCTCCGAGGTCATTATACAATCACTTAACCATCTTTTACAGACTCAAAAATATTCACGGACAAAACAGCTCTTGCTAGCTTTGTGCAAATTCACAGGGTATCCTGCAAGGCATTTGCTTCTGTTTACCTTACATAAAGATTAGCCCTTTATTATATTTGCCATTTATATTCATAACATAAGACCCGTCTCATGAGAAAATCATGCCATGATATATGGCCTCAATATGATCATCTAATAGCTGTTGGTGATGGAGAAGGAATAGTAGATCGATACTGTGGATCCTGTGAACCTCTGATAACATCTTCTTTAGACTCTAAGTTTATTGAGTGGAAAATCTGCAGTTTCACTACTTTTATATCTCTGGCATCTGGTTCCATGACTTGCATACACTGTGCATTTGGTAAGTTTTCAGAAAGTAACATCAAATGAAAAACAAGTTTTGTTCTTTCAATAATCATTTCTTGATGGATATTGTGTGAGGAAGAGCATGACATTCACAGTCTGAAACACTTTATTTGCTACAAGGTTTTGGAATTTCATAACTACAGTCAGGGAAGTCAATCCTTTTGACTCTAAGTGACTTATTCTACAAAATGGCAATAATGTTAGCTAACTCATGAAATAATGAAAGTCATATAATATAATGTAGATAAAATTGTTTTTGAAATAGTAAATTGCTAACAAATGCTAGTCGTGGTATCCCTATATGACACAGTATGCTATGTAGTGTAATAAACATAAAATAGTCAAGGTAAAGTTCATTGCAACAAAGAAGCTGTAATCAAGACTTGGATGAACCTGTGAGTCTATAGTTTTTTTATTAAACTTCTAGTATATGTAAGATTCAGGTGTCCAAAATAAAGGGTCTAGGCAATTCTGTGAAATATCTACAAGCTTTAAAGATAACATTTATGATGTCCCCCCCTTTTTTTTTGCCCTTAGAGCCCAATGCTTTCCTTTCCTGCTTCTTTCAAGGAAATGGAATAAACAAAATATCATTACATGTATTTATATGCTTATTATTCATTGATATGTTAACTCACTTATTATTAATAGCTTATATATTGGTAAGTATTATGATTTAACATAGTAGAAAAACAATCCATTTCATGAGTGAATGTACCAGTAATGGCTCATGTTCCCGTTAGTCTTGCACTCAGAGAGGAAAGCAGAGTATGGAAAGGGCATGCGGTTCATACACAGGAGGTGCAGGTGTGGAAACGAACCTCCTCTTTTGGTTTGGAGGCATTTCTCTCTGTTGAGTTCCCCTTGAAACTCCCTTCTCCCTTAGTAGTTTCATATATAATCGCAGCTAAGCTTCTTTTGGGAATCCTTAAGAAAAGAAAACTGGATTCCTATTTTATGAAAAAAAATTAAGATTTATTTGTTTATTTATTTATTTATTTATTTATTTTTGAGAGAGAAGGATGAACAGGGGAGGGGCAGAGAGAGAGGAGAGAGAGGATCTAAAGCAGATTCTGCACTGACAGCAGACAGCCCAATGCGGGACTTGAACTCACGCACAGTGAGATCATGACCTGAGCCAGAGCTGGACACTTAATCAACTGAGCCACCCAGATGCCCCTGGACTCCTATTTTAAAGTAATAAGTTCTATTGTTCTGATCCTAAGTTAGAAATAAACAATGTAAAGACTAGAATTTAGAATTTGATTCTAAAAGTACCTTCTCTGTGACTAACACTTCTTTCTTTTTGCTCTTAAAGACAGCTGAATACCTTTATTTAAACAAATCAAGAGCTATATAGTACTAATACATTATTAAATACAACAATGGACTCAGTGAATATGTTGAATTAAAGTCAATTCTGTTCTGAGGATGTTAGCATAGCCCATGCAGTACCACCAGAACATTAGCTTGCCTCTTTTTCCTAACTAGAGCTTGAAAGAGAAAATTTATATATTTTTTTCTGGCTCCCTACGTAGTAACAAGACATGAAATCCAGTCACGATCTGCTTTCTAAGGTACTCTGGTGTCTTAGACCTTTCTATCTGTCCTTTGGAAATGGTTTGGATCTCTCTCTGCTAAAGATTATTTCCATTTTTCATATTGAAGAAAAGGTCCTCCAATTTCATCGTGACATTTACATCATCTAATAGACATCTCATTGCTAAAGTAAATTTATACATAATATATCTCAGCTTTAGGGTTCTTGGATTTTAATTAGAGGATGAAACATAAATCAGGATTTCAAGCCACAGTGGTTAATAGAGCTGTCCCCTTGCTGTCTATTAGACTAACAGTGCCAATCACAATATTCAAAAACAAATATGCCAAATCCCTGCTTGTTCTTGGGAAATACTTCACAAAAATATGTCCTCCTTTATTTTGTATTAGGTAAAGGTAGGATTTTCAGCATTTACATATTCTGGAGCAAACCATGTGTGCATTAAAGTGACCCACTAAAAATAAATTCAAAATCTTTTTCCTGTCTTGTTTCCTCCTTTTTCCTTTCATATTACTATATGGTGTGGTAAGAAAAGCAAAAACCATGACTTGTGGTGCGCATGTTTTTATCCACTGTACTTGTAGGGACTTTAAACACTTGTTTGCCTTTTGCAACACATTTAACTCCTCACAAATACATGAAAACGTGCTTACATTTAGTGGTTTCTAAATTTAATGGTGATTTTTGGAAAACCAGGGAAAATGTGGAATGCCTGCTTCTAGAAGAGCCTGTTAATGTTTTCAGTTACATTCTTAGGCATCTAGATAGCCACCAAATGCAGTGGTGTATGAAGAACCACAATGTATTTAGAATTATCCACAAGACAAATAAAGTCTCCAACCAGGTAGCAAACGCTTAATGAGAATCATTTATCTCATACATTTTTTCAGTCTGTTGTGTTAAAGAAAACACTGCTCTGTGGCTATGTTAAACTCCAAAGCACAATTAGTGCTAATATGCCCATGATTTTCTGCCAGACAAGTAAAAACTACAGAAAAGTATCTTCTTCTAAATAGTGCATTCTATTTTGTTTGGTAAAAAATTTCCTAGAAAGCATTATTAGATAATATCACTGTATTGTTATTGTTAATGTAAGTCAATTGTGATAAGAAGATTGGAAGAATAGAGAGAGGTTAAGGGTGATTTTAATACACTTCTTTGTATACTTTTAATTTTTTCAATGGCATATCTTTGAATTGTTTCAACTTAATTTAATTTTTCTCTTCTCTTCTCTTACCTTATCCTATCTTATCTTAGAGAGGAGAGAGTGTGCAAGCAGAGAGGAGCAGAGAGAGAGAATCTTGGGGCTCAATCCCACAACTCTGGGATCATAACCTGAGCTGAAATCAAGAGTCATACACTCAACCGTCTGAGCCACCCAGGTGCCCCTGAATTATTTTAATAATAAAATTTTGGACTTGTACACATGTAAGCATTGCATCATGAAAGAGTACATATATTGATTTTAACATATTAGAAAAAGGAATTGTAATTAATTATTTAAATCAACAGTTTTTTCCTAGATTTCCTCCTACATGCTGGAGAATGTGACCGGCACTAAAGATATATTGTTAAAAAAAATAGCACAGGGCCGTCTTAACCAATGATCTGTCAGTCTGGTAGGAAACACTGATGAGTACAATTTGGTGCATGACAGTGTCAGTACTGCTTATTAGAGGTATTCATAAGTGTTTAGGAAGCACAGAGGAGAAAGATACACAGCAGGTTGGGGTAAGCAAAGAGGCAGTGGCGTCAGCTATGTTGCTGTGCATCATGGACTAGACACTATAGGGAGGTTGAATACAAAATGGGAAGACAGTCTAGAGAGACAAGAGCATGTGTGAGGCGTGGAAGGGGAAAAAAAATATTGCCGACAACTTTTTCAAGAGCAAGTGGCCCATCCCAGAGTGAACTAAAAAAACCATATTTTCAGGGAAGTGATATGGAAGGAGACCACACACCAAGACCAGAATCTTTGTACATTCTGTGAATATCTTGTATTTACTCCCGGGACAGAGTGTGAGGGACTATAAAAAACAGGAAGTTTAAGCAGAGTAGTAAGTAATCAGATTTATATTCCCCAGTGCTGGGGATCAGAGCCAACTATACTCCCAGCATCTGTCTACACTTCATCTAATGTATTTAATATAAGGTAAAATGAGTATATTTAATGTATTATAAATTAGTGATAATTTCAAATAGTCGTGATGCCACTACCTGGCCAATTACTGGTGACCTGTTGCTTGTCTGCCAAGGATTATCTGTGAACTCTTTAAACATGTGAGCAACTTAATCCTAGAATCTTTTTTTGAGCGTCCATTTCCTGGGAGTACTCATGGAGCCCACAGGAAAGAGATGACTCAATCAAAGGAAATCATTTGCAAAGGCACGGACAGGTCTAATAGAAATAATAATCAAGCATCATAGTTCTAACAACAGTGGACAGATGTTACCACTCACAGTTCTAAAGGGGGAAGAGAAGGCGTGATTAGAGCACAGGTAGAGTACCTGTAGGGAAATGCCACCTGGTAAGAGTTTTAGTCTTTGGCATAGGGACATAGCCAACATGTAGTGAGTGATCCTGTAGGTAGACAGTCAGGGTAATATGTACTAGACCTCTTGCCCATTCTCTGAATTCCTGTTGGTGCCAACCTTTAAGTAACTTGAAGTCAGAGGGCAAAGCGCTCTTTTGTGAAGAGCTGGTCAGCCACTTGGGGAAGCAGTTTGGAAAAAGCATAAGCAATCTGAAGGGGAGAACAGAGAAAATCAAACACAGCACACTTCTGTTTATCAGCCAATGGTTGTGTTTGGAGCACCATAGCTTAGAAATGTTTCATAAAATGCTGATTCTATAGCATTTTAATCATTTCATTTGAAAATATTCAAGTCATCAAGTATGATACATCAAATGTAGTTAAAAATATGTCCATACAGCTGAGCCACTCAAATCTTTAATATGCTAATGTGCAATGTACTCCTCCACGTGGGCATAGAACATGCAGTGTTCTCGTATGTATCTGGATATTAAACTTCCTTTTAGAGTTTAAGATGGAAGGCTACTTATGAGCTTGTGAAGCTGCTGCTATGGTTAAACATTTGGCCAATTCAGGCAAAAATGTCACCTGAATACATGTTTGCATTATTTTTTTTCAGATTTATTCAGTGTGTTGACCGTCTTAAAAGATTCATCTGCCACAGATGTCTTATTTAAAATACTCAACTTTTTTTAGTCTATGTCTTTCACCATGGAAGACATCTCCTCTCTGACCAAAACTTACCGGCTCATTGAAAATACTAAACATTTTTTTTTTACTCAAAAACTATGTATTTGTACACCATTCTCCAATTTTATTTGAAATAATATTTATACAAACTTTACAATTATAAACTTATCTTTTTCAAAAACTAGATCCTTTCAGTTTTGGGCTAGCATTAGGCAGTTTTTTTGCCCTTTATTTATTTAGTTTTTTCTGTTAACATTGTGTCTTTTAATAAAAAAATCTCCTTGACATTTTAACTGCAAATAAGTTACTTAAGAATAAATATGGCTTCTGAGGGTTGATGGGGGGTGGGAGGGAGGGGAAAGAGGTGATGGGCGTTGAGGAGGTCACCTGTTGGGATGAGCACTGGGTGTTGTATAAAAACCAATTTGACAATAAATTTCATAATAAAAACAAAGAATAAATATGGCTTAATTTCCTAGATTTGGTTGTGGAATCCCTTAGGTATTTCCTAGTGATTTGTTCCTTAAATTCTCAGTGTATGTTATCTTTCTTATTTCTGTTCCAATGTTTACTTTGAGACCATTCTCACATTCTTACTGTTATTTTTTCAAATGAGTTTTTTAAATGTTTATCTATTTTTGGGAGATGGAGGGGCAGAGAGAGAGGGAGACCCAGAATCCGAAGCAGGGTCCAGCCTCTGAGCCTGTCAGCACAGAGCTCTACGTGGGGCTCCAACCCACCAAGTGCTGGACCCTGACCTGGGCAGAACTCAGGCGCCCAGCCCACCAAGCCACACAGGCGCCCCCATTCTTATTGTTCCTAAAAGAAGAATGTGTATGCCCAATATGTTTGTCATTGTAATTTCAGCCTTTCAATACCAGAGATGAAACTGGATTGCAAATTACAACATAAAAAAATAAGGGAGTCAAGGAAGCTGCACAATTAAGTGCAGTAATTTGAGATAATTCGTCAGTCAATATGTCATATTATTTTGAAATATTTTACAAATTTGATTATAACATCTACCTTGACATTGTGATTTATGGAAGATAGTTGGTTTTTTTGGTCAATGATGGGCACACTTAACCTTTTGCAGTTATAGCTTCATTTGGTATCTTGAAATCACTTATAGAAATACAGTAGAATTCAAGGATTCTGTCCTCTTTTGTTTTTAAAGGTTTTATTTTATTTTTGAGAGAGAGAGAGAGAGAGAGAGAGCAAGTAGGGGAGGGGCAGAGAGAGGGGGCGACACGGATTCCGAAGCAGGCTGCAGGCCCTGAGCTGTTAGCCCGACGTGGAGAGGGGCGGGGGGCGTTTGTGGGGTTCAAACCTACAAACCGCGAGATCATGAGAGCCAACCAGGTGCCCCATGTCCTCAGTCCTCTTACTTTTTTTCTCTATCTCTCATTCCAGTGAATAAAATAATATGGTTGGCTTAATTGGGAGCAACATGCATTCAGAGATTTAGTTTTTGGTGTAAAATTTTATTCTGAGAGTGTTTATTTTGCATTTATTGATTTTTTTTTCTTTCCTCTTTTGATCTCATGGTGGAGTTAAATAGAAAAGTTAGGCTAGGGACCATAGATCATTTAATTCAAAATTTTTAGTGCATAATGCAGTTCTTAGAATTTGGAAGCCTTAATTGAATTAAAAAAAAATATTCCTGATTATAACTCTGTCCTGTCACATGTAAAAAAAAATTAAAAATGCAAAAAAATAGGGAAAGATACTCTAAAATCACTCATTGCTATGGAGCATGTCAATGTTCACGATCTCCCCAAGAAAGTATAGAATTTAGCAGAGGATGAGTGGAAAGAAAATCTTTGATTTGTTCAAGAGGTTAAGATGTTATTGGGGAGGATGGTGCATCTATGACCGAGACAGATTAATTTTGTTACAGAAGTTCATTATCATTTGTGAAGTACGGATTCTCCAAAACTAAACTATTGAGTCATAAATCCTTCTATGAGTATTTCGAATTCCAGTCACTGAGGGGAGGAATCATGGACCCGTGCCACCATAAATAACATGGCATCGGCATGTCACATGCTGAGTGGCTTTAGCACCGGTCCTAGTAGGCTGCAGTGCTCCAGTTCGTGATGGAATGACTTTGGTGAAACATCATTTTTGACTTAAGTTCCCTTGAAGGATATTTTCATAACTCGTTAATTAATCGAACCGAACAAAACATTTCGTGGTTACAGTCACTGTTTTTACTTTTTTAAGAATACGTTTCGTCAAAAATATGTATTAGAAGATAATTAAGCTAAAGCTTTTAAAGTTTCTATGTGAGTGCGCATGTGTATATAAAAATGTAAATTGCCTCTACTTGGTGTAAATCAATCATTTCTTTATGATAAATACTGCTGGTATGCTTTTGGTGTGAAAATGAATATGTCACTCTTGATTTGGTGTTATGATGTATTAATCTCCTGTGGGTAATAGTCTACCCAGTGTATAAAACAGTGCTTCACAGTACATCAAAAATTGCAATCAAAGCTCTTTCTCCAAAAAGAAAAACATAAAACTAAAGTGGTCTGTGGGCACCTGTTCTCCATGTGAGAACAGGTCAAGGCCATCACCTTGGCTCATATTTAAACCCATATTTTGCAATGGGACACAATACAAGAGGAAGAATATTTGTTTAATAGAGTGATCAATGTAGCCTGATGATGAAAATGAACAGGCACACAAAGGGCTTTTCTGTCTAGAGAATTAGATCTTAATTAAGAGATGGTTTATCAAAATGTCTAGTTTCAATATATTTTTTAAGAGTAGATAAACATGGTTGTAAGTGATGGTGATGTTTGGAGTTGGACAAATGTGTGTTTTAGCATCGGTTCACATAATATCGACGCATTAACTTAATCATAATATGAGTAACCACGTATGAAAGCTTGCCGTGTGTCCAGAAATAAATTAAAGATCTTATGGACATTATCACACATAAATATGATGAGGCATTTTGCAGATCATAAAAAAATAAGATGGAGAAAGGCTATGTATTAGATAGCGAGGAAAAAATAAAACAGAGTTTAAACCCAGTTCGGTCTAACTATAACGTTTGTACTTCATATCTCCTGTGCTCTGCATCCTTCCAAATCACATAAAGTCTGTGAGTTTGTTCGCTTATCTATAAAACGGGAAGCCCCATTCTCTCACGCAAGGCTCATGTGAAGATTAGAAAGGGTCCACATAACATCCTTTGCATAGACTCCAGTGCATAATCTGTTAAAAACGAATTGCAACTGCTATTACTTCAACATCTTTTGGGAAAGATACTTCCTTCTAAATAACTAACAAGTGTGATTATTATGGTTTTGTTGTTAAAGTCGAGTTGCCAATTTGTTCTCTTTCACATTGGATGTGCTGTCCTTCAGAGGGGTGGTAACAGCCTGCCCTGTTCTCTCCCTCTGCAAGCAAAGACAAATGATTGAGATTTTTTTCCTTAAGGCTTCACTGCAGAAAAATATTATAACTAAGTTAGACAATGAATCGTGTGAAAATGATAAAATTCTTAGAAAAAGAAGTTGACTATTAAAGTGGACATAGGGTGTGTATTGTAAATAAATTATGATGTGCCAAATGTGATTTTTTTTCATCAAAGACTTACCTTTTCTTGACTTTGAAATGGGGCTATCTAGAACAAAAGTGATCTAGACAGTAGCAGAAAATAACGGGCTAAAAACAACAGCTATCGGTTACCAAGTGCTTATTCAGTGCCAGGTGCTATTCTGAGCTCTTTCTATGTAAGATCTTGTCATACTCACAGAAATCTTATGAGATGGGTAGAATGATGATCACCTTCTAATAGTTAAGGAAATCGAGGTGCACATAAGATAAATATTAGTCTCAATATTACACAAAAGACTGAATACAGGCAGTGTGTCCAGAGAATCTATAATTTATGCAAAAATAATTGAATATATATATTTATATTCCTATCTTATGTACATGCCTTTTGTTCTTTGATGCCTACATAGACAAAGTGACTTCAAATTAAATGTATATTTTACAAATAATTATAAAAGCTAGTTGGCAAAATATAGCCTAAAGGGGAAAAGCAATGGCTTTGGAATAAAAACAAAGAATAAAATGCCAACACTCTAATGCATTAGTCATGTGACTTTAGGCTATACAGAACTTCTCTGAACCTCAGTCTCTTTGTCTAAAAGCTGGCAGGACACTACTTGTTTCTATGGTTTATAATAACGACTTAAAGAGATGCCTATATTACAGGTTGGCATAACTTGGCATATAATGTCCTTGACAACTGTTCACTGAATATGAAATTAGGAAGCATCTTGAATTTTGAATTCTAAAATATTAGTCCTTAAACATTTTTTTTTGTGAATTAATCTATCCTGTGTGTTCTTTTTAAAATTAGTGATTAGATAAAATTAGTGATTAATTTCATTATTTTAAAGCCTTATTAAATTAGAACTAAAACAATGTTATAACATAAAGTAATATAACATCACTGAATGAACTATCATAGAGGTCTTGAATTAAATAAAGAGAAGAGTATGTATCTATCACCAGCTTTTCCCTTTCCTATTAAATAGCTCAATAAATTTATTTTATATTATTCTATATGATTACATGTTAAATATGTATTTAAAATCTAATGATTTTAAAAAAAGAATGGTACCATAATCATAAAAAACACCTCATTTTGCCATATACAAAATGCTTTCATATACATGATTATAATTTATTCTCTGACAAATAATAGCTCCCCATTTTACAGGAGCACCTGAATTTCAAAGAAGTAAAGTCATCTTCTAGCTAGAAAATGCTAGCAAGCCAAGTTCTAAGTCCAGTTTTCTCCCCTGGAACAAAATGCCGCTCATTACCAGTAGAGTTTTAACAGCCCCTGATGATTCTTACTAATCATTTGCAATGCAGCATCAGATTCATTAACATAATATAGATCTGGTCTTACATTTCAGGTAGCAGAGTGATTTACAATTTATCATTAGCTAAATGACTTCACAACTAGGCAATTGCATTAATGTTCAGGAACCAGAAACCCAAAAGCTGCTTTCTGCTTAGTGCGTCTGTTTTCAATTATGATGTTATCTAGATGCCCAGTTCAAGTCAATGCACTGATTTGGGGTTTTTTGTTGTTGTTTTGTTTTTAAACAATGCTGTTGTTACAGCTTTCTTCTTGAGTTCCTTCTTTCTGAAATAGCTTTTGTTTTGTTGTTGCATACATTTGCTATTTATTAAGAAGTCTCAAACCATGTCTATACAGTCAAACCAGATCGATTAGAGACAAGTGAACTTTGACTATCCCCAGATAGAATAACTAATGATTGCAGCAATTATTACAAGATCATTCTTGTACTAATATTTGGCCAAAATCAACAGAAATTTTATTAAGCATGTATTGGTTTTCTGGTGAGGCTACAAGTTCAATTACAATACTGTAATATGTTCATTGGAAAGCTAAGTACAGTATGGAACATACCGTAAGAACATACGTTTTTTAACCTGTTTCAGATTTCAGTGAGCTACAGGGAAGGCTCATGTTGCATTTGGTGATGGAAATTTATTGTGAGAATTTATAAGATAAGGCTGAAGCACAAGAAACATACATCCACACATTTTGATCTTGGAGAGTTGAAACTATATTGTAGATATTAAAAGGTCCATGGATGCTTCTTATAAGTCAGACACTATGCAAGGTGTTTATATACATTATGCTTTAACTATCCTGATAACTCAGGGAAGATAATACCATATCCATTTCATATATGACCACACTCAGGTTTAAGAGATAGAATAACAAACTGTCCCACAGCTAGTAGGTGTCATGGCTGGAATTCTAACTTGAGTTTTGATAGGGATCAATTGGGGCTGGGGATAAAGCCAAACAAAATAATAGTGTTATGCTAATGTTCTTGTGCGCCCTACCATCCACCCAAACGTATGCTATTTTCTTGACGTTTTTACTTTTTCACAAGGGAAGATTAATGATATTTGAATGTGACTTATATGTTCCAAGAATATCAGGAAGATATTAACAGGAGTAATTTCCTGCTATTTTCGACAAAACTGAAAGCAGTGTTGGTATGGGTATGAGGTTTGGATTCTGAATTCTGCCCCTGCCTAGCGTCTTCAGGCATGATTTGCCCTGCTGCTTTAATGTCCAGATTTCCCTCACATACAATGTAATTTGGCCTTAATATGGCGCTATTCTATTGAATCCCACACGCCTAATTTCTAGCATTAGAGACACTGTATAAAATGTTCACTAAATCAACATATGAAGAGGGGATTGAATGTAAGGCTATCAAATATGATAAATAATTGTAAATGATTACAAAGCGTTAAGATTCTAACATTGAGATGGTGTTGGCGCTGTGATTAAATTATTAACAGTGTATTGTTATGCATCTGTGTGCTCCCCATCGCAGAACAAAAATGACCAAATATTGATGCAAATCCCTACTATACTTGACATTTATATACTCAGAATATAGTTAATAGCTACTAATTGCATTGTAGGATGATGTCCTCCAGGTAATTCACAGTTCACAAAGTCGGTTACCAATCGTCATGCTTTCGGAATCTTCCAAGAATATTACCTCACTATCTTTTAGAGATATTCATTGCATGTTTAGCAGCTTAGATAAATTATATCCTTTATCAGAGTAATTCAAAGTGCTAAACCCTACTACTTTTTTTTTTTTAATTTTTTTTTTCAACGTTTTTAATTTATTTTTGGGACAGAGAGAGACAGAGCATGAACGGGGGAGGGGCAGAGGGAGAGGGAGACACAGAATCGGAAACAGGCTCCAGGCTCCGAGTCATCAGCCCAGAGCCCGACGCGGGGCTCGAACTCAGGGACCGCGAGATCGTGACCTGGCCGAAGTCGGACGCTCAACCGACTGCGCCACCCAGGCGCCCCCCTACTACTTTTATTATAAAATACTAGTCACAATAAAAACACATTTGTAGTTTAAAATGTGGAGTAGGTATTTTGATTCATATTTGCAATTTAAACTCTTTGGAGAAGTTTGTTTTGATAAAAAATACGTCCAGTTTGAGGAGTATTTATATGAAGCACTGGGAAGAATACTTTTTGTTTGTCATTCATTTACTTTAAATAAAATATTCTTGTAGAACCAAAACAATCCTATCTTTAAAGAAAAGGATTATTTTCTTTTGGGCGATCCATCATCACAGGGAGGCATTTCTTACCAGTCAGAGTTGAAAGTTTTTTTAGTCTATATGCTATGAAGATTTAATACCAAAGGTCATTGTCCTGATCATAGGATAGTTTATGAAGAATAAGCTTATGAGTTTAGTCATAGTCTCTAATATAAATAAATCTTTACTTACATCTAATGTTCAGCACATCTCTAGTTTTATAGTAAAATAATGGGACCAAATGAGCATTTCAGTGCTCCTATGGAAACTTAGCCACCCTCAAGAAAAACATACATACATAGACACATACCTACCTATACATTTTCAAGTTCGTAAGTGTCTAAAACTTATCCATGGACCACAGATTAAATAATTTCCTTCAAATAGATAATTAAAAGGAAGTTGCTAATGAGTAAATATCTGCCATTGTACTATGAGGTGAAATGAATCCAAGATAAACATGAAGTTTGATTCTTGCCTTTGAGGAGCTCATTACTATAATTCCACATAAAGGGCTCATACAAATGAAAAATATCTAGCTAGAGAATAATATTAAGGGTCAATAATACATGTACAGTGACTATTTGTTGAATGAATAATAAAACAAGCACTCAACAAGAAAGAAAAAATGCAAGGTAGAAAAAAATGATAAAAAATAACCCTTTAGAGAAAGAAAGCACACATGACCAATATTAAAAAGTTGTCAACCTCAGCCATAATTGCTAAAATATTTCCAAAATAATTGTTATTTATTTCTTATCATTTAACAAGGGTTAAAAAGATTGATATTACAACTCATGGGAAAACAGAAGAATAATTTTGTATTGTGTTAAATTTGAAAATATTCATTTCACCTATTTTTCTCCTCTTACTTCTTCTTCTAACTCCAACCCTTTATGAATGAACTCTTTAGTCTTAAGGTTTTGAAATGAAAGAGAACAAACTTGTCCGAATAGGAAATGAGAGGTTGCTTTGGCCCAGAGACAGTAGTAGGGCGAGGAGGACGTCTCTACCGAAGGGTCAGTGAGGGTACGCATTTAGCTGGTGTCAAAGCCCAAGTAGGAAAGGAAAACATCTGCATGGAGGAAAAGGGGTAGTAAATGTATTAGGAATGAAGAGCCCCCCACTAAAAAAAATTTTACAAACATAAAAATGGAGAAAAATAGAAAATTTGTTGAGTTGGATTGGAACTGCTTGTATCAGTGTGAATTCATAGTCTTCAGTGCATACAGATAGAGAAATAAATATAGGTGGAGAAATATAGAAATAAATATACTATAAAAGACTAAGGTACACATTATATATAAACAAGAATATAATCGAATCTAAATGAGAAAAAAAAATTAATGTTTATTTTTGAGACAGTATGAGCAGGGGAGGAGCAGAGAGGGAGACACAGAATCTGAAGCAGGTTCCAGGCTCTGAGCTGACAGTACAGTGCCCAACGCAGGGCTAGATCTCAGGCCCTGAGATTATGAGCTGAGTCAAAGTCAGATGCTTAACCAACTGAGCAACCCAGGCACCCCAACAAACATATAATCTAGCTCTGCTTTTGAGAGAGCTGGAAAGTAGTGATACCTTAACAGCATTGATAATGTCTAGCCTCCAATTTGGCTTTTATGTATTATCTTCACTAAAAGAAATTAGGATTCTTTGGAGAAATGGCTTTTAGTGGGCTTGTGAAAGAAAAATAAAAGACCTTAGAATTTCTTGTACCAGAAAGCAGAAAAATCCACCCCCCCTCAAATGATGAGGGCAGTCATAAGGGCAGAGAAAGATTGAAGTGCTCCCACTAGCCAAATATGGTACAATTGAACATTAAAATAATACCTACAGACTGGTTCAAGTGTAGTGGTGTTTACAATTAATTGATCATTGCCAGTTACAGATTTCTTTGTTCCTTCTCTACTCCCACTGCTTCACTTGACTAACCTTAAAATAATAATAATAATAATAATAATAATAAATAATAATAGTTACAGGCTATAAAATACTGAATAAAATAAGAAACTCTGAACCCAAACTAAAGTAATAAAGAAACAAATTTCATAAGGAAAAGGATATTTTAATAACTTGGAAGAAACTCGTTACAGAATGCAAAGTATAAAAGAAAAAAAAATCACGATACTGGAGAAACCTGGAAGAACACTTATCAAATAATTAAAGGGAGTATCATCAATAATTGGACAAATGAAAATGTTTGCCTACTGATAGGATGCAGTGAAAAGAAATAGCATGACCTCTATAATGTTTCTGCCAAAGGTACATGACCTGAATCCAATCATAAGAAAACCTCCGACAATCCAAGTTGAAGTACCTTGTACAACATACTGATTGGCTGTTTTCAAAAGCGGGGAGGTCATGAAAAGAAAAGAAAACTATTTTAGGCTTGAGGAGACTAAAGAGAAATAAGAAATACATGGAAAACCTAATTCTCATCTAGATGCTTTTGTTGTATAAAGGACACTAAATGAATAATTGGCCAAAGTTATGGAGGGTCTGACAATTAGATGGTAGTAATGTATCAAAGCTACCACCGCTAGTTTTATGGTTGTACTATGGTTATGTCGGACAGTGTCTTTATTTGTAAGAAATGTGCACAAAGATATTTGGGAATGGGGGACACGAGGTAAGTAACTTACTCTCAAATAGTTTAGGGAGGCGATTTGTTGTCAGTTCCTTCCAACTTCTCTATAACTTTGAGATTGTTTGAAAATTTTAAAAAATGAATATTTATATATTTCAACTTAGTAATTTCATAGCAAATAATTTGTACCCAAAGAAATACTTCAACTACTGTTTAACAATTATACAAACACACACATACACACAGGCACACACACAACTGTGCTGATTAGAACATTATTTATAACAGGGAAACATTTGAAATAATTTACTTGATCGGTGGCAGAATATTGGGTCGACAGGATCTGGTACATAAACGAAATGGGATACTACGGAAATATTTAAAGTGACAGGATGAAACAGAGGAACACAGAAAGTGGAAGTGATACGGAGAGACAGAGACAGAAATGGTAAGAAACAGAGATTATTTGTTAGGTCATAGAACTGTGTAAATCATAGTTTTTAAAAGTAACGGTGGTAATGCATTTCAATGTAAACTATTCAGTTAATTTTTATGATACCGATAGATTGTGAATGCAAACTTTAAATTTTGCATTATCTCTGTAAATGTCAAGTATGTTTAGAATGATAATTAGCAGTATATTTGTAAATGTAAAACTAATGCTACGAAGTAGCTGCTTCTCTCTGAAAAGGTGTAGTGTATATAAAACCAACTGTCACACCAAGAACAATCATATAAAATTGGTAAAAGTTTTAAAGCAGCTCTTTAAAAGCACTGAAGAGAAATGGAGTCATTTTATACTTATGAAGTGGAGTGAAGTTAAAAATTAACAGTTCCCTTGGAAAACTGATGTTATCTAGCACAGATGAAGCTATGAGTACTCTATTGCCTAACAATTTCACTCCTAAGTTTAGGAGTTGAGGAGAAATACGTATCTGTAGACACCAAAGTCCTTGTAAAGATGGTCATAGAGGATTATTCAAAACCCCAGAAACAACCTGAATATTTCTCAATAATAAGAACAGTTGATTAAATGGAGTAATATAAAACAAGAAAAAAAAAAAAAAGACTGAACCAAGACTTCTTGCTTCTGCTGAGGGTGTAGCAATCCAGAAAGAGTATTTACTCTACCTATATAAAAAGGAAAACGCTTAATGGTCTTAAAAACTCATAATTTTCACAAATTCATCAGGGGACTGAAGGGGCAGGAGCAATCAGCAAGCCTGAAATCGAAAGACAGACAGATGCCTCTAAGCAGAGAGAGGTCGCAAGCAGTGACTCACCGGGGGCAGAGAACAGGATGAAGACATATACACAACTAAAAAAAAATCAGCTATTTTAAATGAATGGCCAAGGACCAAGTGTGGGTAGTAGGAAAGTACAGAGTCCCTGGAACTACAGATACAAAGATTGGTCACACCTACTACCCGGCTTTACTCCATGAATTTTTACGCGGTGCTCATGAGAATCTTGGAAGAGTGGGCAGGGGTCTGAAGACCAAAAGAATTTCCCCTAAGTGGTTTTCCCCTAAGGTCTGCGGGAGAGGAGGGGACACAGCTGTGGGAAAGGCAGAATGTACTTCCTGGAATGGAACAAAAGAGTTCTGGGAACACAGGGGAAACCCTAATGCTGCTGGGAAAGGGGAAAAAACGAAAACCTCTTGCCTCCCTGGGATGGCTGGAAACATTCTTGGGTGCAGACATCCATTAGAGAATTTGGGGATGGCTGAACCTGCTTCCGATTATAAAAATAATTACATGATTCTGTGCATTTGTCAAAAGTCATAGACCTCCACACTAAAAAATCACAAATCAAAATAGTGCTGCGGCACCTGGTGGCTCAGTCGGTTAAGTGTCCAACTCTTGGTTTCAGCTCAGGTCATGATCTTACGGTTTGTTAGATCGAGCCCTGCATAGGTCAGTGCAGAGCCTACTTGGGGGTCTCTCTCTCCCTCTCTTTCTGTCCCTCCCCCGGTCTCTCTCTCCCCCCTCTCTGTCTCTCACTCTGTCTCTCAAAATAAATAAATAAACATTAAAAAAAAAAAAAAGAATAGTGATTACCTTAGATGCAGGTGATGGTGACAAAGACCTGTGAAGACCTGTGACAGAACAGAGCCTTTGGCTCTTATTAATACTCTATTTCTTTATTTTTTACATTTTGTTTTAATGTTTATTCATTTTTGAGAGAGACAGAGCACAAGCAGGGGAGGGGCAGAGAGAGAGGGAGACACAGAATCTGAAGCAGGTTCCAGGCTCTGAGATATCAGCACAGAGCCCGACGCGGGGCTCGAACTCAAGGGCTGTGAGATCATGACCTCAGCTGAAGTTGGACACTTAACCAACTGAGTGACCTAAGTGCCCCATCTTTTTTTTTTTTTTTAAGTTCATTTTTATTTATTTTGAGAGAGAGAGAGAACAAGCAGGGGAGGGGCAAGAAAATGTCAAGCAGGCCCCTTGCTTTCAGCACAACCAGATGCGGGGCTCAAACTCACGAACTGTGAGGCCGTGACCTGAGCTGAAGTCAAGAGTCTGATGCTTAAAAGACTGAGCCACCAGGTGCTCCAGTACTCTATTTCTTGATGAGATGATGTTTATGCCCAAATTTAACGGGCCATACACTAATGTTCTGCATATTTTTCTCTATTATTTTATACCTAAATAAACATTACATTAATTATTAAATGTTAATAATTGAAATATCAATAATATCATGATAACAATAATTATAATGTTAGCCACCCAAATAATATTCATCAATGTTAAATATTTAAATTTCTAGGAAGATCTGGAAGAGTTTATTGAAGAGACAGTATTATGACAATGTTTTATCAATATCACAACTGGGAGAAGCTGCAAATTATATTCCTACCTCATTCATCACTTGCACGTAATCAGTCATTTTAGTGAAAAAGAAAAACAGTGGATTACGAGGAGGAAAATCCGTTAAGCTGAGATTATTGGTGATGCCCAAGTGTAGTTGAGAATGTATTTGATGGCATGCTCAACACTTCAACCTCTGTTGTCGTCATTCTTTGTTAGCTGTTAAGATAACTAACTAGGTCCTAGTCTAGTAAAACCATATCCTCCTGGGGCAGAGGGGAGTGAAGATATGGAAATAGGAAAAAGAAGATAGATAAATTTCTCTATTGGTATCTATTGATACTCTTATCTATATAGATTATTGAATAAAATACATATGCTATAGGTATTTTATTAAAACACTTTAATGTTTATTTATTTTTGAATGAGAGAGAGACAGGACATGAGCAGGGGAGGAGTAGAGAGAGGCAGACACAGAATCCAAGGCAGGCTCCGGGCTCTAACCTGTCAGCAAACAGCCTGATGTGGGGCTCGAACTCCTGAACTGTGAGATCATGACCTGAGCTGAAATCAGACACTTAACTAACTGAGCCACACAGGCATCCCATTTATAGGTATTTTATTAATTTAAAAGCACTACTAACTGTCAGGGCAGAGTGGCTCAGTGTGACTCAGTCCCTGAGGTGTTTGACTTTTGGTTTTGGCTCGGGTCATGATCTCACTGTTGGTGGGATCGAGCCCAGAGTCTGGCTCTGTGCTAACAGTGCAGAGCCTGCTTGGGATTCTCTCTCTCCTGCTCTCTGCCCCTCACTGCCTCTTTCTAAATAAATAAACATGGCAAAAATTAAAAGCATTAATAATTGTTAAAAGAAATGAAAGAATGCTAATGACACTGATGAATGTATCAGACAAATATCAGTTCACGATGGTGATCATTGTGTCTGTGCTTTGAAGAACTCAGTATAATTTCAACAGTGACTATGCAGTTTGGACTTCCAGCCTCATTTTTCCACGAGAGCTTCTCATTCATAATCGTACCTGAATCACCAAATTAAAATTTGAGTCCCCTTCACATTTATACCATCCAAACAACTTCCTTTCACATTCACATTGCACGATTTCCCCTCCCCTGGAAGAAGACAAACTATTTCCAATGCTCAACCTCGAAAGCAAAAAAGAGGGTATTTCCTTCATGCTTTTGTTTCCAATTTACACTTCTCCATCACCCCACTGTATCAGTGGATCTCAAAGACTGTCGCTTTTCAGCCATCTGGGAGAGAAGAGTGTGAGCTCTTCTTGCAAAGTCATTGCTCTCAAAACAATTAGAAAAACATTAAAAAATTAGAAAAACAACAGCAAAACAAATAAACAAAAAGCCCCAACTGCTTCCTGTAAAGAACATGTCTATAGGGATGGCAATAAAAGAGAACAATAGATAACTGAATTTCCTCAAGTTTTAGCAGAAAAATTCCTGTGGTGAACTTGTTGGCTTGGGTACCTGCCATGCGATTTGTCCAGTTACTTTCAAATAGCCCTCCACCTCTTTAGTTTATCACAGTGCTCTGTGCCCAAGAGGCTGGTTAAATATTAAAAGATCTCTTTCCACTTTAGGCTAACCTGTCATTCTGACCTTCATATTGACTTTCCGCATGTATTTAATTGGGACATTAAATTAAAAAGTTAACACAGTAGATGATCACAAAGATGAAATTGTCTTTGTTTTCACATAACTTTGCATTTAAACAATATTTATCATACTGTAGTACATTATACTTAGTTTTATATTTTTCTATTTTCTCTGAGCTCTGTCAATAATATCATAGAGAAATCCCCTATTGCAACTATTCTATACATTTGAGACTTTTTTCACAACAATGCCATTATCTGTTAATAGGATTATTAACTACTGTTGACTTTTGTATCTGTTTTGCCACCTATAATTTTATTTTTATTATATTTTACCATCTAAGACATTTTTGCCTCAGGCTTTACTACTTTTTAAAAATTTTTATATATTTTATTTTGAGAAAGAGAGAGAGAGAAGGTGGGGGGCAGAGAGGGAAGAACAGAGATAATCCTAAGCGGTACTATAAGGTCTATATATGTTTTAATGGTTAATTCTATTGAGAAGTGTATCTCAATTTTGTGTGGGGATATTCCTTATGGAGGTGAAATCTGTAGATATTCTAATGCCCATACTACTGAGTACTTTTGCTATTCGTCCAATCTCCTCTGGAAACTACCAAAAAATATGCAACAAACAAAACCCAGATTTTTGAAGGTATCAAGGAACCACTGAGGCTGCCTGGATTTGAGAAGCTAAGATCCTTGAAAAATGGAAAGAGGCACAGTGAAGTAAACCTGACCTTCTCTATAAATTTTTCCCAAAGACACTTGATGACTCACAGAAATTGACATTTAGTCTCAGCAGAAAGTGGCAACCTAGAATATTTGTTAGTGTCATGGGACTGGAGAAACCAAAATGGGAACTCAGGTGCCGGGACCTTGGAGAAAAAGGGAACAACAGGAATGTGAACATCTAATTCCACGAGATTTTGCTTTTGGAATATTTGTTAATCCTAACATCCCCAGAGGTAAGAAACAGAGAAATCAAGCAGAAAGAAGCTGCTAATTGCTGAAGAACTAGGCAGAAAATTTTAGCAGTCTCATGGTGCGGGACATTTAAAAAATTGAAATTCATGCCTGGTCCAGACTCAGAGATCCTGGTTTGGACCCAGGTTTTCAGCTGAGACTCCTATAACTTTAACAAGTGTTGACTGGAAATATACTGATGATGGAAGAGATCCTCTAATGTAGAAGAAACTCTGTAGATAAACAGTATCATTTGGAACCACTACAGCTTTTCATGCACTATGTCTATCAAATATTACATAGTGTGCCAGTGTGCAGGGAAATAAATTTAAACAACACAAACTAATAGAAAAAATAGTCAATAACAATAGATATATAAGTAATCCAGGTATTGGATTTTTTAGACACAGGCTTTAAATTAGGTATGGTTAACGTGAATAATCATATTTATTTGAATGATTAGATATTGTATTTGGAATAAGGGGGATGTGAAAAGTTACATATATTGATTGCCTACAAGATTTGAAACTTGTTCAGTGATTTTTCTTGTGCTATAAAATTTTATCTTCACATTAATCCACTAAGGGTTATTATTATCATCTCATTTACAAAATTCAGAGAGGATATATATATATATAATTTATCTTCTAAAATATACAATATATTCAACTCAACCTAAAACAAGGACAATGACTCTTTTAAGAAGATTTTTAAAGCAAGAAATTGAGTGCCCACGGCCTTTATAATATGAAAGAGTGCTAACAAGGAAATGAATCGGGCATAGAACCAATGGAACACCACATATTTTTTGAGCACTTACAATGGGGACCACAATGGGCAACCAAAACTGGTTATCTAATCTTAACCATGGGAGAATTAAAGTCTATGTAAAAAAGATTCCCTTTGTTTCTCAGAATGTTCATCCCTGCCCTCCCCGTGGTCATTAAGCTAAAAAAGAATGAGGTGGTACTAAGATCTGTCTTTATCAGCCCAGTGAACACACTTCAGGGAGTGGCCCCTTCAGCTGATCAACAAATGTAAGGATTGTTGACTGTTTCCACTCTGAACACTGGGTCTGACCACAAACTGTTTTGCTTCCCAGTTCGTCTTCTATTTTGGGGGGAAAGATTATTTCACACATTATAAAACTACTGTAGAAGCTACTAAGTTAATACACTGTGGCCCTACTTCCTTGGTTGATTTGTACAGAAATGGGAACTGGCCTTAGAAGGATGAAAGAAAGAAAGAAAAAATAAATCTATGAAAGAAAAAGATAAATCTATTTCTTTGTCAACAAAATGGCAGTTTGTCAACTTGAAGGCACTCGCAACCATTTTCTGCCATATAGATTAAGGGAAAACAAAACAAAACAAAAAAAACACAACAAAACAATTAAAGGGGCTCAGCAGGTTAAGTATCTGACTTTGGCTCAGGTCGTGATCTCATGGCTCGTGAGTTCGAGCCCCGAGTCCAGCTCTGTGCTGACAGTTCAGGGCCTGAAGCCTGCTTCAATTCTGTCTCCCTCTCTCTCTGCGCCTCCCCTGCTCTCACTCTGTCTCTGTTTCTCAAAATAAATAAAAGTTTAAAACTTTTTTTTTTTTTAAATAAAAAAAAAAACAAAAAAAAAACAATTAAGGTTTCTAGATAATGAATGACAAAAATTCTCTCTCTTGACCAAACTAGTCAGGCTCCTCTGAGCCCTCTTCTAAACTGGGCCTCAATTCCGGCCGATACACAGATGAGAAAACACTAAGTGTTTCTAACGACTCAAGGTCACATCCCTAGAATGACCCTAGCCCCTCTAAAGTGCCTGCCTAAGAAACTCAGGTCTGCTAAAAGAACTCAGTGTTTGTTCCAGCCAACACCTGATCTCCGGGTGGTGGGGAGAAGAGTAGGAGCCTAACTTTGATAAGCATCAGTTAGTAAACCCAGAGGAGTTTCACAGGGAACCCCCCACTTCCCAATTTTTATAAATTTTCACTTTTCTCCCCCCCCTCTTTTTTTTTAAGTAGGCTTCATACCCAGCACAGAGCCCAATGCAGGGCTTGAACTCACAACCCCAAGATCAAAACCTGAGCTGAGATCAAGAGTTGGCCACCTAACCAACTGAGCCACCTAGGCACCCCTCACTTTCCTATTTCTACTGAGCTCATTCTCACTCCCTTCCCTACTTATTTATTCTTCCTTTAAAGTGCCCAGTTATATGCTAACTAACTTGGATGTAAATTAAAAAAATAAAGTAAAGTTAAGTAAAACTAAACTAAACTAAACTAAACTAAAATAAACTAAAATAAACTAAAATAAAAATAAAGTCCCCAGTTACCCCTGCACAAATCTGAGTTCAGTTCACACGGGACTCTCTTCCCCATTGCAATAGTATATTAATGACTAAAATCTGTCCTTACCACTTTAGCTAGGAACTAGTTTTGTTTATTTTTGACAGTAGTTAAAATAAAGACTTTTCTCTCAGAGCTTCTGGCAGTCATATTATGCCATATGGATATAGGGAAAAAAACAAAAAAAGGCTTCTAGGTAATTAAACTTAAATTTTCTCTCTTAAAATAGAGAAGAATGTAGCTGGAAACAGGAGAGAATAAAGACAGAGCCCTCTTTGGGTCTCCCATATCATTTTGGTTTCACCTCCAGAGACAATTCATGATCTTGTCTCCCATGAGGTAGTCAAAAATTACACCAATAATTTTCCTTTTTTTCTAAGCAAACCAGAACCCAATTCAATTACTTGAACCAAAGAGTTTTAATTATTACATTAAAAATGTTAAATTCAGAATTTTAATAAACATCTCAGAAAAAAAATATATATATATATTTAAACTACAGCATGTTAAAAGTTAGAAATTTTTATAATAATAATTTTCCAATACATTGAAACTTTATTAAAGTTTAGTGTACAGTAATATATACATGCAGTATTAAAATTATCTGTAGGTAGAGTATATGGAAAGATTTTTCACATGATAGTTCATAAAATTAATATATTAAAAAATTTAAACCACTATTTTTAATAGTCCTATCATTTTATGCTCTTTTATGAACACCATGCCCCAGAAGAAAGTCTTCACTAAGATGTGCTTTACTTCCATGAAATTCTTGAAGGAGAAGGGTTTCATCTTAGCCCATCATCACAGTATTGTGAAAATAAACCAATCATGGTGTTAAAAAAAAAATGTTGGGAACTACTTTTGTATGCTACTTAACACGTACAAGGAACAATGGTCTCCATAAGAATAACAGAAACCCTGACAATAACAATACAGGTGAATAATTCTTAATCAAAGAAATCTATTCCCTGTTTATAAGGGGAAATGTAATTGGAATGTTGAGTCCTGGTAACGTGATGGATTCCCAACATGAGGAGTTGATTTAAGCTAGTGCCTACAAAAGTTGAACACTAGAGTCATCTTTCTGTATTCTTTTACCATCTGCTATGAAATGGCATCAGTCTTTTTCAGGAAAAAAAGCCAGCGCAGATAAATCTAAGTTCACTGGGAAAGAGTTTGTGTTTACGACAGTGCCCAGCGTGCTGCTATTGCTTAATAAATGTCAAATCTGATGGATAATATTCATTTAGATGTTACATGGCTGCTTTTATATTTCCCATTGCAAAGCTTTGAGTTATAGACAGAGCTGTTAAATGTCCTTATTCTAATCTAATTTCACAATACCTAATTATGGTAGCTCACCCTTTTCAGCTAAAGTGTCTTAGGACTAGGGAACCATTACTCATTTTTTTCATTCATATGTACACGCATTCAACAAACATTTATTGGGACCTCTTCGAAAGCAGACATGAAGATGTATGAGATACAATCCCCATCTTCAACAATATTCATATCAGGTAGAAGTCACAGATATAAAAGTAATTAACTTAACCAATATATTAAATATTACACGGGGCACATATTTTGTAATTTATCTACTTTGATTTCATCTGCCTTTAGTAATGATTTTCTCTTTCTTTTAATTTTGGGATTTTTTTTTTCTCATGCTGTATTTTTATTTTGTACTTTGCAGCTCTTTGTGAATCTTATCAAAATCCTGGTTTGGAACACTTTTAGGAATGTTAAATAAAAATTGGATTACTAAATAAATAAATAGATAAATTAAATAATTTACGATGTGCAATGATAGCTAGTAATGTTCTGTGTAAAAAAAAAACAAAGGTAAAAATTCACTGTTGTAACTTAGGGAGGTTGCATGAAAGGAACAATTTTCAACTATTTTCAAGAATGAGTACAGCTCTATATTAAGGACAATGGATACCAAAATAAATATTACCAGTTCTTTACCTATGAATCTTAATTTTTTTTACAACCTTAATATTTTTTTCTCATTTTACCATTTAGCATGATTTTTTTTGGGAAATAATCAATTAATTGATTTAAGATATATTGTGTTTGAGTCTTTTTTTAAATATCATTTTTGGCATAAATACCATTAAACAGTGGAATCCCCTCAAGGAAAGAGAGGGAGCAGAAAATGTTTATAAAATTGGCTACGTCAGTTTTATGAAATGCCCAGTTTTCCTTCCTCACGAATAATGTCAGGGAATAGAGTGTTAGGTAAGCCCCGAGAAAATAAAAGTTTTAAACTTTTCATGGGAATTGTTTTTATCTTCCAGGCTTAAAACATCACAGTGGGTTTTATGGTATTTGCTTTGATTCATTCCATTTGGTCATCACGTGAAGTACTAATGAAGAATTGTGCTTATAAAACACTAATGTTAGCAGGTCGCTCTTGCTCGAAAGCCTCCATAGACTTTTCATTGTGGGGCTAAAGAAAGAGAAAAAGAAAAAAAAAAAAAATATTGGCCATGAGATCCTATAGGGCCTGGCTTCTGCAATATGCGTCTTTTGCATTCTGAATTCCCAGTATGTGTTTGGTTCTGTTACAATTAATAAAAGGAAATCTCGGGGCGCCTCGGTGGCTCAGTCGGTTAATCGGCCGACTTCGGCTCAGGTCATGATCTCATGGTCCGTTAGTTCGAGCCCCGCGTCAGGCTCTGTGCTGACAGCTCAGAGCCTGGAGCCTGTTTCAGATTCTGTGTCTTCCTCTTTCTGACCCTCCCCCGTTCATGCTCTGTCTCTCTCTGTCTCAAAAATAAATAAACGTTAAAAAAAAAATTTTAAAAAAAATCTAAAAAAAAAATAAAATAAAAAATAAAAGGAAATCTCTTTCAGAATAGAGGTAGGAGGGTGACAGGGAAAGCTCTCATGTCCTACCACTCATTTTCAATTGCAGACCCAATGTAGAGACAGGGAACTTGCACATGGCCATCACTTCATTATCTTGGCAGGAGGGAAAAAGGCTCTCCCCCAGCCACTCCTCCTAACAGCCCAGCCAATGAGAGCCTATGGCAACTGGGCCAATGAAAAGCCACTATACTTTTACCTCCTGGTTTTTTTCCAAGGAACTTTTGTTTCTGACAGTCTTCCCAGGGCCCTCTCTCCTCTCCAAAGACCATTCATCTCCTTTCTTTCTGTGGACTTGCCTATGGTTCAGCCTTAGCTTGCTAGTCCCAGATTGTGATTCTCTGCTATTCCTGAATAAACACATTTTTGCTAGTAAAATAACTGGTGGTTATTTTATTTTCTCAGGTTAAGAGTTCCTTGAAAATATCATGCTCTTTATCATGTCAGGGACAAGTGATTGCCTTTGAGTGGGTGTATTACTCACACATTACTTAATACCTAACTGTGCTCCACTTCCCACATCCGTTAGAACAGAAACAATTACAGTACCTATCTCAGAAGGTTAGAAAGAAGTCTGTTTGTAAAGGAAAAGCACTTAGAACTGCACCTACCTCATAGGAAACGCTCAAGACATCTTGACTACCGATGTCATACATTCATTATTCTCTGTTTCAATGTCAGTGTTCCCTAAAAATGTTCTCTGGTATCTCTAAATGAAAATACATCACTTTATCACAATTTTCCAACTTAAAATCGCCTGTTCTATGTAACTCTTAGACTGTTAGATAAATGAAGACAGAAACTTTTTTTCTTTTCTTTTACAGTCAATGCATAGCACTATGCGATTATCAGTCATTCTTGAACATATCAATGAACGCCTGAGGCAATAAAATCATGTGTTTTTACTTCTAGACTATTAAGGTTTATTTCATCGGTATCTTGGTTCAATGATGACATGTGGTTAATTTGGTTGAAGCTCAGGGGTTTTTTTGTTTTGTTTTTGTTTTTGTTTTTGATGTTGTTTGTTTTGTAGTGAGAGAGAAACAGAGTGCTGGCAGCAGGGAAGTGGCAGAGAGAGGGAGAGAAGGAATCCCAAGCAGTTGGTATAGAGCCGTTGGTATAGAGCCAGACACAGGACTCCATGCCGTGAACCATGAGATCATGACCTGAGCCTGTATCAAGAGTTGGATGTTTAACCAACTGAGACACCCACGTGCCCCAATGCTCAGTTTTATAAACAAGCTCAATAATATCATTCCATAAATAACTTCAACGTCCAAGTTTTGGGGGAAAAAACACCCAAAATGTTCTTTTTACTATTTTAATTATAATAATTTATTCTTATTATATGCTTATATGATAATATGCTTATATCACACTGACACTACCTTTAGCTTAGGTTATTATGGGCTTATTATAAATAGTTGAAATCAAACTGAAAATAGTTTTGAAAGAAGTTCTTCACAAGGTAGAGTAATATTAATGTTTATAATAGAAAAATACTAGATAAGTGTTCGGGGAAATAGTGTCAAGGTTTTTACATATTTTATAGTTTCCAGTAATTATTTACTCTTTATATAGTATTTTAGATTCTTAAGATAAAACTGAAAATATAGATAAAAGGTATGCTAAAGAAAGAAGAGCTGAAATTTACCTGGAATATGACAATAAAAGAAGTTGTTTTTTAATATAATCTTTCTCATTTAATAAGACTAGAATATGATGATAACTACGGAGATGGGAATGCAATGTGGAAATTTTAGAAGAAGGGTTTTACTTGTGTAATAGTAAATGTAAAGTAGCAAAGAAAAGAAAAAGAAAAGAAAAAGAACAAAGACAATACAATGCATTCAATTTAAGATGTTCTATAGCATAAAAGTTAGCATTATGGCACACATACAGGACTTGGAAACATTCCAGGAACTCTAAACTTTCATATATTTTTAAAATAATAGAATAAGACAAGGTAGATAAAATTATGTTCTTGTTTAGCAAATAACTCAATGATAAGAATATACCAAATGAGAGATGCTGTGGTGGCTCAGTTGGTTAAGTGTCCAACATTAGCTCAGGTCAAGAGCTCACAGTTCCTGAGTACAAGCCTCGCCTTGGGCTCTGTGCTGACAACTCAGAGCCTGGAGCCTGCTTCAGATTCTGTGTCTCCCTCTCTCTCTGCCCCTCCCCTGCTCACACTCTGTCTGTCTGTCTGTCTGTCTCTCTCTGTCTCTGTCTCAAAAATACATAAACATTAAAAAAATTTTTAAAAATGTATACCAAATGATAAAACTGGTGTCTTTTTTTAAAGAATAGACCAGTAATAGCTATTGGCAAATGGTTTCTGTGTTTGTGTGCTATATATTAAATATGCCAACACCTGGTGAACCAAGAAGAAAACTCATATCCTCAACTGTTTTGTCCCTCTGGCTATCTACATGCTTGTATGTATAAAACGTCAGAATATGCTTATTTCACAATCATTGAGTAGATTTCTCTGGTTTTGATGGTGTTTCTTAATTTCATTTTTCCCCCAAAAAACATTAGCTATATTAACTTTGTCCCCCTTTTTTCAAGTTATTTTGGATTAAATTCAATACAGAGTCTAAGTTGTTTTTATTTGTCATAATTATATGCTTTAAAATAAACAGATGCTAATATGCCAACATGAAATGTTTGAGTGAAATTGCAAAGTTAGAAGTAAAAGAAAAACAGGCAATCAGATAAAATGTAGTTCCTAGTCTTGATGATGGAGGAAAAACAAAGTGAAGATATGATAAATACAGGTGTTTTTATTCCTATGATTAGACATTGAGAAAATATTGAAGCCAGATGGTATTTTCAAAATGATTAGAGAGCTAGTAATTTTTTTTAAATTTTTTTTTTTTAACGTTTATTTATTTTTGAGACAGAGAGAGACAGAGCATGAACGGGGGAGGGTCACAGAGAGAAGGAGACACAGAATCTGAAACAGGCTCCAGGCTCTGAGCTGTCAGCACAGAGCCCGACGTGGGGCTTGAACCCACGGACCGTGAGATCATGACCTGAGCCGAAGTCGGACGCTTAACCGACTGAGCCACCCAGGCGCCCCTAGCTAGTAATTTTTAAGTAATATGAATACTCTTTTTAAACTAAGAAAAAAACACTGTCTTAAGGCTTTTGAAACTAAAATAAGAAAATGTACACATGTAAGTGTTAAGAAATCATAATGTGGAAGAATTACATTTACATTTAGCCCAATGTTACAATTAGACATTTAAATGTGTAGGTAAGAGGGATAAAATAGAAGAAGAAATATAGTTATAATATTTATTGAAGGTAACCTTAATATTAGGTAATTGCATAAGTATTATCTTATTTAGTGCAGAGAATGATTAAGTTAAATCTGACAGTAGGTAAAATCTTTCTTTGTTATTATCCCACACACTCCTTAATCCTTCTTGTGAATCTGTTGATAACTCATCTCCTGACACAGCATTGTGTTCTTAACTTGTCACCAAGCTGTCCTATGTTGTAATGTGTTTGAATTTCTTCTCTAGATCTATTCCCTTAGCATCCCATGTCTCTATATAACAACATTAAGCTAATTAGATGAAATAATCCCCAGATAAAAATTGGAAGAATATTATATTACCCATATAGTAGAACAAAATATCTTTCCTTTTGTTAATTTTTATTTATTTTTGTTTTATTTTTTTTTTTACATTTATTTATTTTTGAGAGAGAGAGAGAGAGAGAGAGAGAGGGAGAGAACACAAGTGGGGGAGGGGCGGAGAGAGAAGGAGACACAGAATCCGAAGCAGGCTCCAGGCTCTGAGCTGTCAGCACAGAGCCCAATGTGGGGCTTGAACCCACACACCGTGAGACCTGGGCAGAAGTCAGACACTTAACCGACTGAGCCACCCAGGCACCCCGAACAAAATATCTTTCTTAAATGGAGGATAACTTTTCAAAAACTTCCATGGCATGGATCATGCAGAACTAATATAAATTAAGCAGTTATTTATTGAACTCTTGAAATCAAAGACGAAGAGATATGCCTTTAGTGTTCATGGAGAATACATTTTCTTTTTATCATTAATAATGGGTAGAATATCCACAGGAGATCATTCAAGGCAGAAAAAACATGAGAAATGGAAATTGGGGACAAGAAAATACATGATGTCAAGGAGAAACATAATTAATTTGATACTAACAAACAAAACATGGTTTACCTGGGACAAGTTCTGTTAAATGATGAAGAAAATGAGTCTTTTTAGGATGGCTAAAGATAAAACTCATGTCAGTTTAACAATTATTTATTAAACTCTGGGAAATTCAAAGATGAAGACACAGTTACAATGTTCTTGGGGTAATTTCTGACATGGCAATAACTGCAGGATAATCATCAAGCTACTTTCTTTTCTTTTGGAACTAGAGCTAGACTACATTATTCAGATGCAATGCAGGCAATTGGCTAAATAGAAAAAATGTTCAATGTTACCAAGACATGTATAACACAGCTCTCCACACAGGATCCTTGAGGATCTTCTACTTCTGTGTGGTGACTTAGAGGTCATAGAATGAAGATGGTGGGGCCAAAAGATAAATAAATTAAGTCCCTGATCACTTCTTGAATAAATGGATTTATAAATGGAAAAACACTATTGTTTTCACTCACTGATATTTTGAGTGTTTTTCTGCTCATCAGTTAGTAAAGCCTAAAACTGCATAATGCAGCAGTGCATGCCGTTTACTGCCATTTGAAAGACCATGTAAATCATTCAAGGTGAGAATTTAAACATACATTGTAGACTTAGACTAATGCTAGATTTAAGACCAGTGGAGAGAACAAAGGAAGAGTCAAAGAGGAAGAAAAAAAATCTGATCAAATGAATTTTCCCAGAAACTTAGGAAATTTAGTATCACGGACAACTGATGTATAGGCTTCTAGTTATAAGTTACTAGATTTTATATTAAGCAGATCTATAATCAACAGCCATTTACCATTTGACTTTTACAGTGATCAAGGATAGGTTTGGAAACATTCTACCCAGCAATTTTTCTCAAGCCAGAAACTTTATCTAAGATACAGATTTAGCTTAGAAATAAAGTATATAATTCCATACCTTCCAAGATACCATGACCAAGAAACACTGGCTGAGGCAGGTATTTTAAGTGAATGCTTTGAAGAATACATTTATCATGATGAAAAAAATAATCAAGTGAAAGCTTTAGGAATGAGAACTCATCCTTTCCATTGGTAAGGGAATTCAGAGCTCTTAATATTTCATTTAAATCTTCCTAAAAATATAGTGAGTATTCTAATTTTACACTATGTAACTACACCCCCCCCCCAACAACAACAAAAAAAACAACTTAGTGTCTTAAAGCCAAAACAGTCATTTGCTAAGCTCATAAATCTAGAACCTGGGTCATACTCAGAGGGAATGGTCAACTCAGCTTCATGAGCCACCAGCTGGAGTGGCTAGAAAGACTTCATTGGCTGCAATCATGCGGAAGACCCCTCTTCCAATGTATGGCAGTTGATGCCAGATGATGACTGACACGTTGGCTGAATGGTGCTGTCAGCTAGAATGTCTACCTGTTTTTCCATGTGGATGTTTGGCTTCCTCACAGAATGGTGGGGAGGGTCCAACAGGAAGAGTTCCAACTGAGATGTCTAGGTGGAAGTTCTATTGTCTTTGATGTCCTGGACTCAAAAGTCACATGCCATCTCCTCCGCTTTTACTGTCCAGTTAGTCTCAAAGCCTGCCCAGGCTCAGGAGGTGAGGATAAAGCATCTACTTCTTGAGAGACTGGCTAGGCTCTGGAAGAATTTGTAGGAGGGGAAATGTTACACCATTTTTGGAAAAAATCCTCTGCCAAGTAAGATAGATATTATCATTCTCATTTTTAAATCAAGAGACTGAAGCTTAGATTATATATGTGATTAACTGAAGGTCACACAGAAATGGAAAAGCTGCAGCTTAAATAAAGTTTCTTTACTCTAAGGGAATTCTGTTTCCTTCATGGTTATTCTTCACTGCAATGTCAATTGCATCCTTATAAACATCTAGAATAAAATGTGTTCTTGGGGCATATAACATTAGATATAATGTTAGCTAAAAGTTTTATGTAAAATAAAATTCAGTGATGAATTAAACAAATAATTCTTCAGATAGTAATAATCCATAAGTATTTCACAGTCAGATTTCATGTATCATCTTATGGAAATTATATGGTATAATCATCTGTGCAACTGAATTTGCATTAGAGTAAAATATATTATTATTACAATTTCTATGAATATTTAAATTTTAGATTTATAAATTCAATTTTTTTTTTCAAATCAATGGAGCATGGATACTAACATTTAAGACATTTCAAATGAAACATTATAACTTGACTCCCAATATTGCCAAAATGCTCCCAGCATTTTCTTCACAGGTGAATGAGTCTAACATCCATCTGGTGGACTAAATATCCATCTTAAGTAAATATTGCTTAAATTTTTCAACAGTTCTTGTTCTTCCTTAAGTTATCAAAAATAAATGTGTTTTCCTTGTATATCTGGAGCATTTCATTTGCATTTTTCTTGTCTTCTGTCATGGTCATTTTCTTCTCATTGCATTCTGAAAACTATTGCCAATGTGACAGTGGTCTTCTTCTTCTTTTTTTTTTTTTAATTTTTTAAATGCTTATTTAGTTTTGAGAAAGAGAAAGAGAGAGACAGAGAGACAGAGAGAGACAGAGCATGAGTGGGGGAGGGGCAGAAGGAGACTGAGACACAGAATCTGAAGCAGCTCCAGGCTCTGAGCCGTCAGCACAGAGCTGATGTGACACATCTGTGCTGACAGCTCAGAGCCCAAAGTGGGGCTTGAACCCATGAGTGGCGAGATCATGATTTGAGCTGAAGTTGGATGCTTAACTGACTGAGCTATCCAGGCACCCTTGATAGTGATCTTATTAAAACACAAATATGACCCTTCTATTTTTACAAATGTTGCAAAGAAGATGAAGGCAAAAGTACAAGGAATTGTAAAATAATAGCAAAAAACATCACCAGCACCATCACAATGACAATTCCATGAGTCGTCTTGAGCCAAGCCTTCACGGATGAACTACCTGTCACACAATCCTCGTTCCAAATTAGGCTAATATTCCAGTTTTACAGAAACTGATATTAATTGAAGATTATTAACTTGCCCAAGGTAATACAGACTAAAAACAAATATGAATTTCTAAGTTTAGATTTTGCCATTCCCACCAAATCATTATAAGTTTAAGGTGCAATAAATCTTTTTCATATACTTAAGAGTTATGTTTTTCACATGTTGTTTCTCTATTTCAAATGCCAGATGGAGCATTCAATGGGAAATTCTCATTATTTTCAATAACTAGATAGAGAAAATAGATCTTATTTTCTCAAGATAAAAGATTATTTTTAAAGTTATTCTTAATATAAGTTATGCTCTTTATTTATTTGATGTCTAGGACTCTTATTAATATTAAAGGTGTTTATTTAATCCTCTCTGACATAAAGGCTATTATTATCCTTATGTAAAAACTGAGGGGCAGAGGTTGACTTGCCCAAGGTCACAAAGTGAGATCACTTAGAATTGGCTATGATTCCAACATGTTTTTCTAACCAGCTTGATTTTTGTGAGGATTTATGAGCTATTCCATGGGAAAGAGTATATCACTGGTTGACTTATAACTAGATAGATAGATGATCCCCACTCAATTATGAGTCTGATATCATCTATAGGGATTTTCTACTTTTGTGTCAATATCAATATCTATCTATAACATTTTAGTTCAGAATCTGAAACATAGGGTTTTTTCTTCCAGAAATGTTAGTTGAAATAGATGTGTCTCTTTTTATCCTAAAACAGTTTTAGCTTTCTTCAAAAATTTGAAAAGAAACAATATTTTCTTGATCCTTATATATTTTATTCAAAGTTATGGGTATGTATTGGAGTTTTTTCAAGATACTTTCATTAATCGACTGCTGGTTATTAAAATATTTTAATGAGCTGAGAAAGAAAGAAATCTGTAAATTTATAATAGCTATCAGAATGTTATGTATAGTATTTCTACAAAAATCTAATTTCATTGAGTAAATATATATATCACTGAAATAAAAGAAACCTTTCACAATAGATTCTGAATGCCAGAATGCTCAGTGGTTGTAATGATTGAAATTCTCAGGGTCAGCAAGCAAATGTTTTTTAGATTTAGGACAAGGGCGTTGGAAGGGGTTGTGTATTCATGCAGCATGTGATGGATGGGAGCAGGTATCAAGACATCCTTATGTGAGAGATTTACGTTGCAAAATCCTCGGATAATGTTGAGAGGTGCTCTTGGGACTGTTCTTTTCTTCCCACTCACACTACCAAGGGGGAATAAAGTGCTGTTCTACCTCAGGGTCCCCAAAACAACTAACTTTAGAAGTGTTTTTCTATTTTAAATTATTTAAGACTTTTTTGCCTTTTTTTTTTCCCATTGCACACACAGAGGAACACAGAAACCATTTTCTGCAATGTTACCTTGTACAATTTCAAAGCTTTAGGCCTTGCGGAAAGGAGAGCTGAAGCTGCCAGCATAAATTCATGCCCCGGGTCCCCAACACACTCTCGTATCCCAGTGCAATTCCTATTTCTGGCAATACATACATCCTTTGAAATGTGGAGACTTAATTTATGCACCAGGTGTTCCTGCATTCAAATTATACCTGGATAATTGCATTCCTTGACTATCATCATGAGTCTGGTTACCAAAGATCAGGGCAAAGAGCCTTCCCAGGGGATCCCATAGAATTCTTTTCTTGACTTATAACTATGTGTATTACATTTTAAAGAAAGTGTTTTTACTTTTGTTTTTCTTACCAGACCATAACGTTCATGAGGAGAGGGACATTTCAAATCAACTTGTTGGTACATTGTCAACACTAAAAATTCTACTTTGAAAATATTTGGTGGCTAAAATGGTGTTGATAAAAAGCTTATGCGCAACGAAAGAAACAATCAACAAAACTAAAAGACAACCTACTAATTGGGACAAGATATTTGCAAATGGCATATCCGATAAAGGGCTACTATCCAAAATATATAAGGAACTTCTTCAACTAACCCTGGAAAACAAATAACCCAGTTAAGAATGGGCAGAAAACATGAAGAGACATTTCTCCAAAGAAGACGTGCAGATGGCCAACAGACACATGAAAAGATGCTCATCTCTTGCCGTCAAGAAAATGCAAATGAAAACAACGAGACACCACCTCACACCAGACAGAATGCCTAAAGTCAAAAACACAAGAAACAACAAGCATTGGTGAGGATATGGAGAAAAAATAACCCTTATGCACTGTGTGTGGGTATGAAAATTGGTTCACCCATTGTGGAAAATAGTATGGAAGTTCCTCAAAAAATAGAACTACCCTACAATCCAGTAAGTGCTCTATGGAGTGTTTACCCCCAAAACACAAAAACTCTAGTTCAAAAGGATACAAGCACCTCTATGTTTATTGCACCATTATTTACAGCAGCCAAATATGGAAGCAGCCCAAGTGTTTATTGACGGATGAATGGATAAAGAAGAGGCAGCACACACACACACACACACACACACACACACACAGAGTGAAATATTATTCAGACATAAAAGAGAGTGAAATCTTGCCATTTGCAACAGCATAGATGGATCTAGAGAGTATAATGCTAAGCAAAATAAGTCAGTCAGAGAAAAACAAATACCATTTGACTTCATTCATATACGGAATTTAAGAAACAAAATAAAAAAGAGAGAGAGAGAGAGAGAGAGAGAGAGAGAGAGAAACCAAGAAACAGACTCTTAACTATAGAAAACAAACTGATAGTTACCAGAAGGAAGATAGGTGGGAGGAATGGGTGAAATAAGTGAAAGGGAATAAGAGTGTTTCTCATGATGAGCACTGAGCAACATATAGAATTGTTGTATTAGTCTAATTGTTACATTACTCTGAAACTAAGTATACTGGAATTAAAATTAAAACCTTAAAAAAGAGAAAATAAATAAAATGTTGTTGGACAAATGTTTTAATGAGTGGATGGATGAGTGGTTGATGTAGTTTTTTCTAGTTCTATCCATGTCGCTATCCTATTCTGCCCAGTAAGCAATATTTTCAGGAAGTGGTTATTTCTAGAGGCAACATATTATAGTTTATGAGATCATGAATTCTGGATCCACAGCGTCTGGATTCATATCCCACCTCTACCTTGGACAACTTATCCATTTGCTCATGGCCTCAGTCTCTCATCTATAAAATAGGGGTTTTGTAAGTGTAGAGTGAGTTAAAAATATCTGCAGAACATAAAACTGTGTCTTATAAAGTAGAATGTGATGGATACATGTATCCTGTTATGTGTGCTTCAGGTTATCACTCAAGGAGATAGGTTATCTATAGTCCAAAATTCTCTCAGGAAAAAAAAAGAAAAAATATAAACTTTATCACAGAGGGATTGATATTGTGGAAAATGGAAAAATTAACCATAATACGTAACAAACAGACACCTGTTACCTCAGAGGAAATCAAAACATTTTATGTCAGAATTTGAATTTTACATCAAAAACAAAAGATTGACTAGCTGCCTTAAAAAGAAAATAGTGGACATGCTTGGGCTTAATTGCCTCTCCTAATGCTAAGAAAATTGACTTAGAAGAAACAAATTTGAATACTAATATAAATGTTAATAACAAGAAATATGAAAATTTTACATTTTGAATTTTGGACATAACTGTCCATTAGGAATCATAGTTTAAGTTAAAACTTAACACTCACTGATATATGATAAATTTTCAATGACTTTCAGTGAAATGAAAAAACTTTACTTGTCCATGAAGTTTAAAGGTGCAAAAAAAAAACTTTTAGCATTGTTACTTCATTACGGAAAGCAATTTGGGAAGTATGGTGGAAGGTCTGAAGTTAAGATGCAGGTCTAAGAGCTTCCTGGACAACTTTGAGCCTTCACAGGGCCCCACGGCCCTGCGAACCACAATTTGCAGCTCTCATCAGATATGTCCCTCACTCCCCACTTGGCTTGTTCCCCTGTCTGCTGGGAACTGAACTAACTTCCCTGCCAGCCTCGAACAATTATCCAAACAAGCAAATCACATCCTCTGATGGGAATCAGAGGTCACCCAACCACTTGTTACTCTACAGCTTGCCTCCTACAGCCCCTGTTCATTTATTTTGTTTCCAAGTGCAACGTCTCATGGCCCTGCATGGTGTGTGATGCTCTTCTCCTTCAGAGTATGAGCTTATGTGGCTAATGAACTGCCGTCTGACTCATCTGTCTAGTGTCTGGTGTCTTGTGTGTGGCCATCTCTAGAATCCTGTGGTGGGGCTTAATGCCTCACCAATGCACGGAGGGGAGGTGAACAAAACTGGAAAATAATTTTAATTTGTGGTCATTGTTTCATTGGCTTATTTAATGTTGTTATTATCATGTGATGAAAAGTAGAATTCCCCTTTTATTCCATTATCTTCATTTCATTAATTAATAAGGATTTTTTCCCCAGATTTTTACTCTTACCAAATAATGAAGAAACAAAGATCCTTATGCATTGTATTCCTTGTTTTCACTGCTGCCTATCAAATTCTTACAAACTTATTTCCTTAAAATGGCACGAATTTATTAGTGCACAGTTCTGCAGGTTAGAATCCACTGCATGATTGGATTTTCTGCCCAAGGTCTCACCAGGCTGAAATCAACAGGTTGGCTAGGTTGCATTCTTATCTGAAGATTGGAATCCTTCTTCAAGGTTGCTGGTTGTTTGAGAGTTTATTCTCTTGAGGTTGGACTACCAAGATCCTTGTTTATATGCAGGCTGATGGCTGGGGAACCACTGTCACCTAGAGACCTTCCACGATTCCTTGCCATGTAAGCCCTCGCTCCCTAAGCAAACATAATAAATGTTTGCTTTCTTCTAGGCCAGCCAAAGCACACCTCTCAAACTCCACTTTCTGCCATCATCCAGAAAAATCTCTCTGCTTTGAAGAGCTCACATGATGAAGCAAGCCCCACCTAGAATAATTTTCCACCTAAAGGTCAACTAGACTGGGGTTCTCCAGAAAAAATATTATATATATACATATACATATGTGTGTATATATATGTGTGTGTGTGTATATATATATATGTATATATATATATGTGTATATATATATGTATATATATGTATATGTATATATATATGTGTGTATATATATGTGTATATATATGTATATATAATGTATATGTATATATATATACACACACACATATATTTATATATATTTAATCAAATACATATATATGTATTTGTATTGTACATATACATATGTATTTGATTTATTTTATATATATACATATATATGTATATATGCATGTATTTGATTTATTATAAGGTATTGGCTCACATGATTATGAGCTTCCTGAGCTTTATTCTGCTCATGAGCATTATGAGGATACTGACATCTGCCCTGACTTTTGCCAGAGTTATTTTGAAGTTCAAATGTCCTAAAGTTTTAAAAATCATTTTGTACTGTGTTAAGCACTCTGTAAAGATAACACTACTTGCGACAAATATCACTTAATTAGTGGCTACTATAAGTTAGACTCTATTGTAAAAACTTCAAAAGAATTATTGCATTTTATCTTCACACTATCTTTATTGTAGTCATTTTATACATAAGGAAACAGGGGTCCAAATACAACCAGAGTTAAAACCAAACACACTCCAGAGGCCAGATTACTAACAAAGTTGTATTTTCCTCTATGTTAAGGTTCTATTTGATTTTAGTTTTGTCTGATTTTTCTCATGTTTTCTTCACTTTTCATTTACATTCTTTCAGATCACACCCAAATCCTGATTTTTGCCTCTTATCCCTTAATAATTTATCACTTATTTCTTCCTATCTGAAATTTTGCTTCAGTTCACATCAAAGTCTGTCCCCTTGATTATATTTCTATTTTTACATGATGCTTTTTCTTTCTGCTCTCCTATGCTTATCTGCAGAAAAAAAAATAATGAAAACTACGCTTTTCTGTTTATACATCTGTCCTTCTCGTTGATGGAAATTACCATCAATGTCATGCTATTGTGATGAAAAATAAAACAGAATACACATTTAATGTTTTAAACTCCCAATTTCTAACAAGCAAAGCCTTTAATAGACTGTGAGATATAGCCTTAGATCTTAAGCAAGTAAATTATGCAGAGAAACACGGAGTGAATCAAAATCGTATCTAATTTTGGGATTTAGTTGTATCTGTGCTTTATTCAATTTGCTTTCAATAGATTTATTGGGAAAAAGGGAAATCTTTGAATGTTCTAGTGGCTCAGTTGCAGCATTCTCTTGGAATTTGTTCATTTTATCATTAACAGGGATCCTAATATAACTATCAACCCATTGGACTGGACCAGTTATTATTATTTGTGGAGTTGAACACAACGAGTTGGTGCTGGAAGTCTTTTTTAATTGTCTACTAGAGACAATTAAAGTCAGGTGCGCGACTAAGATAAAGAGAGTCTGCAACATTGGCTTGAATTTATTGTGTAAATCATAGTTGAAATGACTGAAGGAAGTTCCTAGGTGTCTAAGTAGTTTCACTGAAGCTATGCAAGATTAAACAAGGGAATGGAATTCCAATTAGGTCTTGACTGTTTTGGCCATATTATGGGGAAACTTGGGATATAGAAGGGCATGAAATGTGTGTATTTTTTAAAAAAATTCTCTTCAAATGGTATTAAAGCTGTTCAAGTAGACAGCAGTAGTTTCATATAATCTAATTTACATAGTAAGAGACACTCAAGATATATATTTTTAATTGGTCATGGGTGTCATAAATTGAATTAGAATTTATTTTATACTGATTATGAGACTGAAACCAAAGCATATACTTAGAATTCTTTATTATGCTTTGTTACTTTTATGGTGTAATTATGATCATCGTGAAATCTTGACAAGGAGAATTTGGTTTTCTCTTTATATTTCCTGATCCCTTTCTGCTCAGTCTTTTGCAGGAGACAAAAAAATACAATATTTTCTCTGGTACTTCCAGGTTATCACAAAATGTAGCAGCTCAAGTGTCCATTCATAGATGAAAAGATGAATAGATAAAGATGTGGCATATAGATAGAGATATCTATATAGATAGATGGTATACAGACACATAGATAGATAGGTAGATAGATAGATGGATAGATAGAATGGGATATTACTCAGCCATCAAAAAGGATGAGATCATGCCATCTATGACAACATGGATGGACCTAGAAAATATTATGCTAAGTGAAATAAGTCATACTGAAGAAAACAAATACCATATGATCTCACTTAAATGTGGAATCTAAGAAACGAAACAAGTGAATAAACAAACAGCAAAATAAGACCTATAAATGCAGAGAACAAACTGATCGTTACCAGAGGGGAGTGGGAGATACAAGCTTCCAGTTATGGAATGAGTAAATCATTGCAACAAAAGGTACAGCATAGAGAATATAGTCAAGAGTATTGTAGTGGTGTTGCATGGTACCAGATGGTAGCTATTCTTGTAGTGAGCATAAGTTGGTGTATGAAGTTGTTGAATCACTACATTGTATACCTGGAACTAATGTAATATCATGCATCAATTATACTTAAATTAAAAAAATGAAAACATTTTTAAAATAATTAGAAAAAAATTAGAATAGAAAAAAATGTAGTTCCTTATAATCAAGAAGTGTTTATATTTCCAAAACAAGTTCTACAATACAATTATAATAAAAACAGATATTTCTCATGAATTATAAGATTTTGTGACTTCTTTCATCAGGGCATAATTATGAAAGCATATTTAAAAACTTCGGAGTACTCTTAGAATAAAAGGTTCCATGTCCCAATGTTTAAAAATGAAAATGTAGGGGCGCCTGGGTGGCTCAGTCAGCAAAGCGTGAGACGTCAGCTCAGGTCATGATCTCGTGGTTCATGAGTTCTAGCCCTGCATGGAGCTCTGTGCCGACAGCTCAGAGCCTGGAGCCTGCTTCAGATTCTGTATCCCTCTATCTCTGCCCCTCCCCCACTAGTGCTTGTCTCTGTCTCTCTGTCAAAAATAAATAAAAACATCAAAAAAATTTTAATGAAAATGTAGATCATGAATTATAAACAAATATATTTTTTCTTCTCCTATGATACCATACAGGGCAAAAAAATTGCAATTCCCAGAATGCTAAAAGATTATGTCTCAAGGTGATACCAGCTTTTAATACTCACAAATTCTTGCATGTTTAATTTCATGGCAGCAAATTTAAATTCCTGAAGAAATCACTGTAAGTTTTTCCCATAGTTTTTTCATCATTGTTAAACCAAGTGTCATTCATAGAAAGACAGCATATGCTTATCTAATTATATCTAACATGTATGAAGAGCCATTCAAAATATTTATTTTAACTTTTCCAACTTTACTGAGGTATAATTGGCAATAAGAGTTACATATATTTAAAGTGTACAACATAATTATTTAATACTGATTTACATTATGAAATGATTACCACAATCGACACAATTAACATATTACTTCATATAGTTACTTTTTTTTTTTTGTATGTGGTAAGAACATTTAGGATCTACTCTTTTAGAAAATTTCAAGTATAAAATACTGAATAGACATTTTTTCAAAGAAGACTTACAAATGACCAACAGGTATGTGAAAATATGCTCAATGTCATTAACAAGGAAATGCCAGCAAAAACCACAGTGAAATATCATCCCACTCCTATGAGAACAGCCATTAACAAGGACAAGACATAAAAATGCAGGAGAGGATGTGGATAAAGGGGACTCTTGCACACTGTTGTTTGTTTCTGACACTTGGACAATTACTGTCTATCAAACCTTAATGCTCTTGTTACTTGTCATTATGTTTTATCTAGCATTTTCATGTATTTATAACAGCCTTAATTCACCATCTTACTGAAATTGTTACAAATTTGTTATCAGTCATTTCTTACATCCAACCCATCAATAAACCATTGTTGACTCAAATTCCATATACATCTTAAATCCATTCCACATTCTTCCACATTACTATTAAAATCTAATTCACTAGTATCTCTGGTTTGGTCAGACAAAATGATCTATATAGAATATAGGAACTGGATTTTGTTTGTTACCATCCAGAATTAGCTAAACAGCAAAGCTTTGAGCCAACTATCAAGTTTAGAGGGCATGGAGTCCTCCAGAAGACCACTCTCACTTTTGACATCAACTGCAAGCTCGGAGTACCCAAAAATCATCCTCAGATTCCATAATCTATGAGAAGCATGGACAAAAATCAGTGAAAGATATTATACTCGTGGTTATGCTTTATCGCAGGGTTTCAATACAAATTAAAATCAGCCAAAGGAGGAAATTCATAGGATAGTCTCAGAAAATTTTGAATTCAAAACTTCTGTTTCTTCAGAAGATATTACCCTCTTGAAATTGATGCATGGGATATTGTTTTAGTGTTCAGTTTTTCTATTGGGCTTCCAATATGTAGGCATGATTGACTGATTGATTTTGCATATGATTGACCTCATCCTCCAGGTAAACTGTTATCTTGTGACCCTAAACCCCCATCTGAAATCACATAGTTGGTCTTTCTGGTTTGGCCAGTCCCATGCTAAAACCTTTTGATAAAACAGGCCCCACCCTAAAATACAGTATGGCCAACTCCTGACCTAAACAAAGATAATCCCATCATGTATGACATAGATTACTTTCAAGAAGCCAAGGGCAATGGGCAGACATCTCTGGATAAATTTCTTACTACATACTCTTGAATTTTTTCCTCTGAAATGGAGTCAGAGTGAAATATTTTAAATTAAACATATTGAATAATGTCTGTACTTAAAGTAGTTTCTTTGTTAGCTTTCCCATTAACACTGAGGATGAACTGCAAATATAAAAGCATGACCCTATAAGGCTCTAAATATTCTTAAATTTGTCTATATTAATCAGTCATTCATTCAATTATATATTGAGCCTCTATGTGCCAGAGACTGTTGTCAACAAATGTAAGAAGTATTTTTGGATTCTCAAGAAACTTACACAGGATTGAAAGGAACCATACAAGCAAATAAAAGATAAAGTAACTTTAGATAGTAACTGAGACTTCTTTTAGATTTACTGATATAAGAATTTATTTATGAAGACACACAAATATATTGAATGATGGGCCATGCTGAATTCTAGAGAAAACACATTCTCCACTGTGGGGGATATTTAGTGAAAAGACATTGACATGGAGATTATCTTTAGGATAAGAAGTGACCTAGTATGGCTGGAGTGAGTAAGTGTGAAATGTTTATGAGATAAAAGTAGACATGTATTCAGGGGCCAAGTTATGCCCTTATAGAGAAGATTAAGCAGTCTAAATTTTATTGTAATGTGATAAAAAGTTATTCAAAGATTTTAAGTATAACATTAATATCTAATTTTAAGAAATGCTCAGACTACTGTGTCCAGAATGGATTATAGTAGAGAAAGATTGAAAGCAGGCAACATAATTGGAGAGTATATAAATATGTATATATATTTACTTGGAATATGGAGAAATTGGAGATAGCATTACATATATAGACAGCAATAGATACAGAATGTTTTTGAGAAACATGATTTTATCATTGGAAATTGTATATCATTCTTGGATTTGCTGAGATGTTGAAGCCTGAATAAGAAAAATATTTTGGGGGATAGGAATCCAGATTTATGTTTTAGTAATATTAGATTTGTAATATTTCTTACATATCAGTAGAAATTAACAAAGAGAAGTTGTATCTCTAATCATGAGCAAAAGTTTACAGTTTTGAAATATATTTATAGATGATGTTTAAGTCAAAAAACGTTAGTAAGTTAAAAAAAGAGATGTGGAGAAGCCAAGAATTTACTCTTGGGCACTCTAACATTGAGACTTCATTTAAACTAACAAAGAAAAAGATTTGGGAAAAGAGACTAAAGAGAACCAACCTGTAAAATAGGATGACAGCAGAGTTCAAATAAATTCAAGTAAGAAATTGTAAGCAATGATCAACTACAAATATGGTACATTGTGGGTAAGAAAAAATAACACTGGAGAGTAGCCACTGTAAGGGCAATAGAGGTTATGCAGAATTACATAGTTAAACCCCAAAATGGTCCAAGTAAAAGACTAGATTCAAGAAACTATATATTATACAGCTACATTTATACAAAACATCTACAAAAGTTAAAATATGTAGTAAGGTCACATTTGTAGAAAAGACAAAGCTCCAGAGACAAAATGTGTTTGCCTGAGCTTGGAGTGGGGCAGGGATCCACTACAAAGCAGGAGGAAATCTTGTTGTAGAATTGTTCTAGAATTATGCTGATGGTTGTACAAGTAATTTACTAAACAAACAAACCAACAAAAACCCCATTACATTCTACATTTTTCAATGGGTGATTTTTATGGTATGTAACTCATGCTTCGGTAAAATTAAGTATATATAAACAAACACACAATCAAACCCCTGAGTGGTATTCCATTGTATGAATAGACTACGTTTGTTTATTCATTCAACAGTTGATGAGCATTTGTATATTTTGTAGAGTTTGGCTATTGCAAATAAATCTGCCATAAACATTCATGCATAAGCCTTTGTATGAATACATGTTTTCTGTTCTCTTGGATAAACATGTATGCATGAAATGTTATTGATTATATGGTAAGCATATATTTAATGTCTTAAGAAAATGTCACATTGTTTTCCCAAAGTGTTTGTACCATTTTACATTGCAAACAGGTCACACTTGGTATAATCAGTTTGTTATTGATTTTCATTGTATTTTTTTTAATGTGTGTTATAGCATCTTATTGGGATTTTGATTTGCATTTCCCAAATGATTAATGATGATAAGCATCTATTCATATGCTTATTTTCTATTTATCTTCCCTGTCAAAGTGTCTGCTCAAATAATTTCTCCTTTTATATATTTGAGACATATTTTGTTAGTTTCAAATTCTGAGAGTTTTTAAATAAATGTTGGACAGAACTCATTTATAAGACATATGATCTGAAAATATTTTCTTGTCTGAAGCTGGTCTTTTAATTCTTTTATCTGTGCATTTTGAAGAGTTTATAGTTTGGACAAATTTAATTGAATTGTGGTCATGACTTGAATTCTTTTGAAGTTAATGAGAGATGTTTTATGGCCAGAATATGGTTCCCTGTGAGCTTGAATATATATTCTACTGCTTTTGAGTGGAACGTTTCATAAATGTGAATTAAGCCAAGTTGATTGATGGTGTTGTTTAGGTCTTAAATCCTTGCTGTTGTTTTTGCCTACTCATTATATCAATTATTGAGAGAGAAGCATTAACATTTCTTACTATAACTGAATTTTTTTCTAAGTTGTGTTGGGTTCTATTAGGTGTTTTGTTTTGTTTTGTTTTATAGCTATGTTGTTAGGTGCATAAGTGTTTAGAATAGTTAGTGTTCTTGATGAATTGACCCTTTATTATTATTTTTCTCTGAAATCTACTTTGTTTTGCATTTAATATAGACGCTCCAGCTTTCTTTTGACAGGTAGTATATTATTTTCCGTATTTTAACTTTTAATTTATTTATCTATTTATATTTAAATGCATGTCTTATACGCTTCTGTTATAGATTGAATTTTGTATCCAAAATTATATGTTGAAATCTGAACCACTGGTACCTATGAGTATTACCTTATTTGGAAATGTAGATGTAACCAAGTTAAGATAAAATCCCACTGGATTAGGATAGACCTTAATGCTATGACTAGTGTCATTTAAGAAAAGAAAATTGGACCATAAATGTACACATATAGAGGGGATAACAACATGTGAAGACAAAGGCAGAGACAGAAGTAATGCATCCGCAAGCTAAGTAATGAAGAATGACAGAAACCACCAGAAGCTATGAAGAGGGATACAAGTTTCTATGGCCCTTCTGACAACTTGACTTAGACTTTTAGCCTCTAGATCTGTGAAATAATAAATTTTCTGTTGTTTTAAACTCTTTAGTTTGTGGTACTTTGTTACAGCAGTTCTAGGAAACTAATACAACAGTATATAGACCACGTTTTTTATCCAATCGGACGTTGATCCATTTATCGTTTGAGGATTTTCTTTAAATCTCTCTCAATCTGAAGGTTTTCTAGTGATTAATTGTTTCAGAGTTATCTATCTATCTATCTATCTATCATCTATCTATCTCTATCATCTACTTATCTATCTACCTATATAATCTATCTCTATCATCTATCCATTGCCATCATCTGTCTATGTATCTATTTACCATGTGTCTATTTTGATGTTTTTACTTTTTGTTGTTGATTTTCTTTTTCCTGTTTCTATTTATTTTAGAAAGATTTTTTCTCTGTATATAAAATGTTCTATTGACCTCTTACAGTCTTTCTGTTGAAAATCTGTGCCATTCTTACCTTTGTTTCTCTGTAGACATGTGTCCTTTTTCTCTGGCTGCTTTTTAGATTTTCTGTTTATCATTTGTTCTGAGCAATAGCTTATAATGCGTCTTAGTGTAGTTTTCTTTATATTTCATTATCTCCATGTTTGCTGAGCTTCTTGAGTTAATTAATAGATTTAGTGGTGAGAAGATAAAAAGTTTTCCTATCATTGTGCATCTACTAGTATTTTCTCATGAAGTATGAGGCCAAGTTTTCTGTTGAGAAACATTAAGAAAAATACGAAGTAAAAAGAGATTTATGTTCAATTTGAGTATGTAGGAGATGATGTAAATAGTGATCTCTAAAAATGAGAAAACAGGTATACTCAGTGACTTTGATAGGATTATTCACTTCAAAATCTTTATTACACTTATTTATTTGTTATTTATATTTATAATTATATAACTATATAATAATACATATAAATCTTTCATATTTATATATTTATATTACTTATAAATATATAAATATTTTATAAATATTTCATTTATCATTATTTATTCATTTTTATTTTATTATACCTTCATTACCCTTTATTATGCTTCAGTGATGCCAGACCTCTTCCTCCAACATATTTCAGGTATTTCTTCATTTTAGCTTGTTACTTCCTTAGAAGTTTTCCTTTATTTCCAATCTAAACCTGAACTATTATTATTTCTAACATTCATTTATAGCATTATATAAGTATTTGTATACATATCTATCTAGTGTCTTTCTTTTCAACTGAATTGTAGACCCCATGAAATCAGAATTCTGTCAGTTTTGCTCACAATGCCTAACATAGTGCCTGGTCCATAGAAGAAATCATACAAAGGTATATAGGGTTTTGAAGAATGGTCATAAATTTTCCAATTCACCTTTGTCAAAAAGAGAATTGTTGTAGCTAAAGTGCTCAAAACAGAGAGATACACATATACAAAAATACTTATATTTTTATATTTTAGGAAACAATGAAATACCACAAATATTTCAAAATTTACGAGATATTCTTTAGAGACTATCATTTGAATGAATTTAGGAATAATATGTTTTGAAAATGGAAAGTAAGTAATCTAGTTATGTATAAGAATGGGTTTCATGTTCATTAGTGTTTTTCAAAATCCTGTGTTCTGTGAAATGTCAATAGATGTTCTTGTGTTACAAATCATTTTGTTATCAAAAATTTGGGGGTAACTAGAGTTAAACACATTCCTTTATTGAATTATGTATCCAAACGGAATGGCACAAAACATATTTATTCTTATTTAGCTCTTGAACTCTTTATCACTGAACACATATTAACTGATTAGTAAACATTACTGGTTCTAATATTCTGTAGTGGTAAAAAAAATAGCATGATAATTACCAAGGTTATTTAGTATTCATTTAAAATAAAGGCCTAATTTTTAGCTGCTACCTTGTTAATTTCCTTCTTCCTCTTTTCCACTAACTTTTGATTCACATTTAAATCACTATAATTACAAACCAACCACCATCCCTAAAACCTTTTCAGGGCTAAATTAAAAGTTTTAAGTAAATACTTTTGTTGGAAATGGAATTTCTACTCTCAAACCTATTTAAGAAAGCTTAATTTTGAGTAGGTTAAGTACTTAAACTAAAGTGTGGATCAAATTAATGTACTAGATCAATGATTTGATCAGAACAGTCTAAAATTCAAGGATATCTTTAAATCAGTTATCTGTATCCATTCTTATCTGACATTCAAATTTCAGACTTTGACTTCATATTGAAAAAATAAAAACAATAATAATACTCTTTAAGTAAAGCACAAATAGTCATTCCATTTCAAGTAACCAACTGATAAATAAGCTTAATATGGAACAATTTCACTCAAGTTTCTGTTAAAAACATATAATATGTCTAGGTTCCTGCCAGTGTTGTTTAGGATAAATGTAACTATGCTTCTGTTCTTTGGTTTTGTTTTAAACCCGTATCCTCTTAGGTTATTGAAGCTGAAATTAACATGTCATAGTTTCTTATTGAGTTAGCAGTGTTACATATCATCTTGAATCATATTGCACAGTCCATTTTTCTAACAAAACTTTAAACCATAGGGCTATTTTTAGGATAAATAAAAGCTTTGAACCAGGAATGAGTAAGACTTTTTCTACAGCTTTAAACTAGGAATTCCAAGTGGTATATTTAGATCCAATTATAGACTCTCTAGCCTTATATATTTGATTACTTAGGTAGTTGATATTTCTAATACCCTTATCTCTCACTTTTAACCACACTAGAATTCCTTTGTTGTGTGTGTGTATTTCTTAGAATGAATGTTGAATTTATTTTGTTGAAATCTGGCATAGTAGTCATTTTGAAATATTCAAAGCAATATATTAAATAGGCCTTCACTCAAATATCAATCTCTTGGCAAATGTGGTCACTTAGTAAGCAAAAAAGGATATCTCTTTGGAGATTATTCCACTTGATGGTTTAAAATGATATACTGGGAGCTTGGGAGGAAGGCATTATGCAAGTAAGCACTGGGTTGGATAAATAAGCTATATTTTACAAGATATCTAATATTGAGAGTTCTTTTTATTTATTTCACATTTTAACTGTGTCAATGTATTTATGAATATATATTATATAAAATATGTATGTATTAATTTAGAGAACATGTTATTTAGCATATGACAATTTAGAATTGTACACGGAAGTATTCATTTTACTCAACTCTATTGAATATAAGTGTAGTTACATGATTTTTTTTTTTTTTGCCAATAAATATAAGCGGAATTGATATGTGTTGATATGTGTCCCTTTGGGTCAGAAGATCTAAGAGACAGTGTATTGTGTTTGATTTGCCATGTTCTTTTCCAACTACTGCAGGGGCTGTGGAAGCCAGTGTTGGGACAAATCCTCCTTCAACCTGGTTTTCTTTTTTGTTTTTTCCTTTTCTTCTTTTTTTTTTTAATGTTTATTTACTTTTCAGAGTGAGAGAGACAGAGACGGAGACAAAGAGGCAGAGGAGACAGAGCACAAGCCAGGGATGGGCAGAGAGAGGGAGACACAGAATCCGAAGCAGGCTCCAGGCTCTGACCTATCAGCACAGAGCTCAACATAGGGCTCAAACTCATGAGCTGTGAGATCATGACCTGAGCTGAAGTCTGGCGCTTAACTGACCGAGCCACCCAGGCACCCCTATGGTTTTCTATAATGTGTCTGTACTAATTTTGTTTTACTTTCTGTTCTTGGCATTATCTTGATTTATTCAATCTGTGGGCTGATTTCTTCAGTCTGTGGATTGTTTCTGTTTTGAATGCTATTTTATCCAATTTTCCCCTTCCAGTCCCTCTGGAATTCCAATTATACTTATATTTGATCTTCCTCTTATATCCTCCATGTCTCTCATAGTCTTTCATGATTTTTTATTTTTGTGCCACATTCTATATAACTATTTTGAACATATTTTCCACTTCTCCAGTTATTTTTTAAAATATGTCAAATGTGTACTTAAATTCATCTATTGACTTAGGATTATTATATTTTCTTGTTACAGAATTTATCATATTTACTGTATTACTTTTGTAGTTTCCAATTACCTAACAATTTCTTGACTCAGTTTTAACTTCTTTCGACTAATCCTCATTTATTCTAGATTCTTGGTCTAACAGTCTCGATATATCCAGACATATGGGCTGCTTCTATTTATGTTTCATCTACTGACCCTCATTTACTGTGTCTTATACTCTAGTCTACCATGTCTTTCTTTCCCATTTTAAAAGAATTAATTATAAACATACTACAAAGCCTGGGATGATGGTATTATCCTATGAGAAGATTTTTGTTTACTTGTTTTGAACAATTCAAGTACAGTCACTGGAAGACCATCCTAATCTAAATGCAAAGCTTTCTATCCAACCAAGATTTTTGGAAGTCCAGCTTCAAGTTCACTCAAGGGTTGTTTTATCTCCTTTTGACTCTTATTATTTGGGATTTACCCTTGATATCCCTGCTTTATTGGAAGTTGTTTAATGGGTACTTGACTTCAATTTGTCCCCTTGCTTTGTGATGTCTTTGAAGTCAGTTTAGTCATGGTCTTTATTTTTTTAAAAATCTTATCAGCAAGTGACTTCAGCGCAAAAGGAATTCTGAGTATTAGTGTCATTTTTCCAAGTTCTGGTTTGATATGCTTAAATTTGTCCTAGCTATGTCTCAGTACCTTAACAATGTTTTCCCATTTTGAAGATAATTCTAAATATATTTTGTTTAGATGTCTTAGCTATTTTAGCAGGACCATTCTTCTGAATTACTACCAACTTTACGATTATTATTTGCCAATGTATTCCTGACTTTTTATCCACTGTTTTATTACATCTTTCACTATAGTCAAACTTATCTGAGATTTACTACATATTTTGAAGAAGATAATAATTAAGGTGACATTTATTTATCCTAGTGAGACATGTATGGTATAAGGGCAATGGAAATTATTGAGAGGTTCTCAGGAGGATCCCAGTAGATGAAGATCATAATTTCAGAATTCTGCTGTTTTCCTCTTGTGCAGATCAGCCTTCCTTTGGACACCATGGAAAACCATGATTTTAAGTGTAGTAGAAAAGGCAATGTTAAGTCATCAGAAAGTTCACAACATCATTTTCCTTCTATAATCCAGGAATCACTATTAATTTCCTACTCTCTTCCATGTCTCAACCTATACTCTTAAGAATTTAGGGAAAGACTGAAAAGTTTTTCTCCTCACATAAATATTTGAGAAATGTATAGCAAGGCAGATAAATGTCAGAGTTAGAAGCTTGAATCTCAAGATTCTGTGTTTTTGAAATATTTATACTAATTGAAATGTGTTGGTTTTGAGATTTGAGTACAATTCAGGTTTGGGTATACACAAGAGAAATTAATATAAGTATGGGGTGATTAGAAATAAAATAGCCTATATTGTCATAAATAGCTTAATTTTTTTAAAAAGCCTGTTTGCATACATTTATATATCTATAATTACCATAATAGTTTTGATTCCATTAAAAAGTTACAACGGTAATACATAAGTAAAATTATTTATCTTCTCATTATCTCTGTGACATAATTCCATAATTAGGTTTGTAACAGTTGAAGAGAGGAGAAGAAGTTTGCTAAAGACAGAATTTCATATTTTTAAAATTTATAATAAAGTTTCAATCCTTGATTATGCATTTTTCAAAAGTTAAGGCTGATCTAGGGTTTTTGTATAGATGTAATCTGCCAATCCCTCAATCTTCCTCGCAAAGAAAAACCCCAAGCTTTTCTTCAGAATTGACAAGACCTTGTCTGGTTATCATGCAGGAAAGAGCTAAAATTCAAACAATCTATATTTTAAAGCTGTGTTAGAGCCACGAGAAATAAAAATAACAATGGAAAAGAAAATCTGAACTTTTTCAATTTTCCTGTATAAGGATAAAATGTGAGATAATGATTACAATTAAAAAAATATTAGATATATATGGAACTATACATATTCAAGAAAGGTTGCTACTCTGTAAATGGTTCTGTGAGAACTATGTGGCACCCAACCATCACAACCATTTATGGCAGCTGTGGGCATGGGAAATTTACCTTAAAAAAATCCCCAATCTTTAAGGTCAGTTCCAAATCCTTAGGCAAAGCAAAGAGAGAGGATATACATTTCTCTGAGTAAAATACACCGGATATTTGGCCCTGTATGGTTTTGGGTAAGTATTCTAGAATGAGAGTCAAAATGACATTGAGATGTAAATGTTTTGTTTTAATGATGTTGATCAGTAAATATTACTCAGTTGTGTCCTAATTGCAATCTTTACCTCATAACATTTTGAAAAGGAAATGGAATGAGTGAATTAAAATAAAAAAACAAAACAAAACCATACTTGGGAGGCAGAATATTGGTGATACAAAACAATTGTGATGAAATGTGTTATTAGTTTCAAATAGTTTTTATGGGCCAAAAGTTCTTTCAGAAATATAGAAAGGTACTTTGAAAAGCACAGGTCAAAAGACAGAGAAAAAGAAGTTAATATTGGGGGGTGGAATCTTTAATACCATGTCATATAATGAGAAGCACTGACTAGGTAATATACAATTAATTAAGGATATACAAGAAATCAAACATTTGTTAGCATATACTTGACAATGATCATAGAGTTATCCCATCTCAAATTTAACATAGCTATATGTGAGAATAATTGCTAATCTGTAATTGGAATTTATCACCTGTCAGTCAGAATATTGACATGACTTTCTTTGTGTGTGTGTGTGTGTGTGTTTATTTATTTTTGAGAGAGAGAGAGAGAGAGAGAACATGAGTGGGGGAGAGGCAGAGAGAGAGAGGGAGGGAGGCTCTAGGCTCTGAGCTGTCAGCACATAGCCTGATATGGGACTTGAACTTGTGAACTACGAGATCATGACCTGAGTCGAAGTCAGATGTTCAATGGACTGAGCCACCCAGACGCCTCGACATGACTTTCTTAAGAAAACTTAATATAAATATGAGGAAGAAAAGGGTTATTGAATTTTCTGGCAAATAAGTGATTATTTATATTATTTTAAGACTCTTCATTTCAGTATAAAATGGGTATGCTTAGTAAAAGAAGGAAGATATGAAGAAATTCAAGTATTAACTGTACTAAAGTAAATAGAATATTTTCAGTTTCTATGTTGTCTTTTTAAAAATGGTAGACAGGTAGATAATTCAGATAATCTCTCATTTTAAAATGAGAGGGGGCACCTGAGTGGCTCAGTCGGTTAAGCATCCGACTTCAGCTCAGGTTATGATCTCACAGTCTGTGAGTTCGAGCCCCACGTCTGGCTCTGTGCTGACAGCTCAGAGCCTGGAGCCTGCTTCTGATTCTGTGTCTCCCTCTCTCTCTGCCCCTCCCCTGCTCATACTCTGTCTCTCTCTGTCTCAATAATAAATGAAAACATTAAAAACATTTTTTTAATGAGAGACTCTTTTTATTTCCTCCCTGTCTACTTCTTATAAAAGCAAATCTGTATCTTTGAACACCCGTATAATGGCTTAGATCTTTATATTATCTAACCTTTAAATGTGTGTGTATTCTCACTTTTAAAATCAGTATTAATGCCTAACCCAGAGGATTGTAATGGGAATTAAATGCCATAATCTTCTTGAATAGCATGCCATTCCAACAATTATTTCCCAATCTTTTTAAAAAAAATCTTATGGAATTATATGTTATATAATTTTATTCTCATATTATTCTATATGTGCAAATTGCTTGATAAATCTTATGTTGTTGAGGGCTCGATTTTTGTCTTTTATTTATCAGCTATGACAGACACATAAGGCTCGTTAGCTTGTCATATTGATTTTGTGAAGGAATTCTGGTATCTTTTACTCATACTGTGCATTCAGCAGATTATTGAAAATTTTATTAAGTACTGTTAAACAGTATAGAGAACTGGAAAATAAGACTAAAATTTAGTGTAGCTTTACAAGGTCCTATGGAGAGGAAGAATTTCCTCTACTCTTCAAGATCCTTCAGCCTGATTAAGAATCAAATCAACATGAGATAGACTAATAGGAGAAAATCAAAAGTAATTTCTTATATAAAGGAAATCCACACAGACATAGAAATTCCAAAGATAGTAGGGCAAATGAGGTATATATGCCATTCTGAACTAAGGAGAAGGAAGTAGGGGTCTGGGACTTCAAAGGGAAGGAATGCAATTCACAGGAAGATGAAAAAGAGTAAATATTTGGTAAACAAACATTTGTAGGGGTGCTCAGAAACAATGGGACATAGAGGGCTTTGATCAAACAGGCCTAGCCAGGTTCCTCCCTACCATACCCAGTTCATTTCACAGTGTGGTTACCTACAGTGATAGATCTCTTCCTGGAGCAGGTCCTCTAACTAAATTCTTTTAGGTAGTTGTAGAAAAGGTAAAGAGCTTTTTGTGAATCTGTTGGGCTTGATTCCTTTCAACTCAAAAAGAATCTTTATGACAATGTGGCCCATCTTGGAGCACGCTGTTCTTGGCCCTTATAGTCCTATGAGGATAAACTCATGGATGCCTTATCTAAGAAGCTATGCTTTGCTCTAACTCGTCTTTACCATTGATTAAAAGTGTGAGACTTGGTAAAATTACATTTTAATTTGTCAATTTTTATCTCTAATAATGTTGGTACCTTCTGTCCAGTGGAAAAGATAATTACAAAATTTACATTTTATTGTCCTGTAGGGCAACTAGTTTTGTAGGACAGTGAGTAACCAATTTGCATCTCACCCAACAATTTTATTCTAATATTAATACATGAATTTCCTATAAATACGTGGGTCTTCAAACACTCTTTGAATAGCCTTAGCGTTTTATTTCTTCACTGATTAACTAAAATAAAATACTTGACATATGTTCTGAATAAAATATTTAACATACATTCTGCCTATTTATGAGAAAGTCACTTTTGTGTAACTGTTTGAAAATTGTACTTTACCAGTGCTATGGGCCCAGTGTTGAATTACAGTGCAGGTTTTCAGATTTCTTGTTTTTGCCCAGTGCTACATACAGATAGCAATAGAAAATGTTCTAGATCCCAACACAGAAAAAAAAATATATATATATATACTTCTGTGCTCAGAGAGGGTAGAGATAATGAAACTTGAATAAGGAAAATATAATTTTGGTGAAATAAATAGTAAGGATTATTAGAAGCTATTTGCGAAGCTGCCAAACTAAAAAAGTAGGAACTTTAAAACAGGACCTAATGAAACCATGGGATAGAAAATTGGTAAAATACTTATACGTGGGCCAAAGTATCTCATTGAGTTGGTATCGTAGAACGACAGATTATTTTTGACCCAAGGAATCCCCTATGCTACTTTAGGAGTAAAAACAAACAAACAAAGAAACATGCATGAACAGTTAAAGTTTTAACTTTGCTTCCTTTAAATAACAAGCCCAAAGGAAGTCAGAAGATCTCAGATCCAACACCTACTTCCCTACTTGCTTTTATCGGCAATTCTTGGTAATGGCAGTCTGGGTTCCAGACATTGAAAGCCTGTGTTTTCTCAGACATGCTGCTTTCCCAGGGCAGGGCTGTGAGCAACTCAGTGGCATGCCCATGGAATGAAGACCACTGAGGAGATGAGTGACTGTAACGATCATTTTGCTTTTGATTATCTGCCTAATTTTGGATTCCAGTTGATTTTAAAAGCAGAGATAAAATGTGCATAATCATTCAGGAAGAATCAGTTCCAACATTCCCTGTTAATTTATTCCTCTTTTTAATAGATTGCATTCATTAATTATAAATGGTCCTATAACCTAAAGCAACCTGAGCATCTGGAGAAAAGTTTTGGCAACAGAAACACATGCTGCTCCCACTCAGGAAACAGTAAGCACAGTAATCTGAAAATAGTTCTTTACTTCAACACAGAGAATTATTCTTGGGTAGTCAGTAAATGAGTGTAACATTTTAAGCAGTATCGTATGATGTGAAAAACTGTAGAGGATAATCATACCAGAAGCAAAACTATCAAGTGCTTCAGCCTTTCCCTAAACATCCTATTCTAATGTTATTTATAAAACCAGCAAGGAAGGGTTAACTAAGTAAACTGTGCTCCATTTCTTCTGTCCCAGGTTCTCTGTCTGGCCTCTCATGTTGTTTAAAAACTATGTCGGCCCGTAGATTTAATATCAAGTAATGTTTGTGATTTTCAAGAAGATAAAATAATCTTGTAATAACACATTTACTTCCATCAAACATAACAGAGTTTATTTTCTTTAGAAAACACAATGCCAACTTGAATTACTTTTCACAAAGTACATTTATTTCCCTCTTTAGAAAACACTTACGGTTAAGTGTATATTTTAAACTAGAGCATTCCGGTACTCAGGCAGAAACCATTATCTCTGATTAATCTCCATATTGTATCTTCTGTAACTAAATGCGTTGACTTACAGTGACATTCAAATTTTGTTGAGAGTTATCTTTATTTGTAAAAATTATTTTTTAAAAAAGTTAACCATGTTTCTGATGTGATTTAGCCATTGTAATGCCTGAAGGCAAATGACTAAACTAGTTGATTTCTCAATGTCCCTTTCGAAGGGTTGGTAATGCCGTCTTTTAAGTCTGCCACTGAAATATAGCACAGATGCTCATCTTTATTTCTATCAGGTTAAAACTTAGTTGGGCAGCTTTGGGAGGCTGCAAAGTCCTCTCAGGAGGGTATCCAAGCACACACTACAGCAATCTGCCACCCTGTTCACACGTCACTCAGCTTTCCTCGTGTCCCTTCCCATCTCAGTTTAAATATCACTCAAATCCAACTGCAAATATATAATCAGCACTCTTAAATTATATTTATCATAAAGACAGCCAATTATATCTGTGAAATCATAGCTATAGAAAATAAATCCTCGGAGAGGCGTCTGGATGGCTCAGTTGGTTAAGAGTCGACTCTTGATCTCTGCTCAGGTCATGATCTCAAGTTTTGTGAGACTGAGCCTCACATCAGCTCTGTGCTGGCAGCATGGAGCTTGCTTTGGATTCTCTCTCTCCCTCTGTCTGTCTGTCCCCACTCATTCTTTCTCAATCTCTCTCTCAAAATCAAAAACATTAAAAAAAAAATCTTTAAAAAAAAAATCTTTAAAAAAAAAAAGAAAATAAATCCTTTGAGACCTCTATTGATTAAGAAATATAGTCAAAACAGTTTTGTTGAATTTCTATTTTAAATCTAGATTAAATATGATTTATATCCAAAACTGTAATTTAATTTGAAGGGATAAGGAAAAGATCCATTGACAAAAGCCTCAAAAATATTTTTTTACTGAGAAACAATTTTTTTAAATGTTGTTCTGTGTTTACAGAGAGAGGGGAATAGAGGGATGATAATTATTTAGTAATTATAAATCTACTAAGACAAATCTGAAAAGAACAATAGAAAATTGATTTGATAGAACCATGGGTATTTACAATTAACATTCAGTCACCTCATTCAATAAAAGAACGATAAGTATGCACAATACATCCAATATTATTCATTTAAAATTTTTTTTTTTAATGTTTGTACCTTATTTTTGAGACACAGAGAGACAGAGCATGAGTTGGGGAGGGGCAGAGAGAGAGGCAAACACAGAATCAGAAGCAGGTTCCAGGCTCTGAGCTGTCAGCACAGAGACTGACACACGGGGCAGGAACCCATGAACCATGAGATCATGACCTGAGCGGAAGTCAGACGCTCCGTCGACTGAACCACCCAGGCTCCCCTTGGACATTATTCAGTTATAAATTCATTAAATACATATGTACTGGCTGAGTATAATATAGTTGACAATGCTTGCTGCCAGGAAAACACCGAATTTCTTACAAACCGGACAGCCTAACAGAAAGCCCAGATGATTACACAGGTAAAATGTGTAAAATTGTAAAGATTGTCCTGATAAGTGTGTCATGGGAGCATGGGGCTGTCCTAGGGGCTCATAGTACAGACACAAGGTCAGGAGAGGCCTCCATGGTGAGAAGACTCACTCTCGAAGTTGAAGACCGTGTAAGAGAAGTCCAGGAAAAGGGAAGAGGGACGTGTATTCTAGAGATAGAAAATAATAAGGGAAATTGTGCAGAAACTAAGAGATACATTTTTTTTTTTTCTCACGGGTACAGCGAATGTTTACAATATACTAACAAGAAGGAGCTAGAAATTAATTCAAGACCAGATTGTTAACAAAACTTGAGGGTCATATTTATGTATTAGCACCTTATCTTATATCACAGTAGGGTGTTAAGTAGGCAGAAAGATGTTCATATCCATGTCAGAAAGGTCTCTCTCCTAAAATTGTGATGAATGAATTTGATAAGAACCAGAAAAAAGGTGAGAAGACAAATTAGAAGGTTCTGGCAGCAGTGTGTGAAGGAAATAAGAGTGAAATCCAAAGGGACAGAGTGGGGGGGAGAGATTTGAAATTTAATTAAACGCAGAAATGACAGGACTTGGTTATTCACTGAATGTTGATGATAACAGAGGAGTTGAGGATTCTACTAGCAAGAAACAAATGGATATATTGCTGCACATTAAAAAAAATGAGGGAGAGAGTGATTTTGGAGACAACTTCTAACATTGGTAATTTAATCTATGGAAGTGAATTTAATTGACCAGATGGAGTATATAAAATAAGAAGAAAGAGGACTTAGGACAGAAGCCTGAGGAATGTTATAATTTAATTACAAGTAAGAGAGAATGAGATATATAAAGTGAGAAGGGAAACATCAGTAGGGTGGTGGCATGCAAGTTAAAACCTATATTGTACCGTATGTTAACTAACTAGAATTTAAATAAAAAAAAAAATAAACAAAAAGAAAATTTCAAGAGAGGGATTCAAGTGTCAAATCTGGACACAGTAAGACAATGTAAGGATCAGAACTGTCCACGGTCAAGGTGAGTAGCAATGGCGTTAAGAGGAATTTAGTGAATGGATGATGTCCAAATCAAAATTCTGGTGAATGTAGGAATGCACAGGAAATTGAGAAAGCAAAGATAATAAATACTAACAATATACTTGAAAATAATTTGCCTATAAAAACTGGGAAATGGTGGGGGTGCCTGGGTAGCTCAGTTGGTTAAGCATCTGACTTCAGCTCAGGTCATGTTCTCGCGGTTTGTGGGTTTGAGCCGCCGTGGGTTTGAGCTGTCAGCTCAGAGCCTGGAGCCTGCTTTGGATTCTGTGTCTCCTTCTCTCTCTGCCCCTCTCCAGCTCATGCTCTATCTCTCTCTGTCTCAAAAATAAAAAAAATATAAACATTTAAAAAAATTTTTAAATGAATAATGTCCAATATATTGTGCATACTCTGGCTCTCTCTCAAAAATAAATAAATATTTAAAAAAAATTTTTTTTAAAGTGCAAATGGCACTATGGTCTATAAAAGCAAGGCACACCATCAAAGCAGGGCTGTATATGTACGCGTGTACTGATATGGAGACAAGGTAGGCAATTGGAACAAACATGGAAACCTCTTGCAATTTTCCAAATTTTATGACTAGACAACTAGAAAACATTCATTGAATGCCATATTGATTTGTGTGCTATATGTTTGTTGTATACTATATCTATTCTAGGGCTGGTGAATCAAAGCTAAACAGAGAGATAATGCATAAATACTTTGTATACTGTTTTAAAAATATGAACAGTAAGTAGAAAAACAACTAGAAACAGTGTTGTAATCTGATATTAGTAAGCACAAGAAGAAAAAGTTCAGGAAAAATGGAAAAAAAGAGGGAACCGTGTGTATAGGGCCACCTGCCAAGAACATTAATTTCTGAGGGAGGAACCAGTCAGCCTAAACAAGGATTTCAAGAAGTGGAGGGAAGGGATGTCTCAAACTTACCATCCTACTTCCTTTTTTTTTTTTTTAATTAATTAATGTATTTATTTATTTAATTTATCTAGTGGTTTCCCACAGCCTGAACTCCAGCAGAAGCAAAAAGAACCTGTTGACACTTACTGACACAGTCCATATGCAATGATTTTCTTGGACATGTTCAAGATTGTTCAAGTGTAGAGATTGGGTCTGGGGCATGAGTAGCATAAGATACCTAGCACAAAGTAGTCAATATTGGAGATACTAAGTTTGAGAAAATTATGAGACCCTAAGAGGAACTCTCTAGAATTCTCTTTTCTAGAATCTGGAAGTCAACCAGGGCATTTCAGCCAGAAACTACATCTTGTATACTGCTAATTTTTAAGAGATGACTTTACAGGTAATAATGGCCACATGTTATTGAATATTTATTGCCTTACAGGATTCGATATAACTTCAAATATTTACAAATTTATTTTAACTTCTTTGTATCACAAAAGCTCTACAATTTATGCATGAAGAAACTGAGTTTAAAAAAAAACTTCTTAAAATTCATGCAGAAAAGTGGGGCAACCAGACCTGTTTAACCCCAAAGTCTTTCTATGATCTCACTTAATCTCTTCAACACCCATGTGATAGTTAATATTATAATTCTCCCCAATTAGAAATCCAGTCATTCAGAGAAATTCTGAACAGGATGATATTTTTGTCTCTTTTTTAAACTAAAATATCTTGAGAGTTTGGCATATAATAGGAATTCCACAAGTACTTCTTGAATGAATTAAATAAATTGGCCAAGATCTTATGCCCAGCAAGCAGTGAGGCCCGGTTGCTACCTCACATTCTTTCCCTTTATGTGGCACCTAATTACCAATCCCATGATGAAACTTCTTAAAAAGTAATGGTTTTTAAAAGGATATGAATTACAGTGGAGGGATATAATGTGAAAAGAATTATATCATCTGAGCAGTCAGAGAAAATGATACATCACATATATTGAGGACAGGGAGATCTAAGCACTTATATTGTGGGAGCAGCAATGTCTTTATTAATTTAGCAATTAGTCATTGCACAGACAGCATTCCCAGCTAAATCCTCTGAAAGCAGGTGGAACTGGCATTATAAAAAAAATTTTTGTTCTTGAAGTCAAGAAATTGTGATCTGGAAATAAGTCAGCAAGAATGAAAACAAAGTTATACTGGCATTCTCTCTCTCCACTATTCCTAATGACTTAAGTTTATCTTATCTCTTTGACAACTCATAATTGTAATAATGTGAGAAAATATGAGAGTCAACTGTCATAGCTAAATTTTCCTGAGTCAGGTTTTAAGTATCAACAATCATTCTCTGAAATTTGTCAAGGTCTGGCAAATACTGTATCTTCTCTCTAATTTTTTTTTTTAATTGTCAAATATGGGCGGGAGTTTAACATTATTATCTAAAAACGTGTACTCGTGCATAAGACTGTGCCTGACATAGTGTCTGCTATCCTTTTGGTGACATACATGTATGTGATCTAGAACATATTCTCAAATGTTTTCTTAACCAAATTACCTAAAAGAGTACTTCTTAGCAAGGTCTTTCTCCCCGTCTGCTGTCTCTGCCTTTTTTATTTTTTAGAGAACTTTTCCTTGTTTGACATTATATAAAATGGATTTATTATTTGTTTATTTACTTACTGTCTTCAAACTGGAATGCAAAATCTTTGAGGGGTAAACACTTCGTCTCTTTTTTACCAGCTTCTAGGTACTCATTAAATATTTGTTATATGAATAATTACAAACCCAATTCCTTCACTAACCTTCATTAAGTCAGTTTTGTGCCATTATTTTTATTTCATTTTTTAAAAATGTTTATTTATTTTTCAGAGAGAGAGCACGAGCAGAGGAGGGATACAGAGGGGGACAGAGGATCCAAAGTGGGCTCTCTGCTGACAGTACAGAGCCCAGTGTGGGACTTAAACTCATGAACCCAGAGATCGTGACCTGAGCCAAAGATCAAGATGCTCAACTGACTGAGTCACTCAGGTGCCCTGGTTTGGTCTGTACTATGTTTATTGTGATCTAAGGCAAGATTTTAGAACATCAGGATCGAAAAGTGAATTTGAGCTTACAGTCAAAATTCACATCTTCTAAGTGAGAATTCAGTCTCCAGACTTTAGACTAAAACTTTCCCTTCTCTCCACCCCTACTATTCCCTATTGCAAATGAGATCCTTCAAAAATTGTGCAGAGAATTTACTATTAGATGTTTTTAGGCATACTTAGTGTGGATTGTGCCTACAGTCCCATCCTCCCAGTCCTATTACTGTTCCTTGTGATTGTCAAGAGACGACTGAGAATGGAGCCTGTATTATTTATCATTGACTGGGGTACATAGTGTGGTGTTGGGCATATCGATGGTGACTATGAAATTTTTCCTGAAAAAGTGAACACTGACTGCTATGTGATCATCAAACTATGAACATATAGTAAATAATAATCAATCCTCATTTATTAAGGACTCGTTATGTACTAGGCACTCAGGTGTTTTGACATGGACTGTATGACTTCAACCTCACAATAATCCTACGAGAGCTGAAATATTATTATCTTCATTTGTAAACTAGAAAGGTTGTTTTGAGAGGCTAATTAGCTACTTACTTGGTAAAATTACTCACTTAGTAAAACTAATCATATACATATCTCTTGTGCCAAAAATTCTATTGTTAAGTATATGCCAAACAATAGTGTACAGCTCTTTCTCTATATATACAACTATTCATACCATTACTTTTAGCAATAGTGCAAAAGTTTAACCAAACTTATGTTCACTATTATTAAAATAGAAAAATAACATATGATCTACTCATGGAATGGAATAGTGTATAATCATGAGAATGAATGAATTGCAACCATACACAAGAATATGGATGACTCTCAATGAAAGTTGATATTGAACAAAAGGAGCCAGATAAAAATGTGTGTCTTATAAGTCCATTCACATAAAGTACAAAACAGGTAAACATAGTCTCTGTTAGAGGTTAACATAGTGATTACTTATGGGAGGTGTAGTGACAGGATGAGGTCATGGGCCAAGTGGGTAGGGGGATCTTCTGAGATACTCATTTGCTGGATTGTACTAAGTTGACTAGATTAAACTATGTGATTAAATTTTCCATCTCCTTCTGGTATGGTTCCAAGTGAAGATTAAATAAAAGAGGAAGTTGAACACCAGCAGTTGCCATTATTCTTGGAAAGTTGTCATAGTTAGCCATGGGGATGGACAGACACAATGGTGGCTGCAGGCCCTAGACTATCTTTTCGTCCATCTACCCTACATTCAGTCATCTTTCTGACTGCTAGTCCTACTGACCAACAGAGAGTCTGGGCCCACCAACAGACACCTGGCTATCGACCCCATGGTGGGAGTTGCATCAAAGCAACAGCATCTCATAAGCCCCTTTACATTATTCCCACTCACAGTCTCATTCTGGAAGCTGCAGATGTTTCTTTTTTTTGTTGTTGTTTTGTTTTTTTTTTAATTTCCCTGCTAACTCTAAGTTATCTCTTCTGACTTGTGTCTTAGTCAGGTTCACCCTCTGACTTTTCATTCCAAACCTTCAGTTACAATGCTCCTCCCACATTTGTAAAGTATAATCTCACACTAAGTTCTTTATTTACTTATTTCTCATAGTAAGTCTACTTCCTCAAGTGAACCCTTACTGATTCATTGGTAACATTCCATTTCTTGACGTGGTTGTTTGTTACATGGGTTTGTTAACTTTCGGAAAAATTCATGAAGACCTATACTTATGGTTTTTGTAAATTTCCAATTATACTTTGTGCTTTAGCTAAATGTTTACTTATAAAACTGCTTCCAGAAATGAGAAGGGCATTTATCCTAGATAGAATTCAAGTTTATTGTCACAACAGAGAAGCATAAACTTCTCTGCTGAGAATGTATATTCTTCCAAAGGAATAACACTGTTTACCTTTTCGTGTAAGACATCCCTGTATCATTTATCAAAAATTCTAATGTAAGAAATTATTGTGTAGTATTGCCTACTGTGGTTATTTCAAATCTCATTAAATGCCTTCTGCAATGTTAACTGTAGAAGCTTTCCTTCAGTTCCAAAAATGTACTGCCTGAAAGTATTAGGTACTTTAAAAACTCAGGTACATTCATGAGTTACCATCTAATGATAAAACTGACCTTATTGGACACCTGATGTAATTTAGAATCCCAGTATGTTCACCTAGCAATTTACTAAATGGCAAGGAAATACAAATATGAAGCAAGAAGTGTTCTTTGAATAATAGTTATTGAACGAAGGGAAAGTTCAGAGTGGACATCTATTGTATACAGGTATGGAAGGCTGAATAATGGCCTGGAAGGAAATTTGGGTTCTAATCCTTATAACCCGTGTGTATTGCCTTGCATAGAGAAATTGACTTTGATATGCATTAAGATATGATTACGGTATCTTATGATTATGAGATATGATTGAGTTAAGGAGACAAAATATGGGTAAGTCTTAAATGCAATGATGGAGTCAGAGGGAGATTTGACAGACAAAGAGAAGAGAAGAAAGCAATGTAATAATGGAAGCAGGGGCAGAGAAGGCAACGCTGTGAAGGGCCATGAACCAATGAAACAAAGTTAGTCTCCTGAAGCTGGAAAAGACAAGAAAATTATTCTTACCTAGAGTTTCCTAAGGGAGCACGAGCACGATTCTTCTGACACCTTGATTTGGGCCCAGTGAAGCCCACTTCAGATTTCTGGTGTCCCATATGATAAGAGAAATAATTTGTATTGTTTTAATCCATGCAGTTTGTGGTAATTTATTAAAGTAAGCATGGGAAGCTAATGCAAAAGTAGATGGAAGGCCTCAAGGACTTAAACACTTACATGCATGAGGAATAAGTGCACCTTTTAGAAAGGGAGGGCAAGAAGGAAAAATAAACTCAAACAAATAATGGTACTTCACACTCTACCAACTTAAACAGAGATGGGATCCAAAAACATGATGAGATTTTATGTTATGTTATGTTATGTTATGTTATTTTATTTTATTTTATTTTTGAGATAGAGAATGAGCAGGGAAGGGGCAGAGAGAGAGGAAGACACAGAATTTGAAACAGGCTGCAGGCTCTGAGCTGTCAGCACAGAGCCCGACGCGGGGCTCAAACCCATGAACTATGAGATCATGACTTGAGCCGAAGGTGGACGCTTAACCGATTGAGCTACCCAGGTGCTCCCAAAAACATGATGAGATTTTAACTCTGTAGAATTAGTAGTCTCCAATGATTACATTCTCCATGAGTCCAGATCACCTTGGTCATAGGTTACTTCTCTTACCAATGACCCTGATATTATAAGAAAGTAATATTTATCTAATTTAACTAAGCCGTGAGTGGATATAAGGCCACATTTGGCATAGTAATTTTCTATGGAAGGAAGTTCTAAGGTGAAATTTGCTAATTATTTGAATCACTGAACAAGACTAAGGTGAATGCGAGAAATATTTTAAGATGGTCTGTACTTATAAATTTGATGTGTGTAAATATCTATCTATGCTCACTCAAAGAACCAGGTTTGAGACTATGCACTTTATCTTAGAGATATTGTTGTAAACCTCGAGAGGTTTGTTCTGAAAATTATTCGCATTGTTAGGTGATTCCTATAAGCCATTCCACACATCTCTAAAGTTACACAACTTGTATTAGTTACCAGTGATTGTTAGAATATTCTCATTTTTTTATACCTTCCTTAAGAGTTTCTTCCCTGGATTTTTGCTATGCTGCCCGTTTTCTGGTCTCTGATTTTTATTTATTTGTATTTACGTACTTGAATCAGTCTTCAAAACGATTCACCTCATTCATTTTTTTCTGATTCACACTGAATGCTTGCTAGGACTGCCACATGGATTTAGTCTCTGAAATATGGCCTCAGGCCACTGGGGTGCAGGAAAGGGTTAACTCAGCGGGACTACGTTGGCCTCCCTCTGTACTCCCCAGAAAGGCTTATTTTAAAGACTACAACTGAGCTCTTAGAATGTTCTGTCTCATAAGGTTGTTTGTGTATGCCTGAGGCCTTGTGACATACTGTACCAGTTTATCCAAATACTTTACACTAATAATGTTATTTATGGTGAACACCTGCTTTCAATCTGGGGGTCTAGGGCTTCAGTAACTGAAGTCAGTCACACAGGCACTGTAAGACGCCATGATTGTGACTGACCCCAATAAATTCTGGAAAACCAGGCTCAGTGGAACTTCCCTAGTTGGCAACTCTTTGCACTTGTTACCACACATCATTGCTGGAGGAATTAAGCTCCTTCGGTTGGTTACTCTACTGGGAGGGACACATAGAAGCTTACGCCTGGTTTCCTTTGGACTTTGCCCCACGAACCTTTCCCTTTGCTGGTTTTCTCTGTCTTGTCTCACTGAAGTAAACTGTAACTGCGAATATAAAAAAATGGTTGCGTTCTGGCGTCCTTGTGATTGACTTCAATCAAGATTGAAGGTAGTGTTAGGAACCCCTACGATAGCCTTTTTTCCAGATCTATGTCAACAAAGGTTTTTCTCCCACACTCCCATGGATGGTGCTACAACACCATGCTTGCTGTTTTCCCAACAAAGTACTGAACAGAATGTGGTTAGAGCAAAGAAAAAAAAAAGATTGAGCAGAAAGTGATTTAATGATAGGAGAAAGAAAACCTGTAAATGATCCTTGTACCTCTCTTAATATCTTTCATTGATTTTACATCATTCTGTAACTGAGAAAAAGCTCATACGAGGAAAGAATAAGTCAGCTGTGACTTTTTGTGTGTCTACTTAAGTTTGAATTCGATTCTTATTTTTATTCCATGGTTTCTTTGTAATAATTGTGTTAGCCTAGTGCCCTTTTTGTGAAGATAAGTTAAAATAAGATGATATAATCTGTAAATGTTCCTTATGAAGCGTAGGTAAAGATATCTTAATAGGTAGGATGTGCATAGTTGAATGAAGGCCTCACACTCGATCTCCAAAAGTATGAGCTATTTGTGGCTAAATTTTGCACCCTTCCCCGCCAAAATGATGTTTTGAAGTCTTAACCCTCGTTATCTCAGAATGTGACTGCATTTGGAGAAAGGGGTCTTTAAAGAGTAATTAAGGTTTCCTGAGGTCAGTAGGGTGGGCCTACTCCAATCTGATTTGGGTCCTTATCACAGGAGATTAGGACACATTCTGAGGAAAAGCCATGTAAGAAAACAAAACAAAACAAAACAAAACAAAACAAAACAAAAACAAAACAAAAAAACAAAAACAAAACCAAAAACCCTGACTCTATCATGGCTTTGATCTTGCACTTCTATCCTCCAGAATCGTGAAAAAATTAAGTTTTGTTGTTTAGCCATTCAGTCTGATTTTTATTGTGGCAGCCTTGGAAACTAATAAACCCTCCAAATTGTAAAACTACCGATGGACCTTTGGAATGAATTTCAAATGAGCTATAATTCTTTTTAAATAATTTTCTGATATACACAATGAAGGTGCCATTACCAGTCTGATATTACATATTAAATATTGCAAAGCAATGTATTTCTTATCCTTTAAGAAAAAAATGATGTTTCTCTTCTAGAGCTTTTTATAATCCAGATTTATCTATCAGTGATTCCTGACCTACAGGCCATTGCCCAGGTGACTGATGATTGAATACGGTGAATTTTTGAATTCATTTGTATATCAAACAATAACTCTACGGTGAATAACTAATACCTATGTAGATCAATATTGTAAACTTTCAGATGTATGTAGATGATATTCTGAATTCAAGAGACAAAATCATTTCTAAGTATTTCTGAATGCATTGTAGTGCTATGTCATTAATCAATGAATTCTAAGAGAAAAGTCATATAGGAGTCTACATGTTTTTCATGTTATAAAAATAACCATACTAAGCATAAAGAATCCACATAAGGATATCATCTTCAATTTTAAGTAAGGCTGGAAAATGTATATTTTTTCTTAGGCAAAATAGCACAGGGCATGACCCAGAATCGTAGAAGAAATAGGTATCTTCCGTATTACTGATTTTAAAATCTTTATTTTGCAGATGAAGGGGGAAAAAAAAGCCAGAAGACTTTTATTGTTTCTCAGAGTAAAAGATTTAATTATTACTTAACTGAGATAATGCCTAGGTCATTCAATCCAGCAAAGGCAACATAGAATAATTTTTGGTGACCTCTGAAGTGGGCTTAAATATGTTCAAATTCCAGCTTTATAACTCACTAGCTGTGTGATATTGAGAAAATTAAACTGACATCTACATCTCAATTTTCAAACCTATAAAAATGAGGATTATGAGCTTCCCCTCATAGAACCATTCAGAATGAAAGGAGAAAAGCATGCAAAGTGTTCGGCATAGGGTCTACTAAAACACAATGAGCAAGGATTGGCCTGCCACAATTTTCTAGCATTAAGCTGACTTTTCTCTAGAAGCCCTGTTGCTGCCCGCACTCACCCAGTCCCTTCCTCACTGATTACGGAAGAAAGACTCAGTGATACTGAGGATGTTCTTTAGACTTAGTGAAGGAAAAGTCAGCTCCCCGGCAGGGAGAAAGTCAACTTAAACCCTGCTAATTTCTCTGAAACTAAGTACTTGGATTTATAGTTATAGGATCATTCCTTTCTGCAATGCACTTCAATGACTCTTGGGAAATTCCTAATTTTTTACTGAACTCAAAGTCTTTCATGAAGTCAAAACTTGACAATTGAAAAGTATTTTGGCATTGACTTCAAAATATCTCTCTGTGCCTTTATTCTAACAATGCCTTGTGATTTTTTTTCTTTTCTTCTTTCTTTTTTGAAAACACACCTGGTAAATATCAAAGAGAAAGAATTAATGTGTATAAACCTCTTTAAAAAAAAAAAAAGCACTGATCTTTGCCATCTTTAAATGAACCTAATACTGTTGAGAGAGAGGATAATGTCACCAGGTTAACAGTTTAATTTATGAGGGGACATATGCGATTGTATATTGCAAAGGATGCTGTGCTTGCTCTAATCTTCAACTAAATCAACACAGAATGATATGGAAATCAACTCTTTCAAAACGATCAGGCACATTATTACCCAATCCATCAGACCCAAAACATTTCTTTATTCATTCTCACTCTGAATATTCAGCAGAATACTTTAAACGACTAATAATCAGTTACTTGTTAGTATATTTGTAATTCTTTTCTTTCATTTTACACTGGTGTATTTTGCCATATTTGATTGTTTCTACCTTTCCTCACTCCCCCCAAAATATTTTGGAATAAAAAAATTTACTTTTCAGTGTTCTTATGACATTTCCAATTACAGACTATTGTCATTTGTGAGAACAATGGCTGGTAAATTCATAAAACAAGATAGAAGCCCATAAATTGAATAAGATCTTTAAGCACATTATTTCAAATGTGTATTACAGAACATTTGAGTGTAAAACTAAACTGAGTACAGCGACAAATGATATATTTTTTAAAGAAAGCAATGCAAACTAGTAATGTAGTAAATGTTCTTTTCTTCTTTCTTTCCTTCTTTCTCTCTTTCCTTCCTTCCTCCCTCCCTCCTTCCCACCCTCTTTCCCTACTTCCTTTCTTCCTCTCTCTTTTCTTTTTTTCTTTTTTTTTTCTTTATTTCTTTCCATCTACTTTTATAAGGAGGAAATTTTATCATAACAGTAGTGCAGATGCTAAGAAAAATTATCCAAAACTTGAAAATAAAAGAAAGCCTGCATGATTTTCAGCCTCATCTTGGAACATTATTCATTGTCCAAAAGGCCCAACCAGAATAATTAATGTTCCAGGAAGAATGTATATTTGTTTGACCTACTGTTTCCTATTAATCAGAGCCCCCAAATTCTGTGAACTTACATGTTAACATGTAGACACAAATTACTTCTGTTCAGTAGGAAAGACACCCAATAGGTTATAATTTTATTTCCCTTTAGTACCTTAATTCATTTTCTATCTAATTTAGTAAACTTATTTCACCATTTTCTAAAGTGTCTACTCACCCTTGAGTTCTGTCTCTGTATCATTCTGTTGTTTCTTTCATTAATGAGTTTAATCTTTGACATATGTTCACTTTATGTTAGGAAGTATGTGATAAACACTTTGAAAATGATACATTTATTATTCCTATTTTTATTATGAATAGTTTGAATTCAAACTTCAAATTATAATTATAGCTTGAAAATTTGATGTTTTGTTAAGGAAAACAATAATCATTTATAAAGTAAGGTAATTCCTATCACTAAAGAAGAAAACCAGTAAAAAGAGAGTAAGGGTCTGCTTATATCAAAAGAATCCTAGGGCATCTGGGTGGCTCAGTCAGTTAAGTATCCAACTCTTGACTTCGGCTCAGGTCACGATCTCATGGTTTGCGAGATAGAGCCCTCTGTTGGGCTCCATGCTGACAGCAAGGAGCTTGCTTAGGATTCTCTCTCTCCCTCTCTCTTTGCCCCTCCCCTGCTCATGCTCTCTCTCTTTCAAAAGAAATAAATAAACTTAAAAAAAAGAATCCACTGTAATTGAGATAGACTATCTTCCTTTGCAGCTTTATATTTGCAAAGCACCAAGCATCCTAAAATTGTCTTTAAATAGCTCCATCAACTTTAGATGTAGCATCATCTAAATTCTTTCTTGAGAATTTTCAGAGTTTTCTAATTTAACTTATTTTCTTCCTTTTAAGAGAAAGCTACCCTTGGTAACTCCTTGGTATAAAGCAATTCTCCTGACCCTTCCAGTGGCAGCTAATGGTAGAAGTAAGTAAGTAAGTAAGTACAGTAAATATGTCCCTTCAGAAGGGGCAGAAAGAGGGAAAAAAAGAGGACAAAAGTCCTATCAAGAATTGGTGGCATTTGTCTTTTGGGAACTCTGAATCTTCTGAAGAACTTCTCTCAGAAGTGGTGTGAGAGAGTCCATCACTGAAGAACAATGAAGAAGGTGGTCAGGAAGGTAATCAAGATGATCTTTCGTGGTTCACAATTCTCTTTAGAGACCTCCCTGTTTTCAATTTCATCCGTCACACGGAGGTTACCTAAGTTAAGTGGAAGCTTGACCACAAAGGAATATTTTTATCCAAAAATATTTGCTTTAGTTGGGTTTTCTCCAGCATTTGCTCCAGTGCTTGGTCCAATTTCAGTCACTATGGGGAAGAGTATGGACACATCAAAGTGAAAGAAAATGGGTCCAGGAAAAAGTGTTTCAGGAGACGTTTTTGGATTTGGTTTAACTTTTTGTTTGTTCTTGGTTTTTAGCTCATTAGAGAGAAGTTTGAGAAATCATTCCTGTCAGCAAGTTATTGCTAAAGTAATTGGTAAACTTATTTTGAATAGTAAGTTATTTGTCCTTATATCAACAAAGCAGCACTCAAGAATTTGTGTGGAAAGAGGCATTCTTACAGATTCATGTCGTTCAGATCTGAAGTGGCATTTGACATTTGCAGGCAATGGGTGTCACTTCCTATTTCTTCAAAGGAAGAAACAGATTGAAAAAGTACAGTAACCTATACAAGGCCACACAGTCGGTAAAGAGGCGGAGAAGGGGCTGCATATTACAGGCAAAGAACACTTTGCTGAAGTAGGAGAAGCCTGAACGCCAGAGCTCATTCTGCCTTGAAAGTTCCTTTTCTCACATACCAGCAATGACATCAAGACAACTACTTCGACTCTGTTTATTCTGCAAAGCCAGATCTGGCCAAAGGTTACCTCTCAATCTTGGTACTGAATATTTTCAAGTTCAACAATTCTGACTGCTACTGAAAGAGGAACAAAGCACTTCCAAGGATCCTAACTATGATTGGTTTCATTTGATGCCTTTGGAATAGACTTCGGGTATATTTGTCATATTTATGTGTCCCACAGGGCTTGGTATGAGGTTCAGTTGAGGTGTGCATTAGTAACTAAAATTAATTTCCCTGTTCTACTCTGTGACAGCAATTTCAAAGTACTTTAAATTCCAAGACATGTTCATCAACTATAAGTAATTACTAATAAGTGACAAGCAAATATTTTATTTTGTGTCCGTAATTAGTAATTGTGGAGTAATATATTTCCTAGAGTGTAGGATGATAAAAACAAATAGTTTAAATCATTTTACGATTACTTTTGTTTGTTTCAAATGAAAATTATAAATAAGAATTGAAAAATTATAGTGTGCAATACAACTAAATAGATGTTTCCACGAATTATGCCATTTTAATTGAAAATCAGAAAACCTGCATTCGATTTCACCAAGCTACACAATACTACCACATCCCTCAATAGATTTGAACAGTGTTATGCTTTACTATTGCATTTCACTTCTTTGAATCCAAGTAATCAGAATCTTGTTTTGAAAACAAGCCATTTGTTACTTGGTATGTGGCTATTTATTACTTTTCAGTTATGTTTTGCAGCCATGTAATAGAAATGGCAGTGAGCAGATCATTTCTCTAGCAATCTGAGAATGAATAATAATGCCATTGAAACAAGAGTGGCAGAATGAACAATTAATGATTTTCAAAAGTATGCTAGTAAATCTGTTCTCGAAATGGAGACATATCTATGACTGCATCTGATATATTTCTATTTGTTTTCCATGTTTTCCCAAAAGACATCTGCCAAGCAAGCATAAAGACACCAGAGATGTGGGAAGAAGTTTAAGTGGACCGATTTTCTCATCTTTCTTACATAGGTGTCAATATTTGAATTTAATTTGAAAAATCTAGAATAGGAAGGTTAGTTATATTATGGAAGTAATGCTGACGGGCAGAGACAGGACTGATAATAATATAATAACAATTGGAGAAAGCAGGAATGAAGGGGGGGGAAGGTAGATGCTGATGATGCACCCAAAAAGTCAAGGCTAGATCATGACTTTTAATGGCAGAAATCCATGGTATAGATGCTTCACTGTCTTTGAAGAAATTACTTTACCTGTTTGCTCCTCAGTCTCTCCTTTATAAACTGAGGAAAATAACAACAATGAAATACAATGTTTGGGATTACCAAACTCTTACCACACTTTCATTGCTTTTGAAGATTTTTGTGAGGCTTGAAATTCTGCATATATTTTAATGTTTTATGCATATTTAATTCCCTCAGGGCATTTCTTGTTTTGCAGAAACCATATTTGTTTGTATTTATATTTACTTATATCTCTATATCTATATTTCCATTTATAATTCTGTATTTGTACATATCTATATTTTCTGTTTATAGCTCTATAGTTAAAGCATGTGATAATTTAAAAATATTTATGTTAAAATTTTTAATAACATTAACATTATTTTAATTTTTTCAATCCTTTCCAGGTATATTAGATAAAGCCTGGTGCCTCTAAATGAATGATTAATGGCCATTTGTCCAGTATTCAGCTAAAAAATGATATAATTCCTAGAACCTGAGACCTAAAATGATGCCAATTCCTTGGTAACAAATACTTTTTTCATGGCAGGTGGTTTACAATCTTCATTTTCATGGATTGAGAGAAGACCTCATTGAGTTGTAAGCTAATTAATCAATGAAGATAATTTTTGACAATAGCACAGACCTATTTTAATATTTAGCACATACCTCAGAAAGATTTCTAAAAAGAGTGAATTTGATAAAGGAAAACTTCTATCCCTTCTATTTATTTCTATGAATACTAACTCTCAGTTGATAGCATTTATAAAATGATTAATAGGGGTAGGATTTATGCAGAAACATAACACTTTTTAGCATTGTTATTTTAACCGATGGATACAAAGACTAATAGGAAAAAAAGATCGTTTATCTCATTAAGAAATATGGTTCCAATTAATTTTTTATATTTAATAAATGCTAATCATTTTTCATTTATTTGTGTTTAATCAAGCATGTACTAAAAACAGTTATAATAAATCTCAGAAAAATTTTCTTTTACACTTCAGTCCCACAGTCACAGAAAAAGAAAAAAAAATTTTTTTCATGTATTTTTTTATTTTTATTTATTTATTTATTTTAACGTTTATTTTTGAGAGAGAGAGAGACAGAGCATGAATGGGGGAGGGTCAGAGAGAGGGAGACAGAATCTGAAACAGGCTCCGGGCTCTGAGCTGTCAGCACAGGGGCCGGATGCGGGGCTTGAACTCACGGACCGCGAGATTGTGACCTGAGCCGAAGTCAGCGCTCAACCGACTGAGCCACCCAGGCGCCCCTATTTTTTTAAAGTTCATATATTTATTTTAAGAAAGAGAGAGAGCAGGGGAGGGGCAGAGAGAGAACGAGAGAGAGAATCCCAAGCAGGCTCTGTGCTGTCAGCACAGAAACTGACACGGGGCTCGATCTCATGAATCATGAGATCATGATCTGGACAGAAATTAAGAGCCTGCTGTCTAACCCACTGAGCCAGCCAGGCACCCTACTATTTCTTAAAAATATTTTATGTAATAAAATTATAATAGAATGATGAAGAAAATATTTTACATCTAAAAATGTCAGAAAAGAAGTATCTATCTATTATTTATCTGTCATCTGTATTTTCTCTCTCTCACTTATTGGTTCTGTGTCTCTGGAGACCTCTAATACAAAATCCTTATTAGATATGTGATGTGCAATGGTCTTTCCTATTCTGTAGGTTTTATTTTTCTTGATAATGCCTTTTGATGAACCAAAGTTTTTAATTTTAATGAAATCTAATTTATCTGTTTTTTTGTTGATGAGGATTGTACTTTTGGTGTTACATCTCAAAATTCATTGCCAAAAACAAGGTCATAAAGATTTCTATATGTTTTCTTCTAAGAGTTCTATGTATTTAACTGTTATATTTGAATTGTTGATCCATTTTGAGTTACATTTTTGGAGGAATAAAATAGGATTCCTTCTTCTTCTTCTTCTTCTTCTTCTTCTTCTTCTTCTTCTTCTGTACGTGGATATTCAGTTGTCCTACCACCATTTGTTGAAAGCACTATTTTTTCCTAACTGAATGGTCATAGCACCCTTGTTGAAATCAATTAGCTATAAATGTATGTGCTTATTTATGGACTCAGTTCTATTCCTTTGGCCTATATGTCTATCCTTACCTTTGTAGCTTTTGCAAAACACACAAACAAACAAAGTCATTGCAATGTTGATAGAAATGGTATTGATCTGTAGAATTCTTTGGGTAGTATTGCCATCTTAAAAATAGTAAATCTTCCAATCCATGAATGTGTGATGTATTTCCATTTATTTAGGTGTTCTTTAATTTCTTTCACCAATGTTTGTAGTTTTTTAGTCTCTCACCTATCTTTATATCTTACTTTTTCAATTCCTTGAACTTCATTTTTATCTACTTTTTATGCCTATCATTCATCTGAGTCACAACCTTTACCCCCAAGTTTTTCTTCTTATTTAATGAAACAAATAATGTTTCATTTAGTATCATATGAAAACAATAAAAAACCATAATTATATTTTTAATATATAGCCCTCCCAACTTAAGGAAAATTCAGAAAAAATTCAGAAAAGGCAAGTGTTCATAATTCTAAGTGAAACACACTTGAAGTGTAGCAAGTGTTCAATAAATATTTTTGAAAAGGTGAGTGATTTCATGAATTTCCAAATCATAATACAATGTTTTTATGGTTAAAATTCTTTCTGGGCTTTCTCCATGAAATTACTTCAATACCTTCAATTATGGCTGAGGATATATTTTATTAAGCTTTGTCTCATTTAAAAACACATTTCTGGGGCGCCTTGGGTGGCTCAGTTGGTTAAGCCTGGGATTCTTTTTTTTTTTTTTTAATGTTTATCTTTATTTTTGAGACAGAGAGAGACAGAGCATGAGCGGGGGAGAGGCAGGGAGAGAGAGACACACAAAATCTGAAGCAGGTTAAGCCTGGGATTCTTGAATTTGGCTCAGGACATTATCTCAGGGAATTCAAGCCCCATGGTGTCAGATTCTGTGATGACTTGTGAAGCCTGCTTGGGATTCTCTGTCTCCCTTTTTCTTTGCCCCTTCCCCCACTTGTGATTCTCTCTCTCTCTCTCTCTCTCAAAAATAAATAAGTAAACATTAAAACACATACACACACACTCATATTTCTTTCGAGCGTCTGGATGGCTCAGTTGGTTGAGTTCCAGACTCTTGATTTCAGCTCAGTTCATAATCTCAAGGTCATAAGATCCAGCCACATATCAGACTCTACACTGAGCATGCAGCCTTCCTGGGATTCTCTCTCTCCCACTCTCTGCTCCTCTCTCCTGCTTGCACACACACTCTCTCTCTAAAATAAAATAATAAGAATAATAAACAAAAAATAAAAACACATCTCTTCATATTTCTGCACAATATTCATTATTATATTTTGAAGTACAGCATCATATAATGATTTTTAAGACCCATTCATTTAGGGTTACCAAAGTGTAGGGCCTTAGGATTATGTAGAGCAAGGTAGAAACATATTTAACTAAAATAATCTAACATATAAGCACATTTCATTTATAATTTTTTAAAAAATTTTTAATGTTTTTTTAATTTGTTTTTGAGACAGAGAGAGACAGAGCATGAGCAGGGGAGGGGCAGAGAGAGAGCGAGACACAGAATCTGAAGCAGGCTCCCGGTTCTGAGGTGTCAGCACAGAGTCCAACGCGGGGCTCAAACTCACAAACCACAAGATCATGACCTGAGCCGAACGCTCAACTAACTGAGCCACCCAGGTGCCCCTCGTTTATAATTTTAAGATAAAATCTTACATAAGGATTTTCTTGGAGGAAATTTCAATGAAGATTTTTTATTTTATTTTTATTATTATCATTACTTTTTGTTTTTGTTTTTGTTTTTTTGTTTAGAAAGAGAGTGTGAGTTGGGGAGAAGAGCTGAGGGAAAGAGAGAGAATCTTAAGCAGGCTCCACGCTCAGTGCAGAGCCTGATGCAGGGTTAATCCCACGACTCTAGGATCATGACCTGAGCTGAAATCAAGAGCCAGACACTCAACGGACTGAGCCACCCAGGTGCCCCTCAATGAAAGTTTTATGAAATTCAACCCCTCCCGGGAAATATTCTTTCCTATGACTATACTAAGGCAAGTAATGATAGTGACAGCTAGAAAGAATTTAATTTTGATCCAGAGTTGCCCGGGGATTTGTCTTGGTTTTGAAAATTCAGAGTTATGAATCATCACATATTAGCAGAATTGGAATCTGCCAAAGGGATGCAGGAAATCTTATTAATATTCTAAATCAATTAGTTGATATAAATAGAAAAAAAAAATAACAAAGGTATTATAAAACTATCTGGCTTAGCCTAAGAATTTGCCAATGAGAAAATAATGCCATATAATGAAGTAAGAAGACTGAAATATTTTTCTGATCCTTTGCATTTATTTTTCTATCTGCTTTCATATTACAGGCAGAGACACTGTTCATTATAAATTATATTATTTAAAAACATATTAATATATATTAATTTTTTTATTCTACATTACTGACAATAAGGAATGATAATCTTTGAAATTTTTTTACACAATGCTAAAATTAATATTTTTGTCATATAAATTTTTTCTGCTGAATTTTTGCTTAGGAGACATTTTTATAAAATAGTTAGTGGGTCAAAGGATAGTAAACCTTTTATGATTATTAAATTAATTTATAAATTAATTTTTAATTTATAAAGAATGGGTTCTAATGGTTATCAAGTTTTTACATGATTTTAAAATTCAGGGTTAGCAAATTAATGTTTCAATGTTGTTTAAGATGATTTTTATTCATGTTCAAGGTCTTTATGTATTATTTCAATTTCAAGTGTATTCCTTAGTAATAATCTTGATCCTTTTTGTCATTTGGATAAGAGATTTTTAAACATGTTTAATGGTTTAATATAAAATAGTAAAAGGATTTTAATAACTAAGAATTTTAAGTCCTTTACTATTAACTTACAAGATTAATAGCAACTATCCCAGCATTTTGACAATATAGAGAAACAAAAAGTAGCAAGTCTATCAAACTCTATAAACACCTTTCTTCATCATTAGATGATTCCTTTCCTTTTTGGGCAACGATAAGATAGAGACTAGCTATCTTTTTCCATGTATTTATAAATATTTTCTTAACACATAATGTTCTTTTTTATATGTTCTTTATGTTAAAGAATTTTTTTAATTTTATTTTTTAATGTTTATTTTTGAGAGAGAGAGAGAGAGAGAGCATGAGCAGGGGAGGGGCAGAGAGAGGGAGACACAGAATCTGAAACAGGCTCCAGGCTCTGAGCTGTCAGCACAGAGCCTGACACGGGGCTCGAACTCATGAGCTGTGAGATTATGACCTGAGCTGAAGTTGGACACTCAACCGACTGAGCCACCCAGGTGCCCCATTTTTTTTTAAAGGCTTTTTCTTTTCTTTGTCATATTCATTACTTCTCAAATGAGGAGGATATGATTCTTTTTATATATCGTTCATATTCTAAATTTTATTAAGTTTATTTATTTATTTTGAGAGGGAGAAAGAGAGCACCGTGGGGTATGGGCTCCGTATCATCAACACAGAGCCCGATGCAGGGTTCAAACCCATGAACCGTGAGATTATGACCTGAGCCGAGATCAAGAGTTGGACACTTAACAGAGCCACCCAGGCCCCTAAATATCTTTCATATTCTGGTTTCCACTAGTTTTTACAAATGTGTACATTTTTAATTTGTAGACACTAATCTTGTTAAAAAAATTTCAGACTAGTAACTTTCGTTTTTTAACTGTGAAGAGAAGCTAAAGTGAGATAAATTTTAGCAGCGTTTTAGTATCCAATAGTAAGTGTGCATATATGTGTGTATGTGTTCAAACTTTTCAGATTTATTCCACATAGTTATTAAGCTTAGCTTATATCAACACTGACTGTGGTAGAGTTCTTTTGTGTTTTGATTAAATCGCTAAGTGCATATGAATTAGTGAGAACAATGTAGTTGAGAGATGAAACGCTGTCTGATACAGCTCTGTGCACAGAAACTGCCCTTGAACCTACCCGACTCGCTATCGTCACTTCCCCAAGAATTGGTGAACAATCATTTGTCTGATTTCTACAAATGATAGCAAAATATACTAAGAAATCCTAATAATTACTCCCAGGGATCCAAGGAAAAGTGGTGCAAGTCCCAACATTGCTTTGCTTGCTGCCTTTTCAGTGCTGTTTATTGTTGACACGTCTTCATTTAGAAGTTAAACAATTATCATGATGAACCTGAATATATATTCAACTTTCCTTCAAACAAAATTGTTAAGTGGAGAAATTATTTTTACAGATGTTACTGAGTGTTTTCATCTCTTTAATTCAAGCATACACACACACACACACACACACATATATATATATATATATATATATATATATATATATATATATATTTCCCCCCTATAATACTGACCACTTAAAAAACTATACTGTATTGGGGCACCTGGGTAGCTCAGTCAGTTAAGCGTCCTACTCTGGGTTTCAGTTTAGGTCATGGTGTCACTGTTCATGAGTTCAAGCCCCACATTGGGTTCTGTGCTGATGGTGCAAAGCTTGCTTGGGATTCTCTCTCTCTCTCTCTCTCTCTCTCTGCCTCTTCTGCTCTCTCTCTCTCTCAAAATAATAAGATAAAATAAAATAAAAGGCAACAATTAAAAAATAAAACTACCCTGTATTCCTGTGGCAGGAGGCATCTCCTAGTCAACATATTTATAAATTTTGATGTATAAATTCTACCTCTAGAAACATATCCTTAAAAATATAAGTGGGGGGCACCTGGGTGGCTCAGTTGGTTAAGCGGCCGACTTCGGCTCAGGTCATGATCTCACGGTCTGTGAGTTCGAGCCCCGCATCGGGGTCTGTGCTGACAGCTCAGAGCCTGGAGCCTGTTTCAGATTCTGTGTCTCCCTCTCTCTGACCTTCCCCCGTTCATGCTCTCTCTCTGTCTCAAAAATAAATAAACATTAAAAAAAATTAAAAAAAAATATAAGTGGACATGCATAATACATGATTTTATTTTATATATTGTTTATATTAGTAAAAAAATTAAGAACCACATAAACATATAACAATAATAGGTCAAGTGATTTAAAGAAAAAATATGTGAAGATTAAAAATGCCATGCATCTTTGTTTAGCATGCATTACTGTTCATAATGTATTGGTATATAAATAAAGAAGTTTACAGACAATATGTAGAAGCAAACCACTTTTGTAATATATTACACAGGTATATGATATACATATTTTTATAAATGTATAAAGATACCTATTTATTTTTTTCTCATGTTTGGGTTATAGTAATTCAAATTATTGTATTTTCCTTTGGGCTATACTAATTTTTCATTTATCTGTAATGACTATACAGTGTACATTAAAAAGAATGTAACATACAATTTTTTCCTTTAGCATGCTATAAATAGGTCAGTGTTCTTGCATTATGTAATATAATGGAGTTGTAACACTTAGACACACTTAAGGAACCAAAGGGTATGTTGGTACATCAACGTTAAGGATAAAAAATAAAATACAAAAACATAAATAATTTTATGCAAAGATAAATTAATGGCACAATTTTAGTTTAGATAGCATACCAGGAGCACGACTTCCACTCTGAATGATGTTTTATGATATAAATGGACACAGGTCACCCAAAACTTGTTCAGAGTAATAAAGAAAAGCATTTCTGAGAAGTTTCTAATAGGCATTCAATTTTTCATTCAAATCTTATTCATACAATTAGCCATAGAGGTAGAAATTAGCCTGCAAATAATTGTACTTGTAATGGCTTCTTGAGTAATAAAGTTGTTACCTGTTCCCTAAAATGAAGGGACTCCTCTCCAGACATATGTGCAAGTACCTCATTACGAGCTCCATTATTTTCAGCAAGTGCAAAAGATTTTGGGATCAAAATGGCGAATGTGTAAAGGGCAAATGTTAATAATGTGCTCATTCTAGTGAACTACTGCTGTTGCATTACAAAGTATCCAAACTTAGAGTCTCAACTGATAACCAATTACTAAATATTATAATTGCATAGTTCAGGAATTTTCCAGGAATCAGCTGTCCGATCCTCCAACTCTCCATGGCATTGATAGTGCTTATGTTGTTGTATCTATATTGTGGATCAGCTGACCGTGCTTTACTTGCATACCTGGCACCTTAGTGGAGATGGCTAAATAATGGCACTCACCTGGAACCAGCGACCAAAGCTTCGGCACGGTGGCATCAGAGCAATTGGACTTCTCCTCCTGGTGATCCACAAAGTCAAGATGGACTGTCCCAGAGGACAAAGCAGGAGCGGTGGATACTTTGGGTCAGTTTTGAAAGGTACTCAGCATCACTTCTGTAATTTTTTGGTTAAAGTAGTTATAAGCCTTCCCAGATTTAAGAGGAGGGAGGAGTGTCAAAGAATTTGTAGCCATGTCTAAAATAGCATAAGGGCCTAAGAAAGAAAAATGGGAGATACAATAGAAGACACGTGATTGCGTAAATGAAGTAGAGTTTATCGCTGATTGAATGCCAACACTGGAAATGGGATAAATTACTTGTAAAAAAAAACATGTATGATATTTTTATCATATGGAAAATATAGGTATAGGAACAACAAACTACAGAGTAGCAAAATATCTTGTTTAAAATGTCAGAGGTGCTTCTCTAAGTTTTTAATATTTTTATTAAGTGCAATAGCCACAATTTATAGATCATGGGCTCTGTGCCAGGCACTGTATTAAATGCTCTGAATTTATTATCACTTTTAATTCATGAAACAATGCAATAGGGATACTACTTTTTACGTCTGCTTCATAGTTTATAAAACTGACATGTGGAAAGGTTAAGTAACACATCAAAGATCACATAAGTTGTTATCAGGAACAAGCACCATACATTCCTACATTATCAGACTCCAAAACACATGGCTTTAACTACTACATTTTACTGCCTTTAATTACTTTGAAGGATGATTCTTTCTTTTTTTAATTTTAATACTTATTTATTTTTGAGACAGAGACAAGAGACAGAGACAGAGACAGAGGATGAGCAGGGGAGGGGCAGAGAGAGATGGAGATGAGGAATCCAAAGCAGGCTTCAGGCTCTGAGCTGTCAGCACAGAGCCTGATGCAGGGCTTGAACTCACAAGCTGTGAGATCATGACCTGAGCTCCCAAGCTGAAGTCAGGTGCTTAATGGATTGAGCCACCCAAGATCCCCGAAGGATGACTCTTAAGTAAAGACAGCTTCAAATTAATTTTTTTCTAACATGATTACTGAAGTATCAGAGAAAATTATCTTTAATAATGCATGTCCCTGGACTTTTGTGGGACAAAGCTATTCTGAAACTTTATTCAATGACTAAGAGTAAGCTCAGAGTTGTAGGAAGAAACCTGCATGAATTTTTCATGTTCATTTATGTTAATATTAACCAAGAATTTTTGTAAAGGAGCTATCATTTTGGAAATGTTGAATCATAGAAATGTAGCCATGGAAGGGAATGTAAAGGTAGTATAGTCAAGTAACTTAATTTTATTTATAGTTGGTTTATTTTCAAAGTCATGAAAGAGCATTAAAATGATACCTTCAATAGACTAATTCAGAGTATAGAAGTTTTGACTAAAAATTGTAACTTTTCCCAACTTTACCTAAATAACCTAAAATACTTGTAACTTTGAAAGTAACTTTTAGTATTTGTCCTCAAAACAAACAAAAATGTTCATGAATACCTACTGAAAATGTCTCTGAAGGAGTGGGTTTTCCAAGGACTCTGATGATATATTGATCCACTTTTCTTAATATACCTTGAAAAACTTTTGGTTAAAAAAAAAGCTAAATAAATAAAGTATCAATCATGAATTACACACTGAGATATGAGGCACATTCAGAAGTAATTTGCAATAGGCATGACAAATCTAGGTGATTTCCCTTAAAAAAAGACAATGTAAGTTGGCTTGAAAGGCAAAATTACAGTCTGTCATCTGAAATTGTTGAAAACTAAAATCATTTAACCAGGACATAGAGATTTTCCATAATAAACACAGCATGACAATGCTTTGTTTTTATAGCTCAATAGAAACCCAAATCTATCAGGACCTGAAAAGCAGTTTAGAGTTTCCATTTCAATATTATTTCTGTAAATAATTTATGACTCCAATATTTACATATCTACCCTTATTTATGTTACATCCTGATGCTATAAGAAATATAGTCCCTAAATATCTCAGTACACCATTCTAGGCTCTTCCTGGACTTGCTGTTAGTAATTTTTCCTAAGGCAGAGATCTTAGCCCAACCACATGGGGCCAAAGAATTTTACCTTCAATAAATTCATTGGGCTTTCTTAAACCATTGTTTAGTTTGAACCATCAGCTTGGTAGGGCATTATAACTATTTGCCTGTGGAGAGTTGCTTCCTTTAAAGGATCATCTGAAAAATTTCTTTCTTCCTGAAGCCTTCCCTCATACATCCTCCTTTACTAAAATTATTCTTTCTTCATATATTAGCACTGTCATTTAGCAGATCCCTTTGCACTCACTGAGGGAGAGGCAGAGTCACTTTAATCCTGTATTGCTTTGTTCCATCCAAGCAGTCAACTGATTGGAGGACCATCTGCTTTACTCATTCTTCCCAATTTCCCTTGTTACTATTTTTTTAATCATCTTCCCTCCAAGTCCCTGACCATCTAGCTAAACCACTGCCCACAGACCATGAATTAATAAATACTCATGCATGTGGCCATTTCTCCTTCCAAGCAAAGTGTCAGCCATTCAAGATTCTGGTCACTGAGAGGATTTTCCTTCACCCCTGTTCTCCAGGGATGTCCCTGGAGTCTTTCTAGTCCCTAGAAAGAGACTAGAGTGCTGCAGCTGTTCACTTTAGGGTGGTTTCTGCATGTCAGGCAGAACTATCTGTAGAAAGAGTCCCGAGTCTTCTCTTCCTCTGTCAAGGGGTCGTAGGGAACACCCCAAGAAACCACAGATAAATGCTGGCTAAGAGAAAGAAGGCAGTGTAGCAGGAGTGGGACCATGGACATATGAATAGGACTTAAGTGACAAATCCTCTCTGACATTCCAATCTCTCTAAGCCTCTGACTCCCTTATACTACATTAAACCAATATATGACTGGCATTTCCCACTCGCTCTTTAGGGGCCATTTTTGGGGCTATGCTTCAGGCAAACAACCAAACTGTTAGAGCCTTTTCCAACTCCTGGAGCTACAACGTTAAAGGCAGAATCTCTGCTTAGTAAGCCCATATTAATAAACTTACCCTGATCCAACTTTGTGTCTTCTGATAATATGGTCCTGTTTTATTTATTTAGAAGTAGACTTTCCCCTATTCAGTCGTTGATCTTCATTTGCCCAACCCTAGGTCTGTTACATCAAGGACACTTAGTAGATATTCATTGATACAGAAATTAATGAATAAGGGTTTTTATGAGCGTTTTTAAAATTTTAGGCAGAGGTACTAATTGCAGTCAAAAGTTGAGTTACTATTTCTATTACTAGAATCAGAAAATCTAAGTTAGTTTACAAAACATGAGGATGTGACTAAGAGTTGTTAATCTAAGCAAGGTAGATATTGGAGAAATAGCTTAGACTGGTAGCTGGTTTCTGGGTTGCCTTTTATAGTGGGAAGTGCTGACTTAAGATTTGGATTAAGTAACAGCAAGTTAGAGAAAGGCCAAAATTTAACAACTGGCTTTGCGGTCTCAAGGTAGAAGTAAGATTAGGAACTAGGCCAACCCTATGATTAACTTCTAGCCTAGAGAAATCAATGGCAGATACAGCAAGAAAATAATACAGAAAATAATTTAGAATAGCTCATCTCTGTAGCCTTGGAAGCCAACTTTTCTAGTTTGCAAGAGGGTTGTTCAAGAGGAAGAATCAAGGAAACAGAAGGTCGTTTATTTCTGGGTTTTAAATGATTTTACTTTTTAAAATTTATTTAGTTTTTTCTGAATAATGACACATGGTATAGAACAGAAAGTTACTTATGTAGACCTCATTCCCATAACCAAAAGCTGATTCATTTTCTCTACTGTAGGTCTTTTAAATGGAAAGCAAACAATTAGAGGGAAAGACCTAATGTTTTGCTTTATTCACATTATGTTCCTAATTTGTCACTTAACTGGCCATCCAAAAACAGGCTGGAAGGAAAAATCCAAATGCATCTCGAATTCTAGAATTGGGCTTTAGATTTTCCAGAGTAAAAGCGAAGCAAAATATGTCTGTAGAGTTTTGCATGGGTGGGTGTGCACTGTCAAGGCATACGTATAGGTGGAAATTCAGAAGTTTGCTGAAGTACCTTTGCATTTAATTAAAAGCTTATTTTCAGAACAATGAAAAGAGGAAGTTTTGCCCTTGATAAAGAGACAAAGTGGTGGGGCATCAGCAGCCTTTTCCTCAAGGCACATTCCTCCTTGAGATAAAGTCTAGAAAATAAATGGGGACAACCTTGGGCTATGTGCTGATTTGCTCTAGGTTGTAACTTTATTGATCTTTGGCTGCAGGCAATTACCCGAATAGGTGGCAACAGGCACAAAGGGTGACATGAAAGAGAAAGAACAATGTCCCTCATGTGGCCTAGAGTCTGCAGACATCACAGCTTCAACTTAGAACAAACCCCAAGAAAGCCCAAAACTCTTTGTTGGAAATGAACAGATTTTTTTCTTTAAGGCATGTTTTGCCAATCTCAACATGAAAGAGGACTTCTTCTGCCTCCATTTGATCTCAAACTTTCTAGTTTGGTTCTTCTTCCCAGCTTATCTCTTGGATCAGACAAGAAGTCCCTGCTGGCAAAGCATCTCCTGAAGGCACCCAAACTACCCTCTCAAGCAGTAAGGACTACTCAGAGCCAGCAAGACATGGTTCCCAATAGACTCAAGACAATAACCAATTTGACCTTCACTGTCCACCTTCAAGTACCAACTCATGTTTGCCACACATTTTCCTTATATAAACCTATAAGTATTTTCAGCACTGAGGAGACAGTTGTGGAGACGCTAGTCCTCTGTCTTCCTGGTTTTGGCCTCACCGAAATACATTCCCTTCTTGTTTCACCTCCACTTATTTTGTTACCAGGCAGTGGATTGTAAAATTTCTCAGTTCTTATCTTCTTGAAGGAAAGAAGTCAGTCAAGAGACTCTAGAGTTAAAGCAGCAAAGGTTTAGATTAGCAAAGCCAAAGTACACATCAGAGACCAAGGAGTGCGCTGACGGGAGGTTGGGTGGCAGCCCCTTGTGGTTTGAATTGTTTTTTTTTTTTTTTTTTAATCGGGGTCTATTTGGTCTCCTCCTTCCCCTCTTGTCATTGTCACACCACCCTCTGGATCTGCCCTGGTTTCTTCCCCTCCAACCTGTTGCACATGTTTGGGTCTGCCATCCTCCTATGAACGCCTCAGTGAAACCCAGGGCAGGGCAAAGCCACAATGCAAATGAAACTACAATGATATTATAAATGACTTGGGGTTAGTAATGGACAAGGTTCTCCTTAAGTATGCATGTTCCAAAGTTGGGCACATCACTGTGGCCTGGATCTTCTGCTTATCGGACTATGTTTGAAAGGGCGGGCCTACGCCGGCCAACTCCATCTTGTTCTGTGTCCTTCACCTTGACCACGCCTCCTCCCCTTGAGTAAACTCCCTCTCACCTGCCTAACAGGACTCGGACCCTTCCCCAACCAATCGGATGAGGCCACAGCCATTACCTTACCAACTGCTCCTAGGCCCCCATAAAACCTTTGTCCTTTTGAAACTCACTCTCTCTCCCAGGTATCTCACCACTGTGTCTCTCTCTCCCTGGTATCTCACCGCTGTGTCGGTGCAGGTAGGGGATTGAGCTCGAGCTAGCTCGAATAAAGGCTCTTTTGCTTTTACATCGGACTCGGCTCCCTAGTGGTCTTTGGGGATCACGAATTCTGGGCATAACAATGGTAAGTTGCAAAAGGGGTTGGTCTAAGGGGGACTGGGTAGTCCCTAGAAATTTCCATCACTCCTGCTCATGTCTGTCTAATGCTAGTAGTTTTTCTACCTTTGGATTTTGTGTGAGGTGAGTGGCTGAACCCAGTCTGGGTCCCCCAGAGCCAGGTGCCCTTGCACCTCTGCACCTCAGCTACAAACATTATTGGGCATTCTGAGCCAGAAAATTATTTGTTGCAGGGACTTTCCTGTGCATGGCAAAATGTTTAGAGCATCCTTGTTCTTTGCTCCTTAGATACCAGTAACAGTTCTCCTCTACCCCTAAGTCTTGATAAGCATAAGCTTCTGTAGATTATCATGATGAGGTTTTTTGGGGGGTGTTAGTGGGGTTCATGGGGTCCTGAGCGATGACCAAGAAATAATTCTTAAAGTCCTCTTTGGTGCAAAAAGGTGATTTTATTGAAGCACAGGGACAGGACGTGGGCAGGAAGAGCTGCCCCAGGACCGTGAGGAGACACTGGTTATATACTATGGGGTTTGGGGAAGTAAAATCCAGGGGAAGTTTCTAGTGAGATTTTCATATGCTAAAGAAGACTCCCAGGATACTGGAGGCCTAGGTATTGTCAAGCTAGGGTTGTTTTTCCCTCTAGCAAAGCATTAGCATTGAGACAGTAAGGAGTTCCTGGAGAAAGGTTTTACTCTGCCAGCCTCAAGTATTTGTCAATAGGCTGCAGGTTATAAGGAAATTTAGTTCTATCTGCCATTTCCTTCTGCCTTTCTTTCCCACAACACTACGGAGGGGTGATGGAGGACTTGGGTCCTGCAGGGCGAGGATCACCATCAGTTAAACCTTTGTTTCTCTCCTTTCCTTTGTTCCTGGGCAGCCAGGAGTGCCTGAGGAAGATCACACATATCCCACCTGGCTGGAGGTAGGGGGGTGTTTGTGACCTGTCAGCTTGCCTTATGCTCCCTCATCAGTCAAAAGTATTCAGAGGCTCAAAATCATTCCCCTTCCCCAATAGCTGGTTAAGTGTTTTAAGAGAAGAAACACAAAGCATTGAACTCAAGAGAGCCATAAGGACAGTCTATATCCTCACATAAACGAAATACATTTTTAATGTAAAATACGGAGAATTCGAAGCAAGAGCAGTTTAGGTGGTCGTGAAGTTCACATTAATAATGCATTCATCCATGTATTCTATCAATATTTATTGGATGCTAACTAGCTGCCAAGCCCGTGCAAGGTTCTGGAGAGCTCAGTCTGATGGAACAGATAATAAATAATGGGATGATCTTAAAACCATGTAATCATGAGGTATTACAAACCCTCTGAGTTGAGGGCACTCACCAGTTTGAGTGAGAAGCATCCTTCTAATTATTCCTCTCCATAAAACGTCTTGAAACATTTTCTCGTCAGCAAACCTTTTCTAGCAGCCCTTTAATACTCTATTCTCCTCATACCACCTCTTTTATGACTCTCTTGGTCTAATGTGCAGTTAAAAAATGGAATTCGTTTTGTTCCTTGGTATCAGCGGCCTTCGGCCTCACGTGGTAGCAGCTTGAGCCTCTGGGAACGCTTCCTGTCTCTGAGAGCAGAAACAGAGGGTCAGCTGGCTCTTAAACAGAATCGTATTTGCAAGTGGCCAGCAGGTTGGAATGTGATAACAGCCAGCAGACACTTCACATGGGTTTTCTCAGCCAAATCTGGGAAGCTTCTGTCATGCGCCATTGTAAAGTGAACAATCAAAGTTGGCCTTGTGGGAGGGTCCATTCTCACTGCCACGGGGCCTGTATACTACACTAGCTGAAAGGACAGGGGAAAGCCATATGGGTTAAAAGAGAAAGAAGGGTTTGATTTTTAGGACAGATTGCAAATTTGCCAGGCATTTCTCAAAAATAGATGCATTTGGGCTATTCTGCCGCAGTCTGGATTTTTTACCTAATCTCTCTCTTGCAGTGTGCCAAAGAGATTTAATTTAAAGGCAATGATTGGGTAGCATCCTGACTCAGCTTTCTGTGGAATCCATTATATCTTTTCAGAATGTGGCCGGGGTGGGGAGTTTATGCCTGCGTTAAAATTCTCTTTTGATGAACTTGCTGCCGATGCAACGGCTTCTACTACTTTTAAATATAAACATAACGATATGAAAATAATAACGACTTGTTTTCAGTCTTATTTGTTCCCCTGAATTTCACATGCTAGTGAGCTCTTCCACTTTAGAACATCTTAGGGTTAAGTTGAATAAGGTACATAAATGTTAAGCATAGCAAATTGAAGATTCGCAAGACACATAAATTACTTGTTTGAATTAAAATAAGTCATCCATTGTTTAAAGGGAGACCTTGCCATCAAAAAGATTTGGCAAGGACTGTACTGTGTTATGGAGAGTGAGGGAGCCCTGGAAGAAGAAGATACCAGGGATATCAGAGTCAAAAGGCACTTCTAATCAAAATAAATAAATTAATAAAAATAAATAAGTAAATAAATAAATAAGTAAAAAAATAAAATGCATGCTGATGCAGTAATTTACAGTTGCTATTCTTGAAGAAGAGCTTCTTAAGACTGGTCCAGAACCTATAACTGCTGTTGAAAAAACTACAGAGGATGAAGAAGTGTGTTTACTTCTTAAGTCTAAAGTAGAGCTTCAAAATTTTTCACCTTTTTTTTTTTCTTTTAATGATCTTACTGGTTCTGCTTCTAGTAAAATAAACCTTATTTTAGTGCAAATAAAATGGCATAAATGTAATTTACTTTTCTGACATTTATGTGTTTGTTTTCTTTCCCCATTTAACTTTACAGGAACCATAAAACCGAATTAGTTAGAAAACCACTCCTGTGTTTAAAAATGTTGTTTGGGTAATTGGTGTATATTTTACTGATATGAGATCACCATTAGTAATAATATTAGTAGATGTAGACCAGAATTTACATTTAAATGGTATCCCATTAACAATATCTAATCAGACAATTATGATATTGGTAAAGGAATACATTTGATAAAACCGTGATTATACTTCTTAGAAGTATACTTGAGAACAGTGTTAGAACTTCCTTGCAAATCAAGTCTAAAGGAGACAGGAAATGACCAGAGCTTCTTAAGAGAATCTGTATTCTTTTATTAAGTGTAGCAAATGAGCGGTGCCTGAGTGGCTCATTTGGTTGAGACTCTGACTTTGGCTCAGGTCATGATCTCATGGTTTGTGGGTTTGAGCCCCATGTTGGGCCCTGTGCTGACAGCTCAGAGCCTGGAGCCTGCTTCAGATTCTGTGTCTTCCTCTCTCTCTGCTCGTTTCCTGCTTATGCTCTGTCTCTCTCTCTCTCTCAAAAATAAACATTAAATTTTTTTTAAACTGCATCAAATGAATACTTCATATATTTGTTTTGGCATTATCCGATTGGTATCTAATTTGGTATTATCTGGTTTCATGACATTTTGAAAGGGCGGGCCTACGCCGGCCGACTCCATCTTGTTCTGTGTCCTTCACCTTGACCACACCTCCTCCCCTTGAGTAACCCCCCCCCTCACCTGTCTAACAGGACTCGGACCCTTCCCCAGCCAATCGGCTGAGGCCACAGCCGTTACCTCACCAACTGCCCCTGGGCCCCAATAAAACCTTTGTCCTTTTGAAACTCGCTCTCTCTCCCTGGTATCTCACCGCTGCGTCGGTGCAGGTAGGGGATTGAGCTCGAGCTAGCTCGAATAAAGGTTCTTTTGCTTTTGCATCGGACTCGGCTCCCTAGTGGTCTTTGGGGATCACGAATTCTGGGCATAACATTTGGGGGCTCGGCCCGGGATCCCCAAGACCCCTGAGGGACCCCCGACCCGGAGAGCCTGACTGGCCACGGTTAGTGTCTGTTTGTTTGTTCTGTCTTTTCTGTGTGAGCTCACTTCTGGAGTTCTGGTAGTGCCCGACGCGGTCTAAGTGGACGCACTGGAGGACCACGGGCCGGGAGTTTCGGAAGACGTTCCGATTCTCCCTTCTGGAGGGACGTGGAATCCCCTCAAAGGTCTGAGACGAGGCGGGTCGCTCCCGCTGGTCGGCGTGAGGCCGTCGTCTTTGGAGGGACGTGGAATCCCCTCATCGGTTTTGGAGGGACGTGGAATCCCCTCAAATGTCTAAGCTAGCTTTCAGTTTTGCTTCCATGGAGTTGGAAGATTTTCTAGGGGCCCTCTGTTTGTCTGTTTTTGTGTTTCTCTGTTTTGTTCTGTGGACTTACTGGACGGACGTTATGGGACAGACTCAGACTACTCCTCTAAGTATTATGATTGATCACTTTAAGGATGTGAGGGGAAGAGCTAACAACCTCAGTGTGGAAGTCCGAAAGGGTCGGTGGCAGTTTTTTTGTTCTAGCGAGTGGCCAACTTTCAATGTCGGATGGCCACCAGAGGGGACCTTCGACCTCCCTACCATCCACCGAGTCAGGAGTATCATCTCTCAGCCTAAGACGGGCCATCTTGATCAGCTCCCTTACATTATCACTTGGCAGGACCTTGTGGAAGACCCACCCTCTTGGCTTAAACCCTTCCTAGCCCCGCTCCCTCCGGAGCCAAAACCCATTCTTGCTTTGCAGGGGACAAAGAAGAAGAAAAGTCTTATCCAGCCTTCAGCACCCCTCTACCCTGTCTAACAGGGGGGTACTGAAGAAGAATTAATTTTTCCTCCCTCGTATAACCCCTCTAGGATGCTGGAAGAACACCATCCTCCCCCTCCGGGGGAGGCAGACGCTGTTCCGAGAGCGGGAGGCGGAAACGCTCCAGTGGGAAGCCCGCCCTTCACCAGACAAAGGGCTCAGAGGGAGCAATCCGCCTCCGCCGCCGACTCCACTATTCTGCCCCTGCGAGCCACCGGACCCCCAGACGCGGAGGGGAACCAGCCCCATCACTATTGGCCTTTCGCCACTAGTGACCTCTACAATTGGAAAGCTCAGAATCCTAAGTTTTCCGAGAAACCGGCAGGGCTTATTGATTTATTAGACTCTGTTCTTTTTACCCATCAGCCCACGTGGGACGATTGCCAGCAGCTTTTGCAGGTCCTGTTCACGACTGAAGAAAGAGAAAGAATCGTCAACGAGGCCCGAAAACTAGTTCCGGGCACAGATGGGAATCCCACCACCAACCAGGCTCAGATAGATGCCTCCTTCCCCTTAACTCGGCCCCAGTGGGATTTCAACACGGCAGAAGGTAAGGAGAGGCTCCGGGTCTACCGCCAGACTCTAATGGGGGGTCTCCGAATGGCTGCTAGAAAGCCAACCAATTTGGCCAAGGTAGGAAATGTACAACAGGGAAAAGATGAATCTCCGGCTGCCTTTTTAGAACGGATCATGGAGGCATTCCGTACCTATACCCCCATGGATCCAGAGGCTCCGGAAAGCAAGGCTGCTGTTATCATGGCCTTTGTAAACCAATCGGCCATAGACATTAGGAGAAAATTACAGAAAATAGATAGACTAGGAGAAAAAAGTCTGCAGGACTTACTGGTGGTAGCCGAAAAGGTATATAATAACCGGGAGCTTCCTGAGGACAAGCAGGCTCGCGCTATGGCGGCTGCCAGCAGTAAGCAGACTCGAGACCTGGCCAGAATACTACTAGCTACCACTGCTGACTTCCCCGAGGAACGAGACCGCCGTCTCCGGCAGCTGGCAGACGACGCAAGAAAAGGTAAAGGAACCACCAAGGGGGGGAAGCAGAGGCTGCAGAAGGATCAGTGTGCATACTGCAAGGAGATAGGGCATTGGGCCCGAGATTGTCCAAAAAGGGCCGGCGGGAAGGGAAGTAAGACTGATCGAGTAAAAGTCCTAGAGCTAGATGAACTAAGTGATTAGGGGAGTCGGGGTTCGGACCCTCTCCCCGAACCCAGGGTAACTCTTAAAGTGGAGGGGACCCCTGTTGACTTCCTTGTCGACACCGGAGCACAACATTCGGTCCTCCGCACCCCACAAGGAAAACTAGCCAGCAAGAAGTCCTGGGTACAAGGGGCAACTGGTATGAGCCAGTATTCATGGACTACCCGAAGAACAGTAGATTTGGGAACGGGCCGGGTATCCCACTCCTTTATGGTAATACCAGAATGCCCCTACCCGCTGTTAGGACGGGACTTACTGACCAAGACTGGAGCTCAGATAACTTTCAGACAAGGGGGCCTCAGGTCACCGATCGCAAGGGCCACCCCATCCAGGTCCTGACCATGAAACTCGAGGATGAATACCTCCTCCACCAGGAGGCGCTCCCGAGAGAGGATAATATAGACAGATGGCTACAAGAATTCCCCTCGGTTTGGGCAGAGACTGGGGGGGATGGGACTAGCCGCTCATAGGACCCCAGTCCTGGTAGAGCTCAAGCCAGGAGAGAGTCCGGTAAGGATCAAACAATACCCCATGTCACAGGAGGCCCGGAAGGGGATCCAGCCACACATCCGGAGACTACGAAGCCTAGGGGTACTAGTTCCTTGCCAGTCTGCCTGGAACACCCCCTTATTGCCGGTCAAAAAGCCTCACACAAATGACTACCGACCGGTACAAGACCTCCGGGAAGTAAATAAGAGGGTCGCGGACATACACCCAACTGTTCCCAACCCATATACTCTCTTGAGCTCCTTGGCGCCCTCCAGGGTCTGGTATACTGTACTAGATTTAAAGGACGCCTTCTTCAGTCTGCCGCTGGCACCCCAGAGCCAACCCCTGTTCGCCTTCGAGTGGCATGATCCGGAGGAGGGCTACAGTGGGCAACTCACCTGGACACGGCTACCTCAGGGATTCAAAAATTCACCCACCATCTTCGACGAGGCACTACACGAGGACCTGGGTGAGTACAGAAGGGAGCACCCTGGCCTCACCCTCCTACAGTACGTAGATGACATCCTGATTGCTGCTGACACGGCCAAAGACTGTGAGCGAGGGACCCAGGACCTGCTGGCTACCCTGGGGGCTTTAGGGTACCGGGCATCCGCGAAGAAGGCTCAGATATGCAGGGAGAGGGTAAGTTACCTGGGATATATCCTGGAGGGCGGACAGCGGCGGTTATCAGATGCCAGAAAAGAAACTGTCCTAAAGATCCCTACTCCCACCTCCCGAAGAGAAGTGAGGGAATTCCTAGGATCAGCCGGCTACTGCCGCCTCTGGGTTCCAGGTTTTGCTGAGATCGCCAGGCCCCTATATGAAGCTACCAAAGAGGGGAAAACATTTAAATGGACTGAAAAAGAAGAAATTGCCTTTAATCAGTTAAAAAAGGCCCTCCTAAGTGCCCCAGCCCTGGGCCTACCAGACATTACGAAACCCTTCCACCTCTTTGTAGACGAACATAAGGGAATAGCAAAAGGGGTTCTAACTCAAGCCTTAGGCCCCTGGAACCGCCCAGTGGCTTACCTGTCTAAGAAACTAGACCCAGTGGCTGCCGGCTGGCCACCATGCCTAAGAATTATTGCGGCGACAGCACTCCTAGTCAAGGATGCAGACAAACTGACCCTAGGTCAGGAGATCTGGATCATGACCCCACACGCCATTGAAGGGGTCCTGAAACAGCCTCCTGATAGATGGATAAGCAACACACGTGTGACTCATTACCAGAGCCTCCTACTCAACCCTCCACGAGTGCAGTTCCACCCCAGTGCAGCCCTCAATCCTGCAACCCTGCTGCCCGACCCTGACCTAGGTGCTCCACTACATGACTGTGCGGGAATCCTGGAACAAGTACATGGATTCCGGATGGACCTGACCGACCAGCCCCTCCCCGATGCCGAGGCTACTTCGTTCACTGATGGCAGCAGCTTTGTGCGAGATGGACACAGGTATGCGGGTGCAGCGGTGGTCACCGAAACGGACACCGTATGGGCGGAGGCTCTACCCTCCGGAACGTCAGCCCAGCGAGCGGAGCTCATAGCCCTCACCAAGGCGCTGATGCTGGGAGCTGGAAAACGGCTTAACATCTACACAGACAGCCGTTATGCATTTGCCACAGCTCATATTCATGGGGCAATTTATCAAGAGAGGGGGTTACTGACGGCAGAAGGACGGACTATAAAAAATAAGCAGGAGATACTTAACCTGCTTACGGCCTTATGGCTTCCTGCCAAGCTAGCCATTATCCACTGCCAAGGGCACCAAAAAGCTGATAACCCAGTAGCTAGAGGTAATCGAAAGGCTGACCAGGCAGCCAAGGCAGTAGCCCTTACTCCAGTCCCCACCATGACCATACAACTACCAGACCCGGGAGACCCAGTTTTACCAGACCAGCCCAAATACTCCCAGGAGGAGTTACAGCAGATCAAGAAACTCCCCATGGCCCAGGAGATAAAGGGATGGTGGTATACACCTAACAAGGAGCTCGTGCTGCCAGACCGGCTCGGAGTCTCAATATTAGAGCACATGCATCGGTCTACTCACATGGGGGCCCGAAAATTAAAAGACTTAATCCGACATGCCGGAATCAAGATTCACCAACAGGACACCAAAATAGAGCAAGTTATATCTGCCTGCAAGACCTGCCAACTCACCAACGCGAAAGCCACATCAAATAAAAAAGGAACCAGGCTCAGAGGCACCAGACCGGGAGCCCAATGGGAAGTCGACTTCACTGAAGTCAAACCAGGAAAGTATGGTTATAAATATCTTTTAGTATTTACAGACACCTTCTCTGGCTGGGTGGAGGCATACCCAACCAAGCATGAAACGGCTCAGACGGTGGCTAAGAAGCTACTAGAAGACATCTTACCCAGGTATGGTTTTCCTGCCATGGTAGGATCAGACAATGGACCAGCTTTTATCTCTCAGGTAACACAGGCAGTAGCCAAGGCGGTGGGGGCAAACTGGAAATTACATTGTGCTTATAGGCCCCAGAGCTCAGGACAGGTAGAAAGAATGAATAGAACCCTAAAAGAGACCCTTACCAAATTAACCATGGAGACTGGCGGGGACTGGGTGACTCTCCTACCGTACGCCCTTTACCGGGTTAGAAACACTCCTTACACTCTGGGTTTTACTCCCTACGAGATCATGTTTGGCAGGCCACCCCCTGTTATTCCCAGCCTTCGAGCTGAACTTCTTGCAGAGTTTAAAGATCAAGAACTTTTTCTTTCCTTGAGAGGGCTCCAGAGGGCGCACGAGGATATTTGGCCGCGCCTCCGTGCCATCTACGAGGCTGGCCCGACCCCGACACCTCATCAGTACAAGCCGGGAGACTGGGTCTATGTCAAGAGGCACCACCGAGAGACTCTCGAGCCGCGCTGGAAGGGACCCTACATTGTAGTGCTGACAACCCCCACCGCTCTCAAAGTAGACGGCATCGCGACCTGGGTCCATCACACCCACGTTCAGCCAGCGGACCCCTCCTCGATCCGGAAGGACTTCGTCACGCGATGGGCCATCAGTCGGGACCAACACAACCCGCTCAAGCTCAAGCTCAAGCTACAGCACATTCGACCCACCTAATATTGGTAACTCTGTTAACTCTGCTTGTCATTGCTCATGCTACCGGGAGTCCCCACACCCCCCAAAACATCACCTGGCAGATCATAGATACCAGCTCAGGGACAATACTTAATTAGACCTCCCAGAGCCACCCCAGGGACACATGCTTCCCAGAACTTAGCGTAAACTTCCAAACTGTTCCCCTTGTCACCATAAATGCAGCCGGTCCCATGATTGGGTCCGTAAGTTACATGACAAGGGGGGAATGAAAGGGCGGGCCTACGCCGGCCGACTCCATCTTGTTCTGTGTCCTTCACCTTGACCACACCTCCTCCCCTTGAGTAACCCCCCCCCTCACCTGTCTAACAGGACTCGGACCCTTCCCCAGCCAATCGGCTGAGGCCACAGCCGTTACCTCACCAACTGCCCCTGGGCCCCAATAAAACCTTTGTCCTTTTGAAACTCGCTCTCTCTCCCTGGTATCTCACCGCTGCGTCGGTGCAGGTAGGGGATTGAGCTCGAGCTAGCTCGAATAAAGGTTCTTTTGCTTTTGCATCGGACTCGGCTCCCTAGTGGTCTTTGGGGATCACGAATTCTGGGCATAACAATTTAAGTTTGAGAAATAATTTTTTTAAAAATGATATATTAAGTTATTATTTTTCCGAATACTTTGTATAATTACTGCACTGATCCTTGGGATGATGAGTTAGGCAAGGGCTTCACAAGCCTACCTTCACAAGGTAGTCATTTTTACAGAGGATGAAAATTAACACCTGAGAGATATCTGTCTCATGGTATGTATGGATCTGAGCCCCAAAAAGAATCCAACGGTTTTACATGATAACAATATAGCAATGGTTGACTGGCCAGGGAATGATAGCAACATAAATGGATATTTTATAAAACTCTAACCAATAATGTGTATTCTATGTAATAGACATATACATCATAGACCAAAGAAGGAAACTATGGATAACAAATAACTTCCAGAAGAAAATTGGTCTTTGGTTTAGATTACTTAAGCAGATCAACAAATCTAATTAATCTAATCTACTCTTCATTGAACGTCTACACTACAGTATCCAATTTTTAAATATTAAAATATGCAAATCAAAACATAGCTTAATGAGAATGTAGGAAATCTTTCTACACAGCTGATATCATTGAATGATTAGTTTGGTATGCTTTCTTCTGTAGAATGAGCCTAGTAAAGGTTATATACATGCATGTACACACACAAACAAACACACAGAGCAAGCACAGAAGGAGAATTATATTGGTTTAACAGAAACCTTTGGATGGGTCATTTTGGTGGTGGAGGTTTGGCTCTCAATGAGTGACTGCAGGCAAAGCAAGAGCTAACATGCTGTAGAAAATGCAGTGGGAAACAATTAGAGATTTTAACGAAAGGAAATGTGAACATGGAAAGGAGGGATTTAGGACGAATTTTGAGTAATAGAGGGACATATTAGCAGGAGGTAAACAGAGTTTAGGTGGAAAACTTACCCATCTTTTCGTTAGGTATTGGGTCCATGTCATGTGTTAGGCACAATTGTCAACATTGAGAAAGCAGAACTGAACAAGATGTAATGTTCCTTATAAGCAGCTCGTGAGAAATTCCCTCTGTTTGTCCTGTTTGTTCTATGAAATAGAAGTTTAAAGAATGTCCGAGAAAACATCTTTCCTACTTGAAATCGTCTTCTCGGGTCTCTTTTATGTGGAATCTGTGTGCTGATTTGTACTAGTCTGTTGCTGTTAGAGCCAAGTGTTCAGCAAAATTTAGCACTACCATTTGTGTGAGTAGTATCTGGGGGAAAAATCAAGAAAGTTTGGAAAACTATAGCTTTAGAATTCACAAGGAAGTAAGAAAGGAAGCGTCTGAAGGGTCAAATTAGAATTTGGTCAAGGATTTAGTATTCATAGAAGATCATAGCAAAGTTGATCATGCGAATATAAGCCCTGAATAGTCACAGAAACACTGGGAAAAGCAATGGGATTCTTTCAACAAGTAAACAGAATATGAGCAACTAATAAAAAGAGTCGGATAGCTTTGGATGATATCTGGCTTCATTTACTTCCGAAGGTTGTGATTAAGATAAAATAATAAAATGTATTTAAACAACCTAGCACAACACCTGGCTTTGTAGATCACCAAAAAGGCAGTGTCTCTTCCCCTTGTGGCTTAACTCAGGTAACTGACAATGGGCTACAGTAACGATGAAAACCCAGAAATGATAGTCCTCCTGTTTCAAAGTGAATGTGTTTGATTATTTATTTCTATTTCTGCCACAATGATGCAGCTATGATGTGGGTGTTTACAAAAGTATTAGAGAATAAAAAAGAAAAGAAAAATTTAAATGAGATTTTGGTGAAATGGTTATTACTTTACATTTCTATTAAATAGTTTTCATTCTGTAGCCTCAGAATTCTGGGTCTTAACAGCATACAAAATTAAAGCTTTCATAAGCAACAATAAAGACAAGTTCTTGTAGACTTCTGTGGGTGATCTCACACAGACTTTTACATCTGATTGTGCAATGTGAGTAGAAAGCTGAGAATAATAATAATTCTGGAACAGGCAAGTGGTAAGTTTTTAAATATTTTCAAAAGTGCTTCATTTGGTAATCAACTTTTGAACGAAGATATCCCTCACTTTAAGGGTAAACGGTACATAGAATTTGCTGTGGAAATAATGACAGGAAATGGGTTCTAAGAAAGTTCCCAATGTTAACATATAAACTTAACACACACACACGCACACAGTATGTAAAACAACTCTAATGTGTAAAAATCAGAAAACACAAGGGGTGTCTGGGTGGCTCAGTCAGTTAGGCATCAGACTTTGGTTCTCGTCATGATCTCTCCGGTCTCGAGTTCGAGCCCCGCATTGGGCTCTGTGCTGACAGCTCAGAACCTGGAGACTGTTTTAGATTCTGTGTCTCCCTCTCTCTCTCTGCCCCTCCCCTGCTTGCACTCTGTCTCTCTCACTCTCAAAAATAAATAAACATCAATTTTTTTAAATTAGAAAACACAGATATACTCAATGGGGGGAATTTCATATGAAACACTTGTCTTACAATTTTGAATTCGGAATTTTTCCTAGTCAAGCAAAACAAAACAAAACAGAAAACCAAAAATCAGAATAGAGCAGGTTATGAAAAGCTAAAAGGAGATTCTTTCTTTCTGGGGTGGTTGTATTTTTTTAACATTGTTTTAAAGTTTTATTTATTTATTGTGTGTGTGTGTGTGTGTGTGAGAGAGAGAGAGAGAGAGAGAGAAGAGCAGAAAGAGAGGAGAGAGAGAACCCCAAGCAGGCTCTGCACTTATCAGTGCAGAGCCTGATTCAGAGCTCAAAGCCACAAACCATAAGATCATGACCTGAGCCAAAGTCGGACTCTCAACCGACTGAGCCACCCACACATCCTGGTTGTCTGTAAATTCTTGACAGACGGTAAAAGAAAAGATGTAAGCAGAGTGTGAATCCAGAACAAAATTCACAAAGATTGAAACATGGTCTTTCCTAAGACTATATGGATATCGTTTCCTAGAAAAAGAAATTATGTTCACTATTTCCAAGTGGGTCGTTGTTAAAGAATCAAAATTAAAATCATAATATCTGAGGATGTGAATCTAATAAGTTTTTATATATTTTGATTAAGATGCATTGTTTAGGGCACATCATCAATAGTTTTAATAGTCAAAGGAAAAATAATGTCCACATTTTTCCTAACTAATGGTCTTTTGGGACCAAAACTAGTCTACATATCAAAATACTTGGCTTTTATTTTCTTTCCAAGGGCTTTCAAAATGATTTATATATGTGGGGATTTTTAAGTACATTTTGATATTTAAAAATTAAAATGACTTCCAAGAATTATTAGACCTGCAAGTAGCCATGAGAAAGCTGCCATGTGTGATATCAAAATTAACAGCATTCTAAGCCTGATAATTTCTCCCAAGTGTTATTAAGGTGTAATATTGTGCCCTGCTAAAATATTTGCCATATAATTGCATATCATCTTAAATGGTGAATTAACATCAAAATGGTGTGAGCTAAGATTTACTTGAGCTACGAGGTATATTTCAAACCTGGAGGTTTGGAGTTCTCTGGGTATTGCCCCTGCCAGAACTGGGCATATGATATGCGAGGAAATGCACAATTCTAATATAACGTGGTCTTAAACATAAGTATGGTAATTAGTGAATAACACAAAATGGCCCCCAAATATGGGAAGCAGCTTTGCATTTGATTGGGACTATACTAAGAATACAATATATATCATCTCTCAAATCCTCTTCATATTTAATGACCAGCAAAATATCTAGCACATGATAAGCACTTGATATATGTTCATTAAAATACATGAATCTCTATTTGGACTAGGAAACTAAGTTGTGAATGTGTAAGTAACTTATCTAAGGGATCTAAAACTCCATCTTTCTAATTCTAAATTCAGATATTTTAACCATACAGAATTTTAGTTGATGAAGTTCCTACTCCAAATCCCAAATAATCTAAGGATTGCAAGCTTGCCTTTCATTATAAATTAAATCCCTGATTTAATTGATGTATGATTCTCACCCCATGACCAATCTAGACAAGCCTTCATTGGGCATCATCATTTCATAGATGGTATCAGTGACTTCATAATAACTACAATTAGGGGTGAAGTCACTTTGGGTGAGGCGCTAACTAGTTGAAGAGTATAACCTGTTTTCTCACATAGTGCTCAGAAGAGTTTTATGATTGCCTTTTCTCCTTGGGAGGAAACTGGACTTCAGGTAAATTAAGCTCATAGTTGAAGTCCCAATCTACTAAGGGATTCAAATAGGACTTAAGCCCAGGTTTTCTAATTCCAAAGTCCTTCATGTCAACACCAATGCTGTATTCAAGGTTCTCAGGCCACAGCCACAGTGAAGAGTTTCACTGATCTTTTTTACCTGATGCATGTGCTGATGCCTCCATTGTCAAGAGAAATGTGTTAGAAAACAGGTCCTGGTAAACATATATGCTTGGTTTGCCTAACAGATATCAAAAGTCTCCAGGATAGTATAATTCTGATTATTACTATTACTCTAATAGTGTCAACAAATAATATTTTACATGCTAATTGATGGATGCCAGTGTTTATCCTAATATTATGTGTCTTTGCATACTTTTGTCTCCCTTATGGAGCGGTTTATTACAATTCCACCTCACAAGGAAGGTGGGTGGGCTGCAACAGCACATGACCTCCATAAGTCCTTGATGTATGTCTGCCTTGAGTACACATGAACAGTGTAACACGTCAAGAGCAAAAGGCAGAGGCTGAGGCATCATCCAACAGGGATCACGGTATGGAGAACAAGGCTCCAGCGATGGGTCCCTAGAGAGAGGCCTCCTTTCCCCAAACTTTGTGGGTAGAATAAGAAAAATAAGACTTGTGTTTCTTATAAAATTCCCATTTCCTGGGTATTTTCTTTCTCATTTTGAATGTTAGTAATAAGAATTATGATAAAAACACACAGTAAAAATAAAAATCCCAAAAAAGGAAGGGAGCAAAAGTCTAAGAAGGACGTATGAGAGGCTAGAGGAAGCCTGGCCATGGTAGGGGGCGTCTACATCCTCCCTTTTTGACACTTAAAGTGGGTACCTTGAAGCCCCGCAGGTAGGTCTGTGAGAGAAGGTTCCAGGATTAAGTGGGATCTGGGCTGAAGGCCAGAGGGTACACAGGCTGAGACAGAAGAAAGAGGCCCATTGTTCCTCTGGGCTCAGTTCAGCTTGGGGCCCAGTGAGAAAGGGCATCAGGCCTCAACCTATCCAGGTTCAGTCCCCACACGCCCATGACCTGGGGGGAAGGCAGTAGTCACAGACTCAGTTTGTGGGTTTTGACGCACAGGAGCTGCTCACATAGCTGCAAGGAATGTGGCGGGGCAGAGCCCAGCTCCCTGTAGTTCTTCCTGACTTTGTTCACCCAGGTGGGCAGCCCTAAAGGTCATCCATCTCCTTGCCCTTCTCCACCTGAGGGACTAGGTCCTTCAGGGGAATTCTTGGACAAAGCATTCACTCAAAGGAGATTTCCCAAAAACAGATTCTAAAATTCTACATGCTAGACTTGGTGGAGAATTTCTTCTCTCCTCAGGGCCTCAGGGACTGTCCACCTGATCTCCAGCTTGCCTGTGTTCTGCCTGCTAGAGGCCTTTTCAGTGAGGCGGAGAGTCACTGACCTTGGCCGTGTTGTCCTCGGACACTAGCACATCGCAACAGCCAGGTCCCAGGGCACAAGGTAGTTGCCCTCCAGGTACTTCGTGGCCTTGCAGACTTCTAGTGAGAACTTGAGGAAACAGTCCGTCAGGCAGATAATCCACCAGGCTCCCTTGGCCACATACTTAGGGCCTATAGACATAGTGCTCACCTTTTGCTTCCACCAATCGTTCCCAGAAGCAGTGCCCATTTGCCATGGCCAACCTGTTTGGTGGCTGAGAATGGAAGCTGGGAAGGCCTGGGCAGTGGCGTCATTGTTAATGCACTAAACGGTGACTTTGTTCCCTCGGCAATCGCCCAGTGTTAGGTCTCCAAACACCCCCTCCCCTGTGGTCTGCAGCAGCCCCCCTTCCTTCTTGCTCAGCACCCAGCTACAGGGGGAGAGCTCCTCCAGACCCGCCTCTGTGCACGCCGTGACCTCTGGCTTCGTGAGGCTAGTGCAGGGTTCATCTGCATGTGAGGTGTGGTCCCCAAAGCTCCATGAGCTTCTCGGAGTGCACTTCCTCGTCGGTGCTGGGCGCGCTAGTGCGGTACATGAGGCGGTGGTGCGCCATCTTGCCATCACGGGTCACGTGGTTTGCAGCCTACCCAGGGGAAGGCGGTGCTCTCCTGCCCTGGACCAGGCATGGAAGCGCCTCCAACCACTGGAGCCAGCTGATGCTTCAGTTCAGCCTGGGGCTCCACCTCTGCCAGGGATGCCTCGGGGTCAATCAGGGGGCAGGGCTGTCCCCCATGTACCATCAACCACCACCATGGAGGTGTAACAGAATTGAATTCATTATAGCTCTGGAGTCCTTACTGGTTAACCTGGACTGTGCCAAGGCCTGGCTGGGATTGCTCTCTTCCTGGCCCCAGTCCACTCTGTGGTGGCCTGTCTTTGGAAAGGAACCATGGTGTCATGGTTGCCTCTTATGGCATGCAGAGATGAGGGTGGGGGTAGTGCTGGTCCCACCTTGGTGTCTGTGATGCCCAGAGCAAAGAGAAAAATCTGCTGGAATAGATTTTGGAAGGGTAGGGAAGACGTTAATAAAATGTTGATTTCAAAAACAAAATTATATATTGCATTCCTTTTACATATTTTTTGTTAGTCAAGTTTCAACTATGGAAATATATACTTGAAGATGTATTTTATATATAACAAGAGATACCTATGATATATAACAAGAGACAAAATTGGGGTACAAAATGGAATTTCTTCATATATTTTGAAGTAAAATATGAGGAAAACTTAATTTATCATAAATATTTGGAAAGATTACTAAAAGAATTTTGCACCTAGTCTTTAGATGACTTGAAAATGTAATTTGTGCTTTAAAGTTATGTGCTAATAATAATTCACCTTTAGGCAGGGAATTTGAGATAGAAGCTGATTCTTATAATAGAATTTTTGAAATGTCCTTTATTAAAAAATGGTCACTTTTAAAGAGACATTGAATGTTCACCTTCCCCCAAATTGTTGTAATTTTAACTGTGATGGTTTAAAATGTATTAACTGACTAACAAAGGTTTATTAATTTATTCAGTAAAATTTTTCTGAGCATTTACTACAGACCAAGCCGAATGCTTGGTTAGGAGAATTAAAAAAGTGTACAAGAGATAACCCCTGTTTTCAGCAGGGTAACAGCAAATCCAAGAAGGCATATAGGTTCCCAAAAGATTTCATTCAAATATGATGAGTATTAAGTAGTTCAAAGAAAAGGTATGAGAAGCAGCAGGATATTTTGTTTTATTGGAATATCATTGTATCTATTTAAGGTGCACATTGTGAGGTTTGATATATGTATACGTTGTGAAATAATTACCACAGTCACGCTGATTAACACATTCATCATTTCACCCAGATACCTTCTGTGTGCGTATTGAGAACGTTAAAGATGTACTCTCTCTTAGCAGTAAAAACTGAAAGTTGGAATTCTTTGACCAACTTATTTTAAGTGGCCAACTTAGTCTTTGTTATATACTCTCTTCTGTAGGGAGATTTAAAAAAGTATTTTGTATCTAATTTGCAGTTTACCACAGAATAGTTTTACTACATCACCCCTGCCCCCAGAATTTTGTCAAAAAGAAAAGAGGGGGCATTTTGCCTGAATCAAGGCTGATGCGGTAAGTAGCTCTCTTCTTATAGGTCCCCCAAAGCCAAAGAAGTGAAAGATGATGAACTGGGATGAAAATTTCAGATAGGATATTGTCAGAAGAATTTCTCATTCATTTATATAGCTGCAAACACTGTTTTTTTTTTTTTTCCCCAAGTCCTTTTTATCTGCCATTTAGCAAGAATCCAATTACTGAGCATGAGCTTACTGCCTCATAAATAACATCCTCTTAGCTTTCCAATCACACCATTCCAATTCTGTATTTTGTCAGCAAAAGTCCTGTTTTTAAAAATAATACTTCGGCCATCTGCTTACCCATATGTGCTACACATCACTGAATGTTAGATTCTCTGCAAATTTTATAGACGGTACCACAAACTTTGAATGTGTTTTCTCTCATAATTAGCATTTTACAACCACATTAAATTGATCACAGGTAAACTGTTTCATTTTGGTGTGTTATTTTGATTGTAATCAGACTACTTGCTGGAAAGTGATTTTGTAGCCAATATATTTTAGTTATAAAGAGTTTTCTTTCCTTTTTTATAGCAAATACATTATTTTAAAGGTCATACTTGTCAGACCTATAAACTAAATCCTAGACTTGCAATGTAAGGCATCCCTCCAAGGATCCATCAGTGTTTACACTGGGGTGAAAAATGTTATTTTAGCAGCTTCATCAATTTCAATGACTGATGATGTCATTCGCGATCTCTGCAGTTGGCCCCTCCCAAACGGAAGGGAAAACAGCTTGGTCAGGGATTCAGTTTCCGGTTTTCAGGTTCTCCTAAGTCATATATAGATATTTGTGACTGTTTCCTTTTCCTAAAACAACAAGATAAACTGCAAATAGATGTACAGTGGGATCTGAAGTTACCATAGTTCTTCAACTGAGAAACTGTCCTATTTATGGGTGAATTAGGGAAATTTTAAATCCGTTGGAAGGCTGCCAAACTTGGGCTTCCGTGTTTTTGCGACACAACCACAAGGCATAGACCCTTTCAAGTCCTGTTTTTTCAATACCCCATATTTCCATGGTGAAAATGTAAGTTGGGCAATTTCACATGAAATGTACAACAAAATAGTTACAGTTCCCAATTTGTAACACACAGCTTGTTTCAGCTCTCATTCAGTTGTAATGAGTCAATTCCACTTTGTTTTATGATTTGACCCATGAATGTATGAGTGGCAGCTTCTGGTTACCAATTTGCAAGACTGTTTTCCTTCTTTCCAAAGCTTTGTTTCTTTCTTGCTTTCTTTTTTCCTGGGAGATTTATTTACGTTTTGTCTTTACCAAATTGGGAACTCCGCTACGTCTTTATCTCTTATTGGATTTCTTACCTGAAGCGATCTGGGACTTAAAATCCTGCCTCCTTGCCCAGTGCAGATAGGTAAGAAAAATTCCAAACGTCCCAGGTTTCATTACCAACCTTCATGGCACAACTTTGCTTTGGTGATAAGGGCCCAGGGTTTCTGCCTTTACTTTAAAGTTGTCCACTGTGAATTCCTTGTCATCATTCCTGGTCATTGATTAAATTCAAATGGTGTCTTCTCACCCTTCTCCCCATGTTTTTTCATGATTTCAATGGTTTTTACTGGGGTGGTTGTTTTCAGTTACTGCAGTTCTTTGGTTTCTTTTGAAAACAAGGACTGAGTAACTGAGTAAAGCCAGTCTTTAGGTAATTTATTATAAGATGATAATTTACTCAATCTTGATGTCTTTTCATGAGTAAATTAATAAAAAGTTCTTATTATGTACAAGCTGTCCAAAATATGAAAAATATGAATTTTAAAGGACAGCCTAATGGAAAGATTTATGTAACTTTAGTTAAATTAGCTGCTGAGAATTCTTAACAGATTTAATCATAGCTAGATTGTAATAAAATTAAGGGCTCATATCCTGAATGTATTCTAGTGGTGCATATGGGGACACCTAAGACAACTTATTAAAATGAGATTTTTCTAAGTTCATGCATCTAGCTAATGACAATGAAAGGATTCTAATTCAGGACTTTTGACTTCCCTTTGTCATTCTTTTCAATGATACTAGCTTAAATATTGTTTGCTTGAATTTATCATACATGTGCTGTACCATACACTTTGCAAAAATTATCATCTTATTTAATCTTAAAAACAAAGTAGCAGCTGTGAAGCAGTAACTCTTTTCATCTTATTTTTAAGATAGGAAATTGAGTCTTGTAAAGGTTAATATTTGTCTTTCCTGAATTCATATCACAGGAGAGTAATATGAATATCATTTCTATCCATTGATAGATTCTCTAAAAGTGTTTGTATGTGTGCATGCATGTGTATGTGTGTGTGTGTGTGTGTGTGTGTGTGTGTGTGTGTTAACGGCTATATTTACAGTCTGTCTTATTACATGCCCAAAGGCTCTTAAGAACCACCTAATTAAAAAGTCAGTTTGTGGTGATGAGGTTTAGGCTTACAAAAGAGTCTTAAGGAAGTCTGGGTTTATTCTAATTAAGTGAACTACCAGGGTGCTAAATGAAATTCTGTGCTTGGCAAACTTTCTTTGCTTTTGCATGGAGTTATATTTGTGGATGAAATATTCTAAGGATGAATGCTAAAAGCCCCTGTGACACCTAGACCCTCTCCAGAATTATTTTCTGAAAACACTCTGCAGTTTGCCAGCGGCTTTGCAACTTGGGAGTGCATTTTAATTGGCATCACAGAACTTTATGACTGAGGGATTTATTCCTCTCTCCACAAATGCTCCCCCCTCTTTTAGCCTATTAATTGAAATGTTTGAGTTAATATTACAGGCATTTCCCCTTATAGACTCTTTGGTGCCATGATGCAATGAGATGTCCAGTTTTCCTCCAGAAAAAAAAAAAAAAAGAAAGAAAAAAGAGTGGAAATCAGGCTTTACCAAAAAAATAAAAGTTTTGTTAATTTTTAAATTTCATTTTCCCCTTTCATTGTTTAGTTTTGATCTTTGGCCATTGTTGTTTTCTCAATGTGAGCCAATAAGGTTGAGAGAGAATTTACTTTGATATCTTGTCAATATGAGCTTATCAGTAAAATTTTCATTAAAAAAATCTTTTGTATTACAGTCCACTAGATTTGTCTCAATAGCTCAATTTGAGGCTTTCCACTAATTTTGAGTAAGCAGGTCTGTTTAGTTCCCAAAAAGAGTAGCCCACATCGTCAGCGACATACCTGTATTTTTTTTCAAAGGCTAAGCATCTCTCCTAATGCTCCCTGGATTTATCTTTAATAAAGCACAAAATGTGAAGTCAAAATGTAGTGACTAAGAACCTGACCCAGGCTTTGAAGTAAAGATGGGTCTAAACTTGAATTTCAATTCTGCCTTTTTGGCTTAATGTCTTGGGACATTGTCCTCTTTACTGTAGTTCCTTCATCAGTAAGTTGAGGATAATAAAATTAAGAGTGAATGAAGAAATAGAAGTAAAAGAGCTTAGCACAGTGCTTGTCAGACACGCATCATGCAGTAAATTAACAGTAGTTAACTACTGAAATCAAATAACAGAATAAAAGAGTTAGTAATATTGTAAGCCATGAGCAGACACAGAATTAAGTTTAGAAGAATTGTCTCACTTGGAAAGATCTAAGAGAATCACAGGTTTGTTGTATCTTGGATCTGGCATTAGGCTATTAAACAGTAATTAAAGAAACTTGCAGGTGAAGAAAAAATTGAAAACTAACTGTAGTTAATTAGTTTCTTATGGATAACAATGCTATTTTAAATCTTACAGAGCATAAGTTGTTTTGTGAATGCAAAATAATAAAGCACTATGTGGAATTCCTCTCATTTTGTGAGCTACTTGAACGCATGTTATTATATCATTTGATACATGAGAAAATTTGAAGACAAAACCAAAACCAAATCAAGGTGCTCCTTTTTGTGAACTAGTATAATAGATCAGAAGCAAAATAAAGTAAAACATGATTAATGGAAATGCTCTAGGCTTCTGGTGTTTTAGTTTAATTGTAGAATATCATGGTTCTTAAATGCAAGTTTAATTATAAAACTATGCTTCCCTCTGTGATTATATTATTTCTGATACTCCCACCAATTGTATTAATTGGATGAATCTAATTATTTGATAGAGTATGCCAGTTCTAAATATTATACAAGATTTTGGAGAGTGATAGACGCTGAATAAAAGGTAACCTAGGAAAATGCACCCTAGGATATTCTTTGAATGTTATATTCCATTTCTTCCTGATAAATATCTGATACAGGGAAAACCACATGACACAGAAAATATTACATCAAATGAAAAATACCCTGGCATTCAAAGTGTCTATCTCATTGATTTTGATTTATTAATGTAATTATTTAAAAATTATATCTGTAGGATTTACACGCATATATATGCACTTGTATGTATAGGTATATATTTGTATATACATATATATGAACAGTTATGTATATATATATACACACATAGAGAAATATAAATAATATATAATATTATATATAATATATAGGATATATATCATACAAATGATCAAAACTATACATTGCATCATAATTAATAACTGAGAAGAATGTCATCAACTTTATTAGGGCTAGTTAAAAATTTCTAATAAAACCCTGATTTAAAAAAAATAAAATCTCTATTATAATAATATGGCAAAAGACACTAAAAAGGCTTTTCAGTTTTATTTACATTTCCTACTGGTTCCTATCATCATGATGTAAATCAGAATGTATTTGTTACCTTTGGTTACATAACACATGTTATGTGTTAACAAAATATGAAGAGTATATTCTTCTGGAATCCAAACTCCTAAAGTATAATTATTTGGAATCCTAATCCAATACATGGGAGGTTTATAAGGACCTCCAAATCCAAGGTCCTGGATTCCAATCTTTTTTTTTTTTTAATTTTTTAACCTTTATTTATTTTTGAGACAGAGAGAGACAGAGCATGAATGGGGGAGGGGCAGAGAGAGAGGTTAGACACAGAATCGGAAGCAGGCTCCAGGCTCTGAGCCATCAGCCCAGAGCCCCACGCGGGGCTCGAACTCACGGACCGTGAGATCGTGACCTGAGCCGAAGTCGGATGCTCAACCGACTGAGCCACCCAGGCGCCCCATGGATTCCAATCTTTATACACCTGATGCCACAGGGCTGTCAAACGCAATATGTAGCTTGTCAGCCTCTCAGACATCTCTTCTGGAAATGGCATATTCCCCAGGATAAAATCCGTCTCCAATGTTGGCCTCAACTTTTTTGGTTTTCTTTTCTTAGATCTAGCACTTATTTAGAAGCCATAATTAATCTTTGGTTTATCAGCTGCATATCTTTCTGTCTTATTAAAACATTTTATTCTTTGGAAGCAGGAATCAATTTTTTATTTTGCACAATTAAAATGACAATTTACCACACGGTTAACATATCATAAGCAGTATTCTAATTGATTTTTTAGCAAAACCATTGTGAGATCATTACTATAGTCCTTATTTTATCTACATAGAAGCCCAGGTGTAGGAAGTTTAAATAACTTGCTCACAATTGCATAGCTAACGAGTGGTAAAGTCAAGATTTGAACCTGGAGCTCTTACACTAGAAATCAAATTTTAACCCCTGCAGTATAAAATAACAGCATAGAGCAGAAGGGAGTCTCCGGAGTCAAGCGCAGACCAGAGGACCACGGAAGAGGGTAGGAAGGGCGGCGAGGCGGTGCGCGCTCCACGGACTGGCGGGAGGGAGCCGGGGCGGAGGGGCGGCTCGCCGGCCAAGCAGAGCCCCCGAGTCTGGCTGGCAAAAGCGGAGGGGCCGGACGGACTGTGTTCCGACAGCAAGCGCGACTTAGCATCTGGGAGGTCAGAAGTTAACAGCTCTGCTCGGAAAGCGGGAAGGCTGGAGGACAAAGGGAGGGAGAGCTGCTGAGCCCCCGGACGGCAGAGCTCAGCTTGGCGGGGAACAAAGGCGCTCGCCAGCGCCATCTCCCCCGCCCATCCCCCAGCCAAAATCCCAAAGGGAACCAGTTCCTGCCAGGGAACTTGCTCGCTCCGCGCAAACACCCAACTCTGTGCTTCTGCGGAGCCAAACCTCCGGCAGCGGATCTGACTCCCTCCCGCTGCCACAGGGCTCCTCCTGAAGTGGATCACCTAAGGAGAAGCGAGCTAAGCCTGCCCCTCCAGCCCCCGTGCACCTTGCCCACCCACCCCAGCTAATACGCCAGATCCCCAGCAACACAAGCCTGGCAGTGTGCAAGTAGCCCAGACGGGACACGCCACCCCACAGTGAATCCCGCCCCTAGGAGAGGGGAAGAGAAGGCACACACCAGTCTGACTGTGGCCCCAGCAGTGGGCTGGGGGCAGACATCGGGTCGGACTGCGGCCCCGCCCACTAACTCCAGTTATACACCACAGCACAGGGGAAGTGCACTGCAGGTCCTCACCACGCCAGGGACTCTCCAAAATGACCAAACGGAAGAATTCCCCTCAGAAGAATCTCCAGGAAATAACAACAGCTAATGAACTGATCAAAAAGGATTTAAATAATATAACAGAAAGTGAATTTAGAATAATAGTCATAAAATTAATCGCTGGGCTTGAAAACAGTATACAGGACAGCAGAGAATCTCTTGCCACAAAGATCGAGGGACTAAGGAACAGTCACGAGGAGTTGAAAAACGCTTTAAACGAATTGCAAAACAAAATGGAATCCACGATGGCTCGGCTTGAAGAGGCAGAGGAGAGAATAGGTGAACTAGAAGATAAAGTTATGGAGAAAGAGGAAGCTGAAAGAAAGAGAGATAAAAAAATCCAGGAGTATGAGGGGAAAATTAGAGAACTAAGTGATACACTAAAAAAAAATAATATACGCATAATTGGTATCCCAGAGGAGGAAGAGAGAGGGAAGGGTGCTGAAGGGGTACTTGAACAAATTATAGCTGAGAACTTCCCTGAACTGGGGAAGGAAAAAGGCATTGAAATCCAAGAGGCACAGAGAACTCCCTTCAGACGTAACTTGAATCGATCTTCTGCACGACATATCATAGTGAAACTGGCAAAATACAAGGATAAAGAGAAAATTCTGAAAGCAGCAAGGGATAAACGTGCCCTCACATATAAAGGGAGACCTATAAGACTCGTGACTGATCTCTCCTTTGAAACTTGGCAGGCCAGAAAGGCTTGGCACGATATCTACAGTGTGCTAAACAGAAAAAATATGCAGCCGAGAATCCTTTATCCAGCAAGTCTGTCATTTAGAATAGAAGGAGAGATAAAGGTCTTCCCAAACAAACAAAAACTGAAGGAATTTGTCACCACGAAACCAGCCCTACAAGAGACCTAAGGGGGATCCTGTGAGACAAAGTACCAGAGACATCACTACAAGCATAAAACATACAGACATCACAATGACTCTAACCCCATATCTTTCTATAATAACACTGAATGTAAATGGATTAAATGCGCCAACTAAAAGACATAGGGTATCAGAATGGATAAAAAAACAAGACCCATCTATTTGCTGTCTACAAGAGACTCATTTTAGATCTGAGGACACCTTTAGATTGAGAGTGAGGGGATGGAAAACTATTTATCATGCTCCTGGAAGCCAAAAGAAAGCTGGAGTAGCCATACTTATATCAGACAAACTAGACTTTAAATTAAAGGCTGTAACAAGAGATGAAGAAGGGCATTATATAATAATCACAGGGTCTATCCACCAGGAAGAGCTAACTATTATAAATGTCTATGCGCCAAATACCCGAGCCCCCAGATATATAAAACAATTACTCATAAACATAAGCAACCTTATTGATAAGAATGTGGTCATTGCAGGGGACTTTAACACCCCACTTACAGAAATGGATAGATCATCTAGACACACAGTCAATAAAGAAACAAGGGCCCTGAATGATACATTGGATCAGATGGACTTGACAGATATATTTAGAACTCTGCATCCCAAAGCAACAGAATATACTTTCTTCTCGAGTGCACATGGAACATTCTCCAAGATAGATCATATACTGGGTCACAAAGCAGCCCTTCATAAGTTTACAAGAATTGAAATTATACCATGCATACTTTCAGACCACAATGCTATGAAGCTTGAAATCAACCACAGGAAAAAGTCTGGAAAACCTCCAAAAGCATGGAGGTTAAAGAACACCCTACTAACGAATGAGTGGGTCAACCAGGCAATTAGAGAAGAAATCAAAACATATATGGAAACAAACGAAAATGAAAATACAACAATCCAAACGCTTTGGGATGCAGCGAAGGCAGTCCTGAGAGGAAAATACATTGCAATCCAGGCCTATCTCAAGAAACAAGAAAAATCCCAAATACAAAATCTAACAGCACACCTAAAGGAAATAGAAGCAGAACAGCAAAGGCAGCCTAAACCCAGCAGAAGAAGAGAAATCATAAAGATCAGAGCAGAAATAAACAATATAGAATCTAAAAAAACTGTAGAGCAGATCAACGAAACCAAGAGTTGGTTTTTTGAAAAAATAAACAAAATTGACAAACCTCTAGCCAGGCTTCTCAAAAAGAAAAGGGAGATGACCCAAATAGATAAAATCATGAATGAAAATGGAATGATTACAACCAATCCCTCAGAGATACAAACAATTATCAGGGAATACTATGAAAAATTATATGCCAGCAAATTGGACAACCTGGAAGAAATGGACAAATTTCTAAACACCCACACTCTTCCAAAACTCAATCAGGAGGAAATAGAAAGCTTGAACAGACCCATAACCAGCGAAGAAATTGAATCGGTTATCAAAAATCTCCCAACAAATAAGAGTCCAGGACCAGATGGCTTCCCAGGGGAGTTCTACCAGACATTTAAAGCAGAGATAATACCTATCCTTCTCAAGCTATTCCAAGAAATAGAAAGGGAAGGAAAACTTCCAGACTCATTCTATGAAGCCAGTATTACTTTGATTCCTAAACCAGACAGAGACCCAGTAAAAAAAGAGAACTACAGGCCAATATCCCTGATGAATATGGATGCAAAAATTCTTAATAAGATACTAGCAAATCGAATTCAACAGCATATAAAAAGAATTATTCACCATGATCAAGTGGGATTCATTCCTGGGATGCAGGGCTGGTTCAACATTCGCAAATCGATCAACGTGATACATCACATTAACAAAAAAAAAGAGAAGAACCATATGATCCTGTCAATCGATGCAGAAAAGGCCTTTGACAAAATCCAGCACCCTTTCTTAATAAAAACCCTTGAGAAAGTCGGGATAGAAGGAACATACTTAAAGATCATAAAGGCCATTTATGAAAAGCCCACAGCTAACATCATCCTCAACGGGGAAAAACTGAGAGCTTTTTCCCTGAGATCAGGAACACGACAGCGATGCCCACTGTCACCGCTCCTGTTTAACATAGTGCTGGAAGTTCTAGCATCAGCAATCAGACAACAAAAGGAAATCAAAGGCATCAAAATTGGCAAAGATGAAGTCAAGCTTTCGCTTTTTGCAGATGACATGATATTATACATGGAAAATCCGATAGACTCCACCAAAAGTCTGCTAGAACTGATACATGAATTCAGCAAAGTTGCAGGATACAAAATCAATGTGCAGAAATCAGTTGCATTCTTATACACTAACAATGAAGCAACAGAAAGACAAATGAAGAAACTGATCCCATTCACAATTGCACCAAGAAGCATAAAATACCTAGGAATAAACCTAACCAAAGATGTAAAATATCTGTATGCTGAAAACTATAGAAAGCTTATGCAGGTAATTGAAGAAGATATAAAGAAATGGAAAGACATTCCCTGCTCATGGATTGGAAGAATAAATATTGTCAAAATGTCAATACTACCCAAAGCTATCTACACATTCAATGCAATCCCAATCAAAATTGCACCAGCATTCTTCTCGAAGCTAGAACAAGCAATCCTAAAATTCATATGGAACCACAAAAGGCCCCGAATAGCCAAAGTAATTTTGAAGAAGAAGACCAAAGCAGGAGGCATCACAATCCCAGACTTTAGCCTCTACTACAAAGCTGTCATCATCAAGACAGCATGGTATTGGCATAAAAACAGACACATAGACCAATGGAATAGAATAGAAACCCCAGAACTAGACCCACAAACGTATGGCCAACTCATCTTTGACAAAGCAGGAAAGAACATCCAATGGAAAAAAGACAGTCTCTTTAACAAATGGTGCTGGGAGAACTGGACAGCAACATGCAGAAGGTTGAAACTAGACCACTTTCTCACACCATTCACAAAAATAAACTCAAAATGGATAAAGGACCTGAATGTGAGACAGGAAACCATCAAAACCTTAGAGGAGAAAGCAGGAAAAGACCTCTCTGACCTCAGCCGTAGCAATCTCTTACTCGGCACATCCCCAAAGGCAAGGGAATTAAAAGCAAAAGTGAATTACTGGGACCTTATGAAGATAAAAAGCTTCTGCACAGCAAAGGAAACAACTAACAAAACTAAAAGGCAACCAACGGAATGGGAAAAGATATTTGCAAATGACACATCGGACAAAGGGCTAGTATCCAAAATCTATAAAGAGCTCATCAAACTCCACACCCGAAAAACAAATAACCCAGTGAAGAAATGGGCAGAAAACATGAATAGACACTTCTCTAAAGAAGACATCCGGATGGCCAACAGGCACATGAAAAGATGTTCAACGTCGCTCCTTATCAGGGAAATACAAATCAAAACCACACTCAGATACCACCTCACGCCAGTCAGAGTGGCCAAAATGAAGAAATCAGGAGACTATAGATGCTGGAGAGGATGTGGAGAAACAGGAACCCTCTTGCACTGTTGGTGGGAATGCAAATTGGTGCAGCTGCTCTGGAAAGCAGTGTGGAGGTTCCTCAGAAAATTAAAAATAGACCTACCCTATGACCCAGCAATAGCACTGCTAGGAATTTATCCAAGGGATACAGGAGTACTGATGCATAGGGGCACCTGTACCCCAATGTTTATAGCGGCACTCTCAACAATAACCAAATTATGGAAAGAGCCTAAATGTCCATCAACTGATGAATGGATAAAGAAATTGTGGTTTATATACACAATGGAATACTACGTGGCAATGAGAACAAATGAAATATGGCCTTTTGTAGCAACATGGATGGAACTGGAGAGTGTGATGCTAAGTGAAATAAGCCATACAGAGAAAGACAGATACCATATGGTTTCACTCTTATGTGGATCCTGAGAAACATAACAGAAACCCATGGGGGAGGGGAAGGAAAAAAAAAAAAAAAAAGAGGTTAGAGTGGGAGAGAGCCAAAGCATAAGAGACTGTTAAAAACTGAGAACAAACTGAGGGTTGATGGGGGGGGGAGGGAGGGCAGGGTGGGAGGGAGGGCAGGGTGGGTGATGGGTATTGAGGAGGGCACCTTTTGGGATGAGCACTGGGTGTTGTATGGAAACCAATTTGACAGTAAATTTCATATATTAAAAAAAAAAAAAAAAAAAAAAAAAAACAGCATAGGGGTTTGCAACAGTATCTCTTGAATAAACTAATTTAGAATTTAATTTTGTGCTTTTATTCTTTCCATGTTGAAAATTTTTCTAAACTCTGTGTTTTTGTGTATTAAATAAAGTGAGTTATATTTAGGTTCATGCACATCTTTGGCATTTATCTTGAACATGAGTCAAAATTATGCACTATTTTGTTGTTGGAGCAGAAATTTCGGGCTGCTTATTAATCCATAACTGTTATCTCTGAGTTCTTCTTCTTATTTTTTTTTAAGTGGGTTCCATGCCCAGCATGGAGCCCAACACGGGACTTGAACTCACAACCCTGAGAGCAAGATTTGAGCTGAATGAGCTTAACTGACTGAGCCATGCAGATGCGCCTCTCCAAGTTCTTTTCAGATTGAAATATTGATAATATTTGTTTTCTTAACATTTGGTACACTGCATACAAATTTTAATATAGTTTAAAAAACTCAAGTTTTCTGCTATTTGAGTTTTGGTTTTATAGAAATGTCGTATGTATTTCTCATTTTCAAAAGACTTTGTTTCTGCAAAGCCATAAAATAATAATGTTTAAGGGCAGTATTTTTTCTTTCGGATACTTAGATGTCTAATGATTTATCATTTTTATTACTGTTGCCAATTAACATTTATTGAGTGTCCATGGGTTATATTAGGTTATAGTAAATATTTTCTTTTTTTAAATGTTTATTTATCTATTTTTGAGAGAGAGAGAGAGAGAGAGAGAGAGAGAGAGAGAAAGAGAGAGAGAGAGAGAGAGGGAGAGACAGAAAGAGAGCAAGCATGAGAGGGGCAGAGAAGCAGGGAGACAGAGAATCCTAATCAGGCTCTGTGCTATCAGCACAGAGCCCAACACAGTGCTCGAACTCACGAACTGTGAGACAATGACCTGAGCAGAAATCAAGAGTGGGACACTCAATACACTGAAACTCTCAGGCACCCCTATACTATACTAAATATTTTCTTGATGTGGAGGTGTATTCTTTTACAGTTAATACTGTATGTGTATTCAAAACAAGGGAAAACAATGTATGAAGATACATAAGGTATTGGGCATTAACATATTTATTTCATCACACTAGCACATATGCATATACATAAGAAAACTATAATACTATTAAATAAATTTTATTTATATTTTTATAAATCACTGCAGGAGAAGACAAGTACCTATTTACTTATTTTTGATTCACCAAAGTATTTACTGGCTCACAGTATTCACCTAGACATCCAACTTCAACTTCAATTCCCAATGACTACAAGTCAAAGAAACAGAAATTTTGTGGTACATTCAAAGGACCTCTTTACTTTAAGGGTCGTAATTCGTTTTGGTTTTTATAACTATTTCTGTGCAATAGGTCTTAGGTAATATTAATAAAATGTTCATTTTATTTCTATTCTATATTTTTTGCTTTATACAATTTTCTGTATAAATTTGATTAAAATTATTATGGAAATTTTATAATGTCCCCTGGTATCATATTATGTTTCTATGTTGTGTATATGTTCATTTTGTACAGTGGTAGTATAATCCATCAAATAGATGTATAAATAATTTGCCTATTTGCTATATTTTAAGATCTATCACAATATATCATATTTCTACATTTTAAAATACAAATGGTATAGAATGCATAATTTTATGCTCATTTATCTAGGATGAATTGTAATATAAATGATTACTGGATCAAAAGATTAAGACTGTTAAAGGTTATTGATAAGGAATAAAATTACTTTCTAAAATAGTATCAACTTGCAAATCAAAAACCAGCAATAGTTTTATTGCCCTCTTGTCATCCATGAATATTCACTTCAGCATTTTTTCTTGCTTATTTATTAGCTTGTGAAAATTTATTACCATTTGAAAACTAAAAATAGTCATTTTAAGAACAAATTTTTCTTTAGGATTACATATGACCTTTATGTGCTGCCATGGAATAGGTTTCTAACAGCAAATTAGGAACACAGACATGAATTTTCTCCAATAATCTAATGAGTTTATCCACTACTAAAGTAAAAAGATATTATTCAATGTCATGATCTTTCATTCACAGAGATATGAATAAACTACCAGCATTAGAAACTACATCAGAGCTAATTTGATGTCAACTGGTGAATGACAGTGAGGAGAGGTGATGATCATTCTAATGTTGATCTTTGACCCTTGAGCCCCAGTAAATTTCTTCTACAGGTCTCCTAGGTGCCTAATAATTATAGCAGATGCCTCCAGTTTTCATGACTTTTGGTTGGTAACAAACTGTGTGTCTAGTCCTGATTCATGTTGGTTCCTTCAGTTCTATTTCATTCCCAAGAAGCCTTAAATCACCCAGTGTCCTTTTTTGAAGTTGACTATATGCAAGGAGATCTTGAACCCATTGTGTTCAGGACAGAGGTTTAAAACAAGAGGTGAAGTTCAACAATCCTATGCCAGATTTTAACACGTTCCAGAATTTCTTACAAGTCTACCAAAGTGAGTGGTTGATGCATTAACTCCTTGTGATCCTACTTCTGATTTAGGATTTTTTTTTCCCCCTGACACATACAAGTTTCAATAGTGAATTAAAAAAATAAATAATTAAGGTGACTCAGTTACTCTTTTCCTTCAGGTCACAATATTAGCATAAGTGTTTTAGCCAACATTATATAGAACTTCCAGAGGTACAAATTTAGAATGCTGTTTAACTTTACTGAATGTTAACAACTATTTTCCCTAAGGGAAGAGGGGGAGACCCTGGCAATTGGGGGCTGGGGGTAAAAGGCACACTAAAGATTATTCTGACATTAGTTTACTTTGAGCTAATCAGGTCCAGGTGGAACTGAATTATTGCTCAAGGCCTAAATGTCACCAAAAATATGGCCCTAGCACTCACTTTGATGCTAAAGTGTAGAGTTGATCAATCCCAGGATGCTTTCCTGTTGGACCCTTAGCCCCCAGATTAAATTATATTCAACCTAGAAAAGTAAGCATTAAAAAACAAAGTTCTCACTCTTCCCCATGTCACTGACACTAAAATATCTACAAATCAGTATCTGGTGAAATCATCACAAAATAATTTTTAACTCTGAGTCCAATTTGTCAAGTGGCCATATGTCTAGGCTACAATATTTTTCTCCCATAAACTTCTTTCTTTCAAATACTAAAAGTTGGTCCTTCTGGATAATGCTTAGGCATTTAAGAAATGAAGCGACAACTGAAATTGTATTTCTGTATGGAAATTTCAGGTATGTACTTTAATCAAAAAGCCATTCTAGGAGTTCATTAAAATATAGCTCTTAAGAGATATTAAAAGATTAGTTTGTCTTCTGAGAACACTGCATGATAATTGTGTGAAGCTAAGCGAATTAGAATGCAACCTGTAAAAGTCAGTTAATAACTATTGATATGAAAGATGTTGATATAGCGGGTATGACATTTGTCCCACCTAAATACCAAAGAAATATGATTAAAATATTGTTTAGTTAGTCCCCTATGAGAATGATTTATGTCTGAAAATACTTCAGAGTTGTAAAGTAGTCAATAAGAAGGGAGTGTTCATAACTGAGGGGAGGGAAATACACGCTAAGAATGTTGTCCATATAAGTCTTCACTAAATGTGTCGCTGAAATGCTCACAGTGGGTCCTACCCAGGATAGTCTCAACATCTTTCCATGATCAGGTAGATATATTTTAAGGAACTGTCAATAAAATAGGCTTTGAAACCTTCCCTAGAATAAAAGTTGAGATCATCTTTTTTGGTTTTTGGTTTTCGGTTTTTGTTTTGTTTTGTTTTAAGTTACTTTCTAGAATTAGAAAGGATGGAATAAAGGTGAGAGAACAGGTAAGGGTGGATCATTCTGGAGTCAAGCCACTCAGGTTTGAATTTTGCCTCCCTTGATTTCTAGTTGTGCTACTGTGCTCCTGTTATTTGATCTCTCCAGGCTCTGTTTTCTCATCTAGAAAAAGGGATCATAACAATTCGTATCTCACAGTAAGTTTAAAAATAGACAACTATTATTATCCAAGAGAATATGGATTAATCAACTCAAGGTATTGACGTAAAGAGGGCTCTCCAGTTGTAAATAATAATGCTTTACTTGAAGAAAAAATATACTCCTATATACACATCCAAGAGTAAAGAGCCCCAGTATGTTCCAAACCATGTTAATTGTGGCTTGCAACAGTTGGTGGATTTCCAAATTTCATATAAAGACATGAGCCCTATGGGGAGAGCATGGAGGGAGAAGAGCCAAGCCCTGGTAAGAAAAAAAACTTTGATTATCCCCGAACAAACCAATCCGTGTGCAATTAATTTATAGCTAAAGTTGTGTATATTGCATTGTTTTAAGCTTCCTGATGGGATAATAAAATTGTTTGAGAGAAAAGTTAGAGTATTATGAGACAGTCCACATTGCCTGGGTAATTTTCTAGACAAGGCAACGATAGATGACCTGAATGAGCAGAATTAGCTTGCTGAGGTTTTGTCTGAGTTTGATTCAAGACACTTTCTTTTTTAATGGTTTTTTTTTTTTTTTTAAATATATTTTTGAGACAGAGAGTGACAGAGCATGAGCAGGGAAGGGGCAGGGAGAGGAGGAGACACAGAATCTGAAGCGGGCTCCAGGCTCTAAGCTGTCAGCACAGAGCCCGACGCGGGGCTTGAACTCACAGAGTGTGAGATCATGACCTGAGCTGAAGTTGGACACTCAACCGACTGAGCCACCCAGGCACCCCGATTTGAGTCACTTTTTCATCTCCTTCCCTTTCATGTCAGTCAGAGGGAATTGTAACAAGAAATGTTACCAGCCACTTTCAGAAATCATCACAGTATGTAATTCTTTCCTTGGGAGGGAAAAATATTCTTTGTTGGTCATCAGTAGAGAGTAGAGACTAATGATTGAGCTCTAATTCCTGGTCATGGTTAAATCTTAAAGAGGGTGTTGGTGAAAAACAAAATTAATTTTTGAAAGTGGAAATATGGGAGTGGAAAATAAGTATGGTGTATACTGACAATGCATCATTGCTCTGTATTGTAAGACTTTTAGGTGTAAAGGAATCTATGTGATGGCAGAATCCATTTTATAGGTTTATATAATAGAATAATAAAACTGAAAGTCAAGCTTAATCCTCAAGTATTTCACAAAGGAAATTTGTCTCCCCCCCAAATCTCTTGGAATTGATTTTAAAATAAAATCACATATTGGAGAAAGCTTGCAAGTATAGGACATTGATAACCTATAAATATTGTTTAGTTACAACTGAGAGTCCATAAAAAATAAAATAAATGATTATTGTATTTGAAATATTTAGTTATAATTTTCCATTTTTTACTGATGTGGTCTAAACTAATTTTGGTTAATGTCCAAGGGGTTTTACAGTATTAAAGTATGTGATGAGCTATTAATTCCTACATGGGGCTCACAGATTCCCACCTTTTCCCCCCACCATTTTTTTACACCCTCTGTTTTCTCTCCTGCAAAGCTCTTCTTCTCAGTCACATCTTGGGATATGACATTTTTTTTTTCTTTTTCATTAGCTCACATTTAAAGATTATCCCTATTCCCTAAAATGTTTTTTGTTTTCAGCCCTTGCAAACCTTTGGAATTAATTTCACTTCAGAAATTCTTTACTGCAGAAGGTAGTATTATAGCCTGTATTTTAAAAATAGCTTATATTATACTTTCCAATATCTGTGTGTATCTATATTTCTCAGTAGACTGTGTTCAATTTTCATCATTGTATCATATCATCACATAAATGTAGCAGACTGTTCAGAGGTGCAAACAATGGTTGCTTAATTTTATTGTTCAATTGTTAGATTAGACCAATTTTGAGAAAATTGTTAGGGTCTCTGTAGTCCATGTAAATGAAACCAGAACTCAACTGAGAAAAATCAGATGAATGGTTGTAAGAATATTTTTATAGAAAGCAAAAGCCCTTTAATAAGAGAAGAGATGTCCAATTCGACTCTTGGCAATATTGTATTTGTATGATGCACTGTGTTGAGTTCCTATAATAGAAATTAGGAAGGGGAGTTAAGGAAAGTCATATGACAAGTAGCTAACCCAGGCACAAGAGGGTAGGAGAAGGATGTCTCTCAGCTGACACCTGCAAAATGAAGAGTTAATTGTAAGAAAGAGCAGTTAGGACTGGGGTGTCTGAGAGGATGTTTCTGTCCTCTTATTGCTTAGCCATCATCTCAAAGCTGTGATATTTATGAAGTAGATAGCTATTCAAATTAGTTTTTGTAATAAATGCATTAATATATTCACTACTTTGTCTTCTTTATTCCTCTGTTATAGTAACTTTGACCCCAGATCAAATATATATATAATATAGTATACTAACATATATTATATTAATATAGAAATATATTAATATATATTTTATTTTGATACATATTAATATTTTTCTATTATATGAAAATAATTTCTATCTCCTATTATTTTATTAATAATTTAATGTTATTAACACTATATAAATTAATAATTAATAAAATTAATTCATTTCAAAATATTAAATAAATTTTTAAAAATTAAAATAGTAATTTATAAAAATAATATGTATTTAATTTAGAGTAATAATTTTATTAACTTTATTTTCCATTTATATATATTAATAATAATATATTGATATATATTATCAATCTGATAATATATTGATAATATATCAATAATATTATTGATATGATTATGTGCATATATATGTATGTATATATGTATAAGTGAAGAGATACAGCTAGCTCTGATGCAGTATCTGATTTTTATTTAATGTTTATTTATTTTTGAGAGAGAGACAGAGAGACAGAGTGTGGGTAGGGTAGGGGCAAAGAGAGAGGGAAACAGGGAATCTGAAGCAGGCTCCAGACTCTGAGCTGTCAGCACAGAACCTGATGCAGGGCTTCAACCCATGAACTGTGAGATCATGACCTGAGCTGAAGTCAGACGCTCACCTGACTGAGCCACCCAGGCGCCCCCCACTCCACCCAGTACCTGCTATTTTAAGGAGTTTTACAATCTTGAGAATTTTCTTTGGCTTTGGTTTTGTTTAATGACATGAGTCAAATACTCAGCCTTTTTAGAACTCTGAAAGCTAAGCTGCTTATTCTCCCCTTTGTATATGCTACTGACCTTTTTATGTCTTTGGCAGAGAAATGGTAGAAAATTAAAGTGATAATTGCTATTAGAGTTCACAACGATAGTCTTTGTAATTATCTTTCTCTCAATATCTCAGCAAACTATTTTCATGATGATAAAGAGGAGATATTTTCAGGTAGGAAATTTCCGTCCATGGTGCTTCCTTCCACTGCCTCAGTGGTAACACTGATTAAGTTACTTGAAAACTGTTACAATATCGCAGTGGAGAAGAAGCAGAGCCTAGAGAAAACTTGGGTTCATCTTACTGCAAGGTTATTGGCTGCCTTTTCATACCTTTTCCACTCTAAAGAATTTAGGCAATGAGATAATGAAAGCGTTTACCTCAAGGAACAGTTGGATGTGAGTGATTATCACGATGTCTGGCATATCCTAAGTGTCCATAAGGCTAGCCAGTGTTTTTAAAGACACGCTAAATGTATAATACTGTATTTTTTTTTTCTTTCCAGTGAGGGTATCTGTTTCAGAAAAAAAAATCAGAATAGAGAAGAAAGAGAAGAGAGAATTTGAGCAGCCTGCTGCTTCTGAGAATTGTCTACCATCATTGTGTACATGATGGGGTAGGTGAAGCAGGTTATAACACATTTGAACTCATTCCAGCAGTGGTGACCCTCTTTCAAACCCAGATGTTTAAATGACTGCTCAGTGGGGATGTTTGGGATTATAAATATGTCCCATCTGCTGCTACCGTCTGCCTGCTCTTGAAAGGTGTAAAATCACCTACTGCACTCGACATTGGTAGCCATCCCCATTCCAACCCACAGAAACATTAAAAGGTGACCGGAAACTTTCCTTGTGGCAAAGCCTTTCAACAAGCACCTAAATGGAATAGATGAAGGTCAAGGCAACCACTTTGTTAATGTATTATTGGATAGAAGTACAGTGGGAGATATTTGGTGATTTAATTGAGAGATATATCAATCTAAAGAATCATAAACAAAAATGAGAATGCATTTAAATTTTCAACTTCAGGAATCTGAGGGCCTCTTTGCAACACTGTGTGGAACACATAATCTTTTTTATCAAATGGGTTCATAGCTGTATCCTAATATCTTCAGAAAATAGAATCTTGCAGCTTGAATATGTAATACTGCTGGTAGTATTATTAATACTAAAGGTATTATTACTACTTCTAAAAGTAGTATTAATAACAATGATATATTCAGGTTAGGCAGTTCCTCTGTTTTCCATTATTCTGTATGTTAGCATCCCAGTTTTTATGATTATTTCCCTTATTCACTTTGCATTTTGTAATTACTTTATTATGGATTTGTTTACTTGTCATCAGCTTTCCACTTTATTAGGTAATATTCTCCAGGAGAGTGGGGATTTTATTTCCCTCATCTCTTTTTACACATCACCCAGCAAAATGACTGGCGTAAAGGAGACATTCAATAAATAGTGTGGGGTATGGTAACAATTAATCAAGATCATTTATGTTGTCCAAAAGTTTTCCAACTATCAGATACATTAAAACAGCCATCCACAGGAAAATAATTCCAGATTTTTAGATACTTCAATTCCCCCTTTAGTTTTTCCTTGAGCATAAGACCGTGTCATATATACTTACACATTGACTCATGGAAGTAGCCTTTATGGAGAAGATACTGAAACCTGAATTTGTGTTGTGTTCTCTTAATTTAAGGGGATTACACACTGAGGCGATTCTATTAACATCAAGAAGATATCACCATAGATATATGATGATAGATGATAGATCCTTCCAATGTCTGAATCCACTTTAATGATCGACAGAATGTGAGCTTGGAAGACTGGAAGCTTAATCTTATTCTATCAGTTAGAAACTTGGTCTTTAGCAGACCACCTGCTCTCAGTTAATGTGTACATTCTCACACATGCACTCTCATGTGTTAATTAAAATAAAATCTAGCACATGATTTTGGTAGCATCAAATGGCATATGACATGTGTGAAAGCAATTTGTCAAATGGAAAGTAGCAGTCCAATAGGGACCAATTTTGTACCCTTAATGGGTAAGGCTGCTAAAAGGCTCTTGTTGACCTTTTTCAGAAAGACAAAATGGTTTGGTGGAAAAATGGAAAAGTCACACGATTAGGTTTTCACTGAAGGAGCTAAAAGAATCTAGTGTATGAAGCCGCGGATTGTAATGGGAATCTAGCTACATCTACAGTGTCAAGTTATATATGTCAGTATATTAATATTTCTCATATCAGTTTAATCAACATATTTAATTAAAAAATAATTTATTTTTGAACATAGTTACGTAATCATATTATCCATTATTTCTCCATTAATGCTTTTTAAACTTACACATGATTAAAGCCATCTGGAGAGGTGATTTCAACACAGATTCCTGAGTCTCATTTCTAGAGATGCTGATTCAGTGAAGCGAGGGTGGGGCTTTTGTCTACACTTCTAATGAGTTTCTAGATGATACTAGTGATGCTGCTTCCTGAAGCACTGTGCTAAGTGAGTGATTGTGGAGAACCACTAGAAGTGATTTCCTCCCTAGCAAGACAGATATTTTAAAAACCTATTGCCATATTTTTAATGGGATTTTGAAAATTTTGTGAACATTCATGGTTTTTTTTTTTTTTTTTTGGCATGGATACAGGCAAAAATATATTTTGGAATACATGGTGTGTAGCAAGTTGGGCTCCTCAGGAATTGAGCCCTGAGGCAGAGATTTGCATAAAGGAATATTAATTGAGAGAACTTTTATGAACGACACCTTCAAAGGGATGAGAGAAGCAGGACTGGGCAGAGTAAGAATGTTGAATGTGATACAGACACAACAGAAGCCCCCCCCCCCCCCCCCTCCCCCCGCCAACTCTACAGGGAACCCTAGCTGTGTGGCTCCTCAAAGTTTCTATTCTAGTTTCTATTCAAGACAAGCGCATCAGGCCCTTTTACCTCCACATCAACCCGTAATTTAATGTAGGTCTACTCTGGGAAGGGTGTAATGTTGGGGGAAGTGATTTCCTCCAGGGACGACGTAAAGAAATTTCTGGACATGGGTTCAATTCTAAACTGTCAGAAATCAATACTTCTGGCAGCTTCGGACATGAGTGTCTTGCACTGAAGGAAAGAACATGGAACGCATGACCTAATTCACTAAAGATTGTCCAATTGATATTTTGAATTAGTTCCATTTCTTTGAGATCCAGGTATTGAAGTTTATACTTTGGTTATAGATTACTCGGATAAAAAACATATATTACTTCCAATCTGAAACATCTAAAATTTGGAGTCAGCAAAAGTAAACCAGAGCCTCATAAAAGTGTGTACCCCCACCTTGCAAAATTTTTGTTGTTTCCTGCTTTTGAATGAACTGGAAATAGTGTATCAGCACTTTACTTTCAGAACTGTCTGTATAAAAATTGTGAAATGAAAAATGGTGAGGATAGAATGTTCCTTGAACTATTTCTCCCTTTCATAAAAGCAATATAGTAATTGATCTGGCCTGGAATTATAGCATTTGCCGTAACCCACCCCACAACAAATGCATTACTTAACTGTGAATCAAATAGGATAGTTTAGACAATCAATTTGGGTGAAATAATTAGACTTATGAAATTGTTTTATTCAAGTATGTTGTATTATCTTTCTTGATGTGAAAAGGGACAGTATGGATTGTCTACTTCTGTGAGTTTACAATGCATGTATCCAGTTGCTTACTTGTCAAACTTGCTGAGATGTTTCAAGTGAAAATCAAGCTCAGCATGCCTGTAACCAAAGTTAATGATCTTCACTGCGAACTTGTGAATGATTTGTTATGAAGTTATGTAATATAATGATCTTTTAAGATTCCTCTCTCTGTGAATGTCCCTAGCTGTGTATGCAGCACAGATTCAAAACTTAATCCAAATTTCTCCCTCATATCCAGTTAGTCATTGAGGTCTGCTCCAAAGATTATATACCTACTTATATATTTCCATGATGGTGAAAAACTCCTTCAGTAGGCTGAATTCCCCATGAAATCATAGATTGCATTCCTTTTGCTTGCTATTGTAGCCCCAGTGTATAATACAGTGCTTGCATATAAAAGATGCTTAATACACTCTTTTTCAATGAATGAACAAAACATATAAGTAAAATAAAAACATTCTATAAAAAAGTGTCTCACATCTTTTTTAGGGTTATGTGAATCTTTTAAAGATCATTCTTATCTGTTTTAAATCACAGCCAAATATTTTATGGGGCTTTTATGAAATGCAAGTCCATTTACTTTGAATGATCACTAATAAACATATTGAACATAGTTGGGCCAATTCTACTCCAACTATGTAGAGAAATAAATCAATCAAATAAAACTTCTGACTTATTTAAAATATTTTGATAAAGCACCAGATAGTGGTGTTTAGACACGGTGCATATTGTCTTAAACATTGCAGACATTTAATCAACACTTTTTGAATAAATACATAAGTAAAAGAATTAATGAATAGTATTTTCAGCAATATAGGTCATAGAAAATATATATACAAAGACAATATAGCACATTCTCTATGATTATTTTTAACACAGCATTATCTTGATTAGTAAGGTTAAGAAGGTTGGCTACATTTCTATCAAGTTCTTTCCTTGTACATATTGCTCTAAGTTTATAATGCCTCAGCCAGAGATTTAATCAATACAGCTATTAGTAAGATGTTTGAATTAGAATTTAAAAAAGAAAAAATGATTATAAGAATATAAGTGGGTTTGAAAAAATCATAGAAGACACCAGAGAATCCCTTTATGCAGAGATAAAAGAACTAAAATCTAGAAAGGCCAAAATTAAAAATTGTATAACCAAGATGCAAACCCAAATGGAGGCCATAAAAATAAGGATGAACAAGGCAGAGGAGTGAATTAGTGATACAAAAGATAAAATTATGGAAAACAATAAACTGAAAAGAAGAAACAGAAGTTGGAGATCATGAAAGAAGACTTAGAGAACTCAGCAATTTATTAAAACATAATAACATTCATATCAGAGGAGTCCCAGAAGATGAAGAGAGAGAAAAAAGGGACAGAAGGCTTATGTGAGCAAATTATAGCTGAAAATTTCCCTAATCTGGGGAAGGACACAGATGTCAACATTCAAGAAGCACAGAGAACTCCCATTAAATTCAACAAAAGCCTGGCCATCACCAGGAAATATCATAGTTAAATTCACAAAATACACAGACAAGGAAAAAATCCTGAAAGCAGCAAGGGAAAAAAGTACTTACCCTACAAGGGAAGACAGATAAGGTTTGCAGCAGATCTGTCCACAGAAACTTGGCAGGCCAGAAAGAAGAGCAAGATGTATTCAATGTGCTGAATGGGAAAAACAGGCAGTCATTGAGTTCTACTCCAAAGATTATATAACTAATTATATATTTCCATGATGATGAAAAACTTCATTAGGCTGAATTCACCAAGAAATCATTCAAAATAAAAGGAGAGATAAAGTTTCCCACACAAACAAAAACTAAAGAAGTTTGTGGCCACTAAACCAGCCCTACAAGAAATTTTAAGGGGGACTCTTTGAGTGGAGAAAAAAACAAAACAAACAAAACAAAACAAAAAACAAAACAAACAGACAAAAAACACCAGAAGCAACAAAGACTAGAAAGGATGAGGGAGCATCATCAGAAACACCAACCCTACAAGTAACACAATGCCACTAAATTTCATCTCTTTCAATAATCACTCTGAATGTAAGTAGACTAAATACTCCAATCAATAGACATAGGGTATCAGAATGGATAAAAAAAAATCCATCCGTATGCTGCCTACAAGAGACTCATTTTAGACCTAAAGACACCTGCACATAGAAAGTGAGGTGATGGAGAAACATCTACCATGCTAATGGATGTCTTAGTCCATAAAAGCCTACGTACGTAGCATTGTAGGAAATAGGAATTCAAATCTAAATATCAATGAGTAGCATTTTAACCATTTGCTAACAACTTGAATTTTAGTAAAATGAATCTCCATTCTTGGAAACTTTGTTTCATCCATTGACGTCAAGAGTCAGGAAATGCAGAACCATAGACTTCTGAGTAAATGAAATCTTTTAATGAAGAATAGGTATGGTGTTTATTGTCATTTATGTTTAGCTGCTAGTGTATTGTCCCTACTCTTATCATAGAAATTCCATGACAAAGTTACACACTGACAGGATTAAACTAGGTGTCAGGAATTCAGTTTCTCTCTTCCTGTTTCAACATTATTCCCCATGATTAATAAGTATTAATGGGTGACATGTGATGTGTTTACCATTTGCTTTAATAAAGTAAGCAAGGTTGGGATGCCTTCTATACACAGGGCAGCATATTTGAATATGGGTAGCTAGAAAGAACAAATCATGTTTTAAAGAAATATACGAATGCGTGGGAGAAGACATATGGGTCTGTAATCATCATACAAATCACAATGAAATGAGTATAAGAATAAGACAGATAAAAAAAAAAGAGAGAGGTCAGTTCCAATTATGAGAAGGGGTAATCAATACAAATTTGAAAGGATAATATATATTTCCTGTGCCTAATCATGGTAGTAATTTTCCATCTAAATTAGTGGCCTGAGTCCAATAGAACAACAGAACCAAGGAAAAGTAAAAATATTTTCACGTCATTCAGTTCAACATAAAACTAACTAGACTTTGATGAATTTTGAACAACTACTATTTACTGACCAGGTATTTTAATGTCAATATATTCCAATAAACACGCTTATTTATAAGTCTCCTCAAATCAATGGCCCAAATGTGTGTCAGGGTGATATAAACAGTTAATCATTATACTATTAATTAATGGCTTAATGAGGGGTGTCTGAGTGGCTCATTCAGTTAAATGTCTGACTCTTGATTTCAGCTCAGGTCATGATCTCACAATTCGTGAGATCAAGCCCCACATCAAACTCCACACTGACAGTGCAGAGCCTGCTTGGGATTCTCTCTCTCTCTCTCTCTCTCTCTCTCTCTCTCTCTCGGCCCCTTCCACTCCAAAATAAATACATAAACTTAAAAAAAAATAATGTTTTAATGAATAAAAGAAACCTGTGTAAGCTATTTACTTTAACTCTTTCTTTTCAATTTCCCAAATAAGTAGAATTGCAAAGACTATGTAAATCTGTCCTTATTTCTGATGATTTGAACTGTTATTTTGTTTTCACACATCTATCTGGACATAATAGCTTTCTATTTTCTTCACATATTTGAATAAAAAGCCCTCTTATTTCAAGTTAACACCTTGTATGATGAAATAAGGAGATCTGTTAAATGATAGAACTAGCAGATTTTTCATAAGCATTTTGTAAAAGGACTCCTCATTAATTATAAGTCAATTCTGGACAAGTAATTGCATTTTACTGTTGTACATGATTTGCCATACCAAGTTCATCTTTTGGAAGGTTTATTTGGGCAACTGTAATGAAATTAGTTCTGAGTTCATCTAAGCAATATCAGCTTTAGAACACATTTCCTCTCAATCTGCTTGAAACTTTTCACTCTGTTCAGCTCAATGACCCACAGGCAGACACCAAATTTATAGATTTTTGTATTTGTAGCCAAGGCAGAGTCACATGTATGTTTGCTTAGCTCACTGTACGAATATAAGAAGGTCCTTCTACATCTCCAGTCTAGGTTGACAGAGAAAAGTCTTGCATATACATCACTATTTATCTAGAAATAAGTTTCGACTTGCAACATGAAGAGAAGTTGTGACATACTGAGAAGACAATTTATACAATCATTTTGATCTGGGATTTCCTAACAGTGCCTGGTACATTATATGCATGGTCGCTGTAGTCTCTATATATGTACATATCTATATTGATATGAACATCTCTACTCATAGCCACATAATAAATGAATGGAGAAATAATACATTTTTACTGAAATAACATTTAAACTGTAATTATATGTTCCAGTGAAGTACAACGTTCAACTGAAATTAATATCCTTTTCAACAGTATAACTGGATTTAAAGTAAACAAATATTAAGAATACTGCAATATCAAAGAGAAAAATCCTGCATACTTCCAAGAGAACAAATCCTTTAAAATGATCTATTTAAAGGTACTATGAGCATAGTCTTGGACAAAAGTGTTATAATTAAGCTTGTATAATGAGTGCCTCTTTATTTAAGTACATATAACAAACCAGCACTGAAAATAACTGTGGGTGAACCAGAAACACCCAGAGCTGGCTTTCAATCAGCAGTCAGATCTTTTTTGCTCTCTGCATTTAAAAAATACATTTCTGAGCTTGGAGTTACGGAAGTACAACTGTGATCATGAAGGTTGCTTATTTTATAAAAGAATCAAGTTTCCTCCCTCGGGCTTATGATCAGCCAGCTATTGGCATCTAATCTTTAGGGGCTGGCATGATATTCTTAGTAACTAATTGCAAACCAAGTATTCCATTTTATTACCCTGAAAGGTCTTCCAAAGCTGTATGTGCATAAGCAAATGAACATTTTGACAACCATACGAACAACTTGGTTTTGCTTTTGTAATACAAATAAATACGTGCCACAATGGTATATAGCCTGGCATGAGATGACTTGCCTGTGGGAAATATGACCCATGAAAAATATAAGGATTATGTTCATTCTGTCTTCTACCATATTAGCACATACCATACATGTGACAGTGAGTCCAGCAGAAATAACCAAATCTGTGACCTTACATTCAATCATAATTGAGAAACATCGTGAAAGTCTTTGGACTTCTGTTTCATCATTGCTATGTGGAAATAATGCCCTAAACCCTTCCTTCTTATTGGATATTTGAGAGGCTCAAATCACTTGATAAAGAACTTTCAAATTAATGTGGTCTGCTACTGTGTCTGATTTATTCTTTTTTTTTTTTTGCTTTCCAATGCATGTTAAATGCGCATTACATCACTCAAACAACTGCTTTCTAAGATGTCCGTGAGCATTTCAGATCCTTATTCACTTTACTGTCCTTTCTCCATATCATATATCAAAATGCACTTAAAGGCTACACCTCTGATAGCGCAACATATCCAGGGGCAGAAATATACCAAACAGTGGATTGCAATGTGAGATGTGAATCAGTAATTAGAAGTGGCATGGATTAGGAGAAAATTGACAGTAAAACATCTGTGCAGTGGTGGGGAGATTTCCCAAGAAAAAAGCCAAGGAGATTAAATTAATGACAGCAAAAATATCACCTAAGGAGAATTTATCCATATGTATGTGTGTACATACATATGTTATACATGTTTATATATACATACAGATATAATACTTTTGAACATTAGAACAGAATCAAAAAAGATGCACCCAGTATAATATAATAGGAGAAAATTATGCAGAGCTGAAACTTATACTGCAAATCAATAGGCTCGCTAAATCAAAGGAAATTTTAAGACATAAACTCTGAAATAGCAGTTCTGTGAAAATTTTTAGTTTCAAGGGAAAGGAAAATTCTTTGCCCTGATCATTTTGGTTCTGGAAATTAACCTGAAGAAATATTCAAGGGTACATACAGAAATTTATATATGCATATGATTCATTTCAGAATTTACATAATAATGAAAATAAAATGTAAACTAAAGGACCATAGTAAAAACAATAACAATGATTATTACATGATTAAAATTTTTTTTAATGTTTTAATTTATTTTTGAGACAGAGAGAGACAGAGCATGAGCAGGGGAGGGGCAGAGAGAGAGGGAGACAAGAATCCGAAGAAGGCTCCAGGCTCTGAGCTGTCAGCCCAGAGTCAGACGCGAGGCTCAAACTCACAGACTGTGAGATCATAACCTGAGCCAAAGTTGGACGCTCAACTGACTGAGCCATCCAGGCGCCCCATGATTATTACACGATTTTAAAAAGTGCATGCACACCCATATATGCACATACACATACCACTTTCCACTTTTCTATAGAATGTATTTACCATATTCTGAAAAGAAGTATTAGTAACCAAAGTACTAATCATTATTTCTATCAGAAAATGGAATCATCTACTAGTTTTCTTTCTTTCTATGTATAGCTCATGTTTTAAAATGGATAACTATTGCTCTGATGATTCCAAAACTACATTTTAGGTAGTAGAACATTTGATAAAGTACTTGGATTAAAATAAATTTACTAAATTTTCACTTAAAATAAGAAGAAAGTACATGTATTTTAGAGAATTCACTAAAAAACTAAACCTAGCAACAGGATGAAGATGGAAAAAAAAAGAAAGAAAATGAAGAAAAATATACTTTGGGTCTTAGGAGAATAAGACTTTGCCTAAAAATTTGGAATATAAAAAAAGTAATGTTAGTATGAGCTCTGTCTTCTGTTGGTACAAATACTAGCATTTTGGAAATCAATTTGTGCATAAATATTAAAGTCATAAAAAGAAGCATAAAAGTCTATAAATAAATAAATAAATATAAAATACACACAAAATAATTACACACAAAATAAATACCATAAAATACATCAATTTATAAATGCATAAATATTAAAGTCATATAAAATAAATATTAAAAAAACATTACACTTGACCTCATTATGCTACCTGTAGGGAATTAAGGTAAGGACATAATCAGAAACTCAGATAAATATTTATGTATAAGAATATTCATATGGAAACAGTATAACATTCAGTATAGTATTCAATATATAATAAGTAGTATAGTATTCAGTATATAGAAATAGGTGAATGAATTATCATTTACTGACATGGCAGCAAATGTTGCAGAAATTAACTTGTTAGTAAATTGCTTTTATCAAGGAATGGCATATGAAATACCAGTTGTATAATATTGATGAAAGTACAAGATGCAAGTCTGTGTAAACTACACAGTCAGATCTATATGACATGTGTATTATCAAGGGAATTTGATCCCCCAGAAAACCAGATCACAAAGATTCTAGCGTAGGGGGGATTTCTTACACAATTGTGGGAGCTGGTGGAGAAATTCAAGCCTGAAATCCTTACGGGTTAATATGAGTGGAGGCAGGAAGAAAAGCTGGAGGCAACGTGAGGAGAATAAAGACACATGAAGTCTAAATGGACAGACAGTAACTTGGGATAACACACCAGATCCTTCATCTATCCCTCACAGCTTCTAACTTCCATGGCACCAATGAAATGCAGGAGAAACTAGAATGCTTTGCCACATACTCCTGGCCCAGGACTAAGGAAGCTGAGGAAGATCCAGTGGGATGAGCTAGCAGGTCAGAGACAGTGTATGAGCAACCATCTATCCTTCAGAGCAGAACAGTATCTTCTTTGTCACTTCCGCCTTTCAATTTTGTGAAAACGTCTCCATGGTCAAACCTAATGTAGAATAATGCGCGGAAAGGGATTCTGGGACAGATAGCTTCAGCTGAGATTAGTGGAAATTGCAAAGTCATGATATATGCCTGTGCATGACTCTGAATGAAGATAATGGTGGCATTAAGCAACAGCTAGAAATAAACTAACAGGCATTTCTTCTAGTGAGATGATGGATAATTTGTTTTCTTCTTTATATTTTCCATTAGAACATGTATATTTTTTACAATCAGAAAAAGTAATATTAAAAAAATTAAATATAAGAATCCATAAAAAATAAATGGTAAAAAGTAATTAGTAAACAAACTAAGACAAACTATCTGGATATAACACAGTTTTTATAAAGTAAAAAAAAAATTAAAACATATTAAAAGATGAAAGGTCTGGATGAGCAGTGAGCAGAGAGCAGAATGGTGGTTGCCCAGGGCTGAGTGTAAGGGGAAATGGGGAGGTATTATTCAAAGGGTACAAAGTTTTGGTTATACAAGATTACATCTGTATGTACAGATACATACATACATCTATATGTACAGCATAGTGCCTAGAGTTAGCAATACTGTGTTTTATACTCAAGAATTTACTAAGAGGGTCGATCTGATAGTGTGTTTTTATTGCAAAAAATGTCAATAATAATAAACACAGAGGATGGGAGGAAACTTTTGAAGATTATGGGTAATGCTTATGACATAGACTATGGTGATCAAGTTGTATACATTGCATATGTACAGCTGTTTGTATACCCATCATACCTCAGCAAAAGGGTCTAAGATATCTGGATGAATATCAACAATTGTCACATAAAACTTATTTTCTAGTAGGTAAACTCATCAAGACATAATATATAAATATGTCAGTGATAGTGATAGATAAATGAAAAAAAAAACAAAAAAATACACTAAAGAAATACAAATAAGCAAGTATTAAATTAGGCTCAGTATTAATCACAAGAATTAAAATGAGATTTCTTTAAAACCAATCAAGCAATAAACATAAAAGATGATTGATGAGTTCAGATTGATGAGGACGTGGTAGAATGGAACACACAGTCATTGATGGTAAAAGCAAATTGTTATAATTGTTTAGAGCACTGTGGGAAGGTATGGATGGCAAGACTTGAGACATTTTTCCATCATCCTTTCCCTTATATCAATCCCTTCCGAACATCTCTAGTAAAGGAATTTTCAGCTATTTCCCTAGTTTCAGCTATTTCATGTGTATTTTAAATAAATAAAAACCTTCAACTGTTGTGAACTCCTATATGTTTTTAACTAAGACTCTGAGGAAATTGATATTATCAGTGAGGTGGAAAGTACCTTACACACTACTTACTTCAATAAAGTCATTTGACAAGTGTTAGATTTGGACCATAAAATAACAGTACACAACAAAGATGCCACACAAACTCTCTCTTTGCCTCTTTATCTCTTCCTCTTTCTCCCAAACACACGTACACAAATTTATTCAGAAGAAAATCTCAGGTCATTATGTGAAATAAAATTTTTAAAAAATAACAAAACTTACGTATGTCATTCTTCCATTTAAAATGGGAGGCAGAGGGCACCTGGGTGGCTCGGTGGGTTGAATGTCTGGTTCTTGATTTCAACTCAGAAGGTGATGTCACAGTTCCTTGGATTCAACCTTACTTCCTGCTCCATGCTTTGGATTCTCTCTCGTCCTCTCCCTCGGCCCCTTCCCCCTCTCAAAAATAAATAAATAAACTTTAAAATGGGAGGCAGGGTATACGAGAATATTTTGTCGTATTTTTTATTTGCTATTGTTTTAATGGTGAGGCACTTGTTCCGACAGTGAAAAAACAGGGGTTTTTCTTAAAAGCATAATTTTAGTGGCTAAAATCGAGTGCAACCTTCAGCATTCTGGACAGATAACTTTTGGTAGATCCCTCCATGACGTGGCAGTTCAATACCGTGCTTAATTCCATCCCGTTACCTGAATCTTTTCTCAGCTGCTTACAGATAGATGCTGGCTAGTCCTTGTGAAACAAATTTGGTGTTGGCAATCAGATTCTTTTCCCATTAAGTTCCTGTAGTGCTGCTGCCCAGACAAATGGCTTCACTCCTCATAGCAGCCACACTCCAGCAGGATGGATTCCAGGACTTGCTTTGCTTGACATTGAAAGGTAACCCACAGACTCCAGTAGACCGTTTATCACTGTATCAGCAGTAGGGGCAATAATTTCATGAGAATTATGAGATAGATGATGGGTCACCACATATTGTACTTCACAGCAACCAAACTGGTAATATCCTTATTTGAGGGTCTGTGATCTTTTAATCCAGTTTCTTGTGACAAATATTTAATCTGCTCTGTTTGCCATTGGTTATTACCTAAATCAGAAATTTTCTGCAGAAAAAAATCAATTACTCAGCATCTCCTGTTATTAACTCTGCACTATTACCTCAGAGAAAAAGAAAAGAAGGAAAAAGAAAAGGCAAATCAGATGAGATTATTTTTATTTTACTTTTTCCAGGTTGAGTGTTCTCTACTACCGATTATTGATGAGCTGCACCTGCTTACCAATTATAGCTTAATCATGTCCTTTGGAGCTCACAGTGCTTGTTAGCATTCTATACACTCCCCCTTGAACTTTGATGTCAAAACAAAGCCATATCCCTCATACCTGGAGGTCCACAAATGTCTAAGTGGGCTCAGAAAGGGATCTAAATATCAAAGGCAAAACAAGAGACTGACACACTATTCCAAATCCTGGCTTTATATTACTTAAAGTCAAAAGATTTTCTTTAATTTTTAGGCTTTCATGGATTAATCACTGTTAGGGAAAATGCTATCTCCAGGAGAAGATTAATCTTGTACATTGCACACGACCCTGTTCAAAAATCTGGATGACTTAATGAAAAGAGCAAGGGATAGAAGGGAGCCTCCGGCCCTTTGGAGGAAGTGTGTGGCCATCAGGCCAGAGGGAAATCTGATTCACGTTATGATATATTACCCAGGAAGAAAAATGTAGAGCATGAACCAAGAATTTAGCTAAGTTATTGTGACTTTCTTGGATGTTGGTTTTGCTCTGAGTTTTAGAGGTTAAGCATCCATGCATGTGTTTGCTTTCTGGAGTTTGGAGAGTATCTATGAAAATGTATTCTACAGATATACAGTTCATTATCTTAGAAGAAACACGATAAGTAAAATAAGATAGCTACTCGAAAAAGGTATTTTTTGTATGTGTTTAGTTTCCCAAACTACCAATAAGTACCTGGTATATGAAACTATGGTCCATGAAGTCCTGTGAGAGAAGATGCTGAGCATGAGAACAGCATTAGTTAATCTAACCACAGAGGAGAAAACACTCACTAAGCCAGTGACAGGCTTATAGGTTTTCTCCTCTATCAGTGAATGAATGAATCAGTATACACAATATCACACATAAGCACTACTTGACCGTTGTTTTTAATGTTTATTTCTTTATTTTGAGAGAGTGTGAGCAGGGAAGAGGCAGAGAGAGAGAAGGAGAGAGAGAGACTCCTGAGCAGGCTCCTTACTGTCAGCAGAGCCCCACGCAGGGGCTCACGAAACGTTAGATCATGACCTGAGCTGAAATCATGAGTCGGACGCTTAGCCAACTGAGCCACCCAAGCATCCCACTACTTGAATGTTTTCAATGGAAAAAAATTTTCTCCTTCAGATTTATTTTCGATAAGTCAAGAAGGCTAGAAAAAGAGTAAAGCAAAAATCAGCTCACCACTTAGGAAAATACAGTGCAACCATTTCAGTATATATGATTCAATTATTTTTTCTTTCCGTGTATTTCACTGATTGAGCTCATAACCAGCATACTTAAAATTATATGTCCTTACTAATTAAACCTTTGTTTCATTTGATAAATTTTTATGTGAATTTTTAAATAGTCTTCTAGAAGAAAATTTTCAGAGCTACGTTGTATTATATCAGATTGCTCTTGAGCCATTTATGTGGTATAGATTTGACCAATTTTTTAATATAGAATATTGTTTTTTCCTAATTTTTCAGTATAATAAGGCTTAAATTTTTTAAAGACTCAAATTTTAATAGAAAAATGACCACTAAAGGAATTATCAAATATAATGACATATTTTAAAAAATTCAATGTTGCTCAATTGCCCTCCAGGGTTTCATAATTAATAATTAGAGCAGAACCATATAAGGGCTCTTAACACTTCATTTTGGTAGAAATACTGGATAGTATTTCTGTACATGAGATGTAAATTAACTTCTCTGTGTCTTGTTCCTCATCTGCAAAATGGATAAAATAATAGTACTAATTGTGTCAGGTCTTTGATGTTCCTGAGGATAAGTTTATGTGCAGAAAAGGTTATTCAGGTGTTAATTTTGATCTTAGAATTGATATACACATTTTCCAATTGCCTACCTCCTCCTTAAACTTTTAAATTCAACCTATGATATTTATTATTCTATTTGTAAGTCTAAAAATTTTGAAAACCATTTTAAAATGACCTTTGAATGCTTGGCATCAGAGTAAAATTAAGGCTATTTTAAATTAGATTTATACCATTTTTTTCATTTTAAATGATCTAATTACTTGACTTAAATACAATATTTATAGCTACTTAAGTGATTATTAAAAATATAATAAATTAGGGGCACCTGGGTGGCTCAGTCAGCTGGGTATCCAACTTTGACTCAAGTCATGATCTCACTATTCATGGGTTCTAGCCCCATGTCAGGCTCTTTGCTGACAGCTCACAGTTTGGATGGAGCCTGCTTTGGATTCTGTGTCTTCCTCTCTCTCTCTCTCTGCCCCTCCTCTGCTCACGCTCTGTCATTCTCTCTCTCTCCTAAAAATAAATAAACATTAATAAAATTTTTTAAAAAGTATAATAAATTTATTAAAGTGGCAAAATGTGTTATTGGAAACATAAGACTGTATACAATTAGTAAAATTTCAAATTAAAATAAAAAGCCTAAATAGATTGCTAAACAATTTATCTTAAATTATAATTAGGAAACTATTACATTAAATTTATAGGCCAAATTCTCTTAAAGTAACTGTTTGCACTTAATTTATCTCTGAAGTATAGATGTCTGTTCTCCAGGAAAATAACAAATATATATATTTTAAATATCTCTTCACTTAATTCTATTTTTTTCTGGTTTTAACTTTGTTCATCCACAAGTAAATAATGTTTGAAAGCATATCTTATCAGTACATTTTTTTTAGTTATTTAAAAATATATATTTTTTAACATTAATGTGAAATAAAATGGACTCTTTTGTGATCTTTGGTTCTATGACTTCTAACACTTGTACAGAATCATGTAGCCACAATCAGGATCCAGCATATTTTCATCTCCCCATATTTTCATATGGCATATTTTCATATTTGCCATCTCCCCACTTCCCAAATCAACATTTGCTGCCCTTTTTCTTCACATATGCCCACTAATCTTAACCCTTGGAAACCATCAAACTGTTCTTTGTCAATAGTTTTGCTTTTCCAGAAAATTATATAAAAGAAATCACACAGTAGATAATTTTTTGAGACTGATTATTTCCTTAGCATAATGTCTTTGGGAAGTCATCTATGTGGTTTTGTTTGTCAATAGTTCTTTCCTTCTTATTGTTAATATTCCATTACATGAATAAAGCACAGTGTGTCTATCAAATCACCTACAGAAGGACCCTGGGTTGCTTTTAGATTGGAATGATTATTTAAAAAGCCTCGCTAAAAATTTATGTATGGATTTTGGGTGAGAAGAGCTGTTTCTTTATCTAATGTAAGTACCCAGAGTGGGAATGTGCCAGTATTGAGGATGTCCAGGTTTCACATTGTTAGAAACTTTCAGGTTTCTGTAAAACTATAGTGTTTTAAAGAGAAACTTTGCTTATGAATCTAACAAACAAGCTAAGCCCTTTTATATAGCTGCTATGTTCTTCAATACTAAAATTTAAGAAAGTAGAGACCTACATCCTTGAGATTAATTTATCTCGTTACCTAATTTTCAGGGGATATTAGAATCAGTATCATTAACCTAAGTAGCTTTACCAACTGATGGATTCAACTAGGCTATTTACTGCCTTATGAGAATCTGAATTATGTTCTTAATTTTTCTATATATTAAGGTTACTACTACCATAGACATTTGAGAGATAACTGGAATTTTTTCACCTTATACCTACAGTGGACATAATTTAAGATGGCCCTTCCTATAAACATATATGACAAGACTGAATATAATCATAATGCATAGAACAACATCCAGCACAATAATAGAACTTCAAACCCTGTTGGATATTATGATTGCCTATTATTTCATATTTGTTTCTTTGATTTTGAATGTAACCTTAACATCTAAGACCTAATAGCCTATTTTTACAAAATAAAATCACATTTGACTTTATAGACAAAATTGTGGTGGCTCTAGCCTCCAGTAGACAATCTGCTAAAAGAGAATATTGGTTTCTGAGAAAGTTATTTGCTTAACTTCTCAAGGGCATGCTCCACTTATGCCTACCAAGGAATCTTTTATTCTTCTTTTCTACTCTTATTCCTAAGCCACTTGGTATAGGGTCTCTGCATTGGCGACTGGCCAACATAACAACTGCAATGTGCCTGCTTGCCTAGGGAGTCTTTGGCATTATTCAAATATCTCAATCTTCAGAGGCTGCTAGTTGTCTAAAGAGGCATGTCTGAGCAGTCTCTCTGCAAGCTTGGTCACCTGCATCTCACAGCTGCTTTGCAAAGTCAATAGTCTCAAAGTCCATCATGAATAATTCCATCTGTTTCCAGTACTTTCTCTTATGTCCATAGCAGACCAAAGAAGTATCTAGGATCAGAAAATTATGAGATATGATTCCTTAAATTCTATCCTCCTCAGCTTCTTGTCTTCTTCTTCCCAAAGCCAAATTACCTTCTGTTTCTCCAATTAAAAACAAACACCCCCCCTCCCCAAAAAGGTGCAAACATCCAGACCATTTAAATGACTGAAAACACATTCTGGAAGAGTAAATAGACTCTCCATTAGCATAATGAAGTGGAACATTTTTAAAAGATTGATAACCTTTCACATTTCTTTTATTGTACAGTCTTGCCAATATTCTCAGAATACTTATATGAATGATCCTTTGAATTTATTAGTTAATAACATTATTTGAGTACTGTTTATATAATGAGCCATTACATAACAAAAAATGCACCTGAATTCAGTGAGAGAAGTAGAGAATATTGAATAAATGACATTGAAGCTAATGCTAAAAAGTTTGAAAATATATTGCTAGATTCCTATCCAGCAATATATTGCAAAATAGTTTGCTGCTGAGTTAGGTAGGGTAAATACATAAATCTAAAATAAAATAACTAGAAAAATATCTAAGAATAAATAACTAAAGAAATCATCACCTCAGGTTGATGATTGTTTTTGTATTTAGAAAATCAAAGAAGAAACATAGATGTCTCTATGTACATAAAAATTTACAAACAAGAGTGGAATGCAATTAATTGCTCACAAAATATTTGTATGCCAAAAAATTAAGCAAAGTTAAATATCAAACAAACATATGAGATATATAGATATGTATCTGATCAGCCATCTTACTATACTTATTCCTTTTCTACTACTAAGTTTTCCATTAAGGTATAGATTTGCATATTTGAGTTTTAAGCCACACACCTTTTTTTTTTTTTTCAAATTAATTTTGCTAGTCTTAACTGTAAATCTTTGTGGTGGACTTTAGAAAGGAAATTCTTTGCCACATTCATAGTATCTGTGATTTTGATTGTCCATGTTACATTGAGATTTGGTTATTTTAATTGGATCTGCAGAGCTCCATTTGATTACTCTAAAAACCTCTGAGATATTTTCATTACGGAATTTAGATCTGACATCTTTTCTAGGTTAATGTCTCTCTGGAGTTCACTAATGCAGAAGAAGCCCAGCTACGTGTTTTTCTACTCTCGAGTGCTTCTGTGACTTTACCGCTTTTAAGTTTTATAGAGCCTACTCAAAACTCTTACACTCACGACTCCTTTTCTGTTGCCCTAGTTTTGGACAGTAATTTCTTGCCAAAACATTATCCTTCGTATCCGTGCTTCTATTTTCTGATCTCTCCAATCCATCGTTCACATTGAAGATGGATTCACATATTTTTCTAACTCCCCATTGCTTATTTTATCGAATCCAACATATCAGTAAGATGCTAAAGACCTTTGCCTTAGTTCATTTTCCAGTCTTCCCCATCATACACTATCATACTTATTCCACTGTAAACTCAGAATCATCCTCTATTTGCCGATATTTCCTTTGCAAAATTGTGCATTTGTGTCTGGTATTCTTGAGGATGAAATACCTATGTCATGTTTCTGTTTTTGGAAGTTTATTCTTTATAAAGGAGCTATCATCTTCTTTTAAGAAATAATAAAGCCAAACCTTTAAAAAGTTTTTAGTGCGGGGAGAAAATTCACAAAAGCATGGTAAATTGAAAATTTTAGGCAAGAGTGTCCCTCGTGATTTTTCTTTCCATTGGGTACTTCTCATTTTTAATTCCTGAGAAAAGGATAAATGTTTTCAGGTAGCAAATAACTGAATGTTGAACCTCAGATGATAAAATTTGAGCTTCAAATGTATCTACACCTAACTATCTCTCCCCATGTGTAAATTGATCTTTCAGTGTTAAGCTTAGAGAGTGTGGATTTTATTTTTATTATTATTTTCTTTTTCAAAGAAGACAGATATTTAAAATTTCATCCACAAAACCTTCTTCAGTTTTCCCAAACAGGATTGAATCCCATGATTCAAGAGAATACTTTCTTATCTCTGTCATAACTAATACCTCTCTTCCTTTTAATGAGATCTGCAATTATCTGAGTTACATAACAGACTATGACTAACTCAAGAGAATAGATTGTATAGTGTTTACTTTTCTACATTTTACTAGTATTTGTAAATTATTTTGCAAATGTTAAATCTTCAATATATAATCGTAGTTGAAATGAATTTTAAAGAATATAATTAGTTATTACATCCGTTTTTGAATATTGATTTTGGAAAATTACTTTATGAACAGTTGAGATCTATGTTTGAATTTAAACTCTAATATTGTCTAATTGAGATCACCTTTAGCATTATTCTCAGCTCTGGCAAAACATCAGAGAAAGAGAGAAACAGAGAGAACTATATCCTTACTTTGATGATCTAGCTGGGTGAGAGAAAATAAATAGATACAATTAATTTATAAATAGAGAAGCTGATAAAATCTGGAAAAACTAGGAGTAGAACAAAGCAAGGAACTTCCAACCATGCTAAGTTCTACCTTCACAAAAGTATTCTTGCTGTGCTCTTTACTGCATTTTGTTGGTGCTATTATAGCTTTCAAGAATGCAGTTTCCCTCAGGTCTCCATCTGGGAAAATATGATATATTGATTAATTCATCCATTTTTTAAAATTTTAGTTCTGGCACAGCTTTCCACAGCTTTTGCTACATAAATTAACAAAATCTCTTCCAAAGGTCTTCAGGGAAGTCAGTGTGATGAGGCAGATTGACATTAAAACTCAAATTACAATATAATGTAATAAATGCAGATGCCTTATAAAAGTATCAAGTATGATCTGTGGTCATTCTTGAGGACCTAAGAAGCCATGTTAAGGGAAACAACTAAAACATAATCTGTGACCTAAAGGAATAGAATGATAAGAGAGTTTCAGAGAAAAGACAGGATGTGGTTAAGCATTATTCCTTACAAACATATTTCAAGAATCACCTCCTTAGCAAGGCTTTCCACGAACTCAATACTCCTCATTCATTCCCTTCTTTGTGCTTGCAAAGCTTTTCAGTATATACACTCTGTATAGCACATATCAGAACCTATAATTATCAATTTATATTCGTGTCTCATCTGATAAATGGCATGCTCCCAGAGCCAAAAATCATAGCTTATTGACCTGAATAAGTAGCTCAGTATTTTCCTGCACTGACTTAGGTATTGAAATGATACAATGCCAATCAGTCTTTTCTGTTTGTTAAAAAGCACTGATGCCTATCATTAATAACCACCCATAGATAATACATCAAATCTATTAGGTTCCTAGAATTATTGAGAGGTCAATTTACATTTATTATTTTTAATTGCAAAATTTTACCTAAAACTGGTCAAATGCGTATAAAACTCGCCACTCTGTATCATAGAACTTTTGGTAAATTGGCATCTTTGATTTTCTACATTGTGAATATGATGGATGACATATAATAAATGGAATTCTACATGTCAAAACCATTTTGTTTCTTCAACTAGTAACATGCATGAAAATCTAGAAAGTGAAATAAATTTGTACTTTAAGGGAATATAAAATTGAATCAACACTGAAATAGTTCCAACATATGCAAAAACTATTCCATGAGTTTAAATAGATTTTATAAATAATATTTAAAATAAGCTATTGGTTCAAAACTCATCACTACTTGAAGCTTAATTTCAAAGATTCACTAAAATGATCAACAGATTCAATAAAATAATAAGAAGTTAAAACTAGATGCATTAATTTAGAAAGCTTATTTACAAAAAGGTAAAAACCTCTTGTTTTTGCAAACAGAAGTTAAAATGCATTTTTCTAAAAGCAACAAAAATGAGTTGTACTCCTTTCAAAGGAAAGCCTATTTATCACACTGGGGTCATCAGTGTCTTTCTGACCTAGCTTGTTTTAGTCTCTCAGTAATCAGTTAAGGGTGTCCAAATTTGAGCTGCATGGGGGGGCTCAGTTGGTCAAGCATCTGACTCGCGGTTTCGGTTCAGGTCACGATCTCATGGTTTGTGAGTTTGAGCCCCACATCGGGTTCCATGCTGACAGTGTGGAGCCTGCTTGGGATTCTCTCTCTCCCTCTCTCTCTTGCCTTCCCCTACCCCTATTATGTTTGGAATATTATCCAAACATAAAAATGAAATCTTGCCTTTTGCAACAATATAGATGGATCTAGAGAAGTCAGTCAGAGAAAGACAAATACCATATGATTTCACTCATATGTGGAATTCAAGGAACAAGTCAAAGAAACCATGAAAAAAGAGACAAAAAACCAAACTCTTAAATATAGAGAACAACAAATATAGAGCCCCTCCCCTGCCCGTGCTCTGTCTCGCTCTCTCAAAAATGAATAAACATTTAAAAATAGAGAGAGAGTGAGAACGAAATATAGAGGGGAGGTGAGTGGGAGGAATAGGTAAAAAGGACTGAGAGCACACTTAGCCTGATAAACACTGACATAAGCATAGAATTGTTGAATCACTATATCGTATAGCTGAAACTAATATAACACTGTATCTTAATTAAATTAGAATTTTTATAAAAAATGTAAACACAAAAGAAAATAGTTGTCTTACTGCCTTGAAAATCTTGATACAAGAACCAAGAATGCTTAATCTTTATGAGAATTAGTTTAAAATCACTAATGGCAATTCAGTTTTCATTTCAGTACAGATGTTCAGATCACTTGGTAACATTTTCCTTTGGCTTTAAGATGCCTTTACAATTACTTCTCTTATAAGGCAAATGAGTTATTTTAAAATACTCTTTCACTTCAATGTAATTGGTGTCTAGGACAAAATCATAGGATGATTTTTCCCTTAAATTCTTCTAAGGGAGTAAAATTATAAATTTAGCTTGGTGTTATGTCAATACCTAGAGCTTATATCAATTAAAATCGTTAAATATTTATGCAGTGACAACTGTATCTGTCTGCACCTTAGTTTCCCATGTGTTTTTGTTTCAAAATTAAACAGTAAATATGCAAAGTTTTCAGCAAATTTGCTAATACATAAACACTGGGTAAATGACACTTCCTACTTTGTTGTGTGTGTGTGTGTGTGTGTGTGTGTGTGTGTGTTTTGTTTGTTTTGTAGTGCTTTATATATCCAGAATTGTGTACAGAATTTGTGAACACCTGCTTTGTTGACAATGAAATCACTGATGTTTTATTTTAACTTATTTTTCTCTTTGATAATCTTGTGGTACTTTAGAATTACACATGACCTTCGTGATATTACACATCACCAGCTATTCTCACCAGTAAGCTAGACAAAGCTCCAAGCTATAGATTTATACATTTATTTCACATCACCCACTCCCTGCAAACCTATCTCAATCCATGTCTCATTTCCAGAGGTGATTTTGCACAATTCATCATACCTGAAGATGTTCACAGTTGCTCTAGTATGTACATTATTGAACAAAGTAAGAACTCAATCAAAATGTGAACTGCATAAAATAACTGATCCCAAACATAATAGTTTTTTAAATTTTTTAATGTTTATTTTTTGAGAGACAGAGGTGGGGGAGGGAAGGCAGAGAGACAGCGAGACACAGAATCAGAAGCAGGCTCCAGGCTCCAGGCTCCAAGCTGTCAGCACAGAACCTGATGCAGGGCTTGAACTCATGAACCGTGAGATCATGACCTGAGCTGAAATTGGGCACTTAACCGACTAAGCCACCATAGTGGTCCCATGATAGTTAATAATAGCTCATATTGTTAATACTAATGTAGTTTTGGGAGAATAATAAGGAATTTTAAGCTAGCAACATCTTTGAGAGTCCAAGTGATGGCTTTAAAATGGTAAATTAGAGCCATTAACAATAACCTGCTGTAGGGCATATTTATAGCTCTGTGTAATTCTCAAAGCCTATAATGGACATGAGTGCTTACTCTGCCTATCACTAGATTTTTCAACATATACACAGAATTGAAAATATGCAATATTCAATTTGGACCATGTTATAGTATTTTGTTTATATTTAGAAACAGAACTTTTTAGTAAGCATTGTTTACATCTACAAAACACATAAAAATATTTTTAAATTTTTTTTTTTAACGTTTATTTATTTTTGAGACAGAGAGAGAGACAGAGCATGAACGGGGGAGGGGCAGTGAGAGAGGGAGACACAGAATCGGAAACAGGCTCCAGGCTCTGAGCCGTCAGCCCAGAGCCTGACGCGGGGCTCGAACTCACGGACCGCGAGATCGTGACCTGAGCCGAAGTCGGACGCTTAACCGACTGAGCCACCCAGGCGCCCCACATAAAAATATTTTTAATGAATACACTGTTGTATGAGAACATTGCAGATTCTTTGGTTATCACTACATTCCATTATAGAAGTATCTATATCTGGTAAACACAGCTAAAACTATCATTGTCATAAGATGCCAATAACCATGGGCATTTTTAAACAAAGTTGCCAGCTAGCGAGTCTATTTTATTGACGCCTATTAAAGAGATTCTGTGTTTAGCAGGATCTAATCATAATCAGGGATTTTTCATTAACTATCTTAACAAGGGGGGGAGAAAATATCAAAAGCAAATTAACCAGTAACCAACAAACAAATTCAACTTGCAATCTGCATTTATAGTGGATGGATCTAAAAACGCTTTGAAGTCAGTAGGAATTATTTTCAAAATAAATACACTCCTTCATTTTCTTAGGAATTTGTGGTACCATTAAGCTAGCATCTTTTGACACTCTGGTTTGAGAAACGCATTTTGTTAGATTTTTACAAAAAAATATTTCAGATTTATAAATAAACTTTATAAGTGAACCCCCTTGCAAGTTTTATTTATTTATTTATTTATTTATTTATTTATTTATTTATTTTATACAATTTATTTACTGTTCCCATTGCAGATTTTTAAACAAGCATTTTTTTGACAAATAAATACATGAGAAATATTCTTCACACATAAGCTATACACCTTAGTATTTCGGATAAAATAAGAAGAAAAAACAAAATAACAATAGCAGAAACAACAATGACAACAAAATATAATCCTGTCTTTTATAGCCTATCTTAATTCTATTAACCACAGGCCTCGGATTATTTAAAGATGAAATTATCACACCAGGTTTTGCTATGTTAAATATGATAATAAAACCCATTTTATATAGAAGTTATTCTCTATCTAATGGTTTTGTACTGCAGTAGACTGAATGTTTGATTCTTATGAAATTCACATGTTGAATTCCTAAACCCCTAATGTATAGTATTAGGAGTTGGGGCCTTTGGCAGGTAATTAGGTTATTAAAGTGGATCCCTAATAAATGGAATTAGTGTCTTACAAAAGAAATCGCAGGGAGCTGTCTCACCTCTGTCTGTAATGCAAAGACACAGTGAGTAGATGGCCTTCTATGAATCAGAAAACTGGCCCTTGCCAGACATAGAATCTTCTAGCACCTTGATTTTCTACTTTCTAGCTTCTAGAACTGTGAGTGTGTCTAGTTTAAGCCACCACTAAATAGTATTTTTGTTAGAGTAACCCGAACAGACTAAGGCAATAAATTTCACATTAATGATGTTATATCAGGATATTACTTAAAAAAAAAACTTCCTATTCTGGGGCACCTGGGTGGCTCACTTGGTTAGGCATCCGACTTCGGCTCAGGTCATGATCTCACATTTTGTGAGTTCGAGCCCATCACCGGACTCTGTGCTGACAGCTCAGAGCCTAGAGCCTGCTTTGGATTCTATGTCTCTCTCTCTCTCTCTCTCTATCTCTCTCTCTCTCCCCCTCCCCTGCTCGTGCTTGTCTCTCTCTCTCAAAAATAAATAAACATTAAAAAAAATTTAAAAAAAACCTTCCTATTCTAAAATATCAATTTCCTTATCTCACAGTTAAAACTTTACTTCTTAAAGGGGTTTAATTTTTATTTAAAAAAATTTTTAATGTTTATTTTATTTTTGGGAGACAGAGAGACAGAATGTGAGTGGGAGAGGGGCAGAGAGAGAGGGAGACACAGAATCTGAAGCAGGCTCCAGACTCCAAGCTGTCAGCACAGAGCCCTTGTAGGCTTGAACTTGTGAGCTGTGAGATCATGATCTGAGCTGAAGTCAGACATTTAACTGACTGAGCCTCCCAGGCCCCCCAGAGGGGTTTAATTTTTCAATTAACTCATTAACTGTTTAAAGACTCATGAATTATCAGTTAATGCCTTCTGGGTTTTTTGTTGTTGTTGCTGTTGTTGTTTGTTTTTGTTTTGTTTTGTTTTGTTTTGTTTTTAAGATTTTATTCTTAGTAATCCCTACACTCAACTTGTGGCTTGAACTCACAACCCTGATGTCAAGAGTCACAAGCTCTACTGACTGAGTGAGCCAGACTCCCCTGCCTTAGTGGTTTTTTTTTAATTTATTTTTTATTTTAGAGAAAGAGAGAGAGAGCATGAGTGAGCGAAAGGGGAAGAAAGGGGAGAGAGAGACAAAGAGACAGAGAGACAGAGAGACAGAGAGAGAGAATCTTAAACAGGTTCCATGCTCAATGAGGAGATGCAGGGTTCAAGTCCGTGACCCTAGGATCATGACCTGAGCCAAAATCAAGAGTCAGACACCCAACAGACTAAGCCACTCAGGTGCCCCTCACTTTCTACTAAACAGCCAAAACCTTTGGGAAAAAATAAGAAAAGTATGGTTAAGTCACTATTAAATGTTATGTCTATAGGGGAATATTGAAGTTTTGTTAACAGGTATTACTTCTAAAAGCATAAAATATGGAGAAACTTTCAGTTCTTGACTGAAACAACAAAAGGAAAATGAAATTATAAAACGATTCCTGAATTATATTTGAAATGATAAAAAATAGTTTCAGAGGGTGGACTACATAAAAGGCCACAAATAAAGCTCAATAGATTTAGAAAAAATAGACATCATGCAAAGCATCTTCTCTAACCAAACAAGATGAAGTTTGAAATCAATAACATAAGGAAGACTGGCAAATTTGTGGAAAACAAAAGACATTATTAAACAGAAAAATAACAAGAAAAATTAGAAAATATTGAAAGATGAATGACACAATATACCAAAACTATGGAACACAGTGAAAGCAGGGCTAATGGGGAAATTTATTGCTATCACCACTTATATTGGAAAAGAAATAAAAGCTCTAGTCAACAACATACTTTGTAGCTTCAGGACAAGAAAAAGACAAAAGAAGTTAATTTCAAAGCTGAGATAAAGAAAGGAACAATGAAGACTAGAGCAAGATAAACAAAAGAGAGAATGGAAAATCACTAAAACCAAATGTTGTGTTTTTGAAATTATCAACCAAATTGACAAACCTTTAGCTAGACAGACTAAGGGAAACAAAGAGAGAAGTCTCAAATTACTAAAATTAGACATGGAAGTGGGGATATTACTGTTGATACTACAAAATAAAAAAGTACTTTAAATAATTCTGTACCAACAAATTGAATAACCTAGATGAAATGAACAAATTCTTGTAAAGCTACAACCTGCCAAGACTGAATCACAAAGAAATAAAACTAGTAAGGAGATTGAATCAATAATAAAATGTCTCCCAACAAAGAAAAGCTTATAAACCTAATGGGTTCACTGGTGATTTCTACCAAACATTAAATAACTAACATCAAACCTCAAACTTTCCCCCCCAAAATTGAACAGGGAACACTTCCTAACTCATTCCATAAGGCCAGACTTGCTCTGATACCAAAATCAGGAAAAGATACAAGTAAAGAAAACAAAACTGTTCATTTTATGAACATTGATGAAAAAGTCTTCAACAAAATACTAGCAAGCTGAATTTAGCCATATATTGAAAATATTATATACAATGACCAAATGCGATTATTCCTGAGATGCAAGGATGGTTTAACATATAAAAACTAATCAATGTATACACCACGTTAACAAAGTACAAATGCCACATTGTTATTTTCAATTGATGCAAAGAAACATTTGACAACATTCAACACCCTTTCGAAAAAAAAGAAAAAAACTCAACAAAATAGGAATGGACAGAAACTACCTCAGTATAATAAAAGTCATATATGAAAAACCCACAGAAAACATCATACTCCACCATGAAAAAATTAAAGCTTTTCCTCTCAGATCAGGAACATGGGAAGGATACCTCTTTTACCAATTCCATTCAACATAGCATTGGAAGTTCTAGCCTCAGTAGTGACACAAGAAAAACAAATAAAAAGCATTTGAATTGAAAAGAAAGAAAGTAAATTATCTCTCTTTACTTCACAAAAGTAAATTATTATCTTCTATGATATTAGCTTATATTTAGAAAAATGTAAAAATTTCGCTAAAAACACGTCAGAAGTAATAAAAATAGTAAGATACTAAGATACAAAATCAACACACAAAAGTCAGTTACATTTCTGTGCATTAACAATGAATAATTTGAAATAAGAATTAAGAAAATTCCATTTAAAATAATACCAAAAATAATAAAATAATTAGAAATTAACTTAACTGAGAAGATGAAAGATTTTACCATAGAAACTACAAAACATTACTAAAACTAAAGACTACATAAATAAATAAAGACATCCCAAGTTCATTGTTTGGTAGACTCAATGTTGTTAACATACAATATCGCCCAAAACAATCTACAAATTCAACATAATCCCTATCAAAATCCCAATAATCGTTTTTGAAAAAAAAAGAAAAAAAGAAAAACCCATCCTAAAATTCATATGGAATCTCAGTGGACCTTGAATAGACAATACAACATTGAAAAAAAGAATACAGCTGGAGTACTCACACTTCCTACTTTTAAGATTCACTACAAAGCTATAATAATCAAAATAGGATGGCATTGGCATATAGACATCTTTGCAATGACAGTTATATAGAGCAATGGAATAGAATAGAGAATCCAGAGATAAACATTTACATAGATAGTCAAATGATTTTCAATGAAAGTGTCAAGACAATTCATTGAGGAGAAGGCAGTCTTTTCAACAAATGGTGTTAGGAATACTAGATACCTATATGCAAAAGGATAAAATTGAACCATTACCTTATATTGTGTACGAAATATAACTCAAAATACCATCAAAGACCTAAACATAAGAGCTAAACCTATAAGACTCTTAGTAAAAAGCATAAGACAAAAGCTTGACAACACTGAATTTAGCCTTGATTTCTTGGATATGACACCAAAGGAACAATCAATAAAAGATGGGGGCACCTGGGTGGCTCAGTTGGTTAAGTGTCCGACTTTGGCTCAGGTCATGATCTCATGGTTTGTGAGTTTGAGCCCCACATCAGGCTCTGTGCTGACAGCTCAGAGCCTGGAGCCTGCTTCAGATTCTGTGTCTTCCTCTCTCTCTGCCCCTCCCCTGCTCGTGTTCTGTCTCTCTCTCTCTGTCTCGGAAATAAATAAACATTAAAAAAAAAAGTAGCCAAATTGGACTTTACGAAAATTAAAAAACCCAAACTTTTGGGCATCAAATGTACTAACAACAGAGTAAAATAGCAACCCGCAGAACAGGAGGAAATATTTATTAATCATATATCTGATAAGGATTGATATTCAGAATATACTGAGAACTTCTAAAAGTCAATGATAACACTTCTCCCTCCCAAAAAATAAACAATCAGCGTTGGTGGTATAGTGGTGAGCATAGCTGCCTTCCAAAAAATAAACAATCAGAAATGGGCAAAGAACCTGAACAGACATTTTTTGAAAGAAGATATACAAATGACCAATAAACACATGAAAAGATGCTCAGCATCACTAATTATTGAACAAACTGAAATCAAAACCACCATGAGATACCACTCACACGCTTACAGGATGGTTACTATATAAAAATCAAAACACAGAAAATAACATGTGTTGGCAAGGATGCAAAGAAATTGGAACCTTTGTGCACTGTTGGTGAGAATGTAAAATGGTACAGCAGCTATGGAAAACAGTATGGTGGTTCCTCAAAAAATTCAAAATAGAATCACTATATGACCCTGCAATTCCATTTCTGAGTACATACTGAAAATAATCAAAATCAGGGTCTCAAGAGTATATTTGCATATTCATGTTCATGGCAGCATTATTTACATTAGCTAAATCATGGAAGCAATACATATGTTCATTGATGGATGAACAGATAAGCAAAATGTGGTATATCCATAAAATGGAATACCAGTCAGCCTTAAAAATAATTCTTAAAAGTAATTTTAATTCTTAAAAGTAATTCTGACATGTACTATAACATGCTTGAAACTTGGGATGAAATAATTCAATCATAAGAAGACGAATATTGTATGATTACACTTATTTGGAGTACCTAGAATAGTCACATTCAGAAGGTAGAATGGTATTTAACAGAGGTTAGGGGGAGGAAGGAATGGAAAGTTATTATTTAATGTTTATAGTTTGAGCTTTGCAAGATGAAAAGGGTTCTACAGATGGATGGTGGCAATAATTGCCCAGCATTATGAGTGTATTTAATACCACTGAATTGTGCACTTAAAATCGTTAAGTTAGCAAGTGCTCTGTTATGTATATTTTACCACATTAAACAAGTATTATTAACAAAAATTTGGTTCTTTAGACTTATAATATGGAAGCACTTTTCTTGCAGTTGCCAGTAAACACTTTAAACTGTTTTCTTTTTCAGATGTTGCCCTATTTCTTTTTCACTAAGCCATTCCAAGAAGGAGGTCAATTTTCATAATGAAATAGCCCAGTTTTTAACCCCTGTAAACGTCTCTGGAATGACATCATTTTATTTCACTGCAAAATGGCTGTGAGTTTTCCTTGGCAAAGAACTGTTCTACTAATTTTGCTTTGTCTGTCATCAGTTCTTTTGGGACCATGAACTAACCTAACAGGCTATTTCTGGTCATACCTCTATACAGATTCATTGCTCAGTCACTTGCTTTTGTAGAGGGCTAAGTAAATGAGCGAAGCAAAGAAGAGCCTAGAAACCTGAGTAGATACATCCAATTTAAGAAGACAAAAAAACGACACTTCTCGTGTCTCTTATTTAGAGTATTCCCGAGTACTTTTTTCCAACGCATCTTTTGAAAAACGGCCTAAAAAATTCACGTGTACACGAAAGTATTAACGAGCTTATTTATGTGAAGAGAAAATCATGTGACTTAATTAAAATACCCTAAATTGATGTAAGAAGTGGTGTAATTAAGCTAAAATTTCCTTTGTACACTCAAACTGACTTTTATCCTTCTTTATTTCTTCCAAGAATTATTATTTTATCCAGATCTATATCAAAGAAGTGTTTTCACTTTTTGATGGCATTTAAGCAGATTCTTTGGAGAAAAATCCCCAGCATCTTTCCAAAACAGCATCCAGAGGAGGTGACACATGTTCACGGCATGATTAAAGCTTTATTTAGATTATATCTCTATTTTTTTTAGCATCATCCAAGGGTGACATTATTGTTGAGCAAAGCTCAGATAAAAGGGAACAGAATCACATAAAGAATACTACAATTTTACTCCCACTGAGAACTGCCACACTGGCTGCATAATTTTCATCTTTTGAAAATATGAGAATCAAAATAAAGCAACAGCCGATTAAGGTTATACAAGCAGCCCATTTTATCATGGAGTTTTGATGTATGAATTTATTTAACAATGGACATAGTTAATGCAGATACCTTAGCAAATGTATGTGAGGGTTTACAATTGCAAACGTTTATCTACAGCATAAAGCATGCAAAATAGTTCTCATTCTATATGGGGTAACACCTAGAAGGAAATTGAGAGCTGTCATAAATCATATGGGCGGAAGAATTAATCTTCTTTGCTTTTTGAGGTAGAAATGGGTGCATTTATGTATTTATGTTTTTATTAATGTTTCATTAATATTTTGTGTATTTAGATTGTAATGACGGATCATTTAAGATGATTACAGTTGCAAACTAAAGAAAAGCCAACCAAACTGGCATACATCAAGGAAAGACTTGACTTACGTCCCTGCAGTGTCCAGAAAGTATAAAAGCATTCAGGTGCATCTTCATCAAGTGACTGAAATCACATTACCAGGACTCAGAGCTTCCCACTTGTGGGCTCTGTCTCTTGTTCAACTGCCTTCATTCTCAGCTTCCACCTGGTAGCTTCAATGGCTCTAGGCTTATGTTATTCTTGTGGCCAGCAGTCCCAGAAAAATACCAACAGTCTTTTCTCTAGAGCAGTTGTTCTTGAATGGGGACAATTTTGCTCCCCCGAGGACATTTGGCAATGTCTGTGCGTATTTTGTTTGTCATAACTGGGTTTGAAACGACTGGCATCTAGTGAATAAAGGTTAAGGATATTGCTAACTATCTTGCAATGCACAGGTTAGTTCTCAAGAAAAGGGCTTATCTCTCAAAATACCAGTAATGCTTAAGTTGAGAAATCCTACCTCAACTCTATATCTATTCTTTTCAATGTGGTAGCCACTAATCACATGTGGCTATGAATAGTTGAAATGTGGCTGATCCAAATTGAAGTTTGTTTTAAGTGAAAAATGCATACAAGACTTTATTATGAAAAAAATAATGCAAAATCCCTCATTAAATTTTTTATATCGATAACCTGTTAGAATGCTACTATTTTGGATTTATTGGGTCAAATGTTTTATTACAAGTAACTTCACTGATTTACTTTTTTAATATGGCTATAATTTTAAACTACCACTGTATTTATATTGAACAGTGCTGGTTTAGATGAACTATAGTAGAGTTGTCCAATAGAAATTCCTGAAATGATGGAAATGTTTTTATATATTTACTGTTCAACATGATAGCCGAGTGGCTATTGAAGATTTGACTAGTGTAGCTAGTATGATTGAGAAACTAAATTGCTAAGTGTAATTAATTTCAATTTAAACTAGTCATGTTGGGTCGCTGCCTACACTATTAACACACATTCCAAGTGTGCTAAGAGTCACATTCCCAGCAAAATGCTAATTGCTATTTTTTCCTCAGTGTGAAATACATTTACCCATGACTTAATCACAGGACCAGCGCAGTGTTGCTCTGATTTCCTAGACCTTAGTTACCTGCCCAACTCCAGAGCCAGGTGATCTCAAAAACATTTTGCTCCTTCTGTTTCATCTTTTTAGTTTAAATAAATAGTGAAATATTAAAATTTACATATTTTACATGTAACAAATGTAATTTGTCACATATAAAATAATACTATTTTAATTGACATAAAATTCCTAGACACCAAATACATCGTTCAAATCATTTTAAGAGGCACGATTCAGTGGTTTTTAGAATACTTAAAATGTCACACGGTCATTGGTAGTATCCAATTTCAGAATATTTGTGTCACTGAATTTTCATATCAATAATTGTAAAAAGAAACCTGGTACTATCTAATTCACCCCTCCTCTTTTCCTCCAGTAACTACTAATCTCTTTTCTGTTTCTATAGTATTGTCAATTCTGGACATTTCATATAAATGGAATCATACCATATGTGGCTTTTTAAAAATGTTTATTTATTTATTTTGAGAGAGGGAGAGAGAGAGGGAGAGAGAGAGAGAGCTTGAGCAGAGGAGGGGAAGAGAGAGAGGGAGACAGAGAATCCCAGTGTGGAGCCCAATGCCAGGCTCAAACCCACACACCGCGAGATCATGACAGCCAAAACCAAGAGTCAGAGGCTTAACCGACTGAGCCACCCACGTGTCCCTATTTTTCTTTTTTTATTGAAGTATAGTTGACACACGATGCTATACTAGTTTCAGATAGTACTTCATTTTATTTTACAACTAAACAATGAATAAAACATTTTATGTATATACCACATTGTATTTATCTCTCATAAGATAACGGACATTTGGGTAGTTTGCATTTATTGGCTATTGTGACTAACGCTGTTATGAACATTCCTGTACAAGTTTTGTTTTTGATTCTCCTGGGTGTTTCTGGATCTCTAGAAATGGCATTGCTGGAGTATTTGGTAACTCTACCCCTTTAACTATTTTCCACAGTAGCTGTTTCATCTTACATTTTTTTTTTTTTAAGGTTTTATTTATTTTTGAGACAGAGAGAGACAGAGCATGAACGGGGGAGGGGCAGAGAGAGAGGGAGACACAGAATCAGAAGCAGGCTCCAGGCTCTGAGCCGTCAGCCCAGAGCCCGACACGGGGCTCGAACTCACGGACCACGAGATCGTGACCTGAGCTGAAGTCGGATGCTTAACCGACTGAGCCACCCAGGCGCCCCTCATCTTACATTTCTAATAGCCATGCATGAAGGCTCTAATTCTCCCTATCCTAATGAACAACTGTTATTTTTATATAACACTTACATGTTATAGTCATCCTAATGTGCAGGAAATGATATTTCATTATGGTTTTGATTTGCATTCCCTAATGACTAATGATATTAAGGATCTTTATTACATTTCCTTTGGAAACATGTTTATTCATGTCCTCTGCCCATTAAAAAAAAACTGGGTTGTCTTTCTAATATTGCATTATAGGAATCCTTCACATATTCTGAATTTTATAAGATACACAATTTGTAAATATTTCATCTCATTTTGTGTGCTGTCCTTTCACTTTCCTGATAGTGTCTTTTGATGCACAAAGTCTGTAATTTTGGTAAAATAGAATTAATTGATTTTTACTTTTGTTCCTTGTGGTATTGGTGTCATATATGAGACACTATTATTTAATCCAAAGTCACAAAGAATAGCACCTATATTTTTTTCAAAGGGTTTTATAGTTTTAGAGTTTGCATTTAGGTGTCGACCAATTTTAAGTTAATTTTTTGTATATGATGTGAGAAAGGATTCAGGTTCATGCTCTGGCATTTGGATATCCAATCATCCTAGCACCATTCATTGAAATGACTCTTCTCATCCTATTAAATGGCCTGACACCTTTGTCAAAAATCAGTTGGACAAAAGGGTTTATTACTAGATTCTATACTTTATTCCATTGATCTATCTCTATTTATGCTAATGCCACACTATTTTGATTACTGTTACTTTATAGTAAGTTTTCAATTTATGAACTGGAAGTCCTCGACTTTATTCTTTTTCAGGATTGCTTTGACGATGCGGGCTTCTTGCATTTGTACAGGAATTTTGGAATCATATTATTGATTTCTGCAAAAAGGTAGTTGGAATTTTGTAGGGATTGGTTTCATTAATAAATGTGGGGAATATTGCCAATTAAGAATACTAAGTTTTCCAATTTGTGAACACAGATGTCTTTTTATTTATGTAACTCTTTAATTTTTATTAGAACTATCTGGTTTCAGTATACAAATCACGTACTTCCCTGGTTACATTTAATCCTAAATATTTTACTCTTTTTGATGCCATAAATGGAATTGTTTTCTTAATTTCATTTTTGGGTTTTTCATTTCTAGTGGATAGAAGTACAACTGATTCTTGCCTATTGATCTCGCATCGTACAACTTTGCTGAATTTGTTAGTTCTAATAGATTTTTTTAATGTATGGATTTATGAGGATTTTCCAGATATAAGTTCATATAATCTGCAAATAGGTTCATTTTTACTTCTTCCTTTACTATATGGATAGTCTTTTGTTTTGTTTTGTCTTTCCTTACCTAACTTTCCAGTTAGAACTCCCAGTACAATGTTAAATACCTAGAACAGACATTCTCGATCTTAGGCTGAAAGCTTTAAGTCTTTCACAACTAAGTACGATGGGAGCTGTGGGTTTTTTATAGATGCCCTTTATCAGGGTGAGAAAATTTTCTTCTATTTGCAATTTGTTGAATGTATTTATCATGAAAGGATGTTGGCTTTTTTTTTTAAAGGGTTTTTTTTTTGCATCTATTTAGATAATCACTTCTTTTATTTTTCTTTATTATAGTGTCATTGTATATTACACTGATAAATTCTGTATGTTGAACCAACTTTGAATTTCTGGTATAAATCCCTCTTGGGCATGGTGTATACTCATTTTAATATGTTGCTGGATTAGGTTTGCTGATATTCTATTGAGGATTCTTGCATTTGTATCCATAAGGGATATTGACCTGTAAGTTTTCTTTCCTTGCAATGTCTTTGACGTCAAGGTAATGCTAACCTCAGAGATTGAGTTAGCAAGCATCTCTTTTATTTTGAAGAGTTTGTGAAGGACTTTTCCTTCATTCATTTGGTAGAATTCCCTAGTGAAAACTTCTGGTGCTGGACTTTCTTGTCGGAAGTTTTTTTTTTTTTTTTTTTTTTTTTAATTACTGGCTCAACCTTTTTAGTTGTTACAGGTCTATTCTGATTTTCTGTTTTTCCTTTTGTCTATTTAGCTTGAGTATGTGTTTCTGGGAAATTATTCTGTACTGGCCCCACTACTGTAGTATGTCCACAGCAATCACTCTTATTTTCAAGGCTACCGCTGAGCTGAAGTGTAGGGGATGGGAATAAGGTCAAACTGAAAGAAAAAAAGCTTACTGTTTTTTACTGTGCTTCAGTCATTTTGTTGAATAAGTGCTTCCCGTGTGGCTTTTGGTAATTTCCAGAGTTCCAAAAAGTTGTTCTGATGGTTTTGCTAGTATTTCAGCTGCTTTTATGGAGGGATGAATTTTGGAGTTTCTCACTTACATTTTGATATCATTCTACCTTATTTTATTAAATCTTGACTTTATCCTATTTCTTTGAATTTTAAAACAGGCAAAAACTGCATTTTTATCAATTAAAATTCTTTAATTTCTTCTTATGAATAGCTTTTAAATATTTCTAATATAATCTTAAACTTGACTCTATTTTAATTATATTTACATACTCTGTATAATTAGAGTAACTAATTGCACACTTATATACACACTTATTTACATTTTTCATTTAATTTCATTTTTATTTAAATTCTAGTTAGTTAATATATACGGTAAAATTGTTTTCAGATACAGAATTTAGTGATTTGAGGCACCTGGGTGGATCAGTGTGTTAAGCATCTGACTCTTGATTTCGGTTCAAGACATGATCTTGTGGTTTTTGAGATCTAGCCCTGCTTCAGGCTCTGGCTGATAGCACAGAATCTGCTTGGGATTCTCCCTCTGCCTCTCCCTCTCTCTGTATCCTTCCCCCACTTATGAGCTTTCGTGCTCTCTCTCTCTCAAAATAAATAAATAAACTTAAAAAAAAAAGAATTTGGTGATTCATCACTTACATACTCATCACAATTGCTATCCTTAATACCCATCATCCATTTAGTTGAGCCCCCACCTGCCTCCCTCCATTAACCCTTAGTTTGTTTTCTCTACTTAAGAGTCCCTTATGGTTTGCTTTTCTGTCTCTTTTTTTCTTTCTCCTACGTTCATCTGTTTTACTTCTTAAATTCCACATATTTGTTAGTATTTAATTGTGTGTATATGGAGAGGAGTATATTCAACCAATCTCTTCTGGAGTGATGATTGTATTGTTTTCAATAGTTTGCTTTTTACAAATAACATGGTTTATAGTTATTGGTGTTTTTGGCATAATGTTTTCATGATGAAATTCTAAAAGTGAGATTCTTGGCCAAAAAATATTTGTTAAATATTTCCAAATTCATTTCCATAAGATCTGCTTCCTTTTCCATTCCCAGGAGCAATTTTGAGAGTGGCAGCTTTTCCTTCATCTGTCTAAAGAGCATGTGTTGACAAGGTTTTGGATTTTCCAACCTGAAATGTAAGTAATTATATCTCTGTAGAAATTTAATTTTTATCTAAACCTCTTTTCAGATAACTAAGGGTGCTTTGAATATTTTCAACTTCTCGGAGCTGTGTATTATTTTGCACAATTATTTTTCAAGGGGCTTCTAGTCTTTTTCTTCTTGATTTTATGAGTTCTTTATCTGAAATAAACGTTACAGTTTTTTTTTTTACAAAGATTGTTTTTTTTACAGATATTTTTTCCCAGTTTGATTTTGTCTTTTGATTTTTTTCCTGGTACTTTATTCAAAAAAATTTTTTTTCCTTTTTGGGGAGCCAATTTATCAATTTTTTTTTCTTTTTCTTTCTCTTTTCCTAGATTTTTCAGACAAAGTTAGAAAACCTGACTCCAATAGCAAGTAACAAATTTTCTTTTGCTTACTTCATATGCTTGTATGATCTTACCTTTACATTTAGATCACAGAAATTGTTGGGGTTTATTCTGTTGCACGGTGTGTGTTATGGGTCCAATTGTTTTCTTTGCCTGAAGGTTTATACAGTTGTCCCAAACTATTTGTTGAAAAGTTCATCTATTTTGCAGTATTTGAAATACGAATCTTATCATAGATGTAATTTGCAAATGTTCTTGGCTCTCTTTCTGAGTTCTTTATTCCATCCCATTGGTCTATCCTTCCACATGGTTCTACAATACATTAATTGTAGAGGCTTTGCAGAATGTTTATGTATCTGGTAGAGTTAATCCCTTCACCTTCTCATTACTTGCTTTTTCAGGACATGCCTGCCAGACAGTAACCTTTGAATAAGAACATGTAGTAAAGAAGGGGAAACTACTGTGGTCTGGAATCTATTCCAATAAGCATTTACTAGAGAATTTACACATGACCTTATTTTTCTGACACTGGAATCACCACACACACAGTGACATGTAATTGTTTTTCCTCATGGAACAATTGTTAAGACCACAGCTTTCATAGTCACAGTCCCTGGGGTATCTAAGCTCCAACTATTACCAATTAATTTTGGGAGATCTTGGATGACTTGCACTCTTTAAGCCTCGGCTTCATTATGTTAAAAGGGAAAAATAATAATACCACAACTTAACGTTGCAGTAAATGCTAAAAAGAGAAAATGCATGTTAATAGCTTAGCATAGTGACCGGCAAATAGAAAGCTCTTAATAAAAACAATAGTTTATTGAGCTGGCATAGAATATTTTTCTGTCTTAAACGTTGTGAGGATAGAATTTGGTTATTTTTAAAATAGCTTATTTATACACACTACATCTCTGTGGATTATCAACAAAATTCTCCAAAATTAAGGGCTCTCAACTCATCTCATTTAATGATCTAAATTTACATAAAAGGAAACTGCAGTTCAGAGAGATGCATGGTTTGCCTAAGATCCCACAAAAAAATAATGGCAGCCAGAGTTTTGTCAATGTGTCTTCTCCTTCCCATAAGTTGGGGGCAGGACAAGATGGGATAGGAATTACTTTCCAATTCCACGATCACATTTAAAAAGCAATATATTTGTCTTCTCATAGAAAAGCTGACCATTGTAATGCTTTGGTTTCGAACATCTTTTATTTTCACACCCCCCTATCGCTGTATTTTTTCCATGGCATCCCATTTCATGTCTACTATGGAGTTGGGAAATTTAAATAACATGATTAGAATTTATCGGCCCCAACTCCATCACTGAATTCTAAAACCTGGCTCTGCCGCTGACATTATTAAGTTTCAACCTCACACTAACAATTTGAACACCCTTTCGCTGGAAAGATGCTAGTGTAGTATGATTTATCTTCATGTTTGGCTGATGAAGTATAGAAAAAAATCATCACATCGTATATTCTCGCATATCTCGGTGCTGTCAGCCTAATCAAACCAGCTGCACCATTGTTTCTGCAATAGGCACTAGTCCACGAAAGAGGTGGATATACACATGGCATATTTCACAATACGTTGAGTGCGGTTGACACATTATAAGTGTTTATTTCTAATATACGTTACCGTCCTCTGCACAGTTAGGAATCATCAGTGGAGGATTTCTTCTTCACTGCCGTGTGCCTGGGTTCTCTAGTGGTGGTCTGTGCGCTATCATATAAGAGTGGAAGGGAAAGCTAAAAGCAGCACCTGAATTCAAATGTCTCTCATCATGACTACAAACAGGCAACATGAGATGGGTGAGTCACCAAAGGGCAACATTGAAAAGTAAAATGTACTGGGGAGGCTTTTCGTATTAAGCATCCATCCTTCAGTAACCCATGAGCTTGACTGTGATGCCGACTAGTTCTGATAAAATGCATGGCTCTGGGGTGTCAGGGTGGCTCAGTCGGTTAAGTGTCCAACTTTGGCTCGGTCATGATCTCACGGTTCGAGTTCAAGCTTTGCATTGCTCTCTGCTCTTAAGGCAGAGCCTATTTTGGATCCTCTGTCCCCCTCTCTCTTGCTCCACCCCCCTCAGCTCTCTCTCTCTCTCTCTCTCTCTCTCAAAATAAATAATTTTTTAATGCATGGCTCAGACAGAAAACATTGCTGATGGTTTCACTGGAAAAAAAGAGAGAGAGAGAGAGAATGACAAACAGCTGTACTTGTTTAAAATACAGATTCCCAAGCTCTCTCTAATCATTTTGATTTAGTAGTTGTGGAAGTGGCTTGAGACATTACATTTTTCCAACGACCTCAGGTGAATCTGATGCGCTGGGTCCAAGAAGTACACTCTGAGATACGACTGTGGAGCAGGAAGGAAGAAGACGCTGCTTGACATTATCCTGGTGAAAGCCTCAGTGCAGCATGTAACTATCAACATATGAAGAGGAGACTTAATGGTTTAACTAGAATCTACCAGGAATGATTTAGCAGTGAAGCAATACATTTTACATAAAGCAGTGGTTTACAACCCTAACAACATATCAGAGCACATTGCGGGACTTACTCTGTTGCAGAAGGCTCAGAGCAACAGCAAGATTTGAGAAGAGCAGGTGGCATTAGTCCAAAGACCAGAACAAGTCTGAACGCTTCTATTTAGAATTCAAATTATAAACCAATATAAGTTTCCATTGATTATGAACATATGGAAAAAAACACGATGGAGTGAAAGTATAATAGGGCACGTTTAGTCAGTGTTCGTCTTAACAAGTGCCATGAGTCGTGTATTGCTGTGACATGTCAGTATAGACAAAATTTTACTCTAAAAGTTACTCTTTTTGATATTCGGTAGAAGTAATACTTCAGCGATGTAATAATTCTCAACAAGTTTTTATTATATGGCACATCCCCTGCCCCTAATATTAACTACTCAAATAGAAATAGGTTTCCAGAAGTGGCTTCGTAACCAAAGGGTATTCGATCCTCTGTTTGGCCCTGAAGTCAGCACTAAACAGGTTATTTTTTTTATTGTTAAGTTTATTTATTTTAAGAGAGAGCATGTGCGAGTGGAGTAGAGGTGCAGAGAGAGAGAAGGGGGAGAGAATCCCAAGCGTGCTCTTTACTGTCAGCAGAGAGCCAGGCACAGGGCTCGAACCAACAAACTGTGAGATCATGACGTGAGCCAAAATCAAGAGTCAGATGCTTAACCCACTGAGCCACTCAGGTGCCCCATCAACAGCTTTTTATTCTAAATCACACAGGGGAAAAACTTGCTGTAGGCTTTATCAACATATTTTTGGTTTTATATATATCACATATTGCTCTGTATTTTCAAAATCTTTTGATATATATTGGTCTTACCATTTAGTTTCACAGTTAAGCCTTACTTTGCAAAAAGATGTTTAAAGCTTAAATATGGAAAGATGTAAATAGAAAACCGAGGGACAGAAAATACTTTTCTAAAATCTGTGATACTTCCTATCAAGTTGAATGAGTAAATTTTGGATTTTAAGTACTTTGTTTTTCCCTTCATCTTTTTATCATCAGTGTTGTTTCAAAACAAGTTACCACAAAATAAAGTGGCTTAAAGTAAAAGTAATTTATGATTTCTCATGACTCTGATGGTTAACTGGTCTCAGCTGGGCAATTCTTCAGATAGTCTCTCTTGTGTTCACTTGTGGAGTTGCAGATGGGTGCAGCTGGTCCTGGCAATCTCAAGATGGCCTTATTTACATGCCTGGCATTGATGGTGGCTTTTGGCAGGGGCCTCTTGGTTTTCTTCCATCTGGCTTCTCAGCCTCCAGAGAGCTAGAGAAGCTTCAATATAGGGTTCTACTTGGGTTCTAGAAAGCAAGGAAGTTACCAGGTCTCTTAAAAACTTCTGGAGCTCATACTTCATCATTTTTCACCATATTCTGATAGTTAAAGCAAATCATAAGTCCAGCCCAAGTCTAACTGGTGCAGAAATGGGTCCCACCTTTTAATGAAGAAGAGACATAAAAACACAAAGATGGAAAGAATTTTGGCGACCATCTCTGCAGGCAACCCACCGATATTGAATGGATTTATACAATCCATTTTTATATATATTAGCAAATTGACCATTTAAATCTACTCATCTCCCACTGAGAAAAAAAAAATATTGGATAGGATTTAACATGGATTTGTGTGACACTTAATTTTTAGTAGAATTCATAACTGTACTTTTAGAAGTCTGACTTTAGGAAATTACAAGATGTGAGAAATGAGAGCTAAAGATTTACAGGAGAATCTCCTTTGCTTTTTCTTTAAAAAAAGCAATGTATTATTATTTTGAAGCAGAAGGTACAAAGTAAATATGAAATTAATGTTCTGCTTCATTTATTTACTAATTTTAAAGGACTTTGTAACACTGTACATGACAACAAATGTCAGTGTATGGCATTAAATTTGTTTTGTTAGACATTGAAAAATATCTGGACAGAAAACAAAATCAACAGGATTCAATAATCTTGAGTGGGACAAGATGTAACTTCAAGATATGAAGAAAATACCTAAATTCATTTCATCAGGGATTTTGTAATCCCTTTCCAATAGTTTTGAAATCCCATTCCCACAGCCCTTTCCAAGTAAAGAGAATTCTGATTGTATATTAAAAAGAAATCATGGAAATAAAACTTGATTCTATTGATGGCCATAGTTACTGTAATATTTCTTTTCATAAATTTGACCTCTTTATTTAAAAGCCATTCAAGTCTCCAGAAAATGTTTTGTCTTTAACACAATTAATGGAAAAGGCAAGGATAGTTAAGTTCAGCATTCCAACTCTGTAAACAAAACTGATTATCTATCTATCATCTATAGTTTATTGTTTCCATTTTGGCATAGTTTGGTAATTTTCAGAAGGTGTTTATCTTTAAATGAGTAAGAAATGTGCATTATCTATAGCTGCATCTTCCTTTTTTTCCCTTTCTAGATAATTGTGTTATTTTATTTTATAGTGGTATACGTGGAGAAGTGGTAAATGCTATGGTTCTGGGAATTGCATCTTTTGCTACATTATTTCCATTGATGGGATGTGAAGAACTCTTATACTCCGAACAGAAGGTAAGATGATGGCTGGGTTGGAGCTCCCATGCTGCTTTCACTCAGAGTTAACTTCAATCAGACTTCACTTAGTATGAACCCACTTAGGGTCAATTTTAGTAAGGGAAAAGTCAGTTGATCATTAAAATCTAGTTAATTTTTAAAAAAAAATTATTTATTTTGAGACAGAGAGAGAGCACAAGAGTGAAGATGGACAGAGAGAGATAGGGGAGAGAACCCGAAGCAGGCTTTGCGCTGTCAGCTGCCCCCTATTGAGGGCTCAATCCCGTGAACCATGAGATCGTGAACTAAGCCGAAATCAAGAGTTGGATGCTTGACCAACTGAGCCACCCAGGTGCCCCTAAAATCCGGTACTTTAAGTAGTGTTCTAGGAGAAAGCACAGTAAATTAGAACACCCACAGTATGTATTATTATGAAGAATTAGGATACCTGAATCAGGTCTTATATCATGAAGACTTCCACAAAAGGTATCTCTTGAGATTGAAGAATAATCTGATATTAAAGAATTAAATAATAAACCAGCAGGATATTCCATGTGGGAAAAATAGTATAAACTTTCATGCATAGCATGAAAGACCATGAATATATCAGGTGCTGTTAGTGCCTCTCTCACAGCCAAGTCCAAGCTCAATTCCAGTATGAGCAGATCACATCTTATGGCCATTATCTGTGGCTCGTTTGGTTTTGTTTTTGAAGTCTCTTTCTTGACATGTGCACCATGTGGAATTAGTGTTCCAGGGAACATTCCTCAGGCAATAATAAATTAAAATTGGGGAGTAAATACCATAATTTCCTTGCATTCATGGTGAGACCTCTCCAAGATGTGTTGCCTGCTGTCTCTCAGAGTTCCACAAGAGAGCAGTCCATTGTGATGACCCATTCTTTTATGCAAAGTTTATTGGCTTCCTTTCCTTCCTTATCTCACATATCCACCTTACACAGGTGCTTTTTGAGATCAACTCCCAAATAGATTATATGCTCTTAAATTGTTATCTAGAGTTTTGCTTTTGGGAAAGGCTGCCTAAAATAATGTCAACTTGTAATAATCTGGTATGACTGGAAGAGAGGGTATGGGTAAAATATTACTAAAAATCTCATGCAATGTAAAAAACTAACAGAAATGGGAACATAAATGCACAGATACACATATGTGAAAATACACACACATGGAAATTAAAATGCCAAGTCACACTATATAACAACAGTTAACTTTTTTTTAATGTTTATTTATTTTTGAGAGAGACAGAGACAGAACGCGAGTGGGTTAGGGGCAGAGAGAGAGGGAGACACAGAATCTGAAGCAGGCTCCAGGCTCTGAGCTGTCAGCACAGAGCCAGATACTGGGCTCGAACTCACGAAATGTGAGATCATGACCTGAGCCAAAGTTGGACTATCAACTGACTGAGCCACCCAGGTGCCCCAACAACAGTTAACTTTTATTGAGAGCTTACTATGCACCAAATATTGTACTAAGCACACCATATATGGACTTTCTCTTTAATTTTCACAATGTTCTGAGCTAAGTTATATAATTTTTCTCATTTACTGATGAGGAAGCCAGGCATGGAGTAATTAATTACTATTTGGTAAATGGTAAACTTGTGGTCCAGAAGATAGTTTTTAAAGGATGTTGGGTCCTGGAAAGAAGGAGGAACAAAAGTGAGGAAAAAGGAAGAGTTTGGACATCTTTAGGAACAATGGGAAAAATATAACTCTCAGTCAGCTTGAAGGAAGGAAGAACATGCAAAGGAAATACCGCCAAATACAGAGTTTTAATGAGTCATAATAAAGTAATAATGATCCTAATATATTTTGTGTTAGGCACTGGACCATCAGGCACTATAATGTGAGAATATTTTATTCTTACAAAATGGTGCTATTATTACTCCCATTTTACTGAATATGGAACTGAAGGCTACTGATTTTAAAAGAGAACATGTAGGAAATGCAAGGAAGAAAGAAACTTTAGAGCCCTTGGATTTATACTATTATCTATCATATATCACTTATTGCCTACCTGGCTGCCCAAATTACATTCTTCCTTTGAAAATTCTTTCATATGTACAAAATTGACTTGAAAAAAGAAAGAAAAAACATGTTATAATTTAGTGGTAGAGCTTCCACTAGAGTTTAAGTTATAATTTTAGCATAAGATAAAATGAATTGTAGCAATATCATAACAGTGAAGAATTAATAACACTCTGTTAAAAGGCTTTGCATTACATGTGAAATGCTATGATATTACTGCAAGATGAACTTACATTAGTTAAAAACGTATATTGGATGTTGTAGGGAAAGTACTATTTTTTAAAGTGCAATTAATATGATAAGAGAGGAAATAATATAGAATCATATAAAATATTTCTTTAAAATTAGAGAACACAGTTGGGGTGCTTGGGTGGCTCAGTCAGTTAAGCGTCAGACTTCAGCTCAGGTCATGATCTCACGGTCCGTGAGTTTGAGCCCCGCATCGGGCTCTGTGCTGACAGCTCAGAGCCCAGAGCCTACTTCAGATTCTGTGTCTCCCTCTCTCTCTCTCTCTCTCTCTCTCTCTGCCCCTCCCCCACTCATGCCTTGTCTCTCTCTCTGTCAAAAATAAATAAACATTAAAAAAAATTAAAATTAGAGAACACAGAAAAAGGGAGGAGGGGATTAAAAGCAACAAAATATAAGACAATAATTTACTTGGTAGATATTAATCCACCTCCATAAGTAGTCACTTTATTTTTTTTTAATTGCTTTATTTGAGAAAGACAGAAGAGAGAGAGAGAAAGAGACAGAGAGGGAGAGAGAGAGAGAGAGAGAGAGAGAATGCCCAGTGGGGAGGGGCATCAGGAAAGAAAGAGAGTCTTAAGCAGGCTCCACGCTAAGTGTGGAGTCTGATGCAGGGCTCGATGCCACAACCCTGACATCATGTTTTGCCAAAATCAAGAGTTGACACTCAACTGACTGAGCTACCCAGGCACCCCCATAAATAATCACTTTAAATATGAACTGTCAAAATATAAAAATTAAACCGTAGATGTTTTTCAGAGGGAATAAATATTACTAATAATAAATTAGTGATGAATGCAATAATTAATAAAGTTAATTATTAAAATCACTAATAATTAATATTATTAATTGATACACAACACTAACAATAACTAAAACAAGACTTGTTGAAACCCACTTTATATATAAAAATTCTAATAAGTTAAAATAAAAGCATAAAGATATACCACAATAACACTAATCAAAATTAAGCTGGAGTAGCTATATTAATTTTAGACAAAACTGACTTCAGAACAAAGAAAATTATTAGGGGAAAAGAGGATCATTACAGAATGATAAATGGGCCTAATCTATAAGAAGACATAACTACTTTAAATGTGTATTCAACTAACGTCAGAGTGTTGAAATATATGAGGAAAAAAAATCTGATAGAACCAAAGAGAGAAATAGACAAGTTCCATGATTACAGTTGAAGACTTCAATGTTTTTGATAGATCAAGTAAGAATATAGTTGACCTAAACATCACTATCAATCAGCTTGATCTAATTGACATTTATATGCTATTCTGCCAATGAGAGCAGAATATATATTCTAATCTTGTTCACCTGGAATATTCACCAAGTTAGACCACATTTTGGCCCATAAGATACACCTTAAAAAATCTAAAGGCAGAAATATCTAATATCAATAACCTGAACTTTCACTATAAGAAACTAGAGAGAGGAGATAAATTTAAGCTTAAAGGATGGAGAAGGGAGTAATAATTAAAAAAATACAGCAGAACTCATGAAATTAAAAACAGAAACACAACAGAAAAAATCTACAAAAACAAAAATGATATATTGAAAAGATCAATAGCATTTAAACTTCGAACCAGGCTGATGACGATAAAAAAGAATAGACATCAGTTATCAGTATTGGAAATGAAATAGGCATCATCAATATTGATAACTTGGACATTAGAAAGTTAATAAAAGAATACTGTGAACAACTCTATGTCCCCAAATTTGAAAGAGTCCAATTTCTTTTAAGACAAAAACTACCTAACCTTACAAAAGGAGATAGATATTTACTAAAGAAATGATAACAATCTTCACAATCTCTTCCAGAAGATAAAGGAAGAGAGAACACTTCCCATGAGGATAACCTTACCCCAATATTAAAGTGAAATAAAGGCATTATAAAGAAAGAAAGAAAAAAAACCCAGACCATTAACATAGAAAAATCAAATCCAATAGTGCATAGAAAAATTATACCTTATGGCCTAGAGGTTTTATTCCATGTTTACAAGTTTAGTTCAACATTTGAAGATCAATATAAACTACCAAAGTAACAGTCCAAAGAAAAATCATATATCATACTAGTTGAGGCAGTAATCACTTGAAAACATCCAACACCCCTTCATGATAAAAAAGTCTCAGGAAAAAAAAAAAAAAAGAGGAATAGAAGACAACTTCCTAAATTGGATTAAGACGGTCTACAAAAAATACCTACAGCTAACACTATACCTACGATGACAGACTAGATGCTTTACTACTAAAGCTGAGAGCAAAATATTATCTCTTGATACTCCTTTTCAGCATCATACTGGAAGTTGTAGCTGGTGAAATACAATAAATAAAATAAAGGAAAATAATAATAAAAAAATCAAATAAATAAAATAAAATTTCATTAAAAGTTATACAGATTGGGATGAAGAAATAAAACTTTGTTTGTTCTCTGAGTACATTACAGTACATGGAAAAATCCCAAAGAATGACTAGGAAACTTCTGAAACTTATAGGCAAATATATCAAGGTGGTAGGATACAAATTAATATATAAAAGTGAATTGCCTTTCTATACATCAACAACAAACAATGGGAATTCAAAATTCGTAAAAAAAAAAAAGATCAATAAAGGTGAATCTCTAGGTTATAAATCTAACAAACTATAGAGTTTGTATGTGGAAAACTACAAGACTCTGAACCAAGACATTAAAGAATAACTAATGAATGGAGAGATATTCTGTATTCTTAGTTTATTTTATATTCTGTGGTTTTTATTTTTAACTTTGTTTTTCTGAGAGAGAGAGAGAGAGAGAGAGCGAATAGGGGAGGGACAGAGAGAGAGGGAGACAGAATCTGAGGCAGGCTCCAGACTCTAAGCTGTCAGCACAGAGCCTGAAGAGGGTCTCTAACTCGTAAACCTTGAGATCACGACCTGAGCCAAAGTCTGCCACCTAACCGACTAAGCCACCCAGGGGCCCCTATATCCTGTTGTCTTAAAGAGATATTCTGTTGTCATAAAGAGATATTCCGTATTCAAAGTCAATATTGTTAAGACGTCAACTCTTTCCAACTTGATCTATAGATTTAATTCAATCCTTATGAAAATCCCAGAAAGCTCTTTTGTGGATGTAGACAGATTGTAAGGTTTATAGGGCCAGGCAAAGAATCAGAATAACAAAAGTGACACTGAAAAAGTAGAACAGAAGTGCACTGACATCACCCAATTTCAAGACTCACTAAAAAGCTACAATGATCAAGAGTGTGGTATGGGTGAATGAACACACAAACGCACCTGTGGAACCAAAGAGAAAGAGATCTACACAAATATAGTGCCATCGATTTATTTTAAAGAAGCAAGTCAATTCCATACAGAAAGGATTGTGTTTTGTTTTATTTTTAACACACGATGTTGGAACATTTGGATGTTGAATGAAAAAGAATAAATCTAGACATGGAGCTTTCACCTTTTTCACAAAAATTCACTCAAAATTTATTATAGACATAATTGTAAAATGCAAAACTATGACACTTCTAGAGGATAATGTAAGAGAAAATTTTGGTGACCCTGAGTTTGGCAATAAGTTTTTAGATACAACATCGGATGCATGATCCATGAAATAAAGTTTGCCAAATTGGGCTTTATTAAAATAAAAAAAATAACTATATGAAAGACTGCTTAAAAATTGGGAATAAGGTCACAGGGGAAAATGCTGCAAAACACACATCTGGTAAGGTTCTAAGTATCCAAAAAAGACAAACAACTTCTAAAATTCAACAGTAAGAAAATAAACAACTCCGTTTGAAAATGAGCAAATGATCTGAATAGCTACTTCACCAAAGAAGATAGTCACATGACAAATAAGCATGTGAAAAGACACTCCACATGATTTTTCATTATAGAAAAGCAAACTTAAACAGCAGTGAAATACCACTATGTATCCATTAAAATGACTAAAATCCAAAAAAAAAAAAATAACAATACCAATTCCTGGCAAAGATGAAGAACAACAGGAACTTTCTTTCATTGCTTATAAAAATGCATAGTTATACCTTTGCTTTGGAAGACTGTGTCATAATTTCTCACAAAGGTAAATATAATCTTACCGTGTGATTCAGAAATTGCACTCCTGATTTGGAAATACGTGTTCATACAAAACCTGCATGCGAATGTTTACAGCAGGTTTATTAATAATCACCCAAATATGAAAGCAACCAAGTTGTTCTTCAACAAGTGAATAAATAAACAACTGGTGCATTCTTTCAAGAGAATGTTTTTTGGCTATTTAAAATGTGAGCCATGCCACAGGAAAATGGGTGAATCTTAAGTGAATATCGCTACATGTAATGATTCCGTCTGAAAGATTACATAATATACAGTTCCAATTTTTTTGACATTCTGCAAAGGGAAAAACTATAGGTACAACAAAAAGCATCAGTGGTGGCTAGGGTTTTGGAGAGTAGGAGTGTACAATGGTAAAGCATACCATAATTACATGCATCGTGACAATGCACATTTGTCAAAAGCCAGCACATAGAATGAACTTTAATTTACACAAGTAAAAAAAAATCATTTAGGAGATTTGGGATATCAGAATAGAATGTGCGTTATGATCAAACAATCTGACTGCACACAAATGTAGAAAACAATTCCATTGAAATTTTTGACCCAAGTAACTGGAAATAAAGGAGGTGTGAAAGAGTCAAGCCAAAATAGACTGTACATAAGGACTATGGTCAATAAAAAATATTTCCCATGAGTATATGAGTACATACTATTCATGTATGTGGAAATGAACAATTAAGTAAATGAATGGCCGCTGGAGGAAGCCAGAGTTTTCATTGATATACTGGGAGGTTACAGGTAAAGCAATTGAGCAAGGCTAGAATGATCCATGTGATAATGTATTATCTGAGTATGACCTCACGTTTCACCTCATGTACATTCAGATGTTTTCACGTAGGCATACTTCCGGATATGTGCACATATGCAGGTTAATGCACACACATAATTTTTCTTGTGTTCTCAGCTGAGACAGCCTGGCAACAAGGACAGCCAAGTACAACAAGGACCTCTAGACCCAGATCTTGGTTTGTAATACCGTTCTGCCCTAGAAGGAACCCAGGTACTTTGGAGAAGTAACTAGTGGTAGGACTAGGGAAGAAATATACAAGATGATCCTGGAGCATCTTAAACTACTAGAAAGCAAGCAAGTGTTATAAAACACACACACACACACACACACACACACACACACACACAAATAGTTAAGTTAATAAAGAAATAAATGGAAGAGAAGAGAAACATCTTTTATGCAGAATTCCAAATAATTTATGTAAATAGTTTGCACCTTCAAAGAGGTGGAACTTTTCACTTCATAAGTGTAGGCTGAATCTAATAACTTCCTTCCAATGAGTACAGTGCAGAAATGGGAATGAAAGAGTGACTTTCCATTAGAAAAACCTGACAAACTCAACTTCACCTACGTGATCACGTTTAAGATAAAACGTCCTAAGTGTACTCTTGACATAATGTGATGGAATGGGATTTTACCTCTGGGGCTTCCTCCCCAGAATCCGCATCTCTAATCTTATCATGGCAAAACACCGGATGTGTCTCAAATGAGTGGCATCGTACAAAACATGGGCCCCATACTCCTCAAAACTGTAAGAGGTCTAAAATATGAAGAAAGTCTAAGAAACTGTCAAAGCCGACAGGAACCTGAGGAGACATGTCGATTAACTGAACATGGTCGTTCTGGCAGAGATCTTGGAACACCAAAAAAAGGACATTAGGGGAAAACCAAGGAAATAGGAATAAAGTATGAAAGTTATTTAATTATAGTGTATCAAAACTGGCTCATATATGTGACAAATGTACCCAGCTAACCTAAGAGGTTAACAGTAAGGAAAACTGGGTTTGGCATACGTGGGAACGCTCCACTTTCTTCATGATTTCTGTTCATCTAAATACTACAACTGTTCTGAAAACAAAGCTTATTTAAAAACATTTAAATTTAAAAACACTTAAAAAGCTTATTTAAAAACATCTAAATTTAAACACCCTTCAAAAGCTTATTTAAAAGCATTAAAAACATATGCATTTTTAATTAAAAATTTAGAAATTAATATTAAAAATTAAAAAGTAAGAAACACACGGTGTTTAATTAAACATGGGATTAAGTGTGCAACATACAGGAAGTTTGATGGCAACACTTAAGAAAGTTAGACAACAAATAAGAATGAAGCACAATCTGGCGCAATGTGTGTGACACAATGACACGCAAGAGCTAGGAAATGCCTAAACATTATAGTAAATTACTCTATGCCACACGTTCTTACGGAAATGAGCACCCATTCTCTCAGGAACCACCAGCTTGACTGTCATGCCTACTACCCCGTGTGCCAGAGGAAAGGACAAAAGAGAGAGAGAAATAGAGGAAAAATTAAAAAAAAAATCGGTGAGAAGAGAAAAAAATACACTTTGAGAGAACAGCAAGACAAAAGAAAAAGAGAGGTAGGAATGAGGCTATGTCTGAAGGGTTGTATCTCATGAGGTTTGGGGATTTAACGGAAGGCGGGTAACTGCAAGTCAATTGCAGACTGTAACACCACATGTGAATGGGTGTGGCTCGTGACACCCAAGGTGAACTGATGTAGCTGGTAGTTGTTTGAGGTCTGCGTGCAGGGTAGGGGGTGGGGGGGAAGGGTGTGGGGAAAGGGTGCTTGCGTGTGCCTGTGCACATAAGCCTGTCCATTCTGCTTATTTCTACTTACCTCCGTTCAGCTGGATGCAGTTTTCTGCGTTTTCCTAGTGTTTCTTGCAGAGAAAATCATGCATAAGCAAACGTGAAATTCACGTTATGCTCAAATTATTCTCTAATGTATCAAACATATTGGAACAAATTCACATTTTGAAAACAAGTGTTGTAGCAAAAGTGACTGTCCAAGTAAATAGGAATACAAATAGACATTCTTATTCCCCTCTTTTTATACAAAAGTAACTTATTTACTAAATTTAATCTGGTCCTTATTTCTACTTTAAATTTTTTTTTAAATGTTTATTTTTGAGAGAGAGAGAGAGAGCACAAGTTGGGGAGGGGCAGAGAGAGAGAGGGAGACACAGAATCTGAAGCAGGCTCCGGGCTCCGAGCTGTCAGCACAGAGCCCGATGCGGGGCTCCAACCCACAAACCGTGAAGTCATGACCTGAGCCAAAGTCGGTCGCGTAACCAACTGAGCCACCCAGGTGCCCCTTTATTTCTTCTTTAGAAGTGTTCAAGGTGTGCGAGGATGACCAGGGCTAAAAACTGATATTTGAGTTAAAAAATTATTTATAGTAAGTATGAAGCTGTACAATCTAGACACTGTTGCCAAACATTAATTCAGAGCAAGATATTTGCAAGACTCTTTTGCACCTAAACTGTGTGGCTTTTTAAATACAAAGATCTCCAAGCTTTACTTTAAGCCAGTGTTGTTCTTCAAAATTTGTTGGCATAAAAACACTTTGGAATATTTATTAAAAATGTGTGTTATCAAATGTTTCTCCAGAACTACTGCATCTGAATCACAGATGTAGATGAGGTCCTGAACCTACGCGCTCAACAAACAAGGTGATTTTTATGCAAAATATAGTTTAGAAACATTGTTTGAGACCCGCTGAATGAGAACAGTGAAGCCTAAAGTTCTGATGTCTCTCTCTCTCTCTCTCTCTCTCTCTCTCTCTCTCTCTCTTATATATATATATATATATATATATATATAAACATACATAAAATAACTGTAATTGATGATTATCACGAACACCCAAATTTGAGAAGTTTCTTTATACTGCAAATTTAGCTCGGGAACATTCTTCCTGCCATGAAACACATAACCATGATTCCTCAGGTCAACTGTTTTGGCTGGATGGTCATTTAGTAGACAGTTGGTCAATTGTAACAATCTTCCAATAAGGGCTAGAGTGATTTTAACAGATAGTAGGAGCGTATTCTAAAACTATAAAGCATAAATGGTTTTTCTAAACCTACTTGTAAAACTCAGGGTGGGAAAACATGCAAACCATAGAATCTCTGGAGGGTAAATTGAATTGTGTGTGTCTCTTCTTCCTTACATCTGGAAGCTTATTCTTTCCTACCCTAGATTGCTTAGCTGTCTCTAAGCGTGATTCTGTCCCATTCATTGTTGGCTGGGGTCTGGCTAAATGGTTTGCTGATACTGAAATCATACCAGCTGTTCAGATTTCCTTGTCACCGTTTTAAAGGCTTCTCTGTCTTTCTCTTTTATTTCTAGCCTCTTTCACTTTTCTTCCCCTTATTTTTTTAAGCCAGCCACCTTTAAAGAATGTGAACTCCCCATCTGCTCAGACCAAGCAGAGGCCAGGCCAGAGGTGACCTGCAATTTGCTGAATGGAAAACAAACACAAGGAATGCAGCCTTCTGCCATCTGTTGATGCAGAAAGCAGCAGGGCATGCCTGGCATTTCAACAGGCCTTCCCCACTGGGAAATCGAAAGAGAAAAAGCATTTGTTTTATTTTTCCCCTTTCCTGACCTGACAGCTCCTTTGAGCAAGGTGGGGAGGAAGGGAAGACATCTTGCCATGAAGCAGTGACAGCTTATATCTACATGTTGGAGCTCAATACATAAACTCTATTTTGTATTACAAGTTCTGTCCTTGTCACGGTTGCCTCTACTTGGTGGTATTGAGCATCTGATCTCTGTAGTTGTCAGAAATGCAGCGGATTGGCAGATGCTCTTCTTCCAAATTCCTAATCAGTGTATGGGGTTTTTGTTTTTTTTCTTCTCTAAATGCCACTTAGCATGCTCTTGGGAGAGTTAAGGTAACGAGGCTGGTGTTAGCAGCAGATACAAACAAAGGCGAAGCTTTCTCCTGGGTGCGGTGTCCTGGTCTTACATGGTCAGAGACCGTCTGGTTCACATTTTCAGAAAGGGATGAACGTAATAGAACAAGTTGCCCCAGTGACATAGACATGCCAACTTGGACCCCTCTCTCTCCTAGTCTGATTGTGTGGATGGTGTCATTCCATTTTCAGATACAGGCCACTGAGATAGAATTTCCTTCCCTGATGCATATTCTCAGTGAAAGTCTCTCTTGGTTGCTGGGTTGAGTCATGATGAATAACAGAGTCCCTGGTCTCGTGAGCCCCATTATCTATCAAAATAAGTATTTTTAAAATGTACTTTAAAAATTAAATGTAGTTATGAATATGTCTTTGTTTAATGGAAGTAACCCTCTATTAAAGAGTATTTTCTGGGATGCCTCGTGGCTCAGTTGGTTACGCATCTGACTCTTGATCTTGGCCAGGTCATGATCTGGTGGGATCAAACTCCATGTGGGATTCTGCGCTGGAATCTCAGATTCTGCTTGGTATTGATTCTCTCTCTCCTTCTTTAGACCCCGTATACATGGTATCTAAAACAAAAGTTAGATGATATTGCCAGGGGAGCTTAGGGACATAAGAAAACATAAGAGCATGGGGACTGAGCCCTGAGGCATGGCAATGGTAATAGTTTAGGAATCTGAGAAGGAAATAAATAAAGAATTTTTTTTTCAGAAACATTGCTATAAAAGGAAGGAGGGAATTGAACAAAAGCTGGAGAGAGAGGTAAGTTGAAGAGTTTTTAAAATAAGATAAATATAAGCTAATTTTACAGATGGAAACATAAAGTTAAAAGGGAACAAATTGGGGCACCCAGGTGGCTCAGTCATTTGAGCGTCTCACTCTTGATTTTGGTTCAGTCATGATCCCAGGGTTGTGGGATCAGGTAAGGTGGGCTCCATACTGACCATGAAGCCTGCTTGGGATTCTCTGTCTCTCTCCCCCTCTCTCCCTGCCCCTCTCCCCAGCTCATGATCACTTACTCTCTCTTTCTCTCTCCCTCTCTCTCTAAAAAATAAAAAAGGAACAAATTGATGAAACAAGTGAGAAAGAAAATGTCGCTGGTGTGATGTCACTGAGTGTATAACAGGGGATGGTGTTTAGTGCAAAAATAGCAGGGTTTTCTTCTACTAGGAACACAGATATGCCTTCTATCAAAACAGGAGAAAAGGCACAACACATGGGCATAGATGCATGTGGATGGCTGCAGGTGCAATGACCCTTATAAAGATTGCTTTCAATTTGTTCAGTGAAACAGGAAACAAAAGTGTGGATATGGAGAAGGAGTTTGATGTAAGAGGACAGATTTATGAAATAATCATTTGGAAGACCTAGACACTAAATAAATAAGTATAGTATTCAGGGGCACCGATATAATTCATCTGTAATGAGTGATTATCAATTTAAAGTAAGAGACATCAGCAGAGTTGTGCTTTTCGCCACTTTCGTTGGCAATGCAAGAACTATGTAAAAGAAAAATTGGGGATACTGGGGCTGTGGTTTTGCCAAACCATAAAATGAGAACAGAGTAAGGAATGTGACGATGTAAGGGGAAAAATGTGTTTAGTGTAATTGGCTGTTGAATTTATGCTGAGTAAGGAGGAAAGAAAGGAAGATGATTGGAACAAGGGAGAATTAAATATTAGTAGGTTAAATGAACTGAAGTTTTATATATGTCAGTTTCTGCAAAGATTGTTGGACTCAAGGAGTAGGCGGAGGAAGCTAGCCAGATGGAAATCGTTGAAGAGTAGAAGTTGTGAAATTGAGTTTAAGAAGGGCAGAGCCATGAGTAGAGACAGGTTCTACCAGAGTATCATCATGAGACTGAGTAGTTTTGAGGAGATGAGAGACAAGAAAATCACTGAACTGAGAGGCCAATTTGCTGGAAGTTTCATCAGTGTAGATGTTGCGATCACCAATAGTATTCTGGAAGAAATAGTGTGGAAGAAAGGGACAGTGAGCCAGGAGGTAAAGTATTCAAAACAGGAGGATAAACGTGGCCTGGGAAATAGTGGGTGATTTTTATAAGCAGGGATTGTGTGTCTTAAAGCTGGATTGCAAGATTGAAAACAATGTTTACAAGCATCCATTACACATGTAGCCATCCACATGCAGCCATGTTCATGAGCTTGGCCCTTTCCCCTGTTCTGATAGAAGCCATATCTGTGCCATGAAATTCAAAGATTAATATCTTTATGGAGGAGGAAGTGAATGATGGTGAGAAGTAAGAATGGTTGCCATTCTCCCTTCAGGTGAAGCAACAGGAGTGAAGTAAGACGAGTTACATTTATATGGAGGACTCCAGGGGATGACATATCTCAGGGAATCAATCTCAGAAGAAGATAAAGAAAACTTCCAGATAGATTTGCTAGCATGCAACGGATTTTGATGATGACTGGAAGCAACTATTAGAGAGCACAGAGGAAGAAATTCCAGAGTTAGGAAGAGATGCATGATGGCAGGTATGGAGTTATAAAGTATGATGGGTGACATCGCTCTCTGAGTGACCTGGTTTGTTTATTGTGACTGGTATAAATATGGGTGGAAGAAAGAAAGAACTGTCCTCATGATCTGAAGCTGAGTTGTGGAAGCTGTCCTGTCAGGGGCATACAGAATTCTGTGGTCCCACCTGACTCGGCAAGTAAAGGCAGAGCAGCCTCAGAGGATAGAGTTTCTCAGAGGGCGCAGACCCCTTCTTGTTTTCTGCCTGAGGAAGCTCACAGGCCAGCAGAAGGGGGTCAGACATCAAAACCAGAGGGTATCTTTTTCATCTTTATTTCCCCTATCATACCTGCCAGTGTGATTTCCATCCAAATAACAAACTGAAGCTTGGTGGAAACATGTGGGTTACGTGGTGTTCACACTAGCAGAATACATTTTGGCTGTACACGCTCCTTTCCTGAACCACTGTTTTGATATCTTTCTCAGGAAAACAAATGTTGCGATATTCAGAAATGTGTACGTATCTTTTCCCATCCGTTTAAAATCAGCCCCAGAAAACCTTTCCTAAATTCCTCCTGTGAGCCATGACTTGGATTACAGAATCAAGATTCATGGAGAGGCTGATGATTCTTAAGCAGAACTTTTGTCAAAAACCTACAGTTGTACATCTTCTGGTTATAGACCTTTGTTCCCTATTTACAAAGTTTCTTAAAAACAATGTTTCAGTCAAGGCTGAATTATCAAACAAATATATCAAACAAATATTATCAAACAAAAATGAACTACATGATACCATATGGTGAATGCACGAACCATAATGAGTATCACTCACAGTCCTACTGGAAATGCGACAAGTCAGTATCTTGTAAACCAGCATATGATCTTACTCATTCTGTCCTCTGTTGTGTACTCAGTTTCTGAATCTTGGGCTTGGAAGCATCTCTTGGCTAATTCACACATCTTGCTTAATATGATCAATTGCTTATAAGAAATTTCTTTTTTTTTTGGTATGTGTATATGTGTGTGCCTATATATATATATATATATATATATATATATATATATTTTTTTTTTTTTTTTTTTTTTTTTTTTTTCCCAACTGAAGTTCTTTCTGAAGACTTGATGTGTGTACCAGGGAATCCTCTGTCTTTGTTTTTGTTTCCTAATGTTACAACATTCCCTGCAATACTATTTTTAAAGTCCCATCTATACTTGATGACTCCCATCTGTCTACCACTCTTTCCTTTTTTTTTTTTTTTTCTAGAACACAACTTCACTAGAAACCACAGATTATAGAAGAGGTCCATGGACAGAAAACACTCCCTTTTAATTTTTGTTTTGCTGCTGATGGTGTTCTTTATCCCAATTGGAGAGAAGCAAGGGAAGTTAACAATCAAAATTGGGGTATCCTCTAATGAGCACGATGTCCTGAATTATATCAGATCTGATTTGCACTGATCCTGGTGGGAAAGCGCAGGTTTGGGAGAGGTAACAGGATGATGAATTTTCCTGACACACATAAAGGTGCAAACTGTCAGAATGTGGAGACAGAAGTTAACCTGATTCCTTTTTCTGGACAGAGTGCCAGCTCTGAAGCTCAGTCAAGTGCCCCTCTCAATGAGATGACCATCGAATCTCACAGAATTCTCATAGAATTCTCAGAGAATCTGGGGAAGCCAGTCACTTTTTGAATTGCTATTTTTGGAGGGTGGCGCCACACTGAGAGTTCGAATTACCCCAACACACTTTGTTATTTCATTAGGAATTTACTAAAAGATAAATCTTCCTGCTTCTGCCCTATTTCCACACTGAAAAGGAGTGATCAGTCATCAGCGACTGTCTGCCAAAAAGTTTTGTAAAGTCAGGAGCCATTCCAAATGGGAATTAATGGGGAGCAAAAATGATCTTTTCATATTCTCGGGCTTCATAATGTATGGCAATCTGTCATTAGGTGGGGCTGCAAATCAATTAAGCATGAATGATGTATATGGTGTAGAATGTGACCTTATAACAAGTTGCCTTGTCTCTGTCTTGATGTTTCCATCTGGTTTGTGCAAGGAACGTTCAGATAATGCAGCAAGGGGAAGATTATGCTTTCAAAGGGAACAGCCATTATGGGTCACTATCTTCCTGGGCCTGATAAGTTTAATCCAAGTTGCCTGGGAGGGAAGAACTCATAAAATACTTTATCTGAAGCAAGTGCAAAAATACTCATAAACTCAAAGGTTAATCACTGCACCAGAAGAACAGATGAAGGAGACAGGGCAGTTTTATGTTTCTTTACAGTGCTGCCCTTATTAATCATGTTGTGGGTTGCTTTAAAATACGTGCCTGCACTTTCTCTTAAAAGCCAAATGGATAGACAGACAGACACTGAAAATAAAGTTGGAATGACGATGTTCCGATTTATTCATCCTTCCTTCCGCTTGCCAGTATTTGCAGGAGATATAATCAAGGTCAGGATGTGCATTGAGTCTTATTTTTAAAATCTATTTTATTTTCATGCCACACTTTTTGACTATTATTTTTTACTTAAATTAAAATTCAACATTCTTTATTTACGCTGAGCTTTGGGTTTTTACTTCATTTATCTTTCTGTGCCAGTGGTGACAGGTGGATAGCTTGACCATCTGGGTAATGATCCCTTCAGATTTCATGAACCCAATGTGAGTGGATTGGGGAGTTTTGCTAATAGAGTATTGTTGAGAAATCAGCAAATGGATTCCATTTCTGCCTCAGAATTTATGCAGGACATCTTTAGATGAGTTATAGCATAAAGGATCTGTGCAGGTGTAAATAAGTCAAAGTACATAGGAAGTTTCTTATATGCCTTATATACAGATGTGATAGGATCCATACAAAATTAAACAATATTACTCTAAATTATCCTTTTATTTAGACCAGGAATTGGGAAATCTTTTCTTTAAAAGGCAAGGTAATAGCTATTTTTGGATTTATGGACTATAAGGTCTCTGCGATTATAATAGGAATGCATCCATTGATAACAGGCAAGTGAACGTGCCTGTCTGTGTCTCAATAAAATTTTATTTAATAATGCATAGAAGGTGCAATTTGACCCTTAGACTATAGTTTGTTGAATGATGATTTAGTTATTTATAAGAATAAAATAAAGTAGATGTTTGGGAACTGTGCCTTTCAATTAGCATACTATAGAGAGAGCATTTGAAAGCCTTTTATTTTTTGTTTCTTTTAGTTCCTCTTTAGGGGTTATAAACTAAGGTGCTTAGAGCGGCCACGAAGTAACCTAATGTATTACACGGAAATAGTATACTATAATAAAGTATGGTGAGCCTTGTGATTAAGTAAGCATATGTGCTCTAATTCTTAAAAAAATTACAGCAGAATTTGGCCCAAGGGCCACCATTTTGCACCTTCTGCTCTATATGGCAATTTGAATCTCCACCCTGCTTGCTATGTCCATATGGTGGACTGCCTGATGAAAATCTCATCCTTTCAGGTTCCAGTCCAGTCATTGCCTTCTCCAGAGGACCTCTATTAGTGCTGGTGTATAAAATTAAAATTAATTCTCTATGCTTTCAAAATGCAGACTTTTTTTGTTCCTTTAGGATGTCATTGTTTCCCCCCACTAAACTATCATATTAAATTTTGAAATATATTCATAGTGTCTGATTCAATGAAAATCCCACTTTATTTGGTAGTGTGGACATTTTTTAAATTTAATTTTGTTTTATTTACATCCAAATTAGTTAGCATATAGTGAAACAGTGATTTCAGGAGTAGATTCCTTAATGCCCCTTACCCATTTAGCCCATCCACCCTCCCACACCCCCTCCAGTAACCCTCTGTTTGTTCTCCATATTTATGAGTCTCTAATGCTTTGTCCCCCTCCCTGTTTTTATACTATTTTTGTTTCCCTTCCCTTATGTTCATCTGTTTTATCTCTTAAAGTCCTAATATGAGTGAAGTCATATGATTTTTGTCTTTCTCTGACTAATTTCACTTAGCATAATATCCTCCAGTTCCATCCACGTAGTTGCAAATGGCAAGATATCATTCTTTTTGATTGCTGAGTAATATATATATATATATATATATATATATATATATATATATTGTGTGTGTGTGTGTGTGTACCACATCTTCTTTATCCATTCATCCAACGATGGACATTTAGGCTCTTCCTATACTTTGGCTATTGTTGATAATGCTGCTATAAACATGGGGGTGCATATGTCCCTTCGAAACAGCACACCTGTATCCCTTGGATAAATACCTAGTAGTGCAATTGCTGGGTCATAGGGTAGTTCTATTTTTAATTTTCTGAGGCACCTCCATACTGTTTTCCAGAGTGGCTGCACCAGCTTGCATTCCCACCAAGGATGCAAAAGAGATCCTCTTTCTCTGCATCCTCGCCAACATCTATTGTTGCCTGAGTTGTTAATGTTAGCCATTCTCACAGGTATAAGGTGGTATCTCATTGTGGTTTTGATTTGTATTTCCCTGATGATGGGTGATGTTGAGCTTTTTTTCATGTGTCTGTTGGCCATCTGGATGTATTCTTTGGAGAAGTGTCTACTCATGTCTTTTGCCCATTTCTTCACTGGATTATTTGTTTTTTGGGTGTTGAGTTTGATAAGTTCTTTATAGATTTTGGATACTAACCCCTCATTTGATATATCGTTTGCAAATATCTTCTCCCATTCCATTGGTTGCCTTTTAGTTTTGCTGATTGTTTCCTTCACTGTGCTAAAGATTTTTATTTTGATGAGGTCCCAGTAGTTCATTTTTGCTTTTGTTTCCCTTGCCTCCAGAGACGTGTTGAGTAAGAAGTTGTTGTGGCCAAGATCAAAGAGGTTTTTGCCTGTTTTGTCCTTGAGGATTTTGATGGCTTCCTGTCTTACATTGAAGTCTTTCATCCATTTTGAGTTTATTTTTGTGTATGGTGTAAGAAAGTGGTCCAGGTTCCTTCTTCTGCATGTCACTGTCCAGTTTTCCCAGCACCACTTGCTGAAGAGACTGTCTTGATTTCATTGGATATTCTTTCCTGCTTTATCAAAGATTAGTTGGCCATATGTTTGTGGGTCCATTTCTGGGTTCTCTATTCTGTTCCATTGATCTGAGTGTCTGTTCTTGTGCCAGTACCATACTGTCTTCATGATTACAGCTTTGTAGTATAGCTTGAGGTCCGGGATTGTGATGCCTCCTGTTTTGGTTTTCTTTTTCAAGATTTCTTTGGCTATTCGGGGTCTTTTCTGGTTCCATACAAATTTTAGGATTATTTGTTCTAGCTCTGTGAAGAATGCTGGTGTTATTTTGATAGGGATTGCATTGAATATGTAGTTTACTTTGGGTAGTATTGACATTTTAACAATATTTGTTCTTCCTATCCAGGAGCATGGAATCTTTTTCCATTTTTTTGTGTCTTCTTCAATTTCTTTCATAAACTTTCTATAGTTTTCAGTGTATAGATTTTTCACATCTTTGATTAGATTTATTCCTAGGTATTTTATGGTTTTTGGTGCAATTGTAAATGGGATCTATTCCTTGATTTCTCTTTCTGTTGCTTCATTGTTAGTGTATAGGAATGCAACCAATTTCTGTGCATTGATTTTATGTCCTACAACTTTGCTGAATTCATGAATCAGTTCTAGAAGTTTTTTGGTGGAATCTTTAGGGTTTTCCATATAGAGTATCATGTCATCTTCAAAGAGTGAAAGTTTGACCTCCTCCTCACTAATTTGGATGCCTTGTATTTCTTTGTTCTGTCCAGAGGCTAAGACTTCCAATACTGTGTTGAATGACAGTGGCGAGAGTGGACATCCCTGTCTTGTTCCTGACCTTAGGGGGAAAGTTCTCAGTTTTTCCCCATTGAGGATGATATTAGCGTTGGGTGGTTCATATATGGCTTTTACGATCTCGAGGTACTCTTCTTCTATCCCTACTTTCTTGAAGGTTTTTATAAAGAAAGGATGCTGTATATTGTCAAGTGCTTTCTCTGCATCTATTGAGAGGATCATATGGTTCTTGTCCTTTCTTTTATTGATGTGATGAATCATGTCAATAGTTTTGTGGATATTGAACCAGACCTGCATCCCAGGTATAAATCTCACTTGGTCGTGGTGAATAATTTTTTTAATGCATTGCTGGATCTGGTTGACTTGAGGACTTTTGCATCCATGTTCATCAGGGAAATTGGTCTGTAGTTCTCCTTTTTAGTGGGGTTTCTGTCTGGTTTGGAACCAAGGTAATCCTGGCTTCATAGAACGAGTTTGGAAGTTTTCCTTCTGTTTCTATTTTTTGGAACAGCTTCAAGAGAATAGGTGTTAACTCTTCCTTAAATGTTTGGTAGAATTCCCCTGGAAGGCCATCTGGCCCTGGACTCTTGTTTTTTGATTACTAATTCGATTTTCTTACTGGTTATGGGTCTGTTAAAATTTTCTATTTCTTCCTGTTTCAGTGTTGGTAGTGTATATGTTTCTAGGAATTTGTCCATTTCTTCCAGATTGCCAATTTCATTGACATATAATTGCTCATAATATTCTCTTATTATTGTTTTTATTTCTTCTGTGTTGGTTGTGATCTCTCCTTTTTCATTCTTGAGTTTATTTACTTGGGTCCTTTCCTTTTTCTTTTTGATCAAACTGGCTAGTGGTTTATCACTTTTGTTAATTCTTTCAAAGAACCAGCTTCTGGTTTCATTGTTCAGTTCTACAGTTTTTGTGGTTTTTTTTTTTTTTTTTTTTTTTTTTTTTGTGTGTTGATAGCATTAATGTCTGCTCTAATCTTTATTATTTCCTGTCTTCTGCTGGTTTGGGGTTTTATTTGCTGTTCTTCTTCCAACTGTTTAAGGCCTAAGGTTAGGTTGTGTATCTGAGATTTTTCTCCCTTCTTTAGGAAGGCCTGGATTGCTATATACTTTCCTCTTAATGACTGCCTTTGCTGCATCCCAGAGGTTTGGGGTTGTGGTGTTATTTTTATTGGCTTCCATATACTTTTTAATTTCCTTTTTAACTTTTTGGTTTGTCCATTCATTCTTTAGTACGATGTTCTTTAGTCTCCAAGTATTTTTTACCTTTCCAAGTTTTTTCTTGTGGTTGACTTCAAGGTTCATAGTGTTGTGGTCTGAAAATATGCATGGTATGATCTCTATCTTTTTGTACTTGCTGAGGGCTGATTTGTGTCCCAGTATGTGGTCTATTCTGGAGAACGTTCCATGTGCACTGGAGAAGAATGTAATTCTGTTGCTTTAGGATGAAATTTTATGAATATATCTGTTAAGTCCATCTGGTCCAGTGTGTCATTCAAAGCCATTGTTGCTTTGTTGATTTTTTGATTAGATGATCTGTCCATTGCTTGAGTGGGGTGTTGAAGTCTCCTACTATTATGGTTTTACTATCAATGAGTTTCTTTATGTTTGTGATTAATTGCTATATATATGTGAGTGCTGCCACATTTGGCGCATAAATGTTTACAATTGTTAGGTCTTCTTGGTCTATAGACCCCTTGATTATGATATAATGTCCTTCTTCATCGCTTGATACTTCTTTATTTTAAAGTCTAGATTGTCTGATATAAGTATGGCTACTCTGGCTTTCTTTTGTTGACCATTAGCATGATAGATGGTTCTCCATACCCTTACTTTCAATCTGAAGTTGTCTTTAGGTCTAAAGTGAGTCTCTTGTAAACAGCATATAGATAGATCTTGTTTTCTTATCCACTCTATTACCCTGTGTCTTTTGATTGGAGTATTGAGTCCATTGATGTTCAGAGTGAGTACTGAAAGATATGAATTTATTGCCATTATGTTTCTAGTAGAGTTGGAGTTTCTGGTGATGTTCTCTGGTCCTTTCTAGTCTTTGTTGCTTTTGGTATTTATTTATTTATTTATTTATTTATTTATTTATTTATTTGTATTTTCATCTTTTCTACCCTCAGAGAGACGCCCTTAAAATTTCTTCCAGAGCTGGTTTAGTGGTCACGAACTCCTTTAATTTGTGTTTGTCTGGGAAACTTTTTATCTCTCCATCTATTTTGAATGACAGCCCTGCTGGATAAAGAATTCTTGGCTTCATATTTTTCTGATTCAGCACATTGAATATATCCCGCCACTCCTTTCTGGTCTGCCAAGTTTCTGTGGATAGGTCTGCTGCAAACCTGATCTGTCTTCCCTCGTAGGTTAAGGACTTTTTTCCCCTTGCTGCTTTCATGATTCTCTCCTTGCCTGAGTATCTTGTGAATTTGACTATGATATGCCTTGTTGATGGTCAGTTTTTGTTGAATCTAATGGGAGTCCTCTGTGCTTCCTGGATTTTGATGTCTGTGTCTTTCCCCAGGTTAGGAAAGTTTTCCACTATGATTTTCTCACATAGCTTTTCTACCCCTATTTCTCTCTCTTCCTTTCTGGGACCTCAATGATTCTGATGTTATTCCTTTTTAATGAGTCACTGGTTTCTCTAATTCTTAAATTGTGCTCTTTTGCCTTAATCTGCCTCTTTTTTTCTGCTTTGTTATTCTCCGTAAGTTTGTTCTCTATATCACTGATTCTCTGTTCTGCCTCATCCATCCTTGCTGCTGCAGCTTCCATTAGTGATCCCAGCTCAGTTATAGCATTTTTTATTTCATCCTGACTAGTTTTTACTTCTTTTATCTCCACAGAAAGGGATTCTAATCTATTTTTGACTCAAGCTAGTAGTCTTATTATCGTGATTCCAAATTCTTGTTCAGACCTCTTGCTTGTATCTGTGTTGGTTAAATCCCTGGCTGTTGTTTCCTTGTGCTCTTTCTTTTGGGGTGAGTTCTTTTGTTTCATAATTTTGAAGGAAGAAAAGGAATTAATGAGGTAGAAAAAATTAAAATTACAAACATTAAACTTAAAAAATATTAATATTAAAAAATTAAAAAACTTTAAAAAACACACACAAAAAATTGGATAAATGATGCTAGATCCTAGGTGTGTTTTGGTCTGGGTGTTGAAAGTAGCTTGATACATTAGAGAAAAAAGGGGAAAGAAGAAAAAAAAGGAAATCATTTGAAAATTTGAAAAAGTGAATACACTGAAGTAGATTAAAATGAAATGAAGTAAACTAGAATTTGAAAAAATTACACAAAAGTAAAAAATATAGTAGAAAAATATTAAGGAAAAATATTTTTAATAAAAATTAAAAATAAAGATGATTTTTTTCTCTTTCTGTATTCAAGAAAAAAAGAAAGAAGTGAATAGATGGGCCTGTTAACAGTCTGAAATACGATGAAATTACTTCATTTTCCCCTAGAAGTCAGACCATGAAGTGCTTTAGAATCCATAAACTAAGCAGGCAGTGTGACTTCTGTTCTTGAAGAGGGAGGTTGGCCCAGTTGGGTGGGGCTTAGTGTAACGGCTCCATTCTCCACTAGATATTGCTGCTAGCCTACTGGGGTGGATTGTTGTGGTGCTTGTAGGTGCCTATGTGCGTGTGCAGGAGTGGTTAAAATGGCATCACCCAGCTACCCAGTCTCTAGTATCGAAACTGTTCTCCCCAATCAGCAATCATGCACTTGTCTTCAGTTTTCATCCACTCCCCTCTTTTACACTGTCCGTGACCAAGCCCCAGGTAGTACCTCTCTCCCGAGTTTTGTCTCATATGCGGCAGCTTTCCCAGGCCCCTTACTTCTGAGGGACTGCGGCTTTGACCCATTCAGCCCCTCTGTGGAGGGTCTCACCGAGCAATGGCCTGATGCCAGGTGCACCCAGGAACGTTCGCGGGACTGTGCTGTCACCAAAGCCCAGAGACTGCGGCCAGGTGCCAGGCCGCCCCAGGAAAAGTTTGCGAGATAGTGTAGCAGCAGCTTTTCAGGGGTTGTGGAAAGTCACAACATACATCTGGCACCAGGCTTTACCCTTAAAGACCTTGTTCCAGCACCAGTGAATGTGGCTGTTCTCTGGGGTCTGCTGGGCCCAGGTTGCCTCCCAGCCTCCACCAAATGTCCTTCCAGCAGTGGAACCGCTTCTCTCTGTGTGGCTCCAGAACCTCCGTTAGCCCACTCTCCCACTCTGCTCCTGGGGATTCACCCTTCCCACCAGAGCACCACCAGGTATCAAGCTGCTGAGTTGCAGACTCTCTGCACTTGTTTATAGTCTTAATGGAATTTAAACCCTCTTCTTTCTGCTTTCTCCTTTCTCCTTTCTCCTTTCTCCTTTCTCCTTTCTCTCTTTTTAGTTCAGTCCCTGTGGCTGTTTCCAATTTTCCACTTTCTCTCCAGCTGTTTTGGGGGATGAGTGCTTTTCCCATATTCTCCCCACCATCTCTATCCTCTCTCCCCGTGCAAAAGCACCTCCCTGCCCTCTGCAGGATCTCTCGCCCCAAGTTCACCTCTCCATGCCACGTACCTGATGAATTCTGTGGTTCAGGTTGTGCAGATTGTTGTGTTAATCCTCACATCAGTTTTCTAGGTGTGCAGGATGGTTTAGTGTCGGTCTGGTTGTATTTCATGGACACGAGACACACAAAAAATGTCCATGCTGTTCTGCCATCTTGGCTCCCCCCTGGCCCTGGTGTTTTCAAAGACATAGTCTCTTCTTACATGATATGTCTTATGTCTAATTTATATATTTTAAATTTTAATTAAAATAATTTATTTATTTGGCACAATTTATGTTTAGATAATCCTTGTCATCCCAGGCTTTGTTATCTAAATTTTCAAAATTTGGGGCACCTGGGTGGCTCAGTTGGTTAAGCATTCTTCCAACTTTGGCTCAGGTCATGATCTTGCAGTTCGTGGGTTTGTGGATTAGATCCCCACTCATGGACTATGTCTCATTCATTGTGGAATCTCTAGCATTCTAGCACCCTGGTTGGTACACAAGAAAGATTTTATACTTCTGATAATAACTGAGGGCGTCAAAAGTCTAACTTTACTTTCATGTGCGTTAATATGACTTGGTTTTCAATGGAAATATTTTCAGATATAATGTATTCAGGTTGATAAATGTAAATAGAGATAAATTGTTTTAAACATACATATTAGGGTAATAGAAAATACTGGTAATATTAAAGTGGTTTATCATTTTATAGCTATATATACAAATGAATCTTCAAGCACTGACAAAAAACACAAAATGTTAGCAAATATGATTTTATTTATTTATTTTTGTTTTCATTTTCATCAAGTCAATAGGCAACTCTTATTTGGAAGTAGCTCAGATTCAATTGGAATATAAATACATTGAGATGAATTGTCTTCCAACAGGTATCAGATTTGGATGGAGCCACTTTGAAGTTTCATTTCTAAACTCATGTCAGTTCCTCCAAGAACTTGATAAAGACCTTAACTGGACTGTTTACATGGGCCTTATTTTTCACAAAAATAAGAAAATAAGTTGTGAAATAGACAGAAAAAGTGTTTTCAAAGATCAATTAAAAGTCAAATTTCAGCAGAAACATCTATGTCTAATATATTTTCCATGAAATGAAAATGTTTTGTTTTTTTAAACTTTAAACCTTTTTTCCCACAGCATACAGATAACTGAGCATTAAAATCTATTATTCTAGGGGCGCCTGGGTGGCACAGTCGGTTAAGCGTCCGACTTCAGCCAGGTCACGATCTCGCGGTCCGTGAGTTCGAGCCCCGCATCAGGCTCTGAGCTGATGGCTCAGAGCCTGGAGCCTGCTTCCGATTCTGTGTCTCCCTCTCTCTCTGCCCCTCCCCCGTTCATGCTCTGTCTCTCTCTGTCCCAAAAATAAATAAAAAACGTTGAAAAAAAAATTAAAAAAAAAATAAATAAAATCTATTATTCTATAAGCAAAATGATAACTTTAAGGTTTGACAAAAGGAATTTAGCATCATTTGCTGATGAAGTATGATCCAATTATTTTTATTTTGCTGATACAAGGTCTGCAAAGCATAGATCTCATTTACGTTAGTGACCTGAGGAAAAGTTTGACTTACAGTTCCTAATAAATACCTTCATTTATATTTCATACCATCATATTGAATAGCTGTAGCATATTCTCCTAGGAAAAATGAGAACAATCCTAGGTGCACTGCCAAATTTTTTAAACACGTCAATGATGTGGAGCATTCCTCTATCAACTGTGCAATCGATATTCAAAACTGTCAGTGATAGGTTTAAGGAAGGCCTCATTCCTTCTCCATTTCTCAAAAAGTTCAAATGTGCATGTTGGCAACCATTCTTTGAGGAACTGAAATTTAAAACAAGTGGCATGACATTGAAACAAAGAAGGTGTTGTCTTATCACTTGTTCTCACTAATCTTTAAAGTTGTATCCAACTTTTTTTTGAACGTTTATTTATCTTTGAGAAAGAGAGAGAGAGAGAGAGACAGTGTGAGTGGGGAAGGGGAAGAGAGAGAGGGAGACACAAAATCTGAAATAGGCTTCCAGCTCTGAACTTTCAGCACAGACTAAGAACTCATGAACCATGAGACCATGACCAGAGCCAAAGTCAGACTTTAACCGACTGAGCCCCCCAGCTGCCCATATACACCTTAGGTTTTATGATTGCAGAAAGATATGAACATATTCAAAACATCCAGAATATTAAACAAATGGAGATATGAATGAGAGTGACATTCCCAAAAGAGATGAAATAATAGTCTCTCTGAAATAAGGCTAACTTAAGAGCATTAGTGAGTTACTAACAGCATGAAGAGACACTTAGACTTGGGGAAATCATTGTTACTGGAATCACTTCACTAGTTCCCTGTGTACATGTCACGATAGAGACCAAGAGATAGTTAAAGAGTGGAAAAAATATGTCTCACTGGAAACTCTGGCCAGTACTGATGCACAAAGAGCACAGACTTAGGACCTCTGTTATGTAGGGCAATATAAGAGAAACATTTGCAACCTTTCCAAGGATCATGAAACTCACCGAGGAAATTGGTGACAGTCCAATGCCTATCAAAAGCCATGATGATAACTATAAATAATGTGTCTCCTGGTAGCAAACTGTGATTTTTAGCAAAGCATTCAATGTGCCTTTTAGGTTGGAGAAGTATATTAGGGTTTTTAAAGGAAACAGGACAAATATAAAAGGAGATTTATTACAAGGAATTGGCTCATGTGATTACAGAGGCTGAGAAGTCCTGTGATCTGCTGTCTGTAAACTGGATACCAAGGAAAGTCTGAGTCTCTAGGCCCCTAAACCAGCAGAGCTGACTGTGCATATTCCAGCTCAAGGGCAGAAGACAAAGTGAAATGTCTTAGCTCAAGAGCTTAATAATAAACAAAAAAGTTTCTTCTGCCTTTGGTTCTATTCAACCCTCATTGCATTAGATGGTGCCCACCAACCCTAGGGAGGGGATTCCACTTTACCCAAGCTACCAGTTCAAATGCTAATCTTTTCCAGACGCTTCTCAGAGACACGCCTAGAAGTACACTGCTGTCATTCATCAGTGGTTGCCCCACTGACAGGGCACAGTGCGTTCAGTTTACACAATCTCCTCTTATCAAACCTTGTACATTTTTATTCCCATTCTTTTGCTGTCCCCATATGTCTCTTCAGTGAAAATGACTTTGTGATTTCTGGATTTCATCCCTATGATTTACTGTGGGAGAGACATTCAATTTTCCACTACACTTGCATATTTTTTCATTTTTTCTGTATATTGGAGAGCTTTGTGTTTTTCATTTTCATGCTTATGATTCAGCATAATAATTTTTGACTTTTTTTATTTTTTAATTTTTTTTTTAACATTTATTTATTTTTGAGACAGAGAGAGACAGAGCATGAACGGGGAAGGAGCAGAGAGAGAGGGAGACACAGAATCGGAAGCAGGCTCCAGGCTCTGAGCCATCAGCCCAGAGCCCGACGCGGGGCTCGAACCCACGGACCGCGAGATCGTGACCTGAGCTGAAGTCGGACGCTTAACTGACCGAGCCATCCAGGCGCCCCAATAATTTCTGAATTTTGAGGGTAGGAAGTGTATGTCCTCCTTATTGTAACATGGAACATTTCATAATTCAATAATTGTAGCAAAGACACATTTTAACATCAATATGATTATTTGTTTAAATTTTTTAATGTTTATTTATTTTTGAGAGAGAAAGAGAGAGAGATGAGGAGGGGCAGAGAGAGAGGGAGACACAGAATCTGAAGCAGGCTCGGCTCCAGGCTCTGAGCTGTCAGCAGAGAGACTTACGTGAGGCTCCAACTCAGGAATGCAAGACCATGACCTGAGCCAAAGTGGGATGCTTAGCTGAGTCGCCCAGGCACCCCCAATATGCTTATTTAATATGGTATTTTTATTTGCTTAATTTTCCTAAGAAGCTGTTGTTAAATCATTGGTGTATCTCAAAATTGTTGTATCATGGAATTTAGAAAATATGATAACAAGCTTTTGACTCATTTTAAAGCTACTTATTTTTGGGTTCTGAACCATTTGTAATTTTGAGATCTTCCTTTAATATCTAGGTTTATCCTTGGTATTTACTTATTTTTCTATTTGTTTAAACTCAAAACAACTGTTGGAAGCATAAGATACATCCAGAAACATACATGACTGACCTTCCATGTAAAGTTGAATTCAAATGTTTTCCTTGTTTCTACCCATGGGAAATAAATATAAAACCTCCTATTTATACATTTTATGAGCAGACACATGCCTAAATGCACACCCCTGTAAAATATATCTTTTGAATATGTTTCTTTAGCAATATCAAGCACATTACCAAGGTCCAAAAATTCATGGTTTTTATTTTCATTTGCTTTTACTTGACATCAATTCTGAATTTTCAAGGAGAGCTACTGGATATGGACAGTTCCTAGATATCTGGTACCAACTTGTACTTCCCATTCTCTAGAGATTAATGCCAGATAATTACCTATTTGTGATAATCTGTCTCAACTCAGGTATTGAATACAAGCCAAATGTCTCCAATAAAGTGGTTTTAATAGCATTTCTATAATCTTAGTGAGCAAAATAGAGCATTGAATTTCCTCAGGGACTTTCAAATTAACTATGGTGTATAGATCCTAGGTTTTCTGATTTTGTTTGCAAGGAATATTTTTTCAGTAAGGTCTCAGCAAGAAGAATCCGCAGAACTATACAATAAGAGGTTTGATATGAATAAAGCTGTGCAATGATTCCAGTCTCTTTAGGTGATCTTAAACATTAAAAGTAAAGCACATGGTCCTAATTTAGGCATTATGCTGTATTATGAAATTGATTGTATAATAATTTTTAAAAGTACAAATTTTGGAGAAATTTAAAAAAGTTCTGATAAAGTAGAATTTATTATGCTGGGTGGTAGTAAGTCAGTCCCGGCCATTAGATCAAGAGAAAGATATGTTCTAATTTATTAAATATTTTTCACCTTCAATATTGAACTAGATTTAATCAGTCAAGTAAGGTGAGCTATTAGGAGGAAAATTCCACAGCAAAATCCCCAAATGACTACAGACTGGGAGATTTGATATTTTCTCCAGCATCAAGTTTTGCTACCAAAACAGCTAATTTTTAATTGTTTCCCCACCTCCCAGCTATATTTATTTCTACATAGTTGATCAAATAATCCTTAAAATCAGTCCAATATTTTTAATTTGATGTTTTGAGGAAAATTTAACCTGGATATTTTTGAATCATATAGTTATTCTCTTTCCCCCACTCTATGTCTGCATCCCAGGCTACAAAATTGACTCTTTGAAATAATTATATTTGAATTATTTTCTGGGTTTTCATTTGAAAATGTCTAGGATTATGTGTGCACAGATATCTCATGAATGAGTTTAAACAAATGGTTTTTCTTAATTTTTTTAAAGTTTATTTATTTTTGAGAGAGAGAGAGAGAGACAGAGCATGAGTGGGGTAGGGCAGAGAGATAGAGATGCAGAATCCGAAGTAGGCTCCAGACTCTGAGCTGTCTGCACAGAGCCCAATGTGGGGCTCCAACCCATGAACTATGAGATCACAACCTTAGCCAAAGTTGGATGCTTAACTGACTGAGCCACCCAGGCATCCCATATTTTTTTTTAACTTTATTTACTTACTCTGAGAGAAAGAGAGCAAGGGAGAGACAGAAAGAGAGAGGGAGAGAGAGAGAGAATCCCAAGCAGGCTCCCATTGACCATGCGGAGCCCTATGCGGGGCCCAAACTCATTAACCCATGAGATCATGACCTGAGCTGAAATTAAGAGTAGGATGCTCAACCCACTCAGCCATCCAGGCACCCCCTAAACAAATGGTTTTAATTTGAAATTATGGGAGGTGTTTGGGTATTTTTTGTAGATCATAAGTGTTTTAATCTTGTATCAATTGCTTTGCAGTTATAAAGGCAAACCTGTAACTTTAAATATTGCTAAGTATTAAAAGGGATGAACCCTAGGGAGGAACAAGTACCAGTCTTCCTGCTTAATGCCCTACCCCACATCCATGTCATTGACTTGCCATTGTCTCACAGCTCTGCACGCAGGGCTAATGATCTCTCTGTATCCTCCACCCCAGAAGCACTTCTTTAAGTTGCCCAAATACCATGCTTCTCAAATTCAACAGAAGCACACCCTCTCTTAATATTATTATGTGTGGAGTACAGAACCATATTGGCTTTTGCTTTTATTTTGGACAGCATCATCCTATTGAACTCACTTTTTCACATAAACATTTTTCCTTTCATTATCTTCTCTTAGAAAGCTTAATCTCAGATCACTCTCTTAAAGTAAAGCCATTCTCAGGGCTTTTTAATGCATAAAGTTACCTCTTCCAGATCATCAGAAACTGGAATCTGCCTCAATCTCTGGCCACTTCTGCAAATAAGGTTGGTCAGGAGCCATATTTTCTCTTTTAAAAATTATTTTTAATTCATATTTATTGATTATAAACACATAAAATATGTCTAAGTTGCATACATAATGATTCAAGAAACACATATCAGGTAGAAATATAAGAAAAGAATATAATTATTGCCTAAAAGCCCCATGTGTGAATGTTTTCAAGCCCATCTCATCCTTTCTCTTTCATAGATAACTGCTGTCTTCGGTTTGATTTTATTTAGATCTTAACTTCCTCTACAGTTTTATCACCTGCTTGTGTCCAAAAATAATATATTGCTTATTTTAACATAGATTTTTATTATATATAGGGGGCCTGGGTGGCTTAGTCATTTAAGCATCCATCCCTCTCTTGATTTTGGCTCAGAGCATGATCTCACCCTTCATGAGATGGAACTCAAAGCTGCTTAGGATTCTCTTTGTCTCCATCTCTGCCCCTCCCCCACTCACCATCTCTCCCCTCTTTCTCTCTCTCTCTCAAAATAAATAAGCATATGAAAACATCTAAAAAATAATCATAGAGGATATTTTCTACTTTTTGTACTGTTTTTGGCTCAATATTACAGTACAAAAATTAAAGTTGTAATTCTTTTTTGTGTGCAATTTCATTATCTAAATACACTATATTTCTTAATCCATTGGATTGTTGATTGCTATTTAGTTTTCTTCCAAATTTTTTTCTACTTCCAACAATATTGTTTATTGATAGTTTTAAATACTCATATTTTATACTTATTTCTTCCATCACATGTTCAAAATTTTCTTTAAGAGAGATTTCCAGGAGTTGAATTATTGAATCATACATATGGACATCAGAAAAAAAATGTCTCTTTTTTCCAAGATGATCATACCACGCTCAATGTTTAAAAGACTCAGTTGCTAAGTATCCTAAGTCTTAATCATTCTAGACTTTTAAAATTTTCCATCCCTGTGGTTTTAAATAATATTTCAAAGTTATTTCTGATTATTGTAATGATGTTTACCATCCTTACACATATTTATAGGCTATTCAAGTTTCCCTTTGTGTGAAATGCTTATCCAAACTATCAATATGTAAATTATAGAAATGGCATAATCGCCAATCTGATATATATCACAAGATAATAAGGATAATAAGAACAACTTTATGCTAATACATTTGGCAACTTAGATAAATGAACAAAATCCTTAAAGATTACAATTTACCAAAATTTTTGAATGGGTACGTACTAAAATTACTGTGTTACTAAATTTGTAACATACAATTAAAAAAGGACTTGGATGACGGCACATGGGTAGCTCAGTCAGTTAAGTGTCTGACTCTTAATTTTGCCTCAGTTCATGATCTCACAATTCGTGAGATAGAGCCCCCCAACCCCCCCGCCTCCATTGGGCTCTGCTCTGGCAGCTCAGAGCCTGCTTGTCATTCTCTCTCTCCCTCTCTCTCTCTGCTCCTCTCTCTGCTTGTACTCTCTCTCTCTTTCTCTCATTCTCTCTCTCTCTCTCAAAATAAATTTAAAACAATTAAAATAGAACTTAGAGGAAAAATTAAACATATGTCGTATACATTAAAAGAGAAGAATTCCAACAATTTAGCGGACTAAATACTTATTTTAAGATAATAGAAGTTTAATGCCAAAGTAAATATTAAGAAGTTAAAAGACAGGAAATAATCATTACTAAAGCAAAAATTAGCAGGATGGACTCTAAAAGGACATGGAGAGGACCACAAACCAAAAGGTGGTTCTTTAAAGAGATTAATCATATTGATAATTTTTTCTAGAAGTAATTAAAAAAAAAAGAGAAAGGAAAAAAAGAGAAAGAAACAAAAAGTACATTAGGAATGAAAAAAAAAAGGGGAATTTGAAATTTTCCTATAAAGATTTCCATGTCCAGTTGCCTTCAACATAGTTTTACCAAACATATAAGGAATACATTTTGTATCAACTCTTCCAGAGTTGTATCCATTACCATCTCATATCAATTCTTTTCAGAGAATAGACAAAGCAAACATATTCACCAAGTCATTTGACAAGACTTGCATATATTTGATAAAGAAAACGCAACAATGATAATACAAGGAATAAAAATTATAGGCCAAATCCCATGGTAAAAATTGATGAAAATACATTGACAACACAGAAGCAATCAATCTAGTATTACATTTGAAAATAGTACACTATTGCCACTTTTGAATCTTAGAAAGTAAATCAAGGTAATATATTAACGAAGACAAATTGTCTGATAATTTCACTAGATGTAGAAAAATTGCTTAATAAATTCAACAATGGCTCGTGAATAAAAAGTTTGTCATAAAATGTAATAATGCGAACTATACTTAGTGATAAAATATCATCTTTATCTTTTTAAGTTAAGAATGAAACATTTACAGTCATCATTAAATTATATTCAGCCATCATCACATTAAGTATTGTCATACACAGTTGAGTAAAGCAAGAAGTTAAATAAAATGATTAGTAAAAGACACAAAAAATAAGTCAGTCAGAGAAAGACAAATACCATATCATTTCACTCATACGTGGAATTTAAGAAACAAAACAGATGAAAGTAGGGAAAAGGAAGGAAAAATAAAATAAAATAAGATAAAAACAGAGAAGGAGGCAAACCATGAGATTCTTAACTATAGAGAGCAAACTGAGGGGAGGTAGGTGAGGGGATGGGCTAGATGGGTGATGGGTATTAAGGAGGACACTTGTTGGGAGGAGAACTGGGTGTTGCATGCAAGTGATGAATCACTAAATTCTACTCCTCAAACCAATACGACACTATATGCTATATGTTACCTAACTTGAATTTAAACAAAATCTTGGAGGAAAAAAATTGTTAAAAATAACACACACACACACACACACACACACACACACACACACACAATAATATGGTGTTGAGGGTCAAATCATTTGGTTCGAATCTCATTTCTACCACGTGTTCTTTAAAAAATAGAGATGATGATGGTGATGATGATGATGGTCAGTATGTTAACATTTAGGCATGGAAATAGCACTCCTAAGAAGGTCCTGTTCAGATGTAATTCCAAATTTACAAATGGAGACTATTATACTTACACAGTTAAATGGCTTTGTCAAGTTAACAGAGATAAAATGTAAGAAAAGGCAGATTTGATCCAGGCTGGCTAACTCCAGAGCCTCCTCTATTACCAATGAAAATATTGATGATATTTCAAGCACCAAGATTTCCTGTGTTGTCTGCTGAGAAAAATGATGATAATACCTGCCTCAAAATGTTATCGTGATAATTCAATTCAATTTAATGAGATGATGTATGTGAATTCCTCCTAGGGTAGTTAGAACTTAGATAACACTCAAGAAATGCTAATTTGCTTATTCTTTTATTTCCAAATCTAGTTACATGTCACAGAATGAATAAATAAACTTTCAAATTAGACAGGCTTCCCTCTGTTTAGGAATTTTGAAAATGAATTTTAAAATGTATATAAAAGTTTTTATGAAATATAAGCAATCAAGTTGTAAATAATGGTCATTTACCAAAAAAAAAGTCACTAAAAATAAAAGCTTAAACTCAGGTTTTAATCCATTTGTTAACATCTATCCTGAGTTTCTTACCATTAGACACCTGGTTTTCACTGGAGAGATCTTTTTATATTTGCTGAGACTCAGCAGCCAGGCATTCAACTACTGTATAACTTCTTTACTTGTTTATTTTCAGAATGATATGTGCCCAGTGTTGAAAAAGAGACAACTGAAAAAGAGATTATTAAATTGCCTACCTTAATAGTCACTATACTGGTATTGGGTTATAAAGTTGAACCTGTAACAAAGACAAAATTAAAATGCACAGTTTTAAGTATAGTTGGCCAAAAAATTTGAGTTTGGGGGAATTCCTGTTCACTAACTCCTTAAGATCAAACCTCCAGCCTTAAGGAAAGTGACACAAGAAAAGTTTGGATTGCCATACCCTTTTTGAATCTTCTCTATTTCCTAATGCACCATAAATATACTTGAGATTATATGCCCATAAAGAGCACTTTGAACCTCTTGTCTCATTTGTGGAATGGAGTTTTTCCTCATTGGTTGGGGGTCTCAAACAGAACTCCTAACACAAATCCTGGACTAGTGTAGTTGATTAAAAATCAAAGTTATTTTAATTTCACTTAAACTCCATTTAGGCACTATTTTTCTTATTCTACCCATATGCATCTATATTTTCAGAAATGTTTGAAGGGAAAAATCCATTATTTACACCCTTGGATAATTCCATAGTTGCAACCGATTTTCAGGCTAATAATGAGAACCTAGCATGTCTTGAAAATGAACTGTCTTCTCTACTAAGACTTTGTGCAAAAAAAGGCATGGGATAAGAGTAAGTGCCGATGATCATATATTGGTTCACTTTTGTGAATTCACAACCCTCACATTGTCCTCTGTTTCCCTCACAACCACCTTTAAACTTCTAAGATATATTAGTTAGTTCTTACAATTGAAAATAATTGGAATGGTGGGGGGAGAGGGTAGATAAATGCACATGCATAAGTAGAGTGAGAAATGGTCATCAGCAGTATAAAAATAACGCTTATCACTAATGGAACATAAAAATGTCATTCCCCGCGTAGCAACTTAGCTGCTAAAATTGCTCGGGGGAAGTAGAAGCATTGGCAATTTCCTACCTCCAGGGTGGTCCAAATTTCTCTGGTTGAAATAATCCATTGCAAATGACTGATTATGAAATCAAAAAGAAATAACTTATGTAGCAGTTAATATTCCTCTTCAGTGGGATAAATTGATCAATCATAAAAGAATATATATATATTTCAGGAACTTATGTGAAAGTGGCACGTGGATTTTTAATGTGAATTATATTTATTCTCGCTAACTTCTAATTTCCTTCCTATTTAGAAAAATTTAAAGACATGAAGATATGGAGAAAGATATAATCATTTCTACTAAAAAAAAAAAGCAAGTAAATTTTATGTTTTAGATTCAGTCTAATCTTCTGCTACAAGTTTTGGTTATTTTTTGACCCTCTTCAGGCCAAAGTAAAAACCTACTCATGCTTTTGGAAAAATATGTGTGTTATTTCTTTAGTATTCATTGCAGAGTATTTAAATAACATCATCTTACTTCCCATTAGTTTCTAACTGATTTCTGGTCCAGATGTTTGTTAAATTTTGGCTGTTTCTTGCCAGGCAAATAATCTTTTTTACATTGACTTTGAATTCTCAGGTGGATCCATATCCAGGAATTTTAATATGGGTCAACAATGAGGAAATAAGCATATCCAAAAAAGATGTATTTTATTCACATTTATTGAAATCTATTTCACTCTGTGGGAGACAGGACTGGACCAGTAACTAAAAGCAATTCTTTTTTCCCCTGGGGGTAGTTAAAGATTTAAGTACCAAAAGTGAAGCTTCTGGCGTTAAGGATGTCCTTCCCTGTTATCATTCTCTGTGTGTGGTATTGTTTCAGCAAATCGTTGATGGCCCAGACAATAAAAATGGCACATTAAGGTGGCATATTTTAAATAATAAGAAAGTATTCAACTACAAGTATTAAATGTTATTACCTTAATAAAATAGTTGGTGTTTTCTGTATTATGTCAAGGGCTTTTTTTCTGAACAAATTTGGGAGGACAAAAACTGGTACTACAAATGGATAGGTTATGCAAAGCAATTTTGGTTTTCGTTTAAAATTTAAAAGAGTGTGGCACCTGGATGGCTCAGTCGGTTAAGTGTCTGACTTCAGCTCAGGTCATGATCTCACTGTTTGTGAGTTTGAGCCCCACGTGGGGCTCTGTGTTGACAGCTCAGAACCTGGAGGCTGCTTTAGATTCTGTGTTTCCCTCTCTACCCCATTCCCCCTCGTACTGTCTCTCTCTCTCTCTCTCTCTGTCTCTCTCCAAAATGAAGAAACATTTAAAAAAATAAAATTTAAATGAGTAATTATTTTTTGAGGAAAAACAAACTACTTTTATTGACTTGCTTATTCCCAGTTGACTCTAACTCTAATTCTTCCTTATTCAACTCACCTTTTAATACAATGTAAAGTTCTAAGAGTTTCGACAAAATTGTACCCAACTGGGTACAATTGTAGACAAATTGTAGACAAAGGAATTTATTTTTGATGTTCTATGTCATAGAAATTTCTTTAAAAAGAGGTTTTGAAAAATATACAGAGTCTATCAATCAAGTATCATCCAAAATAGATTATCTTTGCACAGGATATGAAACAGTCAAAAGAGTCTTTTATTATTCTCTATTTTCCCTGTTTTTGTTTTGTTTTGTTTTGTTTTACTAGCAAGGCATTCTCAGTTTTAACAATGTACCTCCATGAGAGATTCCAGAAATCCATTTACTATAGAACAGTGTACAAATGTGAGAGGCATATTTTTCTGCTCAGGTGAATGACTATATGATGCATCATCAATAATAGCAGATTTTTTTTTTTATTTCCAGCCCTAACATATTGCTAGACAAGACTCTATGGCATGTTCTAAAGTCTAGCTTTGACATATACTTTTTATCCTTGGGAGAGAGAAAATCACAAAAGCAAAACTGTAATAAAAACTCGAAAACACCTGCCCATAGTAAACTGTTGTTAAATAATGACTATACAATACATTACTATTGTTGTATGCTGGTTAACAATACACAGAAGGGACTTTCAAGGGTGTTCCTGAAATCTGTGTAAGCTTCATGCTGGACTGAGAGAGGCAGTTCTGATGGAAGTTTCTGGAAACGCCAGCATACCGGTTTTCTTTACCATTCTTTTCTGTCACATGAATCATATGGTACAGAGACCTATGAATTTTTTTTATCACATGACCCTGAGATTGACTAATACAAAACAGGAGGAGTCTAAATAATGCAAACACATATTTCTATGATCCATGGTAGTAAGACACTAAGTCCAAGCATGTGACTTTGGCAGTCTCCCCAGTTCCTTTTCTCCTTTGTACTGTCATATTATTGGAAATACAATTGCTGTTGCTGTGACCACAGGGCCTTAAAGAAATGTTTTCCCAGAGTTATAATTCAGTATCTAATTTTCTATTAGTATAGTTATATAAAAATGATCCTATTGAAGGTACGTCTTGATTCACTTGTATTTTCCAATGTCATTCATTTTCAAAAGACAAATGAATATAGGTTGAATTATTTTCAGTAAATTATAAAATATTTATAATTTTAATTAAGTATTATTTATAGTATTACTTATTTTCTTAGCAGTATTTGTAAATATTTGTAAATAAGAATTATTTAAAATGTGTATTACTTCTTTGTTATATTATACACTTATTAATATTGAGAAAAACAAGCATTAATAAGTAATAATGGATAGTAATAATATGAAATATTGCATATGCACATGAAGGTCTGGTACTTGCCATCATCAAAATACTATTCAACCTAACATGCTTCTTTTATCTGTGTGGCTTCACGGAAGTGACCAAAATGCTTCTCTTTCTGCTTCTTTCACATGGCCTGGATTTGCAGTGAACATCATATCTTATGTTATCTTTATGTAAAAGCCAATCCTTAGTTGTTGGTTTTTGAAAGAAGAGCCTGCAGATGTACATCATAATAGTATATTTATGGATGCACATGCATTAAAAATGATTCACATCCATTTTAGTGGCTCTCCGGAGAAACAGGGCAATACATGTAGTGGAGCACAGTTCAGCTGAACAAACACCCAGATGAGGCCTCCTTTGCATTTTCCCATCTGTTAGGGATTATGGAGTCCAAGGCCTCTATTTGGAGAAGCCAAGAGTTGCAGTGGAGGAGGCGCACATAGCTTTTAAGAACTTTGTAAGATATATGCACAGAATATTATAGAGCATAAATGAAGATCATTAAAACAGGCCTAGGTGAAGGAGTAGGAGACAAATGGGTTGAGTCTTGAAGGAAGAACTGCATTGGTTACGTGAAGACCAGAGATGGATGAGCATTACTGACAGAAGAAACACCATAGCTAACCTAAGATCTCGGAGTACATCATATATGAAATCAGAGAAATTCGACATTGGTATGCCATAAGGAGAGGTGAAAGAAGTAGAAGACTATGAGAATGACTTGATGAGTACTTCTTTTACCATTGATAAAACAGGAAATGTAATAAATAACCATACTTTGCAAAGTAGAAATGGAACAAAAAATACAGTTGATGCAAACAGAAACTGAGTACAGAGACCTGCTTAAAAAAACACAAAACATTTTGAGGGGTACCTGCATGGCTCAGTGGGTTGGACATCTGACTTTAGTTGAGGTCATGATCTTCTGGGCTGTGAGTTTGAGCCCTGCATCAGGCTCTGCACTGACAGCTCAGAGCCTGGAGCCGGCTGCGGACTCTGTGTCTCCCTCTCTCTCCGCCCTCCCCATTTGCAGTCTGTCTCTCTCTCTGAAAAGTAAACATTAAAGAAACACTTCTGAGACACAATTGAATATAATAAATTGTACATGTTTAAGTTCTAAAATGTGGTGTGTTTCAATATGTGTATTACCCTTAAAACCATCACCAAAATCAAGATAATAAACGTTACCATCACTCAAATGATGTGACGTGCATACAATATGTACCCTGTGTTGCATGGCTTCCTTCACTCAGCATAGTTATCATAATATAGTTCATCATAATATTGTTCATCCAGTCACTTTTTAATGATTATTTCCAGTTTGGGGCTATTATACATTAAGCTGCAACGTACAAGTCTTTGAATGGATATACACTGTGGGTATATGTTGTCATTTTGTTGTGCACATACCTACTAGTGGAATATATGAGGTGGTAAATATGTGTCTACCTTTTAAAAAACTGTCTCTTTTAATTGATCACCTATTGCCCCTTACTGGTCATGACATACCACTCTCCTCAGGAATTTATTCAGTTGTTGAGGTAAACAACACATAGGCACAACTGATATGAAAAAAACTCTATTCCGCATATAGTAAAGTTTCCTAAAGAATAAAGAACTTGATAAATGCTTATTAAAAGGAAATAAATGAGTCCATGTTCCATGTTCTATTTAAACTTTAAATTATGCCTGAATATTTCTGTTGATTAGAATATATTGTAAATAGGACAAGTTAATATCCAGAAGGAAGCTTTTCTATGAAATTATCTTCACTCAAACTAGCCGTTTATCAAATGCTGATCCTTCCTAGGGACAGAGTCCTGGGATTTTACAAAACTGGAAAAAATAATGGCTGTCCTATTGACAGCATATTATGAACTCCAAGTTCAGTGTTATCATTCACGGTCATATAAAAACACATTATATATAACATTAGAGCTAACCAAGATTTATGTTCAATAAAGTGTGTTTTAAATAATTTTCTTAGCTTGAGGCCTATTTATCATGAAAACTAAATAGAAAAACCAGTAACATTTAGACTATAAAATAGGATGTTACCACCTCTCTGTAGTTTTCTTGCTGACACTTTGATGACTTTGCAAAAAAATCCTTAAACAAGTCAACAGATGTCAACTCAGTATTTGTAAAGCAGCTATTTAGGGATCATCTTTCACATAGGGAAAAAAATTATACTGGGCTTGGGTGGACTGAAAGAAGGGATACTAATTGAGAGCAAAGTGCTACCATCAAAGGTCATTTCATAACAGTCACAATGCCCAACCTGCAACAAAAGTTTACAGCCACACATTATTCTCACCACAGACTCCGTGATAAATTTATTAGATTATTTTGACCTGAGAAAGATGTTATTTTCAGCCAAACACACTTTTTATAAAATTCATATCTAGCCAATATCCCACCTTTCTCTTCCTGTTTTTCCCCATGCTTGATAAACTAATCTAAGCCGAATCTTATCAGATGTCTTCTGCACAAGACAGTCCCCTTGAAAAATGCCCCCCTCAATGAAAATAGTTTGCTAGTGGCCAAAAAAAAATCACTTTTATATTTTTAATTATTTTTATTATTTATATTTGATACCACCACTTAAAAATATAAAACCTAATCCAGGCAGAGTATTATTTGTGTGTGATTCTTCTGAGTTTTCCAAGCCATGGTTTCCATGGAGTTCATCTCAGGAAAGAGGTAACATGAAGTCCAGTATGCAATAAAACTCTAACAACTTGACTTCCAGGTCTCACTTAACCTGTTCTGTGAACTTAACGCATTAGAAAAATATTTCTTTTAATAGGCATTATTTTGTTTTCTACCTTCCAACCCAAAATATCAAGACATATTTTCTTTTTTTTTTTTTTTTGCTTTGTTCTTTCTTTCTTTTTCCCCAGATACAAGATCAGCTCATCAGAAGAAAAAGTAGGTGCTTGAAATGTAAGATATAATTGTTAGGTATTGTTTAAATTGATAATTATATCATTTAGTTGAAATTTTCAGAGTAATACAATGTTGGAGGAGCTACTGATTTGTCTCAGAATAGTTAATAGTCACACAATAGGCTGTAAGATGTGTAAAAGGCCTAATTTCCAAAGATCATTTTACTGCTTGGAATATGGTCATTCTTTGAAACTGACAGCTAAACATTTGGCTCTTGGTTGCTTGTTTAGTGTTTATTTCAAAAGATGCTAGCTGGTTTTGACTAGGCTTTAAGCTCTAATAAAAGATTATGGAAATATAACTTGTAGCTTATTTCCTGACCTCTAATAAAAACAAAAGCAGAGAATAATAACACAGCCCAAACATTTTCTCAGTGGAAACCCTTTCATATTTTTTAAAGATTACAAATTTATAGGTAAATATGTAATACAAAAAGGATGTGAGAAAAGAAATCTGGCAAAAAAATGAAAATAAAAGATCATCTCTAAGAATAAATTCAGATTAGACACATTGAGTATAATTAATTCATCTGCAAGGTGTGAAGTCTGGATGAGGTAATCAATGAGTTCATTTACTTGAGGCTAAGTGACATTTACTGTAGGGTAGGCTGTTCACCCACTTTTGCTAGTCTCTAATCTCAGGTTACAGATCCAACATACGAATCCAACACATATTATTAAACAAAGAAAGAGTGCCCATGAACTCTGTGGACACCCAAATGTTATCAGTCTCTCCAATATGTCTGTATAGTTTACCTTTTGCCTTTTCTTTCTTCAGTCATGATTCGTTACATTTTTGTCCTCTCCTACGTGAATTGAGGAAAGAGGAATCAGTACATTTGTTTTGTTTTGGTTTTTTGAGAGGAAGTGGTTAACGGCATGCTGACGATAAGTAGTTATGCCATTTTGCATTGAGTGGCATCTTGCATGCAGCTGTGGAATAATTGTTCCCATGCCAAATAGTCTGTCGAGTTATCATTCGAGAATGGGTTTATTAGCCAGCATATATTTAGGAACATAAATCTTGAAATTAGTAGCAAATCACATGGAGGCCTTCGGAAGCATTTAACTCAGAATGATAACATTCTAGTTTATAAACCCTCATTTTGGAAATAGAGCAGGACACTTTCATAAATGGCTTTCCAAATGACAAAAGTAGGTGGGAAACGTAGGTTCAGATTGATATGAATGCCTAGACTGAAAAGATTACAGGAGGAATTCAGAGAATTTATATGTTCGAACTTTCAGATATTTAGTAACATCATGACATTCAGCAACACTCTTTCTGAATGACTGAGTTAACCCTAAGGAACCTAAAGACAATGCAGAAGATCTTTGATTTGGGATTCATGAAGGGATAGTCAACAAAAATCAGTGACAATAGGGTGGAATGTTTACCAAATTATCATCATCATCATCGCGTCTTAGAAAGCAAAACACTTATAATCCTAACAACTCCTTGCTTATTTGTTTGAAATGCCACAATGTATTAGACTTATTTTTATTTTATTTATTTATTATTATTTTTTAATGTTTACTCATTTTTGAGAGAGAGAGACAGAGCGTGAACAGGGGAGGGGCAGAGAGAGAGGGAACAGAATCCGCAGCAGGCTCCAGGCTCCGAGTTGTCAGCACAGAGGCGGATGCGGGACTCCCACTAACGAATCGCTTGATCATGACCTGATCGGAGTTGGATGCTTAACCGACTCAGCCACACAGGCGCCCCTCGATTTATTTTCAGAAGGCAAGCTTGGGTCTACAGTAAAGATTACTCTATGTATGAAAGGCTGTGCAGTGAAAATCGCCTTGTTTAAGTAGGTTAGGCAAGACTATGCCTCTCCTAAGAATTTATGAATGTATTCCACACATAGTGGTCACAGCTGCTAATGTAGACATTTTCTTAATGCTCAGAATTTAATTATTAAAGACTTTTGTATTTTCCTTTAATGTTCAAGCACAATACACAGATTACAATGAAAGTTTTATTGTCTTACATAAGACAGTCAAAATCTCTGTATTTGACTACATTTTTAGCAATTTAAAGTGGAAAAGATGCATTCTCCTGTATAAAATTTTCTTACTATTGTACTCCGGCATTGATTATTGAATTGCATATGCAATTGTAATTGACAAACATCTATCACTTTACCTGCTAAGGCCATGCTTTGTGGTGATGGAACCAAAAATGTGAGGCTGACTCAATCATCTAGTTATTGCAAAGGGGAGAACTGTCCCATTGAGAAGTCTGTGTCAGTGATGCATTTTCATTTTAATTTTTTTTCTTAAGTTTATTTATGTTGGGGGAGAGTAAGAGTGGGGTGGGGCAGGGAGAAAGGCAGAGAGAGGATCCCATGCTGGCTCCACGTTAGGGCTTGATCTCATGAACCATGAGAACATGACCTGAGCTGAAATCAAGAGTAGGACACTTAGTGGTGCCTGGGTGGCTCAGTTGGTTAAGCGACCGACTTCAACGCAGGTCATGATCTTGTGGTCTATGAGTTCGAGCCCCATGTCAGGCCCTGTGTTGACAATTTGGAGTCTGGAGCCTGCTTCCGATTCTGTGTCTCCCTCTCTCTCTGCTCCTCCTTTACTTGTACGCTCTCTCTCAAAAATAAATAAATATTAAAAAAAAAAAAAAGAACGGGTCACTTAACCCACTGAGCCACCCAAGTGCCCCAGTGATACATTTTTAGATTTAGATTTGGGAGTTCTTTGTTACAACAGTATAGTTTACCCTAATATTATCAATGTCTTTCTGTACAATAGCAGCAGCTATTGGAGTAACTAACAGGGGATAAATGTGTAGATTGTAATTGTTAGGAAAATGAGGCTGTATTGCCAAATTTCAGAAATGTTTCGCATTGAGACATTGATTAGTGTCATGTTTGTCATTCTTATGGACTTAGGGGTTAGAGAAAGCCTGCTTGTTCGCGACTGTCTCTGTACTTGCTTTGAATCAGAATTCTATTTTCTGTAATATCTACAGTTCATCACTGCCTTAATTAGAATGAACTCTGTAGCTTTAAGAGCATGGTAATAATGACATGGAGGTTTGGCTTCCATTTTAAACAGAATAAGTATTTTGTAAACTGCACAAACATAAGAAAAAATAATTCATTATCTTTATCTTCACATAGATCATTATCTTCACATAAAGATACGATTTTAAAAATTATTTCTGATAAGGTAAGTCGAATGTAGCAGATATTTAAATTTTTTTTAGTTTAAATTTATAATCTCATCCTTATGTTTTTATGTTTGTTCATTCTTTATCATAAGCTAATGGAAGGAAGATATTGTCTTATTTTTCTTATACACACTCTTTATCCCGGGCCAAAATAATGAGTTAAGTAAAACAATATATGCATATAGTATTTAATAATATAAATTGCTATTTGTTTTTAAATGGAGGAGTATTCAGAAGTCTTCTAGGCCAACACTCCATCCGAAAGCTCTTTTGGTTTTTTCATTCAAATGCCCCCGGTACTAGAAAACTCTTCAGTCTCAAGGAAACCGTTTCATTTTTCAAAAGAGTGGTTGTTCAATGGAGTGAATTTTCTCCTAACATGGAGACAAGATCTAGCACATTAAAAATCTTTGCAATTGGTCCTCAACTCTTGGAGAACTACAGTATTGTCACCTGCTTCCTATTGGTAAAAGTGCTCATATTTGCAAACACCGTGTGGCTCGCTAGAGTGTTCTATCAGGCCAGATATATCGTAAGTAACTGTATATGGATTCAGATTTGGAAGAGTTCAAATCCTGACACTGCCGGCTAGGAAACTTGGGGCACATAAACTTCTTGCCAGATAAGTAGGATCAATAACATGGCCTGATGTACTAGGCTGCTTTGAGGATTAAAAAATGTGGGTATTAAAGAACTAAGCTGACACACACTGGGTGCCTAGGAAATATCAAAGTGATTTTAAATCATCCTTGCTTTGTTCATACCTGATGCGTTATGAACTCCAGATATTCCCCTCAAAGAAGTAAGTCGTTGTGAGACACGTAAGGAGAATGGCCTATTAAGTAATTTGGCCCAATCTTTGGGGATAAAATTTCCTGACAGTTTTCAATTGCTCAGAATCTAACTTTTGTCCAATGCTGTTAAAACAAAACACTGAGCTCGGAGACTAAGCATGTAGAACGAAAGCCAATCTCTTACTCGTTTATCAAATCTCTCCACCTAATTGTGCTGCCCTAAATACTTCTGCATAGCAGTATATGCTCAATATTGTTCAAAGCAAGTGAGGGAGGCTTCACATCCCACATAAATTATATATAATTTAATATATAGCATGTTTCTAAACTGGGACAGAGAGTAATTTCAATTATTTCAAGTTGGTTTATGGCAAAGATGGTCTTTCACTAAATAATGTTGGTTAATTCGACCTCCATAAAGAAAAAAATAAATAAAATGTCCTTAAGTAGACACTACGTGCCTCATATACAAATCGCAGGTCAGAAGGAAAAATATTGATGAATTTAACTACATTAAAATGAAACATTTTACTTTACCAATCAGCTGGCAAGAAAATGAAAAGCAAAGCTCTGAAGTGGGAGAAGATACCTGTGATGACGATAACTGACAGAGGGAATATCTAAAGAACTTGAAGACATCAGTAAGAGAACACAGTTTAAGACAAATAAACAAAAAAGTTTTGGTTAAAATGCTTGAACAAAAATCTCAGCAATTTCAAGATTCGCACAGCCACCTAACATTTGAAAAGGTGTCAAACTCAGGAATTAGCAAGAAAATGAAAATTGACACTCCTACAGATACAAGGCACAGGAGAGCAAAAACTGATAAACTGATACCATCAAGTGTTACCGACAGAATTTGCTCTCCCCTCAAAATTCGTATGCTGGAATCCCTACCCTCCCATGTGACTGCATTTGGAGATGGGCTCTTTAAGGAGGGAATTAAGGTTAAATGAAGCCATAAAGATGGGGCCTGATCCAACAGGATTAGTGTCCTTATCAGAGGGGGAGAGACACCAGGGGTACCTTTGCACAGGAGAAGGACATGTGAGGACACGGAGAGAAAGTGGACACCTGCAAGGCAGCAGAGAGGCCTCAGGAACACCAGACCTGCCAACATCTTGACCGTAGACTTTCAGCTCCCAGGTGAGAAAATAAACTTCTGCTGTTGAAGCCACCCAGTTCTTTTGGTTTTGTTATGGCGGCCTTAGAAAACCAACACACTGAGTATCAGTGAGAGTGTTGAGTAGGGAAGTCTCAGGCTGAAGTGAAAGTTGGGAGTGCTGCTTTGAAAATTCTTTGCTGTTATTTACAGAAATTGGACACACTGCTAGGTCAGTGTTTCTCAACCCAGGGCCATTACTTTTCCATTTCGGGACATCTGCCGATCTCTGGAGACATTTTGGGTTGTTCCCAACTGGGAGTGGTAGTGGTGGTGGTAGTGATGTTGGCATCCAGTAAGTAGAGATCAAGGATGTAGCTAAACATTCTATAATTCCCAGGATAGCACACCAGAAAAAACAGAACTATCTGGCAGAAAATATCCAAATGTGTCTCCGTTGAGAACTCGCCTTAAGTAGAAAGCTTACAAAATTGCATGCACATACGCTCTAGGAGACATGTCAAAGAGTGTTGAATGTCTATGATAGTCTATACATTTGGAAACGGTCTCAATGTCTAATGTCTGTAGAGTAGATAAATACACTGTGGCATATTTACACCTATAATATTCTGTACAACCAGAAAAACGGACAGACAACAGCTATTTACACTCATGATTTTATCTCACAAACGTAGCGTGGATCAAAAGAAGAGAGACAGAAAACGGTGCCTGCTGTTAGTATTCAGTCAGGTATATGTATGTGAAAAAATAATGAGAAAATAAGGGTGGGAAGTAGAACTTACAAGTTAGTAGAGAGAGGGGTGGTAGTCTGAAGGGACACGCAAGGCTTCAAGGAAGCTAATAATCTTCTTCCTCTCGAGGGAGGCTGTTATTCAAATTGTTACATTTTAAATGGTTGAAGGCTACATTTCTATTTTATGCACATTTCTGCATGTGCATCATATTTCCCAATTTTGAAAAAATACTTAAAACATATGCATGCAAACATACCCGTGAGAAAATTTCAAGGCTTTTTTTTTTTCTTTTTAAGAGAGTCTTATCCACATTTGCAGGAACTCATTGAATTTATTCATTTTACTCAGGTCACAAAAAATCTTAAGATAATAAATAAGTAGCATGTGATAATTATTAGTCTTTTGGCAAAAAACCTTCCCTTTCTCTGCATTCAATTAGCCATCCACCATCTATTCATTATACGTTAAGCTCTAAATATTGTGCAAATCAAAGAGCCGTTAAGTTGGAAACAGGTATAATTCAGTTTCTCTACAACGAAGTAGCTCATGATTGTATTTTGGAACAAAGATATTGTCCCATGAGGTTAGTAGGGACCAATGAAATGCCAAGCTGTGGTACTGAATCCAAGTGTAATCAAAGTGTAGATGGGGGGAGATCAGAGAGATTAGAAATTGTTAGTTAAAGAAAGAAAGAAAGAAAGAAAGAAAGAAAGAAAGAAAGAAAGAAAAGAAAGATAAGAAAGAAAGGAAAGAAAGAAAAGAAAGAAAAGAGAAAAAAAAAAAAAAAACTTCACGAGGATGTACAATTTCAATTGGACCAGAGAGGGACACAGGAGGAAATAACAAGATCAAACAAATTATGATAAATGATCTCCAGGCAACGCCATAAAGGTTGGGGATCACTGCTCAACAGAATCATTTATTAACCAACTGTTCTTTGTGCATTGAAATAATACATGTCTTTCCCTAAGTGATTCTCTTTTTTTCAGTTACCAAAAAGAACAGTTTAATGGAAAATTCTTTGTCTTACACTAGCTGATGCTTAAGTAAAGAATGATGTGTTTTTTTATAATGGATCTCCTACTAACACAAGTTAATTCCTAAGTACAGAGCAATGTGTTTTCATAATGATTGCTTGAGTTTCTTTAAAAAGTGCATCTGGTTTCATTATTTTTAATGGATGCTCTTAACTTGGAAAGTTATACTGAGAGCTATTTTCTACCTAGGAAACCATCATGTGAGGGGCTCATCCTTTGAAACTTCAGTTCTCACTGGCAATGGGAAGATGGAAGTTGTCACCAGTGACAGCAGAAGAAATTTTCTACCTTGGAGTAACTGCTTCCACATAATTCTCCCCAGAGAATTAATTATTAATGACATAAGGAGTATCAGACTGGGAATGAATTTCCCTAGGTCCCAGTCTGCCAACATCTAGATGTCTCGCTCTAGACAAATCATTTGATCTCTCTGGATCCCTGATTCCTTTTCTTATCCATAATGGACATGCTCAGATGACCTCCGAAGACTTTTTCAGTCCTGTAACCTGGACCATGTTGTACTGTATAATGCACAAAGAATTTGTGTATCAAGAGTCCCTTTTAAAATGAGAGGTGCTTTGATGTCTACAAGTGAACATAGCTATGCAGCATGTTAAATAGTGCCTATTGTTGAAGTATTGTGTTGCATTTATGTTCCCTTTCTCCTTCTTAGCAACTCCAATTTCCATTTCAGGACTCATGTGGTTCCCAGGGAGAAAATCCTTACCTGCCAATTCCAGCAGAGAGGAAGGGGCTTAGGACAAAATAAATCCACATTCTCCATTACACTGGCTAATGATTAGCTAGGTGTTTTTTTGTTTTTTGTTTGTTTGTTTGTTTTGATAACACACAGGATGGTCTCACTCTGGCCAGCCAATCACAGGGTTGTTGAAGGCAATGTGAAGACAAATTGTGCTTTCTCTGTCCTGCTGGACACGAACAACAAAGTACATACCGCTGGATTTAACAAAAGGCTCCTGGGATGTGTATAGGAATGCACACTTAGGGCAGAATGAAAGTCAGGTTTCAGGACGGTTGTTGAGCCACGTGATCAAGTCTTTACCGGAGCTGAGGTATTTGTTTTGCTCTACATCTGTTTACGTCTTTTTAAAAAAATTATAGCTAAAAAATAATCCAGCTAATACTACATATTTAGCTGGGTTCCGATTTGGCCTTTCTGTGGAATGTGTAAAGCTCATTTGAATCTTACTTTGTAATAAATACATAAGGTCTTATTAACCAAAATCTGTCATTGAACTTCCTCTCATTCCAGAAGCTATGATTTGGAATCTAATTTTTATTGAATAAGAAAGAACATTTTTACTTTAGAATAGCTTAACCCAATTTTTTATTTATTTTTTCTGTTTGAAGATACAACCATAAACAGTATAGGCTTTGCTATGGGGTATGCATATGGAATGGAAACATATTATTACAAGAGAATCATTTTCTTTGTGAATTATGTGTAATACTGGATTGAAAAATAAATATGCAGCTCCAGATAGGAAAGCTTTTCTCTTGTTTTGTGTGGGTAAGGCAGAATCCCAGAGTAGATTAGGGGATAGAGGAAGACCAAAAAATGTGCATAAAGGAATAACTCCTTAAATGTTTAAAATAATTTAAGTTATATGCATATACATGGTATACATAGATATGGGTATGCATAAATATGTCTCTCTCTGTTCTCTGTGTGTGTGTGTGTATATATATATATATATATGTATGTATATGTATATGTATATATATGTATGTATGTATATATGTATATATATGTATGTATGTATGTATATGTATATATACATATATATATACATATATATATGTATATATATATGCTTGCATCATTTTGGCTATGATAGAGTTATAATTTGTGTTGATACTTTATTAGTCCTATGAAAAATCAGTCAATAAATTTAGTCTGCTAAACCTGTATGTATATAGAAAAAGATTAGAATATTTTGTCACTCATTATGCACAGTCCAGAAAGAATCAGATACATCTCAGTACTTAATATCACCACAAAAATGTCAAAGACATCAAACGATAATTCTGTGTAATTTGTAAGTAACAGATGTATTGTAGTGGATTATTAGCAAAGAAAAAAACGAAGGGAACAGAACATGAAGGTGATGAACTTAGCATGTAAATTAAAAGGTCATAGACAGAACACACATTAAACATGGGAGAAAACTCAACTTCTTTTCTTCCTGGCAAATCGTGAAACTACATGCTGACTTTCATTGACTAAATGAAATGCAAAATGGAATGATGGCTTTCATGGTGTGTCTTCTTTTACATTTTTTCTACTGCTTAATTATATTAGTTGGCTGATGACAGTCTCGCCAACCTCTCTGAGAATTTTATCGTCTGGCCGTAGCGTCTCCCATCCTCAATGTTTAATCAGCAGCACTCATATTTACACGAAGACTGATTGGAAGAATATTGCTTTTTAGAGCTCTGCATTATGGTAATTTTTGCTTAATTCCAATACATTAGTTAGCAACCAGAATGCCTAATGATTTCTACCACCTCAGGAGCAGATTGCGCTATGTGGAGGCAATAATGACAGTTGCCAGCACCTGAAGACACCCGAATGACCACCTCATGAGAACTGAACCCATGCACTCTGCGCATCACTGCCTGCAACCCAAAGGCTTTGTCCAATTCTGTTCAGACATACCATGCTTCTAAGTATTCGGGGCCGACCCTACTACAGATGACAAGGATCGCCTGGTTTTATGAACATCATCAGCTTTTTGTTTTGTTTTCATAATACATCGGCACATATCAATATAGTGCCTCAGATTGATGTCTTTCCTCCCCCGTTAAATAATTGTGGCATATGTGCTTAACGCAAACAGGCAAGCTTAACAACACAATGCCTCTTCCAAAGAGTCTGTTCTCAAGCCTTTGGTGAAAGAGGTGAAGGGAAGATCTTTCTCGATCATGAGCCAAGCCTTGACTACAAAATGAGTGTTAAAAAAACAAACAAAAAATCTTGATAGCCAGTGATTAGTGCACAATGTGTCCAAGTACTCAAATATTTTCAAATGAGTAAAGGGGCGAATGAAAGTGACTTAACTAATCTGGGTTTATCTGACACGATTTCCATTTTATGCCGTTTAAAACTTTCTCAACTTCCACCATGCTATCGAAATTCGAATTCAAAGAGATTGGAGCCATGCAAATACCCTGCTCTTCACCAAAATTTTCTCCTAAATTAAGCACCCATTAATGATTCTTTTGTTACCCGACCTTTACCATGATGATTGCAATAGTTCAATTGTAATAGAAATGGTAGATTTTCCTTTTTTTAAAAGTTTATTTATTTATTTTGAGAAAGAGAGCGAGCATGCATGTGTGTGTGAGCAGGGGAAGGGCAGAGAGTGAGAGAGAGAGGAAGAGAGAGAGAGAGGGAGAGAGAGATGGAGAGAATCACAAGCAGGCTCTGTGCTGTCAGCACAGAGCCCTACCAGACTCAGGGCTCAATCCCATGAACCGTGAGATCACGACCCGAATCGAGATTAAAAGTCGGATGCTCAGTCAACTGAGTCACTCAGGCATCCCCCAAATGGTAGATTTTTGAGATTTATAATTCATTATGGTCCGCAATTACTTTGGTGCTTAAATTTTCCCAAAGTGAGCATGGTGATCCCCTTACGAGTGGCTTCTGCAGTAAGATGTTTTAATGAGATAGTTCATTTGCTGTGTTGAATCTAAGTTGATATACAAATGTGAGTATCACAATGGCTGGGATAATGCAGGATTGTTACAGTTAAGTATGTCCATTTTGGCTTATGATATGTGAAACCCAATTTTTTTGTTTGAAGTCTTGCAAAAGTATCTTTGTGCAGTTCAAACTTTATGAAATCACTTAGCCAACTCTCATCATGTATAATTGCCCTATTATTATTTGTCAATGAAATTAGTACTATTTATATCCAACATAAGTGAAAATGTACATGTGCCCAGCATAATTATGTAACATATATAAGGATTGTTCGGATGATTCAGAACTCACTTATTATTATTCAGATTTGTTCTAAGTTTGTATGGAAATGAAAGTATTAAACAATGTACTCAAGTAGTCTTTGCATCATGGAAAAAAATAACTTCAGGGCACCTGGGGTGGCTCAGTCGGTTAAGCATCTGACTTCTGCTCAGGTCATGATCTCACCACCTTTTGTGAGTTCAAGTCCCACATCTGGCTCTATGCTGACAGCTCAGAGCCTGGAGCCTGCTTCAGATTCTGTATCTCCCTCTCTCTGTCCCTACCTCACTGCCACAATGTCTCTCCCTCAAAAAATAAGTAAACATTAAAAAATTAAAAAAAAATAACTTCAGAGTATAACACAGAGTAGACAAGTAATGGCATTAATAAGCATAGCGGGAAATCTTATATAAAGATAAACACGACCATCATCATTATCCCAGATTCATGCTAATATACCATCTGTATGGAGAAATTAGCTGTTTCTGCATCATAATTTTTTCATTCAGAGTTTAATCAGAATGCTTAATATTGATACCTCTGCTACAAAATGTTCATCTGAGGTCCACCATAAAAATATACCACTTTTCACTGGATAGATTGATTTTTTCCTAATGGGTTAAAATGGATATTTAAGAAATAAATATTTACATTAAATAAATCCAAGAGCCTACTGGCAACTACTTTATTATTACTTTTTCTTCTAAAAAATATGAATCTAATTTGCTGTTATATCAATTGTGAATAATAGTCTGAAAGAATTCTACATTGAACTACTTGTGGACTTTTCATAAGAAATGAAAAGAAATGTGAAAGGTGTTTTGTTGGATTGATAGATTGGTAAATTTTCATTAGATTTTAATGGGTATGTTCATTCTAATGGCAGCCAAGAAAATTAGTTTTTAAGTAATCAATAATGATCTCTTTTTAAGTGATCAATAACTCTCTCTTTTACACATAAGAGGTTGATGAACACTTAAAAGTATGATGACACCAAGTCCTGTGAAAAATGCACAGCATCATAAATTTATGCATTGTCCAAAGAAAAATAAGTTTGTATAACTATTTGAGAAGACAGTTTGGTCATACCTAGTAAAATGCAAGATAGGCATGCCCTATGGTTTAGAAACTTTACCTGCTGGCACATACGTTTAAAACATTTTAGAACATTGCACTGGGTTATACGTACACAGCAATACTGTTTGTAAAAGTGAGAACTTATCAACAATCTAAATGACCACACATAAGAGGAGAGAAAATAAATTTATAAATATTTCTAAACTGGAAATATTTATATAGAAGTCTAAATGAAAAAAATCAGAGCTATGTTTAGTAACATGTATCATAAACATACTCATGCCAGTTAAGGAGGGTTACACGTGTCAGCAAGGGATATGTGGGACCTTACTTGTATTTGTACCTATTTGCTTTTTAAAGGTGTTCAGTAATTATTAATTATGTAATTTATATGTTTGAAATAATTCATAATAAATTGCGTTATCATTTATCTGTAGACAAAATTGGATATCATGTTTGCTGCAGTTTATGATTAAAAAAATTAGTGCTTATTTATTTTTGAGAGAGAGTATGCATGCACATGAGAGCAGGGGAGTGGGGTGGGGCAGAGAGAGAGGGAGGCAGAGCATCCTAAGCAGGTTCCATGCTGTCAGCACAAAGCCTGACACGGGGCTTGAAACCACGAACCATGAGACCATGACCTGAGCTGAAATAAAATACTCAAACAACTGAGCCACCCGGGAGCCCCTCTGTAGTTCATGATTAATTGAAGAAATTCCAGATCGGAGGTACCCTGACTGGTCACATAGATAAACCATAGTAATCTATGGAGACTTTCTGTTTCCAGCCAATATATTTGGCCTCCTTGTGTGTTACCATTGTTTGAACAGACCATTTTTAAAAGACTATTTTAAAAGGTCCCCTCATTGATTACACAACTATAGGATACTCATCCTGATAGCACAAAGACAGTACAGTTTAGACTCAGTGTCTAAATATTTAAGAGCCAGTGGGAAGCGGGGAATTGGAACAAAGGCTATAATGAGGAATCATAGAAATCAGCTAGAAGGGCAATGGGCACTCCTTATTGACTATGTAGTATGTAAAGTGAAAAATCAAGAAAAAAAAAGGCCCCCTATGCTTTATTATCTTCAGGTGTTCCCCTTCAAATCCTACCACCAGAATTATATTTCTAAAATTCAATCTATTTCTCTACTTCACACTCCTTATTCACTTCTCATAACCAACAGGACCAAAGAAGAACATATTTTGTGTGCTATTATGGCTATCCATCACTTTTGCGTGCCTGCTTTTCTAGCCCATTTCTCTGTTGGAGGTAAGTCTTGTCCACATCCTTCCCCCCAGTGATCCTTTAGCTTTTCCTAAATTACTTATATTGCATTTGGCGTCCCAGGGAGGGCTCTCGGGGTACTTCTCTCTTTGCTGCTTTTCTCACCTTCTATTATTAATAAATCCTTTATTTGACAAGATTGACTTTGACTGTCACTCTTTCCTCTAATCATTACATTGGCAGTTAGATGCTGTTCCTCTGTTTCAATAACATGGTGTTCCGGTCTTATCACTGACCTTAACACACTGTGTGTCATTACAAGTCCTGCCAGTCAGAATGTTACAATTCACATTCCTGCCAGGCACGGGTTAAAACACAAAAAAAAGATGCTTAGAAAATATTTATTATGGCAATAATTGAGTTAAAGATGTGAGATCACCATTCAAGGCAGAGAATCAGCTGCCTACTGTTTCATTTATACTGCACATTCCTGCTTAGTGAGCAAAGCAAGTGCAGGCAGTCTGGAAGGATGGTGTGTTGATCTTTTCTCCCACTGTATCAAGAGAACGGTGTTGGCCTTTTCCGCTTCTTCTACGTGAAGTCCCAGATGCAAGAACAAAACTGATGAGCAGCCTAATTAAAATCAACTATCAGCTGTATCCAGGGACTTATGGGAATGGATTTATCACAAACATGGAGAGTGGGTTAGAGCACTTAGAACAGGATACGAGTTCTATTTCTACCATTAATTTCTAGTGTAAGACAAGCATCAATTTAGCTGAATTTTCTAAGTGTTTATATTTTCCTTGATAAAATGGGGATAGAAATAGCAAACACAAAGCTATGTTTTGTGGGGACTCATGAATTAATGTTTGTGTAGTGTTTAACGAAGTATCCAGTAAATTGGGAGCATGCAGTGAACACTGGGTGTGTTTTTTCATTGCTGTTATCATATATCCAGCAGTTGGCCGTGGTGCTAGGACAGAACAGTCTCCAGTGTGTTTTCTTTCTACTAAATTTTGTAGTAGCAAAAATGTATTCCAGGAATTCCAAACATGATAAGCATATTTTTTAAAGTTCATAATGACAAGACTGTGAGGTTTTACCTCATTTTACCCATGAGGAAATAGAATTATTGGACCCAAACCATAGAGCTACCATAGGCTTTAAAACTAAGCTAGTGGGTTTCATACCCACGCTTTTGACCACAATGTGATATCTCCACTCCTCTTAGTGGGCAACAGCTTTTTTTTTTTTTTTTACAGGAGTTGAGGAATCCTGTATGAGTAGTAGATATAGAAATAAAACAATCATTCTCTTATTTGCCCCTTCTTTATCCCCTCTGCTGATAGTAAATTAATGTTGCACCATCACCTAGGTTATAATAAAAAGTAGAAATGAAATAATTGAGAACATTTTCCTGTGAGCATACAATTTATTAATCCTCTTGAAAATATACACATTCCTTTTGTCACCCACTAGATGTTCGTATCTACAGAGAGAGATCCAAGCTGAGTGAGGAGCTATAACATTTTCAACAAAATAAATGCAGGCGTCTGAGCTATTGAGGTACTCTTTATTTATTTGACAGAAACACTTTTATTGGTAATGCGTGGTAAATCTCCTTGGCAGTGCTAAAACAATTTAAAGGAACCAAGCTGTTTCCTATCATAGTTTAGGTAACACGTTAACTTAAATTTTTTGCAATACGTGTCACTTTGAGTCTCATTATGGGGCAGCTATTCGAGTTCTTTTTGCTTTAGTAGCATAAAAGGAGAAACTGCTTATTAAGAATCATGGCGCTCCAAATTAATTGTTTCCTCCAGCATAAAAGCCCAGGCTATTTCTTCACTTTTGACTTTTGTCTGAACTGAAGAGATTCTTATGATGGTGTTAAAAGATTTTATCACTCCACAAAAGCTACAGCTGGGTGATTTAAAGCAAAAGCAGGCCAACTGATAGCACGAATTAACAAGAAAAGTGGTCCCTGTTTAAAACCAATGAGTTACTCCCATTGGAGATAAGGTATGGCTAACCAAAGGTTCTTTGGTGGAACGTATCAGAGAGGATGATTTGGAAATAAATCTTGTTCTTGAGGGGTCCTCTCTTGTCTCCCTTGCCCTCAGGGTAAACAATGAATTTCTATTTTAGTTAATTTTCCAATTTTCCCCTTTACAGGTTTCTATAACATTAATAATTCAACATATAGAGATTTTGGATACTCAATAGCATCAGAGGTGAGTCTTTAAAGGTCACACTTAAATAGCACTTATAAATTAGTATAATCTGCAAATTAAATTAGACCCCCAAAACAAAAGGCTTCTTTTTTTTTTAATTGCAGGTGATGGTTCATTACAGCTTAATAAATGGGTCACAAAAGATGAGAATGCAAATAATGTTAGCTGATTTTTCAACTTCTTTTTTTATCTTTTGCTATTTTTGGTTTCTACACTGCACCTGAAGAGTAAGTACTCTAACATCTCCCTTTTAACAAGTGAGGTAACTGGGGCAGAGGAGGGATAATTCCAGAAAATTATACAGTTAGATAGGGGGAGGGCTGGTATTTAAATCCAGGTGGCTTCATTCCAAATGTTATGTTTAATTACTAAGCTATACTTTTCCCATTAAGTAATTCATATTTCACGAATACAAAATATTTCCTTTTCTTCTTATTCCTTGTCTTTATGCTTTATAACAAGGAGGGTTAAGGCTACCATATAAAATGTTAAGTCGTCTCTCAGAAATTCCTAAAAATGAGTAACAAGTGCCATGAACACTGTACAAAGTGGCAGGGCAGGAGAAAGGGCAGTGACAGAAAATAGTGATAAGAAAGGATTGTTGGAATATCCAGGTGACCATAGACTCAGATGCTTATTCTCACTTAGCTTTTTTAATTTCATAGATGTTTGCCCACATCATATATTAAATCTAAGCAAATTATACAACTGGGTCCAACCAGAGTTTAATGCAATATTCATTTATTCACTTATTTATATAGTGAATATTTGTTAAGCATCCATATAAGAGAAGCAGCATCCATATAGGAAAAGCAATATCCTCAAGTTCTAATGATAAATGAGAGAGAGAGAAAAAACAGTATTTAGTAAGAGATAAGCCTAAAAAGATTATGAAAAATTGTGACATGAAAAGTTATGGATGGCCCCCATATTCTACAGTAAATAATTTTTTTTTTCCTATCCTAGGGGTAAGATGGAAGTTCTTAACTGAAAATAGAAGGATGGAATCAACCAGAGTTGAGGGACTGAAGCGAGTCCATATTCTGAAACACACAATTTCCTTTTATAATTGTAAGAAAATTCCCGAACTGTATGACAGATCATTAAAAAATATAGAGATGTCAAATTATTGCATTGCATTAATTGGCTACATAGCTCCAAGGAGTGTTCAATCATAGGATATTTTTGAGCAGTTGGTGCCATATGCTGGTTTACTTATTTGGTTACACATGCAACATACTTGATTCAGCTATTCAGACTGGTCAGACAGTCACCTTAGTGGAGTGATATGGCCAGGAGTTAGACTGTAGTGGTTTAAAGACTGAGTGGTTGGTGGTGAAAAGGCGATAGCATAGGTATATTGATTTTTTAAAAAAAATATTTTAGAAAGATAGAGAGAGCATGAAGGGGGGGGTAGAGAGGCAGAGGGGGAGAGAGAGAGGATGAGGGGAAGAGAGAGAGGGAGGGAGAGAAAGAGAGAAAGAAAGAGAGAGGGAGAGAGAGAATCTTAAGCAGGCTCCACACTCAGCATGGAGCCCAAATCATGGGCTCAATCCCATGCCCCTGGGATTGTGACCTGAGTGGAAATCAAGGGACGTTCAACAAACTGGGCCATACATCGTGTAGGTCATCATGTCCCGAGATAGACTGTTTGTCTAGGTGGTTTGGGAGCCAAAGTGTGGGGGAAGCAGTAGGAAAATAGTGGGGAGTTTATAAAGAGTTTATTTATTTTTATTTTAATGTGAGACGAGTGTTTCAAACAGCCATTGAGAAGATCTGTTACCAGAGTGAGGTTGGATTCACAGGGAGAGCAGAGACAACCCAAACTATCACCCTGGGCTAGTGAAGCCAGCAGGATTAACATCAGATTTAGCAAGAGAAACTTCACCTTAGCAAAAGAGGAGAATGGTAGAAGGGCTCTGATATGTACTTGGTAGTAAGGTAAAGTAGGATTTGAATCTGAGGTACATGATCTGCAGAAAATGGGAAAGTGAGAGAATATGTGGGAAAACGAGAAGAATAAAGAAAATTTGAAATAGCCATATTTCATCGTAAGAGGTCAAGCTGACCTGAGAAACATTGAAAGTCCCTGCCAGTTAATGATTATTTAAAAAATTTTAAATTATTTAATATTAATTACCTATAAATTGTGGACTAAACATAAATGCTGAGTTTTAAGTGGAACAGCAAGTTGCCAAATTATATCTACTGTGTTTAACTGTCCAAATGTCCACAAAAAAGCCAGACAGGAAATATAATAGGATATGAACACTGATTCCGGGATCTAGAAATACAGACAAATCTTTTTCCTTATGTATTTCTGAATTTTTCAAATTTTTTCAGTGAGTACAGATTTGATTTTTGTAGCTTTTATTATATATCTCTCTTACCTGCACCATAATTCATTTATTGACTACTTTACTTTTGTTTATTTTCCATTTTATAAGCATTAAAAATGATGGACATCTTTTGTACATGGTTTTGTATACATGAGCAAGAATTTCTTTTCTTTTTAAATTTTTTAATGTTTTATTTATTCTTGACAGAAAGGGAGACAGAGCATGAGCGAGGGAGGAGCACAGCGAGGGAGGGGCACAGAATCCGAAGCAGACTCCAGGCTCTGAGCTGTCAGCACAGAGCCCAACATAGGGCTCAAACTCACGAGCCATGAGATCGTGACCGGAGTGGAAGTTGGACACCCAACCAACTGAGCCACCCAGGCGCCCCATGAACAAGAATTTCTTACAGGCTATATACTAGAAGTATATTTTTAAGTCATAAGATACGCATGCTTTTCTTTGTAATATATTTTGAAGGTTTACCAACCCGTAGAGCTTCAGATAATAAAGTGACAAGCATACATGTATTCATTCGTTAACCCTGAATTAGCTACTGTTTAGAGTTAGCCCTATTTCTTCAAATATTTTAAAGTACATAGTGAGGCCAATGTAGGTACTGCCGACCCCTACCTTGTTCCCCTGTGCAGTCGTATATTCTTTCCTCTTCCCAGAAGCAACAACCACTATAACACCTTCTGTGAGCTTCCTTTCTATTGTTTTATTTCTGGTAAATATTTTATAATCCCTGAACAACATAAAATATAATGTTTGTGTGGTAAGATTTAAAATTTACCTAAAGTCTTATATATGGCATGTAGAATTTTGCACTAGAAAATTACATAAGGGGCTTTCTTGCCCCATTGTATGTAATAAAAAAAAACCAACGTAGAAACTACCTCAGTATATGTTGACCTAGGAAGAAGAGAAAAAACTCTGGTTTATGTACCCAGTAGACTATTCTATAGTGTTAATGAATGAACTAGATCTATATGAATCAACATAAAGAAACCCTGTAAACATAATATTGATAGTGTTCTTTTGGTGATAAGAAAACAAAACAGTAGAAAGATAAATATGGTATTATGGATGGCCCCCTTAGAAGTCTTAAATTAGAAAAGACTATGTTCATCAGTTGGTGTGATATTTACCAGATTATTTCTCTAGGTTATACTATGCTTTGGTCCTCAAAATTTGAGACTGAAAATACTTGTGTTTGCTTTTTCCTCTTTCTGTAAATAATTATTTAATGCTTGCTTACTGTTGTCTCCTCTAACCTTTTGCTCAGATCAGTCCAATATATACAAGATCCTTCCCATGCTTGTTTCCTGTAGTATTCCCGCTTCATTTGTTAAGCCAAAATTCAAGGTTCTCCTCCTGAAACAGGATTTTTCTTGCATTCTAAGGATAGCACCACATAATCTCAATTTCCAGTGTCTGAGCCTTTATGCGTTTACTATTGACATGCCAGATATTTGTGTATAGAAACTTGTAGACTGAAGGCAAATCTCTTCCTTACTCTCTAAGTCATACTACACTAAACTCAATTTGACCCTAATAGACTGTAAGCGTTTCGATGGTGGAAGCATGATCTTATAATATCAGTATGCCCCAAACTAGTGGTCACCCAGTTCAGTGCTGTGCTGATCTAAAGACACTAGCTCAAAGTTTTAAGATGTAGAAAAGGAGATTGCTTTTTATTATTCAATTTCCTTTGTATAGATTCCATTTGTGCCTTGAGAAAGCAACTTGTATTAGTTAGCTGTGGCCTCAACCGTCCTGTGCTTATGCATTGTGCATTAGCTGCAGCCACTCTGCTCTGATCTGTAGAGCTACAGGTTGGTACACAGCTCTGCTTCATGGGTTTTTGGACCCAGGCTGGTGCTGTAGTTCCTATGCGGGGTATGTTCTCATAATAGACACAGAAGCACAGAGGGTAATCCCAATGACTTCCCCCACTGTGTCCTAGCATCCTCTTCAACAGAGCGTGTCACAAGGCTATAGGCAAAATCGAGTAAGCAGAGTATACAGAAAACGAAAAATACACAGAAGAATAATCTGCCTGCCATGAGGCCACGCAAACAGTATGGATGTATCATTCTGTAACAGTGTGAAAAAAAATTGAGACCAATAATTCAATCGACTGCAGAGCTCACTTCCTGCTTGCTGAAAGAAAATATTGCCTTGGCTGAACACATGGATTTGCAGACTATCTTTTGTCAGAAAAGAGAAACATTGTAAGCCAACAGGCTTTCTTGGTTAAGACAAAAAGGTTTTCTTAATTGCCATAAAATGGAGTTTACTTCCAGAACCCAAGGATAGCAGAGTAATCTTTTTATCTGAGAAACCTGGGAATTCCTAAATCTTTCTTTCTTTCTTTCTTTCTTTCTTTCTTTCTTTCTTTCTTTCTCTCTTTCTTTCTTTCTCTCTTTCTTTCTTTCTTTCTTTTTTCAATAGAGGAACTCTATTTTATTCCTAATTATCTGCTTTTGAATCCTGTTTTAAATCACAAGCTCTTTCAAGTCCCTTTGGAAGTAGGCAGGGCTTTTGGAACAAATAAATTTGGGGTTGTGGGTAAAATAAATTGTTGAACACTTTAATAAGTAGGAAAGTAGCAGATCAAATATACATCAGCTTCCAGAAATTCTTATAGGAAAATGTTAGGATGAGAGAGTGGCTTCTATGAGGATGTTCACAGAGAACTAGAACAATATCTATGTTTTATCTTAATGTAATGCAATGTATTCCTTCATATACTCTCAAATGTGTCATCAAAATTCCTCAGATTTGTGGGGGTAGAGAGGAAAGGAGAAGAAATATGTTATGTGATTCTCTAGTCACCTGTCCCAGAGAGGGTTTGTCTTTGCAAAGGTGTCCAGGGATGATGGGCAAGTTTGAATCTACTAATTTTATAAGAAAAAGATTATTGTTGCACTGAACCTAATAACTAAAAATAACAATGGTGACATAGTAACATAACTATACCCTAACAAAAAAGGCTGTTGTAAATTCTAGTGGCTTTCCAAATTTAAATAATAATAATGAATTTATTTACCTTCTTTCTCAAGGGTAAATTCATTAGGAAAGTAAAAAGGGTAATGTATTGGAATTCAAATTTATAGTTTAACTGTTTAGTGAAATCTCCTTTGGATGAGATATCACAATTTATACACTGGATTTTTTTTAAGTTTATTTATTTTGAGAGAGACAGAGATAGCATGGGTGGGGGAGGGGCAACGAGAGAGGGAGAGAGAGAATCCCAAGCAGGCTCTGCACTGTCAGCACAGAACCCAGTGCGGGTCTCGAACTCATGAACCCATGAGATCATGACCTAAGCCAAAACCAAGAGTTGGACAGTTAACCAACTGAGCCACCTAGGCACCCCCTCATACTGGAATTTTTAATATATTTCTTCATTTAACAAAGACTTATTGGGAGCCTATTATATACCAGATACTGTTTTGGGAGCTGACATAAGGAATTAGACAAGACACATAAAGTCTCTACTGTCATTGGGTAAGGTACACACACACAAATATGTATGTAAATAAGAAATTATCAGGTAGTCAAAGGTAATAGGATAAAAATAGAATGTAGTCAATACAACTTGGATTGACTGAGATTCTCGTTAAGGACTATGAGAAATGGTATTTAAGTGTAGAAAGAAAAACAGATGACCCAAGGGAAGAGCACTCCAGGCAGAGAGAATAGCTAATACAATGCCCCCGAGGAAGTACTTTGCACTACCCAGTTTAAGGAATGGCTGTGATGTAGAGAGCAGAGTGCAGAGTGCACGGGCTAGTCCTGGGGCCCTCAGATGGCCTCAGGTAAGAGTTATAGAGTCAGTGCATGTGCAAAGAGAGACACTGAAGGAGTTTGACCAGGCAGTGGTGTGCTGTAATGTACATATTGAAAGGATTACTCTGGCAGCACGCTCTATGGGAAGTAGACCCAGGAAAGGGTCAAGTGTGGGAGCCCGAAGTCAAGAGACTGGTTAGTCAAGTAGGGAAGATATGACAAGGCTTGGGTTGATGACACACTTTGTTTATTTGTTTGTTTGTTTTTAACATGAAATTTATTGTCAAATTGGTTTCCATACAACACCCAGTACTCCTCCCAACAGATGCCCTCCTCAATGTACATCACCCACTTTTCCCTCCCTCCTGTTCCCTATCAACCACCAGTTTATTCTCAGTTTTTTTTTTAAAAAAAAATCTTTAAGTAATCCACTCTGGGATTTAGAGTGGCAAACAAATGATATAAGACTAGTTAATACAAATAAACAGAATAAGGAACACAATCCGTATTATGTTATTTATATTTAAGTAGAATAATCTAATCACTAAAATTGTTTCAAAAGTAAATATTTTAGGGGCACCTGGGTGGTTCAGTTGGTTGAGCTTGGGGTTCTTGATTTCAACTCAGGTCATGATCTGGTGGTTTGTGGGAACAAGCACCATGTAGGGCTCTGCACTGAGAGCACAGAACCTGCTTGGGATTCTCTCCCTTGCTGGCTCCCTCTAAGCCCCTCCCTTTTAAAAAAAAAGTAAACAAATATTTCTCAATGAAGAAATAAACAATCATTTTTGAACAAGTAAATATAGAGTCTTCAGCTTCTAGTACCACGTGTAAGGAACTTGGAAATCACCACTCAGTCCTAACAACAAGTAAAAATGTGACAGGCTGAAGAATAAACAACTCTTCTTAGATCCTTGAAAGAAGTGAAGTCACAGGGCAAACCACTGCCACTAAAATTGAAGGGACAGGCGCATAGAGAGGATCGCATCTCACGAGAGACCAGAGACATCTGCAGGAAACAGTGCCTGGTTAGGAAAATCTGAAATGTAACTGGAGAATTTCTGGAGGCTCCCTGTGGGCAGTTTGAGAGTTAAAAACTCCAAGGAGTACCCAGTCATAGGGCAGCCCCCCGTGCTTTTGTGAGATTTACCTCTCCAAAGAAGTCAAAGGTCTCAAAGCAAATAAAGAAGAAAATCCCCTGGACCTTCTAGCAGGGGGTGGGGAAAAGGAACCATTTTGAAATATACCAGAGAACTTTGTTCTTAAAAAGTCTGCCTTCAGAGAAGCTATTTAAACATATCCTAAACGACTGGGATTTTATCAGAGCTAACTAACTTGAGGAAAGGATATTACCCAAATCCAGGCCACTGTAGCCAGACTGTCCCAGAAAAAATAAATAAATAAAAATGCTTGTGAGGTTCATAGTCCAGAGGCAGAGGCTCACTAAGAGGCTGGCACCTAATCATAGAACTCTAGAATGCTTCGCCTCCCCCAACACCTCACCATCACATGACAGTATTAAAGTCTTACTTACGGCATTTATTTTACTTGGTAGATCATATCTGGCTATTACAAAATATTAAAATGCACACCAAAGAGCACACACACACACACACACACAGTTTGAAGAGACAGAGTAAATATTGGAACTGGACACATTAGGATCATTGTAATAATCAGATTAGGAATTTGAAGCAATTATGATTAATAAAATAGAAAGCAAGTAAGAACAGATGGGAAATGTATGCAGAAATATGGAAATCCTCAGAAAAAGAAAGCCTAGAGATAAACACTGTAACAAAGATGAAGAATATCTTTGATGGGCTTATTAGTAGTAGAGTGGACAAGAGGAAAGATTCTGAGCTTGAGGGCATCTCAACAGAAATCTCCAAAACTAAAAAGCAGGGAGAACAAAGACTTAAAAAAAAAAAAACAAAACCAAAAAACCCAGAACAGAATATCCAAGGACTGGGGGCAATTGCACAGAGTATAACATACATAATGAGAATACCAGCAGGAGAAGAGAGAAAGGAATAAAAGAAATCTCTGAAACAATGACTAAGATTTTCCCCAAATTATTATCAGACCACAGCATGATCTAGGAAGCTCAGAGAACACTAAGCAGGATGAATGCCGAAAACACTATACTTAGGTGTGCCGTTTTCAAGCTACAGAAATTCAAAGATTAAAAAAAAGAAATCTTTCAAGAAGTCAAAGGGAAAGTAAAACCTTATCTATAAGAGGAACAGAGATAAAGAATCACATTCAACTCCTCAGAACCATGTAGCAAAGAAGAGCATGAAGTGAAATATTTTAAGTATTGAGAGAAAAAAATATCCTACCAATTTAGAATTCTGTACCCCATGAAATTTTTTTCAAAAATTAAGAAGAAATACAAACAAACAAAATTGACAAATTTTGACAAACAAAATTGACGAAAATTTCTGTTTGCCTGTTTGGACTTTCCCAGACACATCAGGGAATATTTTATTTTGTCCAGCTTCCTTCTGTCTCTCTCCCTCTCTCTGTCTCTGTCTCCCCATTGTATCTCTCCACTCCCTCTAATGTCAAGGACACAGCGTGCTCACAATGGAAATCTTTTGCACTATCTCATTAGGAAATATGCGACACATATAAATATTAATCTGGTACCGTGTAAAATCAGCTTGTACTTAATTCATTTTCTTCCTCTGATTGTGTTGTCATTTTAGCAGGAAGAATAGAAATGTCTGACATAGTTTATTTAAATTTAGGCCTGGATGTTCTTCTCAAATATATAATCCAAAATATGTAACGAAAGCTTATCAGATCTTAGACAATAGAATATTCATCTTCCCTAACATGATGACTACTCATGGTAGGAACTCAATTTACATCAGTGCTGGAAGTATCTGGTTTTGCAAATTTTATATATAGTACTTCAACTCATTGCTTCGATCATTTAGCTCAGATTTCTTTATTCCCTATTAGATGCTGAGGATGTAATAGTGATTGAGAGCAGATGTTCTTCATTTCCTGAAGCCTGCAGTCTAGTTAAGAGGATCAATAAATAGACAATCGCTGATAAATGCAGATCAACAATTCCTCAAGCGGCTGGGAAGGAGAGTGCCTGGCGACATGGCTGTATAATAAGGGAACTCAAAACTTTAGGATTCGACTTAACAAAATCCCTCCCTGGAGTTCTAACCCTGAGCTGTGATCTGAAGAATGGACAGAGGTAGGCATATGAAGAAGTCAGGAGAATATTCCAATCAGAATAAACAAATGTATCCTTGGTTAAGAGAAGAATGTCAGGGAGAAGATGGGAGTGGCTCTTTCAGAGGGAATGAGGATGAAGAGGGGCTGCAGGGCAGATCTTTCTGCTACTTTTAAGTTATTGTATTAGTTTCTGCTTTCTACCTAACAAACTGGCGCAAAGTTGGCAGCTTTAAGCAACAACCATTTATGAGCTCACAGTTTTGTAGGTCAGAGTCTGGTGGCTCAGCGGATCCTCTGCTTAGTCTCACCACGCAGAAACCAGTGTCTGACAGCTTGCATTCCTACAGGGATCCCCAAGAGAATCTGCTCCCAAGATCGTTTCAGGTTGTTAGAATTCATTTCCTTGCCCCTGTAGGTTGAAGGTCCTGTCTCTTTGTTGGCTGTCAGCTGGATGCTGGTCTCTGCTCCCAGAGGCCACCTGCACCCCTTCTCATTTTTTCCCCATATATCGCATTGCAGGATCCATAGGTCAAGCATCTGTTATGCTTTGCAACCTTCTGATGGACCCTTCTGTTTTCCTATTCAACTTTTAAGGACTCGTGTGATTAAGTTGGGCCCGCCTGGATAATCCATGCTATTATCCCTATCTTAAAGTTAGCTGATGAGTAACATTAATTACATCTGCAAAGTCCTTTTGCAGAAGTACCTAGTTAGTGTTTAATTGAAGAACAAGAGATGGAGCTCTTGAGGGGGAATTAAACAAATTCTACCTAGTACAATCATGTTAAGGGACATTTACTTATCTCTAAGATGTCTGTTATGCTACCGAAGGATTTTAAACCTAATGAAGGTGGTAGTGGTGGTGATGTCAACCTTGGTAATGTGTCACTGAAATACCCTCTGCTGCTGGTAAAAGAACAAAGTAAAATAGTATTTCCATCAGGAAACATGAAAGAGAAACAATGTGTGTGAACAATCAAGAAATGGATGAGAGATTCAAGTAGTAAATCCAGCTGTGGACCCAGGTCCAAATAGAAGGAATTTAAAAGGAAACAAGGGTTCTTGTTCCAGGCAAGTGATCTACTATCATAGAAAGCTGAGTAAGCAACCAAGATAAAATACAGAGGGTTGAAACGATGTACATCCTCAAAACTGTTTACTGAGGAGTTCACTACAGAGACGAAGGATACTTTAGGAATAAAAGTGTCAAGTGTTCAGGAAGATAAGGTGTGGGTAACTTGAAATTCACATGCCTGCTTTCAAATATATATATATTGTGCAAGACATTACAGTTAATTTGTTTCAAATTAATATTGTGTTTTTAACGGAGGGAGTAGTGCAACTAGCATTTCACTAGTAGCATTGAATCTATCTATAGCCCCTGAAAGCACACCCAAAATCAAGTACAGGGAGCTGTATTATGTCAGAGCTCTTCGGGAGACATATTATTGATGGGCCATTTCAATGGAACATATAATCTGGAAGAATGTATAATTCACACACCGCCAGAATCTAGCTGGCACACCCACATTACAGTATGTGATGCAGGGAAAGAATGGACATCCTTCTACCTTCTGTGCATGAATAGAAAGCAAGGATAATCCATGAGAATTCTTTCTTTTGAATATAAGGAAATAAATAGAACTCCAGTAAATAAATAGAACTCCCGTAAGAGTTGAGATTAGAAATTAGTGCTCCTGACAAATGTTCATGTAATACATGTTAATTTTCTATAGATGCTAGATACTTGGAATAACTGCCCCTGGGCTTGTACAGCTTTTCTTGCAGAGTAGGACAAACACAAGTTCAAGGAAGATACAAAAGAAAATGTGAGAGTATGTGTGAGCTGGGGGTGTATTTTAATGCTGTTTAGTTCTGTCCAGCACAGGTATTAGATTTCTAATGATACATTTCATTTCTAATGGTAGTGGAACCATTTTCGAAGACTTTTCAAATTGAAGGAATGGCCAGCTTAATGATCTCTAGTGCAAGGTCACAACATAATTTCTCTGAAAGTTTTTATCTGAAAGATTTCTCTATTTGAGTATTTATGAAACCAGATTGATGTCTAGAAAATCATTTATTCTTTAAATCAAAAGAATCTGGGGAGATGTTCTTTTTTGGAAGAATTTACCACCATAGCTAGAGACCTTATAAGTTTCATTAGCTACAGAGACCTTATAACTTTCATGTACTCAGAATCATGTCCCATTTCTCATAACCATGCAAATTCCTTTTGGTGTATATTTTTCCCCCTCTATCTTAAGGAAAAATAATTTCACTTCTACTTTAGAAGGAAGGGCCAGAAGAGCCCTTCTTTCTACCTTAGAGCCTGAGAGAGGGGATATGACTTATGCTTGACCACAACAATGCTCTTGCACAGAATTTCCTATCTTAATTAGTTAAGTCTCTTTTATTGAGGTGACGTGAACATATAATTCCAAGAATATTACAAATGTATACAAATGTGCTGTCTCACTAAGAGCAAGGTATAGAAAATTTCCAGCATCCAGAAGGTTTCCTCCTTGCCCTTCCAAGTCAATATCTACACCCAGGAAGTAATAACTATTCTTAATTCTAACTATTCTTAATTCTACACCAGACTAGTTTCACCTGCTCTTAAATTTCAAATAAAAAATCAAACTATGATCCAACTCAAACTAATTTTTGCTTATGGTTTCAGAAAAGAGTCAGTGTCCTTTTGCTTTCCACATAAAGTCCATTGCCCCGGCATAATTTATTTAAAAAAAAAAAAAAAAACAAAACAATAAAACAGGGTGCCTGGGTGGCTCAGTCGGTAAGCATCCGACTTTAGCTCAGGTCATGATCTCGCAGTTCGTGAGTTCCAGCCCCGCATCGGGCTATTTGTTGACCGCTCAGAGCCTGGAGCCTGCTTCGGATTCTGTGCCTCCCTCTCTCTCTGCTCCTCCCCCACTCACACTCTGTCTCTTTCTCAAAAATAAATAAACATTTAAAAAATTTAAAAAAACAAAAAACAAAAACACCCACCATCATTCCCTTATTAAGTTGCAGTGGTGTCTGTCATAAATCAAGAGACTTTATTTTGGCTATAATCTACCTAAATCCTACATTCTTCCACTGCTCTGTGTATGTGTAGATACACAGCATTAATTACTGTAGCTTTCCAGTAATTCTTGAAATTCTTGAAATGTGTAACTGTGTTCTTCTATTTAAGATTCTTTTGGTTCTTTTGAGTCACTTGCATTTCAATATTAATTTCAAAATCAGATTATCCTGTTCCAATGAGAATTTCTTTTTTACATTTCTGTAGAGTTTACAATTAAAAGCCAGAGATCAATTTAGTGAGAATTGACACCAAATTCAAAAATAAACTTTAAAAAAGTGAACTTTCTACTGACAAACTCACAATACTTGTTCATTTACTTTTCCTGGCAATATTTTCTAATTTTTAGGGAAGACATTCATGCATACCTTTTGTTAGATTTATCTCTATGTATTTGATATCAGTTGATGCTTTTGATGACTTGTGAATAGTATTTTGAAAATTGTTAGAATATTAACCTTGTACCCAGTTACCTGAGTAAATACACTTATTTCTAATAATTTATTTTAGGTTATTTTGTTATGTTCAAATGAAGAAAATTATACTTTTTAAAAATATTATTAGGTTTTATTCATTTTTCTTACCATATTGTATTGTCTAGGGTATCACAGGATGTCATGAAGGGGAATATTATTGTTTTGTTCTTGACATCAGGCACAAATGTATAATATTTTATCACTGATTATTCATTTTAGTATTTTAAAGGTATTCTTCATCCTAACATATACATTGTTTCCTATTACTATATATAAACAGTAGATAGCTGTTGATATTTTTAACAGACTAGTTTTACAATAGTTTCAGATTTACAGAAATATTAGCATGATAGTATGGAGATTCCCATCCATATATCATATGCCCTGTTTCCCTTATTATGAGTATGTTACATTATTATGGTGTTTCTAATCTGCCCCAAATTATAAACCAACACTGATACATTATGATTAGCTAATATCAATAGTGTATTCAGATTTCCTTAGTTTGTACAAAATGTCCTTTTCTGTTGCAGGATCCCATCCAGAATTCCACATTACATTAGTTGTCACGTCTCCTTAGGCTTTTCTTGGCTGTGAACATGTCTCAGACTTGCCTTGTTTTTGATGACATTGATAGTTTTGAGGAGGGCTGATTGGTTACAATGCAGTTATATTAGTTATATTCTCTACTGAAATTTCTTTGATACTTTCCCCATAGTTAGACTGCAGAAGGAAGATCACGCAAGTAGTGTGCAATCTTCACCACATTTTGTCAAGGTACATAGTATCAACAGGACTGTTGATGTTGACCTTGATTTCCTATAAGGTTTGTCAGACTTTTCAACAGTAAAGTACTCTCCCCTTCCTTTCATACTGTACGCTTTGGAAGGCTGCCATTATGCATAGCCCAGAGTTAAAGAGTAGGAAATTATGTTTGCCTTCCTTTAATTTATTTGGAATTCTGCATAGTAAAATTGTCTGTTTTCCCTCACATGTGAATTTATTCAATCATTTATTTAAATGATATGGAATCATGATATATATTTTATACTCAGCATTATAATCTAATATTAAGTTATGTATTATGTTTCTCAAATTTATTCCAGCTTTGGCATTGCCTGCTCTCTTAATTGGCTCCTGTGCTTGTGTGTGTGTGTGTGTGTGTGTGTGTGTGTGTGTGTGTGTTGGGCCCTTCCTTGCTTCCTAGCACTACACAATTCTTCAGGCTCATTATATATATATTTTTTACATAATCCTGTCATTAACCATTTCCTCAGTGGATAAAAACTATAAACAGATGGTTCTTAAATAGTGTAATAGTTCCTCAAAAGTGTGAATGTATGGTTTATTTTATTGGAAAATGGTATTACAAATGAAGAACTGGGTGCTGGCCATAATTGTTATTACTGGGATGTCATTTCTTTTAGGCCCTCTTATCTGGCAGAACAAAGAACTACAAGCACGCATACTATCCTGTGTATATAGACGTATCTACAGATATTTCTATACATAGCCGTTGGTGTCTATAGTGAGTTAAATATAAATTATTACTGATGTCTCCAACTTTAATCCATTATCATATGGATTACTCTAGCTTCTTCTCCTGGATCTGTAAATTTCATTCCCAACAGCCAGAAACCTGGCTCTTTGGCACCCACCATCCATTTACTTAATTGCTAAAGTCCAATATCCATGTATAGCAATAACAGAATTGCTAACCTGTCCCCTCCTTGGAAACAACTTTATTGACCTGACTACAGTACTTATGTGCAGTTCCTTTTGCCTTTAGACTTAGAGGCTCAATTCATTTCTGGTTACTTATGTCAGTAGCTTCCCTCCTACTCTCTTCAGTGAGGCTATTTTGCACATTTAAATTTTTTTTAATGTTTTTATTTATTTTTGAAGGAGAGAGAGAGAGAGAGAGAGAGAGAGACAGAGAGAGACAGAGCATGAGCAGGGGAGGAACAGAGAGAGAGGGAGACAGAGAGTCCGAAGCAGGCTCCAGGCTCTGAGCTGTCAGCACAGAGCCCAATGTGGGGCTCGAACCCATGAACTGTGAGATCATGACCTGAGCCGAAGTTGGACGCTTAACCAACTGAGCCACCCAGGCACCCCTATTTTGCACATTTTTAATCCCTTTAGATTCTTTTATCACAGTGTGCCTTCTTTCTCCTAGAGCCTCTGACTGCCTAAATATTCTTCTTTTTTGAATTTCATACACTAAGGTTCACTGTTTTATAAAGTTCAGTAGTTTTGACAAATGCATAATATCATGTGTGCGCCATCGTGGTAACATACATATTTTTCCCATTCTCAAAATCACCTGCGATTCACTGAGTCATCACTCACCCCCTCACCCATTAAGCTCTACCAACCACTCATTATTTTACTGGCTGTATAGTTTGACTTTTCTAGAATGTCATATAACTGGAATCATATACTATGTTGTGTTGGGAGGTCAGAGCTGGTGTGCTCATTAACACCACTAACTGTTAATTTAGTACAAATTAATAATACGCAGATTCCGACCTGCTGCATGGAAGGTACAAGTCGCCCACAGGGGGTCAGCAAGAGACTCCTTTAACACCTCAGGCTCCAACTTTGGAGACGTGAAAACCACGGGGTCTTCTGATCGAATGTGCTGCTTCAATACACGCACACAAGAGAAACCACAAGATTTATTATTTACTCATCCCAGAAACAGGGGTGGAGAGTGGGATGGGGCAGAAGAAGCTGAGAGAAGGTCTCTCCCAGATCACAGACAGCAGGAGAGAGAGCAAGGTGGTTGGGGTGGGGCTCAACTCTAAGTGGATATTTTAAAAGATATTCTGGGAAAAGTAAAAGGGGGACCTTGTGGGAATCCCAGACTAAAGTTCTTATCTAAATGTCTGGATTCTGGACAGGGTTATCATACTGTAAAATTCCTACACAGCAGCTCAGAATACTTGTTTTCCTCATCAGGTCACCTTTTAGACTGACTTATTTCACTTAGCAATACAAACTGAAGATTCCTCCATATGTTTTTGTGGCTTGATATTCATGTCTCTTTAATGATAAATAATATAATATTCCAACGTATGAATGTAATCAAATTTGTTTAGCCATTCAGTTATTGCAGAAAACTTGCTTGCTTCCTTTTTTTTTTCCTACTTGGAAATAAAGCTGCTTATAAACATGCATGTGCCAGTTTTTGTGCGAACAAGTTTTTAGCTAAAAAGTTTCAATAGCTGAGAGCATGATTACTGGATTGAATGACAAGACTATTTTTTTTTTTTTTAATTTTCGTAAGAACACGCCAAAGTTTCTACTGTACAATTTTGCATTCCACAAAGAAGTGAATGAGAATTCCTATTATCTCACGCCCTTACTAATGTTTGGATTTTGGGCAACTTAATAGGTGTGTAGTGTTGTGTCATGGAGTTTTTATTTTTTATTTGAAATTTTCTGACAACAAATGATGTGAATATTTTATACCTATATATAATATATATCACATATACTAGATAGATGGATAGATAGATTTTAGATACAGATATGGATATAATGACATAGGTATAGATCTCATCTTTGGTGAGGCATCTGTTGAAATCTTTTGCCTATCTTCTGATTTTTTCCTTAATTCTTAAAATTTTAATAATCAAATTTTTTCCCCTTCCTTTTTTATTTGTTTTAGATACAGGTCCTTTGTCAGATATGAAGGTTGCAAACATGTTTTTCCCTGTCTGTGGCTTGTGATTTCATTCTCTTAACAGCATCTTTCACAGAGCAGAAGTCTTTAATTTTAATGCAATCCAACATATAATTCTTTTTTGTAACATTGATCATGCATTTAGTGCTATACCCAAATATTCACAGTCAAACCCAGGGTCACATATATTTTCTTCTAAGTTATATTTAATAAATTTTACAGTTTTATTCTTGACATTTAGGTAGAGTTTTCATTTTGTGTAAATTTTTGTGAAAGGTGAAAACTTTGTGTCTTGATATTTTTCTTTCTTTTTATTAACATATGGACATCCAATTATTCAACATAATTTCTTGAGAATTCTGTCCTTTTTCCATTGACTTGCCTTTGCTTCTTTGAAAAAGATATGTTTGCTATATTTGTATAGTTATATTTCTGGGCTCTCTGTTCCACTAATGTTTTGTCTATTCCTTCACCAATATCACATTGTCTTGATTACTGTAATTTAGCCTAATTCTTGAAATTGGGTTAATGTCAGTTCTCCAACTTTGTTCTTCTCATTTATTATTTTTTAGTTAACGTTTATTTCTTTTGAGAGACAGAGAACCAGCAAGGGAGGGGCAGAGAGAGAGAAGGGTACAGATGATCCAAAGCGGGCTTTGTGCTGACAGCAGAAGTGCAGGGTTCGAACTCACAAAATTTGAGATCATGATCTGAGCCAAAGTGGGGCTTCTACTTACAAACTGTGAGATCATGACCTGAACCCAAGCCAGACCTTTAACCCACTGAGCCACTCAGGCACCCGTTCTTCTCATTTGGTATTACATTGGATAGCTTAGGGTTTTTGCCTTTCCATATAAATTTTACAATCACCTGTTGATATCTTTCAAATAGCTAAGATTTTGATTGAGATTATAATAAGTCTATAGATCAAACTGGGAAGAATTGATTGTTTAACAATATTGAGTCTTTGAATTCATTATATTTCAAACTTCTTTTATCAAAATTTTGTAGCTTTTTTTTTTAGCATGTAGATACTATACATATTTTGCTAAGTATATACATAGAGTGTTTCGCTTTTACACTAATGTAAATGATACCATGTTTAAACTTTAAATTCTAATTTATATAAAAGAATTGGTATAAAAGAAATCAATTCACTCTTGTATTTTAATCTTGTATCCTGTGATCTTACTATAATTGCTAATTAGTTCTAAGTATTTTTTTGCCAATTCTTTGGGATTGAGAATATTGTCAATTCTTTGTGTATATAGAGATAATCATGTCATCTATGAACCAATTTAATTTAATTTTCCCCCAATATATGTATACCTTTCATTTCCTTTTTAAAATACCATTATCACAACTATAATAATGGGTTTGTCTACTTCTTCCTGCAGTTCTGCCAGTTTATGCTTCATGTATTTAACACTTGGTTATTAGGTACACATATATTAATGGTTATTATGTCTTCTTGAAGGATTGACCCCTTTATGAATGTAAAATAGTTTCCTTGTAGACAACATACAGTTGCATCTGGTTTTTTTTATCCACACTGAGTGTCTGTGTTTCGATTGGTCTATTGAGATCACATAAATGTAAACTAATTATATGGAAAAGAGAAATGATTGGCAGTCTTGTTTTAAAGGACAAGAGGGAGAAATTGGAAATACTCCATTATAAAGTCCACTGTGAAGAGGTAGGGTGTTATTTGAAAGTGGACTTTAGTTAGTTATGAATGTATATTGCAAACTCTCTGGCACACATGAAAATTCTTTAAAAAGAAGCATAAATAATATGATAAAATAGAAGATAAAATGGAATCATGTAAAATGCTTGGTTAAAATCAGAGGAGGCAAAAAAATAAGGGGAGATAAAAAAAGAAGATAAAGGGATAGATGAAATGAATAAATGGGGCACCTCGGTGGCTCAGGTGGTTAAGTGTCTGACTTCAGCTCAGGTTATGATTTCACGGTTCGTGGGTTCAAGCCCCGTGTCAGGCCTTATGCTGAGAGATTGGAGTATGGAGCCTGCTTCGGATTCTGTGCCTCCCTCTCTCTCTGCTTCTCCCCCACTCACGCTTTGTCTGTCTCTCTCTCTCTAAAATAAACATTAATGTTTTAAGTAAAAATTTTAAAAAATGAATAAAAAATTACAAACATGGCGGACGCTAATCCAACTATATCAGTAATTATTTCTAATTCCATTGGGTCTTCTTCTGTGAATTCCATTCTGCTTTGACCAAATTGTATGTGCCAAGGATGTTTGCTTTGTTTGTGAAAACCTTTGTCTTTGCTTTTTTTGTTTTGTTTTTATTCTTCCTTCTAATATGCTCTGCAAGATGCCAGCCATGCCTGTGCGATGCTGAGTCTGTCTTTTCAATATGAGTACTCACAGCACATTTTTTTTTAGCATTTTCCTTTGGAACTGATACTTTCTGCTATGGAGAATTTCACCTTTGATCTATCATTTTGTTACTGAAGGGATTCTCGTGGTGTGTTTTATAGTTTTTCATCTTATCCCCAAAAAGGTCTGTCTTTTCCTCCTTAGCTTCCTGCACTCTGCCAAGTCATATTAAAAGCAACAAAATATTTGGAACCCTATAGTAGACACAATTCCGTAAAACCAGACAATGGGAAAATTGTCTGTGGTTACACTACAGAAAATGTTTATCTGTCCCCAGTGAGCAGTCACAAAATAGTCAAAGAGCCAGAGTTAAGTTCCCTTGGTCCAGGCTGCATGATTATGCAAAGGCGAACTTTCTTGAGGATGGAGCCTGGATTAGGGTCAAGATTATACTTCTTTCCCCCAAAACTGACATGATGACCAATATCTTATTATCAGCTCTTGTGATACATTCAAGCACCACCTTCTGAGGATTAAACTTTTCTTTTCCCCCAAAGGACAAAGACTTGGATTAGGTCCTAGGTCAGTACTGACTATTCTCTCTCTTTCATTTTCTGAAACAAGAAAGGAGATGATCAGTAATATTTTTACAGGGATTTCCCATATCCCACAAATGTCTTCATATTTCTAGACATCTTTTTGGCATCCACAAGCAGAGAAGGTCGTACAGAAGAAGAAGAATTTTATTACATGCAAATCCAGCATAACTTCTGAAGTTATAAATGCCATGAAAGTGCCAACTTACACCTGTATCGGGCATCTTCTTTACCAGATTGGTTAAAACTGTTGACCTACATTTTTCAGAAGATCAAAGTAAGAAAATTATTGTCTTTCTTAGCAATTGCCTCGACTAACTTCATCCCTGCAAAATGAAGCTACATTTAATCACTTCCTCTCTTCCTAATCATAAATGTATCTTCTCATACAATAGACTGAAATTCTAGCACCAGTAGTTGACTGCAAAAACAGTTTCAGAAACAAAATGAATGAACAAAGGAAAACAAAAAGAGAGAGACAAACCAAAACACAGACCCTTAACTATAGAGAACAAATAGATGGCTGCCAGGGGGAAGCAGGTGGGGGGACAGGTGAAATAGGTAAAGGGTATACGGAGTGCACTCGTCTTGATGACAACTAAGTAATATTTGGAACTGTTGTATCACTCTATTGTACACCTGAAACTAATATATCACCGTATGTTAACTACACTGGAATAAAAATAGAAAGAAAGAAAGAAAGAAAGAAAGAAAGAAAGAAAGAAAGAAAGAGAAATAGGACTCCTTTCATGTTACGAAATTAACTACAATCATGGAACTAAAGAGAAGAAAATTCATGAAAGCTACTAAAACTCTGAGAATCTCCTGTGAGAGGGGAGAGGTCAGCTGTCTAAACTGTGGTATTATCAGGGCTAAATTTAAGTCTGACTTGGTAGATGGGGGCAATATGGTAGTTCCTATTCAAACATGAGCCTCAGAATCAGGTATATAATGTGTATTATTCTTCATATTATAACATATTTCATATTCATATTCATATTCATATTTGAACAAATCTGAACAACTCACTAAAGGCCATATAGTTAAATAGGATGGGAAAGAGCAGAAACCCTTCCTTAAATTAAATAAATGCTGTTTTCAGGTCGAGTGTTCATGGCCCCGGAAACTGAGGTAGAATTTAGAATAAAGCTTCATCCTTGGGGGGAAATAGACTGTAAGCCATAGAAACAAAGGCAAAAACCCAGGAACATGGGTACTGGTGGAGGGGTAGGAAGAAGGAAGGCATGAAAGACATGTAGAGTTTTGGATCCCACACTAGGCAACCCACATGCCAGGCTTAGGTGACTCAGAATTATTTTAGCCTACCCCTCTTACCTAGTCTGACCCCCAAATCAAGACTGGAGTGTCCAGAAAACACCAGGTTTTTATGAATGGGATGGGGCCTGGCTAGATATGGGTCAGCCTCTGATTACCCAGGCTGGTGGCTGAGTAAGACTGGAAAGGGCAGAGACTGACTGGCTAAGGTCCAGGTGAAGGCACAGTGTAAATGGGGGTAAGAAGGGACAGGCAGTGGTTTGGATTTGGCAGATCTTAGGAAAAGAAGAGAAAAGAAAACAAAAGTTAGAAGAGTTCTTTGTCTTCCTTCCCCACTCCCTGACATAAATAGAGCATAAGACTTATATATTTCTCAGTTTTGCTACTAGTTGGCCCTGCTAATTCTACAGAAAATAATAACTTTTTTATTTTTTAGATTTTCTGGACCGATGCAAATTAGACATTATTTAAATTAACATGTGCAATCAATGAATAAGAAAATATAGACTCAGGGAGACCAGGTGACTTGTAGGATTTCATAGAGTATGGATGAGACTTCACTCTTCAATCTCCTCTATTCTGCCAAGGTTGGGTCCTGAGCAAGGTGGACTTAGATGGAGTGTGTAAGGAGTTTATTAGGGACTGGGGACCCTGGAGAGCAACAAATAGAGAAGAGAAGGAGAGGAAGCAAGAGTAGGTAGAGGGAGAAGTTGAACTGCAATGCTGTCTTCGTGGAAGCTTCAGCAAACCTTCGAGGGGATTCTGAAGATGAAATCATCACTCCACAGCCGTCCCAAGTGAGAGAGCCAGACTCTTATACCCCTGCCTTACTCAACTCTTGAATGCCGTTTTCCCCATAAAGGTGAAATGACCTGAGGCAAGGGTTCCTATTCAGCTGAGACATCCCTGGATGGGTTTAAGAGTTGAGAGCAGTCTTCCCATAGCAAGTGCACTTTCCAGGTAATAAGTACTTCATTCCGAAGTGCATGACACATCATGGCTTCCACAACCTAGACATCTTTTATTATTTTATAACTCAGGAAGAATGAGGTAGTCACAGGGGCAGACAGCTCCATCTGGTTCTACCCACACACTCAAACTAAGCAATAGCTGGAGAACCATTTAAAAATCTTCTGATTCCAAAAGAAGAAAATGTATAGATGTGAAGTGGGCACTCCTATACTCAGAAGGCAGTAGCTCTCAGATGGTGTGGACATCACGGTTGCAAGTTATTGGGTCACCATTTCCCGAGACCCACTTTACTCTCAGTGGGCTGTAAGAAAGAGTACTGGGCTTGGGGTCTGGAGAACAGAGTTCTCTGTCTTTGTCATGACCTGATTATATCAGTTTATCAGGCTCCTTTAGTCAATTTCTTCTACTCTACAATAGGGCATTCAACTATTCACTCAGTCCCCATCAAAATTATATAACATAACTATAAAGAAATGGTTTATAATATGGACATGGCTACACTAATACTTCTGTGAAACTGTGGTACAATGAAGGTTAAATTGATTAACAGTTCATAGTGAGGCTTTGCATCAGATTTGTACTTTACTGTTTTGTTTACATTGCTAGATTTTCAGTCATCAAAAGCTAGAGAATCAATAATTTTTAAAATTCCATTGACTCTTAAAAAATATTTAGTTATTTGTAGCAATACACATTGTTTTCTTATCTATTGTCTTTCTAATCCATTGCATCTGAAAAACATGAAAGTAAGTAAAATACAATCTTTTGTTTTGCCTATCTCTCTCCTACAGAATATATTGTTCGATCTCACAAAGGAGCATATAGTTCCTACTTTATTAGACCATTAATTCTCAGCCTGAGAGAAGTTATTGTGCCCTGATAAAACCTTTTACTGTCATAAATACCAGAAAAAGAGAAGTTGGATTCATGGATCTAACTCTTGAATTTTATGACCTCAAAAACTTTAGACTTCATTTGTACCTCAATTTGACTCTTTCCAAAAATGAGGATTTAAAAAATTAACATATTGAGATTCATAGGTGAAATATAATTAGTAATGAAAATGATGAACAATAGAAATAGGTCTTTTCACTCATGTTGACCATACCGATAATAACAGAGTAGCTGTAGAAACAAGTGCCTTTCGCAGAAATCAAAAGATATAGTTGCTCGTTGTAGTCAATAGGCAAATGAGGCTTTATTTCTGGATATGATTTCTCAGATTTTGCAAATATTATCTAACCTGGTATTTTCACATCGTGTTCAATGACATATTTTAATGGTGGCTTAAAAGGTCCCACTTTATTCCTTGGATTTAGGACTTCTAAGGTCACTGATACAGCAAAATATCCATCTAAAGGGATTATCTCCACAAAAATTTTAGGAGTTATTCAATGCTGAAATTAGTCAATGATATATCCTTTGAATGAATAAGAAATAAGACAAGTGAGTTTTTACTGAAACAAGCTAGGGAGGTCGGATTTGGGGCCATCACTTTTAGCAGATTTGCGGCCATGATCTCGAGACAGAAAAGGAATTGAAGAATTTTGAAAATACGGAAGACTTATATCATTAGGAGTGGTATTTCCTGTTTTGCATAGATGGACATTTAAAATTTTTGTTTTCCAAAAGATTATACAAATTAGACACGCAAGCATGTGATCAAAGTATGAAATCTGTATATTTTTGACATCTTCACAAGCTCTTGCCATACTTTAAAGTCAGCAATAAACCATGGAGGCTGTAGAAAAAGGCTGTGTAATTGTTATGAGTTAGACTGACCTTTTATCTGAGCTATGAGTTACTTTGCATAATCAACTAAGCTTAATATCTACCCAACTGCAAATCATCTATTGCTCTGCAGTGATCCTGACAAATGTGTTAGAACTGAGGACTTGCTTCCCTCAAGGACAGAATGGCTAGTCAGAAAGATGACCAGAGATTCTGATAGGGACTCACCTATTGATAATAATTAGGATAGTTTCTTGCTCATTAACCTGAGAGCTTCTTGGGGGCAGGAGATATGTCTTATTTGCATTTAAATTCTAAGGGTGTTAATTAGCCTCTGTCACGTTGCAAGTTTTAAAATCATCCAGTTCCTTTGGTTAATGGAAGAGCTCTTATGAGGAAAGGAGAGGAAATAAAAGGATTAGGTACGTAAGTACGGTGTGCACTAAACTCATGGAAAACCTCCTTGGGCTTCATCTCAGTATATAATGTAGTTCTAACAGACCCTCATACACATGCGACTCAGCTCCCCACTCCTTCCCTGCTTCTGTCTCTGTCTTTGTTCCCTTTCTCTTCAAAATTAACTATCATTGTTATCCTTTTATTTTTCCTTTCTTCTCACCCTTGTGCTTTCTTCTTTTTCTTGGTTTCATTACTTCTTTACTTACCTCCTCCAAAGTTCTCTTTTAACTTATTAACTTTTTGGGGAGTTAGGTCAATACGTAGGGTCCCTTTTTTTTGTACTTATGTTCAGCCTTCTCAAAAGTAAGCATCTGATCATTCATCTAACCTCAAAAACGAAGCATCCCTGGGGCACCTGGGTGGATCAGTCGGTTGAGCTTCCGACTTTGGCTCACACCATGATCTCATGGTTCCTGGGTTCGAGCCCTGCATCAGACTAGCTGCTGTCAGCATACAGCCTGCTTAGGATCCTCTGTCCCCCTCTCTCTTTGCCCCTCCCCCACTCACACTCTCTCTCTCAAAAATGAATAAAGATTTATAAAAAAATGAAGCATCCCTCTCTTTGCCATCATGTCTCATGAGCGTCATTCATAGGCTTCCTAGCAAACCTACAGTTAGTTCATTGTCATGGGACCATGTAGCTTGCCTCTGGTTCCATCACCTGCCGCCACCGTGGTCCGGTCACATGTTTCAAAGTATGTTTTCTTCCTTCAAAAGACACTGGTATGTGTCAAAGAAAAACAAAGCTGGACATTTGTTAAAGCTGTGGAACAAAGTTTATTCAGTAGTTAAGGACGTTATGGGAAAGAGCAGAACTCCTTTCTGATCTGCGTAGAGGTGACCAGGCATTGTAAAGGGAGAATGGCATAGGGAGAGGGAGCAAGTGGGGGCTTAATTAGAGTCAAGGAAGTGAAAAATTACAGAGTTGGTCAGTGTAAATGCTGATTAGGCCTGCCATGTCTGCTAGTTGGTTAATTATCTAAGTGAGGATTCTATCCTCCCACAGAGACTTGGAGACGGAAGCCCTATCCCTCCTGATGATTACATTTCAAAAGAAATGGTTTTCAGGTCCTTGAAAGAGACACTTCTCAGTTGTAGGAAACGCTTATACAATTCAAAGGACAAAGGAAGAATTCACAACTGCAAGCCCTTTCTGTTGATACATATCTTCATAACCTCGTGAAACTCAATTAATTCTAGAGGGGCTTTAAATTCTCACCTGTAAATAATGGAATTTGGTTTCAGCAAATATGAAAACGAGTCCATTATAACTCAAAGACTTTGAAACCAAACCAAGGAAAAGTGTAAATGTAAGGAGACTCATTTCATCATGGCAACTCTTGTTTGTATATTTCTACACAAGCATAAAAATAAATGACTTAAAAATAAACGGATGTACATGAGGGGCGCCTGGGTGGCTCCGTCGGTTAAGTGTCCGACTTCGGCTCAGGTCATGATCTCGTGGTCCGGTCTGTGAGTTCAAGCCCCGCTTCGGGCTCTGTGCTGACCCCTCAGAGCCTGGAGCCTGCTTCCGATTCTGTGTCTCCCTCTCTTTCAGCCCCTCCCCTGCTCATGCTCTGTCTCTCTCTGTCTCAAAAATAAATAAAAGCATTAAAAAAAATTTTAAAAAAAGGATGTACATGAATCCAGAAGCTAAATCCAAATATGTGTGAAGTTCATTTACTCTGTTATATGTTTTCCAAACATTTCTACTTCATTTGTTTCTCCTTTTCACTCACACATACACTTCTGACACCAGACGTATGGGTTTTCCACACAAAGCATCTCTGACCCTGGCTGTCTGGAGTTAGCAACAGATCTGTAAGTTAAGGGCTCAGTCACTCAAGACTGCCCCTCTTCAGATACCAATTGCAACCCTCCAGATTTTTTGACTTATCAGACCTAAACAATGTTCCCACACCCACCGTTGAGTTCAATAATTTTCTAGAATGGCTCACTGAACTCAAGGAGTTACTTACTTACATTTACTAGTTTATTATAAAGGATACATTAAACTTTACAGATAGGGGCACCTGGGTGGCTCTGTTGTTGGTTAAGTGTCTGACTCTTGATTTTGGCCCAAGTCATGAGCTCACGGTTCATGGGATCGAGCCCCACGTCAAGCTCTGTGCTGACAGCACATAGCATGCTTGGGATTCTCTCTCTCTCTTTCTCTCTCTCTCTCTCTCCCTTGCTTGCACTCTCTCTCACACGCTCTCTCAAAATAAATAAATAAATAAACATTTTTAAAAAATTAAGTTTACAGATAGACAACCAGATGGAGAGATACATAGGGTGAAGTCTGGGGTAAGGTTGTGGAGCTTCTGAGCATTCTCTGGGGGATAGATCACCCAACATTTCCATGTGTTCACAGCCCAGGTTTAGAGGCTCTCTAAACCTTATACTTTGGGATATTTCATGGAGGTTTTTCCATGATCATCGATTATTAACCTACTTTCTAATCCCTCTCTCCTTTCTGGGTGATAGGGATGGGCCTGAAAGTTCCAATCTTCTAATGGCGGTTTGATCTTTCCAGTGCCCAGCCCCCATCCTGAAGCAATCCATGAGCCCTTGAAGAATCGTGATTAGATAAAAAAGATACTCCCATCACCTAGGAAATTCCAAGTCAGAAACTGGAAGCAGAGACCTATGTGTGTATTTTTACCTGTTATTTCACACTTGTTTTTAACATGGGACACTCCTGGAAGCTTTCCAGGTTAGCATAATGGAAATTTATTCGTAATATATGATTTCACTATGGTCAACAAAAGTGTTACTCTTAAAGAGGTCTGCGTGGCTTTACCATAATTCATATACTTTTGTTTTCATGAGATTTTATCCTGATTGTCTTTAGCTTCCAGGTAATGACTTGAATAGCCAAAACTTCAGTCTTTTTAGGCCCCAAAAGTTCTGTGTCACCCTGCCTCTCTATCCCTCCTAGGCTCACCCCAACCTCCTCTGTGTCTAGCAATTTTCTCTGATTCCCCCCAGTGTACTAGACACCTTCTCACCACAGGGCTTTTGAACTTGCTGTTTCCACTGTCTCTGCTGCTGTCCCACCACTTAATTACAATTTATAATTTTACATGTGTTTTTCAGTTAAAAAATCATTATTGTTTTTCTCAATTAGACTGTAAGTAAAAGGGAAAAGTTATCTGCCTGTTGCCTTCAGTTTGTTTAAAAAAATCATTAGATCAGTGAATGGAAAAAAAATGAATAAATGAATACAGTCTACCTTTTATGTACAAAAATGTCATTTTAAAGTCTTGTGGATTTTTTTCCTATTAACACAATTTATTTCTCCACTGGAATTTAGTTATAGTCTTTGTTTTGATTTTAGAAAGAATGTGGAATGGGAAGGGACAGCTATTTAAAAGCCACATGCAGCTCTACAACATGACTGACAGTAAAGATAAAAGGGAAATATGGCAGAATTCAGATAACTTGTCAGTGAACTCCATATAGCATGATTTTAGTTCAAATATGAATAGCCCACCATTGTAGGTTTAATTGTGTCCCTTACCCCCAGTCCATTTTTTTTAAGGCCTCATTCTTGAGTCTATAAATGTGACCTTATTTGGAAATAGGGTCTTTGCACATGTACTCAAGTCAAGATGATGCTAGTAAGAAGACGCTGAACGCAAGCCCTAATTCAATGACTGGTGTCCTTATAAGAAGATCTATATACACAGACACACACAACAAAGTACCACGTAATGATGGAGGCAGATATTGAAATGATGCATCTATAAGCCGAGGACATCAAGAATTACTGGCAAACATCAGAAAAGAGAAGTAGATAAGGGAATGTCTTCCCTTAGAGACTTCCAAGAGAACATGACCCTGCCAACACCTATATTGGCCTTGTAGGCTCCAAAACCATGAGACAATGAATTTCTGTTATTTTTAAGCCACCCACTTTGTGGGGGTTTGCTATGGCAGCCCTAGAAAATAATACAGCTACGAATGCCTGGCACTTGCCAGCAGTGCTTTTGGAATCTGCAATGATCTCTGAAAGATCCAAGTGCCCTTTGAAACCAGAGAATCCTGCTACCATTCATTTCCTTTAAGATTCTCAGTGGATCTACCAATGGTCAATGACAGAGACACATTACCACGAATGCCCACAGGTCCAGTTCAAAAGCTGAAGAAGATGATTCATGGAACTTTAAAAGGCGACCTTGAGTTTGGGGATGGGGGGAGGATTATTTGTTTTCAGTAACAAAATCCTGTGAACACACAGGTTTAAATGGAGATCACTTTCAATTTGATAGTGTTTTTTTCTCTTCCTCTAATTATTTCCCAATGCAAGGAAACCGAAAGAAGAGAAATGTAACTGTGAAAAGTCTCAATAATTAGAATGCCACCTAGAAACTTTAAGAAGCACTGGCACGAAGCTTAGTATTTTATTTGAAAATAAGGATTCCGCAATCTCGTGTTCACAGTTGGGACTTTCCGGCACGATTGCACAGCTGTGCCTACGTGGAACCAAAACACCACGATGGAGAGTTACATTCAGCCCAACGTTTACAGAGACATCCAGGTAGCCAGATGTGAAGTTTTTGCTAAGGTTTCAGATGACTCACTAAACGTTTCATTTTAATCTTTGTTCTGTCATTACGTTGGCAATGGTTGAGTTAGTCTGGAACTGCTTTTGATGCTCTAAGTGAGCAGTTCAGAAAGAAGCATTGGTGGAAATGGGTTCTTCCTCTTTTTGAATTGTATTTTACTTTCATCTATTTTATTTACTGAAAATTCTCTATTGTGCTCTATGTTATCGCTCACATTATTCCTTTATAAATATTAATTCTACAACTATTATGTGCCAGACCCTTCAGTTGCTGGATTTCTCAGGGTGGTCTCATCCACAGAGAACCACTTCACCCAAGCTCATGTTCGTCCCTGGGACAGCCCACATGGAACAGCCGATGGGGTTGGAGTTATCAAACCCTTGCCCTTAATTCTAATGAAGGACAAGTCTGGTAGGACATGTTTTGTTCCCAAGTTCCCTGAGGAGCTGGCTAACACTGATATAGGTTAGGGAGGCTCTGACACCTTGGAGAATTTCGATGGTGGAGAATTTCTTCACGGTAGACCAGGGCAGACTGTAGGAGAGACCATTACAGAACTGGCCTCAGGATAGCAGTTGGAATGGTAGGGTTAGAAACAGTAGTGGTGCTAAATGAAGGCAAGGTGCTGTAATGTTTATAATGAGTGACAAGGTTAGAGTAGCAGCCAGGAGGCTTGATGCAGATACAGTTACGGAACTGGTTAATAGAGCACAGAATCCCTGCGCATATGCAGCCAACAAAGGCATGGCCAATCTCTGACAATTCTAAAAGTCAGAAAGACCTATGAGTTTGTCCCTGCTCAATTATTTACCATCTGTGTTAGTAACCAACTCATTTATCTTCTCTGAATTTTTAGTTTTCAAAATATCAGGGATAATAAATCCCATCTTGCTAGATTACTGCTACATTTAAATCAGTTATTATATACCAAAATATGTAAGACAGATTTTGGCTCACATATCTCAATATGGGGTAACAATTATCATTATTTTATCTGTGACATTGACTAGTAGAAAATTAATGAACTCGTCTTCAGAACATTTAACAAAAATGTCTCTATAAGCAACGGAATAGGAAAGTTTAGGAAGAGTAAAATAATAGATATTCAAATTGGCTTATCAATGACAGAATAATCACAAATGTTAATATAGACCTAAATTGTGTCCAAGATAATACAATGGGAAGAAGCAGGGTTTTTTTTGGGGGGAAAAATGATAATCACCAATATGCTAAAAGAAGAAATTTAAGACCCATTTTCTACTCTATATTATGAAACTTAGAAATTTAAATAAATACATTGGGGAAAAAATCATAGCTTTGAAGAAATTCTCAAGAGGAGAGCAAAACACCTTTCCAAGGACCGAGCCATACAGAAAGATAATTTAAATAATGTGATTTCTATTTTTATAGTTAAAAGACAATTTTATATTATGCATCTTGAAGTTTGCCTAGTAAAATGATGACATTTCTTTAAATCTAAATATAAATGCATGGAAGAAAAGGGAAGACAGAAACAGCTTGTCAACATGTGACAGTCAAGTGCCAAATTGTAAGTGAACAATGATAGTAAATGGAGACATATGACATAAAATCTGTTCTTAGTCTTAGGAAGGTTAAGTTTGGCAATATTACCCATTTTTCATGAAAACCAAAAACTAACAATCTGAAAAGCTAAACATATCTGAGAATGTATGGTCTCTCCCCATTTTCTGAAATTAAGACACCAGGTCCCCAAACTCCCAGGCACACTTGATTTTTTAAACCTGGTAGTTAATTTTATCTCTGGAATGTAGCTGCTCTGATTGTCAAAAATGTGACAACTTTTTCAAGTCTTTTTGACCAATTTCATTTTCCCTAAACCTTCCTAGCTGGTTCTTTTACCCACTCAGATCATTTCCTTCTAGAGGAAACATGAACAGTGCAAATGTATCTTTGGGGTGGTCATTTATCTACGAAGAAAGTAATTCAAATACAATGGACTCGTTGAAAACGTAGAATTAAATCTTAAAATATTTCAATTCAGTTACAGTTTTACTACATACCAGTTATGTGATTTGAGTCGCTTAGTTATTCTCTTTGAGTATTGTTTTGTCATCTTTAAATTGGAGATTAATAATATTTCCCCTTTTGGATAGCTAGTTTATTTCTGTCTATTTATTTTTGATAATAAAGTGATACTATCTGCATGAAGGTATTTTTAAATGCTAAAACATTTTGGGGGTGCCTTGTATCTTTATTATCCTCATGAACTGATTGTCGGTTGAACAGTTAAATTTGATGTAAATCTATTTTTAATGTCAGTTGAAACTTCGGATGACTTGGAGAACTAGCTACATAAGTTGACATATTGTTGACCAGCATCTCATTACAGCCTTGACTTACAGGTTTACTGGAGGGGAAATATGACACTCTCTCACTATGGATATTTTCTCTCTGCCACAAACCTTAAACCAACCAAATGATAATGGAAAAAAAAAAAATGAAGCAGCCAGGAAGAAAGAGAATGAATCAAATTTTTGGTTTGTTTTCTTTAAAAAATATATATTTAAAAATAAGATTTTTAAAACTAGAGTGCATAATACCTTTCAAGAGAGGTAAAAGTCCCACAATTTAAATTAAAAACAATCTGTAAAGAAAAACAGAAACATTACATGAATAAAAACTAAGTCACTAAAATAAAAATTTAAAAACACATCGTTCTTAAGGTAGATACATGGCTTTTTGTTTTAAGAACCAGTATAGGGGTGGGGCGCCTGGGTGGCTCAGTAGGTTGAGCGTCTGACTTCGGCTCAGGTCATGATCTCGTGGTCTGTGAGTTCGAGCCACATGTCGGGCTCTGTACTGACAGCTCAGAGCCTGGAGCCTGCTTCGGATTCTGTGTCTCCCTCCCTCTTTGCCACTCTCTCTCTCTCAAAAATAAATAAAAATTAAAAAAAAAAAAAAGAACCAGTGTAGGGGTGGGGGCGCCTGGGTGGCTCTGTCAATGGAGAATCCACTCCTGATTTCAGCTCAGGTTGTGATCCCATGGTTGTGGAATGGAGCCCCGAGTGGGGTTCCATGCTGAGTATGGAGCCTACTTAAGATTCTCTCTCTCAGGGCACCTGGGTGGCTCACTCCGCTAAGTGTCCAAGTCTTGATTTCAGCTCAGGTCATGATCTCACAGTTCATGAGTTCAAGACTCGCACTGACAGCACAGAGACTGCTTGAGATTCCTTCTGTCTCTCCCTCTTTCTCTGCCCCTCCCCTGCTCCTTCCTTCTCTCTCTCTCTCAAAATAAATAAACATTTTTTTAAAAATTGAAAAGATTCTCTCTCTCTCTTTGCCCTTCTTCCACCCTTTCTCTAAACCACCCCCCCCAAAAAAACAAAAAAGAACCAGTGTAGATTTCTTAAACGAGTATATGTCAGACACAAGGTTCCTGCTTCTCATCTTCCTCCCTCTTTTCAATCCAGTCTCCTCTCTCTCAACTACTACTTTCCTTTTTATCATTAGCACTAGAAATGTTAGTGAAGATTTTCTTTAAATGCTCTTAACGGACCTGGCAAGGTAAAATAGACAATACAGAAAAATAGCACTCAATTAAATATGTGCACTAAAGATGTGAAAAAAATGCCTGACACATTTAAAAACAGGATCTTTATATGGCACTTGGAACGCACCACAAAATTTTGTGTCCACCTCAAATTGTGTCTGAGTAAACTGTATCCAATTTAATCATTTTTATTGAGGTATAATTTACATAACCTAAAGTACAGTTTTTTAGTGTTCGGTTTGATGAGTTAGATAAATCTGTATATGTTTCTACAGCCCAATCAAGTTACAGGACATTTCTTTCATTGTGGAAAATTCCCTTACCCTCTGCCCCAGCTACTCTTCTCACCTACCCAATGCATTTATTGTTCCTAAGTTTACCTTAAAGCGTGTTGTATGTGTTCTAGCATTTCATGCAAACGGAACCATCCACTATATATTTATTTGTGTCCTAGTTCATTTGTTCAAGAAAATGCACCTGATGTCCATGTCTGTTTAGCAATACATTATTTTGTTATTGCTGTTAAGTATTCCAGTTTATGAAAATAACACAATTTCCTGTAACCATTCTCCTGTTGATGGACATTTGAGTTTTTTCCAATATTTATGACCATGAATGAAACTGTATAAACAATCATATTTGGACACTGGTTTTTATTATTCTACATAAATATGTAAGAGTAACATTTCTTATGGTGCATGTGTTTTTACTTTTATTTTTTAAAACTGCAGGGGTGCTGGGTGGCTCAGTCTATTGAGCGTCTGTCTCTTGATTTGGGCTCAGGTCATGATCTCATGGTGGGTGATCTCAAGCCACGCATAGGGCTCCACACTGTCATTGTAGAGTCTTCTTGGGATTCTTTCTCTCCTTCTGTCTCTGTCGGCCCGCCCCCGCCCTCTTTCTCTCTGTCTCTCAAAATAAATAAATAAGCATTAAACAAATAAAAAATAATAAAAATTGCCAAACCAAACCAAATGACAACAAAACAACAACAACAGCAACGACAACAAATCGCCAAACCATTTTCCAAAGTGTTTGCATGTTTTATATTCCCACCAACAACGCAGGAGAGTCCCTATTACTTTTCATCCTCCCAATACTTGTTATTCTCTCTTTTCTTGTGATTTTTCATTTTAACTAAGTGATATCTGATTTGGGTTTTAATTTTAACTTTTTTGGTGACCAATGTCGTTGAGCATTTTTCCATGTTCCTAATCGAATGTAAATTTTTTCTTAAGAGTCTGTTGAGATCTTTTGCTTCATTTTATTGGACTGTTTTCCTTTTAATTATGTTTGAGTTATCTTATGACTTCGTAGACAAGTCCTTTTTCAAATTTATCTACTGTGCATATTTCTTCAAGTCATTGAATTGTGACCTCATTTTCTTAATGGTGACTCTCCAGAACAAAATTAATTAATTTGTATGAAGTCTGACTTATTTTTTTGGATGTTACGAGCTGAATTGTGTTCTCCTCAACTTGATATGGTGAAGTCCTAAATCCCATTATTTCCTAATGTGCCTGGATTTGGATATATGACCTTTAAAGAGGTTTTTAAGACAAAATGAGGTCCTATATGTGGATCCTATCCAAAATGATTGGTATCCTTATAGGAGATAATGACACAGACACACACATGCACACATGAAAGACCATGAGAGGACACAGAAATAAGGCAACAAGATAAGCAACAACAATAAATCAACAAGAAAGGACTCAGAAGAAATCAAACTGACCAATGTCTTGATATTGGACTTCCATCTTCCAGAACTGTGAAAAAATAAAGTTTTGTTGTTTAAGCTCCCTAGTCTGAGTTGCATTGTTATGGTGGCTCTAGCCAACAAAATGATTACTTTTCTTTATTTCATTTCTAAGAAATCTTTGCCTACTCCAAGACCATGAACTATATTCTCTTTCTCTTTTGTTCTTTCTACATTGAAGCTTCCCAAGGTTAGTTTTATATTTAGGTCTATGATTCACCTTGAATTAATTTTTGTGTTTGAGGTGACTTAATGTTCAAGCTCACTTTTTTTTTTAAATAAGGATATCTGTTCCACCATCAGTTGTTGAAAAGCCATTCTTTCCCCATTGAATTACTTTGCCACTGTTGTTGAAAAATAATTTCCAATATGTGTGGGTGTATTTCAAGGCTCTCTCTTCAGCTACATTGCTCTACCTGACTATGTCCACACCAAAACCCCACTGCGTTGATCATGGAGTTTCAAGTATTGATATGAATAGTGTAAGTCGTCTAAAATTTTCTTCTGTTTCAAGGTTGATTTGGCCATTGTAGCATTTGCACTTCCATATAAATTGACATCTTGTCAATATTAATAAAAATATCATGCTAATGCTTTGATTAGAATGTAATTGAATCTATAGACCATTTGGGAGAGGATTGATGTTAATAACATTTACCATCGTCCCTAGGATACATAATCAATAGGTACACACACACATTCACACAGAAACAAATATATTTCTATACAAGGAAAACAAATTTTAATCAATAAACAGGCTACATGTAACAATCTATTGAGGCTTTATTTAAATTTCCTCTGTAATATTTCATAATTCTCAATGTAGAATTTTTATGTTTCATACTTGTTTTATGTTTTTGATGTTTTTATAGATAGCATGTATATTTAATTTGATTTTTCAATTTTCAGTTTGTTTTGCTAGTATATAGAAACATATTTGTTTCTGTATGTGTGTGTGTACCTATTGACCATGTATCCTGGGGACAATGGTAAAACCACCTGTTCTAATAATTGTTTTTGTAAGATTTGTTAAGATTTCCTGGGCAAACAAGCATACAATCTGTGCATAAAGAGAGTTTACTTCTACCTCTTTCAAATATTATTTGTTCTTTTTAAAATTCTTATCTTACTGCCTTATTGTATAGGTTATGGATTCTAGGATAATACTGAACAACACTGGGAGTATAGACATTCTTGCTTTGTTCAGATATTAGAGTGATGACCTTTCTTTTTTTTTTATATTTATTTATTTATTTATTCACTTTTTCAATATATGAAATTTATTGTCAAATTGGTTTCCATACAACACCCAGTGCTCATCCCAAAAGATGCCCTCTTCAATACCCATCACCCACCCTCCCCTCCCTCCCACCCCCCCTCAACCCTCAGTTTGTTCTCAGTTTTTAACAGTCTCTTATGCTTTGGCTCTCTCCCACTCTAACCTCTTTTTTTTCCTTTCCCTCCCCCATGGGTTTTTGTTAAGTTTCTCAGGATCCACACAGGAGTACTGATGCATAGGGGCACTTGTACCCCAATGTTTATAGCAGCACTCTCAACAATAGCCAAATTGTGGAAAGAGCCTAAATGTCCATCAACTGATGAATGGATAAAGGAATTGTGGTTTATATACACAATGGAGTACTACGTGGCAATGAGAAAGAATGAAATATGGCCTTTTGTAGCAACGTGGATGGAACTGGAGAGTGTGATGCTAAGTGAAATAAGCCATACAGAGAAAGATAGAGTGATGATCTTTAATAGTTCACCATAACATGTGGTGTTAACTTTAGGCCTTTGTTCTCTATCCCTCTTTTTTCTAAGTATTTTTATAAAAACTGAGTGGTAATTGCATTTAATGTTTTTTTTTTCTATTTCTATTGAAAAAATTATAACATTTTTTACCAAATTTGTTTTTCTTCTCTAGTTCTATTGAGAGATAATTGACATGTAACATTTTGTACATTTGTGTACTATGTGATAGTTTGATAAACATGTATGTTGCTAAATGTTTATATAATAAGGGTAGTTAACACATCAGTCACCTCACATAATTACCATTTGGTTGTTGTTGTTATGATGAGAACATTAAAACTTTATTCATATGACAACTTTAACGTCTATAATGTACAGTCACTAACTAGAGTCACCATGCTGTCCATTAGATCCCTAGAACATAAACATTATTATAACTGAAATATTGAACATTTATTTATTTATTTTAAAAGTTTATTTACTTTTGAGAGAGAGAGAGATAAAGGATGTGGGGGAGTGGCAGAAAGAGAGGAGAGAGGGGAAAACTCAAGCAGTCTCCGTGTACTGTCAGCACAAAGCCCCATGCGAGGCTCAAACCCGAGCCAGGCAGGTGCCCTGAATGTTTGAACCTTTACATCAATATTTCTGTTTCTTCCACACATCAGCCCCTGACACCCACCATACTATTCTCCATTTCTATGAGTTCAATATTTTTATTTTACATATAAATGAGATCATAGTCTTTATCTGTCTTATTTCACTTAATATAAAACCCACAAGGCCCATCATGTTGTCTCAAATCAGAATTTCTTCTTTTTAAAAAGCTTTTAAAGTTTATTTATTTATTTATTTTGAGAGAGAGAGAGAGAGAGAGAGAGAGTGCGTGCAAGTGAGCAGGGGAGGGGCAGAGAAAGAGGAAAGAGATAATACTACGTAGGCTCTGCACTGTCAGCGCAGACCCCGATGTGGGGCTGGAACTCATGAACCATGAGATCATGACCTGAGCCAAAACCTGAGTTTTGGACCTGAGTCCAATGCTTAACTGACTGAGCCACCCAGGCACTCCAAAAGGATTCTATATTTTTTTTTATGGCTCAGTAATATTCCATTATTGGAATATTGCTTTTTCCTTATCCATTCATTTGTCAATGGACACATGGACACTTAGGTTGCTTTCATGCCTTGAGTATGGTAATAATGCTACAATGAACATGGAAAGAAGTGCGGGGAACTCTTCAAAGTAGTGATTCTAATGCCGTTGGATTTATGCTTAGATGTGAGATTGGTGGATTATATGTTATTTCGGTTTTTAACTTTTTTTTTTTTTTGAGAGAGAGAGATTAGGTGCAAGTGAGTGAGGGAGAGAAGATCCTGTGAGGGCAGCGATAGAGATGGGGGGAGAGAGAGAGAGAGAAGCAGGGCTCACCTGAAGCAGGACTTGTGTGTTCAACCAAAGTGGGGCTCCAGCTCACCCGATGTAGAGTTCAAACTCATGAACGGTGAGATCATGACCTGAGCCATAGTTAGCTACTTAAATGACTGAGCCACCCAGGTGCCCCTCTGTTTTTAAGTTCATGGTGGCTGCACCAATTTACATTCCCAGCAATTGTGCACAAGGATTAGCTTTGTTCACAACATAGATAGCATTTGTTGTCTCATGGAAAATGACAACAGCCATTTTAAAATATGGAATTTTACTTTGCATTTTCCTGATGATTAGTGATGTTGAGCACTTTTTTAATATACTTAGAAGTATGTCTGCTCAAGTCCTCTGCCCATTTCACATCTTGGTTCTACAGATTTGCAGGTGTTATTAGTCAGCTTTGTTAAAATAATATTGTACCACAAACAATCTCCAAACTCAATCTCTTATGCAAATAATAAATTATTTCTTAAGAATAGTTTTGTGGATCAGCTGGGGGTACTACTGACCTTGGTATGGATCCAAGTTTTGGGTTGAATTTAAGCTGACTTTAAATTTCTCTTTGGTCTTTAAAAAATAATACTAAAATTAATGAATGAATGAATTAATTATTCTTAAGTCTGTAGTCAGCAGCTAATTAGGCATGTTCTTACAAGTGGAAGACAGACTCATAAGAGACTGAGTGATAACACTTGTTGCATGCTAATGCCTCAGTTTAGAAATGGTGAAGTGCCATCTGCTCATATTCCCTTGGGCAGATTGAGTCACATGGTCATGCTCAAAGTCACTAGAGCAAAGTATATAGTCTACCTATCCTACTGGAATGTAGAATTACATATCTACAAAGTTACATAATAAAAGGTATGGTTGTAACTCCTGTAACAGATTAGTGAATAATTGGGAATGATGATCCAATCTATTCCACAAGAAATGACCTTCCTATCTGAAGTTGACTGCTTAGTGATACTATTCCTTTAGAATATGCTCCAGCCACTTTTTTGTTTTGATAGTATCTCTCCCCTCTGCCCAAAACCCAATAGGAGTTGGAGGCTCACGTTAAGTGTGTTCCTCTCTTCCTGTGCTTTGATCTATACTGACATATTTTACCATATATCTCACCATTCACTTTACTTCTAGTTATCCCATCACTGCAGTGAAAGTTTTCTTAAGTCATACCATGAGTCTTTACCTTGTATCTTCAGCACTTTGCATCAGATAGAGTACAGGATTAACATTTGGAAATGTTAAATGAATTCCTGACCGGATGAATAAATGCTTATCCACACTTATTCCTATCTACACTTAACTAGTTTCATTCTAAATTTAACTATGAGGGAAGTGCAAAAGTATAGTTCTTAGAAAAGTCAGAGTGGAAAATAAAGGCAGAAGAAAGGAAGAAAAGAAAGGAAAAGAAAGGAAAGGAAAGGAAAGGAAAGGAAGACAAATTAAAAGAAAAGGAAAGATTAGTCAGAAGTTTAAGACCTGAAAAGAGAATAACGTATCAAATCTATATTGAGGCAATGTACTAAAATACACCTACATATAGCGTATTTGAAATACATTCAATTTATTATAACTCATTCTTCCTTTGATTTGCATAGAATTTTGTTTAAACATTTTTGTAGATTTTTTTCCTACTTATGGCAGAATGAGTCAGATACAAGAGAGGAGGACGTTATACAACATTTCAATAACCACAGTATGATTTTGTGCAAATAATTGAAAATTATTTTTGTGGGCTAATTGTCCTGTATATACAAGAAATGTTAAAATTTAAAGCACCCCTGGCAGGGAGGTGTGGTTCTCTTCCTAACATGCAGGTAGGTGGTGATACAAGTTTTCAATGTTTCCCAATGGTATTCAACTAATATTATAGAGGAGAATTAAAAAGACAAGTCTGTGTTCATATTGTATTTAATATATTTAATTTCACAGATAGTGTACATACATAAAAAAATCAAGAAATTAAGAATAAAAATTCTCAGTTGAAACAACATAGAAAAGTGTATAAAAGTATTATAGTGTCTGGAATTATTATCTTCCTCTTAATTTCTCACTCTAGAACTCATGAATATTTTTCTAATTCCAGTGCTAAGATCCACAGTAAAGAGGAAAAGTGAGACTTTTTCTCATTTAATCTTTTTTAAGAAGATAACGGCTTTCATCCTTTTATTCATCTTTAGCCTTTGAAACTGGGACTCAGCATGAGCATATTCTTGGCGATTACTGTCATCTAGAATAACTTTTTATCTTTTTTTTTCTAATTGGCCTTTTACCTAGTCCTCGTTACTCACCACAAAACAAGATGTCTTCCTCTTGTTAATAGTTTCTAATGCCATTCCCTTTCAACTATGATTTACTACCATCATCAGGTATGTTTTTTGATAAAACAATTTCTTCGATTTGTTCAACCAAATCAAGTCATGGTACATGATGGATACACTTACGAAAAGAAGAAGCCTTGGCATTTCTAGGAATAACTCCAAAACTTAAAACACCCACAACATCCATTAATTAACCTATTTCATGAGCATCTTCTTTGCCGAAGGTGTGGCAATTCTCTTTGCAATTGCACTCTATAAAAGTTACATCCAATAACTAAGTTTAAAATGTACTCAGCTCACCTGGGGAGACTTGCATATGCATATAAAACATAACATTAATTTAACAGAATGTGGAGTGTGTCCTACATTATAGGCTATGTATTGGACACTGAGGTTATAGCATTATACAAAGAAGATAAAAATCCTCACTCTTATGTACCTTATATTTTAATTGGAAACACAAACAATAAAAAATATGATAATTAATAGCATACATAGGAGGTTATATGTGCTATGGAAAAGCTACAGGCTAAGGCTGATGGAAAGTATTGGGGGTTGTATGTGATTACCATCTTAGATGTGTGGCCAAGATAGAGTGTCATGAAAAAAGCAGCACGTGAGCCATGTAAATATCTAGCTAATGAGGGTCCCTGGCAAATGCAACAAACAGGGCCAAGACTTTGAGGTTGGGGCACCTTGCATATTGTACTCAAGAAACAAGGATTAGATCATTATGCTGTAGCAAAGTTTGCAACATGTGACTAATAGGAAATAAGGTAAAAAAATGTAATTAGCGCACAATTTTTGTAGGTTCTTTCAGGTGAGTATAAGTTCTCTGGCTTTTGTTCTGAAAGCATTGGGAGGGCATTGGTAGAATTGCATTATCTTACTCTATGGAGTCAAAGATGTTTGCCAAAAAAAGTAAGTTGGAGAACAGATCAATCAATAGTCCAGGTTAGTGATGATGCATGTTTGGACTGGGGTGGCCATGGTGAAAAGCTGGTGTCACCAGAGGCAGTGAGAAATTCAGGATATATTTTGGAGGAAGAGCCAACATTTTATGATTGACTGGATGTGATGTTTGAGAAAATAAGAGAGATGCCTTCAATATTTTTGAACCACAACAATCTAAGACCGAAACTCTCAAAATAAAACCATGGATTTCTATAATGATGGTAGTTTGATACAACCATAGTACATTTTCTGTATTGGTGAAGTCGGCCGGAAAAGAACAAAAACCTTATTAGAAGAAGCAGGTTTAAACCTGAACCTTTGGGGACAGGCAGGATTTGGACAGAAGAGAGCAGAGGGGCATATTTCTAATGACGTCAATGCCACAAGCAGGAGAAATAAAATACGTGTATGTGTATAACCTGGTAAACTTGGTCTGAACCAAGAACCTGGGGAGTCAAGAAAAAATAATTACAAATTATTTAGGGATTAAATTAGGGAGAATTTTAGAGGTTAGATCAAATTGAATGAGACAAGCAAGTAGGATAAAATGATAATACTAGATAATAATGAGGTAAGGATGCAACAATAATATATATAATTTTAAAAGCATCTGGAGATAATGGGGGCACACAGTAATACTTTTAATCTAATCAGAATAGATTTTCACTCTAAGTGACAATGCAAAATTTAGTACCTATGCTAAGGTATTGAGTGCTTGGGTTGGGTCCGTTATGGTGTGGTGGGTTCCTTTAGAAGCCAACACTTATAGACTAGTGATTTGCAAGTGCTATGCAAAATGAGTAATAACCTAATTTGGTCAGTATTTCATAAAACATGCAACCTCTATATAGTCCTTAATCCATCAAGTGTGTTTTATTGCATTCAATTAAGAGCGGTACTATTGTTTCTGATTTCTGTTAACAGGCAAATGATCAAGTGTCACCCAGCGAGATATTGGTGACCATCAAGTAACTGAACAATGTGTCAGAAGTACAATGTATTGTTTGCTTTCTACCACTCAGTGACTTCGTAGAATTTGCCCTGAATACAGTCTTTAACATTATATCTGCTCAGTAGATGTAGCATTACCTGTGGGCTTTGCTGAATCAAATTCCTGGGTTTTTGTTTTTTGTTTTGCCCTATCAGAACACCTCTGATTATGAATATGTCTGTTCTCTAAGGGAGCCATGTTATAGAGTCCATTTATGTTCCTTGATAGGAAAATCAAGAGAAGATGGGGAAACACAGTGCTGCATTTCCACAATATTGTGTTATCTCTAGAAGAAAAATACTAAAAGAAGTCTGATGTAGTTTGTATATATATATTAAAAAGATAAATGCCATGTCAAATTAGTTTACATATGCAATTATGTATAATATATAATATATATGTATTAATGTACATGCATTTTATTAATTAAAAAAAATTTAATGTTCATTTTTGAGAGAGAGAGAGAGAGAGCAGGAGAGGACAAGAGAGAGAAGGAGACACACAGAATCCAAAGCAGGTTCCAAGCTCTGAGCTGTCGGCACAGAGCCCAACCTGGGGCTCAAATTCGCCAACCGTGAGATCACGACCTGAGTTGAAGTCAAATGCTTAACTGACCGAGTCACCCAGGTGCCCCCAATGTAAATTCATTTTAAAAGGCTGATTTTTGGAACACTTAGGTGGCTCTGTCAGATGAGTATCTGACTCTTGATTTCAGCTCAGGTCATGATCCCAGAGTCATGGGATCAAGCTGCAGACTGGGTTCCATGCTGAGCATAAAGCCTGCTTAAGATTCACTGTCTCTCTCCCTCTGCCCCTCTGCCCTGCTTTTGTGCACATGCACATGCACAAATTCTCTCTCTCAAAAACAAAAACAAACAAACAAACAAAAACCCTGAAAGGGTGACCTTTGCAGTATGAAATCACATTTTCAAGGACAGTAGGTAGAGACTTTCAGCTGGAGTAATCTATAGGTGACGTCTTCTTAAAATGTACTTTCTAAAATACTTTCACAGCAGTACCTTGGAAATAAACTACTAAATGACCAAAATGACTCAATCAATCACTGATTCAAAAGAAATCCCTCACTACCCATCTCTTATAAGTGGACAGAGGTACTCATCCTTGGCCTGAGTCCGTCTTGTCTGTTTTGTGTACCAAGTAATGAATGTTGGAGAGCTCTGTTGGCCTGTTAACAAACACCGGTGGCCCCAGAGCCTGAGAAAGAGTGCCTTTATTCACTTGCAGTATCTGCCCCAGACCATGAGCAATTTATCTCTAGAATGAGTTAACTTATCTCTCTAACCAAATTATCCTGAAGCTGTATTTCCCAAGCTTCAGTTAGCCATGGATTAGCCACATGTTTAACCACTTTGAGTATTATTTGGTTATTTTCATTACATCAACAAATTTTAACTAACTAAATCTGCATGTGCTAATACTTATTTCACAGTAAGATAAGCACGTAAATACTCAAACACGGAATGTTTGTATATTTTATCATTAAAAAAATCTTGAGTACTGTGTATCATGTTTTGAAATGCAGGAACTCCAAAATTAAAACTGACAGCAAGAATTCTCCCATAATCCACGTTGATGTCGCACTCAACTGTACTCCCCTGTTGTAAAACTGTGAAAAGCATTTAAATTCATTCAACAGATGGGTGCCCAACGCCTGATGTGTAAGGAGGACTTTCCTACCTCAGGGAATCTATGAGGACATGACTTGGTATCTATTTTCAAAGTGCTTATAGGATATCAGGGGCAGAAATTACCACGTTGAGAGAAACGAAAAGAGGGTAGATAAAGCGACGAGGGAATTCAGAAGAAGGAAACATACTTCTGATCAAGGGGATGAGAAAAGAATGCAGGAACAAGGTAAAGTTTTTCCTGGGCCTTTAAATGGCAGATTAAACACTTAATATTATGAGGGGTTGGGGAAAGATGTTCCCAAAGAGCTTTGATGGCAGGAGTGACATTAACAAAGACATTGACAGAAGTGTGCTGGGCAGGATCAGGGAACTAAATATGGCTCATAGAGTACAGGGCACAGAAATTATGCTTAGGGATAAGAAGGCTAAAAGTGGAGTCAGGCAGTGGATTATGCAATACTTTAAATGCCAGCATGTGAGATTCGGAATTCTGCACTAAGGGATTCTGTAACTATTTTTCTCTCAAAATCATGTAACTGTTACATGTACATATATTCACTTTTCTATAATGTATAATGAATTATCATAATGCAACTTGCATCCTCCTAAGTATTACTGCTATTATGATGGCATGTATATTATATTGATCTTATCATTAATGTGCTATTACATGACATATATACATTTCATATGTATGAATATTTATGTGCATATACACATACACATACTGCTGCTCCAAACATTATACATCATTCAAACTGAAAAGGAAAAAGTGCAGTATTAGATGGACTTTGTTATCCATATTTTTCAAATCTTAAAACTGGCATTCAGAAACACTGAGACTATCTAACGTCACAGTATTAGGATTCATCTCCATGTCTGTTATGACTCAATTTATGGTTCTTGATAATCATTAAATAAGGTAAAAAAGCTTTTATAATTCAGATTCTTCTGGGGGGCTATTCTTCATTTTAAGAATTGATTAGAGTCTCAAAAAAAAAAAAAAAACCACCAGAATTGATTTGAGTCTCTCCGTTTCAGTATAAACACACAATCTCTCTCACAAAAAACTCCTAACATTGGCATTGATAACCAGAATTTAATAACCAGTATACTCAGGGTCACTGGCAGAACCAGATTTGGACTCACAGCCCTTGGTTATCAGATGCTTGACTCAAGTCATGTTACTGAATTTCAGTATTTTCATTTGGAATACAAGGATCTTTGAACTTAGAATCTTGAAAGTCCTTGCCAAATCTATGAAGCTATGACAACATACTTAATCACAAGCATGAAATGTAGGTCTCAGTAATTTCATCCTGTTCTTGACTTCAGTGTTTGGTATGGTCCTTTTTAGAAAAAGTAAAATACTTTATTTTGAGGACTGTTATTAATTTTGAGAACTGTAAAAATGGAGAGATCGTCTTTGTTTTATGTCAATTATGGTGTAGTAAAAGGAAAAAAAAATCTTTGGATTCATCACTTCATGCCTATGTGATCTTGAATAATGTATCTATAGACATTCCGAATTCTAGCTTCTACATGTATGAAGATAGAATGGTAAGGATTAGAAGGAATATATTTGAGGGGCACCCAGGTGGCTCAGTTGGTTAAGCGACAGACTCTTGATTTCGGCTCAGGACATGATCTCTTGGGGTTCAAGCCCTGCGATGGGCTCTGTGCTGACAGTGCAGAGCCTGCTTGGGATTCTCTGTCTTCCTCTCTCTCTGTCCCTCCCCTGCTAGCTCTCTCTCTCTCTCTCTCTCTCTCAAAATAAATAAATAAACATTACAAAAAAAGAAGTAACTTATTTGAAACACTAGCGACACATCTGGTACTCAGCATAACAGAGATAATAGCGCATGCTGTTTATGACCACAGGTTTTGGCGTCAGGTGGCCTTGGGTGATGGGTTGTTTAACCTTGAAGGTATATGACTCAACCTAAGACTTTAATTTTTTTTAACGTTTTTTTATTTATTTTTGGGACAGAGAGAGACAGAGCATGAACAGGGGAGGGGCAGAGAGAGAGGGAGACACAGAATCGGAAGCAGGCTCCAGGCTCTGAGCCATCAGCCCAGAGCCCGATGCGGGGCTCGAACTCACGGACCGTGAGATCGTGACCTGAGCTGAAGTTGGCCGCTTAACCGACTGAGCCACCCAGGCGCCCCTCAACCTAAGACTTTAAAACAGAGACTGTAAATACCTGCTTCATAGTGCGGTAGTAAAACAATAGAGGACGTATTACTTAAAAACTGCTTGGCACAGCTCTTGGTACAGGTGACACCAATCAATCAATCAGTCAATGTATACATGTTTTTAAATTATTTTTTAGGAATTGGTAACAATTAAAACTACTAATGAATCTGATAATAATAAATGATGATAGCTATTGCTGTTATTTTCCCATAGAGGTACTTCTATGTCTTTTTGACTATTTGAAATAGGATATTTAAAATATTGGTCGATTTATAATTTTTAAAACACTATGCATACGTTAAGTGACATGTCACCTGGATTACATATTCCCATAATGTTTTAACATTGGCCACTGATAATCAGGTGTCTAGCACCAAATTTCCCCAAGTAGTAAAGAGTCATTCTGAAAATTCTTTCTGTTGTCTAAGATGTAAATAACAGGCTAAGTAAAGTTGCCAAACCAGGGTATTACGGAGATAGCTTTCTAATATGATATAATTAAACTGTGTGAGAGAAAGCAATAAAATTTCTTGGTTTTGTTTCTGAAGGGTCTAGGAAAAAACAGTATTCCAAATCTATATTTTGGTCAGTGTTTATGAAAGCTAAGAAGAGAGAACTCTTTCTAATTGTAAATGCAAGAACACATATTCTGTTACATAGAGTTACAGTGTCTAAACATAAAACTATTAAAACGTGCTTTGGAATCAGTTTATAATGATTAGGAATTTCAGGAAAAAGCAATGTCTTTCTGGTGTCATTTTCCCTAAAATACCAGTCTATTTTATTATTAAATTATAACCACAAGTTGTTCATTTTTAGGGTAAAATAGCCAGTATTAATTTGCTCCCTATAGGACTGTTCTCCAAGTTTATTTATTCTTGTCCTAACTTTTGCCTTAATGAATGTGTTATCTGTTCTTTTCTAATCCTGCTACACAAGAATGGTAAGGGATATCCGGCATGAACGCCTTTTGACCCTAATCTTAAGTGCACTGAAACATTCCTGAAAGTCAAACCAGTGTGCCTTTTCACTTCTCTGTCCCTGAAATCTCATACTTAAAGCATATTGTGTTTGTCTGCTTTATTTGCCTCAGGACAGAAATCCTGACCTTCTGGGCCATTCATTCTACCATGCCCCTTTGTGGGTCCTAAAAGCTATTTTACCCTGGGGAAAATTAAATAGAGCAAGAAAAATGAGGACTCAGATTATTTTATGAATGAAGGAAAGGGAGATTGATAAGAATCAAACATTCAGGCTATCTTCGCACACACACACACACACACACACACCCTTAATATGTATATATAAATTTGTATATATTGTGTGTATATATATATATATAATGTTGTATATATAAACACATATATAATTTATATAATATAGATTATATGTATATAATATGTCATATATGTATATATATCATACTTGGAGAGGTATATGAACTCTTGATCTTATGTAAGTTTCTATTATCTTCAATATTAAGATAGGGAGTTGGTGCTGTGACCAGGTTGCCTGTTTATAAAGTCAAATCTTCATCATAATGGATGAATTGCAGAGGTATAATATTGAGCCAAAGATGTCAGACCCAAAAAGTGCATTAACTATGATTCCAGTTAGTATCAATCTATGAGATTGGGGATCGTGCTAGTAGTTAGTTAGCCTTAGCAAAGTACTGATGACAGAACAGGAGTAGGAAGGTATTTCTGGTTATGGGTCCTTGGATATGCGTGTGGTCCCTGTGAAAATTTATCAAGTTATACTATTATAACATAGTCCTTTATGTATATGTCACTTAAATAAAATGTCATAAAAGTATTTCATCTAGAGAATCAAATTTACAACTCTTAGTCATAGAAGAGCAGGACTCTTTTATTTTACCTAGTTTGAAAGGTATAGAGAACTGCATTTTAGGAAAAGACCACTTTGGGGTGCCTGGGTGGCTCAGTCAGTTAAGCATCTGACTCTTGCTTTTGGCTCAGATCATGATCTCACAGTTGCTGAGATCGAGCCTTTCATCAGACTCTACACTAATAGCAGGGAGCCTGCTTGGGATTCTCTCTCTCCACCCTCTCTACCTCTCCCCTCCCCATGTTCTCTCACTCTCTCAAAATAAATAAACAAACATTTAAAAAAGGCTACTTCAATACAAAATAAGGGAGTGAACTATGATTTAGCACAAAACTACTAAAAAATCCTAATTATTCTTGAAATATTTTTCTGCACTTGCTAATAATACCTTGCCAGATGTTGGAGACGTAAGAGTGATTAAAAGGGGGTTTTGCCTGCAAGGACTTTGCGGTCTAGCAGGAAGGAGAAGAACCAGCACCAAGGGAAATTACTATTTTCAATATGACAATTACTCTAAGAAGTGTATATATTGTACATGGTGAAACTGGAGTTCTAAGGAGGAACACGTACATGGAAATGCATACACACAAGCCTCATTGGAGCACAGACATTTCAAAAAGAGCTGATATTTGCGTTGTCTACTCCTGGAATGAGTCTGAATTAGCCAAGGAGACCAAGAGTGTTCTAGACATCCTACAGGTTTCCTATATGCACCAGGTGATAGATACACAAATACAATCCCCAAATGCATTCATTACTCTCAACATTTTCTCAGTTGGACTCCAGATGGGGCACTAATGAGCCTTTCTAAAGGCCAGAAAAAGAAAACGTGTGTGCCTTTGCAGTGTCCCAACTGACGGTGCCCAGAAGAAGGACGTGAGTGGCAGAGGAGGGTAAAAGGAACAGCCCCAAGGAAGGTGTTCCAAAGGTAATTAATTCCTACCCTAATGGAAACATAGTGTGTCACATGTGGAAGAAATATCAAGGAATGGGGTGGCAGAACAACAGGAGAGCTGCTCTTAAAATGGCTATTCTGCCCCTTATTTATGGCACAATCAGGAAGTTTCCAGCATTTGGATCAACACCACCACCAGGATAGAGGCACCTCGATTCACCATCCGTATGTATATAAATAAAACAAGCTAACATGCTCGAAGTAATTGAGACAACAGGAATCCTAAGGCATAGTTCTTGAGCTAGAATATTAGCTTCTCAACCTTGACTATTGGCCAAATTAGGATCAGAGTGACTCATTAGTGGGTTTCAGAAATAGCCTCAAAAAATAGTTCTTTTCTAAGCCAAGCACAAAGAAAACATGTGCATGCTTGTGGCGAAGGGGAGAAAATAATTAAAAGCAAGCAAACAAAAGATACAGAAAACCTTTTCTGAAAGAGAATTGTTTCAAAAATGCCCAGTATCCTTCCAGGACCTCAGTAGGTGAATATACATGTTTAAATCAACTCCCTAAAAGATGATCATTGAAAGGAAAGCGTTTCCCTGAGAAACCAATAAGCTAAAAGTTTAGAGGAATTATGAGAAAAGCACCACTAATAAGAGTTTTAAAATTAATCTTAAATTGTATCGTACTTCAAACTTACTAGTTCCCTCATAAATGAGTTTACTTGTCTACAGAACAAAGTCAAACTATTTTTGAGGGCATACAAAGATCCTCATCATCTGGATCTTGATTATCTTTCCAGCCTCTATGCTCTCTATTCTCCCTCACTTATACAGCATTTTCCCACTACCGTGACCCCCCTGGAAGTCCCTGAATTAACTGCCTTGTCAGACTCCCCATGTCTTGAAATACACTCTTTGCTTTACCAAGAGTGACCATCTCACCAGAGATAATACATTCCATCTCACGATGCCCAACACAATGGGCACTTTCCATAAAACATTTGTGAAATGGAAAAATGAGAGAGCATTAGACTTTATTTATGAGTTTAAAGACATTATTCAAGGTGATTGAAAGATGCTAAATTTAAATAATCTCTGAAGTTGCAGTGATGATTGCCTCCTCCACTGCCTTGAATTGTCATCAGACACAGCTCATTTAGTCCCTGGGTGCCTAATAAGAGAATTTTCAGGAAAGGAGAGGCTGAGGTGAAATGTAGTAATTCTTGCTAACAGTTTGGAGACAGAGTTTACATCTAGGATGAAGTGAAAGTACAGTGTTGTTTTTTTTTCCTAATTTGGAGCTTGAAGTTGCAAAATTCTCAGTCTCTATTCCAATTACCTATGTTCATCTTTTCCACTATCAGCACTGATTTGTAAAATTGTCTTGACTACAACAATACTCATAGGTTGCAATTATCAGGGGTTTACAGTATGGCAGGGGCCGGCATATACTGTACCATTTCATTTTCAACAACGCTATCAATCTTCCAATAAATGCACACTTTATAGATGAGGAATTTAAGGCAAGGGATTTTAGATATATTGCCAAAGGACACACAGCTGATATGAGATGATGTCAGGATTTTAAAACATGAGGAGTCCAGAGTTCCTGTTCTTAGTTATTGTGCTATAATGTTTCCATGTTTCGACTATACGAATATGTATTTCTATGTTCTCGGCTCAGAACTCAGTCATTTGTGGTAACATTACCTCATTTGAAGTTTTCTATAATTTTGTTTACTATATAAGCGTCAAAAACATAACTCAGATAGATGAAGACCCTTGCCCTAAATCATGAAATTATTTAGTTAATTGTGAGAATTAAATTCCAGATCCATTTATTCTAATTTAGAGAACACAATACATGAAGTTATTATGCTCTGGAGGAAAAACAAGCTATTTCATAAATGCCTTCTAATATGACAACAATGCAGGAATACAAATATAATAACAAATTAAAATATAAAGAAACATGGAGATGATAGGACTATCTCCAAGGACTTACGGTCAGGGGCAGAGACCCTGATGATATCGATGCATTGTTCTCTACTCAGGTGAAAAGGATTAGGGCTCTACCAAAAGTTATGTGCAGACACAACTGTGGGCTTAGCGTAACAATTTATAGTGCAATTTTAGAAGAAATCTTGCACATTGCCCTCTCTTCTCCAAGGGCATCCTTCCATTTTATACATAAAAACGTTTGTTCACAGGGCCCCTGGTGGCTCAGTCAGTTGGGTGTCCGACCTCGGCTCAGGTCACGATCTCGCAGTTTGTGAGTTCGAGCCTTGCATCCAGCTCTCTGCGGTCAGCGCAGAACCTGCGTGAGATCCAGCGTCTCCTTCTCTCTCTGCCCCTCCTCCACTCTCCTTCTCTCAAAAATAAATAAACATTTAAAAACAACACAAAACATGTCTGTTCTCTTTCTCCTCACCTCTGTTTATATTTTCTCTTATGGTAGACCATGGTTATTTAAAACACTATATAATAATATAGAACTATGAGGCAAAACAACACCCAGTAGGTGGCGTTGCCAGTTTAGGACCCGGATCTTCTAACTCGTGTCTTCCGGTGAATAACAATATGTGCCATTTAATATTTATCATTTTATCCTCAGAACCCAGGTCAAAACCACTGACCCCACAGAAAAGAATTCACAGTCTTAGAAGAAAGGGAACTGAAAATAGTACAATATACTATTTTGTATATTGTATATACATTGAATATATATATATATATTGTGTATATATATATATGTATATATATATACACACATATATATGTATGTATATATATATACATATATATGTATGTATATATATATACATATATATGTATGTATATATATATACATATATATATGTATGTATATATATATACATATATATATTGAATATATATATATATTGAATATATATATATTGAATATATGAATATATATATATTGAATATATATATATATTCACACTTATAAATGTGAATAGGAAGCACTGTACGAGCCCACAAGAATACATGAATAATTTGGCCCAAGGAAATCAAGGAAGACTGTAGCACTGGAGATTTTAGAGGTGCCCTCCTGGAGGTTTGGGGAGGGCCACCTGTAACTGAGGACCACGGCTGCTTAGCTTTTAAGAGCAAATTTGCCTTGCAACTGGTTTCGTTTTAAACTTAATGCAGCTTTACTGTTATCCATAATTTGTATGTGTTTTATTCGGGATATAAAATTATCCACATCCTTGAGTAAAATTAAAAGACCGGTAGGAAGAAGCGTCTTGTCATAACTGCACTTCAATTTGAGGATCAGAGCCTTCAGTGGAACTTTGTCCTGGCTCAGCGGGGGCCTGTGGGTGGGAGGAGGCCCAGGTGGATGCGGTTCAGGGTGTGCAAAGGCCGGGGGGCCCCGAAAGCTAACGCGGGCTTGCAAGTCCCATGAGTGGTGGGGAGACTAGGAATGTGGAGCAAGCAAACAGTGGATTGTACGAGAAGTGTGAGCTGTTAGTGGATTTCTGGGGAGTGCAGAAAATAATAATAAGCGCTTCCATCTAGAGGTGTTACCAGACATCTGTAACAGAAGTCATTTCCTCAGTTTCTGTACCAGGCTGTCTTCTTGTTTGGGGATATTGTTCCTCACTGCTAAGGGGAAGGGGTCCCTCTGCTTTAAGTTCTTGCGCCACCACCCTCGACTTCCTCTACTCTTTCCAACACCTACAGAGAAGCAGAAAGCAATGCTGGGAATTCCGTTTATGACATATTCCTCTCTAAACACTACTGGAGTGTGAAGAACAAAGTTTTTGAGAGAACTTTATTATCTTCTTAAAGTATTTATTTATTCACTAAGAGAGAGAGTATTTGTTTGTTTATTTATTTATTTATTTATTTATTTAGAGAGTGGGGAAGGAGCAGAGAGAGAGTGAGAGAGAGAATCCCAAGCAGGTTCTGCGCTGTGGGTACAAGAGCCTGACCCAGGGCTCAAACTCACCAACTGTGAGATCATGACCTGAGCTGAAATCAGTCTGACGCTTAACCGACTGAGCCACCCAGGATCCGGGAGAGGAACTTTATTATTGCTATTATTCGGCAATTAAAACGAATGAAATCTTTCCCTTTGCAACTCTGTGGATGGAACTAGAGGGTAGCATGTTAAGCGAAATTAGAGAAAGAGAAATATCATATGACTTCACTCACATGAGGGCTGTAAGACACAGAACAGATGAGCATAAAGGAAGGAAAGAAAAATAATATAAAAACAGGGAGGGGGACAAAATATAAGAAACTCTTAAATACGGAGAACAAACAGAGGGTTACTAGAGGGGGTGTGGGAGGGGGGATGGGCTAAATGGGTAAAGGGCATTAAGGAATCTACTCCTGAAATCATGGTTGCACTATAAGCTAACTAACTTGGATGTAAATTAAAAAAATAAAATTAAAAACAATTAAGGACTATATTTTTATTTATTATTAGAACATTTTTCTGAAAAAAAGCTCATTCTATATCTACCATTTGAAACCCGTTTTTATGTTCTCTTGCTTTTGAGTAGTGTGTTTTGTTTTGTCTTGTGTATCATTGAAAAATCAAAATGCTCCTTATAGAAAAACGCTACTCTTTTGTTTTATGTCTTAGGTTAACTTCCTGGCTTTCCCCCTTCCCTGGCAAGCAAACACTGCCTCCTCACACAGACGTACACTGTGGGGCTTCACTTCTCTGTTCATTTAAAGTCATTGCTCTTATGTATTACAAGCTGTAATTGCTTCCAGCAATAGAATGTCTTACCTCACTAACATAATCATAATGCAGTTACTAAATATTTTTTACATGGCAGTATCTGTCGTTTGAAAACTATTATGTCGGGTATTATTATAATTCTCTCTTTGTACCATTGTAGTTTGAAGATGTATAGAATAGAATTGGCTTCTATCTGCGGAGCAATTAAATGAAATATTATAAACAAGTAGCCTATCAGTAAAGCCTGACTATTTACTTGCCGAATTAATGTTCAACAGAACAGCAACAGCAGCCCAGAATGTTGGAGGTAGGAAAGGACGCATTTCATCTAAAATAATGTAGGCAGCATGCTTCCTTTATGAGGTCTTGATATTCACTTCCTCAGTTAGTAGAAGGTGATAATGGGGCAGGCAATCCAGCAGGGTTTGACTACACAAGAAGACAGAGAAGCATATCAAAACATCCACCCCCCCCACCCCTCTTCAGCTCACATTCAGAAATTCTGCTGATCGAATAGAATGCTAATAAAAACTGGCATTTAGATGATGACTTTCATCTCAAGATCTCAGCCCTTGCAAAAACCGTCGTTCCCTTTTCTATGCGATTGTCATCACTGGAGTAGGAGCCAATTGTCTTTAAGGAGCCCAGTCCCCTATCCACATATCCTTACCTCCACATCCAAACAACAATGCGTAGGAGTTTGATATAATCAACCAGTCAAGATCGTCCCAAAACGCGAGGTTACTTTCCAGTCTTCTTTTTATAAGATTTGGGAAGACTGATCATTTCACATTTTAACTATAATGGCCCAGTATTGGTCATTACGGTCATAGACATCAGAAATGTGTGAAGGAGGAGTGCTTGGGTGGCTCTCTTGATTTCGGCTCAGGTCATGATCTCATGGTTTGGTTCGTAAGTTCAAGCCCCGTGTCAGGCTCTGTGCTGACAGCACAGAGCCTGCTTGGGATTCTCTCTCTCTCTCTCTCTCTCTCTGCCCTTCCCTTGCTTATGTTCTCTCTCTCTCTGTCAAAAAAAAAAATTATCATGGGAAGATGTTACCAAGTTTGTATACTGCATTTCCTTGAGATGAGCTAAAAGATCTGTCTTAAATAGCCCAATCCAAATACAATGTCTCTCTTTCTGAATGCTTATAACATTTACTTTTTTATGCATTGTCATGTGCTTTATTTATTTTAGTTTTGTCTCCCATTAAAAATAAAAACATTTGAGATAAAAGATTGAAATATAAGAATGCCTCCCCTCCATGTGGCACAGAGCAGCATTGAGAGTTTAGTGGGTTTTCAACTGATAATCAACAATTAATAAATTAGATGCTTTGAGGAAGGGTTCTATACCAGATGGCTTTCTTATTCCCTTGAAATATATGATTCTATTTATTCGTTTCAAGGCACAGTGCATGTGGGTTATTTCAAAAAAGAATATGTTTTTGGAGAAGTGACAGACTCTTCAGATTCAATCATGTCTGTGGATACTTGAATTTATGACTGTGGATAATAATTATTTCTTCCAAACTATCGTTGCTTTATGACTGGGTGGGTGAACTTTATTCAAGCAACCTCTAGACCCAGTTCATTCATTTTAGGAATCAAGACAAATGGACTTGTAAAAATCAAGAGTATTAAAATTAGATACACTTGCAAATGTAAATGGAGAATTATCTATAGCCAAGGTATATACTTTTTCTGTTAGTCACTTGACTATCATGAAATTGAACCTAACCTTTGCTGCACAGGTAAGACCCTAACTTTTGCTGTTGTTGATGGCAGATGGGAGGAAAGGGAGAGACGATGAATCATTAGTAGCATTTGTTAAATTTGAAGCAAACTAATGCTGTCACCTTGGACCAAAATATAAACAACGTTTTGTAAGAAAGGAAAGTGCCCCCTAAATTATTTAAGTCTGTACCATAATTAATATACAGCACTATTGATTTAATTAAACTAAGCTGCCTCCATACCAGGGAAGGCCCAAAGTTAATTAGCACCATAGCCCTAGGCACTTCAAATACAAGAGAAAGTAATTTGGTGGTAAAATGCTTGTTTATTGTAATTTCGAAGACCTTAGCTATGCAAGTAATTTCTTATCATTAGTAGTTTTCCCTGATGGTATATCTCTCCTTATACAGCTATATTACATTAGGGTGTATCACTTATTAAATATTATCTTTCCGGAGAGTGGTGCCAGCTCTACAAATCCCTGTTTCACACAAACTTATAGCTCCATGGAAAACTGGCAGAACCCTCTAGGTTCAGTATCCCCAGGGGATGAAAAGGATTCTTCCACCCATCTTCCTCCTTTTCATCTTCAACATTTATGGAGCACCTACTAAGTGAAAGGTGGCACTAAGAACACAAAAGGCAAGCCAAGGGTGACACCTGAGAATTGTCTGCCATCTTGTTCATTTGCCTGCATCCAAGAAATAACCACTGAGTGATAATTCTACCTTCTGAAGGCCCTTATCATAGTCATAAGTGAAGAAGAAGCTTACAGAGTTTTCTAAATCTACGGTCTTTCTCACCCTCTGATGCTCTATTCACTTGAGCTGTTATGTTTTCTGATCAAACTCCCTTAGATCCTGATGTTAGCTCTCTACATAGTCTTCAGGAGGAATTTTTTTTAACACCAGCCTGACCATGTGACCACCCCTGCTTAATCACTCCAATGACCTGACTAGTTTATATCAGATAAAGTCCAACTCCTCAATATGGAACCCAAGAGTCCTGCTCACAAAGTGAAAATGAATCTGTAGCACATCCAGCCTCGCATATTATACATTTGCAATAGCTAATGGCAGTAGCTATTTATTTGCAACCTCTTGTGTTTTCTCTGCGTTTTCTCAGCCTGAACTTTTGGAAAATTTATAATATGTCATTCATGCTGCTAATTTTGCTCTTTGACAAAACAGTGCAGACTTATCCACGCTGTGTCTGCCTCACCAGATGATGAGCTCTTTTAGAAGAAGGGATGTGCTTAATTTATCTTTATGACTGTAGTGTCTGCTGTGTTACCAGGCCCATCATATGATTTTTAAGAAATGCCTTGTCCACATAGTTAAGAGCAAATTATCTACTTGAGATATGCAATAATAAGCTGTAATTGTATACCGTGTAAATGCTAGGCACATCTTATTCATGTTAATTTTCTAAATCACCATAAATATTTCTCTTACATGACACCTGGGAAATTAAAGCTCCGATGGTTTCAGGGATATGGCCATGTGTTTTAGAGTAAAAGCTTGAACTCATACAGACAATGGTTCCAGAGTCAACACTCTTAATCACTGTCCTGTAGGAAGTGATAAACTGGACTATATAACTATAAAAGCCTGGGCTGTCATTGGCATGTTACACATAAATACAGTCAATATTCAAAGGATCAAAGCGACATTACAGCCTGGAGGCCCAGATGAAATATCATGAGAGAGTTTAGGTTTGAGTCTGATTTTCTCCTCTGGGTTCAGATTTTCTCTTACTTCTCCCAACTAACTCAACTTATCCCTCCCCATACAGTGTTAACTGACTTTTATAGCTCCATTGTGGGTATTCTCATAAGCAGCAAACTTTTGGGTGTTTTCCTTTTAGGTCTCTTTGTGTTTAATCTCTGAACATAGAAATGGCTTGATCTTCAAAGAGGCTGAAAATTTTGGTGACCTTGACCTCACTCTGAGAGTGTGCATTGTCTTTTGGAAAAAATTAACCAGATAAACATATGTTCTCGTAAAATCAATAGCTGACATATCACATCTTATAGTGACCTGTCAAAAGGAAGAGGTACCATAAATCCAAGCATCTGTAAAATGTAAATTTAGAGGGCATAAAAACCCTGTGCAATAACGCAGAGCAGAATCTAGTTAGAGGAATAGAAGGAAGGTGGAAAGGATTTATGCACTAACCATAAACTTGAATACACTAAAAATAAAGCACCTGATTAAAGTATCTGTTCCTCTCTTTCATTTATTTTATAGTGCATTTTTTAAAAAGAAGTACAAGACAGTGAGCTATGTTTATTTAGAGATTGGAGAGGCCCTTCAAATCTTCCTTACAATTAGAGCATGAAAAAGCAAAGTGTACTTTTTCTATGGGATCCAGGATCCAGAAAAACATCAAGTCTTTTATTTTTTATGTCAAAGCTAAATGTCTTCCCCCCGCCATTAGAATCCACAGGAGAAAAACTTTATATTTAGGTATATCCTAGTGTTAATAGTTGGTATTTTATCAGTTGATGGGTTTTTTACCTTTCTAGATTACTTTCTTAGCTAAGTGTGAAATATAGTCCCAGAATCTAGCTTTCCAAATATATTATTCTAGGGAAATTGCTTTCAAAATCAGTGATGCCTTATTATCAAATCCAATATTCAGTTATTCTATCCAATATAGAATATAATTTTTCTATATAGTTATTCAATATACTTATTCAATCCAATATAGACTTATGACCTATTGACTACTATCCATTTACTTATTTTATTTCTCTACTCGTGTATTTTTGCTAATTTCCCGTCTAATTTCTTCTTGATTCTGTTCCTCAGCTTACACCTCCTATATATCAGTGTTCCTCAGGCTTCCTTTCTCAGTCCTTTTCTCATTCTATATTTTTCCTCCAGATAATGTCACCTAAGTATATGCCTTCTGTCACCACCTGTGTTATCAATGACCCTAAATCATAAATCCCCATTTCTGAATCGTCTCTTGGACTACAGATGCACGTACCTCCCAAGCTCGCTAGTCAGTGTTCTATAGATGTTTCCAACCAAGTCACCTGACTAACTCATGATCTCCCCCTCCCCAATTCCTTCTCACCCTCCTGTGTGCCCTGATCCAGTAGGTGACCCATGACTCATCCCTCTCTAGCCTTAAAAAAATTTTTCTGTAACTCATATGTTACAAACTTTATGTCCAATTCTCTCAACATTTGGAGGTGTCTCAGAGAAGCACAACCCAGCTGTGTTTCGGGTCAGTGTTGGAGATTGGAGACACATGGAGGGCACAGAGTTCTCTGATAAAACACACAACTGCTCAAGACTTCCAACGACTTGGCCTCTGGGTGGAAGCTGCCAAAATCAACTTGGCAGCCCTTCTGACTGAATGACCCTAAAGGGGGTTCAAGGGAGTCACCTGACAATAATTCTTGCAGAACCAAGAGATGATTACTTTCAAGGCAAGTGGGAGGACATCTTTAGGGTTCAAAGTTGACTTTTACCGCAGCGTCTCGATGCATTTAACTGGCAGTATTTAGGTTGCTTGAACACTACAGAAACAGAACATTTGACAAAGGGAAGGGAGAATCGACCTGCCATTCCCTAGGAAATCTGCCTACACAGCTGGCACCATGGGGATTTCTTGTGTGCATTTTTGAATGTGTTCCAAGGCTTCAAAATGGTATTTCCTGAATCTAAAATGCTGAGTGCCTATAAACCATTTTGTTTGTCAGGGTTTAACGGCCTCCCTCTGTGTGAAGGCAAGGTAAAGGGAGAGAATGCCTCTGAACTTGATAGCTCATTTTGAGTTGGCTCCCTTTATTATGGCCTTGCCCTTTCTGAAACACCTGCCCTGACAACTCTCTAGCCCCTAACATGCAGAAGAAATGCTGTGGATTTACAATACGACTTCCTTCCGTATGGTTCTGGGGACTGGAAGGCTAGCAGCAGGTGAATAGAATAAATGAGTTTCTAGGATCCCAGACTTGGTTGTTTGTTCTCAAATTTAGAAAGAAGTTAAAAAAATGGCTCTTTCCCTACATTACAGGAGTCCCAATTTCTAGCTGGATCAGCCGTGGATCATTTTATGTTCTGTACCAAAGCCCATGCTGTGTTATATGCCATAGCTAAGAAGAACTAAAAGTTTTTGTGTTCCTTTTAATTAAAGTCCAGATTTATAACTTATTTACTGGCCAAGGATGACATTTACAAAGTTTAATGAGAGATTTTGATACGCAAATAGTAGTCTCCTATGAAGTTGATTCGTTATCTAACATTTAAAAGATTGCACTATTATTTGCCTTAATACCAGATTCTAATATCCTCCATCAGCTCCAAAATAAGAGCTAAAGCCAAGACCACTTAAAAACCATTTTAATATGGGGGCACCTGGGTGGCTCAGTCGGTTAAGCATCCAGCTCTTGGCTTGGGCTCAAGTCATGATCTCACGGTTCGTGGGTTCGAGGCCCGCATCGGGCTCTGTGCTGGCAGTGCGGAGCCTGCTTGGGCTTCTCTGTCTCTCCCTCTCTCTCTGCCCCTCCCCAGCTTGCGCTGTGTCTGTCACTCTCAAAATTAATAAATAAAGTTAAAAAATTTAAAAAAAATTTAATATGGTTACTGTAGAAGCTAGCAGAATGCTTTAGCTATGCTCTGCCTAGGCCATGATGGGAACTGCTGCAGAATTTAAGTATGGATGTTAGGTCTGCCTATTTAGGACAACACAGACATTGTCAGGCCCATTATTCCATGTATTCCAGCAGGTCACTTGATTTCCCATTTTGATAAAAGTTACGGTTCTCTTACCGTTTGTTTTTCACCACCGTGTTCAGACTGTTTGAGGAAGAGCGTTTAAATTCCACTGCCTCCTCTTTTTAGAAGTCGTTTTATTAAGGAAGCTTCTTCTATTACCAGTTTTAAACACTCGTCTGTACGTATTTTATCCATCCCTTCAGCTATATGCCTCTTACTGGGGTGGGCAGAGAAAAAAAAAAAAAAAACCAACATGTGATACTTAATTAGTTCTGCATTCCTTCCAGTGTTATTTCTAACTTAAAATACCATAAAAAGTCATTTCTTGTCAGAATGCATTTTTATTGAATTTCCTCCTGTGTTTAACTTCAGTGGCAATGTGTAGTCTCCGAATCTTGCTTCAGCGTCTACTCACTGGCACAAATTATTTGTATCGCATTTCAGGAAACCATCAGCAGAGCTCCCTTGCTTCCTTCGATTAGAGAATCAAATCTGCGAACCAGATCTGAATTTCTAGGGCTGTGCAAATAGATGTGGGCATTCCTGGTAAGTGACATGTACGTTTCTTGGGTCAGGTGCTGTCCTCATTTTGTTCTTTTACTTTGGTTTTAAAGAAGTTCAGGAAATGGTGTTCCTGGAGGACAACCTTTGTGAGGCTTTGATGATATGTTGCTTTGAAATAAAGACCTCTATAGGCTGTTCATAAACATCTGACTCTCCATAATCACTACCAGAGAAGGAGAAAGCAAGATCCTGTTTACAAAGCAGATGAAATAAATATTAAGTGCTTAATATCCTAAAGATATTGGCCCTAAGAGGCCAATATCAAGTTGTTTACAATTCATCAACTGGAACATTCACATCTTATGTCAAGAGATCAATTCTGCTATTAAATAACACATTGAATCATACTCAAATGCATCTTTCTAAACACCTCAAAATAATCTTCTAAAACTAGATTAGGAATAATGCTGCTAATGAATTGGGACCTAATAGGAGGAGTCTGTTTTTCTGAGGCCCACTTATGTCTGAATTATACCAATCAGCCGTTCTCTGTTTTTTTAAAATATAGTTAGCTGTGAGTATAAAAAGCGAAGCAACTATATGTTGCAAAAGATTATGGACAATTCCCTCTATTCTGATTACTTGAGAATAAGTGTAGGCAGTGTATCGAAACAGGTGTTTTGATTATTTAATATTATTAACGCTTCATTTAATGAACAGAACATTTTGATAAATTCTTACTTTTGTGATTCAGGAGTCTGAGAAAATTAAGATATACCATGATACAATGTAATGCACAATTATGAAAGTAAGGAAAACCAGGAAAACTTAGTGATTTCACTAAGAAAATATGCCAAGTCTGCGTTATGAACCATAAGGAATCTAAAGGAAGTAAAAGACAGGGTCCTTCCTGCACTCTAGAAATCAACATGACTGCAAGTATGCATGTAAAAGGAAAGTACAAGAAGATAGCCACATGACATCATGTAAAATCGCAAGGGAAAATATCGTAGTCACCACACTTGGGAGCAGTGAGAGAGTACAGTCACTCAGAAGTCTTCTCTGACAGTGGCCATGAAATCCCATAGGGTTTGGTCAGGCAGAGAGAAAACAGAAAACAGTTCCTGATTGGAGGCATTTATAAGCAAGAGAATTAAGACAGGGCTGAGGCTTGTACTTGGATGTCACAAGGAGACTGGGATCGAAAATTCAGAGGCGAGACCATGAGTTCTATGCTGTACGGTCAGATGATAAAACTTTAATGTTACATCACCAGCATACATAAGATCAGTATAAAATTCAATCTACACTTATTTTACGCTCAGAACCATTATATCTTATAATTTAAAAGATCAAAAGATAAGCCAAAGTAAAAATACCTTAGCATATCATGCCAGCTGCAGAGTCTTAACCTGAAAACTCCAGGAACGTGTACTTTAAATATTTACCACCCTCTCCACTCCACTGATAAGCGCCCTTTTACTCTCAGTTCTTTCCTGGTCTGCCCGTCCTAATTACTTAGGAAATTAAATTACTGATGCAGCATTTTGTAAAGGAACTCAATGGTTTCTTTAGGGGCTCAGGGCCAGAGGTGCCCTAAATTAGTTGGGAACTTCATAAAGCAATGTGCAAAGCCCTAAGAGACTCATCTCAGCCACACACCTCAAGTTGGTAGATTGCAGATTTAGAACCGTGTCTCCAGAGATTCTGATTCAATGAATCCAGTTGGAAACCTAGGAACCTGCTTAAAGTCAAAATGAGATGATGGGGTGAGTCATTTGGGTAAACATCCAGCTTCATCTTAAGTCATAAGCTCCTGGTTTGTGAGCTGCAGCCCCACATTAGGCTCTCTGCTGTCAGCACAGATGCTCTGGACACCAGCCCCTCTCAAAAATACGCATTGGAAAGCAATCAAAATGAAATGGACTCTACCCTTCTAACCACAGCCTCCTCTGTTTTATCATTCTTTGTGCCCTAGCACTGATTTACCGAAGTGCAAGTGTGTTTTCATTGCTGAGTTGGAAATGACTTGAGACATCTCCTAGAAATAGGAAAAAGTTAAAAAAGATCCTGCCAATAACTTTGTGAGTCCATTTAAGATGTGGTAGCAATGTCTTGCTTGCCCGTACAATGCCTGGTACATGAGCAGCCACTAGATACGAAAGCATCAAATAAATGATTGCATCAATTAATTCATATTTTTCAACATTGATGTTAACAACAGTAAAAAAAATAAGGAAGGTTGCTTGGTGTATCCACGCACCAAAACTCTTCTGGATGCCACAGTGGTCCCACTGACATCTCTCCAGAAGAAAGCTTAATTCTTGGATAACCAAAGTGTTTTGCAAATTAGTTATTCTTATTGTCTTGCATGCATAGTGAGATTATTTGTCTGCATTCACTTCTTTAAAGAAAGCAGAGTATTCTTATGAGAAGAAAACCAACATATTGCAGATCCTATAGTGTTTAATGAGCAAATTATTTCACAGTGAAGACTTTCCTAAACCCATTGCATTTACTGAGTTTCTCTCTACTATGGGTTCTCTTGTTTTAGAGAAGTTGCTTCTTTTGATTGAGGGCTTAGTCATTTCCACTGCATTCACACCATTTATCTCCAGTTTGAATCCTCTGATGTTGCCAGGGAGGAATGCTTGGTGAGGGGTTTCCCACATTCATTATTTCCATGGAACTTGTCTACATAGATGCTCTGATGTTTAGTTTGACATGAGGTGTGTTTAATGTGCTTTTTTCTCATGTGTCTCACATATGTGGGATTTCTTTCTTGTAGCAACTGTCTGCTTAGTAATAGGAATTGATCTGACTCTGAAATTGATCTCACGTTTCCAAGGATTTCTTTCTTGTGGGGAATTGCAATTTGCTCCAATTTTATGAGCAATGTGTTCATCCCCAGAACTCTCCTACCGGGAGAGTTCACCAGGTGAGTATTTCTCCTAATGCTCACTTCCCAGAAATGCCCTACTTTGATAATGGTTTCTCTGTTGCAGATAATATTTCATTTTGGAATGGAGCGATTGCACTGAAATTTCAACTGAGATCTGAAGATGCAATAGATGTAGATATGAAATTTAGTTACCAGAACAAAATACAAATATTCAAAGCAACCGTTATATTGATGGCTTCAAATTTAATAATGCTTCTCAGTCACCTGAGAGATATGTAAAAATGCCTCAGAAATAATTTTGTGAATAGTGTTTCCTTGAAGAAAACTGTTTTAGAGTCTCCCTCCAAGAGAAGGAGTGTATAGAGATACCTGCTGGCCCAACTTAAGCCTGGTGAGGGAAACCTTCATTGTGAGTATTAGGAAAATTAATATATGACTTCTGGTCTTGAGATATAGGGTAATTAATTATTGCATGGGACTAGGTATTCTAACAGAGACTTTAATTGCAAATGAAAGTCCACTTAAGACTTTACCAGAGATTAAGCAGAACAGGTGTAAGCCTTTGGAATTTCCATCCAAGAAATAGAATAAATACTCCTATTGTGATAAAATTCCAAAGAAATAGTGGGAGAGACAATGGAATTGTGTATTGATTAACTCTGTTAACATTGTCCATGATCAACATACAGGTTCTGTGAACTTTGAATACGTCACTTTTCATCCTCTGTAACGCTTTGTTCCGATTTGATGATCAAATTCATCATGAGGGAAATGTACAAGGTCTTTGGAGCTGTCTCCCATTGGTGCTTCTTCTTGGGTGAATTCCATAGACAGATTTCAAGGGTACTGTTTCAGAACTTGCCAGTGTGCTTCTCTTCTGTGCTAGGTCTTAAGGATTTCCTTTTAGAGAAGAAAATCCCAAGATATCCAAGAGAGAGAAAAAATCAGCCCAAAGTGTTTTGCTGCCCTTTTCTCTTTGAAAATGCAAGGTAAATATTATGCTTATGGATTCTAGACTCTGCCTGAAATTGATGTCTTAATTGGCTCTGTGAAGACTGTGACCCCTGATCCCAGTGCTGATTCAGTTCTTTTGGTTTTTGAAGGAAGTATTCAGAATGGGTTCCCATATCTGTCTAGCTGAAACCTGTCTCCATCAGGTCAAGTGGAACATCCACCTAAATGTTCCTTCACTTTGGACTTGAGAAACAATTTTTTTTTAATGCATCGCTGAAACATAGGAAATAAGCTGTACAATTTTCTTAAAAATTTTTTTAACATTTATTTATTATTGAGAGACAGAGATAGAGCATGAGCATGGGAGGGGCAAAGAGAGGAGGAGACACAGAATCTGAAGCAGGCTCCAGGCTCCGAGCTGTTAGCACAGAGCCCGATGTGGGGCTCAAACTCACAAACCATGAGATCATGACCCAAGCTGAAGTCGGACACCCAACGACTGACCCACCCAGGTTCCACAAGCTATACAATTTTCTAACCAAAGAGAAACTTCAATAGGACAGGTTTTCCTCTATTACCACGGATATACAGATTCTCAAAAAAGATCCACAAAACCTTATAGTGTGGTATTGAACAAGAATGAGAGCTAACCACATGTCTGTTAATTCCTTCTGATGAGGACATGTCCTACCAGAGGATTCTCAGATTTAGTGTCCATTCCCTCTCTCTCTCTCTCTCTCTCTCTCTCTCTTTTGCTCCTTAGGGAAAGTTGGATTCTCAGAAGGATCTCTCTCTTCAGATATTGTGGCCAAAGCTTATTTTCAGGTTAACCACCCATCCTCATTGTTCTCTAGATGTTTTGACTTTACTCAAGCCTGGATATCCCTGGTATGATGCCCACAATTTATGGTATTATATGAATTTGTAGAAATTGGTTTAAGTTACAGGAATAGATAGATATATATTATAGTACTCTAAATTATACCATGTCTGTTTAAATAGAGCTGGTAAAAACTAATCTGTGTCTTCTCTACTGCAAGAATGTTGGTGGAGTCATTAAAAACAAAATCACTGAAGTCATTTCATGTTTTTAAAAGACTGAATAGTTGTCTAAGTATACTAAAATAATGTTATTGTCCAAATCTCTATTTCAGGAAGATTCTGGCTTTTCAGGTCACAGCCGTACAAATCATCTCGATCAAACCATCTTCTTACCCAAACTTGGATCTCAGGAGATAGAGCCACGTTCAAGGATATGTGCTGAAAATGAAGATTTTTGCTGGACGTGAAAACATGATCTTCATCAGGAATCCAAATACCTTTAAATTAAATTAGAAGATGATTTTGTCTGTACCTATTGATAGTGTGATGAAACTCTGTTCCATATACTGTCTGTATCAGTCAGGGTTCCCCAGAGAAACAAAACTGATAGGATGTTGTGACAGTTCATTTTATGTGTCAACTGGACTGGATGGGATGCCCAGAAGTCTGGTTAACATTATTTCTGGTATGTCTGAAATCAGTTTACTTGAATCGGCAAACCGAGTAAAAGTGGATTGCTCTCCCTAAATGTGGGTGGTCATCATCCAATCTGTTGAGGGCCTCCCCCAAATGGTGGAAGTACTGGAAGATTCTTTCTCTCTGACTAACTGCTTGAGCCGGAACATTGATCTCTTGTCCCCAGGTCTCCTCTTTCTCCAGGCTTCAGACTCAGACTGGAATCTATATCATGAGCTCTCTAGCTCTCAGACCTTCAAATTGCACCACCGTGAACTCAGTTGCTAGCTTGCAGAAAGCAGATTGCAGGACTTCTCAACCTCCATAATCACCTGAGCCAATACCTTACAATAAAATGTCTTTACACACACGCACACACACAATTATTGATTATTGGTTATTTTTCTCTGGAGAATCCTAATGAATTCAGATGTGTACATATAGAAAAAAATATAAGGACTTGGTTTACGTGATTATGAAGGTTGGCAAGTCTCAACTTGCAGTGTAGGATGGAAACTAAGCCAAAATTTTACTTTTAGTCCAAAGCCTAGAATATTGAAGAAATTCCTCTTGCTCTAGAAGGTCTGTCTTTTGTTTGATTCAGGACTTCAACTGGTTAGACATGGTCCATCCACATTATGAGGGCAATCTGTTTGATCAAAAGTTCACTGATTTAAATTTTTATCTCATCCAAAACCACTCAGCAAGCCAGCACACTTACAGAGACAGAAGATTATCATTAGAAAATATGTAAGACAACAGAATGCCTGGAAAAATTTGAGAGTAAGGAAACCAAAATCTCATGCACAGGATCCGGGGCTGTTGTTACTAATTTTGTTTGTTTGTTTGTCTGTTTGTTTGTTTGTTTGTTAAGGAGAAATTTGAATTGAATGATTAATAAAATCTCCTTCAGCTCAAAAATTCAAATGATAATAAGTTCAGTAGCTACAAATAATTTTGAAAATTATCCAAAATGCTTTCTTTTCTCATCCACATTCTACCTTTTGGATAAAGTAGACCTTATCCAAAATTTACCTTGACCTTGTTGTCCGTCCCTTCCTATAAAAGAAGAATTGGCTGAGAAGTAAAATTACAACCAATCAATTTTGCTATTGATGACTTTTTCATGTTATCTATGGATTTCAATTACACATTCTTGAGTTTCCCATTACCATAGATAATCAGTGGTTTATATAATCTATAGGGAGTACAGAAAATGTTGAATTCCAGAAATTATGTCAGAAACCAAAGAAACTAATGCTATCTAGTGATTCAAATATGTCAGGTAATGGATTTGATTTTTGTATGGCTGGATGATTGGCGAAGAAATGAAAAAGCACTTGCACTTTCCATTTCCAGCAATATTCATTCATTTTCAGTATAAAATGTTTTTATGAATCATATTAGTATTGCAATAGGATATTAGATGGTCTAAAGGAGACAATTTTGATTTATACCTGAGTACTCACTTTGACTAATGTGTCCTTTTGGAACAGTTGAGTAAATCTTGAAAATAATAGATACTAATACAGAAAGAGCCCATAAACCAATTTTTTTTTCTTATTTTCTTGGAAGCTTCTCTGTACTGAATAAATCTTAAAAGTGATGGAGTTTTTAGCCTGCTGTCCCTTAATTGATGGAATTTCCAGCTTGTATCCATTAACTATTATTTTATTTTTTAATTAGTATTTTTTCAAAGTACATAAGATTAGTTTTCATAGGACAGGAATAGCTATTGATTTTATCAGTATGTCAAGATAAAACATCAATAATAACAGCTGATCTAGCATTCCCTGGTAAATAAAACAGTTGAAGCTTCCTAAAAGTAAATTGTACATGATTCCTTTAAACCTATATTTGGTTATGGGCACTTGGGTGGCTTAGTAGGTAAGCATTCCACTTCGGCTCTGGTCTTGATCTCACGGTTCATGAGTTTGAGCCCCACGTCGGGCTCTGTGCTGACAGCTCAGAGTCTGGAGCCTGCTACAGATTCTGTGTCTCCCTCTCTCTCTGCCCCTCCCCGACTAGTGCTCTGTCTCTCTGTCTTTCAAAAATAAATAAACATCAAAAACATATGTTTGATTATATTTGCTGGTTTGCAGGTAATATGCAGCAAATTAGATAACATTTTGGGGATGGGGAAACATGACTTATTAATGTCATGAAATACATGAAGTAGTAAATAGAAATTCACACACAAAAGGTCACGTTTCAAAATCTTCTAAATTTTTTTTCAAATATTAGTAAGAATCAGTGGAACTGATAGTAAACAATAAAGAAAATTACAAATCTTACAGTTCATTCTTTAATTTTGTTAAATTAGTAAACTAGCAGATTGATAAAAGAAGGAAAGAAAAAAAGAAGAGAATGAAAGAAAAAAAGTTATCAATATCAGGAGTGAAAGAGGAATATCATTACATGTAATGAAATAAAAAGGAGGAAAAATTAATATTATGAGTGAATTTATACCAGTTAATTCAATAACTGATGAAATAGGTGTATTTTTAAAAGCTTAAGTTACTAAAACTAACTCAAGATGAAATAATCTGAATAGCTTCTATATTAGAGAAATGATCTGTAATCAATGGACTTCTGATAGAAAACAGTCTAGGTTAAGATGGTTTTACTTGTAAATTCTGTCGAAATTTAAGGACAAAATATCTATAAAAAAATAGAGAAGGAGACACATCACAACGCATTTCTTTAGCTAGCATAACCATGACTCCAAAACCTGAGAAAGATTTCTAAATATGGATCATAAATCTGGACGCACAATACTTTAAAAGATATTAGACTACAATAAATTTCTATTCTTTTAAAATAATATTGAAAAAGTGACCTGTCTTCCTTTGATGAAGGTTCATCAAGGTCTTGCTCTGTACCCAAGTAATTGTGAATCTCAATAACTAATTAGCAGCTTTTCAAACCATAATGGATTAGCATGAAATTAACCTGTACTGACTCAATCATTTCTCCTAATGGTACCTCTTTGAATGTGTTTCTTTTATTTCCTTGCTTACCCGACACCTCAATATTCTACACTAAAATGGCATGGTAAAAATCAGTTAGAACTTCCCAAATTTCAAGATCTCTCTGAGAGAGATAAGAAATGCTATTAATTTTAACCAGACAGGATTCTGATACATAATGGGCCTCTTATTTTGCAGTTGAAGTCATAATCATCCTTTTGTTTCTCTGTCTAGAATTTAGGTTGATCTCCATGGGTTTAAATCAATGTTCAGGTTGACGAAAAGGCAATTCATATTTAAATGATCTTCTGTAAGTTAATAAGGAAGGTCACTCTCTAGAGACCTCGGGACTCAACGTTTCTTCTAGGATGGAATGAAAGTAATGAGAATGATATGTCTTAATTTGCTATGTATTATTTCTCTTTGGGTCAAATAAGCGGGAATGTTTGATTAGAAAGGGAATGCTTATAGATTTCTTTTCTATTTTGACAAGAATTAACATTTGTTGTCTGTATTGTGGAGTTAAAAAACTCTCAGAGGATTTGGAGAATACTCTGGCACTCTCTTCACACAGTGTACATATGCACACAGATGAAATGAAATGCCAATAATTTCAGGCATCCTGAGGTCCATCCATGGAAGAGTCCAGAACCTCAAGTTTAGATGTGCTAATCTAGAGCTCTCTTCCCACAGTTTGAAACACTAATTATTATAGGGTTTTTAAAGGGAATAGACAGCAAAAACAAAGGTTACATTTTTAAGAATTACTATGATTCAGTTAAAGACAAATTTTCAGTTTTATTAGGAAATAATTAGAACAATAAACTGAGAAAAATAACATTTTGATAGTAGATGCAGCCCAAACACAAGTTTGGTGTATGACCTTGAACAAGGTCTGTTCCTGCATTGTTAGTTCAGAAAACAGCCACGACAGCCCTCACACAAGGCTATTATAGGACGTGAGTGACGAAGTTCCCCTGAAATGAAATTCTCACCGTGACTGGCACGTTGGCTGTTTTCATAAATATGCATTGAACCCACATGATGCAGATTGCAGGGCTCAGGTCATAATCGTCAACAGTTCTCCTGAAGAGCTGTCTTTAGGCTCCCTCAAGGAACTTCTCTCAGAGGTGCTGACACGTTGCATCATTGAAACAAGAGGCGCAAAAGTGTAAACAAACAAAGCCGGGGCCCTTGAAATTTAAGAAACCCTGTAGATTTGTTTAGTCAGTCTCGAATCCTACCCACACCCAAAGCACAAAAAAGCTTTGGTTGCCTCGCGAAAAGATTTGGGAACAGAACTGCGAGCTTACAACGGTAGAACAGACCTGGGGAGGCCATGTGCCTGTGATTGTGGGGCCCACCCCGCAGACATGCAGTGATCTGGAGCCAAGACAGGACCCGGTTTCCTACAATGACATTTTAATGGCCTCACAATTGCCAGTTGCTTCTTTCCCATAATGTAGTTGTCGAAACTGAGGACGTCCACCTGCTTACATCCGCATCAAGCATCTTGGGCTCGGTCAGTGGTGCTTTCTACATCTTTTCCTTCCTCATCTTCTGGGAAATATGCTGGGGCTCCCCCGCCTCTGCGTTTCTTTTCTAGCTAGAAGGCAAAAGGGAGGCGATTTAAAACAACAGTGCCCTGATTTTCTTTTACTTATATAAAGTGATTTATGCCATATCAATTCTTTGCTGTTACAATTGCTTGTTACGTTTTGCCCCTTTTCCTTGTGATTCTGGGATGTGCATGCTGCCACATGCCTGGAAGTTACAAGCCCCTCACCCCTACCCCCAACGACACGCATACACACAAGTACACACTTCACTATTACCCTCCAGCCTGCTTCCCATTAGAAGCCACCAGGGACTAGACTGAGCATTTTTACAAACCTTATCCAATCTAGTTTCCTCAGACATTACTGACATTTTACTGACGAATATATCAAGTCTTCGTTTCTTTCTCAAGGTCACAATCTATTAAGTGATAGAATCACAATGTTTTTCTGATATCAAAGCCCAGAGCTTTTGATTGCTAAGTTACATACTTCCCCATGTATTTAGAGTACCTATGTGTAGATATACACAGGGGTTTTGCAAACCTGAAACCCTGTGGAGTTCAGGAATACATGGTCTTAGATAGCTTCAACAAAACTGGCATTAAATTAATCAAAAGGAACAATGTTCTCTGTTTTCTCAACAGTTTGTTGCAGCTCTGAGCTGGGTCACAGCAATGCAAGAGAGAAAGGCTAGAGGATAAAGCTGAATACTTAGTGATGTCATGGTCAAGGGCCCAACCGAGATTGTCCAAATTCTTTCTTGTTCAGCTAATCATTTCTTCATGGCTCCTGATATTTTAAGGAATTTAAATGTAAATAACAACAACAAAATGGGAAACCAATATCTGCTTAGTTACTTACTAGTTATAGAGCTCAGACACAAAGGTTTCTATTTAAAAAATTTTTTTTTAATATTTAATTTTTTGAGACAGAGGGAGACAGAGTACGAGTGGGGGAGGGGCAGAGAGAGAGGGAGACACAGCATCTGAAACGGGCTCCAGGCCCTGAGCTTTCAGCACAGAGCCCAATGCAGGGCTCGAACCCACGAACTGTGGGATCATGACCTGAGCCGAAGTCGGACACTTAACTGACTGAACCACCCAGGCACCTGGGGCCACAAAGGTTTCTTAACACTGAGACTGACAATCTAGTGTTAAGTGGGGTCTCATGCCTGGCTTTTACCCCTGTCCCAGTGCTTAGCTTTTCCTTCAGCCCCAATCAAAATACTTGGTAAGCCTTAGAATGAGTAGTACAGTTCGCAAAGGTTAGTGCTTAAGTCCACTCGCCTTCATAATCACATGGAACCAACAGTAAAAAACAAAAGAGAGAGAGGACCCAAAAAGATTCTGATTCACCAGTCCAATTGGTACGTGGAGTAGAGTAGGTGAGAAAGAGTAGAGCCTATGCCCCTAATGATAATTGTCTTCTTCAACATGTCTGGCCATTCACAACATCAAGAATTCCTCTTTTGTTTGGGACCCTGGGTGTGTGAACAGGTATTTAGCAGAGGCGATATAAGCTCATTTGTGAAGGGAGAAAAGGCTGAAAATACACACTCTCACCTCCAATACAGATATACTCTATAGCCTAATCATTTATTCATTTATTTACTCATCCTACAAATATTTATGTGGCAGGCACTGTTTCAGATCTCAGAGATATTTCCATAAAAAATACACACACATGTTGCGCCATCATCAAAATTATATCTTAGTGGAGATGTGAGGGCAACAGACATACTACGTAAAAGGTTATTTTGGAGAGTGATGACTACTACTAAAATAAACATGGAACAGTGTCATTTGATGAAATGTCACTCGAGAAGAGAAAAGCACATGATCTGAAGTCAGAAGACCTAAGTTCTTCAGATACATATTAACATTTAATGTGCTATGGCAGAGTTAACGGAGGCCCCTTTTTATTCTCATCTGTAAAATGGAGAAATCAAAATTATAAAAAGCATAAGACTCCTGAGAAATAAATGTGATTTGGGGTACCTAGGTGGCTCAGTTGGTTAAGTGTGGAGCTTGGGTTGAGGCCGTGATCTCCTAGCTTATGAGTTCAAACCCTACATCATGCTCTCTGCTATCAGCACAGAGCCTGCTTCAGAGCCCCTGTCTCCCTCTCTCTCTGCCCTTCCCCTGGTTGCTCTCTCTCTCTCTCTAAAAAATAAAATTTAAAAAAAACTTTTAAAAAAGAACAAATGTAAGCTACAGCTAATACAAGTTCAATTCTTGTTTTTTCCAGTCACTGCTCTAAACACATTACGTACCATACTAATTTTAATTCTTAAAACAATTCTAGGAGTTGAATGCCACTGCTACGCCTGTCTTACAAACAAAACTGAGGCAGAGATGTGAGATAACATGCCCAAGAGTGTGCACAAAGAAGTGAAGTTATCAGAAATGCAGTCAGGGTTATCTTCTGTTAATTTTGAGCATACCAATATACTATAGTTGGTTTTATTTTATTATTTTTTAATCTATAAAACAATATAAGAGAATCATTGAAATTGCTGTAGTTGATTAACATTTTTGTGGCACTCCCCCCCTCTCCCCCCACCCCCGCTGGGTAGAAGAAATCCAAGTGGAAATCTATAGGGTCTTAGGGTAGAGTTACGACTCTTTTCTCTTACCCAGGGATCTCTTCTCCAATCTATTTGAGAGTCGGTCCTTAGGTATGTGGATGTATTTCCTTTAGGACATAAATCCTAGTGAGATGGGGTGATGATAAATAAAACCAGTACATTTCAAAGTTTTGTTGTTGTGTGTGTTTTTGTCTGCTTTTGATAATATAAAATTTAAAAGTTACTGCATGCTCCAGGGAAGTGAGAACCACTCATGGAGAAATATTAGGAAATAGAAAAAAACAAGCAAAAAGAAAAAAACAAAAAAAGGATGCACTAGATAAAATTGGTGGAGGTTTTGCCCAGGTACCAGGAATGTAAAGAGCAGTGTGGGACTAGGAAAGTCAGATAAGGCATTCACTACTCTTCAAGGAGATTTAGTCTTGTTGCAGAGACCAAGCATGGGTATAAAACCAGTAATCCTGGACGCCTGGGTGGCTCAGTTGGTTGAGTGTCCAACTCTTGATTTCGGCTCAGGTCATGATCACACTGTACTTGGGATCGAGTCCTGCGTCAGGCTCTGAGCTGCTAGTGTGGAGCCTGCTTGGGATTCTCTCTCTCCTTGTCTCTCTCTCTCCCCCTCCCCCATTTGTGCATGGGCATACACATGCACTCTCTCTCTCTTTCAAAATAAATAAACAAACATTTAAAAAAGCCCAACAAATTATTAGTAGAAAACATTATGCAATTAAATGTACAAAGAGCAAAAGAAACGCTAGAATCTGGAGGAGATGACTGAGTCGAAGTTGCCACCTTTACATATTTTTATACATGCTTTTTTACTTAGCCTTCCCAGAAGCACAACCAGGTTAGCATTCTGATTGGGGGGAGGGGGGCAGGGTAGCTACAGATCAGTGGAAGAAAGGTCAGGGAACAGCATAGCGTTGTGTGAGAAATAATCTTCAGGACAATCTAACTAAACCCATACTGACGGCAATAGTTTGAAAAGTAACGGCATGAAATACAGAGGCAAGAAGGAGAAGGTGTGATGGGGGCAGCAGTAATGATAAAGTCACGTGGAGTGCAGGATTCTTGGTGCAAGTAGCACAAAGTGAATTTGAGCAGACCGTGAAGGGCTTTCAATTCCAAAGTAGTTTGAACCCTAGTCTCATTATCTGGGGCCTTGTCTTGGCCAAAATGACTATTTTCCGCAACAGGTGAGTTCAGCCTGCAGGCAGAGTAACACAGTGTGGTATTGCCTTGCCCTAGATGGAGTCCCAGCACAGGACTGCGCCAAGTCCAAGTCCGGGGGCTTAAGAGTCCTGTTGTACAGGCAGTGCCATCACTAAGAGACAAAGCACCACGGAGATTTTAAATGAACAGATTAAACATGCCTGTCACTCAGCTCGGCCGTGTGCAGTGGCTAATGTGGACAGCTCCGCTCTATTTGAGCTGAGTCTCTTGGGGACAATTTAAAAAGTGTGACTTAAATGGAGTCACTGTAAATGAGTCTGTACTGGGCAGGCTCTGAGTATGTCATGTGGGAATCAGCCTGTTTGTGTCAGAGAAGAGATGACAACCTGGGTGTTGGAGGGAGTGTTTCATTTTAAAAATAGGGCGTTCAGTCTTCAAAATGTTTCACATTATTCTTAAGCGTCACTTCAGAAGGGAGACTAGTCTCTACTTCCGAGATTGAAGATACTCGTATGTTAAATATATGTCTTTGTTCCCAACATTTAGAATATGCCTCATTTAAAAAAGTTTTTTTAATGTTTATTTATTTTTGACGGACAGAGACACAACACGAGTAGGGGAGGGGCAGAGAGAGAGGGAGACACAGAATCCGAAGCAGGCTGCAAGCTCCGAGCTGTCAGCACAGAGCCCGATGTGGGGCTCGAACCCACAAACCGTGAGGTCGTGACCTGAGCCGAAGTCGGCTGCTTAACTGACTGAGCCACCCAGGTGCCCCAGTATGTGCCTCATTTAGAAATAGTAGAGAAAACTTAGAAAGACATATTGGGAGGGATAAATCTTCTGGACCTGAGTTCTCAAGATATCTTTATATATGGTATATGCACAGAGTAATGAACTTTCAAAGAGCAACTCCCCAGAATGCCTGTATATGCAAATGAGCTCTGGTTGCATCTTAAACAGCAATTATGATAAAAAAGAATTCAGGTTTGGGAATCAGACAGTCCTGCATTCTAACGCTAGCTGTCACGTGCTGACTGTATCATCTTCAAGAAGCCATTTCACACCCACAATATTACTGAGAGGATTAAATAACAAAGCAGGAAAGTGGAAGTCATGTGCGTGTGTACATGATAGGCACACATCACACATTAGTGTACGTTCCTATTCTGACGGGGTGTCATTGTTTTACCCTCTTCTAAAAATTTCCCTAATCCAGGTCTTCATCAAATAAAAGACAACAGCATAGTGAGAAAGTAGATGATTTACATAATTTATTTCCTAAACAATAATCTTCTTAATCTGTAGTCACATTGCATGTGGGAGAACAAAAATTTAACATTAAATCTCTCCATAAGTCCATTATAAATTTCAGCACCTCTTTCCCATGTCCTTCTTAACACAGGTAAATGTTCTCAGAAAAGATTGCTCACCTTATTCCACCTAAGCTTTTACTCCTAATGATTTTTGACCACTTCCCAAATTCAAATCTCGGACACAAATCACAGGCAGGCAGGTTGTGAAATCTGACACCCCATTTACGGCCAGGCTTGACTCAAATGATCCGTCCACTAAATGGATATTACTTTCCTATACCACAACTCAACAGGCGTCCCTCCTAAAGCTGTAGGATCAAAAATGGTGATCTTGATGCTCTTTTCCGAAAGAGGATGTGGTATATATCCGTCAATAGTTTGCAGCAAGCAGCTGACCTCTGCCAGAGTCTCCAAATACTTATGACAGACTATTTATAGGAGAAAATGAGATTTAACATTAAAGGACAGAGCTCAGACATGATGACAGGTACCCACATAAGCGTCCTCCCCAAGAACCTGAGGGAAATATCAAGAACAGAATCCCAGGAATATTTCTGGCTGTGACAACAACTATTCCTGGGGAAATGCTTAGCCTCCCATATGCTTTTAGTAGACAATTTTTATCTGATTTACTCACTTTTGAATTCCAGAATTCAGTCCATTGCAGGGACCGATTGCAGTGAGTCAATAAATACTTAAGTGAAATAATATGAATACGTAACTTCCATTTTTCTTCTTATTTTTTGTGTCAGTGCTTTGAAACTACGGATCCCCTAGGATTCTTTTGGAAGCACGCCATGTTGCACAAAGTTTACTGCGTAGTCTGTTTCCAAAGTCTCTGGCAGGAATACATTGTAACTAAGAGATGCTTAGAGTCTAACCTCAGTCAGCGGAGGTTTGGATGAGTCAAGAATAGCGTCACAAGTTTTAATGAACATTTATCACAGTCACAACAGTGATAGAATGCCAGATTTCATTGATTATTTGATTGTTCTAATATTCCACACAGATCTTCAGATTTTTTTTTTTTTTTACATTTTAGGAAGACCAGATATTCTTCATTACTTAAAAATTATTAATTATGAGATTCCCTCCTGCATTGTTTCTAAGTAAGTAGTTCAAGATAAAGTCAACTTTACCCTCACTTTTATCAGGGAAGCTATAAAAACATTCAGTTATATCACATTTGAGCGTGGATGTTGCATGAATGAAACTGAAACCGAGTTGAAAGAAAATAGGCTTCGTGTCAGGAATTACAACTCTACTTGTAACCTTTATTAGCATAAGACATCTTCTAGCACACCTAACACATTTGGGTTTCAGTTTCCTTGTGTAAAAACACACGAAATAAATTCACACCTCCTGGTATCGTTCAGACAAAACGAACAACTACAGGGACACCTGGCTGGCATCATGGGTGGAGCACAGCACTCTTGATCTCAGGGTCATGAGTTCGAGCCCCATCTGGGGTGTGGAGATTACGTAAATAAATAAAACTTTAAAAAATAAATAACTGACTATATGTCAAATGTCTTGGCACATAGTAGGTGCTCAAATCAATGTGTTTTCATAGGGAGGTTAGTAGGAGTGGGTCTCAGATGATAACGTAGAATTATTTTGAAGGATGGACTATTTAGGGAATTTTAAAGGATCTTAAAAGATGAGCTAATACAGAATTCCATGTACATTACTATCCAAGTCTATATATTGAATATTAATGTCAGATAAAACAGCTGCACATCTGTATTAAAAATATATATTTTTTTAATTTTTAAAATGTTTATTTATTTTTGACACAGAGAAAGAGAACAAGCACAGGGGAGGGGAAAAGAGAGAGAGATGGAGAGACAGAGCCCCAAGCAGGACCCACACGGTCACCTGAGAGCCCAACATGGGGCTTGACCTCATGAGCCATGAGATCATGACCTGAACTGAAATAAAGAGTCAGATGCTTAACCGACTGAGCCACCCGGGCACCCCTAAAAAGGAATTGTAAGGCAGAGTGGTTATTTTGAGAAGGTACCTGAAAGTTAGCATGTGTGCAGATATCCCAATGTCCTCATTAAGAAAGTTTTGCTGCACGTGCCCAAGTGGTATTTGGGCTGAATTAAAGAACTTCTTCATATGAGAGTTCCCCAGAGTGAATACTATCATTCTACTTTAAGAGGAATTCCTGGTGAAGGCAAAAGAACCATGCAAATCTTTGCTAAGCTCAAGAATTTCACTAAAATTAAAGTTCTCCCTTGCTGCTACAGGAATATGTTACGAATTTTAGTTTTTCTTCCTTTCTTTCTTTCTCTTTCTTTCTTTCTTTCTTTCTTCTTTCTTCTTTTTTTTCTTTCTTTCCTTCTTTCTTTCTTTCTTCTTTCTTCTTTCTTTTTTCTCTTTCTTTCTTTCTTTCTTCTTTCTTTCTCTTTCTTTCTTTCTTTCTTCTTTCTTTCTTCTTTCTTTTTCTTTCTTTCTTTCTTTCTTTCTTTCTTTTTCTTCTTTCTTTCTTTTTCTTTCTTTCTTCCTTTCTTCCTTTCTTTCTTTCTTTCTTTCTTTCTTCTTTCTTTCTTCTTTCTTTCTTTCTTTCTTTCTTTCTTTCTTTCTTTCTTTCTTTCTTCTTTCTGGAATACCATGAAATGTCAGCAACTCTGAAAACAAAGCACTACTTCTCGGCAAGGGTCCTGCAAGTAGATGGGAGGCTTCCCTTATCTGAAGGGAGCTTATCACTATCAGGCACACAACAGAAGACAGGGTTGACACCAAGGCCTGCCTGATTGGCTGGCAAAGATCCCACAAGCCATTTTCAGATTCAGGTAATTTATTACTTACAGCAAAATGACAAAAGTGTCTGCTACCCGGTCCCTGGCCCACATACCGGAGGGGATGATGCAGGATAACTGCCAACAGGATACATCCTACTGCTGAGGAGCAAAATCTAGACCGCAGCTAAGTGCTTATGTGTCCTGCAGTTTTATTCTGTGGGAAGCAGGGCAGAAAGCCCGTATTCATCAGAATCCTGGAGGCCATGAGAGAGTTTCCCATGGCAGCCTCCTAGGGGAGTAAGGGAGGAAAGCAGGAGATGGCCTCCCGGCAGCCCCTCACAGGCCTCCAGTGGTCTCCAGTTCTGGAGAGATCATAGGACTTCCTTCAAGACTCATAAGCTGCCATTACAACCTTTGCCTGGGTGGTCTATGAGACTATGTGCAGGGTCACAGGGGCACAGCTATGGGAGTACTCCCCTACAATCACACCCCTGCTGATCCTTCACGGTGGAGGAAATGCATTATTTTGCATTCTCCACCCAAAGTATCAAATGTAAATAACATCACAATGAAGGCTAAACACAAAGAATTTCCATGAAAAGTTTCTAATCTGTAATTTGACAACCGTAGGCTAGGAGTGAAAGGTTTTAACATTGCTTGGATAACAGAAATGAACTTTCTGTAACATTTAAAAAAATGCATTAAGCTGATTTTTATTTTTGTCACTGAAAAACCTTATCAGTTCCTTGTAAAACTTCCTGGCCCTCATTATAATTCATCTCAAAATCTAACTCGATGAAGTTGGAGGAGAATAAAACCGCCAATGCTCTCGAGTAAGGTGGACCTATAACATCCAAACATAAGGACACATAGGCCATATGAGTGTCTTTGGGAGTCAAGGAGAGCTAAGCTCCAGGCTTTTATCGATCTGACTAGGAGCAACTTTCCATCTTTCTGCTTCTCCAGATGTCTCTTTGGCAAGGTAGAACAGGGGGAGTCAAGCAGCTCTGACTCACATCTGAGTCCTGTTCAACATTTATCTACACTTCTAAACCCATGATGAGGGAGAGAGAGAGAGAGAGAGAGCAAGAGGGGGAGAGGGGCAGAAGGGGAGAGAGAGAGAGAGAGAGAGAGAGAGCAAGAGGGGGAGAGGGGCAGAAGGGGAGAGAGAGAGAGAGAGAGAGAGCAAGAGGGGGAGAGGGGCAGAAGGGGAGAGAGAGAGAGAGAGAGAGCAAGAGGGGGAGAGGGGCAGAAGGGGAGAGAGAGAGAGAGAGAGAGAGAGAACAAGAGGGGGAGAGGGGCAGAAGGGGGGAGAGAGAGAGAGAGAGAGAGAGAGAGAGAGAGAGAATCTTGAGCAGGCTCCACACTAAGCAGCTCTGAGCCCAACATGGGGCTTGACTTCACGACCCTGGGATCATGACCTGAGCTGAAACCAAGAGTTGGACGCTCAACTGACTGACCCACCTAGGCACCCCCCTCAGACATTTCTTAGCTTTGTGATAGCAAACAAATTAATAGGGATACCACTGCCTCAGTTTCCTCATCTGCCAAACTACTGTGAAGAATTTCAAGAAAAGGTTATTTGGTAGCATTTCTCTTAGGAAGAGCACCAAATTTGTTTGAAATAATTTTTTTGGTAAGAAAAAATTCCAAGGGATTATACAATGAAGTAATAAAAAAGGGGGTGGGGGAGGGCTATTAAATCTGTTAGCATGAGAAAGGAGAAGGATTTTTTTTTCTGCTTCAGAGAGAGAGAGAAGGAACAGGATGCCATCAATGACAAGAAGAACAGAAGAGGGGAGAGGAAAGTTAAAAAAAAAAAGGACTCTAACGACTCTGCACCTTCTATGATATGACCCTGTTTATGATCCTCCTATTTTCATTTAAATGTTTTAAGCTCACAAAGTATTGTGTGAAAGATTATTTTTTAATTCATAGGAGGAATATGATATGGTGACATATCAATCTCATTCTTTCAAACCAGTTAAGACAAAAATTGTTCACGCTGAACATACGTCATCAGAGCCTGAGAGGCAAGGCGAGAGTATCCACACTCTCACCAGTATCCTTTTTCCATTTACTTGTACAACTAACACCGCAGACACAATCTGTGCAGTATAGAGGGACTTATTTTTACTGGCTTCAGGGACACTGAAGTCAACCAGTATATGTGGCAGCCTGGAAATACCCAGTTAACACCCTTGGAAGTAGTCCAGGGTCTGGAAAAATACCTTAGCTTCTGTATCATTGGCTGGCAGCTCTGTTAGGCGTAATCTGCAGTCTTCAAGGGCTCCCTCAGCAGAACTGAGCTCCGATTATCCACAGTGGAAACTGGCTCTTTTGCATCAACTGTATTGGCTTTTTCCTCCCTTGCCTCACGTTTTCCTTTCCCTTTCAGTGCTCTCTTGGATGAACTCCCCCCAGAATCATTGGCACTTAAATTCTTGGCCACATCATCTGCTTGTCGGAAAACCGAAATTGATATATGAGTGCATAAGGTGAAACACCAGAGTACATACACCTCAGAGGTCCAGGGTTCGAAGGCCACCATAGGAAAATAAATGGGATACTACATATTAAGTGTGTTGTAAACTGTGAACTTCATGAGGAATGTAGATCATTCCTCAACCTTGTGACTTTGATAGATCAGTGACATGAATTTTGATCAGTTATATTTTATAGCTTTGCCCTACTTTGTCGACTTCACTTGGCTGTACCACAGGTCTAAAAGAGAGCACTCACTGTGACTCCTCCTCCTTATTCCCAGTCTACACTTTGTCCTGTCTCTTATTAACAGATGAGATCTGCAGCTAGAGCAGGTTTTGTGTGAAATCCCTGTGCTAAAATATTCAGCTTGGGGGTAGGTCACATAGGTGATTCTGCCTGCCGTGGACGAGGCATGATAACAGAATCTGAGAAAAGACTGACCCCTGCCCTAATTTTATGAAAAAGCAAAGCTTGCCTTTGTCATGTGTGTTTTCTGTGTTAGGGTCTAGTTCTCAGGGCCAATTGTGGCGCAATCGGTAAACAAGACTCTTAGTACTGTTTTCATTTGTTAGTTTCGTTGTCTGAGCCATGTTTCTTAATTGATGGCTACTATTTTTGGAGGTCAAGCCTCAAAGTATTGATGTGCTAAGTGCTGCGTAGTAATCTTGACTTTTGACATCGTGATTCCTGAGGCAGACAGTATCATGTTGAGAACAGGATTTTATTACAAAAACAACCTGCAACCTTGTTCATGGGGTATGAATAATAGCTTTGAGGCAAATAACATTGTGACTCTTTTTTTAAGGGGTATTGGGCCCGTCACTGTAGATCTCCACGGTAAGTTCAGGTCAGCATGAAAACAAAGGTTTTTGTTGCTACTAGCACTCACTTTTAACATTTCTTGGCTTACCACAGCTTTGTTATTTGCCGATTGGCACCATGGTCCACAGTTTTTTCATAGATTAAAAAAAAATCATAAAAAGAATATCCAGTGGGTAAATGCCTGAGTTACTAGATTTAAGCCAGGCCACCACGGAGAATGTAACCCAGAATATTCACACAGAGGTCAAAAAAAGATTGGTCTCTGCACTCATTTCACTTCCCAAAAAAGGAAGGATGAGAACTGAGATTTTGGTGTTTGAATAGTTTGTTGTGTAAAATCATCACTGCACATGGACTTCTGTAAGAAAGCACATGTGTAGGTCAGCATCAAAAGAGCATTCGCTGGGATATTCTTTCAGGAGCCCAGGGAAAGCAAAGACTGGCACTAGACTGAATCACTCGCTCTGCAACCTTGTGTGGTTCACAGCTGGCAGAGGTAAGGATCCAAGTGTTGCTAATTAGCCATAACATTGAAACCACGACCCCCTACACACTACTCTAGCCAATGAACTGCCTGGGTTACACATGTACAAAAAGAAAAAAAAAGAAAGAAAGGACAGAAGAATTAGATCACGACAGTAAAGTCACTGACGCTAGAATAATGCTCCTTGTGTGACGTATGTCAGAGCAGAAAGAGTACGGCATTAGGATTAAGAGAGGTGAATTCTCACTAAGTGATATGTTCAGTTTCATGATCTGTAAAGCAGGAATGTCTATGTACCTACATTTTATTTACTTATTTACTTACTGATTTCTTTCTTTATTTTTTTTACATAAAACATCAAACAGGAAGAGTTGTAATAATTAAAGTCTTTGCAAAGTGTTTAGCACAGTATCTAGAAAAAAATAAATCCTGAATCAATGGTGGATATCAGTGTAATCACTCAATGCCTTTCAATGAGTGAAATGTGAATAGTTCTTTAAATTGAAACCTTTCATTTACATGTTCATAAAGTTACGTCTTTGGCACCACTGTTTTTGTAATGGTAGGAGTGTACGTAATCCAAACAGCAGATAAACCAGAAGTCATATATATTTGGAAAAGTTATATAGTGTTGATTATGATATTAGTCTGTACTTAGGAACTTGAATTCAAAAAGAATATGGCAGAGAATAAAGAAATATAAAGGGATTGGTTTTTATCCCTACCATCTGGATATATATAATAATAAAGCTATCAATACCTCAATTTCACTATAGCCTACGCATACGTACTTAGTAACTTTGAACATTCTGATATATGACCTCGCATAAAGACATTCACTTAGCTGACATTGGCCTTAATTTCTTCACATACTTAGATAAAGAGGTTGGATAAGGTGCTTGGTACCTGCCAAGTCTAAAACTTCAGGGTTATAGAAAAGTCAATAATTTTACAAACTAAAAAATGAATTAAAAATGTTTCCCAAATTATAATTTACCCAAACAAAATGAAAACACTGATTTGAAAAGATATATCCCGTATGTTTATTACAGCATTACTTATAGTAGCCGAGATATGTATGGAAGCAACTCAAGTATCTATAGGTAGATTAGATATATACATATATATGTCTTCTTATCCATTTACACACACACACACACATACACACACACACACACATATATAATAGAATATTAGTCAGCCATAGAAAAAGAATGAAATCTTGCCATGTGCAATGACAGGAATGGAACTAGAAGGTATAATGCTAAGTGGAATAAGTCAGAGAAAGACAAATACCATGCGATTTCACTTATATGCGGAATTTAAGAAACAAAATAAATGACCAAACAAACAAAAATAGACAAACTAAAAAAAAAAAAGACAGATAGAATAAACTGGTGGTTGCCGGGGGCGGGGGGGGGGGGGTCAGGGTGGGGGTTGGTGGAATAGATAAAGGGGTTTAAGAGTACATTTATCATGATGAGCACAGACAAAAGTATAGAAATGTTGAATTATTATGTTGTACACCTGAAACTAATATAAAACTATATATTAATTAGGATTGATTAAAACAAATCTTGAGTCATAAACCAACACTTTTTTTTTTTGTTTGTCAAAGATTGCATAGATTTAGGTATCTTGCTTAAAGTTACATTTTAGAGCCCTTTATATATTGTGACATTTAAATTTACTACCATGAAGCTTCAGTTTAGATAATCACTATTATGACACTCTCTGTACATTTGCTTCTAAATCTCTGCCCTGAGGTGGGGGACGGGAGGGACAAGAGAAAAGTGGAGGCTTATACTATGCAGAACTTTTGGAATTTTAAAACCGCCAAAGGTTATCCATAAGATAGAGTCCACAGGGCAATCATTGTAAACAAAGATATAGAAAGGACACGCCCTCAGGGCACAGTATCAGAATTTCATCCTCTTGACTCTTCTGAAAAACGAACTCAGAATTACAGTACACAGTTAAATTTGGTAGTTTTACATTCCAAAAGACTTTATGATACGTATAGAAATTTAAATGGAAATCAGTCCAGCCAACAGAAGTATAAACACAAAAGATGCTTTAATGGAGTGCATGGCAGGCAGCTTGGAGCCCATTTAAGTTTATGTATTTGATGGAAGTAATGTTCTTTAGGCCGTAATGCCTTTATCCAGGCTCCAATAAAACATACCGTGTCACATGAGTCTTCTCTCTTGTGCTCCTGTAGCCTCTCAATTAGTCTAAAGATTGGTATCCATATGCATAAAAGTCTGTTCCTTTACTGTATAACCAGGCTATGTGGTGTTTATGTAGTAGTTTGGGGTTTTTGGAAAAAGTGGGTTATTTCAAATGCTCACACTGCAAAACAAACCGACACTGTTCCTCAGAGAGTGAAGCTCACTAAATGTTTGCTGCTGGCAAATGGATACGCGCTGAAGCCATCCCCGGAGTTTGCTTTGACAGATGTCAGCTGATGGACATTTGCACAAAAGTCTCTGAAATGCCTTATTTTACACCCAGTGTCAGTTGGCACATTACTTTCTTGTACCTTCTGTGTTTCCATTAAATTAGGTTGGAAACAAAGCCTCCTATTTACTGAGCAAATTCTTTTCTGTGTAAAATGGTGAACAATTACAACCATTACCCTGTCAACCATTTTCATCAGTTCAATTAAAAACGCCTACACTCTGCATTCTGAACCATAGTCACCCAGAATGGAGCCTGACTCTGGCATTCAGGGCTGGTGAAAAGTCTCTGATCACACTGCGGTGATGGTGGAGGGTTTTTTTTGTTTTTTGTTTTTTTTTTTTTAATTTGTAGCCTTTTTATGGAGTCTGAGAAAGTGAACCGTGTTCTATGAACTGTTGGCAAAGTTTCATGTCCCCATTCAAAGGAAGAACTTTCCATGATTACCAGAAAGCCATTATTTATATCAAAGAGATACTATGAAAGCATATTTTGATGAATTAAGTATAAATAAAAGCAAAACATACCAGCAGGATATCATACTTTTTTAACAAAGACCTGAATGCCAATGTATTCTAAATATTGTCAAGTTCCAAAACATGAGGAATATGGAAAAAAGTGAGTAGTTTTAAAACTCTAAAATATTGTCATGTTTTCTGTGTTTCTATGGGTACTCTTACAACTGCCACATGCCAAACATTATACCAATTGGATTACTGCAGTAAATCTTTCTAATACCTCACCTGCCATTCACAAGAAAGTGTTAGTCATAAAGCTTTTAAGCATAATAATTTATTATTTGTTTATCCTGTAAGTTATTCATTAAATAACATTTTGCTGAATGACTATAAAGTCCATAACACTTGGCTAGATCATGAAAGAAATTTAGTTGTCAACAATTCTAGCCTTCTGGTTGTTATACATGTTGGTGGTGAGCACAATATTCATTCAAGAAACAGTTTATATCAATACAAATTAACAGATCACTACAAGTGATCACACAAGTGAGCACATCAGAGAATACCTTAACTGTATTTAAGGGGCATGAAGACAAAGGGACTTTGGAAATGCATGATAATAGACATATAATAAGAGTAAACATTAACTTAATATTTTTTACAGAATTAGCATGGCTGTTTTAATCCACTGATAAAAAAGTTGACAAAGGGGGGTTGACAAAATCATTTGATATTTCAGAAAAAAAAAATGCTTTCAGATTCAGGTACAATTTTATCAGTGTCCATTAAAAAAATGTTTATTTATTTATTTTGAGAAAGGGAGCACAAGTGGAGGAGGGGTAAAGAGGGAGAGAAAGAATCTCAAACAGGCTCCACTCTGTCAGCTTGATTGTGAGATCATGACCTCAGCTGAAATCAAGTCAGATGCTTAACTGACTGACCCACTCCCCAATCACTGTCTATTTTTGTTGACATTTAAAGTTTTTGGCAACAACCAGTTTTCAGATAGAAAACATATTGTGGGTCAATTTTATTTATTTATGTATTTATGTATTTATATAGGTATGTATGTATGCATTTATAAATAGAGAAACACCATGAGCAGGGGCGGGGCAGAGGGAGAGAGGGAGAAAGAGAATCCCAAGCTGGCTTTGTGTTGTCAGCACAGAAACTGATGCGGGGCTAGATCTCACCAATGGTGAGATCATGACCTGAGCTGAAATCAAGAGTTAGATGCTTAAGTGACTGAGCCACCCAGGTGCCCCATGGATCAACATTTTAAGAAAGAAAGAAAGAAAGAAAGAAAGAAAGAAAGAAAGAAAGAAAGAGAAAGAAAGAAAAGAAGGAAGGAAGAGAGGAGAAAAGGAAGAAAGAAAGCAAAGGAGGAGAAAGAAGGAAGGAAGGAGGAAAGAAAGAAAGAAGGAAAGAAAGAAAGAAAGAAAGAAAGAGAAAGAAAGAAAGAAAGAAAGAAAGAAAGAAAGAAAGAAAGAAAGAATGGAAGGAAGGAAGGAAGGAAGGAAGGAAGGAAGGGGAAGGAACGGTAATTGTTTGCTGCATAGAGGAAAATAAACCCAAAAACCTATACTACAGACTGATTCCGTGCTACATCTAATATCATAAACTCTATTTTTCTGTAACATTTTCTTACACTTTGGATGTAGAACTAGATTCTCAAACTTCCTGGCTTACAATTCAGAACATATCTTTTAAGAAGAAATTAACAAATAGTTTGAATTGTTCTTTGAATAATTGAGTTCCATAATTCATTGATATGGACTCTTTAAAATATTTGTTTGAAATTCTCTTCTTACTTGCTTTCAAATTGCAATTAACATTTGCAAGGCGTCCATTACAAATGTGCCTAAATTTGTTTTTTGTAAAATATAACAATTAAAAATATAAACTAACGATTCTTAGTTGTTTCCTTACCAAGATTTTTCCATTAGATCAGGAGTACTGGCTTACTTCCTGAAAGAAAAACAATACCAGGACAAATTTCTCATATGTTTTTCAAATCTGATTTTTCAGCTTTTCAACTTCACGTATTTAATTATCTTCATTCAACAAATACACAATATAGTTAGAGGTGGGATTTACATATAGGAAGTGACCAAAAGAGTAACAGAATAACATGTAAATAAGAATGTGATAGTGTAGGGAGTCTGGGTGGCTCAGCCAGTTAAGAGAGGGGCTCTCGATTTTGGCTCAGGTCATGGTCTTGCAGTGATCTCTTGCTGAGACAGAGCCCCACATTGGGTTCTGCACTGACAGTGCGGAGTCTGCTTGGGACTATCTTTCTCCTCTCTCTCTTTGCCCCTACCCCACCCCCAATAAATAGATAAACTTAAAAAAAGAAAAAAAAAAGAATGTGATAATGCCACACAGAGGTAGGGCTATGGAAACTTAAAGTGAGCAGTTATCAGAAAGGGATAACGGTAATTTGAGAAATTTTTATGAGAGAAAAATTGGCAAAATTGAGATTCTCATTTAGCGGGGAAAAGAAATAAAGACTTATGGATTCTGAGTCAGAGAACCTGGTTTCTGATGCAGGTTCTGCCACGTCCTAGCTATGAAGGTGGGAAAGTCATCTAGTTCCATTTGTATACCAGAAAGTAGAGGCTTACATGCTTCAAGGGTAGTGAAGCCTGATACTAATAATAATATGTTTAAAACAATTATGAAGTAAATGCATTGTAGGCTATTAAGAATAATTATAGTCCTGGGGAGCCTGGGTGGTTCAGCCAGTTAAGCATCCGACTTTGGCTCAGGTCATGATCTCGTAGTCCGGTGTGTGAGTTCGAGCCCCGAGTCCAGCTCTATGCTGACAACTCAGAGCCTGGAGCCTGCTTTGAATTCTGTGTCTCTCTCTCTGCCCCTCCCTCACTGGGCTCATGCTAGCGCTCTCTCTCTCTCTCTCTCTCTCTCAAAAACAAACAAACAACAACAACAAAGATTAGGAGATAAACATCAGTGTTGCTGACTCTAGACTATGACAGGTGCAACACACACAAAAATAAAAAAGGAACATGATGCCAACGTCACCACTAGGTAACCACCTGTTACGCCCAGGATGCAACGTGAAGGAGTTAATTCAGCCAACATTTACAAGCCTGCAATTTTTGTTTGTAACAAGGAACAATAAGATATGTGCCCAACAGTGTATTAGAGATTATCTTCTTCAAAAATTAAGCTATCTTTTCATCTTGAAAAGGAGAATAAAGCATTCGAAGCGTGGCAGATACTATCCATATTGCCTTTGAGCTACATCTTACCAGTTCTGTGCCCCATCCCCGAGTAGTTCATGCCCGACTCTGTGATGTGAAAGCCCAGCTCCTCTGCCTTGAGGGGGGAGGAATCCCTGAGGGTAATTAATGCTCCGGAACTCTGCAGGGTCAGGTTGAGGTTAGCATTTTGCCTGAAATTACCTGTTTGCTTGGCTTCTTGCCCTTTCCTGTCCTGTTCTCCACTCTGTGGGTTTCTCTTCACTCTGCTTTTGTATTTCTTTAATGCATCACTTGAATGATGCTTCAGGGTCAGCTTCTGGAGAAACTGACCTAAAATGATAATTTTCAGAAATCATTCATTCCTCTATTGTTTTCTGTTTTCAGATATTTTTATTTCTGCTCTTATTATGATTATTTTCTTTCTTCTCATTGATTTGGGTTTATATTTCATTTTTTCCTTAATTTCCTCAACTGGAAGATTAGGACCTTGATTTCTTTCTTTTTTATAGTACATGCATGTAATCATCCATATTTTCCTCTAAACACTGCTTTAGCTGTAGGCCACAAATTATACATTGTGTTTTGATTTGTATTCAGTTCAAAATATTTTCTAATTTAGCTTCTGACTACCTTTTTGACTATCTTCTTGTCCTGTATACTTTATATATATATTATTACTTTCTAGTTTAATTCTGTTGTGGGGTGAAAAAGACTTGCATAGTTTCTGTTCTTTTAAATTCATGGACATTTCCAAGCACACTCAAAAATGTTTATATTCAAATATTATATGTGGAGGGTTCCATTAGTGTCAAATAGTTAAAGTTGGTTGATAGGATTACTCAGAACTTAGATATCCTTTACATGTTTTTCTGGTTTCTTTCTTTTCTCCCTTCATTATTTCCTTCCTCCCTCCCCTCCTTCTTTCCTCCCTTCCACCTTTCCTTTTTTTTTTGCCAATTAGTTAATGAAAAGCTTTGAAGTCTCCAAGCATAATTGTGTATTTGCATACTTTTTCCTTTATATTGTATTAGTTTCTGTTTCTCATAGTTTAAATCTTCGTTGTAAGATACATTCATTGAATTGTTACATCTTCTGAAAAAAATGATTCCTTTTTCATTGTGTATTCTCCTTTATTGTAGGTAATATTTCTTGTTCTGGAATCTATTTTTTCTGACATTAATATAACCATTCTAGCATTTTTTTGAGTAGGGTTGCATGTCGTATTCTTTCCTTTCCTTTCCTTTTGTCTTAGAAATGTCTCTCTATATAAAATGAGTTTCTTGTATACATCATATATATTTTTTTTTAAAAAAGGATCTGGCAATCTATGCCTTAATTTGGTGTTTATACCCTTTATATTTGCATTTGGATTGGGTTGTTATTTCAATTACCTTCATGCAACACCAGGATAAAATTCTGCTAGTTTTGCCTTCTGCTTAGATGTAGGCTGGTGTGCCTGAGGATTCCTGAATAATCCTTGTCCATCCTTAGCTTTTGGTTTACCTGTATCACTGAGTCACAAAGAACTGTTTGGTTACATATCAGGGACAAAGCTTTCTCAGTGGCCCTGCCCATCTCCTGGCTTGTAGCTGTAGCAGATACTGTCCAGAAACAATTTCCTGATCCTCCCTCAGTGGCAAGAGGTTCTAATGACATTGGTATAGAATTCTAATCCCAAGATTTTTGCCTGCCTTTCTCCTAGAATAAAGAGAGGTCTTTTTTTGTTTCACTCTTCCTCCAGTTGCAAAGGATTCTTCACTTGAGTCTAGGAGGTTATAGGACTTACTATCCTTCATTAGAAGCATAAGACTTTTTTCTGTTGAAGAATGAGATTCAGTGGGATTTGTAATATTCCAGCAGTGGCAGACAATTCACTTTTTTAAACGTTTATTTGTTTACTTTGAAAGAGAGAGAGAGCCGAAGAGGGGGAGAGAGAGAGAGAGAGAGAGAGAGAGAGAGAGAATCCCAAGCAGGCTCTGCACTGCTAGTTCAGAGGCTGACGTGAGGCTCGAACTCATGAACCATGAGATCATGACCTGAGCCTAAATCAAGAGTTGGGCATTTAACCATCAGAGCAACCCAGGCCCCTAATTCACCTTTTGATGTCTACTTTGAGGAGGTAAGTTCTCTCTGGTCTGTGCTCTATTACCAGCTTTTCTTGTGAGCACCCAGTGGACTTCAGGGAGAAGAGACCATGAGTGTTTGCAAACCCCCTGTTTCTGGGAATCCTGGAGGTTTGTTATCCAGGGAACCTATAATAGGCATCAGCACTAAATATTTTATGCCCTGTCTATGGCCAGCGGCATCTCCTCCTCCCGTGCTCTGCCAGGGCTCAGACACAACTCATATCTCCTTCTTTAATTTGTCTTTCCTTGGCTCTTAGGCTACTTGTTTGCAACATCAGCTGTGTGAGTTTCAGAGAAGGTACTACTGGTATTTTTATTCATTTTTATTCTTGTCATTACGGTGAGAAAGGTGCTCTGCCCAGCTTTTTACAACCTAGGGAATATGGAATCTATTCCCTTAATCTTAACCCATATATATATATATATATATATATATATATATATATATATATTTATAAGGTGAGTTTATTTTAGATATCATATAATTGGCCTGTGCTTTTTATGCATACTGGTGATATGTCTTTCGTTTGGGATACTTAGACCATTTACATTTAATATAATTTTTATTATTAGATTTAAATCTATTATCTTGCAGATAGTTCTCCATTTGTTACATGTTGGTTTTTTTTCTTTCATTGTTTTTCCTATTTATCTTCCTGCTTTCTAATTAATTTGAGTTGAGCAGTTTTTTAAAATTCCACTTTATCTTCATTCTTTACTTAACTGTTATACCACCTCTGCTACTTTATTTTAGTGATTGCCCTAGGTTTTACAACAGACATCTTAACTTCTCACCATTTGACTTCAAGTAGTTTTATACCCCTTGAAGTACAGTGTAAGAAACTCATAACAATACATTATCAACTCTTCCCTTCCATACTTTGTACTATTATCTTAAGACGTTTCATTTTTTCATATGCAAATATAACCCTTTTTAGGGTTCTCTGAGATTTTTGATCTCTGGTCTTTCATTGCTTAAAAATTTTTGGAATTTTTAAAAACAAATTGATTCAAATATTTCTCTTTCTCTTCTTCTTTAAAAAACTTTTGGTTATTATTTTTAAAATATTTATTTAAATATTTCTCTTTCTTTGTGATTCCAATTACATACATAATAGACTGTATAATATTGTCCTGCTGCTCTTAGATGTTCCATTCTCCTTCTCTTTGTGTTTCAGTTTTCATGGTTTCTATTGACACATGTTCAAATTCATTGATTATTTCTTGAGGATGTTTTATCTATTGATGACTTCTCAAAAATTTTCTCCACTTCCTTTTTTTTAAATGATTGTTTGTTCCTTTGTTTCTGAGAAAAAGAGAGGCGAGCCAGGGGAGGGGTAGAGAGAAAAGGAGACACAGAATTCGAAGCAGCTCCAGCCTCTGAGCTGTCAGCACAGAGTCCACTGCAGGGCTTGAACCCATAAACCCGTGAACTGCGAGATCATGAGCTGAATTGAACTTGGATGCTTAACCTACTGAGCCACTCAGGCACCCCGAATTTTCTCCACTTCTGATACTATGTTTTTTTTTAATTTTTGTCATTTTCATGTCATGTCATTTTCAATTAAAAAGTTAATTTAAAAAAATAATTTGACAAAGATTCTACTCTGAGCCCCTCCCCCCCTTTTGGTGAATTCTTCCTCTTTCCTTTTGAGATGTATAGTATCTCCTACAACTCAGGAGTGTCTTTCTCAAGGATCTGAAAGCCATTCCTTTAAAATGCATACATTGCCTGGAGCATCTGGGTGGCTCAGTTTAATCCTCTGACTTCAGCTCAGGTCACGATATCAATTCAAGCCTTTCATCCACCTCTGTGCTGGCAGCTCGGAGCCTGGAGCCTGCTTAGGATGCTGTGTCTCCCTCTCTCTCTGCCCTTCCCCTGTTCATTCTCTGTCTCTCGTTCTCTCCCAAAAATAAATTAAAACATTACAAAAAAATTTTTAAATAATAAAATGAAATGTATTCATTGGGGTCCCTGGGTGGCTCAGTCAGTTGAGCCTCTGACATCTGCTCAAGACTTAATCTCAGGGTTCATGAGTTCAAGCTCCACATTGAGCTTGTTACTCTCAGCACAGAACCCGCTTTGGATCCTCTGTCCCCATCTCTGTTAGCCCCTCCCCTGTTCATGCTCTCCACAGGTCAGCATTTATGTTGACCAACTTTCTGTAATTTCTCACTTTCCTGACTCTGTTGAGCATCCACCTACCCTCTTCCTACTTCCTCGTTGTACCTAGAAAACTCTTAGTCACTTCTGTTCAAAGCAAAGCTGAGTTCAGTTCATGCTGGATCGTCTTCCCTATGGCACTAGTATATTACTGATTAAAATGTATGCTTATTGCTTTCACTAGTGCCCCACTTTGTCTTTGGTAGTTTCTTTGTCTTTTTTTGACATCTGCTGTCACTTCACAGGGTTCACTTGTCCAATAGATCTTTTAACATGCTAATCACAGTTATAGTAAAGTCCTTGTCTGACAGTTCCAACACTGTTGTCACCTCTGGGTCTGGTTCTATTATTGCTTTGATTATTTGACAGTAGGTTGTGTGTGTGTGTGTGTGTGTGTGTGTGTGTACGTTTTTTTGCGTATGTGCTAGATATCTCATGCAAAAGGAAAGGGGTAAATAGGATTCGCGCATGGAAATGAACATGCTACTTCCCAGGCAGTTTGTGTGGGGGATGAGCCAATCTTGTTAGTTGAGCTGGCTGTGCCCTAGTGCCTCTTGCTGATAGGGCATAACAATAAGCCAACGGACAAAGAAGAATGGGGAAGGTAGTTTTCAGCCTCCTCGTTCTCCAACTTAGTGCTTCAACATTTGCATATTTATAACAAGTTTTTATACAGAGCCCACCCTCTGTCTGAAACTCAGTGGGAAATTACACACAAATACACACACACACACAATCATTTTTATTGGTACTGCAAAATTGTTTCTTCCTAAGTAAGGTTATGTACCTTGCCAAGTGATACTATGGTTCTTGTTTCCTCTGCTTGAATCTTAGGATACATGAAGTAAGATGAAAAGCTGAGAGTGGGAGGGGGTGGGGCATTTAAGTTACAGAGGCTAGCAGGCCTGCAGAAAGGATGAGGCTATTGTGATGCTTTGTGATCAATTCCACTTCAAGAAAATCTCCCGGAAGGCAAATCCAACAAAACAGGGACCCAACAAAACCCAACTCAAGCTGTTGGATGTGTCATAAAATCCAGATCCACAGTCAGCACCCTCTGTCCTGACCTCATCGCCAGAGGGTAAAGAACATGTAGTTTGTGGTGAAGGACTAGTACCATTTGCTTTCCTTACGCTTTTCTTGTGCTCTTCTGTTTAATAATGTTTTATTTTTTTAAACATTTACTTATTTATTTATTTATTTATTTAAGTGGGCAGAAAGAGGGGGAGACAGAGAATCCCATGCAGGCTCTGCCCTGCTTGGCACAGAGCTGGATGCAAGTTTCGATCCCCTAAACTGTGAGATCATGACCTGAGCTGAAATCAAGCATTGGAAGCATAACCGACTGAGCCACCCAGGTGCCCCCTAATAAACTTTTTTAAAATAGGTATTTTTCTTAACTTAGTGACTGGTATTCATGAGTGACCATTTTGAAACTCCTCCACTGTTGATTTCAATCCTTCATATTTTTTAAGCCCATGTTACAATGTTCATTGATTCTCTTTGTGATGTTCCCACTTCAAAAGGCGCCTTCCTTGTTCACTCGCTATCTCTTTAAAGGACATCTCCTGGGCAAATATAACTCCCAGCACAACATCACCAGAGAAAATTAAGTCAGAAAGCTTCTTCTCTGCACTTGAACAAATGGGTGTGCTCAGAGTTGACTCTCAATTTGTTGGAAGCAATTTATTTTCCTGGTCTCTCTTCAGTGCTGCATTTATTTTGTTTCCTTGATAGAAGTTTGAGAATTCCTTAGATATTGATGCCAAGCCCGCAATGTTAATCTAGATAAAGGAAGATAGATAAAGGATGGGAATGGGTTGAAGGGGATTTGAAAAGTCAGCCCAGGGCTCAATTCAAATGACCTGCCAAAGAACTGTTAGATAATTATGCATTATTATTTTCTGGAGACAAGTTTAGAACACTGAGAATGTAAGAAAAGGATGAATGATGTATTATTTCTTTAAAATATTTGGTTAGGATGTAAGCATAACAGACAAAAGCCTCTGGGTTTAGCAGAATCATTTGTATGAAATAATGTACCTGACTCCAAAAATACGTCAAAAAGCAATATGGAATATAAGCCAATTCCCAGCAGTTTGAATTTATTATTTATGATGCCAGTTAAACAAGGCTAATGTGCTCTGCAAAAGTGGTTATAGCTGCTATGCAGTATTAGTAGAAATTAGTCAGATGCTACCAGCTCAATATAAAGTAAATTTGCAAAGGTTTCTGCAAATGACAGTTTGGCTGAGTTAACATGACAGTTGAGAGCATGTAAGCTGCTTCAATATTGGCAAGTGGGTTTACAACCAAAGTCAGCACTTATGGGTGTAGGAAACAAATTAAACCAAAGTGGAGGAGGAACGGTGATGAGTTCCAGCACTCTACCCACCACGCAGAAAAAGTCCATAGCATCCTCCTCCTTGTCAATCCTACTCTTATGGGTTTCGAACAAAAGCTACGAGGGTTACCTTTTTCATGTCATGCCCTTACTGCTCTATCCAGCTCATCACTCATCAAAGTGTGTTCTAAGAATACCCTCTAGCAGCAAGTGCTGCCCTAAACATGTCTGTGATTGTGTCAGCTTGCTGTTCCTCAAGGAAATGGTCCAGGAAGATCTTGTTTTGCAATATCGGGATGTTCAGCAAAATTATTTTGTTAAGCAGAATACATATAATCATATTTACTTTTCATTCACGAACATTTATCATGAATATGTTGATGACGTCTTTTGAGAAAAAGCCCTAGGCAATAAAAAATTGGCTTTTTTTGAAAAGTTATACAACATATCAAGGAGCAGAGAATATACATATATTCAAAAACACCCTTTACATCCCAATCTGAGGAAGGAAATGTTAGTCTGGCCATTTGCCACTTTTTGTCAAGAAGAATACATACTTAAGTTTTAGGGAGATTTTGATTAATTCTTGAAAATTGACGAAGAAACCAATGCCCTTTCAGCGGAAATGCAGGCTCAGGGAAGTCCTTCTTCAACTTGGGTTTAAATAATTCCTGCTGTCCATTTCCTTCCTCTCCCATCCTTGCCCCTTGCCTCCCCTCCCCTTCTTTTTCCTTCCCTTCCTTCTCTTACTCTTCTTTCCTTTGATAGACATGTACTACACTCTCATTAAGCATGAAATCTCCTCCTTTGGGGTAAAACAGAACAATGTTCCATTCCCCATGGAGCTTGCCTCCAACCATTGGATAAACCATAGGGGTTATAACAATACTTTGTGAATTCCAGTGAGTATAAAGATAACCAATGTAATTTTCATGATTTATTAACTTTATTCTTGAAATATGGGACTCTGGACACCGTATGCAAATATATATGAGTTAGATGCAGGTATAGGTTATAATAAAAAACAGGCTCTTAAATGTAAGCTTGTTCAAGTTACTTCATGATAATTACCTTTTTTTATCTCCATCGATTGTTGAATGTTCAGTCACTACTATTCTGAAATAACTGTACCCATTGTTCTATTTCAGTTCCCGTCTCTCTATCTCAACAATTGTCGTGGCCTCCAAACTATTCCTAGTGCTATTGTCAAGACTATTGGTAGTTTAACATGGTCTCTGGACCATGCAAACAAATGATACAAAATTTCAGAGACTTGGGTATAAAATGATAATCTGGAACATCATCCAATTTTACTCATAAAAACACTCATTGTGACTCTTGCTTCAAATAGTATATACAGCAGCATATGTTTGCAGGTAATTCTACAGCAATGATCTTACCCCATCTTTGCTACTACCTTTAAATTAGATGAAGCAGGCATAATTAATGCTCTGTTATATTTAAGTAAACAAAGGTCTAGAGGCATAAAGTGGCATGCCCCAGCTTACCTGTAAAATAACTTATTAGTTTTCTAGGGCTGCTGTAACAAAATACCACAAATTAGGTGGTTTAGACAATAGAAATGTATTGCCTTACAGCTCAGAGGGCTGGAGGTCTGAAATCAAGGTGTTAGCAGGGTTGGTTCCTTCTGAGGATGGTGAGAGAGATGGTCTCTCTCCTTGGTTTGTAGATGGCTGTCTTCCTATTTACATGGCGTTCTCCCTGTGTGCCTTCCTGTGTCCAAATTTCCCTTTCTTATGAGAACACCAGTCATGTTGGATTGGGGTCCACCCTAAAGAATCTCACCTTAAGTTGATTATCTCTTTAGAGACCTTATCTCCAAATGAAGTCACATTCTGAGATACTGGAGGTGAAGATGTCAACATATGAATGCTGGGGACATAATTCAACCCAACGCATTATAACAACCCATTTCTCTCGATTTTACTACTCATTGTCTTTGCTGCCATGCCAGGCTACTAAGGAAGAATGGGCAAGTGCTGGCAGGGATAAATCAAAAGAGAGCAGAATGATGGGGAGTTAAGGGCAAGGTGGGCAATCATAGGGAAAGTTAAGAAAAAAAAAAAAAGTCAAGTATCACAGCTTGAACATACTGCACAAAATTCCCCCAAGATGGTTCTAATTAGATAATACATAGATTTCCTTCTATGCTTTGATAGGATTAACTATAAGAAAAGAAAAGTTTAGAATGGAGTAAGAAAGCACTTGCCTATTCTATTTAGTTTATGGTAATAAATTCCAATTATTTTGAATTGACATTGTTCTGCTCAGCCTAAAGTTGCCTCCAAGAACTTCCTTCTCTGCTCTGTTTAAGTACCAAAGACAAATGACTCTGCCGGTTTCTTTGGCATGGCTCCATTTATTTAAAGCTCATCTATGCCTTTCTTTCTGTCTCTGGGGGGACTTTGGGGGAAGAAAATACACAGAGAACCAAATGCTGAGCCTGTTGTGGATGTTGTGATTTCAGAAGAGAAGTGATCCCAGCCTGAGGCTCAGCTCCTCTGGTTAGCAGCTTCTGGAGAGAACTTACCTTACCAGCAATGGATACCAGTTTATTATGTAAACCTGGGAGGGGCTACCGTCCCCACCTTTTTCTCCACCTATCTCCCTGCCAGTCCAGCCCCATCAAATGCTGACGCTATTTATTCAAAAGATACGTTCCCAGATGCGTTTGGTTCTGCCCCTAATCTTGCTCTCATAAATATTTGAAAATCACAGTGAAAGCCCGATGGTGCCTCTCACATAATGGAACTGCAGGCAAGGAAAACAGCGCACCGCTTTGAAGTTCCTGGAGGAGGGAGGTGAGAGATGATGAGATTTGGGGACAGTTTATGTGAGCGATTTGTTATGCACGCAGGAGGAATGGTGACTTGATGACAGATTCACTTCTTGGTCCTGAACCTTAATTAACAAGGCCCTCTGAGAAACACACTGAGAAACAATAAGAAAATTCTTTGGAGCATTTCATGGATTATTCACGTATGATCTTTGGGGATTTATTTTATTTTTATTTTTCTTTCTTTGGGAGCTGCAGCTTTGTTGCCTTGACATCCACACTCAAGAGTTATTGGTATCAAACCAAGCTATATAAAAAGCTATCAAGCACTTCTCAGATTTTGCACAGTTCAAAGCAGTGTTGGCAGCCTGCCAACCCTGAAAGATGAGCCGAGCCCCAATGTGGTGAGTGTGGCTGCACGTGCAGAAGGGAGCCTGGGGGTGAGGTAGGGAAAGCTGACAACTTTGAGGGCCCTGGGAGGAAGAGAGCCGGATGCTTCCTCCCGGACCTGAGGGCCACACTCTCCCCCTGCAGGGAGTAAACGGAACTTACAATGATGTCCATCTAAGTACAACCACAACAGGAGTATCACTTTTAGGGGGGAAAAAAATAAAGAAAGAGGAAATCTAGTTATCTTAACTAGATAAAATATTAATGAGACTTCCATTTATTTTGGTTCCAGATAGACCAGAAAAGTTAAAGGTTGGGAAATCTGCTGAGACCAAACTGCCACTGGCCAGAACCTGTGGTGATAATACTCTCTTATCACAGTCAGAGAATATGAAATTCTGAATTTTTAAGAAAGTCCGTGTCATTCTATTAACCTGGTTCTGTCCCAGCCACAATTTTCAAATATACTTTTAATTTTGCATTTCCCAATCCCAGTTGGTAAACGGAGGTAAAAATTTGAGGCACATCTTAATTCCTTTTTGTCTTTCCACAACGATTCTGTTTGGTGTTCCTTTTAGAGAAAGAAGGTAGACAGTGATGTTGACGTCTCACAGATGAAGACATTAGGATCCGGAGATATTTCAATGCTTCTCAAAGCCCATCGAGCGAGCAAGTTAGGACAATAGGAACTCACGATCTGTTTTCTACCCTCCCACCTCAACCTTTTGATTCGAGGATAGTTTTCCCTGCTTAAGAGCCTTTGCATTTATGAATGCAGGCATCTACAAGGCTAGAGGAGAGGATTCTCCCCATACATTTCCCCTGCCAGTTGCCTGGACTTTTATGGTGCACACACTACAAATGAAAGTTAACGCCCTGGGAGTGATCCTCAACCAGTGAGGGAAAGAAACTGGGGACAGATACCACAGCTCCCTCACCTCTCAATAGTACAATTTCAACGCACATTCAACACAGGTTCTCAAAAGGTCCACAATGGACTGAGCCTCAGCTGCCCACAGCATTGGCTCCCTTGTTATTGTACCCATTAGCTGACTGTCTTTCTCTGTCTCCATTCCCCTTTTCTTCACTTCCAAATACACTCCTTGAACCCAAAGCCACCTAAACTTACACTGTGAACTTGAGTACTTCCCACATACTACATCAATAAACTAACCTTAAATCCAAAGATCCCGCAGCAAATAGGAAAATACAGCTGGACTTAGGGCTTCTGCTCCAAATATAGCTTCTCTGGTAACTTGCATTACTTCTTTCTTTTTAAAGCGTTTTGGCACTATAATATTTTAAGAATCATACAAGTTCTTTGGAGAATATATTTAAATAAAGGCAAGAAGAATAAAAAATTACCTCTAAATTCTACCAACTAGAAATAACTATTATTTACATATTGGTGGACACAGATATATACACATAGAGTTGTTTACAAAATAAAAACATTTTGCATACTATTTTATAATAGTTTTACTTAATATATCATGAGCATTCTTTAGAATCTTCAAAAGTTCTTTTATAATATTGCTTTTATAATTGCAGACAATTTAACCTTCTTTATATATACAGAACTTTAAACAGTATTACAGGATTTTTTTTGCTACTTTCTACTTACATAAACGTCCATGAACTTAAGAAATGTTCTTATTTGTATTTCAACTAGTAGTTAATAAAGGCATTGAGATCTCCTTTACAACTCAGAATCATATCCTTAAACAATTTGCTAATTTGCTTGTCGTGACAATTGGATTTTACCATTTTCAAACATGATTTTTTTTCTTACTCAGTGCTCTCTCCTTTATATGGTGATCATAAGTATAGCAGTCTCCCTCTTTGAGAACAGGAAAAACTTTGCTGTGAACTTTTCAACTTACGGTTCTTTGTGGTTGAAAACTATCCCCAACAGCTGTCTGAGAATTTAGTCAATTCCATCCCAAGCAGCTGTTGGTTTTGGTGGCTATTGGGGTAGTAAGAATGTTCCAAGGGATTGAAGAAGTAAGAAGATAGGACTTTCTGAGGTATTGGGAACTGAACTTCAACAAGATATTTTCTTGTGGGTTTTTTAATGTGTGGGAGAAAGATTTTTAACATGTGACCTTCCCATAATATCTAAATCAACAATATCCTGTCTGTGTCTGGGTTCTAAAGCAAAGCTCCCTAAAAGAATGCAATAGAGCTGTGTATGAATCTGACTTTATTTAATCTCTGATTTCCCCTATCAGGAACATGGCACTATGATTCTCATAGTTCTTAGAGGGTTATGGGCTCAGTGTCTGCCAGGAAACCTTCAGTGATTTTAGGGGTTTTCATATTTCTTGCTGCATCAGTTCCACTCAGAAATTTAGGGGAAAAATAATCTCTCTTCTGAGCATCTGTGCAGTTTGGCATCAGATCCCCAAAATGTAAGCAAATATAACCACAATGTCAGAAGTTATTTTAGTGAAAAAGAAGGAGGAGAAGAAGGTAAAGAGAAGAAATAGAAAAACAGGAGGAGGGAGGGGGAGAGAGAGAGAGAGAGAGAGAGAGAGAAAGGGAGAGAGAGAGAGGAGGGGGCAAGGGCAGAAGAAAGAAAGGAAAGAAAGGAAAGGAAAGGGAAGGAAGGAAGGAAGGAAGGGAGGGAGGGGAGAATGAGTACCACTATACTTAGTGGTAGGCTAGTTATACTACAGGACAATTTGGAATACCACAGTGTTCGATTAGGAACAATTGCTAATGTCACTTATATCCCTAGGTGATGGAAGAGGCTTATATGAGCTATTACCATTTCCATGAATGCTGTTCTTCTGTCCTAAGTGACATAGTTTCTAGGTGTGCATGGTGTGCAAGATACGCTTCCATGATCCGGGCTGATGGGATTTCTCCCCAGACAGATTCAGCTTCAACCAGTTTCTGTCGATGTTTCCTGGTACTTTCTACTTGCTTTCTCATAAGCTGCAGACACAAGTTGCTCTCCAACCTCAAGCTAGACAAAAGAAGACTGAAAGATGTATATACTTTCTGACCCAGCCCATTACCACACCTCTTCCCACAGAATCCACACCTTTGGATAGATAGAACAAATTATTTCAAGCCATTCCATATAGCAGCTCTCGCTTGCAGAATATGTGCCCTTACTGTAAACTACCCCATTGTTCTCCATCTTTATTCTTCAACGATTCAACCCAGCCCTGACTTCAACTCTCCTACAGCTTTGATCAAGGGAGAGCCAAACATATGATTTTTAGCATAAACACATTTGCCTTAGGAAAGCACTTCTGCCCAACACACTTATTCAGGGTTTGTCAGATAGCTTTAATTAACACTTGTAGGAGACTAAGGCTAAGTGGATGAATCGTGTCACCTTTGAGCAATCAGTTCTTATCACCAACTTTTATATCCCAAGTGAAGTTGAATTACCAGCAAATTGAAAAATATGAGACGGGGGTTAAGGCAATATGGATCTTTCCTCTACCTTCAAAATGTTCCCTAAGCCAGTGATTATTATACCAAGAAGTGCAGTAATGCATACAGTGAAGTATAGGCAGCCTCAAGGCTCATCAGTTGGCAGAAACACGGAGTCACAGCAATGCCAAAAATACCTATCATTTCGACAATGTCTACTCTGTGCCAGCATTTGAACTACATGTCATTATTTTATTAATTCCGCAGTTACTTCTGAACCATCATGTGTTATATACATTCAACATGCTGAGAAGACAGCCATGAGTAACTACCAAATTAGAAAAATACTATTATTTTATTCATATTGCAGATTAATAAATGAAGGTTCAGAAACTGAGGTCATTTGCCTCATGTCAATCAGTTGATAAATACCAGCAGAACTGAAGCAATCTAACTGACTCTTTAGTATGTGCCTTGATCTGTCTCTACTCAGAATCAAAGAATGAATTTCTACATGTATTTTAAAGCCTGTCCCTGTGCCAAATTTGAGACATGTGGGGGATTTATGCCATGCCTCCTTTCCTTTCTCTGGGGGATTTATGCCATGCCTCTTTTCCTTTCTCTTCTCTTCCCTTTCCTTCTATCCTTTTCCATCACTATATTCTTTTTTGTTGTTGTTTTGTTTTTTTTAATTAATCTCCCAGATATTTCTCTCACAGTGGGGAAGGCGGTATTATTTGTTTTCTTTCAGGAACATGAAAAAATAACGAGGGTACTGAGAATCTTCTTATTTTCTTTTAATCTCTACATCAAAGGCCTCATTTTTAAACTGCCCTTATTTTCAGTAAAAATATGAAGTTGCCTAAGTTGAAACGAGAATGAGAGATTATCATTTGAGTTTGTGACATTACAAAACATCACTAGTCCGTTAGGTAGAAATGCATTATGTACACACTGGGGGTTGGTGGGTGGGGGGATTTCATAATTGTGCAGAGAAATGAGAAATATTTTGATTGGGCGCAAGTGTCAATATTTTAACCACAGCAGAGATTTGTTTCTTCAAGAGGATACAACAAGACACTCCAGTATTCTAAGTGATTGAGACAAATATCTTTTACATCTCATAAATCAAGAAGGATGTTTATATTTCCTAAGACATTCTGTTAGTTTCCTTCTTGAATGATAAGCTTCTCCGAGAGTGTTAGATGTGGGCTCCAGAAACAGGAATGCTCTTTGTTTTCGTTAGACAGTCACCATCTTTGAAATAGAATGTGCCTTGCTATTCTAGGAACTGTTTTTAAATGATTTCTTAGCAAATGTGAAAAATGATTCTTCTCAAGACGTCGAAACGTGCTCTAAAAGGACCGGACTGGAGGAGAAGACACGGAGAAAATAAAAAGCAGAAGTTCAGTTTCCGGACTTCAAAAAGTGGGGAAGAGCTTGGCACAGTTATGGGGGTTACTGTTGGCTTTTGAAAATTCTTTCTTTTTTAAATTTTTTCATGTTTGTTTATTTTTGAGAGAGAGGGTGGGGGCAGAGACAGGGTGCTCATGAGCAGGGGAGGGGCAGAGAGAGAGGGAGACACAGTATCCAAAGCAGGCTGCGGGCTCTGAGCTGTCAGCAAAGAGAACTACGCGGGTTTGAACCCACTGAGATCATGACCTGAGCAGAAGTGAGATGCTTAACCGACTGAGCCACCCAGGCATCGCTTTAAAATTCTTATTTGGGTCGTATTTGAACTGTAAACTTGGTTTGCTTTATAAATCCTATCCTCATCGTTCTTTTGAAGACCAATGAACAAAAATAACATACACACCTTTGCTTTACACGACCTTTTAATAAAAAGTACAATTAAAATAAGTACACACACACACACACACACACACATGCATAATTCCATTACTTTGGTTAGTAAAGAAACGATGCTGTAAGCCTTTGTTATGTCCATGTTGGCTCTGCTACGCATGTGCTGTAGAACAATGATGCACTCAGGGTGTCAGATCACTCATTAGTTACACAACATGTCATGGACCATCAGGTACATTTCACTTGGAATTACAAGGAAGTGGCGTGAATGCAAATGGGTTTTGTGATCTAAAATAGTGACCATCAGGTCATGCCCTGAAGGTTTGTTGCTGTGTTATGTGCTCGATCTCCACTTCTTTTTAAACTTTCACTTAATGATTTGAAGCCATGAAGTACAGTAGTAAAAGGGACAAGCTTTGAAATCAGTTACACATGTTACACATTTTGACATTTTTCTCTCATAATCAGTATCAGTATATGTCCCGATCAGGTTCTCAATCATTAATTTCATGCTTCTCAGTTGAAAAAATAAATACTACTTAAATTACAGGGTCACTAATGGATTCAAATGAGTTAACAAATGTGAAACACTGATAACACAGAGATCATCAGGAGGCTCCCTGTACTCTGGAAATTTCAGTGAATATGGTTCAAGCTCACAATTTCATTAACTTGAGAATGCAGATATCATTGCTTAATTCCAGAGTATTTCTGATACTTTTTCATGGTTCTTCTTTTCTCCGCTGCTTTGTCCCTATATGCGTTCTCAAATTTTTTCTTGATCAAAAGGGTGCCACACTCACCGATATTTACACAGACAATTCCACTCACAGAATCTCAGTGATTTTAACACCAGGTTACATATTTTATAGCATTTTGCCAACTACTGTGTCTACAACCATACTTTGTTTTACAATAACACACTGAAAAAGCAATCTCCTGTCTCAGACAATCCAATTTTAACCATAGGCAGGCTCCTCAGCGTTTTGGTTTGAGTTCCAAGTTCTTAATCAGGAGGTTTCTTTCTTTCTTTCTTTCTTTCTTTCTTTCTTTCTTTCTTTCTTTCTTTTTTTAATTTTTTTTTATCTTTATTTATTTTTGAGAGAGAGACAGCATGTAAGCAGGGGAGGAGCAGAGAGAGAGGGAGACACAGAATCAGAAGCAGGCTCCAGGCTCCGAGCCATCAGCACAGAGCCCAACGCGGGGCTCAAACTCACGAACCGTGAGATCACGACCTGAGCCGAAGCTGGATGCTTAACTGACTGAGTCACCCAGGCGCCCCTTAATCAGGAGGTTTCTTATCACTTTATAGAAAAAGATAGCTATAGAAGAAGAGTAGAAGAGTTCATGTCACCAAACAAATATAATGGGGTGTATGTTTTTTACACTATAAATATTTTAATATATGTGTGGTTGGGAGAAATTGTTCCTGCTTATTATTGATAATACTTAAATGTGGGAATAATAAACTTGGCATGCTTAGTCAGATTCTTCTTGCCCCTGAGTCTTCGTGGCCTATGGAGAATTTGTATTCTGCCCTGCTTACTACCATTCATCCAGTATTTATTAAGCACCTACTGCATGCCTGGAACTGTTTTAGATGCCGTGGAGGCAGCTTGTGACTATCAAGGGATATCCAGTATTGGGTGTATAATCCAAGGGTCAAGTTTAGGAATTTTACTTTTATCAGACGTAAAGTTGCTACGTTGACATCTGTATGTGTTACTCCTTGTCTGTTTTTATTTGGTTCAGAAATGGGGCAGAGTATACCAGTCTAATTTAGGGACCAAACTCCCACATCATTATCATTGTTTCTGTTTGACAATGTGTCGTCTTTCATTTCTCAGAGCTCAGTGGCTTTTGACCCCAAGATACTTGTGTTTTTCACCTGAGACATGTTGTAAAGCAAACATTCATTAGGTCAGAAAGAGCCAGTATATTTTCCCAGGTCCCTTTCGAGAGTTTTTGTACAAATCTGAAGAGTGACGCTGGTTCTTTTCTTCAATATAAAACTAGGACCTGCTACATGTCACTCTCAGCTGCCCTCATCTGCAGTATTTCCATTTCACCCATGTCACACTTTTATATAAAGTGGTAATTCTTAGTAGAATTTTTGAAATGCGGACTGATGCTAGTAGAGAACGCTTTTTATTACACTCACACACATTCACACGCCCATGCACCCATATACCACCACCTTGCCAAACATTGCTGATACTTGAGTTACGTGCCTTTTTTGGATCGTCACCAATGAGTTTTTTGTCCACGGGTAAGCTCAGTTGTTTAGCATATTTTGAAAGATTGATATTTTTTTTATTGATGATGGGAACATTAATGTAACACTGTAAGACAAAATAAAGAACATAATTTTGTATAGAAGGGAAATTAGGGCAACAGAAAGGGAAAAGAGGCTGAAGGCAAAAGCCATGTGTCAGCTGCTTTGGGATCTGGGCTTTCATCAGCTGTTAGGGGAAAAATTATGGGACTGTGGCTGCCCTTCAGAGCGAACAGAGGGTACTAGCCAGAGCCAGGCAGCGTGTCAAGGTCCCAGCTCAATAGCCTGCACCACAAAGCGTTGTACTCGTCCCCGTAGAGCAATGTACTACTGACCATAATTCACAGAATCACAAGTGGATTCATACGATGGGCTAACCTGGTCCACGAACACATATAATATGGGACTCAGAGCTATATTTTAGGCATAAATTGTACTGGGTTCATTGCCCAAATTTCCCAATCTACTGACTGGTAACTGTAATCCTGCTGATGTATTCATAAACATGTATAGCGGGATCCTCAAGCTGAAAATTTTGCATGGGTGCTTATTCCTGAGAAGGGAAAAGGATTTTACTCTTTGGTAAGGATTTGGTGATAAGATCCTTACACAAATCATGAATCACTGAGTAACTATTTGTAAATTAATTAAATAATTAATGCTTTATGCTGTTCACTACACTTAATTCAAAAGCCCAAATAGTTATGTGGCATAAATGACTGCAACAATATAAGAAAGTGTGGAAGTGTGAGAGCTTTCTAATCTTAAAAGCAATGGAAACAAATCACGATTATAAAATTGGCTTCATACTGTCTTAAAAGTGACCATTCCTCAAAGCATCATAAAATTAAAAGGTAAGTAATATCTACATAACAGATGTTCTTACAAATACGACACGCAGGGTCAGTACTAATAACCTGTACTAAAATCCTAGTAGATGATAGATAAGGGAGTGAAGAGACAATTCACAGAACAACAACAACAACAAAATGTGACACAAACAAATGAAAATTGCAGGTTCATCAGGGATCAAAGACAAGGGCATTAAAATGACAAAATACAAGCAGTGTCTTACTAAAGTGGTACAATTTTATGAAGTTTGCACTTCTATATGGGCGGGTGAGAAAATGGTTTGTATTTTCTGTACTGTAATTCCCCAGTCCCTATCAAGAGTGTGAATAAACTCCTTAACTTGTCCTTACCCTTTCCTAGATATCTTATAGGAATTTTAAGCATATACTACCTAAAACTGACCTCTCCTTCCCCATCTATTCATGCACCTATTTGAAAGTTCCTTATATCAGTAAAGGTCAGTGTACATTTTCTAGTTATTCATGTCACCTGATCCAGAGGCAAATCCTTCATCTCATACCTTTCTTGAGCAATGTCTGTCTTCCCAACTGTCACCACCCTAATCCAGGTATAAACCCTCTGAGCACCATCAATCGGGCACCTATGCTAACCATTCTTCCTTTTTCAACTGGGCTCTTCTACTGTCTATTTCCAACCAACAAGAGGGAAATTCTTTAAAAATTCAAGCCAGATCATATGATATCTGAATTCAGAACCTGTCCGTGGTTTTAGGTCGTGGTTAGCATGTAAGCCCAAGTCTACACATACTTCACTCTCTCGACATATCCACATCTCAGATTAACAATACCCTCCTCAGAAAAGCACATCTGTCCTTCTCCATCCTCTTTATCTGCCTTAATGTTGTTCTTAATGCTCATCATATTCTTGCATTATAATAGGTACCAGTTAATTTCTTTATTGCCTATCTGTCTTGCTAAAATCTGAGATCTATGAAGGCAAGTGGTTGTCTTTTTCTACTTAATAAATATTAAATAAAGTAAATAAGTAAATTCGTTAATAAGGCAACGTGAGAATTAACCTAAATACACAACAGTAAAATAGTCAAGTGGAATAGTACAAATTATTTTTTAAAGATATTTACTAATCTAAATAAATAATTCTTTATCATGATGTCATACGTTTATAGCGGTTGATTTAATTTGGCAAGCATTCTTACACCAATAGTACAGTGATTACTTCGAGCTATAATATTGTGAAAGACTAAGTACTTTTGCATAAACTTTAACTCAAAAAATTTCTATTACAGTTTTATGTTAAATACATTTTTAAAAATTCTCAGTCAGAGGTCCAAAACCAAGTTTAGTAGTCCATAGAACTGGTTAAGATGAACCAAGGTCAATGCAAAAACAGCTATCCAGTCAAATATCTCCATTGAATAATTAATTGTTACAGATATATATCCAGTTTGCTCTCCTAGGTCTGTTCTCCTCACTTGTCTGCCTTCCTCTGCCTCAGAAGGCTGATGTGTAGAGACCACACCAACCAGTCTCTGTGTCATCTTTGTTCTTAGCTTCAGTGAATGGGGAATCCCAGTAGGTCACTGAGGTTCACAGGGGACTTACTGGTTCCCCAGGATCCCTCCCTGTCCAGTCGCCCACTCCTGGCCACCCATCATGGAAGATTCCTTTTTCTCCTGAGTAAGCTGAACCTTCTCATTTCTTCCCGAGTTGCAGTAGCCACTCATTTTCTAGTCATTTGCAGAAAGCAAGAGCTCAACTGTTACTAAGTTCTCATTACCCCTCCATCTCCGTGGTCCTCCAATATCTACTCTAGCTGAATGGAGCATTTTCAAATTACTGTATTCCATCTATACTATTCATTTCCTATGGGGGCCCTGAATGAGACTGCCTTGGTGCACAGCCTTACCTTGCCTCAGCCCATCTTTTTACTCCAGGCATTGCTGAAAGCTAGGATAAACTATGGCAACCTGTTATCATTTCACATCCATCAATTGCATCATACGCTTTCCTCTTTCAGTTCTGGGCTCTGGATTTCCCTGCACGGAATATCCTCAGGAATCTATTCAACTATTCTGATGCATGAACAAATGTGGAATTGAGAAGACATTAGCAAACCATAAGGTAACTTTTGACCAATAAGGGACAGGAGCTGGCAAAACAAACAAACAAACAAACAAACAAACAATTTCCTTCTCCCTTCTTTTCCATGAACAATTCTGAGGCACGTATTTTTCTTAGATCATGTAGTGTCTTAGAATGATTGAAGTGATTAAACCCTAGTTGTCCATGGCAGTAAGCCAGCTTAATAATGGATCTTTGGATTGGCTTTCCTCCACCCTTGTTTCATTTTTTCAGGTTCTTGAGCCCTGTACCTTGAAAACATCCCAAAATAAACTACCTTTTGCAAACAACCATTTCAGACTCTGTTTCCTAGGCTGTCCTGCTTAGAGATACTGTGATGGGTATAGTGACATAATGTATGTGCGTGTATATGTATATATATACATACATATATATACATATACATATATATATATACACACACATACACACACATGCATGCACACATTTATAATTTTCATTTAATAGCAAAATCTCTGTTGCATAGACTTCTTAAGGAAAGTATAATAGATTATCAATGCGTTGCTTTCCATTTGCTAAAAGCCATTTCTATCATGTCCGCCACCCCTGCTCCCCACCCATCTACTCCACCCTCCACCCTCCATTCGGCCATCTTCACATGAATGGGAACACATGTACCTCAGTGCACACTGGGTAATCCATCAGTAAGTTTTTCCAGTGTGCTTCCTGACAGGTCTCAAAGAGGTTCCTAATAGCATTTCCCCTGAGGGCAACAATGCCATTAGTCAGAAGTAATAAAACCTTTTAGTCAGAGGGAAATGGAGGCGGGGGTGGCGGTCGGAGGGAACCTTCATATTCTCTGCACATTTTCAAAATTGAGTAAATTTAAACTTCAGTTTCCAGACTTATAGATAGAATAAATTCCAAGCTTAATTTCCATAGCAAAGCCGTAGGCAAACAGGTGCTGGAAAGAATTCTAATCCCCCCATTTCATAACCTGGTCAACAGGAGACCTGACCTGTTATTGACTAGTGTCTGCACCGAGGCTGTGCAGGCCGGGTTTGAAGGCGATGTCGCCTCCTCTCAGAGCAGCTGGAGGTGTCCTCTGCCCCAGCCTGCCGGCAGAGGACAGGAGGATGAAGTGTTTCTCACATAGAGAAACGACGGGGCAGGCCAGCCAGACTAAACATCACAGCCAGGATCAGACACACACTGTCCTGTGAACATACCCCAGTGAAAAAGATAAACCAGTGGGTAAAATGTAAGCGTGAGGGAAGTTTTTGCATCGAATAATACCTCTAATTTTGATTCGTCTCTTTTCACAAATTGGTTTCCATGGATTCTGGTTTTACAGATAGGAAGTGGAGAAATAAAGGTATGGGAACAGGGAGAGGAATCTGTTCTGGGCTATTTCCAGGCAAGACCCCAAATGGGAACTCCCAGAGAGGAGACAAGAAAGCCCAGACTTGGGATTTTCAGAGAGGCTTTGCCTCTGAAAAAGGTCTGAGTGTGTAGAAGATGCCAATTAATAGTGCTGCTTTGGCACACTAATGTAAGCCTCAGATGGTTTGCGGTTGGCCCTTCTCTCCTGAAAAATGCATCTTGTACTCAGATAAGTGTAGGCACTGAAGGTCGTGTTCTCCCTCCCTTCTTAATTCTGATCTACATTTACAGGAAAATCAGGCGGAAAACCATGAGCTGGGAAATGCCGTTCACTTGCAAAGAGGCATTACTGTTCCAGGCCTCTGGGCTGAATCATGCAGTTCCAGGTCCCAGGTGCCAACACCCACAGCTCCCCATTCCTACCCACACCACACACACAGCCTTGGCCTACAGCCATTTCAAGGATCAGTCTGACTTTCTAAAGGAAATTGGCTCAGGGGTGCACTCATGTACCAGATGTGAGACCCATCCATGAGTCTTCGAAGGTCAGCCAGGATAATAGTCACATCTGTCCACAAGATAGCTCAAAGATTATCTACATTGTGTTCTCCTTGGCCACAGATTTTATGTGCTGGCTTGGGAAGTCTGTTTCAACTGGCAAAGTGGTTAATCCAACTCATCCTTTGCTCACATTTATTTACTTTTTTTTTTTTAAACCTGGCCACAAATTCCCAAGATGTAAAATACAACACCTTTATTCCAGATTCTATTTGCTAGTCCATTTCATCCATTTATTCCTCTCAAGTAATGAGCACTGGTTATACAATACTTCTGTCCATGTAGGAGACTTTATGCACTTAGGACATGGGCATTAAAAATACAACATCAGAGACATATTTATAACCATAAATTCTCTCTTGAAATCTCTGTTACTTCTTGTTAAAATATCACTGCACATTTGAAGTGTTTTTTTTTTTCATTTCCAAATTGTTTTGTTGTCAACAATTTAGCACTTCCAGCTATAAATGTTATTGAAAAGTTGCAAAAGAATATTTATTATAGTCCCCAGTTTTTCATCAGTTGTAACTTTACGAATAAAAATTTTTTTTGGCAAAAATGTTTGCTTTGTGACCCAAAGTCATTTGGAGTAGGGAAATGGGAATGTGTCAACAGAGATAAATGAATATGGTCAATGGCTTAGTCACAGCATTAAGAAAACAAAGACATTTTCCCTACTTTTTTGAGCACACGCCTGGTTGTCATTATGTCTATGATGTTGAATAGAATTATTCTCTTTAATTAGAAAAAAGTTTTAGAACACACAGAGTTGATGCCACAGTATTTTATGGAGGAAATTTCATTATTTGGAAGTAGCCTAAGATGGGGATTTTATTGTTTTGGTTTTTAATGTTTTTCCTTTTTAAACCTATAGCTGGAATTTACTGGAGGAGGTGTCTAAGTCATAATCCTTTCCATTATTAGCATGCTTCATTACTTTGTAGTTCTGATATTTAAGCCATAATGATAAAAAGACCAAGATTGTATGTTATAAGCCATAATCAAGCTAACAAGCTATGTCGGACATTTGTTAATTTCCTTGTTCTGTTTTCTTTCTAACGTACAGTCTCTTTCCTTCTTAAACAGTGTATCTGATTCTATCCAGCATGTACCCACAACCCTTGCCCTGCTCTCACTCTTGTTCTGGTAATACCATCATTATTTCCCTATCCAAAGCTGGAGAGTGTGATTTAATTCATAGTGATCTATTCCCTTGGCCATAGAAACTGGTCCAAGGACAGATGTATTACCTAAATCAAGCAGACAAGGTCAAAACTTGATTCTGGGATCTTTCTTTGAGTCACACCATAGCAATTAAGTCACTTTTACTACACTAGGTTTTGTAATAATATTAGCCTGAAAGTTCCAGGAACATAATGTTGAATCTGAAAATGGACTCCACATTTTTAAAAAATGTAGGTCATTGAAAATTCCTTTCAGTGGAAGAATAACTCAAACCAAGGGTCAACAGCTTCTCTTTCACATTTAATGTCACATTATAAATATATATTATCTTTTATAAAAACACAGAGACATTTCTACGGGATTAAAACAATTTTAAGCCATATACACAACTTCAGTGACTCCTGAAGGGGTCTGGGACAAGTCTGCAAAATTTCTATTTAGAGGAAATTTTAGCTGAGTAGATTTATTTGATCTTTGAGACTAAGTACACACACAAACACATATATCTAGTCAGTTTATATCTATATTTATGCATATATAGATATGTATTTTTATATATACACACACATATACACATACATGCACACACAAAACATATACAAGTAACTCTTCTCTTCTTAGGTTTCTATTAGCAACAAATCAATTGTTCTCTAGCTGTGAGAAAATTTTCCAAGTTCTCCAATTAAAATAGAAACTAAAATAAAGCTAAGCGTTTTGGAACCAAATCAAGAGATGTACCAAAGCTTTCAGACTGTTGAGCTAATTTGAATTGACTTATACAAATAATATTAGCAAAAGAATCAATATGCTTTTTTGTAATAGATATTGTAATACCCAAATGTCTACTGTATCGTTGAAGTTAGGCAATAAGAATAAGAAAGCCCTGGTCTTCACTGTGTCATTTTCTGTGTGGAAAACAAACACTCTGTTGCAAACAGAACTTCCTTGGACATTTTAACATTCTATAGCTTAAGACATGGGAGGTTACAGATTAAATGCAGCTATAAGGTGAGAAGAATAATATATTGGTCATAACAAATATAATTATTAACAACATGCATTTGGAATCATTTTGTTGCCTTGTGTTTTTGTTAGAACAATGGAAAAAGGCAACGACATTGTGGAAATTAGGGTAGACATACTTTGATTAGAGAAGAGAAGACCAAGCCGTAGAATCTGAAGAATTGTGAAACACTTTCCAATCTGTCCTGCTTAGCTAATAAATTCCACAAGGACACTGAGCAAGCAGTGGACAGCATGAGAACTGGATATAGGGGAATGATATGAATATATTTAGGAGAGAAAAAAAAAACACTGAAAAGAAATCTAGTGTACTTTTATATTTCTCTGATGTTTGAAGTACTTCAAAATGTATTTATTAGGATATGACCCTTGCTTAAGTAAAACAGCTTTTAACTTTATAAAGTCTTTCTAAAATATAATGGGATCTACCATGTCTTATGACCTTAATCCCCAGCAGTTAAAAATATAGGCTTTAGCAATAAGAAAATTTATTTTACAATTGAGAGAATTAAAACACAGAAACTGAAAGCTTGAAGTCTTAATCGTGACGGCACAGAACACCAGACCTGACTCAGGACTCCGACTTCCAGGTCCGTTTTATTTTCCCCTAGTCACAGCAAGGCTATGCAAGATGACCAAAGAAGATAAGAGGGATCTGGGTCTTGAGTCACGCTTAGAGAAGAAGTGACCCACCTGAATTGCTATGGTAGACTGTAACTTATGTGAGAAAACAAAAGCAAAAGCAAAAACAAGAACTCTGCTGTTTTTGAAACGCAGTCTACTGTAATACCTAAAAAAATGTTGAGTATTTGTGACCCGATTTCCTTTGAGTTCCAAAAACACCAAATCTTTCAAGATTTGGCTCAAATCATAACATCTCACACTCCTCCATGATTAATTGCACTTCCTGTTGCATTCATTTGCATTTTGTGCACATCTGTGTTGCATGTAACTGGTGGGCAGATAATTACCACATAGCTTCGTATGTACTGACTAGATCCTGAGCTCCTTAAGTGGGAAAACTTTTCCTCATTCAACTGCATATACGCTTTCATTTTATTGTTGCTTAAACAAACACTTTTTAAAAGAATGGGTGCTTGTACGGTTCATCAAATATGCTTCATTGCACAAAGTTTGGGGAGCTGTTTTTCTTAATTAGTATACTTTCTCCTTAGCAGGCAATATTAAATTATTAGTCATTATTAAGTTACAAAGCTTTTATGAAAAAAAAGTTTATTTACTTATTTTGAGAGAGACAGAGACAGCATTTAAGTGGGGAAGGGGCAGAGAGATTGGAAACAGAATCCCACGCAGGCTCTATGCTGGCAATGTGAACCCTGAGATCGTGACCTAAGCTGAAACCAAGAATCAGACACTCAACTAACTGAACCACCTAGGCGCCCCTAAATTCCGGAACTTTGATCCAGTTTTTGTTCATGTAATTCCATGAGTTGATTGCAGCCCAGGCTGACACATATCTTAAATCCTTTTATTTCCCCCCGTTAAGAATGTTTTGGTTTTTGGAGTCACCTGGTATAGAAGAGTTTTTGTTTGTTTGTTTATGTCTCTTTTATAGTTGATGATTAGAAGAAGGCAAATAATTCACAATAAAATGTTCAAGATAATGATTGATGGATGTAGATTATAGTATATCTTCTAGTCATGGACATATCCTTCTACAGTGGAGGTTGAAGGGAGCAGAATCTGTTTGCTTCTGTTTGTTACATTAGCATCATAAAACCCCATTCCATGTAACTCTATATTCAAGTTGACCCCATGATTTAGAATTAAGCTCAGAACTCTAAGAAAGAATGCCTCAGAAGATTACTCTTCATAGTGTCATGAGAACTACACTTGAAATACAGTAATTAGAAAGAATGGAATAGTAAGAACTTCTTTGCCTAGAGACGAAGTTCTTGCAGAGATATTGCCAATGTACAGAACCATTCACAGACAGCCGCTGAAACTCAGTGAGGTGGAGAATTATGTTCTTAGGTAAAAACCAATAAACGTGTGCCTTCGGTTTATTCAGTTTGGGGGAAATTATTATGACCATTGCTGGTGGAGAAGAGAGCAGTCAGTTTTAAGACACCAGATTTACATAACATTCTTTCATTGTTCATTTGACTTCTTTGTTCCAGAATGAGTTCTTCTGCCCCACCTCCATCATTAGTAGGTGGGATTTCTAATAAATCAGACCCCGCTCCAAAAAAAGCCAGACATTATAAGCATCAAACTATAGTGTGAATTAATTTCCAAGGTGATCCTCATAAATGTAATATATTCTATTTCACCTGAAACTTTTTCAGTTGTGGGTCATGGAGAACTAAAGTCACATGAAGAATCATGTAGCTTAGCATTGTGATGGATTATCTTCCTTTGTTGAGACCCTAAACTTTTGAATTTTAGCGGGGAGCTATTATTTAGAAATTGTTCCGGCTCCATTGTAGTGAACTTGTGTAAATATGATGTACAATTCTAGCTCATACCTTATTCTGTTCATGAGGAATTTCACTCTTTCTTCCCCTAGTATTTCCAGAACATGTGTTTCACAGACTAGACTTTACATGGTCATCTGTAGGAATCCATTTTATTTACTTTGTTATAGTTTGCTTTGGGTACATGTGGGTGTGTGTGCATATGTGTGTGTCCTTCCTCCTAGCATGTGGCATTTTTCTTCCCTCATGTCAAGGGCACTTGTTCTTTCTGACCACTGGATGGCGATTAAGTGTTTTTTTTCTCTGTGCAGGTAGATCATTAAAGGAACAAATAGCCAGTACAGATAGGTTTTGATTCATTGACAAGATTTCAAGGCACCTTATTAACAAGAAAACAGGGGAGCATTTCACCTTGTCTTAATCAATTAAATAATTTATTAACAAAGCCCACAACTTTGCTTGATTATTACCAAATGCAATAAGGTAGTAATTTACACAATATTTTTTAATGCAAGTACCTAACTGTACCTATGAAATAAACTTGCAACTCTTTTCCCTGACAATTCCTACCTTCAGTACCCTCTGCCAAATCTCAGCCTAAAGGAAACCTTTAGGAAATACACTGAGAAATGTTCATAATCTCTCATGATACTGCATCGTAATTGTTTATTTATGGGTAAGATCTATTAGTTTTGGTTCTTGCTGAATCTAGAGCACTATGTAACCTGTTAGTAAATGCTAGTTGAGTAAGTGGAAACAACAAATGTTTTTTTTTTCTTGCACTCTGGTTTTCTTACCCATCTGGGAGATAGGATGAAGTTCAACTCCATGAAATAGAAAGGTTCTGCAAATGCAGGTCTCCCAGCATTAGAGGAAGGGGCAGGTGTATCCCATACTTGGCGTTCACAGCTGTTTAACCGATCTTTCTCCTATTCTCCTCCTTGAAGAATGTCCCCTCTATAAAGTGAAGCATTGGACGGAGTTCTCCTGTGCTGAGTTTACAGAAAAGCCTGCTTTTCCCCTGTTCTAACCATTCGGAGTTGTCCTGGTTTTCAGCGATGAGGCCAACAATACTCTCAAAAATTCAAACTTGCATACCAAGAAATGTATATGGGCTTCAAAACCCTACTGTCTACAAATCAAAAATTGTCCACACATTGCACTGAGATGATGTTTTCCATTATTAAAAACTTTTATTTGAGAATATTTTGATTTACTTATCAATTGGGAAAAAAAAAACAATACAAACATTTCAGAGACCATGCGCTCATCTTTTTCTCTACAGCCACGCTAAAATTTTCCTTACACTACTGGCATTGATGAAATGTATCATAGTAAGGAGGGAAAAGCAGCGGCAGCAGGTGAGAGCTTTGTGATCCCAGAGTGGAACAGGAGGAGGCAGAAGGAAGTGAGAGCGAGAGTAGCTCCCAGGGGAGTTCTTGTAGACAACCACGGGAGTCACTGTAGGAAACTAGGGACCGTTCAAGGTCATTTTGCCCAACAACATACCAGCGCATCCATGGAAGGCACTCAATTATGGATGCTTTTATTAAGAAAAAGTACTTTTTTGTCCTGTCCCTAACGTCAGGTTCCTCTACCACAAAATTACTGGTTTCAAAGGTGATCCTAGACTCCTGCGGTGTACAGAACATTTTGGTTCTTAGTGGAATTCTTTCTTTCTCTTTCTTTTTTCTTTCTTTCTTTCTTTCCTTCCTCCCTCTCTCCTTTCTTTCTCCTTCCTTCCTTCCTTCCTTTCTTCCTTCCTTCCTTCCTTCCTTTCTCCCTTCCTCCCTCCTTCCTTTCTTTCTTCTTTCTTTCTTTCTTTCTTTCTTTCCTCTTTTTTGCCTCCTGGATAGTAGAATGAAAATGGTATGTTAGTCTGATTTTCTGTATTAGTTTGCTGAGGCTGCCTTCCACATTGGGTAGCTTAAACAACAAATATATATCTATATATCTATATATAGATATATAGATATATAGATATATAGATATATAGATATATATATAGAGATATCTATCTATATATATAGATATATAGAGATATAGATATAGATATAGATATAGATATAGATATTTTACTGTTCTAGAGGCTAGAAGTCTAAGATCAAGTGTCAACTCTGCTGATTCTTTCTGTGGGCTGTGAGAAAGTGGTGGGTGGGGGTCTCTTCCAGACTCTGTCATTGGCATGAAGAGGGCCATCTCCCCTCTGTGTCTTCACATCATCTTTTCTCTGTGTATTTTTCTTTTCACATGACATTCTTTTTGTACGTTCACGAGTAATATTGGATTCGGGCTCACCCTAATGACCTTATTTTAATTTAGCTAATTTCATGTGCAAAGACCCTTTTTCCAAATCAGTCGTATTCTGAGAAACCGCAGGTTATGACTTTCAACGTACGAATTTAGCACTTTCTCTACTTGATGCTGCCTCTCCCCCTCCAACCGCCCTGTTTTTCCATTACTAGAAGGTGCATTAGTTAAGCTCCCCCCACTGGAGCATGATTGCCGAGGCACATAACTTAGTGGTTGCATTCATTGGTTCTGGAAGCAGAGCACCTGGGTTTGCATCCTGGTGCTGTCACTTCTGGCTCTGTGGCCAGTATTTCCTCATCTAAAGAATGGACATAATGTCATCTATGATGTTATGTGCTCAACCACTTTGCAAATGTTACACTTATAACTATTTATTATAAATATCATTAAAGAAATAAACTGCCTTCTAAGTACAGGAATTAGTCCATACACTTTGACTACGAATGCTTACAATCCAAACAAAGAACACATAGGAAGCTTTGAAAATGTTGAGATGCAGGGTCACCTTTAGAATGGAAAAACAATCCTGTCTCGGTGGCAATGGCCCAAGTCATGCGGAGGCCACAGGTAATCATAAAAGACATTCAAATTTCAACTGTTTTGGATCGCTGGGTCCCAGACCCATCAGGGAGTCATCTGCACAGTCCACTTGCCTCTCTCAAGTGCAGTCTCCAGGTGCAAAGAAAGGGAAACAGTGCCCAGGAAGGGAATAGCACTGGGACACTTTGCACTGTGTGTGTCCACCACCTCCTCGATCTGATACCTAAGTGCATCAGAAATATTTAGTGGATGTCACCCCAACCTAATAAGTTCTTTTCCACCTTTTGACATTCGGAACATGCTCATTTCTGCTCTCTTCCACTGTTTGGGCACTTTATAGTTAGCCACTACTGATTGTCTGGTCCTGACTGAAAGCTGGGTGAACTTGGGCTTGGGCTCCTCTTGGTTCTGGTCATAACACTACAGATGTGACCTAAGTGTTTCATATGTATTATCAGATTTAATAATCAGAGCAACTCTTAAGGAAGTATCCATATTATCATTAAAACTTAGGGGTAAAGGGGGGTTAGGAAGGTTCATATTGCCCAATGTCAAAAGGAAATAGTTGGCATAAAATTTGAATCCAGATCAGTATGATCTCCAACGCCTGAGCTCAGTGACAAATCCTTTCTCCTACGCAGACGAAGACGGAAGTCAGACACCTAACAGTGTCTTTTATTACAATGTGGTGAGGCTCAGATCAACAATTTGAAAGCTTTGATAATGAAATTTTCTCAGCTTAATTTCCAATCGTAGATTCTCTTAATCTGAAACCATCTCATGTCAGAGACGTATGCATGACTATGAAACCAGTGGATCAACATATGGTCACTTTACATACATTTGAAACACTGTGTAAAGATGTGATTATACATTACTTAATTGTGCATTACTTAAATGTATAATCACATCCAATTCCAAAGATTCCAATGACTAACTACATAAAACAAATCCATTCCCTAAAGTTCCGGCATCATTTGCTTTGAACTAAAATCTCTGATGACACTGGGCTTTTTTAAGTTCTCAAGTGTACTTGACTTACTCCAAATTTTTTTTCTTTAAATTGGCTTTTTAAAACCTAGTCTTATATTATGTTTACAAAAAGGCTCACCAATTTTGAACTTTTTTTACCTTTTGAATACTGTACCCTAATTTAATTTGTATAATTTCATGTATTTGAATTCAAGTTTTGTTAAAGTAGGATTTAACATTTAAAATGCAACCAGTAAGATCAGACTGAATTGAAACGAACAAATACACATTGAGTTTCTACCATGTTCCAGGTTTTGAAAATATGGATAGATGGGTAGATATCTGTATAGATACAGATACAGATATGATTTGGAAATGATGCAGATAGACATATCTGTTTGTCCATTCATCTATACCATCCATTTGACATTGAACTTTGGGCAAATGTGATGATCTTCCCATGGTAGCAGATTAGCATTGTATAAAGGACAGCCTTTAAATATTGCTATTATCTTGTGAAGATATAGGACACAGAACTATGAAATCTTGGACAGGTTGAAGGCAATGTGACAAGATTTTAATGGAAACTAGCTTTTTTTTTTTTTTTTTTGCTTCTACTCATTTTCCTTTGAAAAGCTAAGTGTATTAATGAGGTAAAATCATTATCTTGCTAAGAACATAAACAAAGGTTATTATGAACCAGAAGTCTGTTTTGTGAGAAAATAAGGAATAGAGACAGTGAATAGAAAATACTAGGTAATCCTGGTGTCATCTTCCCTGAAACTTTATATTAGGTTCCTGTTTATTTTTTTTTCAGCAAGACTGTACTCAAACTAAAATTATAATGACTAATCTTAAGTAATAGCAAACTGTAGATATAAAGCACATCTAGAATGTGATTTCCTTATCATTTTGCCTTTTGTCGTATTTACAGTTTTCACTTCTTAAGCTACAAAGACATATTTATAATTAAGAATCTCAACCTTCAGAGTTTAATCAACACATTTGACATATTTTAGGTCTGAACTATTTTTTCTGTCTGACTTAGATTGTGTGCCTTAAGGGTGAGGACTGCGTCCATGATGATTATATATAGAGTGCTGTATACTTGGTTTTCAATAAATACTAAACAATAAAGAAAGCTTGTGTAGCAAAGATACAACTTTCATGCTAAAGACAAATTGGTTAAATGATTTAGAATTATTTTTCTTTTATATTGGAAAGCAGTGACAAAGTATCATCTTTGAATGGAGTAACGCTTTCCATTTTCATGTCTCAAATTAACATAGTTGTGTGTGCCTCTTGCTCTCATTTGAAGCTTTAAATCCAGCTTTATGCACATTTTTAAATGTTATCATTTTATTGAATATGCACTTTTGAGTAAGATTTAATAAGAACATCAGTGAATTAGCAAGTGATATTCTCTAGTTCATCTGCTGAGTACTGCATATGCAACAACATTTGGAGCCATTCCAAATTAAACTCATGTAATGAAGGTGAAAATATTTCGTTTACACTTACTTATATTTCTGGCTTTCATGCACCATTGCCTTTCAGCTCATGAACTGTTCAGTCTTTTGCATTGTTCTCAGTGTTCAATTCTTTGGCATTCCATACATCCTCTGGAATGTCAATTGGAGAGGAACAACCTATGTCTCTTGCTTCATTGTGACATCCGTCTATACTCAAGCGTGGTGGCAGAAGAACCTCATGAAGCTACAGGTTGTCTTGTTCAGTCCTACTTCAGGGCCCCCGGCAAGTGTTTTCTGCATGGAACATTCTTTCCCCTTCTTTTTATTACCCTGTCAACTTTTCATTAGCAACTTAAGAATCCTCCTTCAAGCTTCAGACTAAATGACTACCCTGCAGGAAAGCCTTCTCTCCTACCTCTACCTTCTACTTGACTAAGTTGTTACCCTTGTATCAAAACCCTTAATTCCTAACCTTCCCTTAACACTGCATTCATTAGGTTAGTCTTTGCTTATTTGACATGTATCTTCTTGACCAAAAAAAAAAAAAATCCATAAAGGAATAAACTTCATGAATTATTCACCATGGTAACCAGAACACCAATCTCAGTGCCTGAGACATAACAATCATTCAAAAAAATTCGCTGAACAATTAAAAGACTATTGTTTAACCTTTCAAGACCACTACACAAGAAGATCATGTATTCTTGAAGCAAAATAGTTAAAACTTACTGTGGAATTGGGCTTGTAAACCATGGAAAGCATTTACACTCAGAGCTTCAGGACTCAATCAGTATTGGGGACAAATCATGTGCTTTCCTTGAGCAAAGCTAACGTATCAATAAAAAAATGTTCTATAAATTTTTATACAGGCTGGACATTCCTCGGTTTACAAACTGTTCCTGGTTGATCTTATGAAGTTAACTTTGATTTTTTTTTTCTAAAAAAACGATATGAGGTATAATGTATTGGCATTCTCTGTGGGGGTGGGGGGAGAGTTTCATTAACTATCTCCATTTAAACTTAGCACACATTGAGAACAATCCATCGGAAAGGTTTACTTTTATTCTTTTGGGGGACGCCCAGAATAGTTCTGCGCAAGGCGAGGGGAAGGGTTCTGCAGCTAAGTCAGGGGCTGGTGAATCCAAAGTGGAAGAGCTGTTTAATCTGAGGAAAAATGTGAGTTGCACTATTGAAGCACATACATTCATGCTTAATAATCCAGCAGAGGACAGACTACCAAGAGCGAGGTAGAATACTGTCGGTGCAATAAAACCCTGTGTAATTGGCAGAGTCATGTGTAAATTGTATTATGCATTTGTTTGTTTGTTTGTTTGCTTCTTTTGGTGGATTCACAACTGTCCAGGCCACAGGAAGTTCCTGAATTCTTCTAAATCTGTCAATATTTTATGAGGAGAAAAAGAAAGTTGCAATACTAATTGATACTTCAGGGTGAAACAGATCAGGATTCACTCACTCCCCAGTGGGGCCTGCGGGTTTTCAGAAATTTTGTCTTATTTGTTTATTTTTAAATTTGTTTTTCTTGTCCCCAAAATGTAACATGAAAGATCAAGTAAGCATACTGGCCTAGGAGATATGGGAAATTGTCTATACATTTAAAAAAATCCTATGTCTACCTATAAGAAATCTAATTTAATTTGTTTACTTTAAGGGAAGATTAAATTATTGCAGGCTTTCTGTAATTCAAACCACCTGTTTAAAAAAAATGTTAAGTACCGCTTTAACAAGAAAGAGCTTTCACTAATGTGAGAGTATGAATAATCCATAGATTTGAGCTGAGAATAATGCATATCTTGCACTTAGCCCCATTTTAGCCCACCAAACAGTAATTTTAGAAGCAGAATTCATGTTTGATTTATGGACCATCATGATTTAGTAATAAAATCAAATTTGAAAGTTTCTATTAAAAAATAAAAACAAAAAACTGGATAGCTAGTCCAAGCATTAGAACTATTTGCTCTTTTTTTTCCCCCAACCTAAAAAGTTAGTCTTGATCGAAATCAGTGGAGAATGTTCTGCAGTCCTTTTCATTTTGTTTTCCCATCACAAATTTTATCTGACAATATTTCCACTACAATGATGTAGGTTTAACCCTTTTAGCGATGTGTTTGAATGGGAATGTTAATTTAGGCATTCATCTTGCTTTCCTGACCATTAGTTATTCTGAGAAAAACTCAAAGGGTAGTATCTTTAATTATCTTTAGAGAGTCACTACTCTGTTGATTTTGTCTCATTAAATTCATGCTAACTGTTCTAGTGCATTTTGAGGCCATTATGAGTAAACAGTATTCAAAGGCCTAGTAGTTGAAAACACACATTTTACAAATATGAAATACAGCCTTGAATTTCACTTTATTGTGCAATCTCTCTCTTTGTACCATTTCATATCATTTCACAGTATTCAATATCGTGTGTTTGCAAAACAAAGATTACTTTTGAATAATCCTGTAATTCCGGTTTCAGAGTGAGATGCAGTGGAAGAAAAGCTAACCCTTTATACTAATTACTTTGAGGTATAGCAGTAGTTTAGATTGTTCCAGAAAAATAGTTATTCTCCTGAGGAGTAACAGCTTCCAGAATGCTGAATGCAAGGCTAACCAAGCATAAAGTCTTTTATTTTTGGCCTTCTGAGCACTCGGAGAATGGAACCAGTTGCTTCAGCAGTAAAGCCCTTTTTAAACAAATCAAATCGGAAGGAAATTGAGACCCAAATTCTATAGAGGGAATCTATGAAGAATGTTTGAGCTCAGGGGCATCGGAATTCTTAGTGTGAAATCCATTATTCTACCATGATTAAGGCAGTTCATCACCAATTACAGGAGCGTGTTTCTAGGTGATCAATGGAGGTTAAAGAGTTTTTTTTTTCTTTCTTTCTAGAATTAGCTTCCTAATTAATAAAAGTGAATTTTACAATTGCCTTCTTAAGAACAGCTGTGTTATCTATTGTTTATGGTTTATGGAACAGCCTTGCAGTCATGCTTGTTTTTTGGCATTGGAATAGAAATGAGTGATTTGCATAAGTGTAATATTAGCAGCTCTGTTGATTATTTTCTTTCCTTTTCTCTTTTTTATATATTCATCATTTCTATTATTTTAATGATGAATGACTTTTAAGGAAAAAAAAACTCTTTGCTTTTTTTTAACCTCTCAAAACAGGCTAAAAATATGTTCATATAAAATTAGTATTAGATTAAACTTTGTCTTAATTTAACCACAATATGTTCTATGAACAATAGTCAAATTTAGCCTAAATCAGGTCAAGATATACAGATAGCATATAACATTAATATACAAAGAATTACATTTTCATTTGAAATAGACTTTACAGAGTAGTTGTAATTACAAAATATGATTTTTGAGGGAATTAGTTCATAAACTACCCTAAAATCTAGAAGTTTAAATATTATTTGTTTAAATTCAAATTGATATTTCATTCAGACTATACTTCTTAAATAATGAGTATTGCCTGTATTTTATTTGCTCCTTTAAAATTTATTTATTTATTTATTTATTTATATATTTATTTATTTATTTTGAGATAGAGCAGGGGTGGGGGGTGGGCAGAGAGAGAGAATCCCAAGCAGGCTCCACACTGTCAGTAGGAAGTCCATAGCAGGACTTGAACTGACAATACTGAGATCATGACCTGAGCTGAAATCACGAGTCAGATGCTTAACCAACTGAGCCACCCAGGCACTCCTTGAATATTCCCTTTAAAAAAATGCAAATTTCAATTTAAACTTCGCTACCATACTGTTTATTCTTTACTCATGGCAAGTGTTAGAAATTGAATTGTTTCCCAAAAAATTCATGTTGAGGTCCTAAAGCTCAGAAGATGGACTCATTTGGAGAGAGGGTCTCTACTGAGGCAGTAACTTAATGTGAGGTCATTAGAATAGGCCCTAATCCAATATGACTGGTGTCGTTATAAAAAGGTAAAATTAAGACACAGAAAGATATACATAGCGGAAAGATGATGTAAACACACAGGGAGAGGGCAGCCATCTGCAAGCCAAAGAGAAATGCCTGGAACAGACCCTTCTCTCAAGGCCTTCAGAAGGAACCAACCCTGCTAACAACACCTTGGTCTTGAACTTCTAGCCTCCAGACCTCTGAGACAATAATTTTCTGTTCTAAGTACCCCAGTTGTAGTATTTTGTTATGGAAGTTCTAAAAAAAAAAACGAATTAGGAGATATATTTACTGCCAAGTGGACTATTTTCAATCAAAATGTCTTAAAATTGTCCCTTAATTGCCACTTAATGATGCTGTGCAGAATGTGCGATGCATTTTAGGAGTAGAGCACAAACAATAAGAGTATCGGACGTCAGTATCTGATACTCTTACCTTCTAGCTATAAAACACTGAGAAATGTGTTCAACTGCCTTGCATCTCAGTTTCGTCATTAGTAACACAGGAATACTAGTGTTCCCAACTCACCAGAGTGCTTGTGAGGACTAAAAGAGATGAAATGTACAAAGTGCTGATTCCTAGTACATGGCCTCTAGTTAGCACTCTACAAATTTTAGTGGCCATAAATGTGAAAATGCATCAATGCTGATTACTATTGGAAATTGAAAAATTGTGAAACCTAACCAGAGATCTGCTGTGTTTCTCAAGTGAAGACTTGCAGATGAACTACTTCCTATGGGGCAGAACTTACCAGTACTTTGTGCCATACTATCAACATTAACCAAACTGCAAAGCTTCCTTCATTGAACAATGCATGTGAACTACACACCATTCTATGTGTTCCCAAGGACAAAAGATGCATCATGGATTATGGGAAACTGGGGTCTAGTTCAAGAAATACCACATGCATACCCACAGTTCTAATGCAAAGAAATAATTCCTGCTACAAGACAAGTGTAGTTGAGGACAGATCATGCATGTGGAAGGTGCAGTTTCCTCTTCCCTGTGTTCCTAAAAGAATGCTTTTATAAATTACATTTCCCCCATGCTTTGATCCTTTAGAAAGCCATCTTTTTTTTAGTTAATATATTCACTCACCACATCTTTATATACAGCTCCATGTTTGTTGGGTTTTGTGCAAGGCTCATGCAGGATGAAAGGGCAAGAGTCAGGGCTGTGCTAGAACTCTCTCCTTGAGTAGTTTTTGTATGCTTCCCTTGTTTAATAACTATTGAAATATTGGGACAGAGAAAAGTGTTCCTAGGTGCCCCAGGCAGAATTAGTCCCACTTGTTTACATTTGCCTAGATCTCTGCCTACCTTAGTCATTGCATTTCATCATTCTATATTGTGACTAATTCATAAAGAATTACTCTGCCACATTCTCTAATATGTGAATTCTTGCAAGAAACATGTGTTTTTCTATATATGCTCAGAGCCTAGCACAGTAGCTAGCATGAATCAGGTGCAATGTAAATAAAAGAGTGAATTAATTATTGTAAAAGAGGGAAGGTGAGGGATAGGCAAATGATCATGAAGAACTCAGTATTCATGCAGAGCTTTACATAAGAGAGGGCACAGACAAGGAAAATATGGTGGGAGAACAAAATTCCAGGCAGATGGAAAATCAAGAGCTAAAGCACACACATGGGGAAAGGAATACATATTGAAATTGCAAACAAGTCAATTTGGCTGGGGTCTAGTGTATATGAACATGAATAAGGTAGAATTTAAAAAGGCAAATCCCATTTGCATCGTGGAGGCTCATAAATGCAAGGCTAGGGAATCTAGACCTTAATCGTTACAGCTCTGAAAACAACACTCCATGATTCTCCAATGCCTCTGGCATAATCTGTTAGCAGTATGTAATTTGGAAAAGGCATGGGAGAGAATTTTGTTGATGTCTTCATATATTAACTCAAATTACTCCATGTTAATTCAACCAAAATATACTTCAATCCACTAATAGAACTTTTTCTTAGTTGCTTTGTTATATTTTGAATGTACCACTTAGTTTAATATAGTGAGTGATATCTTAGGCTCCTTTTTTTATAAGTGGACAGTAAAATTTATCTGCTAAATGTCTTTGCTGATCACTTCAATCAATTTATGCACATTGAAATCTCCTGGGAAGTGTGAGCCTTATAAAACATAAATACATAACCAGTAACAAAGTAGGATCAAAAGTGTTATTCATGAGCTCCAAAATATTATTTCTTTACTTAAATATTCATCTGATTCTCTGTAAAGCTTGTGGTAAAATGGAATAAGAAATCAAGGCTTGAGCTAAAGTTATCTAGGGCCAAGATCATTTCAAGAAGGTAATACAGAAGTCCAGTCTACAGTTCAATATAAATGTGGAAGCCTCATTGAAAGATATACTCCTGATGTTAGAAAAAAAAATTCTCTGAAGCAACAAAATGCTCCATGATTCAGAAATTTCAAAATACATACATATGCTTATATGGAATAAAAGTTTGAGAGTTGTCATGGAAAATATTCATAATACCTTATCTATTGATGTGAACATGGATAAATTTCAAAACTATAATGCTGTTATTAAGAAAAAGTTGAAAATTATTCTTATAGCATTGGATGCCATCTAAAGTGCCCTCTAAATGTTAATATGCCCAAAAGAAAGATGTATGTTCTTTATTAATAAGGACATATTTACTAAAATTATACAATTTTCCTTGGAATGATCTACCCAACCTCAGGTTATAAATTTCTCTGAGCAAGGTGGGAGAAATACTATAGAAGGTACTGGGCTCTAGGTGTATTTCTACGTACTTTTTTTAGAGCAAATATCTGTATTTATTTTTTAAAAAATAAATAAAATATTTGAAGCAAATACAAGCCATTGGGAGGAGCATCTTTGTCAAGACAAAACATGTTAACCCTTAGCACTTTGCTTACCTAAGTTCCTAGTTGCCTTAAATGAAGGGGCATCTCAAGAGGCTTTTCCCAGACCACTGCAATAAAGCGGATGGATATCTCAATATAGCAAGCCAAATTAATTTCTTGGCTTTCTAGTACATGTAAGAGTTATGTTTACACTATACTGTAGCCTATTAAGTGTGCAATAACATCGTGTCTAAAAAAAAATCTATGGTCATTTAAAATACTTTGTCACTATAACATGCTAACCATTATCTGTGCTTTCAGCAAGGTGTAATCACTGATCACAAATCACCATAACCAATGTAATAATAATGAAAAAGTTTGAAACGTTGCAAGAATTACTAAATGTCACGTACGGACACGAAGTGAGCAAATGTTGGAAAAATGGCACCAACAGGCTCGGTTGAGGCAGGGTGGTCATACATCTGCAATTTGTAAGAAACACAGTATCTATGCAGACCAGGAAAGTGAAGCACAATGAAACTAAGTATGCTGGTAATGGTAAATGTGAGAGAGTCCTTTCCCTGAACGAGCTCCTGATGTAATAGGGAAGACCACAATGTGCCCAAATAAATTACAATGTATTAGAGTTTATACGGTAATAAAAGCTTTACCCTGAATTCAGATCCCCTAAACAGGCCAGTCCAGGTGAATAAAGGCTTCAGAAGTATTTAAGATATGAATGTGGCAATATTAAAGAATACCCTAATAACAAAAACCTTGTTTCTGTATAAACTAACAGAACCACTGTCTACATGTCTAACACCTCTCCCTTTCCACCAAGTAGGTGATTTGGAGAGTACTAAATGCTGACAGTTCCTTCTGTTTATTTAATTTTCAATTTATTTTCATTTCCTGATTTATTTGGTATGAGGTCACCCAAAGCAAAATCCTCTTGCAAAATTTTGGGCTGGCCAAGTCTGGTTCAGAGAATCTACAATGTCTTCAGTGTCACAGCTTCCTTCTCTCTGTTTATTTCATCACCTTTTATGTGTGCCTCCCATGTTCAAGATCAGCTCATGGCTATCAGATGGTTTCTGCAACTTTAGCCATCATATCTTCTTTCTCAGCAGAAAGAAAGAGAATGTAGATCATCCAAGAGCTTTCTTTTTAAACAAATTGTTTGTTAAGTACATCATATATGTATAAAGAGTATGCAAATCAAAGTATGCCACTTCTATCAATTTTCCAAGGTTACATTATCCATGTAATCAGCCTTCAAATCAAGAAATAGGAGATTATCAGCATCCAGAAGATCCTCATTCCCTTTCCAAGTAACTACCTCGAAAAGAAACCATTAAACTGACTTCTAAAAGTACAAATTACCTCAGCCTAGCAACTTGTTACTAGACATGTCGCCAGAGGCAAGGGAAACAAAAGCAAAATCAGCTATTGGGACTTCATCAAGATAAAAAGCACAGTGAAGGAAACAATCAACAAAACTAAAAGGCAGACTATAGAATGGGAGTAGTTATTTTCAAATGACATAGCTGGTAAAGGATTAGTATCCAAAATCTATAAAGAACTTATCAGACTCAACACCCAAAAAACAAATAATCCAGTGAAGAAATGGGCAAAAGACATGAATAGACACTTTCCGAAGAAGGCGTCCAGATGGCTAACAGACACATGAAAAAATAGTCAACATCACTCATCATCAGGGAAATAAAAATCAAAACCACTCTCTCTGTCAAAAATAAATAAACATTTTTTAAAAATTAAAAAAAGGAGGGGGCGCCTGGGTGGCTCAGTTGGTTAAGCGTCTGACTTCGGCTCAGGTCGTGATCTCAAAGTCTGTGAGTTTGAGCCCCACGTTGGTCTCTGTGCTGACAGCTGGGAGCCTGGAGCCTGCTTCTGATTCTGTGCCTCCGTCTCTCTCTGCCCCTCTCCCGCTCATGCTTTCTCTTCCTGTCAAAAATAAATAAACATTTTTAAAAAATTTAAAAAAAACACTATGAGATACCACCTCACACCTGTCAGAATGGCTAAAATTAACAACACAAAAAACAACAGGTGTTGGTAAGGATGTGGAGAAAGGGGAAGCCTCTTGCACTGTTGGTGGGAATGCAAACTGGGGCAGCCATTTTGGAAAACAGTATGGAGGTTCCTCAAAGAGTTAAAAAATAGAATTACCCTGTGATCCAGTAATGGCACTACTAGGTATTTACCCAAAGGATACAGAAATACAGATTTGAAGGAGTACATGCATCCAATATTTATAGCAGAATTATTAACAATAGCCAAACTATGGAGAGATCAAATGGCCATTGACTGATGAATGGATAAAGAAGCCATAGGACTATGTATACAATGAATATTACTCAGCCATCAAAAAGAATGAAATCTTGCCATTTGCAATGATGTTGATGGAGCTAGAGTGCCTTATCCTAAGCGAAGTAAGTCAGAGAAACACAAACACCACACGATTTCACTCATATGTGAAATTTAAGAAACAAAACAGACCACCATAGGGGAGGGGCAAAAGAGAGAAGGAAACAAACCATAGAGATTCTTAATGATAGAGAACAAACTGAAGGCTGATGGAAGCAGGTAGGTGGGGGATGGGCTAGATGGGAGATGGGTACTTAAGAGAGCACTTCTTATGATATTATGATGAGCACTGGATGTTTTAAGTGATGAACCACTGAATTTTACTCCTGAAATCAATATTGCAGTGTATATTAACTAGAATTTAAATATAAATACATACATACATACATAAATACATAAATAAATAAAATGAAACTACAAATTAATTTTAACTGTTTTCAAAATATAAATGAATGAAATATTATGGCATATGCTCATTTATGTCTTCTTTTATGCAATATTATAATAGCGTGATGTAGTCATGCTGCTGAGTAGGGCATGTGTTATTTTTTTGCCATAGTTATGTAATATCCATTGAGTGCTACAAAATTTAATTGGTTTAATTATTTTACTGCTAATAGGCATTTAGGTAATTCCCACTTTTTGGATATAAACATTTTTGTCCATGTCTTTTAGTGAACGTATATACTTATTCTTATCTAACATATGCCTACAAGTAGGCATGGGCTTATGCCAATTTTCTCAAGAGATTTTACCAATTTACACTTGAACCTTCAGTAGAGTTTCTGTTGTTCCTTGTCCTCATGAACATTTTCCATTACCTTTTTTTTTTTTATTTTTTTTAATTTTAACCTTCTGGTGGAAGTGTGAGAGTATCCCATTATGATTTAAAAAAAAAATTAAGTTTATTTACTTCAAGAGAGAGTACGCATGTGTGAGTGGGGGAGGGGCAGAGAGCAAGGAGGAGAGAGAATTCCTTTTTTTTCCTCATTTTATTTTTTTTTATTTTTTAATTTTTTTCAATATATGAAATTTATTGTCAAATTGGTTTCCTTACAACACCCAGTACTCATCCCAAAAGGTGCCCTCCTCAATACCCATCACCCACCCTCCCCTCCCTCTCACCCCCCATCAACCCTCAGTGTGTTCTCAGTTTTTAACAGTCTCTTATGCTTTGGCTCTCTCCCACTCTAACCTCTTTTTTTTTTTTTTCCTTTCCCTCCCCCATGGGTTTCTGTTAAGTTTCTCGGGATCCACATAAGAGTGAAAACATATGGTATCTGTCTTTCTCTGTATGGCTTATTTCACTTAGCATCACACTCTCCAGTTCCATCCACGTTGCTACAAAGGGCCATATTTCGTTCTTTCTCATTGCCACATAGTACTCCATTGTGTATATAAACCACAGTTTCTTTATCCATTCATCAGTTGATGGACATTCAGGCTCTTTCCATAATTTGGCTATTGTTGAGAGTGCTGCTATAAACATAGGGGTACAAGTGCCCCTATGCATCAGTACTCCTGTATCCCTTGGGTAAATTCCTAGCAGTGTTATTGCTGGGTCATAGGGTAGGTCTATTTTTAATTTTCTGAGGAACCTGCACACTGCTTTCCAGAGTGGCTGCACCAGTTTGCATTCCCACCAACAGTGCAAGAGGGTTCCCGTTTCTCCACATCCTCTCCAGCATCTATGGTCTCCTGATTTGTTCATTTTGGCCACTCTGACTGGCGTGAGGTGATATCTGAGTGTGGTTTTGGTTTGTATTTCCTTGATGAGGAGCGACGTTGAGCATCTTTTCATGTGCCTGTTGGCCATCCGGATGTCTTCTTTAGAGAAATGTCTATTCATGTTTTCTGCCCATTTCTTCACTGGGTTGTTTGTTTTTTGGGTGTGGAGTTTGGTGAGCTCTTTATAGATTTTGGATACTAGCCCTTTGTCCGATATGTCATTTGCAAATATCTTTTCCCATTCCGTTGGTTGCCTTTTAGTTTTGTTGGTTGTTTCCTTTGCTGTGCAGAAGCTTTTTATCTTCATAAGGTCCCAGTAGTTCATTTTTGCTTTTAATTCTCTTGCCTTTGGGGATGTGTCAAGTAAGAAATTGCTACGGCTGAGGTCAGAGAGGTCTTTTCCTGCTTGAGTAGAGAGAATTCCAAGCAGGCTCTGAGCTGCCAGGTGAAGCCCGATGTGGGGCCCTAACTCAGAAACCCTGAGATCATGAACTGAGTTGGATGCTCAACTGGCTGAGCCACCCAGGCATCCATTCCATTCTGATTTAAATTCTCATTTCCTGATGATTAATAAAATTGAGCACCTATTTTTATTAATGGTCATTTCTCCACTCTATTTTGTAAAGTGAGACAGTATTTTGCCTATTTCCTGTTATGCTGTCTGACTTTTCTTGTTATCTGTACGTTTGTTTTTTTTTTAATATTCTGCATTAGAATCTTTCATCACATATATGTGATATAAATGTCTATCTCACATTGTAGGTTACTTTTTCACCCTCTTTAAAGTGTTAGGCCCTCAGAAACATTAACATTTTTCTGAAACAAGGCAATATAATTAAAATGAAAATAACTATATTGAAAACAGGTTAATCAACATTAGAAAAGCCAACACTAATAATAGACAATTATATATTTTCTACAATTTAAAACACAACAAACATTTAAAACATTTAAATGGAATATCCCAGGCTGGTTGAACGTGGAAACAAACAATAAACAGCTATACAGACATGTGAGTGTTCATTCATTTAACTAGATCCACATCTCTATGTAATTGTTATACAAATTTGGTGAAGGTGGCAATGAAGACATGTAAGGATCTGATTAAAGTTATGCAGTCTCTATAACAATGATATGTATATGTACACACATATTTTGATGGGATAACTTTAGAGAGTTTTGTTTTTGTTTTTGCTTCTGTTTCTTTCTTTCTTTTTTTTTTTTTTTTTTTTTTTTTGAGACCTTGAGATGCATTGGACACCAGAGTAAAGCCCTTGAATTTAGTACACTCAAGTTCATACCATCTTCCTACCTCTAGGAAAAACAATTATACCTTTGCAATCCTGCACAGTTGGCTCCTTCTTAATTATAATATCTGTCCATCTGTGTTGTCTCCTGGATAAAATAAAACAAGTTATCTCAAGCCTATAGCAAAACACACACTTACAAAACCATTTCACGGGTAATCAGTGTAAAGAAATAATTTTCTTGGACACATTTTTCCCCACTTTTTACTCACATCATTTGTTGTCTCTCCACTGCTCATTCACCTTCTAACCTTCCCTATGAAATCATTGAAAGAAAGGAGAAAATGTCTTTCCTGGAAATATTGTTTTGAGTGACTATCTTTTACAATTCCCTCCCTGTCTGTAAATTGTACATTTCAGGCCATGAAATATTCAACAAATACGATTTTGATGCCCTCTCTTCTAGAGATCTCTCTTTTACAAAACAGATTGTTTACAACTCTGCTCCCCTTCTGCCTAATGGGTACCCTAGGGGAATGTTGTTGGCTTTGAGATTCAACCACATATTTTCCACAAATAACAGCGTTGAAGCCAATGAAATCCAAGAGGAGCAAACATTATTCAGTGATCTCTGAAAAGAAGAGGCTCATGTTTCTCTTCCCGTTGGGGTATGAAGGAAAAGGACACGGAGGGATATGTGAACTGCAACCACATATAAGCAAATGATTTCAAAAAGTAGTGGCGCATTTCATGTCCTTTGGAGTCAAATGGGAGTCCTAAACTGTCAAGCTTAGCTACAGTGGAAATGGGTTTCTCTTTGGGGACCAAGATACACATTCACTTGCTTCCCATTTGGTTTGCTGATACAGCATCCATGCCCTGGCAGGTGCTGTCTGGGACTGCCAGAGAGATGAAAGCACAAATATATCACCTTGCTTTAGTGGGTTCTCAGACCAATAGCCAGAATTAATGTTGTTCCATGAAGACCAAAGTGCTTCCTAGGAACCGGGGAAGACCCATACATCACGGATGGTACAAACCAGTGCTCTGTATGAAAACAAAACAGTCCAAAGCAAGATGAGAAGGGACGAAGAAGAAAACTGCTAAGGAACCAGAAGTGTCATGAATATTGGGATTAACCATTTTAACCATACTGATTTAACTAGATTAGGATAGGTGTACATTCAGCTTGATGTCATTTTTTAAACTTAACATCTGTTTCCTGTGCAGGAAACATGTGCCATACATTAAGAGTACGGTGCACAAAACACTTTCTCATCTCTAAAGCTTGGAGTCTATTTTAAACAACAACAACAACAACAATGAAAGTGAAAATAAATATTTGTCAGATGGTATATTTAATGTTAAGTCAAGCAAAGAATGTAGTAAGAGCAACAGGAGGGGCACTTTTCACAACCTCTAGGAAGCTCAAAGGAAAGACTCAGCAGAGATAATTGCTGAGCCAGTTCTAATGGATGATCAGGGATAAGCCAGGTAAAGTGGTGGGGATAAGTGAGGTGACCACGATAATGATTTAAGAGCAATTATGAAGGTGGGGTTAACAGAGTATGTGAAATGATTGGACGTTAAAAGGAAAATAGAAAACAAAAGGAGGAATCCAGTAGTAACATAGCTGTAAATGAGGTCTAAAATGAAGTCTCTGTATTATGTATGCCTTGATATTTGGAGAAAACCAAGGGCCTTGAATGTCCTCACCACAAGTTCATCTCATCATGGTGCTCCTATTGATAAGGTTCTGTAGCCAAACGCATTTCCCTATCATGGTGATCAAGGACACTGCTTCCTTGTCTCTGAGTAGGAAAGTTCAGTTCCCTAGCAGCCCATACAATTATTCAAACAAGCCAATCACACTTCCCACAAAAATTAGGGGTCACTCCACCATCTTATTACTACAAGCTTACCTTCCACAGTCTCTGCAGATTCACTCATATCCCAAGAGCAAGCATCTGGAGGCTCTGCATGGCATGGTGTCCCCGTCCCCAAGCTGGGAATATATGTGACTGACAAACTGCCACCCATCTCTTCTGCCAATGATGGGCATTGCACCTTCAGCCATTTCCGAAATCTTGGGACAGAGATTCCTTCTACATCAATGGGATGAAGAGGAGACGCATAATACACTAGCTTGAACAATATTTTAGTCTGTTTGAACTGCTAACAGAATGCCATACACTGGGTTGCTTAGACAATAAATATTTATTTCTTAAAATTCTGGAGGCTGAGATGTTCAAGATCACAGTGCCAGCAGATCCTATGTCTGGTGAAACCTGCTTCTTGTTTTGTAAATGGCCATTTTCCTGTCGTGTCTTCACATTTTGGAAGGGAAAGAGCTAGAGAACTTTCTGGGGTCCCTATTCTAAGGGCACTAATCTAACACATGAGGGCTCCATTCTTATGACCCAATCATTTCTCAAAGGCCCCACCTCCAAATTCCATCACATTGGTGCTTTAGATTTCAACATATGAAATTAGGGAAAACACAAACATTTAGTCCATAAAATTCTGCCCTACTTCCTCCTAAACTCATGTCCTTCTCCCAAGCAAGATACATTCATTCCGTCCCATGGACTCTACAGTTTATGTCTAAAGTCTCATCTAAAGATTATCTAAATCAGATATGGGTGATATTCAAGGTGCCAGGCAATTGTTTCTCCCCATTATTGATAAGGGAATTCTCAAGGAAGAGTAAGCTTGTTTTTGTTTGTTTATTTGATAAGGGTAAAGGTATGGGTAAATGACGAATGTAAGTCTGATTCAGTTTACTGAATCACATGGAATAAAAACACTTATAGGTTGCTCGGCATTAAATCAAGCAAGATCCCACCTAACAACTTCCATTTTCTACTTGAGGAAGGAAATGATGAAATTCTTGAGAGTGATTGAGGATGCAGTTAGGTAGGAGATTTGGGGAGAATGGAGGAAGTTTGAAATAGGTGAATAACTATGATGAAAGGTTCATCCCTCAGGACAGCTGAAATCTTTAATAATATTTGATTTAAAATTAACATAGGTTACCCTTGTCATGTATAAAATAGCAATCCCAGCTTCAGAATCTTTGTAGGATAAATAAACAGGATGCTAAAGCTGTTAGTGAAAACTGTTCAAGCCAAGATTTTTAAAATTGTATATTTTATGCTTATGTGTCTCTACATCTATTTTATATATCTCTTGTTACAGAGTAGTTTGTTGTTGTTGATTTGTAAAAAAAAAATCTTTTGTAAATGCCTGGCAGAAATGCTAAATTGTATTTTCTGTAGAAGCAAACTCTTGAAAAATTGCCTGGAGGTTGGAATTGAGTAATGGAGGAAAAATAAGGGGAAAGAGAAATGTGTTCTTTATTAAAACATAGGAAACACCTATAAGGATAAATAAGATGAGGGGTGGTAAGTCCTATGATGGTAGAAATCCTTGAGATGGAGGGGAAAAAAGTTAAATGTGATGTAAAGCAAAGAGATATGCTTCATGATTTTAAATAAAGGTTTGCTTACTTTGTCACTTTCAAAAGAAAATTGCTCAATTTGTCACCTTTAAAAGAAAATCCAGTAACTATGTCCTTCTAAGATGAAGAAAATTTGGACACAAAACACACACGACAGAGGAGAGATTGGAGTGATGTTTCTACAAGCCAACAGACACCAAAAACTTCCGGCAGGCTCCAGAAGGTATGAAGAGGCAAAGAAGGATTCTCCCCCAGAGCCTTTAGATGGAATGGCTCTGAGACACCTTGATTTCAGACTTCTCGCCTTGGGAACTGTGAGGGAATAGATTTCTGTTGTGTTAAGCCACCTAGTTACAACAGCCCTAGGAAACTAATGCATCAACCGAAACGTTAAAAAAATGCTTTCAGAAAGCTCAATAGCGGCAGAAAAGTTCCAGATGCCCTTATTTTCTCACTCAATCCATTTTTGGCTAAAATTTTAATCACCAAGGGCCTCCCCTTTCCATTTTATTTAAAAATATCTCACAACCAAATGCTATAGTCAGAACACTCCAAGATTAGACCAACATAACAAATCTTCTCTACGGTCTGAGAAACTTGTGTGTCTAGACTCAAATGGATTCTTACAAGGAACTGAGCTGATGAGCTCCTTGGAAAATTTTCCATGCAAACAATCTACTCAACCACACTTCAGCACACTTTACTTAATGTTTTCTGCATTCCTTTCCCACTGGTCTACATTTCTATAAGGTGTCTACACAGGAAAAAGGAAAATTAGATAGAAAGGGAGAGGGGAGTGTGAGGGAGAAGAGGGAAAACAGAGAGGGAGGGAAGGAAGAAGAGCTTCTTGTAAAAAAGGAATGTACAGGTTTGGTTGAAATCAAATACTTCCTTTTATTAAACTTTAACCATTAAGACCATAAGATCTGTCCCTTTGGAACTGGAAGATAGTGATAAAGAAGAAAGGTGTAGTAGGACACAGAGACATGTTAACACTTCAAGTACCATAGTGCCTGTACACACACACACACACACCCCGCACTCCTCCCCCCATAAAATGTCTACTATTAATAAGACAAATTAACCTAAAAGGAGAAAGATGATTTCAGTGATGGTCTTCTTTGGAGTTCCCGACAGTAGTTTGGCCAGTATATTTTAACCGACAGCATTTCCTTAGATTCAATTATATGTGGCTTCATATATTCTAAAATGTCTCTTCTTTCTTTTTCCCCCATAAAATGCCAGCTTTATTCTCTTATGCATTTAATTCCTTCAACCAAAATACACAAAATACCTTGGATAAATTAACAATATACCCAACGAAAAATACCCAAGTCTTTCAACAGAAGGATGCTACAGAAGGCAATATTCATTGAGTATTGGTTATATCCTGAGTTAATAGGAATGTATTTAAATAAGAATGCAAGATGGATGTAAAAGATATTTTGAAAACCTCCCATTTCATTTGGGGATCTACTCTTCCTATATGCATTCCTATTCACGTTTCCTCTCTCCTGTCACTCTATCAAGCCATCCTGAGGCATCATCTTGAGGCAAAACAAACAGTTTTTAACGCCTTGAGAATTTTCTAAATGACGTATATTAAGAGGTTAAGGATGCAACATTTCCCTGAGAATGCAGGTGCGTTCTTCTGTTTTCACTTGAGTTTCAAGGTGTATCTAGAGATATCATTGACCATAATTGTGGGCTAAATTGTTGATACTAAGCTAAAACTTCTTAGAAAGATTAGATGGAATTTAATTTAGTTTTTCCTACTCAATTCCTTGAGTCCTACTGAGAGATGTGTTTGCCTTTTAAAATGAACCTCAATTTATGAATCACCCACTTGACACTTAATCATGTAAATTAATGACACTTGATAAGAATGCCTTTTGCAGTTGCAATGATGACTAAATTGTGTGTTTTGTTAATGGTGCCATTTATAGCTCACTGACTTTGGAATGAGAAGAATACAAGTTCATTTGTTCTGTAAGTGTTTACAATGCCATTGCTCTGTCTTTGAGCTGAAAGTAACTGACTATCTAGTGAAGGCACATTTTTATTGAACACTTTATTTATTTATTTATTTATTTATTTATTTATAATGTTTATTTATTTATTTAACAGAGATGAGCAAGTGGGGGAGGGCCAGAGAGAAAAGGAGAGAGAGAATCCCAAGCAGGGTCTGTGCTTGTCAGCTCAGAGCCTGATACGGGGCTGCATCCCACAAACCTTGAGATTCTGACCAGCGCTGAAACCAACAGTTGGAGATTTAACTGACTGAGCCCCCCAGGAACCCTTACTGAACACTCTTTGAATTGCTCATCAAATATCATCTCTTATCTACTTCTAATATAATTTGTAGGTACGGCTCAGTGCAGACATAGGCAGACGAAACTCAGAACAGGAAGTCCATTAGCTACATCTAGTTTTTGATTGCTTGGACATCACTCTAATTTTCCTCCCTACAAAATAAACAACGTGATAATGGCTGAAACACCACTGTAGGATCCGGTGGACTCTGTCACCTTTCTTATAGAAAAAGTTCTTATTCCTTTGGATTCAACTTCAGCCAACCAATGTTTGGCATCTGCTCACTGGTTACCTCCTGAGGACCAAGTTATTGTCACTCAGTTATCCACTGGCTTTGTCTCTAGGATGACAGTCTTTCTTTCCAAGCTGTGCCTGCCATTATCCTCAGAAATGTTCCCATCCATGACAATAGCACATAGATTTCTAGCCTCATCTGTTCCTTAGGAAACTCATCCCCCCGTGGCCTTCACCTCTAAACTTTTGTGACATCCTAGTATTGCCTGCTCCATCTCTAAAACTCTAAACCTCATTCTTTGACTGATTATTATTTATCATTCACTTCTTATTATAATCCCTATTTCACTCCATGACTCACATTATTATCTTTTTATATTGACCTCTCAAATACTTTTATATTACCCCACTCTTATTTGTAGCCATTCTTTTTCTCAGTGGGTGAGTACCATTCTGTCAATATTTTATCCTTAAATAGCCTGGCCCAATGTTTAATCATTTGAATGTCTTACTCCAATTCGGGGTTCCATTGATACTTTGTCTTAAAGTTTCTGACCTTTAGTCAATCTTAACATTTAACTCTTCTCTTTCTCTGAGAAATAGTTGGTGAAAAAGCACAATTTTTGCATAGATTGGCATCACAGAAATATATTTTTTTTCTAATCCCACATGGGTCTTCATTCAGCAAGATTCTTACATGTCCCTCATCAATACTCCCATTCTTCTCAGAGGATAGATTTTTGTCACCATCTTCAAAATGTCCATCCTAAAACCTGGTATGTTAATATGTAATATGTAATAAATGTATCTGTAAAAGATGATGAAGGCATCAGGGTATTTTATACTTGTCTTCTTGTCCTTTCCTAAACAGTCATTTTCATCTGCACTTATCATAACATCCACCTTCTTCAAGGTCTTGATAGAACCGGTAACTTCTCTCTCTTCTCTACCACTCACTTCTATTTATCTGATTACTCCTCCTTTCTGAGTACAAAAGTAAGTTCATGCCCTTTGAATAAAAGGATAAGCAGTCTCCTTTTAAAACCATGCATCCCTATCTATACTGTCACTTTAAAATCAAAATTCAGAATAGTTTAGCCAATCTTGATTTTAGTGTTTCTGTGATTTTATACCCTCCAAGGCCTGCTGGACTCTGATTTTTAGCATTCCTATTGCTCCCAGGAAAATGATGATAGGTTACTAAATATTTTACAATTTCCAGAACTGACAGATATCCACATGTCATTTTCATATCCTTTGACACAACTTACATTTCATTTGTCCTCAAAATTCTCTTTGATCTTCAACCACAGTTTTTTTTTTGTTTTTTTTTTTTTAGGTTTCCTTCTATGTTAATGACTATTACTTTTTAATATATTTGTGAGATTTTCTGTCTCTACTCACTGATTCAGTGAGCTTGGTTTTAGGCTTCTGAACAAAGTTCTTTTGTCTATTGATCGACACATCCATACCCTTCCATACTTTAACCGCCTTTTGCCAAACACTTTATCTGGAGATCCTTATATCCACCTGTCTACTGCACATCCTTACTTTAATGTGTACGTCTCAGTCAGAACTTCATCTTTTCTCTCTGCTTCCACGTTCCTCCCATCCTCATTGTGAGGAAAAAAAAAAAAAACCTCTCCCCTCTGCATTTCATATGAAAGTGTCTGTCACAATCATATAATTACCGTGGTAACCTTGGTGGTAATATGCTGAGAAATGTCTACCTCATGGTGGGAGAAAGATGACTGGAAGTCGCGTTTGGAAAGTAGCCACTGCCTAGCCACCCTTGATAGAAGATATCAAGATCTAAATCCCTTCAGGTATGATTGTTCAATAATTTCATGGCTAGGCCCTCAATACCACATTTCAGCATCTTTGGAGGGGAGAGGAGACTTAAGGGGCTTACATTGGTCAAAGGCTCTCTAGTCAAGGAGTTAACTGTCTTGTTTTTCAGTGTTATCCACGGTGATCATGGCCATCAGGAAACATAGACCTGTGGTGATGTCAATACACAGCTGTACTCTTAGAGGTCAGAACCTTTTGTGCAGGCATAAAACAAGTTTCTTTCATTTTAGTCATGTTTGAAACCAATCAGACACAATATAGAGCTAGACTAAGATGAAGAGGCCAAGAGTAGATCTGAAGTGTTGCATTAGAGTTGTTTGTATCACCATCTTTACCCAACAACTGTAGACTCCTGTGCTATATTATAGCACATGAGGAACATGAGGAAAGAAGAGTGGGAATTACCCTTCTTGACTGTGACTTCACCCTGGTATGCTCTGGAGTTGACAGTAATTTAAGAAACTTTAAGATACTACTATAACTTCTATAGACATTAAAAGATGAAAAAGAAAACTATCAATGATTGTATGCCAGTAATTTTTAGAGATTTAAACATTTTTTGAAAGATTCATTTTATCAGAAGGGTCACAAAAATAAATAGGAAATATAAAAATCTCTTTATTTGTCAGAAATTCAATTCTGTATTATATACGTTTCCACAATGTAAAGTTCCAGGCTTAGATAGATTTGCTGTAGAATCTACCAAATATTTTAAGAAAAATAACATTAATATTAAACTAATTTTTCATAGTATAAGGATGCAAACACCTAGATTTTCATCTAATGATTACTTTATACTTACTCTAAAATTTTTGATGTTGTGTTTTAATTATAATTTAATCCAAAATATTTTCTAATTGTTCTTGTAATTTCTTCTTTGACTCATAGATTGTTTCAAAGTGTATTTTTCAAATATTTTGGGAGATATTCCAGACACTTGTTTTCTAATTTTCTTTTCCTAATTTAATTCTGTTATGGTAAAAATAAATACTTTTTATTATTTAATTCTCTTGAAATTCATCAAGACATTTTATGACCCAGCATATGGCATACCTTGGTAGATATTCCATGTGCATTTGAAATAAATGTGTATACTACCAATGTGGGATGTATTGTCCTATAAATGTCAGTGAGATTGGGTTGTAAGACAGTGGTATTCCAAAAATTGTTGCAGTTTTCATTTTTTTCTGTAAAATACTGAGAAAAGGGGATTAAGATTTCAAAAATAATTCTCAATATGTCTTTTACTCCTTTTAATTCTGCTCTTTTTTGCTTCTTGAATTTTGAGGCTCTCTTTGGGTATATATACATTTAAGATTGATATATAGTCCTGATGACTGGACCTTTTCTCACTATGAAATGTTCTTCTTTACCTTCAGCAATATTCCTTATCTTGAAAGCTACTATACTGTTAATCAAGATAGACCTCCCTTTCTCTTAACCTGGTGGTATTACATACCTTTTTTTCCCCCTTTGTACTTTCAACCAATAACATTATTTACATTGAAAGAGTGTTTTTTTTAAAGAGGATATTTACCTGTGTCTTATATTTAATCCTATTAAACATGTGACTATAATTGCTTTGTCCTACAAACAAAATGTCTTTTGGGAAAAATCCTTAAAGAATCTTAGAATATCTATTAACTAGCCAAGAAGGAGAAATAGTAAGATTAGGATTTATGGAAGATTTTATATTGAGCTGAGAGAGTCTATGTGGTCCTAATTTAAATCTTTCTAGTATTTTAGCAAAGGGTTTTAGAGTTGCACCTTGAAATCTTGACCCTGAAACCAAGGTTTTTACTAGTTATGCCTTGGATTTGATCTTTGCCTGAAGCATTTCTTCTTCCTGGAAAGCTGAGAATGAGAATTAGTTTTAGTCTTTCTATTCAGTAAATCCTTGTTTGATGATATTTCCTCTAGATTCTGCTTCAAAACTGAACAACCCTTCTTTACCTCAACTCTCTATATCCAAACTTTATCATATGGTACTAATATAAAGCAGTTGTCACTTTAAACTTTCTTCCTGGAAATCTCTTTAGCCACATCTCCAGTTTTACTGTGTATTTGCCCTTTTCCACCTAAGACTGAAAACACCCACCATTATTTAAGATAAGCAGTTTTTTCTCCCTAGCCTCCAATAAAAATACTCTTTCTTTCCAAACCATCACTAATACTTCTCAAGATCTTTAGCTTCCTTCCAATGCCCAGTCCCAAAGCCAGTAGCACATATTTTAGTTGGTTACTTTGTTTTTTATTATGACATCACCTACTTCTTGGTATTTATTTTCTATTTTAATTATCTCTTGCTGTGGAAAAAAATAAAACTTTAGTAGATTTGTCAAAATAAAAAAAAATGCATTGGGCAAAGGCAGCAAAGAAGATTTTATTCAAGAGTAGTGCAGTAGGGGACACAGACTAAATTCAACTGACTTGAAACAAAGGTCAGGAGAGTTTTTAAGAGAATGGGGAAGGGGATGGAGGGAGGAAGTGGTGTTGTAGGTTGTTTCTGTTTTCTAAATGGTCTTGGCCAAAGAAAAAGTAATCCTTCTCTAATCCTCATGACTGGAGGTAATGTTACAACTTGGAGGAAGACATGGTCTGAAGTTAGGCTCCTATCCTCCTGCAGACTGGGATATGGGGGTATTATCTTTCTTGATGTTCACATTAATTAAGAGGTGCAGAACCTTGGGAAAGATGTTCCCTGGGTCTTAAACTGATAAAAGGCATTTTGGGAGAGGTGTATACATTGCAAATGGGTACAGGAAGAATTTTCTATTACCAGGTTTCTAATATAAATATTCTAAGAAAAGGTAAGTTCGAGTCTTACGATCTGGAATAAACCTATCTACCATTTAGGGTGAGGAGAAATGTTAAGGCAGTCTTGATCAGATTACAGTGAGCTTTCTGTCTCACACTATTCTGTGGGTTGGCTTGGATCAGCTAGGGGGCTCTCCTGTTTCATATACTGTTGGATAGTGTTGCAGTTTTCTGGTGCTTTGACCATCATGCCCAAGTTGTCACATTTGCTTGTCTGCTGCTTCAGTGGGACAATTGGAAGGCTGGACTCAGAGGGTAGCTCGTATAGCTGGCCCCCTCAATATCAGTATGTACATTTAGGTATTCCTTCTCTTCATGCAGCTGACTTGTGTAATCTCTCAGCAGAGTGGCCAGAATTCCTATATGGTAGCTCCAGGCTTTCCTAAGACTTAGATCTAGGACTAGCATTATTTCATTCCCACCGATTCTACTGGATGGACGATGGAGGCACAAAGCCATCAGAAAATTGGTGCAGAAATGAATGTGAAAATCAGGAGGCAGGGTTTATTGGGGGCCGTCTTTTGAGACTAGCTACAATGCATATATTAAGCACATATCATGTAGCAGTCAATTATAATTAAAGTAGACATAAGAGATAATAGGTATCTAAAAACAAAACACTTTGGGACTTATATTTTTTAATTTTCAATTTAGAAGTGTATGTACCAGTGAGGCTAAATAGCTTATTCACTTTTCACATCAGCTGTATTATAAATGTTGTTTGACGTCAGTCCTTTTAATTCTGAAATGTCCTTTCCATTATACTGCCTCTTCTATATGAACTTTTCTATGTCTCTTTAGTTCGTTTGACTGGTCAACTGCTTTGGACTCCTAGGGTTAGATTTTTACTCAGAACCTCAGATTGTTTGGCCGGAACCCTGAAAAATTTTCTTACTCTTGCCAACATTTTTATTTATTTGACATGAGATTTGTTCTTTAGAACAATGGTCAGCTGAGTACCTTTGAACCAATGCCAAACATTGGGCATAAATTCTAGGCCCTTACCTGCTGGTGGGCAAAATGCTTTTAAAATATTTTCAAGTTTGTTCTTTGTGGCTTAGGTACTAGTTTCACCTAAGATACTTGTTGAAAACCTTCAGTAAGTAGTAACTGGATATATAGAAAATATTAGCTCTTGTGTGTAGCTTAACCCCCAGGTCCAAGCGTCAAGCAACGTTCTATAAAAATATTGGCTAGCTGAGTAACAAGAGGAACAGTTCTTGAGCAGCTTAAAGATATTTACCAACTGTACAAACATGTCTTATTGATGACACTTCAATATTGTTGATGTTTGATAAGAAAGTCTTCAAACTTAAGAAAATAGAAGTTGTACCCATGGAAATTTAGTTCCAAGAAAATATTTTATGAAAGAAAAATTTGAAATTCTAATATAAAAATATAATTGTGATTACCAAATCCTTTCAACTTTCCATACATCCTTATCTCTCAAAATTCCTTAAAGATAGTCAACATAAAATGAGAATATGCATTTGACGCTATGTAAATCTCATGACTATGACAATTATAACTTATCAGCTATGATTAAAATTGATCTGATTCATCTTTTTAATTAATTTCAATTTTTAAAAATTTTTTTTTAGTAAGCTCTACTCCCAGCACAGAGCCCAACATGACCCTGAGATCCAGATGTGAATTGAGATCAAGTGTCAGATACCTGACCAACTGAGCCACCTAGGTGCCCCAATTAATTTCAATTTTCAGTTGATATTCAATATGAACTTTATATAGCATACACAAATACATACACACATTCATATAGTACAGCATAAAGGAAATAATTTTAGAAAGGACTAATTTGTATAGAACCACATTTGTACTTTGGAATAACAAAACAACATGAATAAAAACATTTCCTTATGAACTTTTCACATGTTACATTTTAATGCCAGATTTGGTATTACCCTATAAACAGACAGCAGCATGACATTGGCATTGCCTGGTCCTTGGAAATAAAGCAGCCACCAAGAGAGATCTAAGATTAGAATGCCTATGTGTGCCAAAGTGGAATTCTGGTATAGACTCATGGAAGAAATATTATTTCATGATCCAAAATCTAGAATTTAAGTCTCTGTTCATTTTCAAGTTCGCCACTAGAATATTTGTAAAATATTGGGAATATCATTAAAAACTACCTTTCCCAGAATTTTATTTCATATCCTTCACTATTGTCATAGTAGCATAACCACACCTGGGACTTAAGAAGCTTCATGAATATACATGTACATTATCTAACCAGAAGATCATAACAAGGACCGTGCTTTCAAACAATTATAGTTCATTCTATTAATCTTTCTTTTGGATGCCATTCAGCTTCAGGATCTCCAAACCATTTGAAGTTAACTAATGAGTTCAAGATACATTTCTTTAGGAATGAAATATATGTGCCCATTGATCTAGAAAAACCCCAACTGAAATAATGGCACTAAATGATTTCTTACCTGTTTAATTAGAGAAGATTTTCCCCTTCCCCTCCCAAAAAGTGATTAAACCATGGACCATAGTAATATATTGTTTAGATAAACTTAGATTTCTTATTATGTAATAATTATTGGAATTACATGACCAAACTAGGTAAAATCTCATCAACTAATAGACAAGAATAAATAAATAACAAACAAAAAAAATTAAAGTTCAAGGGTGTTTTGTAATTAAATGCAAAGAAGTAACCGTGTTTTTAAACATATGTTGACAACCCATTAAAAATGTTTATCATTTACCTGACGGTAATGCTATTTTGAGTTCCTGGATTTATTTTTTAAATAGAGCTAAAAGGAATTCAAAACTTAATCTGAAATAATTATTATGATCCATGAAAGGAATAACTGTTCATGTTAAAACCCTCAGGTTATTCTAATTAAAAAAAAGCATGAAATGTACACATATGTTGGAAGCTGAATTTTAAGTAAATAACTTACTTGATTATTGTTTCTCTATTATACCCCAAAGGTACAAATTCACATTATGCAATTCAGAAATTGTCAGTTTGAACAATAGAGTAATTTGTGAGTTCATGGAATGCCATAAAAAGGAAAAAAAATAATAATGAGAATAAAAATGGCTAACTTGTAAGAAACTCAATATAATACACATTTGCTAAGCCAACTTTTTAAATAATGGATGGATTCCTACCTATGTCATTATGAAGCGGCAAAAATTTATAAAGAAATCTAAACACTGACAATTCAACAGATCATGGGAAATTTTGTGGAAATAATTGCTGAATCTTTTATCCCTGCTGAATTCACTCACCCTTTGGTGTCCTAACAATAGATCAACCCCATAATTTTCTCAGCTCCCTACCCTAGTGTTACTATAATGATCTTAACCATTAACTCATCTCTCATAGGTGATGTTTGGCAGTTTTTTATAAGTACCATTATCTTGTATGTTTATATATCCTATAGTAGCTTTTGTTCATTACATAGCACATTACACCATTATCAATTTTTTTTCACAAACTAGATTATTTTACTCATTTTAATTCTTATTTCTGCCTAGATTACCAATATTTTTCTAGTTTTACAATGAAAACTTGGAATGGACTCTCTTATCAGTGTTACCTCTACACAGGTTTAAAGCAAAACTTGCTACTCTTTATTTAAAATATCTTGCAGGGGTGCCTGGGTGGCTCAGTAGGTTAAATCTGACTCTTGATCTCAACACAAGTTATGATCTCACGGTTCATGAGTTTGAGCCCCGTGTCGATCCCTGCTTGGGACTTTTTCTCACTCTCCCACTCTCTGTCCCTCTCCTGCATGCTTTCTCTCTCCCTCTCACAAAATAAATAAATAAACTTAAAAAACATTTAATCTTGTGATTTGCCTTTTTTCTCCAGACTTGTCATCACCATAAACTCCATAATCACTGTCATTATCATAATGAGTTATTAAGAACTTTCTAGTACTTATAAGTAATGAAGTAGAATCAGAAAACTTGAGTGCTAACTCTGGTAAATTGCTTAAATTTTCTGTACCTCAACTTTCTCATCTGTAAAATAAAGGCAACTTCAACACCTCATAAGACTGTTTTGAGAATTAAAAAATAATTCATATTAAGTCTTTAGAATATTGACACTTTTTTTTTTGCCAGTTTTGCTAAGAATATAAAATTCATTTAATCCAACCAAGAAAACAATCTGATGATTTGGATACTATTTCTATTTTAAAAATAATGAACAAAGATTAGAAAAGTATTTTGTTCAATGACACGTCAGAGATGGGATTCATATATGGATATGTGCTTTTGCAAAGTCCAAATTCTTACATGCCTTTACTATTCATCTTTAACTCAGCCTTGCTCCGTAACCTTGACACCTGGGTTATAGCAAAGACCGTAGTCCTAAATGGTTTTCCTGTTTCCATTATCTGCTTTTCAATCATTCCTCATGCCATTATCAAATAACCTTCAATTAATGCAGTTCCTTTATATGACTTCCATACTCAAGACTCTCAATCCTGTTAGTCACTATCTAATTTTGATAGTCGTAATTTCATTTTATAAACCTTGGAATCAGATGTAAGCTAGCAACAAGGTAGCCTATTATCTTGAGAAATTATTCAACGTCCCTGACCCTGAGCCTCAGTTTTCTCATGTGTAATATACGAGTAGTCTTGTAGAGTTAATTGAGATAATTTAATGAATTACTTAAGAAAAGTGCCTAGCATGGTATCAGACACAGTAGTTGGGGATTAGGTGCCATTAGCTTTTTCCTCTACTTCCAGCACCTAAATTTTATCTAGCCACACAAGTCAGACCTAGTAATTTCAAGATACTTCCATCTCTCAGACTTTGATCATTTATTTTCTCAAAAATACTTATTGATCACTTCCTGTCCTAGTACCTCTGAATATGAAAATATTTCCCTATATCCCACTTCCTTGAACTTATCCCTGTTAATATTTTAGAGTAAATTTTTCTAAATATTTTTTCAATTCATATTCCATTTTACAATGGATACAGTGGCCACAGGATTTTTTAACAGAGATATTCTTTTTCATAAATATTTATTTATTTATTTTGAGTGAGAGAGAGAGCACAGTGGGAGAGGGGAAGAGTGAGGAGAGAGAGAGAACCCCAAGCAGGCTTTGCCCTATCAGCACAGAGCCTGAGGCCAGGCTCAAGCCTACAAAATGTGAGAGCATGACGTGACCTGAAATCAAGAGTCAGACACTTAACCAATTGAGGCACTCAGGCGCTCCTTAACAGAAATATTCTTGCATTATAATTGTGTGAAATGTGCCTAGTTTAAAAAAAATACTAAGCAAGTTATTTTGGGTTTCTATTCACATCAATACATTCAGATGCATTACATTTCAAAATAGATGCACAATCCTTATTATATTAAAATTGTATAATGTTTTAGCCAACCCAGGTGCTTATTTATTATGCTAAACAAAGATACCAAATGTACACAACTGTGTGTGTGTGTGTGTGTGTGTGTGTGTATGTGTATGATTTTATAATAGCTTTGTTGATATATAATTCAGATACCATAACATTTGCCTTTTTAAAGTTACAATTCATTATGTTTAGGATATTCACAGGCCTGTTCAATGATCACTGCAATAAATTTTAGAGCATTTACATCACTTTAAAATGATATTCTGCATCTATTAACAGCTACTCCCCATTCCTCCCTAGCCCTAGGCCAATACTAATCTATTTTCTATTACTATAGAATTGTCTAAACTGGACATTTCATACAAATGGAATCATGCATTACGTAGTCTTTTATGATTATATTTTTCTATTTTGCATAATATTTTAAAGATTCATCCATGTCCATGGAGGACATGTATTGGTATTTAATTTATTTTTATGGCCTGATAATATTTCATTGAATGGATATATCACATTTATTTATGTATTCAGCAGCTGATGGGCATTTGAGTTTCATCTACTTTGTGACTATTTTGAATAATGCTGCTATATGCTTTCTTGTTTTATGTAGGCAAGAGTGTGTGTGTATGTATATATGTTTGTTTGGTTTTTTTTCCATTTCTCATGAGTAGAAATACTACGTCACATTGTAACTCTTTGCGTAAGCTTTTGAGAAACTTCCAGACTGTTTTCCAAAGTAGCTGCATCATTTTATATCCCTCCCAGTAGTTTATGAGGTTTCTAGTTTCTTCACAGTTGTTATCATCACCAACACTTATTATGATAGTGTTTTTTTTTAATTTTATTTATTTTATTATGATAGCCTTTTTGAATATAGAGATTTTAATGGGAGTCAGATGGCATCTCACTGTAGTTTCAGTCTCTCTGAAATTACTAATGTTAAACATTTTTTTTAATGCTCTTATTGGCCACTTATATATCTTACCTGGATAAATGTCTGCTGAGGTCCTTTGACCATTTTTTAAGTTGTGTTGTCATTTTATATTGAGTTTTAAGAATTTTTTTTTGGAGGAAAGATTTGAAGTTCTCCATTCTTATCAACTGTGTCTCTATGGGCAAAGTACTTCTGAGGGAATTTTAAAAGGATTGGTTTCCTCTGGTTTTCCCATCTTATCTCTTCTGCATTGAACATCCATCCTGTGAACAAGCTAGCATGAGGGCAGCTGGGTCCCAGTATTCTCAAACTACTATACCTGAGATAGGACCTCCAAACTCCAAACTGGGTGGAGGAAGGGAACTTCTCATTTATCACCTGCTTTCATCAGGATGTATCTTCTTCAACTCAGAGTTTAAATCAATAATACTTAATATACTTTCTGAATGATACTTAAATCCTGACGACCTGTCCCTCACAACAAGAATCCATATCCTATGATTGGAACTGAGAGGAGAAAGAGGGCATTCTTCTGGCCACACCTGTCTAGATTAGAGCTTCTGTCAGTCTGAGCTGGGTGGTGGGGAAGGGGTAGAGTGTAGTGTAAGTGTCACAAATTTGCTATTCTTATTGCAATTTAGAGAATATTCTTAACCAAATGATTGTTCATCTGTTGTATGCCCTTAGGACAATTTTCAGAGGCTTTTGATCATTGTTTTTGTTTGTTTGTATGTTTTTTTAGATAATTTTCACTTATTGGTGTTGTTTCACTGAGGAGTGGGTCTGTGATCTCACACTGCCATTCCAGGTGTACATAGAAGTTATGTAAATATACCATAAAAATAGAATTTCTGCACAAAAAGGAACAATAAGTTTAAATTATAACAAATATATCTAGATTACCCTCCAAAAAGTTGAAGCAGTGTATATTTAAACTAAGAGTAGAAAGGGGACAGACACCTGGTGGCTCAGTCAGTTGAGTAGTCGACTTGGGCTCTGGTCATGATCTCATGGTTCATAGGTTTGAGTCCTCTTCTGACACTGAGCTTACAGTTCAGAGCCTGGAGCCTGCTTGGGATTCTGTGTCTCCTTCTCTCTCTGTCTGCCCCTCCCTGGTTTGTGTGTTATCTCTCTGTTTCAAAAATAAATAAATAAACGTTTAAAAAAATGGTGAACACTTTTTTGGGGGGAAGGGGCTGTTGTTTGTTTTGTGTTGAAAATGGAGCCATTTATGACATGTGTGAAAGAAACTGTAGAGTTACTACTTGGAGATATAGTAGAAAAGATCATGAATAAAGCATCTGGAGGAGCAGTTTGATAATGAATATAAGCATTAAATGGGTAATTAATCTTAGATTGAAAGGCTGAAGGAAGGGAGAAAAGATTGTGACCAGTAAATAACTGTTGTACTGAAGTTCTAAACATTTTTTATAGTTTAGAACTTGCATGGTTCCCATTTTGATTCTATACTCTTACAAATAATGCATAATCCCTGTCATTAATAAACATGTGAATTAATCATTTTGTAACTCTAGCACACTGACATATCTCTACTGATATATAACCATATATGATCATAAGTTGTTTTTTTTTTTTTATTTAAATAAAGAAAGCAAACTATGAGTCTTGGCTGCATGGCAGATTGCAAAGTTCTACAACTTTCTTAGGGATCTGAAAGCTTTCTTGGAGATATTTAGCCACTGCTGTAATATTTGTTTGGTTTTCATTAGAAAAATCTCTCAATAGATCCCATTGATGTCATTCATGAAAATACCATTTTACAGACATGAAAACTACAAACAAAGCCAAACTTAGAGGGCAAAGTCTGCCACAGATTGGGCATCTATTTCCCATCAAAGCTATTTCTTTGAGGGTTTTTTTTTTTTTTTTTTTTTTTTTGCTTTAGTGTGCTTCATTCAAACCTTTTCTCCCATTTTTAAGTAGTAGAATGTTGAAGTGAATGTGTAACATTGTGACCAATTTGGGCAATTTGAATAAGAAAAATGCATAAAATAAAAGGCTACATTTTACACAACAGGAGTTAAATCTACTACTGATATGTGCTAGACCAGCCAGCTTTTATTTTTCAAAAATTTACATGGTGAGTATTTAACGTTCTGCTTTCAAATATATTATGTATTTCACTTCCCCATAGTTTGGAGTTGGATAATCACCAACTGGAGAACATCCAGAAAAAGGCAATCAGAAGACTGAATGATGTAGAAATGATCTCTTTAGAGTAAAATTTAAGAAATAGCAAATATTTACCCTGGAAGAGAGAAGGCTAGTGGTGAACATTAGAAATTGTCCTTAGATGCTACGGGGTAAATAAGCCATTCGATTTAGTATTTATAGAACTAGGAAGCTTTATAACGTTGTTGAAAACATACTTTATTATAAGTTAAAACATTTTTAGATGTGTATCTTTTACTAAATTGCTCTCTGCTCTGGGCAAAAGTTTTAATAAGTCCAAACTTCGGTCCCCCCTCCACACCACCCACAATGCTGTACCAAAAGGCACACACAGCTCTAAAATGTTCCATTTCTGTAAAGGTTTTCATGATGCAATAATGAAAAGGATACCATTATGTGTCTTTACTCGGTTGGCGTGGTACTTTAGTGAGGTAAAATGTCCTGTAAGTCATCTGGTTCATGTACTTCTACTTCCCACTAATAACAAAACTAAAAACAACGGCTGAGGCAGCAAAGAACAACAGGTGAATCCTTTGTTTAATTCCATGTTCAATCTCATCTTCCTTTCAAGTAACTGCCTTTTCGAATAAATGGTTATTCACTCACTGAAGTCCTGATGAAGCATAGTATTACCAAATTATTAATTCAGCCCAGGTCAAAGGAAGTATGTATACATGGATTAATGTCTAACAGAATAGATGTTAATAGTGATAAATATAAACTCCTGAATGCTATTTTTAACAAAGATCTTTATGAGTACAGAATTATTTATTAACAGCCTACGGAGGAGAAAACCTAAGGGTATTAGCTGATGATAAAATCAATGGGAATCCATAGTGGAGAGTGGCAACCATGATAATTAATCTTAGATTTTACTCATGCTCTTAGTATAGTGTTTATAACAAAAGAAATTCTGATCACGTGCTTAATTTGTTAGACTAGATTGGATTATTATGAGCAATTTAGGGCACTTATCTTTAAAAGGAATATAAACAAACACATGTAGAAAAAGGAAATGGAAAGATTGCAAAACCATGCTTCATAAGGACCAGTTGAGAGAAGTAAGATTGTCTCCAAAAGGAAGACTTTGGTAGAAAGGAAAGGGAAAAAGTCATAGTAGCTGTTTTTGTGAAGTTATGTGGAAAAATAAATTGTATTCTAAGCCTTTAAAGAATAGAACTAAACTCATTTTATATTTCTAGAATGGTTTGAATTTACTTCCATAAAATTCAGGTGTGTAGGAAAAAAACCTTTATTTTCCTTAATTTAATTTCCATATTAAGCCCGTAATCATAAAGTGTAGGATCAATTTATTTGCATTCATTTCAGAAAACCACAATATATCCCATATTTGTCAAGAACTTTGCTTAAGTCCCAGGAGCTTTAATGGTTTTAGAATACTGTAAGAGGTGGCGTGTTTTGCTATGTGATTCTTGGTAATCTGTCCATTCATGTACCCGCCCCCCTCCCCGCCCAGAACTTCTCTTGTTCCATGTGGTCTTTGATCTGAATGCATAATGGATTACAAGTGAGCTATGATTAGTTTCCAGTCCCTTGGCCCCCTCAGCTCTGATAACTCTATCTACTGCATCTTTAACACTCTTGAAAGTGCAGTTGAGTCTCTGTAATGCATCTGTGCTAGGCTAGGATACAAAGGTTTCTGCAAGTCTGAAAATGATTGCATCTTTCCATTCACACCAGTCATCTATTCCATCTCTGTAATCTTGTTACCTCCCTGCTCTCTAATCCTAGAAGTAGGTAGAACATTGACCCCCCTCTACTTTTCTGCTCTGGGATGCCTAGAACATTCTTGGGAGCATGTAGTCTAACGGTATCAACCATAGTAATTTCCTTTATAAAGTGTCTTCTTTTCCCTCCAATTTGGACAAGTTGCTTCTATTCTCACCACAGAAATCTCTTTTTGTTTTGAGAATTATCCCTTAGAGACACTTTCTTTGGCTTTAGAGATATTCAAATGCCTTAAAGATCCTGCCCAATTTCTCAGTGGATTGAGAAAGGAGGGCAGATGAACCAAAATATGCCCATTATTATCAATAAAGGCTAAATAGGAAGACATAGCTTAATGACAAAGGCAAATGAGTATGCTAACTTAATCAAAATTAGACTGTATTACAACCTAATCAAAGTCACATTGGACAGAAGAGCCTCACTTGAAGACTTGCCAAGGAAAGACTTGAAAACATGGAGAAGCAGAGGGGGATTCCAGCTCCCTGTGAGCATGCTCAGTTGCAAGAAATGTATAGATGAAAATCTTGGGTTTAGTCTTACTAGGAGACACGTTAGTCTATGCTAATTCTCTGGAATCCAATTACTAAATGTATATTTTACTGGGAAAAACCTCCCCGTAAGAGGTTAGTTTGGTCCACTGTTTTCTTTTTCTTTGACAGTAAGACTCATCTATACATAAAATCTTAATTTGTATTTCCCCTTTTTATCTACATTTCTGGTTCCCTAATATTAAAATGTGTGTATTATCTAGTGACTTACTATCCCTGTCTTTTGTGAGTCTGCATTTTCAATTTTGTTTCCCTTGCTTTTTTTTTATGACATTGCTTGGACCTAATGAGTCTGCCTCCTATGTAAGGGCATCTGTTAATGTGAAATTCACACCACCAGGAAGCATATGTAGGCTTTGTGATATAGAATGACTCTTATTCTGGAGACAATAGAGAAATCCAATATAATCTCCTCCACGGTTACCTCCTTGGCCCCAAATGTAAAAAACATGTTTGGGGAACAGATCCAGAAGAGCCTAACTAGGATCTGACCTAAGAATGAAAGCCAAATGCTCTTTGATTTGAATGTGAACATGAAGTCATGCTTATAATCATCTAGATGGAGATTACATGGCTGGATAATCTTTGGATATAAAGTTATAGAGAAATGAAATAAAGAGTTCTGAAATGGTTGGTCTGAGGCATAAAACATCTCTCTGTGATATGAGAAGTAAAATATTTAAGCTAAAAAACAAAAGGTTGGTTTTAATTGTAGAAGATGAGCACAATTAAAGGCTCTAAAATATGTTTGGTTTTAAATAGGCCAAAGCTCCAAAATATATACACTACTTGAAACAAAATAGACTTTTTTGAGGAGTTTTAGGTTCATAGCAAAATTGGAGGAGTAGGTACAGAGATTTCCCATATACTCCATTTCCTCAAATACATACAACTCTCCGCCATCAATATTACCAGAGTGGTAATTTGCTACAATCAATAAACATACATTGACACATCATTTTCACCCAAATCCATAGTTTACGATGGGATTCACTCTTGCTGTTGTCCATTCTGAGTTTTGACAAATATATCCACCATTATAATATTCTCTAGAATAGTTTCATGGCTTTAAAATTCTCTGTGTTCTATTTATCTCTCCTTCCCCCGCTGCCTCCCCCGCTCCATAAGTACTACTGATCCCTTTAATGTCTCCATTGTTTTACCTATTCCAGAATGATGCCACAGAGTTGGAAACATGGTATGTTGTCTTTCCAGATTGGCTTATTTTAGTTTCCCCTTTGGATTTAGATTCCTCCAAGTCTTTTCATGGAGTTTTTCTGTTTGTTAGTTTGTTTGTTTTAGCACTGATAATATTCTATTCTCTGGATACGCCACAGTTTAGTCATCTATTTGCCTATCAAGATACCTTGACATGGTTAGTGGGTTCGAGCCCCACATAGGGCTCTCTGCTGTCAGCACAGAGCCTGCTTCAGATCCTCTGTTCCTGTCTCTCTCTGCCCCTCCCCCACTTTCACTCTGTCTCTGTCTCTCAAAAACACATAAATATTAAAAAAAAAAAAGGTGTCTTGACTTTTTCCAGGTTTAGACAATTAGGGATAAAGCCGCTATAAACATCTATGTGCATATTTTTGTATGGATGTCAGTTTGCAGCTCCTTTAGATAAATACCAAGGAGTGTGATTGCCAGACTGTACGGTAAGACCATGTTTAGTTTTGTAAGAAACTGTCAAATTGTCTTCCAAAGTGGCTCTACCATCTTGCATTCTCATTAACAATCAACAAGGGTTCCTAGTGCTCCACATTCTCACCAACATTTGATATTGTCAGTGTTTTGCAATACGACTAACCAAATAAGTGTGCAATGTTTCTTATTGTTCTTTTTATATACATAGACTTTTTATTTTATTTCCAAATACAAACCAAAGGCTTTGATAAAAGCCAACTTCAGATCTTTTCATTAGAACTTTCTATTATATAGGCAGTGAATAATCAAAATGGGAAAACCATTTGTATGATAACATTTGTTAATGTCAGTTTGAAAGGTGAATGTGATAAATAATTGTGAGACATTATGTATGTTCTCTTTGAGCAGCTGTAACACTGTGGGGCTATAGGCTTCAGACACAAATATAACTTACGTCTTACAGAATTATAGCATTTGTGTTTTTTGCAGCTTACAACATTTAAAAATTCAATGAACTATGTAAACTTAAAGGACTACTAATTGATTTTGCATTTGTTATGTGTAAACAAAAGGAATACATATTTTAAAACAAACAACAGCAACTAAAAACGCTGTTACTCTTTCTAAAATAATGTGCTCCACTCACCACACTCCTGTGACATAGATAGAAAAGATAATTTTTCCCTGTTTAAGGACCAAGAATTTGTCCCTGTTTAAGAATTTGTGACTTGTCTTTAATCAAATATCTAATAATTGACACTTTAAAAGTAATCTTATTTTCCTAGGCATCTAAAACACATCTATTTGTTATCTACTTCATCTTTTTTTAAGTTTATTTATTCATTTTTTGAAAGACAGAGGGAAAGAGTAAGCAGGGAAGGGGCAGAGAGAGAGGAAGAGAACTGCAAGCAGGCTCTGTGCTGTTAGCCCCAAGTCCAGCTGGGGTCTCGATCTCACGAACCAGGAGATCACGACCTGAACTGAAATCTAGAGTTGGATGCTTAAATGACTGAGCCACCTAGGTATCCCTCTACCTAATCTTGTTTTGATATTTAATAGAATGTTTCTTCCCAACTTTCTTAAACATCATAATTTATGCAATTTTATTTATTAATTTTAAGATTTACTTGGTTTATATAAAAGTGTTGACCTTTACCAACTGAAGTGCCCGGTATAAACAAATTTCTTTTAGTTTTAAGTTTAAGAAAACTGAGGTTTATTTGAAGGAAAGTTGGTGATAAACTGAATTCCTAAAACTGTATTACTCATTTCTTTATAACTATTTTTATATTTTTGAAAGCAGAGTAGTTCAAGTAAATAACCTGATGTCAGTGTTAGATTAAAGTGTTCACTTGGCCTGTCTACAGTGTGATTTGTTTAGAGCATCTGAATCACTGGGTTTTTGCTGACCTTGACACTGACCCAAAATGCCACACTTTGAGAAAAAAGTATAATGAAAATGGAGAAACGATTTTGCTGCAGAGTTTAACATATAAATTGACCACTTTCTTCAAAAAGAATGTTTCATGAATATGAGTAATGGTGTTATTTATTATGACCTAAAATCAATTGTTTATAACATTTATTACTCGGTAAATGTATGGTAATTTAGTTTTACTTATACTCCTCCAAGTGGACTGATCAATTGTTTCACTCCAATAAGCAACGTCTTAAAGTTGGATAAGAGTGATAAGTTACAAGTCCAATGAACACCCACACTAACCCTAAATGGGATTAGAGACAGAGCTAGGATTGGCAAGGCATGCAGCTGTGAGTAAGGCAAGATTGGAAATATTGTTTTGGCCTTAACATTCATTCTCTTGAAAACGGCATGTAGTAAAGCCTCACCTTGGTGGTACAATTTGCCCTAAGACCTGGGAAAGGGGTCAATTAAAAGGACCAACATTAGCAGACACATCGGCTGACAAAAGAGGCAATGCTAGCAGAAGGGAGTGACCAGTATGTGCTAAGGAACAACCTCTTTCTGCTGTGTGATGTGAGGGGAGTGCAGGTGAGTGGCTATACATAGTTGCGTGGGAAACATTCCCAATAATGCCTGAGACTGTCTTTTTTGCCAAACCAGTAGCTGGAGGCTTGGGAAAGATTATATTTCAGTCAGAGGAAAAGCATGTTTGTAGCATGTTTTCAGTTTCAGAATCGCTGACTAATATTTATACTCACCAATATGACTTCCCTTGGGAGTGAAGATTTGTCATTGTAACTGACGATGGTGGACAAAACCAAAATATGTTAATTTCTTATAATCAATCAAAATTAACCATTTCCTAAGGATAAAATTAATATCATACTTGTTTCGCACCTTGTAATTTATACCTTTTAAGCTTTTTCTTGAATTTTCATTAATCTATAATATAAATCGACCTCGGAAATTTATCATTGTGTATTAAAAATATATCAAATTATAATTTCAGAAGAAGGTTGCTATTGAAGATAAAGCCAGATGCACTTGAGTGAAAAAAGTGAAAGGTAAAATGAGTTCAAGAGTCAAACATTTCAGTGAAAGTGTCAAGACAACAATAAGTACATTCTATGATTGCATTGATACAAAACTCTAGAAAGGGCAAATCTGTTTTTTAGTGACAGAAAGCATCAATGATTATGAGGGTTTGGAGGGGGAGCGGAGGTAGAGTATTGCCTCAGAATGGGGCAGGAGAGATTTTTGTGGGTAGTGGAAATGCCTTCTATCTTGAATGTGGTTGTATTTACATGAACACATACATTTCTAATCAAAATGTGTTTATATTATTATATGTGAATAACATTTTCATGAGGTTAGGAAGAAGAAATAAATCACTACACCATTTTCCTATCTTTTTAATTCTTCTTCATTTTTCCCCTCATATTTGTACTGAACTTATTTCTTTATAATTGTTACATTACCTAGTATTCTCAAGTTGCACTTACAAAGTATATCCGCCCGACTATTGCAAAATATGCATTTATATCTCTATACAAAATTGGCATAAAACCCATGCTATTAGATATGGAATTATCTAGGGGCGCCTGGGTGGCTCCGTCGGTTAAGCGTCTGACTTCAGCTCAGGTCATGATCTTGTGGTTCACAAGTTCGAGCCCCACGTCGGGCCCTGTGCTGACAGCTCAGAGCCTGGAACCTGCTTTGGATTCTGTGTCTCCCTCTCTATCTGCCCCTCCTCCACTGACACTCTGTCTCTCTCTGTCTCTCAAAAATAAATAAACATAAAAAAAAATTTTAAAAAAAGATATGGAATTATCTAATTTCCGTGATCAGATCCTCATTTGCCTAGGCAAGCACGAACATACAATCTTGTGGTTATCAGCTCCAGGTTTTTCCCAGTGCTAATATCTTCACCCAGTCTTCTTAAACTACTATCAAAGGGCCTACTCCTTGAGAAACACATGATGCACACTTCTGATGCTACTTAATATTAATAATAAATATATTGTGTACACAACATATTAAAATTTTTTAAACATATTTTTGTTATTTTTTATTTTTAAAAAAAAATGTGTACTTGTTAATTTTGAAAGAGACACAGAGAGAGAGTCTGGGAGGGGCAGAGAGAGAGAGAGGGAGAGAATCTCACGCAGGCTCTATGCTGTCAGCACAAGCTGCGAGATTGTGGCCTGAGCTGAAATCAAGAGTCTGACGCTTAACTGACTGAGTCACCCAAGCACCCCAAGAATTTTTTCAAATAATCTCTAAACCCAAAGTGGGGCTTGAACTGACAACCCTGAGAAGAAGAGTCACATGATATGAGTCAACTGAGCCAGCCAGGGACCCCTTAACACAACATACTAAACTAAAAATATACTTAATATCAATGTATAACTAATATAGCATGTCGTACTATTATTTTTGTTAGCAGATGTAACCTATAATATTTCTTTTTGTAAAAGGATAAAAAATGACTCTTTATATTGGGTACATGAAGTTATTAAAGCTACATCTTATTGGGGCACCTGGGTGGCTCAGTCAGTTAAGCATCTGACTCTTGAGTTCGGCTCAGATCATGATCTCACAGTCTGTGAGTTTGAGCGTGCTGATAATGCAGAACCTGCTTGGGATTCTGTCTCTCCTTCTCTCTGCCCTTCCCCTACTCATGTTCTCTCTCTAAATAAATAAACAGATAAATAAATAAGTAAATAAAACTTAAAAAATAACCCTACTTCTTATTGATCTTTACATCTAAATTAGTAAGTACAGAATAAGCCCTTACAACCAGTTTACTGAATGATTGAAGAAGTTGAATAATATATATTCTTTGAAATGTAGCCTATTGCATAGATTAAGTTATTAAGAATATGCCTTCTGCAATTATCTTCCTTTGGGTAGCCAAAGGATTTGAAAATCTTACTGATATATATATATATATATATATATATATATATATATGCAATTATAGATAACTTTGTTAACCTGGGTTAGTAGCATACGTATATTACATGTCTCCGTTTCCTGGGATTTTGATTTTTTTTTTAATTTTTTTTAACGTTTTATTTATTTTTGAGACAGAGAGAGACAGAGCATGAATGGCGGAGGGGCAGAGAGAGAGGGAGACACAGAATCGGAAGCAGGCTGCAGGCTCTGAGCCATCAGCCCAGAGCCCGAGGGGGGGGCTCGAACTCACGGACCGCGAGATCCTGACCTGAGATGAAGTCGGACGCTTAACCAACTGAGCCACCCAGGCGCCCCTGGGATTTTGATTTTAAAATACTGTTCTCCAGATAAAAAGAAATAGGACTCCTTGAAGATATTCCTGATTCTAAGACACGGGCATTGAAAATGTAAGATGAATCTGGAACATCTTTACGTACGAGGCTATGTCAAACGGACACACACAGGAAAAAATCCAGCAGAACTCTCAGTGACCAACGCTGGGGAAACTGCAACAACAAAATAAATACCATAAGAGTAAATAACAACCCAAAGTGTTTAATAAACATATATTAGTCCATACAGATATAAATAAATTATTGAATAAATATATAAATGGGGGAGAAGAAACAATTACTTTCATAGAAAAATTCCAATTAATATGTATAGTTACTTATGTCCTATAGGAGATTCAACTTAATCTTTCCCCCCAAGTGGGCTAGATGCAGCAATACATCTGGGTCAGTTCCTTAGTTCTGACAGATTTACGAGGATCATTTAAGATGTAACAATGGGGAAAACTGGGTGAGGGATTTACAAGAAAACATCTCTTTATCATCTTTGCAACTTTCCTGAAAGTCCAATCTTACAATGTTAAAAATTAGTAAAACATGAGAAACAAAGAGAGGGGCACCTAGGTAGATCAGGCAGTTAAGCCTCTGACTCTTGATTTTGGTTCTGGTCATGATCTCACGGATCATGGGTGTGAGCCCTGCAGCCGGCTCAGCGCAGACAGTGGGGAGCCTGCTTGAGATTCTCTCTCCCTCTCTCTCTGCCCCTCCTCCTGTCTCTCTCTCAAAATGAATAAATTAAAAAAATAAAATATATAAATATAGTCGAATAATGTTAATTATATAAAAATAACAAATTTTATAAGGAGCTAAGTGCTAATGAACACACTAATGTAATCTTAATCAAAGTTGACTGCAATCTGACCCATAAAATAAATCACATATAAGAGTTGCAAATGGTAATTAGAAGTGCCAAGAACCAGCTCCCATGTGGAGGGACTTTTGGGCCATTGTCCAGTGGGAAAAGGTTATAATCACAAGAGGATGCTTTGGATTATGTGGTGGGTACTGAATCTGTTAGTAAGCATCATGCTTACTGAGGATTCATTTTATTCCAGCTTTGTGAACATAATGTTTTCCTCACCACAACTATCTGAAACCATTGTTGAAAGGGCAGACACCCCAGGGGTAAAAGGATAGGTGAATAAACCAAATATCATTAACATCAAAATCATAATCTTAAAAAAACTAAGAAAAGGAAAGCATTTACATATTCTAACATTCATGGATGATGTAGGGGGGTTCCTATTTTCTTGCATGATAAGCACCAGTGGATACTACTAAACTTTTAAAATGTATATATTGGCTCTAGAATAATTTAATTTTTAATATAATAGTAACACTATAAAATGCTTATAAATTATAGAAAAAAAGTGTCAACACAGAACATTTATAAACTGCAAGAAAAGACTTTTAAAAATCATGAACTAAAGTACCCAGAATAAAGTAAAACATGGGTAGTAGTTATTTAGTTATAAAAAAGATATAGAAACATACACATATATCCATAGAATGTTTTATTTTGATTCTTTACTTGATATTGAACATTTACTCAGATTATTAAATATTCTCTCAATTATGATTTTTATTGGTAGCATAGTTTTCCACTTTGGATAGCATTTATACAATGCTATGATTTGACCATTCTTACATGGTAAGAGTTGTTCTAATATTTTTGCTATTATGAATCCATTAGCAATTAACACATCTCTTTTATTTCATAATAGTTCCTAAATAACCATGACAGCACTGAGTAACATTATAGCAACACATTAGAATATTATTTATTTTTATAGATTTTATTTATTTTATAGGGAGAGTGTGTGAGCAGGGGACAGGGTCAGAGAGAGAGAGAGAATTTTTTTTTTTTTTTAATTTTTATGTTCATTTGTCTTTGAGAGAGAGAAAGAGCACGAGCTGGGGAGGGGCAGAGAGAGAGGAGGACACAGAATCCGAAGCAGGCTCCAGGCTCCGAGCTGTGAGCACAGAGCCCCACGCGGGGCTCAAACCCATGGACCATGAGATCATGACCTGAGTTGAAGTCAGACACTTAACAGACTGGGCCACCCAGGGGCTCTGAGAGAGAGAGAGAGAGAGAAACTTAAGCTCCCGGGCGGGGCTTGATCCCATGACCATGGGATCATCACCTGAGACAAAATCAAGAATCAGGCACTCAACTGACTGAGCTACCCAGGCACCCCAACACATAAGAATATTATAACAGATATTATAGTAATAATATAACACATTATCCTTTTTTAAATAAGTAATGAATTTTATTTCAGAGTAAATGGTCAGTTTAAAGATTTTTAATACAAATAACTAGGGTAATTTTGAAAGTTAGCTTTGATTTACATTTGCTAATACTGAATATTAATTTTTTAATTAAATACTAAACTTCTGTAAAGAAGTTTGCATTAATACCTTTTCCACAAAGCTGCAGTTGCCTTTTTTTCCTCTCCTCTCTTCTCTTTCTCTTCTCTTTGCCCTACTCACTCTTTCATATATGTGCATATATTTTATATATATATATAATATTATATATATATGATATATACATACCCACATATATTACATATACGTATATATTATATATATTTCACATACATATATGGTTTTTACATTCAATCAATGCCCACTTGCAGCTATTTCTATAACACGCAAATTTGCATTTTGCTAAAATGTATTTGGAATGCCAAAATTAACACTTGCAGAGCATTAACAGCCATTCATGATGAAAAAAAAAATGTAAGCTATACATTTCAGCTGAGGCTAAACATGGCTCCACTCTGCTTTCTTGTTTCAGTTTTCCCACTCTACACAAGTGTCTTTTTCACAGTCCTTTTAGTGCAAAGCTTTTGGCATTTTTGTGCTTTTTACTGTTCAAAATGGCCCCCGAGCGTGGTGCTCAAGTGTTGTCGAGTGTTCCTCAGCTCAAGAATGCTGTGATACCTTGGAGAAAGTACCTGTGTTAAATAAGCTTCATTTAGTCATGAGGGGAGTTGTTGGTCATCAATTCAATATTAATGAATCAACAATATATATTAAATAAGGAGTCTTTAAAAAGAAACACATACATAAACAAACAGCTACGTATTGATTGATTGTTGAAAATGTTGCAACCAGAGGCTTTTAAGAGTCTAATCCTGTACTCCTAGAAGCAGTGGTTCAGTATATATTCATATACATACTTATACAGTGTGTGCGTGTAGAGTAGTTAACCTGTATTCCACCATTTTTTACCCTTGTTTCTCACTTTATTTGCTCTTTAATTTTTATAGTTTATTCTTTGATGAATAGAAAAACTCTTTATGATTTTTTTAATTTGGATTATATATAGGAAACTTCACTGTGCCCCATGAACTATTACATTTATGCCCATATTTTTGTAGTTGAATCCTTTACTGCATTCAAGTCTTTAATACATCTGGATTTTATTTTTTCATGTAAGGTGCATACTGCTGTTTTGGAGGAAAGCTGTTCTGTAATTAAAATGTTTCCTTTGTTTCACATACCAAAGGCAGATGTGGTTCCTGTCACATATATTACTCCTTTTGAAGATATATCTCTGTTAATTAAATAAAGACCCTGTGATTGGTAAAAGATGGCTTCTAAGTTCTCTCTTTCCTGAAGAGTTAGGTTGGTAGCTAATGTCAACTTTAAAACAACCAGTTAAAATGTTTTAGTTTTAGTTTATTGTTTGCATGGACATGTTTTGATTGTTGTTTATTTTCCTTTGGACATCTTATTTGTTATTTTGTTGTATGGCAAATTACGAAGCCTTCCTTTGCATTTTAATGATGACACTGTCTTCAACAGTTGACCGAAGACTCTTGGCCTGGGTGGTCCTCGGAATGTGACACCAGTGTGCTGCCCCAGACATTAAAGGGTCCCTTGAGACAAGAGAGGGGTTGACATTGGCCACATTCCTTGTGTCTGGCTACAGAGCATGGACAAGAATCATTCCAACTCATCCGCCTAGTGCATGGATCATCCTGTCAAAATTCTGAGTTTGTTGTTTGAAATAAACAATTTAATCCACTTAATCCTCCTATCTCCTTCCCCTACTGAGTCCTTCCTTTGGAACACCAAAGAGAAGATGAAAAAGTACTTGAGAGAAGTCTTTGAGACATGCTGCTTAAGCTCAAAAGCCAAAGGAACACAGTAGTCTCCTTTCGAATGTATATGTCAACTTGCACTTGGCATTTATTATAAACAGCTCTGGGTGCTAAGAAACCGGTCTTCAGAGAACAGCATGAGCATCAGTATAAATACTTTGCAGTACATGAAAGTACTCCTGCAATGCAAAATATTGTCAATATCTGTCTAGAAATCTCCCACACATTAAAACATTCTTACTCCAGTACATTTTGGGCTGGTCACTGTAATGAAGGGATAATGTTCGTAATCTTTTTGTTCTCGTCATGAAAAAGGGGGAAAATGTGCTTGATCTCAAATGTTTAAACTACACAGGACAACAAATCCTAAGTAGGAAAAAAAGACTCTGAAAATACAGAATACAACTTCAGTATTTCTCAGAGAAAAAAAATGTCACCATGTGATTAAAATAAGTATCAATAATAGATTGCTTAACAAGATAACTGATAGAATGTCAATAAGAAACCATCTGCTCCCTTTGTAGACTCTTAAAGCTGGTTCCCGTAATGGGGATAAGAAATGTATTTGAATTTTAGTTTGCTTCTGCTTTTTTTTTTTTTCCCCCAGCCCGGGCTTATCTCCAACAGCTTTCTTGCAGGCTTACATTGATTTAAACTCTTTCTCTATCAGACTATCAGACTATTATTACTGAGCACCACATCCCTCACGTGGTTCCACTACTCAAAGAAAATCTTTGACGGATGCCAAAAACCTTCTGAGTTCATGTCACCATGCATCATAATACACACCAACTTACATGACCATTCTAATTTTCCAAAAGCTCACAAAAAAATATCCTCTTGTTTAGTCTCCTCCTATCCCATCTGCTTACTCTTCTCGTTTATTTGTCCCGATTGCCAGCATTCTCATTCACCGTCTTCAGTCGGTATATCATCTGAATTTTTCGGTGTCCTTTTACCTTCCAAACACTGATAATCACTGTACAATTTAGTAGTTACGTGATTTGCCATTGTTATGGGAATTCGGTGCTTTTCTCCCAATAAATTAAGTGCCTTGCAGTATGAATCACTTACTATAATTTCTTATTTCTAAAACACAGTGTGGAAGACACCTTGCATTTAGCAAAGGAGAGAAGTGGGCACCGGATAATAGATGACGATGGTAAGAATTGACAAATAAAATTTATGTTTCTCATAAGTTATCATCAGTAACAAAAAATCTTTCTGGAAATAGCTTCGGTTTTGATATTTGAAAATTTGCTCATCAGAGGCACTTTGAAGAGAGTTAGGGCAAGGTGAAAATAGTCATTAAGGAAGATGGTGTCGGTGAGATGATCCAGAGGAAGTTTTATTTCTTTTTCCCCAGCTCCTTGTGTTGTTGTTTTTCACTAATGAAAATGCATTAATGTTTAGTAAGTAAATAATATTACTTAAACCAAAAGAATATAATGTTAAAGGTCTGCCTTTTGCTGGTTGCAAGAGTAGTTGCAAGAGTAAAAGGTGGGCAAGGGGGATATGAGTAAGACATGTCCAAGAGTCTACCCTTACCCCATTTGAATCTATTTTTGCCTTCCATTAAGCCTATTCTCTCACAGAGCCTTGAAGGTGATGACTGTCCATATTCACCACAAAAGAATTAATATATGAGGATGAATGGAAGACGCCCCTACTCCAGCTATAAACTGGCTTGAAGCCATAGTTGATATTCATTGTCTCACTGCATCAGCCACCACTTTACCCATTGGGGTCGTTCCACACTCACGTCATCGAATATCATAAGGCCTTAGTTGCCTTGCCCTTGTTTGGTTGTGGTTATTGTAATTGATGATTTAGTTATTACTAGACACTGACACAATAATAGATACACAGTGAATCTCATGAGTTCCAGATTAACCCATTCCTGTTTTCCAGCTGTTATGCTGACATGAGGAGACCAAAATGACCAGGGAGTAATTTTACCTACAAGGTCGGTGGAATCCTTCCTCTGGTATTTCTTAGGAATATTTCCTTTACGGGAACCAGGATCTCAAATTCAGTTGATGGTAACGAGGACCAACGTACAACATTCAGATTCAACAACAGTACAGATTCAACAGTACAGATTCTAAAAATGAAACTTTGGAAGTGCTGGTGATAATGTCCAATCCTACTTCAAACCCTTGCTTTGGGGACCTGTGTATTCTAGCAGTTGAGGACACAGCATCATCCATTAGACACTGGTTCAATGTGTCTACTGCACCCCAGAGGATAGTGCCTAAGGTTGGGCTGGAACCATGTTATACTGCATTAGGAAAGGTGATCTCTTCCCTGTACATCTCTTCTCAACTCCTCAAAACTTTGCCCAACTGATGACTTTCAGCGATACAGGACTGGTGGTTTAAAATCAGCCACGGTGGGAACATTAACACTATGAAAAGTTGGCAAGGTTTTGTTTGTTTGTTTATTGGAAAGCCAGTTGTCAAACTTTTAGCAGCACAACACTGGCATTGTTCCAATTTTTCAGAGAATCATTGTTGAGCTGGCAATTTATCTGATCTTCATTTCCTCATTCTGCTAGGCTTGCAGCTTCTGGATGAATCCTTCTGGATGATATGGTATACACTAGAGCAGTGGAGCCAATGCCAAAGCCTATTTTTCCATGTCTTTTTTTTTTTTTTTTTTTTTTTTTCTCTAAAAGGGTCACGTGGTCTGGGAACATGATGTGCAGAATCCATTTTTTTTTTAATTCAGGAAGTTTACAAGAGGTACTGACATATATCCAGAAAAGCATCAATTCTGGTGAAGACAAATTACTATCTCTTTTTGGATAAAGTATGTGGGGTAATCAACCTGTTATTAAGTGGCTAGTTGAACTATTTCTGAAATGCTGCAGTACCAAGTGCAGTCTTGGCTAGGAGTTCAACAGTGATGGTAGCTTGGCAAGAATTAATGAGTGGGGTCCCATACATTCAGCTGGTGCATATCCATCCTTTCCATCATAGCCATTTCATTTCTGGCTCCAGTAGCTAGACTTTGTGATAGAGAGGCTGATTGACTTCCCCTGGAGTCATCCTGCCTAACTGGCTTTTGAGAGTGTTTCTGCTGCACTGTGCTTTGAAGGTTATTACTATGAAACTCTAAGGTCTACAAATACTTTACTCATTCCCATATACTCATATGCATACCTTTTCCTCAAAGCTTCCCTCCCTCTGATGTGCCAATCTTGCTTTTTCCAGAAACTTAAGCCAAGTCAAGCTTTATTCTATTACCTGGATATATATATATATATACATATATATATATATCCTAATATATATATTAGGATATATCTTAATATATATATTAGGTTAGGATATATATATATATATATATATATATATATATATATACTACTTCTATCCTTCTATCCTTCTCTACTTTTATCCTTCTCTAAAGTGCATACAACTAAGTTCTTTGTTTAGAGTTTAGCTAAATGTGAAGATCCCCTTTCATCACTGTCCTTAGGACAAAGGCCCTAGGAATGAAGAGTGATGGGATATTCAAATGGCAGCAAGGAAGCCAGAGTGGTGGGAACTAAGTAAGGGGTAGGAGGAAGAGAAGTGGAAGAAGAAGAGGAAAATAAGTGGAAGACATGGTCAGAAAGGTGACTTCACATTACAGTCTAAAATATTAAAATAGGCATTTTTTTCAAATTTTAAATATTATAAATGACATTTCAATGATTTTTATAATACCATTTTTACCCCCTCTTTTATCCCTCATGTGTTTAGAATTCCTTCTCCCCTTCCTTCTTCCTTTCTTCCTTCCTTCCTTCCTTCTATCCTTCCTTCTCTTCCTCCTTCCTTCCCCCTATCCCAACATTGCTTTCTTTTCCCTTTGTTTGAAATGCTTTTGTTAAACTTGCTATTAAAACTGAGTATGAATACCAAATACTTCCTGAGGGAGCCACCATATTGGCTGCTTTAAGAGTTACAAGCAACATTGAGTCATACCGTTGAAATCAACTAGACCAATCTAAGTATCACCAGTATCTTGTAGCCAGGACAACCTGTAGAGGTAGCTTAGGAATTACCTTCTCCATCTTTTCATCTAATGAAAAAATCTCAGATAGATGGATGGTCAACTTCTATACAGAATTTAACAGCAAAAATCCTACTACTTTATTAAAATGCTATTTTCATTCTTTATTGACACACTATTGCATTTGAGAATAGCTTTGGTTGTTCTAAACTTCTTGTTTTAAATCAAAATCTATATTCTTGAAAATTTTATCCACTGGTATTATTCATGTTCCCTGAGTTGGAGGAAAAAGGGCTTGATTCCCAATCAGGTTGTCCTTCAGATATTTCCTCATCTTTCTCATTCAATATGAATTAAGAAATACATGATGATATCTAAAACACAAATGATATATAATATCATCTTGTTTAAACTTATTTTATAGGTCCCATGGAAATGGGTGACAAACATGTATATATACGTGTATATATACCCCCCCATCCACCCCAACCTGTGTTTCTGGAGGAAGCCATGAGTTTGAATCTTAATTCCCCATGTATTATATCCTGATATGTTTAGATGTGTTGTCATCTGCCAAATGAAGGGGTCAAAATAACATATATGAAAGCTTTTCCAACCATGGTAGCCATTTTGATTTTTCAACAGAAAGAACAATTTCATGGTATCTTAGAGCAAAGGAGATCTTCAATGATCACTTCAAGCTTGTTTGGAAATTAATGTTATGAAAAACAAAAAGAAATTATTGTTACGAATATGGCTTTGAAGTATATCAGTTGTCCAAAGTTTCAAAACCATTGGCCCCATCTGATCAAACAATTAAAGCAAGTTGATTAGATGTTTAGCTTTTCTCTATTAATAAAATAGTAAATTTATACATTCATTAATTTTTTCTAGCCTAAATTTTACTTCTGTCTACTAAGTTCTGGTGTTTCAGACTCAGCTTGTAAAGAAGATGAAAGAGACCAACACTTGTTTTCATGTCTCCAGAGAGTTAACAAATCATTCAAAATCTATCTATCTGTTGTGTGTCAGTCACCGTTTTATGCACTGGAGGTAGGTGCTGAACACGATCCCACGGTCTTCTGTTAAGAGATGTGTAAGGAACAGTAGATTATATTCATCTGGAGTTTTGGTTAAGAAATCATTCAAAATCTATCTGTTGTGTGTCAGTCACCGTTTTATGCACTGGAGGTAGGTGCTGAACGCGATCCCACGGTCTTCTGTTAAGAGATGTGTAAGGAGCAGTAGATTATATTCATCTGGAGTTTTGCTCAGCCGTCAGAACTGGAGATAAATATGTGAGTCTTTGAAGCTGACAAGTGCTTCTTACTTTCCAAAATGTTTTCCAACTGTGTTCTGGAGAACTCTAGCTCCTGGAGACCTTACTATGCATTCTATCTTAAATCACTGAGAAATCTTGCAGAAAAAGAACTAGTTGACCACAATAACACATTTGCTGAATTATTTACTATGAGTCCTCCTCTTGCTGAAGACCTGATAATATCTCCCAGAGAACAGAATTAGAGGACCCTGATTTATATGTCATTATTCAAACATGTTCTCTGAAATATCAGTAATACCAACATTCTCATGCAGGTCACATATTTTACCCTTCAGTCATGAGATACAAGGCAAATATGACCATAATAAAAATGTGTGATCACTAGAATTTTGCCAAACTTTTCCCTCTTTGTTGAAGGGTTTGACATTTTATCTGCAGAGATAAATGCTAAAGACACCAGTGTATTATTCTTCTTTGAGACTTTTCTAGCAAAAACTACAAAGGTAATACATGTTGGCATTGCACTTTTGCATCTCTTAATTTTCTGAACATTTCCCTGTGCGTCACATAAATGGCCATAAGAAAAATAAACTAGAAATCAATGTGGTCTATTCAGATGCAAAAGGCACATGGACCTGTGTGAGTATGTGTGCTCATTTGACTAATGTCTTTTTCCTTTTTTTTTTCCCTTGCTTTCTCTGACCTCTAAGAGACAACATGCAACAATCTTGGAGCTGTCAGGACAAATCCTTTGTGGCCACCATCTTGTTTGTGAACCCTTGGAAGTTTTAAGAAAACAGTGTCAAATTATTATGGCAAAAAAAAAAATGCATTCAGCTATTCTGACCTTGCCAGGCTGGTGAGCTCAATGGTTGGGGAAGAAAAGAAGCAGAGGCTGGGCTCCCATGCAGTGCTTGCTGTGAGCATGAGGCTTTCCCGGATCTCTAACAACACAGACCATGCTCAGGCGTGTGGGCTTCTTATGACCATTGTTCTTTCTCTGGTTTTTATAAAAATGTGTTTTACAGGTGAATCAAAGCTTATAAAATGAAAAAGAAGGTATGAGTAGGAGCTGGCACGGAGTACTTCAGCAGTATTCAAATAAAAGTAAAGAAAACAAATAAGAGACTGATGTCTTCTACTTACAAGCCAAGGGGGGAGGGGAATCAATGCTATTGGCCCACAGTAACTGCTGGTAATAATTAGGTCAGGCTGCTGAGAAAATGAAACACTGTGTTTTTTTTGTTTTAATTTATATTTCTTAATTTTTTATGGAACTGGGCTCCAAGCACGTGCCTCCATCCAGCATGCGGCTGCCACGTGCCTGGGTTTGGGGCAGGAATGTTGCACCTTTGGACACACAGGGAAGTTGGGTTTTATGGTGATTTCTGGGCTCTGGCTCCTCCCTCCTGCTGGTTCTAGGTAAGTGCTTATTGGCAACAAACCGATTTGGCCACCTGTGGCACGTGAGGCTGGAACAAGAGAATGAACGCAGGACAGTCTTTCCCGCAGGAAGTCAACTGATGAGGAATGAGCATTATATCTGCAAATTGCCTTTACAGCAACACCCAGATTAGTCTTTCATTGAATAACTGGGGTAATATGGCCTAGCCAAGTTAAGACATCAAGAAAGCCATCACGGGGCACCTGGGTGGCTCAGTCAGTTAAGTGTTCAATTCTTGGTTTCAGCTCAGGTCATGATCTCATGGTTCATGGGTTTGAGCCTCGCATTGGGCTCCATGCTGACGGCACAGAGCCTGGCTGAGATGTTCTCTCTACTCTCTCCCTCTCTCTCTTCTCCTGCCCTGCTCTCTCTCTCTCAAAAATAAATAAACTTAAAAAAAATAAAAAGAAAACCATTGCAACTTCCCAAATAAACTACTTTTCACTGATTTCTAGTCCTCAGGCCGGCTTTGGGAGAACCCAAAGCAACACAAGACCCTCGAAGAGTCAGTGAAAATGTGTTCTTGTCATACTTTTCTCCCACGGCACTATCTTCATGCTGCTGTTATCATGCACAAGTATTTGCTATCAACTATTTTCAGGTTTTGTTTTCTACTTTTTTGAGAGTTCTGCCCTTGGCACAAATTCCACTTTCTGAAATTCCAGCCCTCATCTTGCAAATGACAATAGTGATAGTCATTTGGATGCATGTAACTATCCCAGCCTTCTCCAACTTCTGGACGCACTATATGATTGTACTTTTTATGCCTTCACCTTTCACACACTTTATATTTTGTCATGGTTTCATGAATTGACTTGGCCAGAGAAATCTGAGCAGAAATGATATGGCTCCCTCTGGATGGAAGCTTGAAGAACCATTGAGTGATTTTCCATGTTTCTGTTTCTTTTTTGTGTGTCTTGTTGCCCATGACAGCCCTAAAACAAGACACTTTAAGTGCTACAGTGAGTACAGCCTGATCCACTCTGAACATGTATCGTGAATGAGGAGTGTGTGTGTGTATGTGTGTGTGTGTGTGTGTGTGTGTGTGTGTGTTTGGGTGTGTGTTAAGCCACTGAGATTTTGGAATGGTTTGGTAGCTTAGCCTGACCTATCCTAACTTGTGCACCTTCTGAGTCTCTGATCCATCCAGTGTAAATTAATCTGCCTTTGCCTTTGTTCAACATCCTTAGACTGGTATTATAAGTATAACATTCATTATAAGCTACTTCAAAAAAAATCTATACATGTATCTATGAAATTCTAATTTATGGACACTAAAGAAGGGTTTTACTCCATTTTTCTTTGTAACCCCAGTATCAAAAATGCCTTGATTATAATAGTTAATAAATTATGGTTAAAATTCGTTAACTGGAGCAGTCCATATTTCCAGGACTTATTTAGGATTTCTATCTGACCCCATATGGAAGCATATATGTACTCGTATTAGTTTACATTGGCAAAAATGGTTAGAGCATCATAGAGTTGGCTGAACACTTGGGCATCTTAAGTAAATTCTCTCATGAGGAGACAAATAGAAAATTATGGCAACGTTTATTCATAGCCTACTACTGGTAGGCCAGTGGATTACCAACAAAGAAATGAAAAGAAAAAATGAATTCCAGAAACTCAGAAATGTAACATTTCATAGTATAAATTGTATTCTGCCCTTTGCCTCCCAAAGTAACATAAATGCATAATGATCTCTCTTTTTCTAGAGAAGCATCCTGACATCTTTATTATATTTGCCTTTATCTGGCATTTGATCTGTTCGGGTCAACAATGTCTCTATTTAATACTTCAGTTAAGCATATCCAATTAAACTTTATACTGACCTCCTTAAACAAGGCATCTCAACTAATTCCGAACCTGAGAGGATTACATGAGGTGACTTTTTTCCTGTTTGCCTATGGTTTGGGAAAGTTGAAAAATTAGAGAGTGCCTGCACAGAAAAAGATGTCAGGGATAAATTTTTAGAATGCGTTCGCTAATTGCTATGACTGTCCCCCTGGAGGTACAACAAGAAGTTGTTTTTACTTAAACTGTATAAAAAAGACAATCTATCAATGTGTAGCTATTGACCAACTCTTTGTGAAGTAGCATTATATGCAGTTATAGGTACTGCCTGTTCATTACCTGTCATGGGCTGACTTGTGTTCCTCCCAAAAAAGATATATGGAAGTTCTAACCCCCAGTACCTCAGAATGTGACCTTATTAGGAAATGGGGTCATTGCAGATGAAATTAGTTAATGGAGTCACACTAGAATAACGGGGGCCCCTTTCCGATAAGATTCGTAACCTTGTAAACAGACCACCATGGAAAGACAGAGGCACACAGGGAGAACGCCACAAGATGGCCAAGGCAAAAATTGGAGTTATGTACCTGTCAACCAAGGATTACCAGATATTGCCAGTACACTGCTAGAAGCTCAGGAAAAGCAATTCCTGCAGGTTTCTGATGGAACGCGGCCCTGCCAACACTGTGATTTCAGACTTGTAGCCTCCAGACGTATGAGATGATTAATCTCTGCTGTTTTAAGCCACCCAGTTTATGATACCTTGTTATGGCAGACCTGAGGATATCATACATTTGCTAACCATCTAAAGTATCCACACTGGGATGGCAAGAGTGAGAACCAGACGAGAGAGGAAAGCGAGATAAAGACACAACCGGTGCGCCTATATGGCTCAGTCAGTTAAGTGTCTGACTTCAGCCCAGGTCACGATCTCATGGTTCGTGACTTTGAGCCTCTCATCCGACTCTCTGCTGTAGGCACATGGCCACTTTGGATCCTCTGTCCCCCAAACTCTGCCTCCCCCCTGCTCTCCCTCTCTCTCTCTGTCTCACAATTAAAAAAAAAAAAAAAAAAAAAAAAGGATAACGCTACAGCTGCTACCTAACACAAGGCAGTTTAAAATGCATTAGTCCTGGAAGGTGGTGGTGATGTATCTGCCTGGTAAGGTCTTGCAAAGTTGCAGATTCAGGGTCACTCTGTACAAAACCCAAAGAAGGGATGAAAGAGCCATGTGACAAGGAGGATGGAGCCCTTAATCCTAAAGGATTGGCCCGCCTCTCAGCAGCTATGCATATCTTCTCTAAGTGTTTGCCCCCTCCCTACACAGGATTATCACAAATATTTGTAGCCTATACCTCAAAGCAAATGCAGCATTCATTAAGCAATGTAAATATGCAAGTGAGGACTTGGAAGTAAAAGTCCTTTTGAATTCCTTACAAACAATGCATTCCTTTTTAGCCTTTTTTTTTTTTTTTAAGAAAATTGCAAACACATACATTCTAAACATAGTCTGAATTGGGAAACCTGATGTCTCATTTCACATTTGGTTTCAGCCGGTTCTAATCAGCTCAATACATTAATTTCCAGAAAACATTTCCTCAAATGATCTTAATTGGAATATGAACAGCCTTAAGAATAACAAGAAACTGGGAAGAAAAAGGTTTGGCTAAAATACAAACCTAAAAAATAAGACCAGATGAGCTATGAACAGTTTACTTTAAACAAATGTATTATTAAAGGAAATTGCTTCATATTCAAACTCGTTAAGTCAAGTTCAATAATTATTTTTTCTCTTTAACTCTTCGGAATCAATGCAAACCACACTGAGCTGTTTCATCAGAATGTGTTTGACTTGTAAATACAGGGCAAAAGAATAAAAACAACACAAACGCATCCTATTCGAAATCAGACTAATTGGCAAAATGCCCTTTTTAGCTCTTTCAACAGATTTAAAAGTTTCAGCCAAGCATCTGAATTTATGGTGGTTTTATCTTTCATCGCCGTTGTCAAGTGACCTTGATCTGTTCGCCCAGAATTTAGTTCTCTGCAGACTTCCAAAGTGTAAATCAGCCCTTGAACTTGGTCATGAAAGGACATTTGACACAGAGAGACTAAAATATGTCTCTTTTATGGAAATGTTTACCCTGAGTTGATACTGAATTCTTCTTCTTCCAATTACCCTCACATTAATTTCAACTTTGTTTTTCTAGTCTCCTTCTCCCCTCCCTTGAATGACAGGTATATTAGCTAAGTTTGTCAGAAGAGTTGCCTGTCCCCCAGAGAAAACCCAGGAAGGGCTGACCTCATGCTCACCCAGGCGGCGGCCAGCTCAGACTTCTCTATCAGTCAGCGCCTAGGAGGAGCAGGCGGCGAGGTCTCAGCTGCCTTCCTGAGTGAGCTCGGTGATAAAGTTGATCCCATCAGGAAGGAGCCTATGGGCCAAGTCCAGTTGTATGGCTTATGTTGAGAGTGAACTTTCTGACATTTCAAATCTGCCATATCAAATTAAGCAGAATAAAGCCGGCTGTTTGCCCGATTATTTATAACATCACAGGAAACTTGGAATGACTTATTAAAGAATGGAAATATTTCTCTTTCCTCAGAAAGAAGCTTGCCTCTGCCAAGATACACAGCAACTGGCTGGGTATGGGAATGGTGCAAAAAGTTCCCACTTCCAAGGTTATTAAAACATACCTGGGCTCATTTAAAAACCCAAACCTAGTATTAGGATGAACAATGGAGGCACAGCCTGAGTGCCATGCTGAGTTCTTGAACAGCCGGTTTCATACCCATAAAAAACAAAAGTCACGGGAGCATTTGATTTTGCTGAGAATGTTGCTGACCATAAGCTTTGGTCAAAGGTGTTTATCACCTTAATAAGCCCCAAGGAATGCAGCTGAAGAAGGTGACTTTGAAAGTGGTTTTAACATCCTTGCTCATTTACCAAACCGCACTGAGACCAGAAATCACCGATGAAGGCCGGCGATAGACTTTGGAAATATAAACGTTGTGCATGTGAGAATTTGGGGAATATGATTTTACTTTTTCATTGCAAGACAATGTGGGATTCATGTAAATAATTTGAGAATGTGGAAATGTATGAAGCTTTTAGTCAGCCAGAATCTTATCATCCAGAGATATTGATTATTAGCATTTGGGTGTGTTTCTTAACAGTGTTCTGTTCTATGCAAAATAATGTCCACACTCACAAATCATCTGTGAAAAATTACATTGTTAAGTAATGCGTTTTGTAAGTGAACTTATATACACACACACACAATCATACACACACATATATTCATATATATATGTATTCATACATACACACGTGTGTATATCCATTTTATAATCTTAGTTCTCTTTGAAAACCTGTTGTTTAATGGAAGCAGAATATTCAATCACTTGGATATTTTGTGCTTATCTAAAAAATTATTTGTTGTTGATTATTTGTTTACAATTATTCTTTGATTCGCTATTACAAAAAATGCTGTATCAATGAATATTGATCATCATTAATCAAATGAATATCAGTGAATATCTTCATATAGAAAACTTCCTGCTCTGATATTGTTTTAGGGCAAATTTTAAAAAATGGATTTAATTGGGTCAAAAAAATCTAAATCTTTAGGACTCTTAATATGTATTTCCCAAATGCTTTCCAGAATGTTTGTACAAATTAACACTGTCCTAAGGATATATGTGGTTACCCTGAACAGCAATTTTCAAGGTTATAAATCAAGATTCCCATATCATCACCTTGAACTACTTGAATACACTTTTTTTCTAGCATTTTCTTTCTATACAAATCTCGATCAAGTTTGTAAGATAAGTTATTTTTTGTTCAGTGTGATATAAGGAATGTAATTATATTACACAAAATATGTACACTCATGTACATACCTATCCATTTATGATATTGTTAATCCTCAAAATGTGTTTCTATACTTAACAAAATCTTTTGGTCTCCTTCTGATTATGTAACGGGGGTGATTGAAAATAAATATACCTATTTTAGAACTGAAATATTAGAACAATTTGTGTGTTTATTATTTTGAGTACTCACATAGTTGCTGAAATAGATAGTACACAAAGTTGCACAAAAAGCAGTTCATTGTGTTTATGGCTATGAGTCTTACGCCCTTCACCTTCCATGCCTTGTCCTATATGTAAAGCTATTCCAGGTAAGAGGGACAGAAAACCCAACTACACCACCAGCCCCAAGCACAGCCAGACCAAAGAGACAGGACAGCTGCGGGAAGATGAATGGGTAGGTAGGTAGGTAGGTAGGTAGCAGATAAATGATAAACAGATAGGCAGACAGATAGATAGATAGACAGAATTGGACAGGAGATTGGGGGAAGAAGATAAAAGATAAAAAAAGACCGAAGAACAAAGTTTAGCAGATGAATAGAGAAAAGGAATAAATATGGGCAGGGCCATTATGCTCTGCAAAGTGCTTTTAGCTATTTGTGGCAATCTGCCTTTACCCGTGGTTCCTCACCTCCTGAAAAGAGCAATATGGATTCTGACAGAGAATAGGACATAATTATTTACCAGAACGAGTTCTGGGTCATTTGTATGAATTCTTCTTCTTCTCACTCTTTCCCCCACCAACAACCTACTCCTGTTCATCCTTCCCCTTCTCCTCTTCTTCTCTCTCTGCCTTATTTTCCCCAGAACAGAAAAGAGGCATGCGTATCAGTTCATCATATTTCACAGCACTGGGTTTTGGAATAATAGGGTAATAGGTGTGAAAAATCAGTTCTTCAACAGGTATTAACTTTTGTACACTTTCAATATCTGGATTATTTTATTTTATTTTATTTTATTTTATTTTATTTTATTTTATTTACATTATTTTTTCTTAAAAATGAGTTAGAACAGGAGCACCAGGGTGATTCAGTTGGTTAAGCATCTGACTTCAGCTCAGGTTATGATCTCTCCCTAGTGAGTTCAAGTCCCATGTCAGGGTCTGTGCTGACAGCTCAGAGATTGGAGCCTGCTTCAGATTCTGTGTCTCCCTTTCTCTCTGCTCCCCAGCCCCTGCTCCTGCTCTGTCTCTCTCTCTCAACATAAATAAACATAATAAAAAAATTATAAACATGAGTTAGAACAGAAACATCATATATAGAGCATATTTGAGGCACTTTTAAGTATTGGGATATAAAATCAAATATATTTAAAATTACTCTTTTCTTATAAATTTACCAAGTTGATTATCTTGTATTTAAAAAGAACGTAATTTGAGAAACGGGACCCTACTTTTGGGTTGTAGAACAAGACAAACACAAAAAACCTGTTTTTACACACACACACACACACACACACACACACACACACACACACATCTGTATGCATATATATGGATATATATGTATATACATATGGATATATATGTATAAAGCATATATATGGCTATAAATATGTATGTGTGTGTATATGTATATACACACATACATATATATATAATAGGAAAATAATGTGTATACATGTATACATGTATATATACACATATATATTCATATTTCATTCATGGGTAAGTTCTATTTGTCTTATGAAATCTAATGATGCTTTTCTCTTAAAATTTTCCCCTTAAACACATTTGATTCTTTTTAAGTTCTAGGCAAAGGCTTATAAAACAATATTGTGTTGTTTAACATTTTCCACATTTTACATTAAGTGCTTGATTGCTTGGAAAACATTGTAAAATAGAGTCATTGTAGAGTTAATATAAAAGTTGCTGCCCATTTAGTTTTCTTAAAAAGAATATCCACTATTAAGTGAAAAAACTTTTAAAATGCATCTCCTTTTTAAACTATATATCTTGTAATGCCAAATTTTCTTCATATACCTCAACCAAAACAAAATATTAAAACAGCAAATGCAGAAGATTTGACAATCCAGTTGTCTTTATTAAAACATACATTAAAGAAATTTACATTAATGTAAATAAAAACTATCACAATTCTTTTCACTTAATTATTTTTTATTTTGGAAAATGTAATTATTTTATAAGTATATGTTTTTATTCTTACATCAATAGTACTATTGTTATTTCAAATGAATTATTAAATTCATTTTCTGTTTTAATTTATGATATAATAAGTATTGATAGATTAGAACATTATTTTATTTCTTTGGGCATGTATCTTTATTTTTTGAAAAAAAAAGGAAGGTTGGACTAGATTTTTTTTTCTCAAAGTGTAGCCTGAATTGGTCTATAATAGATTTACTTGAAATACTTGTTAAAATATAGATACTGAGACTTGCCTCAGACTCACCCAGTCAGAATCTATGAAAGAGAAGTCTTTCATAGGACGTACCTCGGGGACTTTTCAGATTTCATTAAAATTTGAGTGCTATCAGGGCGCCTGGGTGGCTCAGTAGGTTAAGCATCTGACTTCAGCTCAGCTCATGTTCTCACAGTTTATGATTCAAGCCCGGCATCAGGCCCTGTGCTGACAGGTCAGAGCCTGGAGGCTGCTTCATGTTCTGTGTCTCCCCCTCTCTCTGCTCCTCCCCTGCTTGCACTAAATAGATAAGTAAATAAATAAATAAATAAATATTAAAAACTTTTTTGAGTGCTATCAGATGACCTCTGTTGACTTTGCTTCACTCCCAGCTCCAAATGGGTAAACACCAGAATCTCTGAACCCCCCACTATTGCAAGGGCAAGCTGGATGCCTCCATTACCTGGGCCCCCATACTATTTATACAATGTCTCCTTTTCAGGGTTGTCACACAAAATAGGGTACACCCAGGTAAATTTGAATTTCAGATAAACAGTGAATTGTTTTCATAAAAATATGCTCCAAACTGTACTTAGGAGATATATATATATATATATATATATATATATATATATATATATATCTCCTAACATATTCACTGTTTGTCTAAATATTGTGTGGAACATATTTGTCCTATTTTCTGTTTGTGTGCCTTGTTTTGCTAAATACGTCAGGCCTATCATTTTTCCACCATTGCTTCCAGGTGGTAGTATCCATAAATAGATAAAGTGAGACAATATGGGAACATCTCACCCACAAGATTTAGTAAGTGCATAGACTTAAGGTCAGGTGGGAAATGGCTGAACTGAGAAACAATCTTATAATGACAGATAAGACTTTATCCGTGATCTCACACCCTTATAAGGCAAACCCCGCTAAACTTTCCCCCGAATTTCTTTCAGAAAGAATCTCCGTGGAGTTCGTGTGGCTCTGCTTCCAACTGCTGTTTACTTCATTTGACTGTAGTATTTCTCATTTTAAAGTCATTAGCACCTTGGGAGCAACCTCATTGCCTGAACAGGTTAATCTCCAGTGAAGCCCCGTTCCATTATGTCAAAATTCACCTCTGCTTTTATCGGTCTTTACACATGTTGTTTAAGAATGTAAACACTCTATGGCTCCCTTGTGTTTTGTCTGTCTCTTCAGCTCTGAGTGAACTCTGCTCACACTGGTATGTGTTCCGGGCTCTTGCCTTCTTTCTATTAGCCAATATCCTCTCCTTTTCCAATAATATAGATTTCCCACTGAACAATATCGCCCACTCAACAATCTCTATAACCTTTTCTGATTTTAATGATTTCTGATTCGACTTGCTACACGTAAAGAACAAAAAAACAAAACTGTTCCTAAGTTTCCTTGTCAAAGAAGAAGGATTCTGTTTTTAAGAGAATTGCCGAGAATAAGATAAAAAATGTATTAACCAGGGGCGCCTGGGTGGCTCATTCGGTTGAGCGTCCGACTTCGGCTCAGGTCGTGATCTCGCGCTCTGTGAGTTCGAGCCCCGCGTCGGGCTCTGTGCTGACAGCTCAGAGCCTGGAGCCTGTTTCAGATTCTGTGTCTCCCTCTCTCTGACCCTCCCCTGTTCATGCTCTGTCTCTCCCTGTCTCAAAAATAAATAAAATGTTAAAAAAAAATTTAAAAAAAATGTATTAACCAACTTTCCAGTAATATTTGAGTTTTCGGGGGACTTGAGAGGCTCAGTTGGTTAAACGTCTGACTCTGATTTTGGCTCAGGCGATGATCTCACAGCTCGTGGGATCAAGCCCTACATCAGGCTCTGTGCTGATGGTGTGGAGCCTACCTGGGATTCTGTCTGGCTCTCTCTGCCTCTTCCCTGCTTGCTCTCAAAATAAATAAAAATAAACTTGAAAAAAATTGCATTTTCTACTGACATCGGCTACGAATGAGCAACCCATAAAAACAGTCTTTCATTTTATTTATTCTTCAGTGAGTAGAGGGTGGTTCTGATTTTCCTCATATCTGTGCTGTAAAGCGTATAATACCTAATCAAGATGATGCCTCAAAACTTATGTAAACATTGTCATTGTAGATTTTTTTTCCTTTTCTTTTGTTCTTTTCCTTTTTTTTTAAATTAAAAATAGTGATGAAATGAATGCTAGCATTTTTTCCTATGAATTTTTGGGACTGGGGTTCCTATCTCAGAAGATCTGAGCATCGAGCTATCAAAAGATTATACCAATTCCCATTGCCATCAAAATAATCATGGCATCATCGTTATCAGGATTTTTTTAATGTTTATTTATTTTTGAGACAGAGAGAGTCAGATCGCGAGTTGGGAGGGGTGGTTGGAGAGAGAGGGAGACACAGAATCTGAAGCAGGCTCTGGGATCTGAGCTATCAGCACAGAGCCCAAGGTGGGGCTGGAACCCACAAACCATGAGATCATGACCTGAGCCGAAGCTGGATGCTTAACTCACTGAGCCACCCAGGTGCCCCAGGAGTGTTTTTAATTAAACTAAAAACTTGATATTAAAAATAACTGTACAATATTATTTATTTTTATTAAGGGTCTTTCTTTTATTTCTAGTGTTACTAGGAAGGCCAGACTTTTTCTAAAATTCTATGTGGTATTTGTTTTTTGTTACTTATTACCTATATCTGTTATCTATTTTCATCCTTTAAAAATAGTTTAAATTATACACTACCAAGTTTTTTTAATGGAGGTAGAGAAATGATACAGTTCAGTGGAACCAAGAGAGAGTGTGTGGGGTTGAGAGCAATAGGTGAAGGGGCTCAGGGAAATCACAGGGCAATATGGAAGTTGGTGGTCTCTTGAGTGATGGCAGTGGCTGCCGGGGAATTTGCCAGATGGGGCAGATGAGCACAACAATGGAGAGGGGATGACAGTAAAGTAACAATTCCCACATTAAACACGTGTCTCTTTAGGTAACTTAGACATTCGGTTCTTGCTGTCTATGATTTTTTTAACTGGATCATTTAAGAAAGGTTTTGAACTGTCAAACCTGTCTTTGTCTAAGTTTTTTCAGACTATGTCTCCTTAAAAGATCCTTGGTAGAGGGGGCACCTGAATGACTCAGTTGGTTCACTGTCTGACTCTTGATTTTGGCTCAGGTCAGGATCCCAGGGTTCTGGGATCAAGCCCTGCATTGGGCTCCACACTGAAAGTGGAACATGCTTGAGATTCTCTCTCCCCTCTCCCCTGCTCACCAGCTCTCTCTCTTAAAAAACAAGAAACCAACAAACAAAGAAACAAAGGAACAAACAAAAAAACTTGGTAGAAAGAAAGGAACGTGAAAAACCTACACCTAAATTTGATGCAGTAGGACATGACTTTTAGCCTGAGAATGTTAACAATCACCTTTGCCTCAAGGGGGGAAATCAACAAACAAACGAGAAAATAGATGAATAGACAAAGAAACATTCTAGGAGTCCTTTGGTGGTGGCTGGCCCGTGGTTGTGGATCCCCTAGGAAATAAAAACACAGACAACTGGAGATGTTTACTTCCTCCTGGTGCCTCTTCCTTTTCCCCTCTCTTTAGTTTTATTGCCATCAACTTGAAGACTCAAAAGGTAAGAAACAAGTAAAATTTATTTCAGATGATTATCAAAAACTGGTTGATCTCTGTTCTCTGTGCCAAGATAGAAACCTGAAGCCTGAACAGTTCACAGGTGAACCTAAGGAAATGATGGCAGTTTACTATTTTGAACAGAAAAAGAATAGAATGAGTTAAGCACCAAAAGGATATGAATATTTCACAAATTTGCATGTGATCCTAGCGCAGGGGCCGTGCTAATCTTCTCTGTACCCCTCCAATTTTAGCATACGTGCTGCCGAAGCGAGCACAGGAATATATATATTTCAAAAAGGACTATATTAACACCCCAAGCATCACCTAATAATCAATTCACATGTGCTTGATTCATGCTCACAGTTTGTTTGTGTATTCATAAGCTCATTCCGTATTCCTGCGTGTGGAAAGTGGGAGGCACGAAGCAGACTTCCTTTCTTCTGACTTTTAACCAAGCATGAGAAATAAAGTGCAAGAACTGGACTTGCCAAAATCTCCTGATGCTTGGAGAAAAAAAAAAATAATTAAAAGCCATAAATTAATTTAAAATGTGGGGGGAACTGTTTGCAAAATAGGGTACAAAACTTTATTTAAAAGCTATTTCTACTCGTCACATTTTCTCTGCATACTAGAATAGAGTTATGGTTGCAGTAATGGTTTGCTTACGGGCAAGCAATTAAGCACCTGTAGTCACTCCACAGGATGTAGATTTCGCATGAATAGCTATTTTATAAATAAACAAATAGAAACTCATATATGTAATGGCAAAGGCAAACGCCGCTTGGATTTTAAATTTTAAAAGGACTGTTCCGCACTTTTTTGGGGAAATCATTTGTTTCCATATATAAATTGGATTCGACTTAGCCTTTTCATTTTCCACATGAATAATTAATAATGTCATCATTATCCTGACAGTCCCTCTCTAGCAATTTAACCATAATAAGGCTGTAACGATTCACTGCATTAAGGTCCATATAAGCAAGATATGAGCAATGCATATGATGAATATAAGCGTGAGATTTCTCAGATGTAGGTGGAAGTTGATTTTGGATATTCCATCCCCTCTTCTTAGGATTGGTTGTCTATCCTGGGAGAACAGGATTCCTGCCCCAGGGCTCCTCATCTGTTCTCTGGATCTTGAGATGCTTCCTGATTTAGCGTGTCCTCTGCGGCATATGGAGCACCTTGTAATTTATTCAAATTCAGAAACAACTGATAGAGAATCTCGGCTTTGCCAGGTACCACCTAAGTGACCCTCCTACGTTAGCTGTCTAACTTTTCTAAGCCTGAATATCTTCATGTGAAAAAATAGGGGAGAGATATAATAATCACCTCATAGGCGAGCCTGAAGAATCTTCACTCAGATGGTGGGGCGGGTAATGGTTCTCACAAGCAGGATAGGATGTCTTCTCTGAGATCCGGCTACCAGTTAATAGTAAGCCACCTTTACACTGGCCTGAGAGGGCTGCTCCTTCCCTCTCTGTGCCCTGGACCAAAAGTACCCGGACCTCGGCTTTCTTCAGCAGAGATGGGCAACTGGGCTGGATCTGACAAATGTTTTCACCAAAACCTGTGGGTGACAAAGGAAATTAGTTAATGGGGTTTACCTGATACAGTCTTCTAAGACTTAAGAAGAGCCAGATGATGCTAGGAGGGAAGATTGTATAAAATAAACTAGTGAGAGACAGGATTTCTTTAATTTCATGAATTTAGAAAAAAAATAACATAACATACAGTTTAAAGCATGTGGAGGTATCCACGTTGTTTTATTGGACAGTTCTCAAATGTTATGCAAATAATTTATTAAAATAAGACTTAACATTAACAGGTAGAATTGTAGACAAAGCCTAGACTTTGGCAGCAGGTGTATCTGTTTTTGAAAATCAGATTCACTGTTGACTTTGAAAGTTTAGGGAAGCTGTTTAGCCTCTCAAAGATCACTGTCCTCATCCGTACAAGAATGATAATGATAGTTGCCTTAGGGTCAGCAACCAGTCACTTAGCAGATTATCTGCATGGGAGTAAAGTCTCAATAAATTTTAGGTATCATATTGAGATGGGTAGGATATGAAATTAAGAGCATGGGATCTTCTTCCAGAAGCCTGAGTTGTAGTTTTGAAAATCCAAATTATGCCGAAACATTTTCATAAAACACAACTCTCGCTTAACTTTTCTTTGATTGCACTGTGTGCAATAATACTAGAAAAAAGTGAACCGTTTTATTCAGAAAACAGACAAACCAATGACTTTAACAACTTTCTGAGATTTACCTCCTACACATGGATTTTTTCTGTGCTGTTCCTTACCTAAGGGCTGCTTTGAGCCAGCTTTCAGTAAGAATCTGAGCACACTTCCTTCCCACAAATAACAATTACAACTAATGTCGACACAACTCTGGTTGTTTTTGTTGATTCCCAAAGGAATTCAACAAAAGCAGGAAAGATTAACGAGGGAAGCTGAGGCTCATATGATATAGCACGTGCACTCAAAAAACTTGGCAAGTTTAAAGTCAAATTAGGAATTGACATTAAACCTTGAAAAGTTGGCTGTAAAGAATAGGATAGCAACTAAAATTTACAGCAGAATAAAATGTTAGAGTCCTAATAAATGTTCAAGGAGAATATATACTCTAAAAGAGTAGATTCATTCCAAGGTTATCTTAGATTTCATAGAAACGTTTCTATAAGTCTCTACGTAAAAAAGTGGAGAAAGAGAAGGGCATTTAACAACTCACAGAAAAAAAAAAAGATATGTCTCTTAAATTACTATAAAACTACCTATAATTTTTGTCAATTATGATATATTCTTATTATGAGATTCTGAGAGTCATTGTAGTACAAATGGAATTGTGAAATGTATTAAGAAACAGCAAATAACAAACTGCATCCAAAACAAAAGCACCTGCTCAAGAAGAGACCTTCTGTTTTGCTACTAGTTCGTTTCCCGCCAGTTCCCATGACATTTAATAAATCCCAGAACCACACCCACCTCATCTACAGGTTATTAGCTGTAAAATGGTTAGATGGGAATGACATTAGGTAGATGAAACAAGAGTATATGTTTGATAACAACGCACACTCGATATTTCAATAACGTCAATAATTTCATTAAAGTAAAATGAGAACATTTTATTCAGACTGTCATAACAGTTCAGAAAGTTGCTCTAACGTCGCCTCCACCTCCCGAATTCTAGAGCAATTTATCCTGTCCTATGGTTAAAGCTAGAGTGGATCATAAATATGGTACCACAAATTTAAAAGTGTGTTCGATTCCCACAATAGTTGGGAATAAAGTAGCTGCCTCTGGTATTTTTCAGAGCATACTGCATGAAAGCTTGCAATACTCCTGCACCATGCAGATCTTTTAAAATAGAAATCAGAATGGCAAGAGTTATAGAAATTGACTTGACTTTGGGCCTGAGAGCGATTATTGCATAAAGAAATTAACAACTTTCTTCAAGTAGTGGTAAATGTCTTGACTCAAGGATGTGACCTTTCAGCACAGACAGACAGGCGGGGACAAACTTAGGCACATCAGCAAAGCACTGAGCAGGGCAGAGAAGGGCATCAGGCTGGACACATTTCAGTTGTACCTGGCTAGCGATGAAGAGATGTGGTGTTTAATGGAGTATTCCATTTACTCATAAGCATGCGTGTAGAATTTGCTATGTGGCAGGCACGAATTCAAGCCCACTAAAAATACTAGCTAGATGGGCACCTGCATGGCTCAGTCGGCTAAGCATCAACTCTTGGTTCGGCTCGGGTCATTATCTCATGGTTCCTGATTTCGAGCCCCGTGTCAGGCTCTGCAGTGTGGAGCCTATTTCAGATTCTCTCTCTCTTCCTCTCTCTGTCCCTGGCTTGCTTGTGCTCTCTCTCTCTCTCTCTTCTTTCTCTCAACAATAAATAAATAACATTAAAATATATATATTAACTGTAATTGTCCTCCTAACAACGTATGAGATAGGAACTATATTTACCCATGTTTTGCAGATGGGGAAACTGAGGTGCAGAGTGGTCAAGCATCTTGCCTAAGGACTCAGAGACAGCAAACGGTGTGCTCAGGATTGGGAGTCAGGCGCTATACCTCCAGGTCAGTGCTATGTTGTCAACCACAATGATAAGTACTTGCAAAAAGTCCAAAGGACTCTTTGTCTCCATTTCAGCAAAGGCTTCAATTGTAAGAGAAGAAAAGAAAAAAAAAAAAAAAGAAAGAAAAGAAAGCAGTACAAAGGCCCCCATATTCCAAAGAAAGTCCCTTTGCAAAAATTCTAAATCCATCAGGGTTTATTCGGTTATGCTGTGGTGAGGACTGACCGCCGCCCCCCACACCCCCCAGGGGCTCAACCACAGAGGAATGTTTCTTGCTCCGGCCAGAGGGTATCTAATGTTGGCTGGGGCTTCTCCTTCAGCATCTCTACTCTGAGACCCAGGCTGGGGGCAAGGCCTTTATCCAGAACACTGTCAGCTCTCATGTCAGAGAGAAAGCAGGCCCCGGTAGGTTTTACATCTGTGTTTTGTGTGCCTACATGTAACAGTGGTCAATTCTACTTCCCATTTATTGGCCACAGCGAGGTGCATGGTCCTGCCAGCCGACAGAGGAACTCAAGGGACAATCCTACCATGTGTGTGGAAAGATATGGAGGGAGGGAACCACGCGAGAGAGTTGGAGAACAAGAATATCGTGCAAACAACAGTTATTACCACCACTGACGGGGTAGCTTAAAACTCCTTTTTAAATACCTGACGTCTCACCTACACAACAACTTCAAAGCCTCCAAGTATAATGGTCAGGGACGTTGAAGCTGGTGAGAGAATATCCTTAGAAAACATCGTTGGAGTGTCCGTGCACTTTCTTTACCCCTTTTCCATTGAAAGAGGAAGGACGTGCTCACCTTCCTCGCCTCCCCTCTAAGGGAACAATTGCAGAGGTTAGTTTGTGTGCTCTGGAATTTGGGGACCCACTGAATTGATGTCTGAGTCACAGCTGAGCAATCATGTGACAGGCTGACCGCAGATCCATTCTGCACAGTAGGTAACATGTGCTTCCAGTATGGGTCAAGGTGAAAGTTTCCTGTGGAATAGAGAGGAGGGAGAGATTGAGAGAGACAGAGAGAAAGAGAGGGGCAAAGACAAGACAGAAAACTGAAAAAGAGACAAAATGAAACAGAGAGAAAGACAGAGAAAGGGCAGTGCAGGAGCGAGTGAGTCTTTGTAGGAGTCTTTGCACAGGAGAGCTTCCTGAAGGGGCAGCGGGACCCCCTGAAAACAGGGCTGTGTGGGAGTGGTCGAGAACCAAGATCACCAGGGTAAGCCCTATGCAGCCAGCCAGAGCGTGGCTCCCCATAAATGGGACGAGCTCCCCATAAATGGGAGGGGTTCTATGGAAACCAGAAAGCACCTCACAAAAAAAAGAGTCAGCTTTAAACTCTACCTAGACCATTTTCCTGTTTTCATCTTCTCTGACACACACCTCTCCCCTCCTACCACGGAGGGGTCAGAACACAGCTAGAGATCAGGAGTGAGGTGTGTGTCTGTGTGTGTGTGTGTGTGTGTACGTGCACTCTCTCTCTCTCTCTCTCTCTCTCTCTCAAAATAAATAGCCCACTAAAAAAATTAAAAAAATAAAAAGAATTGTTTTATGGCCCTAAGCCTGGCATACTGATCACAGAACTGAGGTTGTTAGCAACTAAAGCAACTGGGAAACATTTATACTAACTGAAGAATGAACAGATAACCTATGGGAGCCTGTGACCTCACTCACTACCAGAGGAGGAGCCAGCACCACAGGCAAAGTTAGCATTGCTCCCTGATAGACTCTAGAACTTTCCACTTTTAAAGTCCCAGCTGTAGAGAATGCTCATGGCCTAGTATAAGTTTTATTCTTCTCAAATAATCCTTTGGTTATCTTTATATTAAATAGCAGAGCTCAATATCCTGACTATAGGGACCCCAATTCTGTTGTTGTTGTTGTTGTTGTTATTCTTTTTAATGTATATTTATTTATTTTGACAGAGAAGGAGAGAGCCAGAGTGAGTGAGCATGAGCAGGGGAGGGGCAGAGAGAGGGAGAGACAGAATTCTAAGCAGGCTCCATGCCACCAGCTTGGAGCACAACATGGGGCTCGAACCCGTCATGATCTGAGCCAAAATCGAGAGCTGGATGCTTAACCGACTGAGCTCCCCAGCTCCCCAACCCCAACTCTTTATAGATCTTACATTTCTATTCCACAGAGTAGACCTGCCCATACACTGACCCCCTCAGAATCGCCTTGAAAAACTATATATTTCTCAGTGTATAAAGTATGCTTGTAATTGAACACACACATACCTGCACATTGATTGTTTTATTTATCTTATTTTTTTTTATTTTGAAATAATACCAAACTTACAGAATATGTGTAAGCACAGCAAAGTCCTTTTTCTTCCTGAACCAGGTGTGAGTTAGATGCTGACATGATGCCCACCACTCTCAAATATTTTGGTGTGTATTTCCAAGCAAACAAAGACATTATCCTATAAAACCAAAAAATTTCAATCAAAATCAGATCAGCTTCAGTATGTAGGGTGGTTAATTTCATGTGTCATCTTGGCTAATCTGTGGTGCCCAGTTGTTGGGTCAACCACTAGTCTAAATGTGGCTATGAAGGTATTTTATGCATGTGATTAATATTTACTATAAGCTGGCTTTAAGTAATGGAAATTTGCGTGGGTAATGTGGATGGACTTCATTCAATCAGCTGAAAGGCCTTAACAACAAAATAGAAGTTTTCCAGAAAAAGTGGGAATTGGGCCTCAGAACCACAAGACCATAAAAGAGAAACCTTGCTTGAATTGCCAGCCTTCCAGGCTTCTCTACATATTTCAGAGTGCAGAACCCCCAAATCACCTGCAAATTCCTTAAAATCAATAAACCTCTCTCTAATATAAAATACATAATGTAAATTTTATATCTCTATCTCTATCTCTAGATCATTTATTTCTACATCTATATCTAAAATATCTCCGAGTCCTTTTACTGCCTTAATCAGAAACTGTATCTCAGGCTACTTTGTCCTTTCTGACCTCGATAGTTTTGGAGATGACAGGCCAGTGTTTTTGGTGAACGTCTCTCAATCTGAGTTTGTTATTTCAGCAGAAACTGGTTTAAATTGTGATCTTTATTAGGATTATCTCTGCCATGATTCTCTTTCTCCTGGCATCTAACCATGGCAGACAATATTGATTTGTCTCATTTTTTTATACAGTTACCTGCATCACTTGATTAAAAAAGTATCTGGCAGTCATCTCCATTGAAAAACTGCTTGTTTTCTCTTTGTAACTAATAAGCAATTGCTGACAGGTAATTTGAGACTATGTAAATATCCCATTCCTCATCAAAATTCCTGTCATCTATGTATCTATGTACCTACCTGTTCATTCATGCATCTATCCATCCATCCATATCAGTTGTGTGTTCATGGATTTCTATTTATTCAATGGATTAGAATCTTTTCCTGCCTTTATTTTCATGATTAAATTGTCTCAGAGTTGACCAGTAGGATCCTTTCAAGTTCTCTTCTTTGGCCTTTTGGTACTAGTCATCTTTTATGTAGTACTTCCTTAAATTCTGACAAGACGTTTCAGATTAATTTGTATTTTTCCTGTTTCAGCCATGGAATCCATTTTTCTATGGAGTTCTAGACCTTGTAGGTAATAGTGATATTTCAAAACCAAGATTTTGGTGTTAAGTGTAAATAACACAGTAAAAAAAATTAAAAAAAAATATGACTTCCATAGATAGGTAAAATGATAAATTATAATCATAACATCTAAGTTTGCTTAGAAATTTAGAGAAAAGTGAGCAAACAATTGAAGAAGTATATTAATTCCAGTCAGCTTAAATTTCATAAATCCTTTATTTGTTCTTCTTAGGATACTGTAATTCCTGATGGTGTACTTGAAAGAAGTCTTAAGGAAAAGTATCACTAGTTAAATGGACCCCACTAGTTCTATGGCCTTCTAGAAAGACAGTGCTCCTCTCTGGGACTGACTTTTAATACTTGTAGAGGAAAGGGGTTAGACTTGGTGATCTCAAAGTCCTTTTCCATCGTTAACATTCTTTGATTTGAGGATTAAATAAGAAGCAATTTATTTTCCTCCCCTAGACTTTTTTTTTTTTTTGCCAATAGGTACATTGCCCAGTAACAATGCATTCCTTGTCTTACTAACTAAAAGATCCATTAAAGAAAGCGTTGTGACCCAGAGCACAGGCCACCTTATATTTCCACGAGAAAGCTTTTAAGCATTAAATTTCTACATGTATTATTTACTTTAACTTCCCATCTCTCATGGAACCAGACATGCCCTCTGTATCCTAAATTCTCCATCACCCCTGAGAACACTTTTATGTGGTTAGATTTAACTTTTTAATGTAAGGAAAAAAGGGTTTTTTTTTTTGTTTTTTTTTTTTTTTTTGCTTTTTAATCCTGGGATTGTTTTACAGTTTTGGTTTCTTTGTGACCTGATAAGCAGATTTCTCCAAATTGCAGATCTGGTCACATTATTCATAGTAAGGAGATCATCAATTATTTTTAAGATTAAGCCTCAAAGAGGCTTGATTTTTTGCATCAGTGTAATGGAAATCAGAAACAAAGGGAAATCAAATTGTCCTTGAGAGGAAAAATATTTGTGGCATAGATTTTGGATGCAGAAAATAGAGTCTTCTTCAGGGTAAGAAGTATCTACCTTGCTTTACATTGGGATTTTCAAACTAATCAACTGCTGTCTGTGGACAGGATGAAAGAATAGGAAGGAAGAAAGGAGAATTTGCCATTCCTAGCTGAGCAGGGTCCTTCATGGAGTCAAACACGACACGATAGGAGCACAGATAATGCAATGGGGAGATAGTCCACTGGCCCCCATGACATCAGAGGAGGTTAGAAGCTGTTGCTCGACTTCCGCATGGCCTTAGACAGCTTCAGGCATCAGACCTGTAGTCCTTCCACTTAGAACCATATTTTGTTTTGCTTTCAAAGCATTTGTTTTCGGTCCATTAGTTAACTTGATTTAAGTCTGAATACGTCTTTCAGGGGCAGAAGCCCTGGGCACCTTCAGCATGTGAGCGCTGCAGAATCTGAGAGGACTTGAGCAGTCACAAGGACACAATTGGCACTGTTAAGTCTCCTCCACTGCAGCTTGGAATCTGGGAAATGTGTGAAACTAAACACAATGTAATGGGGTCAGGCTTTCAAAATACTCTCTGTATTTATGAGAACACAGTGATGTTTCGTATTATAAGGTGAAAAAATGTTTTTCTTCCTTCTTTCCTGCTCTAACTCTTCTATTGCCAATGTGAATGCAAACTCTTTGATATATTTAATGGAACAAAAGGCAGTAGGAGTCTGATCTCTGGAGACCCCCAAAGCCAGATGAGATAATTAACTGCCCTGAATGCTTTAAGAATGTTGAAGTATATTTTATCCAATGATGGCTTTGATGACCCAGTATATCCATTCTGACCTCTAAGTGGATGTATTTGATTTCTGTGTGTGTGTGTGTGTGTGTAAACAAATGGAAATCTTATAATTTATTAGTGTCAGCCATTGATATAAAAGATATTTACATATTTTAAAATTTTAATTATGTTTTTAGTTTTATTTTTTTCATAATCTCTACATCCAACCTGGGGCTTGAAGTCACAACCCAAGATCAAGAGTTGCATGTTTCACTGACTGAGATGTCCAGGTGCCCCAAGATAGTTATGATTTTTTACCTATAAGATATTGTGAACACACTCATCGTCAAATATAAATTTACTAAGTTAGGATATACTTGAGTATTTCTCTACTTCAGTAAAACCAAGAAGCTTTTTAAAAGAAGAGCTACTAAGCCCCAGTCCCAACTTGAAATCATGACCGTCAAAATCTATTTATATTTCCTGGGATATTTGGGTTTCTCTCTCTCTCTCTCTCTCTCTCTCTCTCTCTCTCTCTCTCTCTCTCTCTTTTCCCCTATCTCTCTCTCTCTCTCTTGTGTTCTCTTAATTCTGATGTTAATTCCATACTGGACAGAATCACACTTAAACAATTTCCTGGAAAGAAACACAAAATCATTTTAAAAGACACAAATTTACGTCAACAGAAAGAAAAACTTACCGCTCATACAACTTCACATGGGAGGTTTGAGGTAAAGCTAGTCCTAAGCAAGCAGAATAAGAGACAGAAGCTCAACCCAGATTTCGCTCTTTTTCTCCCTCTTGTTTTTCCCTGTGGTTTGGCTCAATTTTTTCCCTCTGTAAATAGGTTACTTTCTTTTTCGCAGATTTTATGCTGAAGCCCCAAAACTGAGAGTCACCACACACATCCTGAAACTTGATATTATCAAACAGCAAGAGAATTATCATAATTGTGTATGGCATCTCTCTGAAGCTGTGTGCTTGCTGAATTCAGAAGCCTGGAGACCTACCTAGTGCTGTCACCATGAGCTCAGAAGCAGAGTTTTTAGGAGAACATGACATGTGTCTTCAGGAGTTTGGTATACGAACCAAAGTAGTGGCTTCGGTATGTGAACCAGAGAAGAAGGCCAGAGGCTGGCTGGTGTAGCTTCTGCTGGAAAGGAAAAGAAGTGAGGAGAGTGTATTCTTCACTCCCACAGTATCACGGGGGAGAGATAACATTATCTTCCTGTCTTTGAAGAAATAGGCTGGACAAGGTTTCTGGTACCTCACCTTAGACAGCTGCTTGACCTGTACTATGCCAAGGCCTGAACACAACCCACACTTGTGCCCCAAGAGAATATTTCTAGGAAAGAAGGTGTTGCCAGCCTGGAGAAGATAACAATGACACAAATTAAAAAAAAAAAAAATATATATATATATTAATATGGAATGACTTCCAAATAGGACTCAGGCAGATTCATTAAACTTTCAGTAAGTCATGGAGTTATGGTCTACCTACAATATCGTCGGGGGGGGGGGGGTTTGGCAATGAATATTAATTAGGCAGAGGATCTTTGAAGACAGTGATTAAAAAATAAATAAATTAGACACCTTGTTGTGTGCATTCCATCATGGTGAAAAACACTTGGACTGACAGTCCAAAACATTGGCTTTATAAACACATGGATTACACCCTTACCCAAAGCTGTGACGTTTAATCTCTGATGGCTACCAGCAGAGAAGATATTGGCTCTTCCTTTAACTTCAACTAAGAAAATCCTTGAACCAGACTCTGATTTGTTCACTTTCACCCAAAAGTCCACTTCAGTGCAAGGCGTCTTAAGTATGGATGAGCACCTCCCTACTGTCACATACTTGAAACTCCTTAAAGTGGAGAGATTGCTAATCCCCAAAGGAGGAAACGTTCTGAGCAGATAAAATACTAAGTACCCTTGCCCCAGGGCCTGAAAGAGAAGACTACATCTTTTATAAAGAAGGGATCTTACTATATAACACTCCTCTGTTCAAAATCTTTCTTTTATTTTGTAGTTCAGTTGCACTTTCCTCTAGCCTTTCTTCAAATCCTTTCTTTCAAAACATTTTGCTTGTATACATGAGACATTTATTGAAACAAGTCGAATTATTAAATTAGGTTAAAAAAGACATATCGAGGAAACCATACACATTTGACCCTTGGGCAATGCGGGGGTTAGGGACCCTGACCCCTGTGTAGTCAAAAACCTATTAACTCTTGACTCTCCAAAAACTTAACTACTAGCATATCCTACTGTTGATCAGAAAACTTGCCCAAAACATAAACAGTTAATTAACACATATTTTATATGTTGTATGTATTTATTATACACCATATTCTTATCATAAAGTAAGCTAGAGAAAAGAAAAGAAAATATCATTAAGAAAACCACAAGGAAAATACATTTATAGTACTATATTGTACTTATCAAGAAAAAAATCTTCATATAAGTAACCTGCACTGTGTTGTTAAAGTACTGTGTTTTCTTTTTCTTTAGGACTTTTCTTAATCCATAAAATTGTACCTGTAATTAGTACGAATCTCTCTAATTTTTCTTGGAAAGCTTTTTTTCCTAGAACATTTGTTTCCCATTAAATCTGTGGAGCCATGACATAGATTATGCATACTGACAATAGGTGTGGGTATGTAGATACACATATATTTAGATGCTTATGAATACCTATTTTTTCACATACACAAATATATATAGCACGACATCTATGTAACAGGCAAGCAGAGGAGTTCGACTTCACGGTTGCTATAGGCTATGTACCATAGAGCTACATTTTTAGATTTTCTATTTTCCATCTGCTGATTTCAGATAGAGAAATTTTTGTGCTTTCAGAAAGAGAGTTGCTGGAAATGTTTTGCTTTCTTCTTTGTACTATTCTGTATTATTTTACTTTAAGTATTTGATTTGTCATTAATTTCTTATGGATCAAGTGTTATGTTGAAAAATGTCCTTGGTAATTGGATTCTCTCGTAATTTATCCAAGTCAGTATGAAATCAGACATTAAGGACCATGTGGGGGTCATCGGCAAAAAGAACTATTTCCTCAATTCCAGTTCCCAATGCAATGCTAACATTGGAAGTAACCATTATGGTTTCTATTTTACTTCATGCTAGGCACATCAATTCCTATTGGGAAGACTTTCTTGATGTCATTTGACTGGTCTATGCTCACTTCCAAGGACCACACACTCTTCTAATAAAAGCTCCTCTGTTACTGCCAAGTCCTACCTTCATGAAAGCAGTTCTTGAATGTTCATCTCTCTATACCATTATTCTCCAAGGGACTGGGTTAAAGAGAATGACTTTCTCAATTGCCACCTTGTCCTAACACATCATTCCAGGGAACATTTCTACTTTCCTAACTCACACATTTTTGAAACTATATTATGTGCATTGTAATGATTCATAGTCAGCTGAATTTAATCAGTGTAGACTCTGCAACTGTCTCACCTTACAATATATATACTTTGATAGACACTGACAGTGTGGCATAAATTCCTAGAATGTGGGGAAGCATAGATTTAAAAAAAAACTTTTATCTGTTTTGATGTCATTCCTATCATGCTTCCGTGTGCAGAGAGGTCCTTCATAAATGCGAATATTTCTGAGCTCAGCTTCAGCCCTTTCAGTTTTCAGAAGAGAAGCTAAGGACAGTAGATGTTATTTGCTTTTTCAAAACTTAGGCAACAACCTGCTGGCAGAGGAAAGATGAGGGCAGAGATAGTTTCATTTTCATCCAAAACTCTTTTCCCCCTCACTAAACCATGCTGCCTCTTCATTTTCTAGAGTCCTACTTAATTCTGAACATATCCAGTGGAGGAGAAAATGAGGCAATTTGTCGCTTGCCTTCTATAGATTTATAACATAAACATCTAGATGCTGTGGTTGAATCTGTAAGGTGGATAAGACTTCCAGGGGACACAACTCCATGAATGTGCATTGAATGAATTACAGAGAAGGAATGTTTATTTCATTAAACACCTGAAGTTATTTCCTTAATTGAACCACTCTCTTGGCAGTGTGTGCTCTAGACAGCCAGCGGATCTGTGAGACTTTCACTGTGCTGTTTCTCAGAGGACAGTCATAACCCAGCACAGGAGCCTTCCAAAGTAATACAGAGGCACTGAGCATGATCACTCTTGGACCTACTGAGTCTACCCGGTTATGTTTCCGACCCTTGGCCTCTGTTGTCTTCACGTTCCATTCTTCTATTTCCTTAGTCATGCCATGCTTTACCCCACTCCCAGTTTACTTCCCGCCGTAGATTTTCTTCTTCAGGGACTCAAATCATTTCTTTTCCCCATCTTCCTTAGTTTTGTTCCTTAATGCCTCATCACTTGGCTCAACTATAAATATCTTTAGATTGTGAACTCCCTGAAGGCAGAGACCAAGATCCCCTTGTTTCTGGTGCCAGTGTAGTCTGGCTCCTCATGGAAGCTTAATAACTACTCTTTAGGTTGATTAATAGTTAACATATCATGAAAATTAAGATATTTTGATATTTAAAAATGATCCAGAAGGAACATGCTAATGACTTTGCTCTAAAGCATTGGTCTCTGGGGACAAAAAAGGATCTCAATTTCCCTGTACCATTGTGAAGGATAAAGATGGTTTTTAATGTGGAGTAATTTGACTATAATTTCTCCAATTGTACCATGAAGGTAGGCTCCCAAGGTCCTAATATAAAGCTGGTTCTAGTATTAAGAAACCCAGAAATAACATCATTGGCCAAGGTGCCTAGGGAGGGTGCTATACGTGATCCATTTCTCAAGGCATTGAAATTTATTTTTCCTCTCAGTTTCTTTACTAAGAACAGAATCTTTGGGTGCAAAGGAAAGGAACATAGAGACCATTTACTCCTAATGATCCCTACCTGGTTCTTAAAATCCATGGGGCCTGTAAAATGAAGCAGTATTTCAAAAACCTGGATAATGATATACGCTAATAAGATGCCTTTACTTTTGCCTGAAATTGTAGCACTCCATATGAGTAATAGTCCTTATACTAGCAATTTTGCTATTAGCAAATAGTTCTGATGGATAGCCATATGTTTTTTTATTTAAAATAAAACTTAAATATATAACTTATAACCCAATAAATAAATGAATACATAGAACTCAATATCTTTCCCCCCCAATTTTCATACCTATTGGGCAGGAGATGGGAATAATATATATGATTGTGGTGGAGGAAACTTGTGGAAAACAAAGGTAGTTCACACTATTCAATTCCTTGATGAGACAGTAGTATCTGGAATTATTAAATGATTGGCCTTGTGTGCCAAAGTAGCGATCGGCAGCATTTGGATTTCCTTCTCCAGGACATTGCTCTTCCTCATTCCCATATCTACCTCTATATTATTCAAGAAACATGATGTGAATTATTTCTCATAGATACTCAACCTTGACATACTTATAAAACATTCCATAGACTTTCTGGAGTTATCGCCTACAAGCCATACTTGCTTGCACCTTGAGGGCTTGAAATACATCTACAAATCCCTATAAGGTGTATTCTTTGTTGCTTTGTGACCCAGTGATGACTTATTACTTGAATACTCAGAAGAGCCTACAGAGACAAATGGCTCAGAGCTTCTCAGGCTCTACAGTGTATGCTAGACCAGATAAAATGTGTTTGTGATACAGGTTAAACCTTAACAGTCTCCCTGCAGGGTTACACTCTGCTGTTTCCACTAAAGGGAAAGAGGAGATTTTAGATATAAATGCGCATTAAGAGTTGAAAAGACTTTTAGTGAACAAGAGCAGAACAGGTTTAGTGATATAACAAAACCCAGCCAACAGCAGCTTCAGAGAGGTGCACACTGGGTGTTTCAGGCTCAGAGAACTATACAAATGTAATGCTTGATTTTCAAATGCAAGGTCACTCTGAAAGTTACCCCACAATAAGCTAAAACCATATTTGACTCCATAGTTTTGATGATTACTGAAAATTATCTCTCAACGTATTTGTATGGTATTTGTTGTTTTTCTCAAAAGATTTAAAAATTCCAAAAGAATCAACACAGTTTATTTTATTGCTCAAATATTCAGCTCATGCATTACCTCTTCTCTGAACACCTTCTCACACAAACTTCCACCTCATTGGTCGTGAAATAGTCATAGTCCTCAAAACATTTATTGTATTTATACATTTAGTCAGAGGCAATCAACTGGACAATACCCTGCATCTTCCTAAATTAGAAATTATTTTTGGTTATTGGCCAGATTTCTAGTGCCTACACACAGTTTCTGGCCAGAGGCAGGGGCTCAGTGACGTTATTTGAATTATTGTCTATAATATAAAGGCAATATTGTATAGTACAAAAGTTGTTGGAATTAAAATCAATGATTTGTTAAAAGACTCTTAAAAACTGAGAACAAACTGAGGGTTGATGGGGGGGTGGGAGGGAGGGGAGGGTGGGTGGTGGGTATTGAGGAAGGCAACTGTTGGGATGAGCACTGGGTGTTGTATGGAAACCAACTTGACAATAAATTTCATATTAAAAATAAATAAATATGTAAACTTTAAAAAGAGTGTAAAAATAAAATAAAATGCATGATTTGTTAAGGGGAGTCATTGAACCTACCACCTTCTCAAGTAGATGCAACTTTGTAGCGAGATGTCTGTCTGCATTAGAAAATCCTAAGGTGGTTAAAACCAGATTGTTTTATGGATAGAATTATGTGTCCCCTAAATTTATATGTCAAAGTCCTAGCCCTCAGGTACGTCAGAATGTGACTTTCTTTGGAAATAGGGTTATTCAAGATGTTATTAGTTAATTTGAGAGCATCAAGGTGGGTCTTAATCTAATATGTCTGGAGACCTCACAAAAAGGGGAAATTTGGAGGCAAGCATGCACACAGAGAGAATGTCATGTGGAAGCTGAAGGCAGAGAGCAGGGTTATGCTTCTATAAGCATAGAAATGCAAAAATTTCCAACACACTGCCAGAAGCTAGAGGAAAGACACGGGACAGGTGTTTTGTTGTTTTTCCACAACTCTCACAAGGAACCAACTCTACAGCTGTTTTGATCTTAGACTTCTGGTTTCCAGAACGGTGAGACAATATACTTCTGTTGTTCTAAGTCACCTTGCTTGTGGCACTTTCTGGCACTTAGAAAAACTAATACACTTGCTGATGCAAGTTTTGAATTTAAAATATAATCATTCAAGTGGCATTTCTCTATACATCTTGAGAATACATAAGTTAATTGTGCCTGAATAGCCTCAATGTCCAATGGGAAGCCCAGGCACTAAATGCTTCAATTTCCTTAACATAGGTCAGTATAATGCCTATTTGATATATGGAAGATCTATTGATTATATCCACAGTTTAGTCCCCTAAAATGGCAGAACTATCAGAGCAAGATATTGTCTTTCCATCTGCTTAGATGTGCTGATGTAAGGGTAGTCCCTCCTGACTGGAAGGACCCAGTCTCTTTGGAACTCACTTATTTGCGATTCACGCCATCAATCATTTTCTGCCCTCTCCATTTGCTGAATTCCTTTTTGGCTAAACATCATTTCTTTTCTTTAATATTCTTTCTAGAGAGAGGATACAAAGCAGCATAAAAGCTTTCTTGAACTTTACGCTTACACTGCAACACACTTCTCTTTGTAAAGAAATATGCCTCTGCTGTCACTTCTGGAGCTAGAAACTCAGAACTTCATCTTAACCAAACAGATGTCATAAGGGGTTGTGGTTCTGGCTATCTTTGCCGCAAATAAGCTGCATGACCTGCATAAGCCACTTAAGTTCTAAGGGTCATAAGTTCTTCAGCTGTAAAATATATAGAAAAAAGGTTGGGACGCAATACCTCTAAGTCATTTCTATCCCCAGCTTTTAAAAATGTCTACATGAGCAATTTATTCATTCATACATTCAACAAATGAATACTGAACACCTGCTATATGATGCAGGCTGCAGGGCCCTGCTTTTATGGAGTTTGCTTTCCAGTGGAAATGACAAACAATAAACTTAAAAATTAATCCACCTATGTAAGCGTATTAGACAAACTTGAATTGTATATTTATACTTAGAATACAATCATGATGTATTATAATTCATATACTATATTTTAGTTGGTATAATATATCATAGTTGATATAATACATTACAATCGAAATATATTACAATTGATATATTACAATTAATATACTGTAACATAACACAATGTGCAGGAATGCAGATTGGGGAGGACGCCTTCTTTGTCTTGGGCGGACAGCAAGCACTCGCCGAGTGGGAGATATGGAAGCGGAGACAGAATGAAAAGATGGAGCTGGTGTGGGATAATTTCAAACTCAAGGTGCAGGGAATTCAAAGATCCTAAGGCAGGAAGCTGCTTAGTGGAGAGAGGAGCCTAAAAGTAGTTGATGTCGCTCGTAACCAAGGAGGACACAGGTTAAAGAGAGGGTTGGAGAGAGGAATGGCTGGGCCACATAAGGCCATGCAGGCTTTGGACAAGGGTATGAGCTCTGCTTTGAAATCTAGTGGCAGGCTTTTAGGGGATCTTAAATTGGAGAGTGATATGACCTTATTTATTTCAGTGGTAGTAATCAATGCCTCCTTCACCAAGGCAAAAGATTTCTTCAAGAGACATTATGGACTTTCTTTTTGCTTCATAGGGTTCCTTCTTCCTCTTTTGTAGTCTTTCCCTTTCTCTTTTATTTTGTTTCTTTATTTCCCTCTCTTACTTTATTGATTTTGAAATTTCTTTCCGTTCCTTCCCTGCTCCACTCGTTTTTACCTTCATCAAGCAGCACCTGAGATATATTATGGCAAAGATTATTTTAACTGAGCAGAAGAAAGCTGCAGACCCCACTAGGGGTCACCTCTGACCCACTGATGAGTCCTTGATCCTGCAATTTTGCCTTGGGTTTATAGTCAACTCAGGAGACACTTATTCTCCAGTCTCTACCTTTTTTTTTTTTTACCTTTATGATCCCCCAAGGATCCAACTCAAAGGCATTGTGGTCCACATCCTCCCTTGGACCCAAGCCACCCCAGGAGCCAGGCAGGCTATCAAAACAGGCCTGCCCCAGATGATTCCCTTTGTTCAGAATAGATTGGTGCTCTTGAGCTGGGAACTTGGCTCACTGACAAAAGTGGCATCATTCTGCAAAGTGGAATGTCACCGGAAAGGCTGTGATTGTGTGAGGAATGCTCGGACTATCTGTCTGCCTCTTGCCAGTGGGCTGCCTGAGGGTCCAGCAGCCAGGCTTCCTGGAGCTTCCTTCAATTGTCTTTACACACACAGAATTTAGTACCCACTTAAAGACATACAGCCCTGCCCTCAGCCTTCTGCTGAAGAAGGAATCCTTCTGTGATTTATTTCCAACCTGGTTGCTTTTGAACTGACAGTTTTATTAATTGGAGAAATTTCATTATTTTACAAGGCCAGTTGAGGCGTCAAGGACAAGTGGGTCCCCGAGGTACTCTTCCTTTTGTACATTTATCTGCATATATTAAGACATGTCCATTCACACAGTCTATATGCACACATATTATCTGTCCTATCTGAAGAGAAGAGGTGAAGCTCATCTTATTTTTTTCACAAGTTGATGGCAGATTCCTCAAAAAGATCAAGAAATTATCACGTTTGCGTCTGCTAGATAAATTAATGAATTTGGCAATCTGAAAATTTTTCTTTTCTACTTCCCCCCCCCCACCCCCCCCTTGCACACAAAGGCTTTTGGAAAGCCTTGGCCAAATTATCATTGTTTGAATTGCTTGGCCCAAATGGGCATGTGTCTACTTAAACTTTATCTTCCATTTTATACTGTTACAGTGTAACATTCACTTTCCCTATACTTTCCCTACATTCCACATTCCTATTCATCTCACTTTATGAATAAGAATTTTAAGTCTATCCAGGATTAGAGACTTTTCCAAAAGTTACATGTCTAGCATGTAACAGATCAAGGACTAGGCCTGAGATCTCATGCATTTAGTTCAAAGTCAGTGCCCTTTATACTGCAATAAAGTCTGCAAGCTTTTTTTCAGTAAATGGCCAGAGAGTAAATATTTTAGGCTTTGCAATTCATATGTTCTGTGTCACCATTACTCCATTTTGCTGTTGTAGAACAAAAATAGCCACAGAGGATACATAAAGAAATGAATATTGCTGTGTTCTAAGGAAATTGTATTTATGAACATCCAAGTCAGAGTGTCCTTTAATTCTCATTTGTCATGAAGCACCATTTTCCTTTTATTTTAGCCCCTTAAATATGTAAAAAAAAAAACCATTCTTAGTTCACTCATCCTAACAAAATAGACAGCAAGTGGGATTTGACCCATGACTTGTAGTTTGTAGAACCATCTATGAATGGAATTATGAGCCAGACAGCTGAGCCTTGAATTCCGTTTTGGCCCCTCATGGGATGGGCAATAGAAGGTCTCCAGAGTGATTCTCATCATAATAAATCATCAGCTGAATTTCAGGCACCAGTCATCAGGGATTAATTTCAATCAAGATTTCTCTTAAAGGAAAACAAAGTGAAAATAGTAACTGAATAGATACAACTTCATAAGGGTAGCTCATATTTTTAAAAACATGTAATGAAGAATATGACTTGCTTTCCTATTGAAAAGTATTATTTATAGAGTCTATGAACTTTTGGAGAATCCTTAGGAAAAAATCAAGGAAAATATGAAAGTTTTTATATTCATTCTTATTCTATTATAGCCCCGTGCAGTTTAACTATAATAAACCAATTAATTGGTTTTCATGGGTACGGATGGCTCCTCAGGAAAGCAAACCTCCCCTTTTTCTGATTATTTCAGATGGAAAGAGTTTGCTGATAGCTGTTCAAGATAAAACAATATACAATTGCATAGTGCAGATGCTGGAGCTAAAAGACAGAGATGAGAAAGTATCAACAATCAATTCTGTAAAATAAATGTTCAGGTCATATTTGCTAACAATTATGTAAGAGGTTAAAAATCAGACAAATTCCTCCCAGATTAGCAGTTGGCTGATGCTGGAAGAAAAATCTCTCATTTCCAAATCTGGTCCCTAAATAAAGAGCAACTTTGGGCCTTTACTCAAATTAAATTGAAAACCAGGAAAACAGAAAATACCCCGCTGACATTTCATCTTATTCCTTGTTGAGATAACAATTCTGGAACTTGGTTTCTTTTTTTTTTTTTTTTTTTTTTTAATTTTTTTTTTTTCAACATTTATTTATTTTTGGGACAGAGAGAGACAGAGCATGAACGGGGGAGGGGCAGAGAGAGAGGGAGACACAGAATCGGAAACAGGCTCCAGGCTCTGAGCCATCAGCCCAGAGCCTGACGCGGGGCTCGAACTCATGGACCGCGAGATCGTGACCTGGCTGAAGTCGGAGGCCCAACCGACTGCGCCACCCAGGCGCCCCCGGAACTTGGTTTCTGTATTCATGTTTATATTTAACACAGAGTAAACACTTAAAATATAATACTCTATAAAATACATCTATAAAATATAGATGCTCTTCTGGGTTAAGAGCAGTTCCATTTTGGAGGTTGATGGTGGGATTAACCCACATATTTGGCTGGATATTGAGGGATAAGGAGGTGAGGAAAATCACTGGCTCTTTTTATTCCCAGTCCTCAAATTTCTACATTTACAGGGAACTGGAATGTTCCATCTTCTTTTCTGTCAATCCCAATTCTGTCCACCTTCAAGGCCTTCCTCGACTCTTGACTCCCCCAGTGATATTTCCCTAATTATATCTGCTGGCCATTCTATTTTATTTTCAAACAGTGTAGCATTTATTTAAGTACCACAAAGATCCATGTTGATAGATGTATTTCAGTATTTTTTCTGAAAAAAAGACATAAACTAAGGACCAGGCTTCATCCCCTTAGAGTACATTCCTTGAGCTGTTCCCACAGTAGGTAACTGTTGGTCGACTGATTCCTTCTTTTCCAAACCCTGAAATAAAGAAAACCCTAACAGTCACATTCTCAGTGGAGAGCAATCCTCCTTGACCTCGCTAGCAACCCTCTCAGAGCTGACTCATGGGATTGGGACTTTCAGATTTCCCATTGCAGAACTGAAAATATGATTAGTACTAAGCACTATTGATAAGTGGAAGGGATATGCACCTGCTACCTTGAGTAAGGAAATATGTGATGATTCGTATGGAAAATGTCCAACTTTCATTCCTCAGAGCAGCGTTGTCTTCTTTTTCTTTCTCAGGCTGTGAACATTTTCTTCAGCCCTGACACATTTTTGAAAACTAGCACCATTTAAGTCAAAAGTCATCAGCAGTCAGAGACTGTCTCTATCTTTAACATCAACTCAGTGGCAACTCAGAACAGATTGGCAAATTGACATCCAACCTGCTCAACTCTTACTTCAAGATGTAGTATTGCTCCTTTACATCTTCGAGGTGAAGTGGAGATTATAATAATTGCTCTATCTCCCCAGAGTTTTATGTCTCATGCTTCTTAAAGGTTAGAACCTATTTTACTTAAGCTACAGAGCATGTCAGCAAAAATTAGAAAAGTATGTCAACAAAACTTAGAATGAAGATGTGGATACATATAAGAGTGAGTAGTTACATTCAGTGAGTGCTAATTTTATGCTAGATGTTATACTAAGCAATTTGTTTCTCTCAACACCTCTGAAAGGTAGGTACTATTACTATATTCTCCTTTATAAATATGGATTGAGTAAACAGAAGTTCAGGCTGACATTAAGTTGACCATGGTGAGACAGGCTCTAAGGAGCAAAGAATGGATTTAAACTTCAGTGATAGACTCTATAGCCTGTGTAATCAAGTCATAGACAAAAGCCATGAAAATATTCAGATAGGAGTGATTAAGATATTGCAAGTGGGCCATAAAAGTGTAATATAAATTGGACAATGGTTCTTTGCCTGGAAAGAGGGCTTTTCACATGGGATCAAATATGCAAGAAGTGGATCTTATATTACTGTATGATTTTATATTCATTCAAAGCATGTTCATTGAGCACATACTACTGCCCAGTACAGATAGTCAACAGCGAACAAACCATACATGAGTCCTGCCTCATGGAACTTTTAGTTTACTTTCATGAAGCTTTCCCTAATGTTTCAAATTTGTGTGCTCTGGGATATCATAGAATCTTAGACTTGGAAGAAAACTTAAAGATCATTATCCCCTGCCCTTTTTTTCTCTTTTTCACACTGGCTAATTTGTAGGCTCAGCAACACCATTGAATCCCAAAGCAGAAAATACATTGATAATTCAATCCAATTCAATATCTTTCTATGTTCCAGACACTGTGCTGGGAATCTAAATCTCTTGACTTGTAAAACTCATGTCTCCTTTCTACTATCCACATAGGCTTAGTTTAAACCATAAGGGTCCACCATTCACTACTGTTTTCCCATATTGCTTCACATGTACAGCCCACCCTACTTAATGACCTTGAATGCTTATCCATGAATTCTCTGTACCAGAACACTTCTGTTCTGCTTTTCATTCCAAATTTCTCTTCCAGTAAACTATTTTGTCTTAGTTTTGACTTTTATGAGAAGCAGATCTGGAGATATGAATTCAAGTACAGATATTTTTGTTTGTTTTATAGTGAAAAATAAGGAAACACTGGCAGAAACATTGGGAAGTGAGCTGGGATAGCTAATGATCAATAAAGCACTCATTAATAAGCAGTCACCACTGTGGACATGTAGAGAAACTAGAGGCAAAAAGGGACTGAGAAAAAATGGCCTTTATGCTGCCTGTCAGCTCTAGGATTCTATATCATACAGGACATGGCCCTAAAACCTTACTGAAAGGTTTAGGAAAATGAAATGAAAGTTTTATGAAGACAGCACCTGTGTATACTGTGTTTATCATTATCTAATATCTCAGAATTTCTAGGAGTCCATGGAAAACACAAGTCTCTGAGCTATCACTCCTAAGAAGTGAGGGACAAATGACCCAGCACCTGTTGCTTGTTGGTTGAGTGCTGCTCCCTAAGGATGTTGAATTTTCAATGCCTATGGAGATTTTCTGCTCTCAAAGCAACAAAGTGGGATCTAGAAGCCTTAAAGAGCCCATGAAATAAAGAAGGAAGGAAAGAAAGAAAGAAAGAAAGAAAGAAAGAAAGAAAGAAAAAGAAAGGAAGGTAGGAAGGAAGAGGGGGAAAGGAAAGAAGGAAGGAAGGGAGGGAGGGAGGGAGGAAAGAAGGGAAGGAGGGAAAAGGAAGGAAAGAAGAAGGGAAGGAGGGATGGAAGGAAGGAAGGAAGGAAGGAAGGAAGGAAGGAAGGAAGGAAGGAAGGGAGGAGGGAGGGATGGAGGGACAGCACATGAACGTCTAGCCTATGTTACTGAAGTGATAAAGGCAAGTAAATTTGGGTGGGGATGGAAAGCATCCTCTCTAGTTTCTAGCATGAGGGCTGACATCTAAATCTTATTCTCATAGAATTCTTTCTCTGGACACTGGAGACTCTCCCTTCACCTAACCACTGCCTGACTCTTGACCACAGATTGCCATGCCTTTGAGCATTCCACTTACCTACCAGGAGAAAACTTCACCAATGTTAATTTCTATTTCTGCCTCTTCCACTAGTTTGAGTACATGTCCTTATATCAGTCAGGGTTCAACCAGAGAAAGAGAACCCATAGAAAATATATATTTATAGTTTTATTGCCAGGAAATGGCTATGTAACAGTGGGGACTAACTATGTAAATCTGAAATCTGTAAGACAGAACTTACAGTCTGGAACTCTTGGAATGAGCTGAAATTTCAGCCTATAGGAGAATTTGTTCTGGAAAGTCTCACTTTTGTACTAAGTCTTCCAACTGATTGAATCAGTCCCAAAACCCCAGTTTATCTAAAGTAATCTCTCTTACTTAAAGGCAACCAATTATGGGCTTTAATCACATCTATAGAAAGACTTCACAGAAACACCTAGATTACTATATGATTGACTATCTGGGGACTATAGCCCAGCCAAGTTGATACTTAAAGCTGACACAATCCCATCTTAGACATAACTCATAAAATGTGGCAATTTTCGAGCCTAAGTCTCCATAGAATGCGAAGATTTCTACCCCATTTTTTGGTAAAAAGGATGATTTACAGACTTCAGTGAAATAATACCCCAGATTAAAAATGTATTACCAAGAAGGTTATAACTTTCAAGCTGCAGCATGGAGTAGCCTAAACATTGGAATCAGATTTGAATTCTGACTGACACATGCATCCCTATGATTTTGGGTAAATTCTCATACCTCAGATTTCTCATCTGTAAAAAGAGAAGCTAATAATTATAATTGGATGCACCATATAATGTGGCCGGGAAATTTCAGTAAGACAGAAAACTCCAGTTTTTCTGAGATAGTCCCAGTGTATTTTCAGGACAATTATTAATAACACCCTTTTTAGTCTCCAAAGTGACCTACTTTGGAGAAGAAATAAAATAGTCATCTTATTTATATAGCACTCTGAAAACTTTGGTTATTTTAATGGCAGCTCTTTTCCATTGGGTAGCTATCATGTCTGATTTATTCTATATAACTCCAAAGGACAGACAGAACACTAAGTTTGAAAGTTACAAAATGCCATTCTTAAGCTCAACAAAGGAACGTATCTTCTAATTTTCCAATATCTTCTTATGTTAGTTCTTCAAATGCTTACAACTCTTCGAGTTTTAGCTTTGCCAAACAAAATATCCCGAGCGTCTTTGGTCTTTTTCTATGTGATGTGGCTTCCAGTGCCTAGATATTCCTGGTAATTCTCTTTGGAGCCATCCACAGATTGTCAGCGTTACTCTTAAAATGTGGTGCCAATATTTTAAGTCCAAGGATTGCCATTCAGTTCAGACCGCATTCAACGGGATTGTCGGCACCCTTTAAATTACCCGTGAATCATTTGATCGCGTCAGTGTAAATAGCAAAGCATGATTGTATTGGCCACACTGAGCTTTGCAGTCAACTAAAACTTCTGGGTCTTTTTAAGTTGAAATGTTAAATTGGTCAGCTCAATTTTCTACTCACACAGCCTCAATAAGTCCCAAACTTAACAAAATTGTCCCTTCTACAGAGTGACTCGATTTAATAGCCACTTATGGATGCTAACCTGTGCTCATTGCAGTCATTAATTGAAATTTTGAAGAAGGAAGAGTCAAATATTATAGTCTCCCTCTAGTCCTCTAGTTTATCATTGATCTGCTAATCAATATGTTTTATACACAGCTGTTCAATCACCTGTTAAAACAGTCATCTGTATTTTGACAACTTTTAAAACTATCTTTTTTTAAAGTTTATTTATTTATTTATTTTAATAGAGAGAGGAGGGGGGACGGGGAAAGAGAGATGGAGAGAGAGAATCCAGAGAAGGCTCCATACTTTCAGTGAGGAGCCTGATGCAGGGCTTAAACTCACTCACGAACTGTGAGATCATGACCTGAGCTGAAAACAAGAGTTCAGTGCTTAACCCATTGAGCCACCTAGGCACCCCCATATTTTGACAAATTTTAAACAAGGATATCATAATTAAAATATATGGTCAAAATAGACATAGACTTTACCTATGACATGTACTTAATCTGCCAACAGTTATGGATAAAGAAGCATACAATTTTGAAGTAGACAAACTTGGGCTCTAATCTGAATCTGTGCACATAATATACATGTGACCTGGGACATGTCATTTAATCTAAATCTCATGAGTCTCTTTTTAAAAATATGAATGTAATTATATATTAGATAGCACATGGAAAGACCCTAGCACAATGCCTAATACATGGTTGGCAATAAATAGGTAGTAACTATTATTACTATTATTACTATTAATAATTACTGTTATTACCACTTTTGGAGCCTGGAAGCAAGCATACAACTAAGCTCTTGCTCATTTTGTAGAATAAACAATTGAATTCAGGAGAAGTGAAGACATTCATCTAAGGAGTAAAATTGCTGGGATTTGTGGTGGCTGTTTACCAAGAGACAATGAAAATTTTGTTCATTCTCTTCACTTCCTTGCCACCATTTATTCTTCCATGGTCTGAAATATGTATGTCATCTTCAAGACTCTTCTAAAATTTTTTCTTTTAGAATATCTCCCCTAACTTGCTGGTGAGAGATCCAAAGGCCTCCTCTATGTCTTTTGACAATTTGATTTCTTACCTGCGTTTGACATTGCTGAAACCCTCCCACTGTTAAAAACTTTCTTTTTTTGATGTCCTTGACAGGAGACTTGCCTAGCTCACCATTTCATCCTTGTCTGTTTCAATTCCTTCCGTTGGTTTTGCTTCCTTTAAGAAATGTGAATCTTCTTTCCTCGACCATCAGTCTCATCACAAGTTATCTCATTTATTTCCACAGTCCCAGCAACAACTTTATGTTAGTTATTCATAAATTCATTACTCTAATCTTGATTTCTTATGGTATAGATATTGTTTCCTACAAATGCATGAGCTTTTCTGACATTTTCAAGCTATCTTTCCATTAGGCAGGCCTATAGCATTACTTCTGGACTTGGGCTGCATGTTTTAGTGACACATTTCACCTCTGTACCAAAGCATAACCAAGAAATTAGGATTCTCCAAATTGTCTCTCTCCCTGAAACAGGAATTTTGGAGCCCTTGTGTGCTAAATGTTGAAGCCGTATGACACTGGAGTTTTATCAGCCAAAGACCTTGAGCCATTATCCAGAGAGGAGTCTCTCACTGATCTATCTATATTGGCTATGCGATATGAATGATTACTAAATATTTATTCTGTTAAGCCACTGAAATTGGGGGGACTATTGTTCTTTTTCTTTTTTTTTTCTCGTTCTTTCTTTCTTTCCTTTTTTTTTCTTGGAATATAGCATAAATGAGCCAATTACAAGTTAAATATATTGTAGTTTATTACCTTTGTTTCATCAATATGCTAGAGGTTTCAATGTCAATAATCATCAAAAGTGACCATGTTCAAAAGAGATCTGCTCAAATATATTTTCATTTGAACGTTTCTAATGATTTAGCATGTTCTCTCCTTTCTGTAAAATATCTCAGTGATGCACTGAGCTTCCCCTTGCCTTTTCCATCAGTGCATGCAGACGGTAATTAGCTCAGTCCACTATGTCCAGTATTTCCCCATTCCAAACTACGTGTTCTCAAAATATTTTCCCTTACTCATAGTCTACAATGAAAGGCCTCTCAGTCTATTGCAATACAGTAAGCCCTGGATAGATTTTTCTTCTTTTTTGTGATTCAAGTACCTGACTTAAGTTTTGATTGCCAGGCATCCATTTCAAAGAGGGATTCTAATAAACACCTTGCCAGCCAGCAACCTTCCCCTATGGAGTCTCCTTTGTTTTAGAGATCATGGTTGATTTAGATAACTGACCATCTGTACCACTTGTCTTTTCTCTTCCCCAGGTTTTAAATTCCCTCTTGTGTTTTACCAATGTGTTTTATTGGTTTATTTACCAATAAAGAGTGAGCCTGTGAAACACTAGGACCACATCCTCAAACTCAATAAAAACAGAACCCCAGATCTTTTTCCCTTTTGCACCTGCTTCCCTCTCTCTCTCTCTCTCTCTCTCTGTCTCTCTCCTCACAACCTCACTGTGTGGCCTTTTGTGTGCTATGTAATTTCCAAGTCTTGTAAGTAATAAACACTCATTTTTTCACAGTTTCCTGATAATTGTTGCTGAAGGGCATCTTGCAGTTATAATAAGAACCACAAGGATCCATCCAGTCATTGGTTTGGAAGGAGGAAGTGTCTATGAGAAGTGTCCCCAGGCATTTCTAGCCAAGAGCATTACTATTCATGGGCTGAGATGCACACAACAACCCCTCCTGCCCTTTTATGTTTTATTTCATAAAACTCTACTTACATATACTGTGATTTAATATGTGAAAATTAATAAAAGGAAACCTCTTTTAAAATTGAAGTTGGGGGGCGCCTGGGTGGCGCAGTCGGTTAAGCGTCCGACTTCAGCCAGGTCACGATCTCACGGTCCGTGAGTTCGAGCCCCGCGTCAGGCTCTGGGCTGATGGCTCAGAGCCTGGAGCCTGTTTCCGATTCTGTGTCTCCCTCTCTCTCTGCCCCTCCCCCGTTCATGCTCTGTCTCTCTCTGTCCCAAAAATAAAAAAATAAAAAAAAAAAAAAAAAAAAAAAAATTGAAGTTGGGAGGCCAGCAGGGGGAGCTCTCCTCTGCTTGTCCACTCTTCAATCACAGACCGCTTACCTTGGAAGAGACATATATTGTAAACGGATATTACTTTAGCTACTTTATTACCCCAGCAAGAAGTGTTTTTCTCCTCCCCCAGCCACAGCCCAGCCAATGAGAGACTACCACAATTCGACCAATGAAAAGCCACTCAATTTCAAACTGCCAGTTTACTCCAATGGAGTTTTTGTTTACAACAGCCTTCCCAATGTCCCCCTTACCTCTGTAAGAGAATGTTCCTCTTTTTTGTTCTCCAGAACTTTCTATGGTTTTGCCATAGCTTGCTAATCCTAAATTCCAATTCTGCTGTATCTGAGTAAACCCGTTTTTACTGGTTAAATAACGGACAGTTTTATTTTTAAGGTTAACAAATCATATTGGACATTTTTACATTTACAAATCATTATGTTCTTTAAACCTCAATGCATTTTTTCTAAGATTTCATTTTACCTAAAATAATTTTTTAATATTTATGTGGAAAAATCTTCCTGGTCCTTCAATGCCAAGGCAAATTCTGGATGATGATTCAAGGAACCAAGATTCCCAAATAATTAATTCTGATTGAGGATATTGGAGATGATTTCACACAAGTGATACTTATATAATCCTTATTGCAATCAGTGTAACTTATATCATAGCACATTTTGTTTATCGATCTAACTGTGATGGTTAATTTTATGTGTCAACGGGTTCCCAGATATCTGGCTAAATAATATTTCTGGAAGTATTTTGAGGATGTTTCCAGATGAAATAAGCATTTGAACTTGTGGACTCAGTCAAGCAATTTGTTCTTTCCTCTGTGGATAAGCATCAACCAATCCTCCTGCCTAATTACTTGATCTAGGATATCTATCTTTTCCTGCCCTTCTCGCTCCTGTTCTCAGGACTTTAAGACCCAGACTGGAATTTAACCATCGTTTTCTCTGGTTCTCAGGCTAAATGACACCACCTGCTTTCCTTGGTCTCTGACTTGCAGACGGTGAACTGTGGGACTACTCAGTCTCCATAATTTTATGATCCAATTCTTTATAACACCATATATATATATGTATATATATATAAATTATATATATATAATGAACTCCAGATGAATATTAGTGACTAATAGACACTATCTGTTTATGTAGCATTATCCAAGAACACTGGGAGATCATTGAGGGAAAAATCTTTTTTATTTCCATCTTTATATCTCTTTTACTTACAATGCACCTAAGACAATGCCTTTAAATGAATGTTTTATAGCTGTTGTTTGAACTGAAGCGTGAATCTCTGTGATCCTATCCACATCTCTATTTTCTTTGCCAACTGCTCCCCAAACATCTACTTAATGAGTCTTTCAAGAATCCTTGAAATACTGACAAGATTACTGGTTTATGAGGTTCAAAATTAATCTCTTAGTACTTTATTAAAATTTGACATATTTGCTTATCTCTGGTATTTGATAATGCCTTGAAATATTGACAGTGTATCAGTAATCCTAGCTGCAAATTATTTTAATATGTACTTGGCCCTTGAAATTTGAACTCATTAGAGGTACCTGTTGCTTTCTTACAAACATCTCTCTAATCCTGGGATTTATTTCCTCTTAAGTATTTGATTTACCTTTCTCATTATGAGGACCATTTTCCTTAAAGGAAAAGAGGATGAAAACATCAGAGATAAGTGGTGCTGCCTTCTCTATACAATCTTCTTATTCTTTATATGCCCTAAAAGCAATGTTTCCCTTCATATCTTTATTTTACCTCTTTCTCTTTCTCCTGTCTTCAAACTACTTATACAGATTCATTTGTCTATAAAGAACTTAGATTTCTAGCCCAGCAATTTTTATTTGCAAGGCATTACACTATAAGTTTCCATCCTCCCTCAAAACAGAGAATCTTCCTTCTGTTTCCTTTATATACCTTCATCTATAGCTTCCCTCTTAAGTGTTTGGTTGCTTCTAAGACAATGTTTGTAACTTTCCTGTATAAACCAATTGTATGATAGCACTTACTTTTTCCTGGTTTTAATGTACTTAAGTTGGTGTTTACTATCCAAACATGACATGTTTATAATTTGATTTTATACATTGCAAAGACACCTTTGGAAATAGTGTTACATAAATAAGAGTTGGCATGGGAAGGATCCTTTCAGGGAAATATTTCTACTCAGATTTTAGTGATGCATTTTAATTGTGAATTAAAAGAAAATGTGAAGAAATGAAAAGACATAGCCAATATTAACAATGTGGTATATATTTTCCGGGCGTTTTATGTGAGTAAATGTGTGGACATCTTTCTGTTATTTACATAAATATACACACATATTTGATACTAGTCGGATTGTGTATAATCTATATATTGCTGGGTGGAGTGCTTTCATTTAATAACATAATATATTGCAAGTATTATGCAGTATCTATATCTTCCACTTTGACAATTAAGTTTATTTAAAATTTTTAATGTTCATTTATTTATTTTGAGAGAGAGAGAGAGAACAGGAGAGGGGCAGAGAGAGAGGAAGACAGAGAATACCAAGCAGGCTCTGCACTGTCAGCACAGAGACCGATGTAGGGTTTGAACTTACAGAACCGTGAGATCATGACCTGAGCAGAGATCGAGAGTCAGATGCTTAACTGACTGAGCCACTCTGGTGCCCCTGGTGTACAATTCCATAAATTTTAACACATGCATAGGTTTACATAAAGCCACAATACTCGGGACACAGACCAGTGCTATTACCTACAAGTTTCGTTCATACTACTTATTTTAGTCACATCCTATCCTCATGCCTGACTCCTGTCAAATACTGATATATTCTGTACCCACTATAGCTTTGTATTATCAAGAACATAATTCAAATGAGAACACCCAGAACTTTGAGAGTGGCTTAGTTCCCATGGCATAATGCCTTTGAGTTTTATCCAAGTTATTGTGTCAATTGTTTGCTCACTTTTCTTACTGATTAGTTCTTTTGAAAGTCTATGTAAAGTTTAGAATCGGTTTGTTTTTATTGAAGAAAAAAATGTATTTCCTTTTGGTATTTTACTTAAAATTGAGTTAATTGTATATATCAATCTAAGGAGAATTGACTTCTTTTACTCTGTTGAATTTTCCAAAACGTTAGTAGAGTATTTCTCCCCATGTATTTAGGTCTTCTTTGGCCAGTCAGTATTCAGTCTGATATCTGGACAATTGTCTATCTGCTTATTCAATCTTCTCTGTTGCATATGCTAATTATATTAGCATTATCAGACACAGATGTAGGTTATCCCGGGTGTTTTGTTGTTGTTGTTGTTGTTTGTTTGTTTGTTTTTACATAATCTCTACTCCCAACATGGGGCTCAAACTCACAACCTTGAGATCAAAAGTCACATGTTCCACTATTGCAGGTGTTTATAGACTAGGTTACAAGAAGGTTCTTCTGAGCTCCTCCTTTCCAGGATCTTTCTGGGACTTACCAGTTCCCTAGGGATCCTCTTTTTAGACCTTCAGGTTACGACAGCAGGGCCTCCAGTTGTACCACAGTGCTGCTCCCTTCTGCAAAAGGTCTCATGTCTAGGACCAAGTAGCAAGAAGACAGAGAAAGAAATAAAGCCACAAGGATTCCCCGACTCTTTACGAATCAAAAGTCTCCAGATCAGAGTAGAAGGTTTCCCTGCTCAGAGGTTTTGTTCTACCCAGTGGACCTTTTACAAATCACCAAGGGATTGGTTGATGTGAGAGAATGAATTGGAAAAGATAGGAGAGAAAATGGAAAACAAAACCAACAAATAAAAACAGAAACAAGGGATTTACATACTCTCTTGGATCCTTAGGAGTTCCTTTTCCTGCAACTGGAGCCAAAACCAGAGGGCTTTCCCTAGAGCTCTGTCTGCACCTGGGTTTCAAACTGCCTGTGTTCAGGCTGGAGAATGTGGTGGGGGAGGGGGTGGAGAAGGTGAACCCCACACCATTTGGACGGCACCTGAATTCTGGTCTTCTTTAACATTAGCCTGTTACTGTTTACATTTTAGATTTCTTAAATCACCCCTCCATGCTTTCCGTACAAATTTTATAGTCGTGTCAAAGGGAAGGAATAGGATAGAGTGTGCTCACTCCATCTTACCAGATACCGGAACTCCCCATTCTATATTTCTCCTAATTGAATAATATTGTACTACGTGGATTTTATGTATTTGTATACTGAGTCTTAAACTGGTAGCAATTAAAATTATTTATAGAATTTTGTTATTTTAAACATTCCTATAGGGAAGTGAAACCCATCTTTGTGTAATTATGTGTTTATTGCACAGTTATTAGGACAAATCACTAGAAGCAGACTTTCTGACTCTAAGTGTATGCCTGTTTAATTGTACATAGACATTGCCAAACTGTCAGCCAGAGAGGTTGAATGCATTGATTACTATACCAAGCCTATCCATTTACTGCCTCTGCCTACTGTGGGCACTATTATTTATTTTAACATTTTTTACCTTTATAGGAAAGAAATATCAGTTTTTATTTTCAAAACTTTGGTCATGAATATTAAAGCTTTTTTATTTTATATGATGTTTTATTTATGTGAGCTAGCTATGGTCTTTTCTGTTAAGCATTAGTATATTGGCTTTTTCTTACTGATATATAATAATGAGTTGCTTTCAATTACTGAAAAAATACACACTTAATCTTTGTCGGCCACATCTGTTGTAAATTTTTCCCCCAAATTATATCCGTTTCGAAAATGATTTGCAAACTCCATAAAAATATGATAGACATGTTAGCTAAATAACTTTTTTAAATATTCAAATTTTAGTTAAAGAAATGCAAAATAAGAATTTCACAATTCCTGACCTAAGTATTATTCTAGGAAATTATACCGTCTCAATTATGTGAATATCTTTCAAATTTCAGTCTACTGTGTTTATTATTTTTGACTTTACATGTAAATCTTAATACAGCCAGAACATCATTATATATGGCATGTTATAATCATCTGAGTTTAGAACAGCTTTAAAAATAAAATATACGTACATGTCGACACCAGCATCTAAATTATTCTGGAAAAACAATGTTTGGTTGCAAGAAATTTTTGTTGGTAACTAATATTATAATCTAGATTTCCTTCTTTCAATCATATAAAAATAGTAATTTTTACAAGAAGAGTTTTAAATATAGAAGTATCTTCCCGATATTAGATTAAACTTATGTGCCACATAAATTCTTATTTCTGAGTTTGACACTACATATAAACTAACTAGAATTTATTTTACTTTGTTGAAGTTAATTAATTAATTAATTTATTTATTTTATATTTTTTAAAATGTGTTAGTTTTTTAATCAATGCTCTACGAACATACCAAAAAAAGGAGAAGTGCCAAAATATATGTTGTAATACAAGCGCAGATATACACTGTATAGTTTATAAATATAATCAAGCTCGTTGATTACAATATTTAGATCCTCTATGTCTTTTTTTCTATTAGTCTTGTCCAATTCTTAAAGGGATTTATGAAAATCTCCCATCTGAATATACTTTTACGAGACTCCCCTGACATTTCTAACAGCTTTCCTCCACAAATGTAACTGTCATAGTGACTGATGCATAATTTATTTATTTTTAGAGTGAAAGAGAGCATGAGTGTGCAGCGGAGAGAGAGGAAGAGAGAGAGTCCCAAGCAGGATCCGGGCTTTCGGTGCCGAGCCCCACATGGGACTTGAGATCATGAGCTGAGAGAAAATCGAGAGCTGGATGCTTAACCAACTGAACCATCCAGGTGCCCCAACTAACTAGAATTTAATAAAAATTAAAATAAATAAATAAATAAATAAATAAATAAAATAGGGGAGGCACCCAGGTGCCCCAAATAACTAGAATTTAAATAAAAAGTTAAAAAAAATGAAAGTAGGGGTGCCTGAGTGGCTCAGTGGGTGAAGCGTCTGACTTGTGATTCCGGCTCTGGTCATGAGATCAAGCCCCACGTGGGGCTCTGTGTTGAAAGCACAGGGCCTGGTTGGGATTTTCCTCTCCTTCTTTCTCTGCCACATGCTTGTGCTCTCTTTCACTCTCAAAATAAATAAATAAACTTAAAAAAATAAAAACAAAACATAAAAAAACTCCTGAGTTTGAATTTGCCATATTGTACGCGGAATTCTGCATCTTTACTCCTAAGTGATATCTACCGATGACTGTAGTCTCCGATCGTGCTGTGAGCTCTCTCGGTGTCTTGGAAGTAAAGCAGTGCCATGTCCCAAAGCAAAAGAACTGATCCCATTGAGAGCAGAGTGGATTGGGCCCTTGTCTGTCACTCTTTTATTCGGAGCTGCTTTGCACATCTAGTACATGATAAAGTACTGAATGAGATATAGCAGCGTGCCTAATTGCAAAACGTGAATAAAACATAATGTGAGTAGTCGTGGAAGTTAAAGATCAGTGTGGATTGAGGTTGTTAGGGTCTGAGAAGGTGGGGAAGAAAAGCAGAAGTACTTCTGTAATTCTGATGTAAGGTAAGGATTATTGATTTTTGTTGTTCTAGGAAACAATTACAGATATACACATTTACCATACATACATCTATACAACTGGTAAACCTAGATTTAAACCAAGTATTCTGATGCCAATTGGAGTTCTCTGTCTACTCTATTACATAATTTCACTATGTATACCAGTATTAATGGTGAAATTTGTGTCTGTACAAGAGTGCGTATGTTAGTTTGCATGTCCGGGAGGAGGTACATATGTAACAAAGAGCTATACTTAACCATAAAAGAGTTAAAGAATTGGTGGAATTGAGAGTTGCAAATGTAAGGATAATTTTAAAGCAAACATACTTTTTACCCTCCTGGTGCTCTTCTTAAAGCCTAGGAAAAAACCTAGAAAATTGAGCAGTATTATTTAATCCTATGGATAGCCTTGACAACCTAGCAATTGGTTATTACCACCAGGAAAGAATCCTGAAGAAGTCTTCCAAACTTATAATTAATATGTAACGTATAGTGTGAAATGGTCACACAATTGTTCTGGGCCAAGACAGAGTTGTGATCTTCATTTTGATATCATTTTCATACTAAAAATATCCTTCTCTCCATTAGCTCACTTCCCTGGCATTCAGATCCTTCTAATGGGTGCCACATTTCTACATGCCTCAGACTGCAAGTGGGCTCCACGCACTTTGGCAGCGGGGACAATTTCTGGTTTTGGTTCTACTTTATAACGTTTGTATGGCAGCAAGTAATTGCTTTCTTCCAGTAATGCTATAAAGTGTGCAATAGTTCACCTAATTGCACAATTAGGCACACTGAAGTTGGCGGTTTATTTCTTGACATACACTTTCCCCAAACTACCACAGTAAACTGTAGAGAAAAATACCAGTTGAGCTTTGGGTCTGGAAATTCAACTGCCAAATGCCAAGGCTCTTATGCCAGGACATTCAGCCAGTCCCAAGCTCAGCTTGGCTTTGCATCCTGGTCTGGGGAGGGGATCGGGAGATGTACTCAATGTATTTTCAGCGGAGCCTTCTTGTTTTCCCAATGTATTCTCAGGCTGATCTGACTTACTATTGAAAAATATCCATAAGCTGGTCTTTAAAGTGATACAGAAAATAAAAACGAAAAGGGATTTTCCCTTTGGAATTCCCTACGTCAAGGGAGATTTTCATATGGTATTGTTGACTGTTGTTCTATCATGACAGAAAAGAAATGCACATAAAAGAGTAACAAATTAGTAAATATCACCAGGGAGAAATTTATCTGGAGCCTCTCATCACAGAGTTATTATTCTTCTGGAGTCAAAGATGTTGCACTTCGCTTTCATATTCTGGCATTACTGATCACATAGCCTCCAGCTTCAACTAAAACCAAGCTTTGACTAAAATAACAGTGGCATTACCTGTAATGCTGGAATAAAAAAATGTTTTTTCACAGAAAATATTCTGTAGCAGGCCACGGCAATTATTACTATGTTTATTTTACCCTTGAGAAAAATGTAACGAAATTAACCAAAGTAATGTCTTGGAAATTACTCATATCTGAGTGCTGCTTTGTTCCGGATGTTCTCTGCAGCCTTCAATAACTTCTTCCATTAATAGTGGGGTTGAGACTGACTTCGAAGAAAAGTCAAATTTCAATCTTGCACACTGAATTCAAAACCATATTGAAAACAAATGTGACCATTTGCTAGAATAACAACCTGCTGTTATTTTTTCCATATGCATTTTCCTCTCTAATTTTCCCCTATTCTTCTATCCTTAAAGCCTGAAGTTCACCATGTCTGACTTTATTAAGTGTATAAAAAGACTGCTTAGGTTTTGTGAAATGAAAACTTAGGACATTGCACAGGTGGCTGAGAAGACGCCAGAAACATAACAATGTAGGGCTGTCCAAGAATCAGGAAGATTGACTTCTGTGAGGTGAAAGCTCTATGAAATATCATTATATTTCTTTCAGAAACATAATGAGGCATCTGTGGTGTGTAAAAAATATCTCTTTCCCTCTGATCATTTTGCATATCAGCAGAGGTGACTGTAAAATTATGAAGAGGACATTTTAGCACTGATGTTCCACTCTTCAGTATTGACCTTCCAATGTCCACTATTTTTCTTCTCAGAGCCCTCACTATCTGACCCCAAGTTCAACAGAAGTGTCCTTGTTTTTACATGGCTTTGAATCTTAAGTGAGGTGTAAACCAGTCTTTGCAAACATGTTCGCTGACCCTTAAGATGTGTGCGTAATAACATATTACTCTTAACGTCGTGAAAATCCTCTCAGAGCCAAGGGAGTGAACACTGAGTCATTCATATAAAACAGGCTTCACCAGGCTGTGGTTACAAATAACGTCCCTTTTACACTTTCTGAAGGATCACATTTTGGCCAGTGAGGCTTCAGCTCTTAAAAGACTAGAAATTAGGATTGTCCAGAAGATCTTACAGTTCTCTTTAGGATGTTCCTCACTTGCTCTCCCAAACTGGCTAATCACCTGAAATACATCTTTGGCATCCAACCTATTCTTCATTTCCTGACTCTCGCTTGATCCACCCACTGCTCTAAAGGTACCACCCCCGGTGCCTCCACCAAGATCTGTCTTAGCCTGGCAAAACATTTTTTATTTCAGGCAAGCGTAGGGAAAGAGCCTCCTCTCTAATTCTGCGCTGTATTTTGTTACCTACGACTTGAAGCAGGTCACATCATCCCCAGAGAAATTCAAAGTCCTTCTGAAACAGTTCTATAAAGGGCTTCAACTCCCAATCCTAGAAGGCCAATGGAAAACACTCTTAACATAAACATAACGTGGAATAAAAAATGTTTCTAAGGTCCCCCCAAATACCATTTATTACATGACAATCACTCAAAGCAAGACTACATAATCTCATGGAAGGAAATGTAATTATTTTACTTCTGTAGGAAATATAGAGTAGACTGGAAGTAAAAACCAAGCTCGTGAGTGGGGTGCCTTCTGGGAAGTGAGGGAAAAGAATATATAGGCAAATAGGACAATTACTTCATCTCTAATGTTTGATTTCTTAAAACAACACCAGTAAGGGCACCTCTCAATGATACTCTCAATGAGTATGTCCAAACCTATGAGTAGTTCATTCAAATTCTGTTTGCAGGAAAGCAGCATGACTTAGTGGGCCAGGAAGATGAAGCACCTGGGGTTCAATGTCACCTTGAGTATTCAGCAGCTATGTGACTTTGAATTAAGAGTTCAACCTCTCTGTGACTAAAAATGTACAATGGAGACAATAATAACACCTGCTGCATAGGTACCATATGCCCGCCAAGCATATATGGTTAACAAAACAGGGAAACAACAGAAATCTTTTGTGCTGGAATGCATTTTGAGGTATTGGTAAAATAGTTCGCTTGTAAGATGCATGGATCAATGGAGTTCTCTCAAGAGAATGTAGTGGGTTTTAGCTAGATGTAACTTCTGTGCTCTGATGGTGAAATATGTGACTTGGGATTGAACTCCTCAAGTGATCATATCCAGAAAGAAACTCACAAGTCTTGCTAGAGAAGTTTTTCAGTCTTAACAAGAATCAGGGGATGCTGCAAATATGATACGCATATATCATTCTTACGAAATTTTCTTTTTAATCGTGCCCATTTAAGAGTATGTTTTCTTGCTTCTTTTTTGTCTGAGCTGACTCCAAATGCTGAACTATCAGGTCTTACCTATTGCCACCAAGCTCACTCACCTTTTCATTGTCATAAAAACAAACACATATTTTCACAAAAGGATGGTCTAATTTGGGATCGTGATTTACAGTCTCATGGTATACAAATTTGGATGGACACCACTGGGTCAAAAAGCATAGGCGGTAGATAACTAAAATGCTAGAAACATACTAATTAAAAGCAAGCCTATCATTTGGGAAAGCTGGATGAACTTGGGTGCATCACATATCATCCATATTTGGGATTGTGGAGGTTTCTCAGTGTATCAATCATTTAGAGTTGTGTTATCAGGAAGCCCATTAGTCAGCTTAAGACACCTAATCAGTAATTTACTACTAATCTAAAACACCTGTGTTGTCATTTCTAGCAACTCAAATGAACTGAAATGTTAAATATGGATTGATCTCAATGGGAGCAAGCATGGGGTGGGGGCTGGGGAGAGAAGAAAAAAAGAAGAGACCACTAGGAGTTAGGTAGTAAAGCGTGCAAAATAAGGGAGATTAATTGCAACCTGGTACTGAAGAGAAAATTGACAAGGAATAGAATACTTATTAAAAACAGGTTGAAAATATTATGTAGAAACAGCATATGCAAGTTGGTATAAGAAATATGACAGTGTGCAATGTGAAACTCCATAGATATTAAGCCTCAAGTGTGAATTCTTAGTCACTTAGGAAAACAGCAAAACTCAGGGGCTCTAGAATGGGGCCTTCAAATATAGAAGCAAAATGGCCCCCAAGAGTTATTAAATCAGCACGAATTGGGTTCTTTTAAACATATGCAGAAATCCTTAGGGGAAGAAATATTTCCCACCCCAAAGCTATGAAATGAGAAGGATAGTAAACTCTGGCCAAGTTAATTGGCTAACCTTTTGAAGAGAGAACGTGTCAACAAAAATGCGGTGGATGTGTGTAGATGTGAAAAATATTGAACCATCGAGGAAGAATTTGGCAGCTTTTATCACCACTTTCCAAAGGATATATTTCCACCCATGAGAAGGACATTCGGTAGGCTGGGGACTGTGTGAACCATTTCATAAACCTCTCCAAAGGATTTTTTTGTTTGTGTGTCTGTTTCTTTTGGCTACAAGGTGGACAGTGCTTTGGATGACAGTTTATTGTAAAGATATAGTTAATAAAAATACCTATTTTAAGACAAAATAGTTCTATGTTCCTTCTTCTATATTCAGTATTGGCAAAATAAATCAGAAATTACTAAAAAGTGTAATGAAATTAATGCCATCTATGCATTCCACCATCCGGAGATAATTATTGCTAACATTTGGGTTATCTTTTCAGCTTTTTATTATGTATGTGTGCTTACTATCATATATAATTTAACTTACAAAGCAATGTTATATGTGGTTATATGCCATGCTTTTATGACTTAACTCTAAATACTTCCTAAATGTGTAATGTTTTTTCTCCTAAAATGTTACAAACATAGAGACAATATAATGAGCTTCCATTTTCTGATCCCAAAGCTTCAACAATTATCAGCCTAATCATGTGTTACCCATATCCCACCTGTTCACCTCCATCCTCAGGCTTGAATCATTGTAAATAAGTTCCAGACATTACAGTTGACCCTTGAACAATACAGGGGTTAGAACAGCTGATACTCCTGCCCCACCCCTGCACTATGGAAAATCCATGTATAACTTTTGGATCCTCCCAAATTTAACTAATTGCCTGCTGTTTACCAGAAGCCTTACCAATGACATAAACAGTCAGTTAACACATATTTTATATATTATATGTATTTTATACTGTATTTTACCCTAAAATAATCTAGAGAAAAGAAAACACTAGTAAGAAAATCATAAGGAAGAGAAAATACACTTACAATAGTGTACCTTATTTATTTTAAAAATTCACATATAAAATGGACCTGCACGGTTCAAACTCTTACTGTTCAAGGGTTAGTATATATTAATTTATGTGCAAATATATCTAAAGATATGGGTTCCTTTTTAAGGAGGGTTGGGTGGCTCAGTCATGTAAACATCTGTCTCTTGATTTTGGCTCAGGTCATGATCTCAAGGCTCATGAGATTGAGTCCTTGTCAGGCTCTATGTTCTCCGGATGGAGCCTTCTTGGGATTCTCTCTCTCTCCCTCTTTCTCTGCCCCTCCCCTGCTTGCTCTCTCTCTTTCTGTCAAAATTAGTAAACTTTAATAAAAAAAGATATGGATTCCTTTTTAAAGACATAACAATACTATTATCTCATTGAACAAGTTAATTAAAATTCTATAATGTAATCAGATATTATCCAGTGTTTAAACATATCTGCTTAATGTATCAATGTTTTCTCTTTGTTCTTTATTTACATCATAATCCATATAAATTCCGTATTGGATAATACATCTGTTATTTTTAATCCATTGGTTCCTACCTTCTCATTCCTTTTTTTTTTTGCTTTGCAATTTATTTGTAGGAAAGAGCTGATTACATTACTGTCGTGCCATTCAATGTGTCATTCTGACCTTATATGTCTGACAAATTAGAATTCAAATCTAGAGAAACAGGTTCAGATTCAGTTGCATAGTATTTCACTGTATAAAAAGTTTGCCTACATTTATATTGATATTTTACATTTTTTAGTATATTTATTTACTTTTACAGTGAGCAAGCAAGAGAGAGACAGAGAGAGAGAGAATCCAAAGCAGGTTCCATGCTATGATTCTATGATCACGAGCCCAATATGGGGCTCAATCCCATGAAACAGAAGATCATGATCTGAGCCAATGCCAAAAGTCAGATGTTTGACTGAGCCAATCAGGCACCCCAGATGTTTTAAATATTTTATATTTTTCTGTTACATAGACAAAACTATAATGAACTCCTTTATGCATATATCTTTGCACATTTGTCTTACTTAAGATGTATTGTTAAAAGTGTTATTGTAGAACCAGAAGGCATAAACCTTTGAAACATTTGTTGGTGCATATCATCAAATTGAGATTCAGGAAAATTATGGTACTTTTGAATCACATTTGACATATCTGAATGTGGATTTCCTCATATTATTTTGAAAAATATTTATGGCTTTTGTATGTTATCTTCAAGTTGACAGTATCTTTCTATTCTATTAACTTGCATTTTTTGTTACGGGTGAGTTTGATGAACTTCCATTACAATTATAAAGTAATGGAAAAGCGAATATCTTGATATGTTGATTCCTGTATCTGTCTCTTGTATAATGATAAACGAATTGATCATTGGCTGCCTGATGACATCTGACACGCTAAAATGGGAGTAGAGGGTTGGTTTCCATAGATTTAAAACCAGGTGAACAGTGACTGGATTACTTTGTATTTACTTATAGGATTGGTATCGTTGATCTTTTTTCTTACTTTAACATTAACACCTTTGGAATCAAATGTTTGGTAATGTAAAGATAATATGAAATGTATTTAATTCCATAAAATCAAAGTGATATCAAGAAAATACAAAGCTTAGAATTTTTTCTGGACCTATCTTTATAGTGTTTTTTTTTTTCATTCTTATTAAGCATAGACCTTACAGCCTTTTGATTTTTCAGCGTTCTTGATAGTTGTTCAAATGCTTCCATTGGAATACAATTTTTTATATAGCATGGTGCTTTGTGCCTGTGAGAGACTGTTTTTCTGCATAAAATTCTCATGCAGCTGGAGTGGTCTTGAGTACAGTTTTAGAAGGTGATCATTCTCATTCATATAGAAAAGTTTTGCCAGCAGAATATCTTCCCTTGTTGAATTTCATATTCCTTGGCAGCCTGTAGGGATGTCATCAGGATAATATATTAGCTATTTCATATTTATCACCTTGGGAGTTTTGCTATTCTTTTCGGTATTTTTCTGACAAATTAGCAGTTAACATGAGACGGTGGTACAAACACCAGGAAATTTTTCTCTCTTTATTTCCATAATAACTTCGGAATCCACTGAAGAATTACTTTTGAAAATAAACTGTTGTTTCTCCTTCAGAAATCCACAGGTTCGGTATTTATCAAGTAAGCTTTGTACTGGGGTAAAAGTCACATATAGGAGAAAACTCGGTGCAAGAAGGCACACATATGCTGATACGTCTACCCAAGAAGTCGTCATATATTTTGTGTGCGTCATAAGAACAGTGCGCTGTTAGTGTTGTGCTTTGTAGGCAAAACAATGATAGTAACTGTTATAGCTTGACTTGTGTCCCCCCGCCCAAATAAAGATATATTAAAATCCTAATCCCCAGCACTTGTGCTTGTGACCTCGGTTGACAGTAGATACTTTGCAGATCTAACAGCTAAAATGAGAACATTCTCGTGTACTCTTATCCAATACGACTGTTATTCTTAGGAAAATAGGCAAATTTGGACACCGATGGAAACACGCGGGAAAACTGCATGTGAAGGTAACATCACGTAAGCCAAAGAATATGCATATAGGTGAACTCTGCTTCCCATGTCATTGTCAACTGGTTGCAGTCTTGTCTCCAAAAACAGACTGACTCAAAAACACATTACCAAAGGAGTAATATTTTTCTGGGGAAATCACTGTAAGGTAACTTGATAAATCACCTGAAACATATTTCTCAAGAAATAAAACTCACAGAATACCTATGAGTTTCCAACTAAACAAGCAAGTAAAAGCATTAGTATTCAGTTATATTGTTACCAGAAACTTGAAACCTACCTTTTATTCTGAATAGAAAAGCAAAAAATAAGCAAGTCACTCATGGAGCATGAACAGGCATTCTGTTATAAATCTACCTCACATTTGGAAAACCTGGCTTATTCTTTCCAAGAAGCTACTTCTATTTTTATGTTAATTCACATAGAGACCTCTGGTATCATAGTATAATACTGTACTCTTCACATTTTTTTTTTATTTATTAAGGCTAATAAGGGTTCTCTTAAGGGTTCCCTCACCGAGCTATCTGTCCTTTCTATATTTTATTATCACTGCTATGCATGGATTCAATTAACAGTAGATAATAGGTCCATAAAATAGTGTGGAGACAGCTGTGTATTTCAGCCTTTTATTTTCTCTAATAAAGCTTTCACACTTGAACTTTTCATTTTTCTGCATTAACAAATAAGTAAAATATAGGAATGAACTGTCTTTCCATGACACTGGAACAGGATGGAGGATAATTTTAGAAAGAAATAGAAAGCAAAAATCTCAAATGCTAGACAACTTACGATGATTGTCACCCCATTATAAAAACGGAGCTTCACATAGCTGCCTGTTGCTGGCTTCTTCATTTCTAACTAGCCTTCGAGGAGACGGGAGGTCCTTCAGTCTTTGGCAGGAAGTACCAGAAAGTGTTTAATCTTGAGCCCTGCATAGTGATGTCCCGGAAGTTCCAGAACAGCGTCTGGCAGCCAGGGATCATGAGAGAGTTGCCAAGGAGACTCGCCCGCGTTGCGAGTTGGTCAGTGATGGTGACGGAGGGACTCGGCTCCCACAAGCAGCTGTCATCAACACAGAGAAACCAAAAGCCACCCCATCCCCCCAATCGCTTATCATAAATGTCTTTCAAGTCCAGTGACATAGTCTACCGCAGGATTTACAACAACAAGGCGGTTCTGTGTATTGATGGCATGCCATCAATGGCAATGGCACGCCATTCCTTTTCTTGGAAACCAGAAGTTAGTTCTCTGCCACTGCTAAGCTCTCCAAAGACCAAAGCTCTGGTCTTCAACGTATTCTTATTGCTTTCCTATCTGTTCATATCGTGAGTGTTCATGGTTAACAGTAGTGAGTGGTGATAAATCATAAGGAAATGATCCCGTCCCTAGTGTTTCTTTATATGACCATAAACCTCCATTGATAACAGTCAATCATTCATTAAGTGCCTTCTCCCTGTCTTTTCTGCCGTATTTGTGGTACTGCTTTTGTTTTCAACTTTTCAGTTTTTACTGTGAACTTCATTGCTAGCTCTTAGGGAAACAAATAGAAATGAAACAAAAGTAATCCTTTGACGGGATGAGGAAGATGATTAAAATCTGATTTATATTATTCATATATATATATATATATATATATACATATATATGTATATATATATATATATTTTTTTTTTCAAGGTCCTTGCCCCTACACTAGCATCATTCATTGCCACAGATAACTGAGAGTTGATTCTTCATGGATTAGTGCTGGCCAGACCCCAGGAAGGATTAGTTCCACTAGCTTAACATGTTTTTTTTTTTTTCTTTGTGGAGCCAACCTGAACATCACAGGCAAAGTCAGGGAGTTCCTGCAGCCCTCGGATGCATCCTTCCTGTACAGAAATGTCAGGATAGCTTCCTGAATGAGGTAGGCAAATTCTAAATCTTCTTGGAGGCAAAGGTAAGTACATATTGAACCCTGGGGGAACTTCAAATGAAAACCAAGTTGGGGGTTTCACTTGGAGTTCCTGCAAATGGTTTAGTTAAGCCACCTGCTTCATTAAGAATTATTTGAATCGGGGCGCCTGGGTGGCTCAGTCTGTTAAGCGTCCAACTTCAGCTCAGGTCATGATCTCGTGGTTTGTAGGTTAGAGCCTCACATCGGGCTCTGTGCTGACAGCTCAGAGCCTGGAGCCTGCTTCGGATTCTGTGTCTCTCTCTCTCTGCCTCTCTCTCTTTCTCAAAAATAAATAAATATTAAAAATTAAAAAATAATAATAATTCTCTGTATGTAGAGACCATCTGAGCATCCTCAACAGGATACAGGAGATATGAATGATGCCACATTCACATAATGGAAAATAATAAACAGAAGGGATTAAGTGCTTCCACATAATGATGCAAAGATAAAATATAGAATTAATTACAAAAAACAAAGCACAGAGTGATCTGTATAATGTTTTTGTGCAAATAAACTTGAAGCATGATGGGTACAAACCTGAATATTTATGTGCTAGCATATGCATTAATTTACTTTTTAGTTCATCAGTTTTTCGCAGTAAGAAATGGGTCAAAAGAACCTGCTAACAATGATCAGCTTTGAAAAGGAGGAAAAGAAGGATTCTTTTTTTTAATGCTATTTTCTTTATTGATTTTGCAATTAATACATGAGCATGAGTTTGTGTTCACTTTTTTGAAAAGCCATGTCCCTACTAATTACTTAGGTGACACCATGCAGTTATTGATAAGATTTCAGCTTTCTTAACCTCATATGTAAAGTAGCAACACATTAACAACAGCAAATTTTATAAAGTTATATGGAAAGAAATTTATTTCTCTGGAAATACAATTCAAGGTTCACCAGTATTAGGAAGTCCTTTTATATATAAGCAATACGAGTGGCGATGAAGGCTGAATGGAATTCACCTCCACATTAGGTGTCAAACATTGTATTTCTACTTAGATTCTGAATTGTTTTCTTAGGCTTTCAACGTATTGCAGAGAACAGTGATTAAAATTCATAGTTCTAAAGAGGGTAACATTTTAGGAAATGAAACTCTGAGATAAACCACCAACAAAAAAAAAAAAAAAGAAAAAGATAAAGAAAGAAAGAAAGAAAGAAGCATTAAAACTTAAGCCATGTGTATTATAAAAATTTCTTAGTGGAAGAATTAGTCATGTTAATCACTGTGTATAAACAGCACGAGAGTTGGCACTTTTGTTCAATGACTGCTTAGGACACTGCTTGGCAATTGCTAGATTTTCAACAGATACTTGTTGAATGAATGATTAAGTGAATCAATGAGTTGTGTAAACATTGTCAAGAATAGTTTAGTGTCTTTCTTTGCCTTTGCAATTTAAGACAATGAAATTTCTTAATTGCATTCTTCATAAATCCTTAACACTGAGAAGTGCAACAGTGACCAAATAAAAATTAATTGCACGTAGTTGTATGAAATGTGCATTTGAAATTCAAGGGCTTGGTTATGTTAATTATCATAGAATTAATAACTACTCTGAGTTGAAAAATCACGTTTTATTATAGATACATAGAATATAATTTGAGTGTGTCGTTTGAAAGGTAAAAAAAAAAAAAACAAAAAAAACAAAAAAAACAAAAAAAACACCCTGGACTCAAGGATTTATGTTGATTCAGGGATTTAGTGCAGCAGATTAAATAATTGTGTATTGCCAGTAATATTTGCAACCTTTCCCCTTCATCCAGCCACTGCATATAGGCTGGAGAAAGCAGTTCAACTCCAGCACTCAAAATGATTAAGAACAAAAAATTGTAAGATTTATTTCTAAATCTGGGGCAGCATTCCAGCACCAAATCACTGGTTGTGGCTTCGAAATTATAACTGCCCAAATAATGACAGAGACAACAATGCCCATCAAACTAGTAAGAATGTATACCAAACAACATTTGAGAGCATATACAAGGATGCAGGAAGCATGAACTATATAGATAATTGTACAGACAATTGAATTGCTGAAACAGATAAACCAACATTTCCAGTAACTTCTATTTCCTTGAAAAGACAAGGGCAAATCTAGAAGAGAGCACCCAAAGTCTAATGTAAAAACAGGGAAATTCCAGATGTTAGGTATGTTGCATGCTCAAAAATACCACCTAATGCATTTCTACGATTTAAGTCTTTGCTGTCTAGCATTCTAGACACCCGATATTTACCAAAGCCTTGTATTCTTATTTGCCTGCTGAGAAAAATATCAACCTCTTCTAGGAAGCAGTTTATCCAAATTGATTGGGCAGGAAAAATGAGGTGTGCTTCTTGGAGAAACTGAACAAACCATGAAGCACAGCTGTTTTCTCTCTGCTGAGACAAATGGTCCCTGGTGTGCTCATTCCTCAGGACCCCATGATGTGTAATTCCAGAACCTTGCTTCGTCCACATCCAAGGAAAGACTTTCTGTGAAGGCTTTTAATTTCTACGGAGAGTGGCTGGCTTTCTGGAAAGTCAGACATTTTGAGTTGTATTATTTTAGCTGTTAAGTATTTGTTGAGCGCTATGTATGCCCAGCATGGGGACCAGAATAGGCAGCTACATCATCAATGGCTGTCTGGAATCCCAAAGTGTAATAGCCCTGAGGGAACCATGCCATTTCCTTCTCTAAAAATCAAAAAGATTATTCACATTTTTTTTAAATTTCAAATACACCCCAAAGTTAAGAAAACAGCTGAAGGATTTTTTTTTTTTTTTGGTGTGTACTTGTGTAAAATTTCACTTTTAACAATGGCACTTACACACTGCATAAAGAGGTTCTGGACCTCTTTAAAGTGTGTGCAGTAAGAAAAAAAATAACAGAAAAGTGACAATTACAAATATATGAAGCTTCTAGAGTAAATGCTTTTTCAACTGTACCTGGTGAAGACCCACTTCTAAAAAATATTCTAATTCATTATGGGTATTTTTGTAGAATACAACAAAACGAATTGTTAGCAAAATGAAACGTAAAACATATATATACACAATACACGTCCACCAATCGTTCGCTTGAATGTCACGGCGATGTAAAATTGCTGTAAGGTTTTCAAAACACTCTTCATTCCTGTGTTCGTATTATAAGAGACATGGAATAAACATTCCATAAATGGACAATGATCTCCAAACCAGATTTTGAGCAGTTCTTCTTTATGTTGATGTAAGAATCTTTGAGGTCTTATGTATAATCACATCTCTTAAAGCTCACCTTGAACATTTGTAAAAATATGGTTTCAACAGGTGATCTTTTCGACCACTAAGATTCTGTGACTACTACTTTAGTCACTAGAATTAAAGGGACATTTAAAACAGAGCTAATGAAAATAATATTCCATGTTCGACACCAACGAAAAGTATTTTACTACTAACAATGACTTACACTCCATCGCTCAAATCTAAAGACAATCTAACGAAACTGTTTTTCTAAAGGCTTCTAAAAACACCAAACTACATAGATGTTCCCCAAATGCACAAACTCTGATACTATCAGTTTCATGTGTAACTGAAATTAACATTATTGCTTTCTTTTGAGATTTGCATTTAACTGCAAACTGATCTGGTTCCTACAAAATTTTTGCCTAGTCATTCCCTGTTTCCAGACATTGTAATACTTAATGTTTTGTTGCTATGAACGACACATTAAATTGCTGAGGCCAGAGAATTTAGATTTACATTTGAACACACTGTCTTAAAGTAACTCCATTCCAGTGTTTGAGGGGTTAGAGAAAAACCAGCTTCTCTTTTAAGGTTAAGAAAGTTCAAATACGAAAATGAGTAGACCAAAGAAAAGAGCCTACATTGAGAGGTAAACAGTCAGTTACCTGCAAACAGTTACCGACAGCTGCACTCGGTTTAAGCAGTAACCCCCACTATGTCGGCACCAACTGATGGTTCCAGCTACAAACCAATAATGTAAGTTATTATAAATGTTATTATTGTATATTATATATAAGAATCGTTATTATTATCCACAGATCGTTATAGCCAGATGTGATGCATTTGCCGATCTATAGATTTTTCTAAAAGTCCTGATTCATATGAATAAAAATTCTATTATAGAAGCCCAAATGTAACCAGACCAAAATGTTTATTTTGTTCTATATGTTAAAGACATGAGGGATGACTCTTTTGGCAAGGCAGAAGTTTCAAACCATACATCTAAAGATTGCAAACTGACTTAAGAAAGAGAGGAGAAAAATATTCAAGGAGTACCTTAACTCAAAATTGCCCGTGGATACCCAGTGAAGTAAAACGCAAAATAACTGATAGCTGTTGTTTTTCCACAAGCAGTTTAAAAATGAAGCTATTCATCCTGAAAGGTACCGTGTAAATTGCATTCTCTTTAAGGTCAGTGCTCGCCACAGGATACTGGGTAGTTTAAGATGTAAAGACTGCTATCAGCCATTGCTAAATGGTCTAATGTTCTAAAATGACTGTTGCAGTTGTAAAGATACACAAAAGATGATGATGATGATGATGATGATGATGATACCACTTGTGTGTTTGAATAGTAGAAATTAGAGTTTCTAAAAAAAGATATGGAAAACAGCAATGAATGTGTGTGAGGTTTAATACAAACTTGTAATCCCTGGCTGATTAATTGTAATATGATCATAGAAACCAGGAAGTGATGAAGAGATTGACATGGCAACGTACAAAATTGATCAGAAAATCTCCACACCCTACAGAAGTCACGTGCCATGTCCTTAGCCTGGAGAACAACGAACAGATTCAATTCAAGCTCATAAACCGTAGCAGGCTCAAGAGGAAACAGAAAGGAAACACCCACATGACTGTACCGCATTGGAGAGGACTTGCAAAACATCATCTGGATGTGATTCTTTTCTTACTATATTTTCAGCTGCACTAATTTCAAACTTAGAGGATGTGGTTATGTCACTTACAATGACACAGATCTGCCCGTCCCCAGTACCAGTCAATGACCTGACCTGCAAGGCATGGGAACCAGGCTGGCTCATCACACCCTGCCATGGTAAGACAAAATCAAGGAAGTGAATTAGATAAAAGGGAAAACACATACATGCTGCCCTTCTGAGGAGTCCTGCCTCCACCGTTTTGGGAAGGCACGTTAGATATGGAGAACATTTTGGAAGTTTCCTGTTGATGTTAATTAGGGACCATTACCTGTGGAAGCATAAACACACATGCAGATTGCCACCACTAAGAAGGCGGGTGAGTTTCTACCCAGTTCAAGTATTTTATTTACCAGCAAATCGAGCATTCTTGGTAATACACCACATTACTAAGTACAGAATTAATCTGGCCTGTCTTGGTTCCCAAACTATAGCCATTTCAGTTTGATGCCGTTGTGTAAATTCAGACATTTCAATTATCCTCAGTATCCTAACAACACTGATGGCATAACACCAACTGCACATGGGAAGGAAATGATCTGTCACAATTAATATCAAATATATAGTTCTTTTAGATGAAGCATTTCTCCATGTTAGTATATTAAGAGACATCTTTTTCAGAGTAATAGGTGAGCTTATCTGCCTCTAGAAACCAAATATTAGTAGGTAGGCGGGAGAAAGCTTCTGGATTTGTTATATTCTACTGCAACCTTTGAGAGCTGCTAAGAGTATTCTGCAAAACATTTCCAGAAGTTCTGACCTCATTCTCTTTATCTGGGCCCTGCCTTGTAAATGTGTGTCTCCATGAGAAGCGAGGCACAGTTCTGCTGCACACTGGCATTGTACCTGGGCCCTGCAAAGGGCTGATGGTCCTACCAGTATGATAGGAATGAGACAGATTATCTCCTGCCAAGCGTGCAAAGACTCCTGGGATCGTGGCTTGCATTTGTGTTCTTTCCTCTTGGAAATAATTTCTAGAATATTCAGCAGGGTTAATCATTTCTTTTGAGACAAAACTTATAACTTGGGCTTGAATCTGGAAGATATTTGCTTTGAAAGTCTGTTTCTCCTGTGCCACTTTAAGTACGTTTCTTAAACCTCTCAAGCAAGGTAACTCAATTATCCACACCTTTATACCAGTGCGACATGCAGAGCATATAGAAATAATTTTTAGAATGAGACAGTGGTGCTTCAAGAGACATGGTCATCGTAGAGACAATTTGCTGTGCTCACATGGATGGTCACAGCAAGACAAAACAAAACACAAACAAACAAACAAAAATCCCAACTTAAATACTTCAACATTGTTTTTGTGTGTGTGTGTGTTTATTTTGAGAGAGAGACAGAGAAAGAGAGAGAGAGAGAGAGAGATAATTCCAAGCAGGTTCCACACCACCAGTGCAAAGCCCAACGCAGGGCTCGAACTCACCAACCATGAGATCATGGCCCAAGCCAAATCAGAGGTCGTTCGCTCAACCGACTGAGCCACCCAGGCGCCCTTCAATAGTATGTTCAATAGCAAGTGAGATTTGATTATTCCTAACTGTACTGGAACATACAGTTCAAATACAACCTCCTGGCAATTGTTGGCCCTAATGTCAGCCTGTATGCTCACACGGGATTGCAGCATAGACATGTAACCCAGTCGATGTCAAAGAGAGGAAGCTCCTGCAAGGATTAGCACTGACTCAAAGAGGGATGAATCAAATGGCAATTCCTTCCCTCCACCTACCCCCGCCCCCCCCCCAGCTCTCTCTCCTCTGAAGAATGTGTTACAGATGCAAAAGGCACATTCACAAGTCATTGTACCTTGAAAGCAGGTTTTTGAAAACAGTGGCCAATAAGGTGTTTCACCAAAATAAAGTTTACATTTTTGTTCTGTATTTTCCTTCCTTCTTTTGTTTTCCTCTTTACCTTACTTGATTTATTTCTTAGGAATTTCCTAGTTTCAGCCAGAAGACAAGATACCTAGTCTTGGACTTCCCTGAGGTGGACAAAGAATCCTAGTTTTCTAGGATTCATGTAGCACCAGGCAAGTTAATAGGAAGAAGGTAGGAGAAAAGGGGAAATTTTAAGGGTTCCCAGCATCCAAGGGACCGTGGGGAACATTGGCACATGTGCAAACACACACGTATTTCCTAGAATATATTCAGCAGAATGTAAAAGTAGGAAATTGTTATTTTCTTATCATCTATATAGAAAAAACGTACTTTAAATATGTAAACAAATCCTGGTCTTTTAAATGAATATAGCAGAAAGCAAAATAAAACAGACTCGAGTATGTTTTTCGATATAATTAAGCCTTTTAAGTATACATAGTGATCAATTCTCTATTCTTAGTCCAACTAATGGTACAAAAGAAAATCTCATACCATCCGATTGTTCATTTGCAATTTACATCAACACGGAGACATTAACTCGAAACAGGGATCAGGTCCATAAGCTGCTGATCAAAAGAGGACTAATGACTCAGGTCTGGAGGCTCATGTTTGTGGTCTGATTCTCTCAGCGTATTGAAAAGAGAACGTCTGAGAGATGTATCAAACCAATGCCAACCAACTGACAGTTTGATTGTGTTTGAAAGGAGAGTATTTGAAGCAGGAGAAACTCCCTGGTTCACAGCCAGTTTCTTCCATAAATACAGACACACACCAGGCACCAGACTCTAGTCTTATGCACATCAGTCCAGAGGAAGGCTGGCTGCTGGTGGTGCAATCAAGGAGGATTGGCTTAGAAGTTCTCCTCTGTTTAATCTAAGCCGACTTCCTGTATCGAGAAGGACAGGGTGCATTTAGCTGTCTGTACCTTTATCAGCAATTGTTCCCCTTGGATGCTTTGATTTGGAATGCATGCATTTCCACTATCTGATGATCCCCCACTTAACAATGTATTCCAGATTGAATTCATCTTGTACGTTTTTGTCCTTATTGTACTCATTCGGCACCAGAGTTTGCTATAGTTAGCTACCAAAATAAAACGTTTGCTCAAGTTGACTCTTTAAAAGCATGTTGATCTTAAATGTCTAGAATTCAGTGTTATTTTATTCTGTTCAAAACACTCCTTGCCTCTCACCTCTCTTCTCCCAGTTGATGAGGAAGTAAATAGTTAGGAAACGTTTACAACAGGCAAAGTCTACAATTAGTGTTCCAGAAACGCACCGTGATTCCGCAGATGGCCATGGCATGTTTGCAGAGACCCTCACACCAAAGCTCAGGTTGGATAACGATGCCCAGAGAGATATGGGTAAAGGAAGGAAAGAACAAGAGAACAAGTAATTTGATGGAGGCAAAAAAGTGAGAGCAGCACTTTCATTTAGTGGAAATTTCTTGTCCTTGTAAATGTTTCATCTTTCTCCTGTCAATGGATATCAAGGCAGAAATATGGCAAACATTTGCATCATGGGTAAATTGAGAGCTAATTTGAGGAGTAATGTCATTTAATTTGGATATCCCTTGCATCCAGAAGACAAACTTTTTTTTTTCCATTGTACTGATATTTAAAATTAGAGGTTCCAGGGGCACTTGGATGGCTCAGTCAGTTAAGCGTCTGACTTCAGCTCAGGTCGTGATCTCACAGCTAGTGGGTTTGAGCCCTGCATCGGGCTCTGTGCTGACAGCTCAGAGCCCTGAGCCTGCTTCGGATTCTGTGCCTCCCTCTCACTCTTTGCCCCTCCCCTGCTCATCTTTTCTCTCTCTCTCTCTCTCTCTCTCTCTCTCAAAAATAAATAAAAAAAAAAATAAACAAAATCAGGATTTCCAAAGGGGAATCAAAGAAAACCTCAACTTGTTTTTCTCCTGGGCAAGTCCACTATTTTAAACGACAGCATCTGATGTCATGTTCAACTCATCTGAAGTCATCTTCAACTCAGCAAAAAGTCAGCACCCAAACACGTTTGGGGGAAGCATGGGGAGAACGTATATACCGGGGCATGTGACTTTGCACACCACTAAAAACCAAACAAGTCATTCCTCCCATTTCTTTGTAAACGCACAAAATCACATGCAACTCTCCCTTGAAGAGACCAAGAGTCCGTGTCCCTCTCATCATGGGCTGTCGGCGGTGTCTCTCTGCACTCAGCCTCCTGACAAACCACTTTTGTTTTGGAACGACATTCAGCAGGTATACGATTGACCTCAGTGATCTTTCTCCCTTCTCCCTTTCTTCATGACTGGTTGGAAAGAATGATGCTTCTGTAGATGGCACGCCAGCAGGGACTCGACAACACCTGTGTTTATTCAACAAACGGATGCCTTGCAGATTCTCGTTTCTTCAGCATAAACGTATCTGAAAGAGGTTAATGGTGCCCAGTAGCAATATTATAATTAAGATTCTGTCAGTATTTTCATAACAAACTGGAGATCTTCAAAAACAATCTGGAAATGGTTTGTGAACAATTTAGAGCCTAGGACTAGAGATTACTTTTTAAGGCACAAACACAGGCAGAACAAATACTTTTGGTCTAATTTGTGGTTCTTGGGATAACTGATAATAATCATTTTTATATGTTCTATTTCTTTAAAAGCCTGCTTTTTTTTTCTTTTTAAATGTCAGGTAAGGTATCTTTCTTATCTACATGTAATTAATGAGAATTGATCTATATCTCTATAAAGCAATAGATTCTTATGGTACATTCTCTCCAAACATTCTCAAAGGTGAGTAGTTAGGTAACAGGGTGTTAAGTGGGATTTTCTGTTGTCTTAGAATTTCAGCTAATGCTCAAAGCTGAAATCAATTGTTTTAAAGTACAGCATTTAAAAAAGAGTGGTCAGACACATCTATAGATATAGAAACTATTGAAAAGAGCATAAACATTTCGACACATTTTTTTTAGAGAGAGCGTGGGAGAAAGGCGGGGGGGGGGCGGAGAGAGAGAGAGAGAGAGAGAGAGAGAGAGAGAGAGAATCTTAAGCAGGCTCCACGCTCAGCATAGAGCCCAAAGCAGGGCTCAATCCCACGACCCTGAGATCATGACCTGAGCTGAGATCAAGAATTACTCAACCAACTGGGCCACCAAAGTGCCCCTCTGACACTCTTATCTAACACCCACTTGTAACCTGTATTTACAGGTTAGAGATTCATCAGGACAAATGCAGGTTATTTCAAAGGATGTTGAGTTTATATGACAGGGAGTGGGATGGCTTTTCTCTTCCCAAATGAAGTGAGGAGGGTTTCAATGACTCCGCTGAAAGACAGTAGGGCAGCTTGCCTGGTGGGGCGGGGCAACCAGAAATGTTCTCTCCAGCTATGTGCTTGCCTAATGTTGACACATGCAGTCACTCGTTTTACAAGTTGCTCCCTGGAATCTGAGGGCTATAGAAAAGGTCTGTACCCTCCATATGAAAATACCTATTCTTTTCACAATTCCTTTAAAACATTACATACAATCAATACATCACAGTACTAGCTGAAAGCACGTTTCATTTATTTATTTATTGGAATTTTTAATCCCTCCTCACAATTTTGATACGAAAGAGCATGAGCAGTCACCACCTAGTGTGGCAAAGTTGCCCGGCAAGAAGAGGGAATAAATAGACCCCGAATCACATTCCCTTACACGTTAAGATCACAAATTAATACAATTCTACTATCCCAAAGTGGCAAGAAAGTGTTGGAATCTGCCTTCGATGCTACCAAGCACTGAGAAAAAATATCCAACAAATAAGCTTGAAATCAGAGATGGAAAAACAAGTACCTTTTCAATAAACTTGTACTAACAAATACTTTGTGTAGCTTAAAAATAAGTATGAATATTTATTTATGTATTTATTTATTTATTGCAAGTCAGTATTTTTAAAAAGACACAAGTTCGCAAATGGCACTCAGCTTTCCGGATTTTGAAGCCTGATCACACTGGTTCAGAAACTGTCAGGAGGGATCATCTCGGAATTATCAACTTGGATTTATAAGAAAGGACGGTACAGTGGAAATTGATAATGAAATGAGACGCACCTGAATTTAAGTTTCTGCACTAGCATTCACTATATATTTGTGGCTCTGTGACTTAATTCTCTGCATTTCTAGTTAGTCAATTTAAAATGAAAAATAATAAATATTGCTCCATAAAATTGTTAAACAGCTAATTAAATAACTTATAGAAAGTTAATAATATCTCTCTCGTGATAGTTTGATGCAACTTTTTTCCCTTTCTTCTTGTTTTTTCTTCTTTCCTTCTTTTCTTTCTCAGTCTCTTTTCTCCCTTTCTTTCTTTTCTTTCTTTCTTTCTTTTTCTTTCTTTTTTATTTCTTCCTTTCTTTCTTTCTTTCTTTCTTCTTTCCTTCTTTGTCTTTTTTGTTTCTACTTTTTATTTCCTTCCTTTGTGGTTTTACCTTTAGTTTTCAGCAAGTGTGAGCTCTCCTCTCTCCCATTCCTCTGGCTCTTTTGTCCCTATATTACCTACATTTGAGTAACTTCAGCAAATAGCTACCCACTAAGCCCTTCCTGAAACAATGAGAATCAATCTGTCTGGAGTCAGAAGGGACTGTACACAGTTCAAATTACCTAGACCAAGAAATTCTCATTTTTCTGAATCCACCAAGACGATGTGGTCTGATTGAAGTCCTTAGGACTTGCTTTGTTCCAGTTATGAAACTTACACCCTAGATCCAAGCGTAGTGAATACATTCTTCCCTTAACGATAAGCCTGTCTTTCTTTCACTTGAGAATCGTCGGAATAACACATTTTTCTCTTAAGATTGGCCCTTTCCTTGCTCTGGTCAATCTGTTCCTTGGGAATAAGAATACCTACGTGAACCTTGTGCCACCCAGTGGTGAAAAGTGTTACCCTTTCCTGGATGTTGGCCATGCCTTGGAGCTTGGAGGTGGTGAGACAAGCACAGGCCAGTTTGCTTTCATGGGCTCCAGTGTTTATTGGAGACCTTGGTTCCATCTTCACCCAGTTCTCATTTTCTTAATGACTGCCAATCTGACAGACCTATAGTGACGGGAATCCCAACCTTAGACAGAGACAATTGTCGTGCATAGATATCTCTACCAGCTCCTACTACTGAAAAGTTGTCAATCCCTATAATAAATCCTGTTCCTACGTCACTTATAAGGGCTCTGTTTTGTTTTGTGTGTGTGTGTGTGTGTGTGTGTGTGTGTGTGTGTGTGTTTTAATGAAACTCTGAATGATACATAAATTCAGTGCATCTTTTTACATTAATTCTTAAATAGTTTATCTTTCTCTTGCTATGGTGAATGGGCTTCATTTCTCTTTTTAGATAATCATGTTTTTAATTCTAATCCTAAAGCTCTGCCTTTGAAACTTTTCTAATGAAGGATTCATAGAAGAGAAAGAAAGTGAAAATTTTAGCAATGAAACATTTGTGAGCTATAGGCAAGATCATAAAGCCTTAGGGGTTTGAAGTCTTCCTTTGAAGTTTAAATTTATCTTAACTTTTCATTCTATCTCATAGCATACCCATATATGTTTAAAATTTTAAATGCTTTCTGCTTTCCAAGTCTTTAAATAAAATAAAATTTCTGGGAAGGTTCTATGCCTATTCTGTGGTTTCTGGTACTTGCTGGCGGATGTGCTAAGCTCCAAATATGTTACAGATAAAATTTGTAGTAACAACATTTCTTTAAAATGATTTTGTGACTAGTCCAAGGTTCTCTGAACTCTATTGTCACATTATTTCTAAGGAACAATATAATCCTGTAGTTATAATGACTCATAAAATAATCCCAGATCCTTTCTCTGTCACTGTGCAGACATAGATACAGGGTTTTCAAATCAATGTACCTTAGAATGTTAAAGAATTTTTGTAGACTTCGTTTTCCAAAATCACTTCAAATTTTCTGTAAAGCTACTAGATTCTAAGGCAATTCTGAAATTGCAATATATTAGTCACTTGCATGAATAATATGATTTGCACATAGAAACACCACCAAAGCTAAGAGTGTATTTTACAGAGCACTGAAGGCTCACCCTGGTACTTAATGAAAGAGGAAATGTGATTTCAAAACAGAACAAATAAACATCTAGACTTAAGAGTTATTCTCTTAAATTATTCTCTAACAAGGAAGTTTTCAAAGATCCATGAATGGTTCACATAGCTGTTAGCTATCAATATTGCTGCAACCTTGAAATCTCAAGAAAACAAGCATTTTGTTGCTTTTTTGAAAGTGATTGCTATTGCACACCGGAGAAGCCAGTCTAGGAATAAAAGAATATATGGTGTTGGAAAGGTTCAGACATATGTTAACCAAAAACTTCCCATCTATGATAATAAAACGCTTTTAATCTGTTATTAAATCTTTTTTTTTTCCTGACAAAATAACTACATGGCTTAATAGCTAGGTCAAATATTAAACTCTGCCATCTAATATGTCTATAGACTTCATCTTCATATCCATAGGTAATGGAAATATATGCCTTAAAACTGTGAACATTCTTTTGGAGAGATAGTAATTAAGATTGTTAGAAATGCGGTGCAAAGAGAGAGAAAGAAAGAAAGAAAGAAAGAAAGAAAGAAAGAAAAAGAAAGGAGGAAAATAATACATTTTGGTTAACCAAAATGGCCAGAAGGCAATGGGCTCAAAAGCCAAGCTTTATCAAGGGGACAAAAAGAATTTATCACATGCTTTTAATTTACATTAAACAATTCAAAGGCAAAGGTTCTTCTTTGAGAAAATCCTGCAGTTACTTTGCTAGTTAGGGCACTGAGCCTGAATAAAAAAAGACCTTACCCTCATCACATCTGAGAGATGTTGAGGAAAAGAAAAAAAAAAAAGATTGAAGAAAAGAGGCAATTGGAAGAAATAGATAATGGTCCTTGAATCCCCAACCTGGAGGCTAACTTCCTAAAACATCATGGAGGAGGTTATTGGGTAAATTGAGAGAATTCTTCGTGACAGTAGAACTTTTTTTTTTTTTTTTCTAATTTTGGTTATATCTCTGGGAGGAACCAGTATTGGGGTTTCTTTGAGATCACATAAGAGGCAACTGAAGAGCTAAGAAAACAAAGCAGCTTAGCCGGACAGACAGAAATCTTATTTTCACCCCCAAAGTTCAATAATTTTCTTTGTGAAAGAACCCTGAGTTGAAAGCCAAGAGGTCAAACACAGGGACTTCTATGGTAAGTGTGTGCTGACCTTACAAGATATACTGTCGGATGAGTAGGAAGAAAGATGAAGGACACAAGCACAATAGTCAGAGAGGTTGGTAAAATCAGGGACAACCGATGGAGGCCAAACTAGAAAGAAGGGTCTACTGGATTCTAACAAAGCTAAGAAATCATATACGTGAATTCATAGAAGATATCAACAACAGAAAACAGAGGGATCCCTGGTGTTGGCCATCCCTACATCAGCAGACACCATCCAGCATGAATACAGGGATAAGGATGATCACATGTGTCCCGCCCCTTACCCACCAAAGCCATGAGTTTCCACAAGACACCCTTCCCCCACAACTCTGCTGTCAACTGATGGTAGAATTATGAGAACAACCTGCAAAACAAACAAGAAAAAAAAATTACAACTCAAAGCGACATGATTAAACCTAAATATACAGTATAAAATATTAGATACAAATACATTTTATCCAGATTGAACTGATTTGGTTGCTGTTGCTTTTGTTTCTACCATCGAGTAGTCTCAGTGGTCACAAAGGAGCCCTCCCGGCACGTCCAAAAAAGTAAAGAATGTCCTATGAATAACGGCATATGGTGGAAATAAATTTTAAAACTAAAAATTATGATTATCGTGGTAATAAATTATGGTCACATACTATATTAAATATTTTGGGATATCATATTTAAATTATGGGAATATGCTCACATATTTTAACATCAATTGCATGTTATTTAAATGTAACTTCTCTATTATTTTATAGAGTGGTTCAATTTCTGAAATCAATGTGAAAATAACAGTGGGCTAAAATAGACAGCCTGTTTGGTAATCTCCTTGCTGTCATCAAGCCTGATGGGGCAGCACTGGTAGGACGTTTTAGATTCTGACTTATTGTTTGCCATCCTGAGAACAGGCCTCCATTAATAGTATAAGACCAGATCCTGCCATTGGAGCTACATTCCATCCACTGGGAAAAGGACGAGAAGTGAAAATCACATGTCTTTCCTTGAAGAACATAATCCAGGAGTTGGACACATTCCTCTTCTCATCCTATTGGCCAGAAATTAGTCAAATAGCTCCTCAGCTGAAAGAAAAGCATAGGTATAGATTCTTTACCCGAGCAACCATGAGCTAAGATAAAACCTGAACATCTCACTACTACTGGGAAAAAGGAGAGGATGAGTATTTGAGGATAACCCGCAGTTTCTGCTGTGCTTGCTTATAAATAAATATAGCCAATATATATTACATTTTGTAATGCATGCATTGCAACGCATATCAATTGATAATATCTATAAACTGGGCTAACATTTTTGAAGTTCTTTTTAATTTGTTAAGTGATCTGCTCTCTTTCCAACAAAAGTCCTCATACAGAGCACAATCGTGCCACCTCTCTAGTTTCAAAGAGAGAATCAAATGTCAGATGAAAAATGATAGTGGAGTGTAGATTATAGTATGTCCTTTCTGGATTAATTATTGATTATAATGTGTCTCGAGGCAGAGCAGATCTCACTCATTTTTATGTGTTTGTAAAAGTAGGTTTGGTGTACTTTTGGAAATAGTATAACTGGATCCATATAACAACAGTGGAGACTAAGTCATAGAAGCTCACAAGTGAATATGTCTTACTTCTCTAAATTCCAGTGAGACAGTGGAAAAGATTGTTTTATGGAAAAAAATAAATTGATGACCGTTTGGGTAGTCTTCAGAAATGAAGGTATGAGTTGTGACTTTGAAGCTAGTGTCTGAGATGCATAGCTGACTTCTGAGGTGCTAGAGAGATGGACTTAGAAATTAACCACTTGGGTGTTAGATTACTTGCTAAAAATGAGCTTGCTGGGTGCTGGCCGTACTTACTGGAGGGCACGTACCATTAGGTCTCATGCACACCATTGGTCAAGAAGTACCCATTGGCCTCCAAGCCATAGACACAAGAAGAAACACACCCAGAACAAAAAGAGAAGCTCCTTGTTCTTGTCATTTTCCTCCAGTATCCTCTACTGGAAGACCTACCGTTTTTCCAGCTGTCACAGGAGAAAGGTTTACAGAGTCCTGTTCTGCTACCATAAAATAGGGCTAAGGAGGGTGGATTTGAACTGAGAAGCATTAATTTTATAACTAGCACAGATGCTATGGTCCTTCTTGTTTTGAAGAAAAAGATATACTTTCTAATTAGCTGGAGGAAGTGACAGAAAAAAAATTATTCTTAAAGTGTGTTAAAAATTTAAGTGTAAGACTTCGGATTTCAGCTCTGAATTTTAAAGAGTTTAGAGGCTGTCACTCCCGTACTTACAAGACGAAAAATCTGGAAAAACTGAAAATCAGGACATATCACGGACCCTCAAAGAACTGAGGTTTCAGAACAAACCACTACCCCCAAAATCTGAAAAGACAAGCATACCCAAAGAGAAATGGTCAGCATCTGTTTCCCTGGAACAGAAGCCATTGAAGTCACCAACTAGCAGGAAACTCAAGTGATGGTTTGGATTAGTTTCTGGGGTCAGAATGAGGACTGATATGTTATAGAGATGTTCTTGGGAACTACAGTCTTCATTGGGTGGGGGGTATATTTTCTCAGTATTACCTTAGGAAGCCCCCTAGGCTGTTATGATGAAAATCCAGAAACGTTCTCCCCATGAAATCAGCGGGGGGGGGGGGGGGAGATGGTTAGAGTTATCATCGTGAAATATACCTAGAACTTCCTTTATAATAAAGTCCTACTCTCCAGGGGAAAGGCAGCCAGAGCTAGGAGAAGGGCAGTGTAAACAGATAGATGGAAATTAGAAAGAACAAAAAAGAAATTCTTGAAATTAATAAAACTTGAGCAGGCTGATCCTTAGTCAACACAGCTTCAATGAGCTTGAAGATAGTTCAGGAGAAACTTTCAAAACGTAAGTGCAAAGGGAAAAAAAAATGGGGGAAAAATCCAGAGGAGAACATTGGGGAACTGTGGAACAATTTCAAAAGGCATAATATACACATATTTGGGATGCCAGAAGGAGGAAAAAGAGAGAACAGATCTGAAGAAATATTAATGTAATGATGACCAACGAATGACAGATACCAAACTACTGATCCAGGGAATTCAGAGAACACTACCAGGTTCAAAGCCAAAAAGAACCATAACTCAGCATGTGATATTCAAACTGCAGAAAATCAAAGATAAAGAATGTCCTGAAAAACATCACAGGCATATAACAAGTACTTATGGGGAAACAAGAATAATTATAGCAACCTTGCCATCAGAAACTATGGAATGAAAAAGATGATGAAATAAAATATTTAAAGAATTAAGAAAGAAAAAACACCAGACTTGTTTTTAAATTTTTTTTAACATTTATTTACTTTTGAGAGACAGAGAGAGACAGAGTATGAGCAGGGCAGGGGCAGAGAGAGAGGGAGACACAGAATTCGAAGCAGGCTGCAGGTTCCTAGCTGTCAGCACAGAGCCCAACGCGGGTCTGAACTCATAAACCGCGAGATCATGACCTGAGCCGAAGTCAGATGCTTAACCGACTGAGCCACCCAGGTGCCCCCCAAAACATCAGACTTCTATATCTGATGAAATTATTTCTTAAAAGTGAAGGAGGAGTAGACAAAGTAGACTTTCTCAGACAAACAAAGCTTGAAGAAATTCATCATCAGTAGACCTGACCTGTGGGGAAGGTTGGAAAGAAGTTTTTTTAGAAGAAGAAAAATGATAGAGGTCAGAAACATGGATCTGAATAAAGAAAGATAAAACATCAGATAAGGAATAAATGAATAAAAATATTTTTTTCTCTTCTTAATTCATTAAAAAATAATTGTTTGCTTAAAGCAATGTTAATAACAATGTATCGGGTCGTAGTAGCATATGGATGAGTGAAATGAATGTCAGCAATGTCACAAGAGAGGAAAAAGGGATGGAGAATATTCTATTATAAGGTACCTACACCAAACATAAAGCAAAATAGTATTATTAAAAGGCAGGCAAAGAATACAAATAAATAAAAATTTTAAAAAAGAAAGCAGGCACGGATCAGTTAAAAATATATATTGTAAACTCTAAGGCAACCACTGAAACCACTAAAAAATGGGTATAGTTGGTACACTGGAGAGAGGAGACAAAATGGAATCATATAAATTCTCATTTAAAATGAAAATTAGAGAAAGCAGAAAAAGAAGGGAAAAAAGTGATAAAGAACTGTGATGAGTAGAAAACCATTATAAACATGGCAAATAATAATACTACATCAGTAATCATTTTAAATGTGAATGGTATAAATGGATGAGTTAAAAGATGGAGATTGGTAGACTGGATTAAAAATACCCTCAACTCTATGTAGTTCTGAAGAAGTTTACTTTAAATATAAATCCAAATAGGTTAAAATTACAGGAGTGAAGAAAGAAGCATTTTACTACTAACCAAATAAAATAGATGTAGCTCTGTTAATTTCAAACAAAGCTGACTTCAGAGAAAGAAATATTTTGGGGGATAGAGAGGAGTGTATAAACATGCTAAACAAACAGAACAAAGGGTTAACCTTAACGGATGTATATTGAGAAAATGAGTTAGGAGATCAGGGTATCCCAGGAGAGAGTGCAGAGTGTGACAAAATGATGAAATCACATTACAAATATACAAAACAACCTAATTGAAAGCTATGTAGGAAACAGTCCCTTACCTTCATAACTGGAAATGAATTGAGTCTGTAAGACCGAAGGCCAGAGAACTTGAGCCATACTGTAATTGACAAATTTGCCACCATGTCAGGGATAACAACTCTGAAACCACCATGCATGCATGCAAGAACTGAACAATCAAGTGAACAGATGACATGTGGTAGGAGACACATTGCTCCCTGATGGAGTGAGAATTTGTAGACAAGCAAGGGGAGAAGCTAGAATGATCCACATGATAAGAGATTACAGCTGGAGACTGTATGTGTACAGACACGTATTAGTGTAGTCAGGTGTATTTCCCTACTTTCTCATCTGAGAAGCCCTGGGGGCAAAGACACAAACATACCTAGTACCTAGAGCTTGGTCCTAATACCATTTTTTTAAAACATAGAAGTAGAGATTCTTGCAGAAATGGCTGATTCTAGGATTAGGGTAGGAAATATACAAGAGGAGAAAGCACTTTTTTTAACGTTTATTTATTTTTGAGACAGAGAGAGACAGAGCATGAACGGGGGAGGGTCAGAGAGAGAGGGAGACACAGAATCCGAAACAGGCTCCAGGCTCTGAGCACTCAGCACAGAGCCTGACGCGGGGCTCGAACTCACGGACCGCGAGATCGTGACCTGAGCCGAAGTCGGACGCTCAACCGACTGAGGAGAAAGCACTTTTTTACACTGCCACAACCAAGGGGGATCTCAAAAGGACACAAGCTCCAAATGACAAAACTTCCAATGACCGAAGTTGGGAAAAATTTGGTAAGCAGAATAAAGTCATATTGGGTTATGCACCAAAGCGTATAATAATTACCTACAGGCTGCTGTAAATAAATATTTGAATACATAAATGAAATCGGGAGAAAAGATAAATCTTACAGGTAGAATTGGAATAATTTATGTAGATAATCCTCCTTCAAGGAGGCAGACCGTAACTCCCTACTTTTGTGTATGTGCTGTGCATAGTGACTTCCTTACAATGAAGTCAGTTTGGAAAGAGAGGCAAAGGGAGTCACTTACTGTGGAGAAACCTAACGAACTCTGCCTCAGCCAGGTGACCAAGATTCACGACAGTGATAAGTTTTGTTGATAGTGTATGCCATTGACCTACCCTTGCTGTGATGTCCTGAGAATGGCATTTTGCCATAGTGGCTTTTCTCCCATAAACCTATAATCTCAATCTAATAATGAGAGATGAGAGAAACATCAGGCAAATCCCAAATGTGGGGCCATCTATAAGATACCTAACCAGTCAGTATTCCTTAAAATAGTCAAGGTCAGCAAAGGCAAAGAAATTCCAAAAAGCTGTCACAGTCACAAGGAACTTAAGGAGCTGTCATGATTAAATGTGATGTGGTGTCCTGAATTAGATTCTGCAATAGAGAAACACATTAGGTAAAAACTAAGGATATTTGCATAAGGTAAGGTGTTTAGTTAATAATTATGTGTCAATAATGGTTCATTAATCATTATCAATTAACCTTAATAAAGTCAGTAACAGAGGAAACTGAATGGGGATGAAATGGGAACGCTCTGTACTATTTTCACGTATTTCTGTAAATCGAAATCTACTCCAGAATAAAAGCTCATTCAGTAACGAAGACACTCCATATAAAGTCTTAATATGTAGTAATAGGATGTATAAATTCTAAAATGTGAAGAATAGAATCAGGGAAATATTGAACACAGAAAAATAGATGAAACTAAAAAGATAGAAATAAAAATAAAATTTAAAGGGGATGACTGAAGTTATCCTCAGAAATGGGTTTATAGCCCTAGAGGTAATTTTGTGAAACAATAAAACATTGTATAAAAATAAGTGGTAACAGTCAATGCAGGTGAGAGTATGTGTAAATGTCCACTAATAAAGCGCTATAATAAATAAAAAATAATAAATATAATATAAAATAATATAAGCCGGCTATAAGTTGCCCTAATATTGCAAATTCACATACTAATAATGTCTGTTTTTAAGAAAATGTGAATGTATTTTGGCTCTAGAATTTTATTTTAAGGGTATGTGGTACATAAAATGTTATTAATATATAATAATTTGTGAACAGAAATACATAATGCAGAATTTCAATAACAAAAATATTGTAGACAAGTTAGAGTCCTCTAATGTTGAACTTAGTTGTGGTGCTTTCAGATTTAGTGATATTAAATAGCAAGAATAAAATAAGCTAGTCTTACACTTATTAGTGTGTAAAGGTTTTTCTGACATGTTGTAAAATATGATTTAGGGTAATCTTTTGCAATGATAACTTTGTCTGGCTAAGAACAAAAGAGAAGAGAGAGAGGAGGAGGAGGAGAAAGAATAAGTTTTTAGAATCATTACTATGCACAATCAAAGGAGATATATTTATAACAGTTATTCTAGAGGAGAATTTGACAATATACAACAGTGAGATACAGAAGGTCATATATTCAATCAAGTCTTCTCGCAATACCTACTAAACAAACAATCACGAATGATTACCAGCATTAATTATAGTGTATTTGATGGAATTTTGAATGTAATAGCAAAAGCTAAAATAAAATATGCAAATAAACCTTACAGATTTAGTTAAATAAACCACACCAATAATGGAAATAGAACACCATGTAGAAATTCTGAATTATAGAACAGCAAATAAAGGTATAGATAAAGTTATAGTGTACTAATTTTTTTCAATATCAGGTTATGAGACAATCTGTATTATATTATCATGTATATTATATACATACACATGCCTTCATAGAAATATGCTTAAAGCTATTTCTCTTTATGTCTCCCTCTCTCTGTTCATTCACATAAAAGACACGCCTATAAAAAATTCAAACTGCTAATTTCTTATTTAGGGTGAATTAAATTAAGAGCCATATGATTTTTCCACATTTAGTTTCAAACCCTTTCCAACAACTAAATATTTCCTTCACGATAAGAAAAAAAAAAGTAAATGTGTGAAATAATGACCTCACTAGGTCACATGAAACACACAAAATGTTGTACACAATGAAAACAAACAGCTCAGTGTGCAGCCCAGGAATTCAGCCCTGCAACAGTACAAATGAGACTAATTTTACTCTGGGTGCTCTCAAATCTCCACCCGTTAGCAAGCCCTTTAAACACAAAATACTCCCTTCTTTACTGCTAACCAAGAATTGCTGAGCTGTGTTAGAGTCATGTAACTAGGCTAACTGGATCCTCTGGAAATGCCTTCTCTCTCCACTCAGCGCTTCTCGGTAACCCTTTTATTCACTCCCGGCTGAATCCCTGTACAATTTCCCAGAGGAGCTATTCCAAAGCATACTGGATTTACTCCAGCCCCTGAATTCACCCTGCCTCCCCCACTCTCATCAGATGACGCTCTCATCTGTTTCGCTCAGATGAAGCCTGGCAGGTTTGAACTTCCTAACCCGCTGCAGCCACTTCTTGGGAACAAAGCGATGCCCTGAGAGCAAACAAATAAGAGTACTAAGTTCAATGGCTAATGGCTGTGTATTAAATTCATGTCTACTATATCCACCTCTCACTTCTATTTTCCCACTGACAATATTTCATCTTTTCCTGCTTTTCTCTTTTTGATTTGTATTAAAAACTCTTAACAGAAAACCCTCAAATATAAAGAAAGTTACTGCAGGAAATTCCTTGAAAATTAACAAGGAGCCAAAGCAAAGGAATCATTAGGAAAAAGTACAGAAGTGGCATACAAGATGTATGTTTGCTTCAGAGAGGACAGACATTTGTCCAAATATTGCTTTCGTCAGAGATGATGATGGTGATGATGATGATGGTGATGATGATGATGAGTAGGATTTCCAGAGAGCTCTGCATTTTAATTATTTTAATCCTTTCAACACCACAAGGAGATGGTATTATTATTACTCTCATAGGACCAAAGAAGAATCTGAGATTTTATTTATTTGCACAAGGTAATAAGGTTATCAAGTAATAAAGTGAAGATTCTAACACAATTCTGTCTAACACGAAAGTTCATATTCTTATCACTGTTCTCTACTGCCTCATTAATCACATATTCGCACTAAAATCTCCCTAGGACATTACCTACAGGTAGTAAATTCAAGTAATGAAATCTTATCTGTACTAGCTGAGGAAGACGTTTTCACTGAATGACATAACAGTGGAAAACATAGCAGTGGAGTGATGATGAGGGAAACTTACAGGAAATAAAGTAAGTGTTTGCAAGGGTTCATTAGAAGAAGAACAAAAGAGGATCGGAAAGAAGGAAAGAAACAAGTTTATAAACAATTTAACAAATGCAGTGGGAATGCATTTCAGTGCAGGGTATTTTCTACGCCCTTGCTACTTTCTGCATTGATCCTTTTCCTCACGCTCAGTATTACTCTTATGCTTACAAATCTGGAATTTCTATTATCCATTACCCAGAGTTTTGGGTAATATCATCCTTGTGTATATTGTAAATCATGAATCTTAATATATGCTATAAAGTGTATTTGTCTATATGTTCTTAAGAAATCAAAGCCAGGAATCTGGGTCTAAATGGGTTATGTATTTGTTATTAAGTGCAGATTTAAAGTCTGTTCAATGATGTTTGACATATGTCATTGCTTTCACTGTTGAACATGCTGTCAGTTAGCTTGAAAATCCCATGGACTCCTGCTTATGGCTTCCTCTTACAAATGCCCATTAATTTCCCCAACAGATTGCTCTCCTTAACCTGTACATACTATGTTTTGTTTTATATATATGCATTTTTAGTCATGTTTTCTGAATTAAAATGATAAATACCAGATTTTTTGCTTGCTTTCCGTGAACCTCCTATAAATTTCCATTTATTCACTTTGATGTTTGGTGAATTCCCTGAATTCCTTTCATCTGTTGTGTAAAATGATCAACAGGGTATTGGGGTAAGATTCACAAGACCTGAGTTTTTCAGTAAAACTTTGCCACCAAATAGTTGTATTTTCTTTTGTCAATTACTTCTTTTCTCTGGGATTCAATTTCCTTAATGTCAGAAGAGCATATTATACTGGATGAGTTGGAACGATTAGATTCCCCAGTTTTTTGGGGTTTTTTGTAAAGGCCACATACCAAAATATTGTATTTTATTTTATTTTATTTTATTTTATTTTATTTTATTTTACTTTACTTTTTAATTTTTAAGAAAAGAAGTCTAGAATCAGAATCAAGATCCAGTTCAGGCACTTTCTCTCCAAGAAAATCCGGTTGGGGCTTTGTCTTTTTACCCTGTGTTTCCAAATCTCCCTAGCCTTTAACAGAATTTTCAAACTATTTTTTTATGGTGTTATCTCTTACACCTAAGTGCAAGTTTTTGAAAAGTGCACGGCTGCCGAACCCCATCTCCCCCACATACCCCCAACATTAAGCACAGTGTCTGTTTGCAGCAGATTCTTTATTTCTTTCTCTCTTGCCTACCTTCCCCTAGTGAAACTGTTTGGCTCTCAATCCAGGCAATTCTGGTAGGCTGTCATTCAAGGGATTTCACACGCAGGATCCTTTTTAGCACAGACTCTTCCTCCTCATTGCTTGAACTTCAAGTAAAGATGCAGTTAGAAAGACGGCAGGACCGGCCAACCAGTAGAGACACTCCTAGAACCCAGAGTCTTACCATCCTGGCTTCCACCTCCTCAATCTTCGTCACTGACTTCTTCCTTTGATTCTGTGATGAATGGAGTGTTCTTATAATAAACCTGTCCCTTTTCTGAAATTAAACACACACCGGGGTTCTGTTACTTGTACTCAGAGAAATGTATTTGATTCTGTAGGTAGGGATAGATCTAGGTTTTCAGGAGCCTAAAAGCTTGCATTATTTTAGAGTTTCATTTTAAGAAAAAAGAGTGTAAGTTGAGAATATAAAATTAGGTAGAAAATTGTATATAGAAAGTGTATACACACACGACATATATGTGTATGTGTATAGTGTATATACACATATGGTGTGAATATATGCAAATTTCAAACTTGCAAATTTTAAAAGCTGACAATACCACAAAAATCAGATATTCACATAGCTCAATTTTTTTATTAATAACTTTTTCCTGATATGCCCCTTTAGTATTTCTTTTCATAAACATTTTTGGTTATGTATTTATTAGATGTCTTCTTATGACAAGAATTTTAGTATCATATCTCTCATATCTATAGTAAAAATAGAAAGATAATCCCGTTTTCTGGGGCACTTGGCTGACTCAGTTTAGCATCTGACTCTTGGTTTCAGCTTAGGTCATAATCTCAAGGTTCATGGGATTGAGCCCCACGTTGGGCTCTGTGCTGACATCATGGGATTCTCTCTCTCCCTCAGAATAAATAAATAAACTGAAAGAAAGAAAAAGGAAAAAAAAAGGAAAGATAATCCAATTTTCATTAGTCGTGGTTGATTGAATTTTTCATTATTATAATTGAACATGTAGACCAGCAGCTTCACACCTTCTTAGTAATGTGGCTTAAGTTTTAGGATTTTTAGGATTGTCAGTTGGAGATTTGACTAATTTCAGAGCATTTAAAGTATATGTGTGTGTGTGTGTGTGTGTGTGTATAGTGACAAAACCTAAGTTTTCTATTTTCTGATACCTATCGCCAGTTTTGGATGACAGTCTGCATTGTACTTGTATATTATGAATTCTATCATATTTTTTGTTGGCATTAGTTTTTTGTAAAATCAACAAAATAATTAAATCTTTTACCACATATGCATGTAATACTTTCCTTTTCATTACTAGATTAGTAACAGTAGGTTAGTTAAAAAAACATTTATTACTTCTATTTGAATCTCGTCTCTTTCTCAAAACGTGTTCCTGCTGTTGGAATAATATAAAAATATTTGGTTACAATTTTCTTGTCAATATCAAAATAGCATGTAAGACATTTACCATTCATATTTATAATTTGTATGTCATGTCCCATTCACTTTATTTTAAAACTTTTCCAAGTAGGTACAAAATCTAAGAAGGTACACAACATATCCGTCCAAATAGAAGGTTCTGCAATTTCTTGCTTTACTACAATACTCCAAGATAACTTTCCACTTAAGAATGTACATTAAACTTTTGCAAATATGTCTTTCCCATTAAACAAAAGAAAATCAAATTTATTGGACACATTTTATATACGTCCCAAATTTTAATGTATTCTTTGAACATATTCTGGACTAAAATTTTGCACATCAGATCCTGGAAAGTTTTTTCACAAGCTAGCTTCCAGTTCCACATATTTCGAACACTTATCTACCCCATCAGGCACACGCTTGCCGTGCCAAGTGCGACAGGACACATTTCTCTATGTTGTGATAAGCATGAGTCAGCACAGGTATGGCCAACAATAACTACAAATGAAACTTACTGTGAACCAAATAAACATCATCCCAGAACACTAGACTAAGTGTATCCTCAAACTCACCTTCTCCTTTACCAAATCCTAAAATTACCTCTGATCCCTCCAAGGGCACCCAGCATGAGGGGAGATGTGACCTCAGGGAATCTAAAGTGGTAAAATGTGAGGCCTTGATGTGTTGTGATGAAACTATCTTACCTTGGAACATTTTACAAAAGCATGACGGTGTGAACACTTTGGGATGGCTTCTCCCAGGGCCTTATAAATTGGAGTCTCTGAATCTTAAGCTTCCTGAACCTCAAGGGAATACTTGGTGTAAAGTTTCTATAAAAAACATCACTGCTGGGGCACCTGGGTGGCTCACTCGGTTGACCCCAACTTTGGCTCAGGTCGTGGTCTCACAGTCTGTGGGTTCAAGTCCCACATCAGGCTCTGTGCTGACAGTTCAGAGCCTGGAGCCCGCTTCGGATTCTGTGTCTCCCTCTCTCTCTGCCCTTGTCCTGCTCACATTCAGTCTTTCTCCGTCTCAAAAATAAATAAACATTAAAAAAAATTAAAACAAACAAACAAACATCCCTGCTGTTTGCTGTTAAAGGGCGGAAAGAGTACACAGTGTACCAAGCATGTCTAAAGCAGGAGAGACAACCAGAGAGAAACTAACACATTGTACTTTTCATTACAGAGACTCCCTCTGGGGATTTGGGTCCAGTGGAGTCTTCTCTGACTACATCCTGGAGATGTCCACTATAGGACCAGGCAATTCTCTAACATGGGGACTTGGATACAGCTCTGTCCTAAAAGCAGCAGAGGCCAGTCTCATTCTTCAGGAGAAGTTGTGAAAAAATAACAAAGCCCAGTGAATAAGATGTGCTCTTAAAGACAAGTAAGTGTATCAGTCAAACCTTCAGGCATCTTCTGCTGCTTAATCCATTTTCCTTTTCCTTGACATTGACAAGTTGAAGGATTAAGTGCCTAATTCCAATTGTTCTACAAGGCTTTGAAAAGATACCAGGGCACCAAATCAGAAAGCACTTTAAAAAAACAAAGCTCCTGATGCAAATGACAGTTGTATTAAAAAACAAATGGTAAAGTCACTGTTTCTATTTTAGTCTTACCATAAATTCACTTGTATTTTAAACTCTGATTTTTTAATATTTTCACAGTATTTCCTACCACATCCCAACCACCTACCTGTTTACCCCTCTTTATAAATGGAGTTAATATTAGACTTGAAATTAGACCACCTGAATGATCATATTTGCCATATCTGTAAATTAGAAATGTTTAAGTAACTGATTTTGGGAAACTGAAGTGTTCCAATCTTACCTTCTTTAAAAAAAACAAATCATAACTCTAATAGTATAAATCTAATTATAGATTTGTGTGTATGTACGCACATATCTGCGTGAGAGAGAGGGGGAAACAGAGACAGAGAGAGAGATGGTTAAAGAAAATATTAAAACTCTAGCCAGTGTATGCCAACCTAGAAATACTGTAATATAGTTATGAATGAATGGAGAAATCTAGAAAACAATTCATACATTAAACTTCTGCAGTACTCATGAGACACAGGATTTCTAAATTCTGCTCTTAAAGACAGTACCCTTTAAACTGCCTGGCCATACAGTGTGGGAATTTTTTCCAGTTGTAATACACAGGAAATAAATGTACGTTACCTTCCCCCACCCCCCCGGCCCAGAACATGGAAATAGAAGTGGAAAAACAGTTTAAACTCTAAAATTTCAACAGTAAACCAAAATGTAATGCTACCCTTTAATTTATCTGCAAGTCTCTGAAACTCAGATCAGAGTCAAATCCAATGGGATGTTACATTGCTCAAGTATGTTAAGAGATACAAAACAAATTCCTGAAAATATCCATTCCATCTCCAGAGCATTTCCTCTGACACACAGGAGACTTTATTTTTCAGTCTCTCTCGGCCTTTCTACCCTATCAGTGCAGGCCTGTATTTACAACTCATGCACATGCACCGACAAATAATGGTATTTATGTGACTTAACTCACATCTTTAATTCCAGAAGTTTCCTGCTCATTTAAGCAGGATCCTGGAGGCAGAATTCATGGGGGATTAACACTCTAAAGCATGCTTTCACCATGAATCTCAAATCATTTTGCACATTTTAATTCATTCTTGGAAAGCCACAGAGAGGAAGTCAACTGCCATGCCTGTTTTTCAGAAAGGTTCCCTTAAATAGAGAGAGATTCCAGTAGACTGGATATGTTTAATTCAAGGACACCAAATCAAACACGAAGCATTTTAAAAGGTGAAATGTTTGCATTTTAACCTAAAAAAATTACCTCTTTAAATGAGGTATCATAAAAACCCCAAACAACGTTATAATCAGCTATTTCAGATAAAGTGCACGCTTTCACAAATAAACGTTCGCTTTAAATGACAGTGTTGGTTCAGGCTAAAACAAGAAAACCATAATGGAAACTAAATCTGTTTATGATTAAAATCTTAAATGTATATTTTCAATGTGGCTTAGAACATAAGGGTCAGCAAGATCCTTTCATTATATATATGAGAGAATAGAGCACATTGTAAATATGAATAAAATGTAGTACATTTATTTTATTCTCTCTTGCGATACCGCAGAACATGTTTTTAAGTAAAACAAAACAAGAACGAATGTAGTATAGGGTATCTAATACATTGTGGGATTAAACTATACACTTTTCCCAAGGGCATTAGAAATTTAAACACATGAGGGTGTAACCTTAGGAAAATGAGACTATGAATGTTAGTATCCCAAATGGAGAACAGAGTGCTTTGGTTTGATAAGGGTGATGCCTTGTCAACTTCTAGTCATTAACCAAAGCCGCCGAAATCCAATTTATTTTGAAGATAAATGTTTTCAGGAAGTGAACCACTCCGAAGTGGCTTCTCTGCTTTCCCATAGTTCAAATGGTAAAAAAAAAAAAAAAAAAAATCTTTAATGAAGGCTGAAGGAAAATGATAGTTAAAAATAATTATATTTGAATGTATTTTCCATTATAATTAGAACATTTCAAAATGGAGAAAAAGAAATTAGGGCTTTTTTTTCCTGAGTAATGAAAAAGATACCTAAATAAGTAGGAAACACACACACACACACACACACACACCCATATGTGTGTATGTCTCACAATCAAGTCACAAAAAGATTTGTGGCATGGAAACAATTCAGTTCAGGTGATTATATGCCATGATTTTGGACTATCCTTAAATATGGTCACATGAGGTTATAAATAGCATTAATCATCTTTCTCTGATCTGGAAACCTTTCAATAAAAATTTGAAAGATTATTTAAAGTAAAATACATATAGGGGTGCCGGGGTGGCTCAGTTGGTTGTGTCTGACTTCTGCTCAGGTCATGATCTCACAGCTCATGGGTTCCAGCCCCACACTGGGCTCTGTGCTGACAGCTCAGAGCATGGATTCCGCTTCAGATTCTGTCTCTGTCTCTCTCTGCCCCTCCCCCACTTGTGCTCTGCCTCTCTTTGAAATATAAAATAAACATTACAAAAATAAAATACATATATTAAAAATACAGCTTGGTATATATATATATATATATATGTACATATCCATATATCCATATATATATATGTACATATCCATATATCCATATATATATATGTACATATCCATATATCCATATATATATATATATATGGATATATACACATACATACGTATATACATATACAATGTCTTTTACTATATTTACATGAGTGTGCAACCATCCCCACAATCAATGTTCAGCCATCCTCATCTCCTGCAAAAGACCCTGTGCCCATTACTTTAAATTTAAGCGATTTATGTGTATTCCCACTTTTGATCTCTTAATTTGGACCATTTAGGTGTTCTAGGTGTGTATGTCTTGTAATGGATTCTTCTTTTATGGAGCCTAAGAGGGTAGGATGACACAACCCCCGGTTTAGTTTTCCACCTCTGCAGCCAAATGGCCTGTGTTTAAATCCTCGTTCCATTTCGTACAGGTTTGGCCTCTCGGGCAGATGACTCAACCTCTTAGTGCCTCAGCTTCCTCATCTATAGAATGGGGATGAAGGTAATAATAGTAACTCCATCACAGCACTATTGGAAGAACTAAATTAAATACAAAATATTCATGTATAACGAGCAGTTCTTAGTTATAAAAGCTCGCCATTTTTATCAATGCAAGTAGTTTTAGATTCCGGTCAATCAGAAGAAAATCGTTGTGTATCAAATTTCAGCTATACTAGATAAAGCTGGAAGGAAGAGAGTCATCTGTTTCAACTTTATCTGTTTCAACTTTATGAAATTTTTAATGTAAAAAATGATGACATTTTCTCAGTAGGGTACATGAATCATTCAAAGTTCTTTTGAATTATGTAAATTATGCTACAAGTAGATAGTAATTGAAAAGATAAGAAAATCTCTTTTTTATGCCATTCAGCTTAGTTTCTTCACTCAGAATCGAACGAATGATAACTTAAAATCGGAAGTATCTCCTCACAATGCAGAGCAACGCTGTGCTTGGAGGATCAGTCAACATATATACTTAAAATATTTTTTTTAATGTTTATTTATTTTTTGAGAGAGAGAGAGAGACAGAGTGTGAACGGGAGAGGGGCAGAGAGAGAGAGAGGGAGACGCAGAATCTGAAGCAGGCTCCAGGCTCCGAGCTGTCAGTGCAGAGCCCCACGTGGGGCTTGAACCCATGAACCATGAGATCGTGATCTGAGCCGAAGTCAGACGCTTAACTGACTGAGCCACCCAGGCGCCCCGGTCAACATATATATTTAGTGTGAACCGGCAGTGAGCAGGCTGGTCCTAAGGGAGTCGCTGGATTCATCCTCAGGTGGATCAAATTAACTTCATCCGGCAGGATGTCAGTCACTGTTGGAATGCCCTTGTGTGCGTACATAGTGTCACCTTTGGAAGCCAGAAGATGTCCCCGGGAGAGGTCCCGCCCACAGCAGACACGACACTGTGCCCGGCTCCTCTCCCCACTTCACCACCAGCATGAACTCACTGAACTTTGGTTGAACTTTCCCGCTCAGTCGAGCACATTTTTAATGCAATCTATCCTATTTAAGCCTAATTTGTATTTCATTTCACAACCTTGCCATTTAACACAAGCTCATCAAGATGGATTTTAGGGCAGCAGCTAATCTAAAACTTACATGGCACTCGTTTCCCTCAGCAAGGACATGCTTTCTGTTCCCAAAACACAGCCTTCAAGAGAAGCAAACAGGCCCGCATCGTCCTCTCACATATGTTTCTGAATCGCTGTCTTCTCTTCCAGTGAAAACTACTAATATGTTGTTTTTGCAATTTTTTTCAACATTTTCCTTCGTAATGAGAATCATTTATTCTTTCAACAACACATAACTGAAAGAATATACTCGATATTGTTCATCTCTAAGAAATAGTGTTTTCATTTAAAGACTCACCAGTAGTGCATTTTTGCAGTCTTCGCTATGACAGATTATATGTGAAGGCAACTTTCTTGTCAAATAAGAGGGTAACACGCCTAAGAGATTTACAAATTTTTATTTTAAAAAAGGATTCTTTGCATACCAAAATACAGGCTTCCATTAACCCAATTGTAGAGAAGATAAATCTTAGCAGGGCAATTATTTCTTAAAGTTCAGATGGCCACACATAAATTCTTTTCTTGGATTCAGCACATTTTTTAGTTATCTGCTAAAAACATTAAATCCCTCAGTATAGAGCAACTTTTTGGGGGAGTCATGGGGAATGTTCTTTCTTTTTTCTTCAAATGTATTTCAAATTTATTGTGTTTGGATAGGACTTTTGGAATAGTTGCCACTTGTTTCCAAAGTGCTTCTGGAAATCTAACTCCTAATGAATTACAAATTGTATAGAATGCAAATATTCTATAAAGAATATAAAACTTTATTCTTGGATTTAAGCAGCATACTGTGATCAGAATTCTTAGGCTGAATCCATTTGCTGAATAAGTATTATGTGTAGTATATGCAAGGTACTATGGAAGATAGGATGACAAATAAGATAGGACCCTTTTCTTTATGAGTTTAAAGAACTTTAGGGCAGACAACAATAATCGTTGTTATCTAGTAAATATTTACTAAGCATTTGGCATTGTGGGTGGTAAACGTTGAGACATTCACTTGAGCACAAAACGGTTTTTGTACAAAGTAGATCTCAGTGTAGGTGAAATAATTTTATTGGGCACCTACTTGTGACAGGCACTATGAATGTTCATGACGCCAGTTGACAAGATCATTGCTTTCATAGACTGGACAGGGATTAAGTGCTCCAAGAAAGGAATAAGCTAGCTTACGTGTTATTAATTTCAGAGCAGAGCAAGACCATTTTATTCTTTGTAGATGAGGGCGCATTTGAAGAAAGACGTGGGTTTGGAAATGCAGACATGAGAAAGAAGAAAAGTAATACATCTAAATTACTTTCATCTTGAGGTCTAGAAAGAGGCTGTTATTAAGGAGGACTTGTAAGAATGGGGAACTTTGGTCAAATTTTGGAGCTGATATTTCTTAGTCTTAAACTACGCTAAGCTACTAATTCCAGTCAGGTTCACCTAAAGAAGTATTAATACAACAGAATTATTTTTATTATATCTAGAGACTCATCAAAACGAAGAGCAAGAGAAAAAACAATTTAAGTCGAACAAACCCAGAATGTTCTGAGAGATTGCCAACCAGCAATTACTGCTGTAATGCTGTCTATATACAATCCATGTATATTCACAATGTAGCCAAAATAACCCTGAAAATATGGTGTGGTTTGAATTTGCTGGAACAAAAGGAGCTATGAGAGTAGAATAGAATTATTTTCCCACTATATTTTAAATAACACAGTCTTGATTCACAGGGAATCATCCAAAAGACTATGGACAATGTATATATGTGCAGTCAAGCATACAATGACTGACAGACATACTACAGCCAGTCAATATTCTTTGGTATAAACAACTTGGGGGATCTTAGGGTACCTAAGGCTTTTTCAGTTTCCACCCGATTCTCACAAATTGTTATTATTATTTTTTTTAATTTTGGGGCCTTTAATTAAATTTGGTCTTCCGAATAACAACTGTTAGGAAAAGCTGGAAACAAGAGAGAATAGAGACACCATCTTTTTTCACTCCAGTGAGGTCTGCGTTTCAGTGGTACAGTGATTCCCATCTATGCTTTGTATTTCCTTCCTAGAGTTAGAGGATTCGCTGGATAGGCGGCACAGTATAATTGCAAGTGTAAGTGCTATGATAATTATTATAATTACTATTACTAAAATGATGTGGGTCTCCTGCAGCAAGAAATGAGTTTCTGAGTAATGGAAGTGATTTTATTATCTAACAGGGCAAAAGTCATTTAGCTGTCTATCTGCCTTAACGCTCTAATCACCAAAATGGCAACATTTAAAAACCCAGTCAAATCTCTTAACACAGAAAAGTTTCGCAAAAATATATTATCTTTGAATCGATATGGATGTGTTCTCATCATTACTTTTGATTGTCAGGCCCCTTAGCTTTGTGTTGCTTATTTCATTAGTATCAATGTTGCAGTTATTATAAAAGCAATAACACACACAGAACCCCCTGCCCCCCCCAAATGTGAAACAACCCCCACAAAGCAAGACTCCGTATGTGCAGAGTTTTCTTGACTTATTCATAGTCAAACATATTTAAGAATAAAACAAACGAACTAGATTTCAGGTTGCCACGTTAAAAATCAACCTTAAGGCTGTAAGTCCTTGTGGATAGGATTTCTGTTTCTTGAATTTCAGCATAAGCAAACTTTAGAAAACTTTCATTTATAAGCACTGACAATAATCCCCATACTTACAATAATCCATAGAATAAGAGTTCAGTTGCTGTATCCATAGAATACAAAGTGTATTCTTTTGTGTAGACTTTTACAAATGTCAAGTATGGAAGGTGAAGTTACCTCCAATTTAGAATAAAACACATTTCCCTCCCAGATATGGCCCTGTGATTGAGCTTAAGAGAAGAAACAAAAAATACTTGAAGATCCTACATGTATATAAACAAGTGATAAAATAGAGCAGGATCCATGTTTGAAATGTGACACCAAATGTCTGCTCCAGTATGGTATTAATTTTAACCTCACTGCATACATATGACCTAACGGATTATATAAAATATTTACGAAAATGGCGATATAACGGAAAAAGGAATCACACCATCATATGAAAACACTTCTGCATTTCTTGCTTTAAAAAAATCAGTGTTTGTAGCTTTCACCATCCAGCCATTAAAGCGGTAGACGTAGTATCATGGCTGCCATTAGCATTTACATTTAGAAGTGATCACCACTACAATTATTTTAAAACAAAAGAAGATCCACACTGATATTCTAAAACTCATAATCATCGGTGAGAAGAAAAGAGTATTTTTGTATTTCCATGACCAGCAATTAGATCACTTTTAGTTAGTCCATTAATAGTGATAGATAGGGGTAATGGAGTGCCACTTTGAGACAATCTACAGTCCATCAAAGAATCACAAAAAAAGCTAGTAAATTGCAGACACTTACAGTCTTGTCTTTGAGTAAGCCATCTAGTGAGAATGTGCATTAAGCCCCCAATTTCCATTATTTCTAGGGTTGCTGGCTTATCCATTAAAAAAACTTCTTTTTTTCATGCCTGAAATGCCTGGGTATTTTCTGTCGCCCAATGAATGAGAAGACCATTATTTAGCAGTACATCAGAATGCATTTCCTCCAAACTCCCTTCTCCTATCTTTTCCTTCCTGCCTGGAAAAGTTGACACGAAAGACCTTTCTGAGCACGTCTGTCCGATCTGCATGTATGACCCCTGCCTCTGAGCCCTACCACTTTCTTGAAGACACGCTCCCCTAGGCAAGTCCATTGAAATTTGTGGAGAAAAAAACATAAAGAAGACAAAAACTATTTCGTTTGGAAAGCTAATCCAAAACAAAACAAAAACCTGAATTGAAAGGCAATTGTAACAAACCATTTCAACACTGCTTTGGATTTTTAAAATTTTCTTTCTTGGAAAGTGGTTAAATCTGTTATTATTTAGCATTTTGTGTGTATCCCATACTCTTTCACAGCCTGTGAAGCTATTAAGTGATGCGTATCTTATTGACAACAGGGACTTCTAAGTCGCTTTAATTGATATGTAGCTAAACGTATATAACCTGTTCAGGTAAAAATGGCACTGTGACGCTGAGTTCGTAACAAGAGTTCAAGGCCAAGTTCAGCTGGGCCACTGAGATTCATGCTTCTGTGATCTCTGGCACCACTCCACTTTGCTTTCATCGTTCTTGCAAACAAATGCTAATAACATCATTTGTTCTTCATGGTGCTCTGTGAAACCTACAAAACTCTTTCTCAGCTTCTGCAGCTTAGTGATAATTATATTTTTGCTCTCTGCCCACTTCTCCAATAGGTAGCTCGAACTTCAGAAATCCTTTTTACTAGCTATTGCTTTCTGCTTAATATTTTGTGCTCATATCTTCCCTTCATCCTGACCCTGCTGTAAACTAGACAGTGTATTTTTTGATCCTTCCTACTTGTGAATTAATTTGTGCTCACAGAATACACCAGACTGTCTCATATGCAAATCTGGCAGTTAAGAGATTTCACTATGAACCGGAAAGTGTCAGATGAGGTTTAGAGACAGATAGATTTGGGTGACTGTTCCAGCTCCGATGGGCTAGTTGTCAGTATACATTTATGGAAAAGTCACTAATCTCTGAGTTCATGCTGTCTCATTTGCAAAATGTTTTTTTTTAATCTACTTTAGTATGAAAGGAATACACATAGTTTACAGTAGTGAGTGTTAACCTTCTCATCCCCACCCCATTTCTGGACACCTCTATAAGCATAAATTCCTATGTGTTTCACTAGAAAGCACTGTGTGTTATGAAAGCTCTCAGTGGAAGTTCTGGCAAAAGGTGCCACGGTTTCTCACTTGTGAAAACAAGTCGCATGGTATAAAATGAGCATTATTTTGTTGTTGTTGTTGCTGTTGATGATGATGATGATGTTGTTGTCACTCCTTTCTGCCCAATTTTCACGATAAGTTATCAGGATATGCTGGAAGACAGAAGCTTACTGGGGACATCAAGTTCATGTCTCATTAGCCTCCCCCACACTTTCTCTTCCCCAAACACACAGACCTCCCTGCCATAAATAGAAGCCGCACAATACACTGCTGTTTCAGGGTCTTGCAAGAACTGTCCTTCCTTCCTGCCTGGCCTGTTCCTCAGAAACACCTATGACTCACACTTTCTACTTTCAGCTCATTATTCAATTGCTGTGCACTATGATGCTTTTACTGTAAAAGTGTCGCTGCATCACTTCTTATCGCTGGACAGCACATCTTCCCTTCTTACATGTCCCTCCGGAACTATTTTGTGGGGGGTCTGTCTGCCACACTGGTGTATCAGCTCCCACCAAGGTGCAGGTTTGAGCCTGTGTTGTGCCTAGGAAAAGGCTGGGCATGTGTTAGGTGCTCAGGAACAACGTGTGGACTCTATAAATCCAACAGATATATCTAGCTAAATGAGTTGACTTAGTAAGGAAACTTCTTCCAGGACGAGAAAGCTGTTCTGTAAACTTTTAGAAGTAGATTCAACTAACTCAATGCATTGCTTCACACGTGTCGAATAAACAGAAATAGAGCATTGAAAATCTATATGGCTTGATGATTTCTTTCTTTTTCTGAATACCAAAGCTTTTAATTTAATTTAAAATAACTAATGCAATAGGGCCATCCAAGTAAAAATAATTCCCTTAGCTTACAAGAGAGAAAGGAAGGGACAAGTTCATCGGAGGCAAATAGACCCCACCTCAAAAATTACTTTTGTACTCTTCACAAATTTACTATCAATTTTTGATTCTATTCTGTGATTATATATTTCTCTAGATATGTAAGTTAAGAAAAATCCCCATATTAAAAAATAACTCAGAGCACCTGGGTGGCTCAGTCGGTTGAAGGTTTGACTTCGGCTCAGGTCATGATCTCATGGTTCACGGGTTCAAGCCCTGCACCAGGCTCTGTGCTGACAGCTCAGGGCCTGGAGCCTGCTTCAGATTCTGTGTCTCCCTCCCTCTCTGCCGCTTCCCCACTGATGCTCTGTCTCTGTCTCTCAAAAATAAATAAAAACGTTAAAAAGTTTTAAAAAAAATAACCCACTGTGTCTCTAGATATTATGTATTTCTCATGATGAAAATAACCTCTAAAGGATTTTTCATATTCATTTATGCCTGGGAATTATAAAAATTGTTTGGTTTGATTTTGTCTTTAAAAAAGTATACTTTCTGTAATGGCACTGTGGCTAATGGGATCTCCACACTAATTCCATGCATACAAGGAGGAGAATGAAATGGAAATAATGACTCGAGATAGTAATTTGTAGCTCAATGTGAAATCTCTTGACAGGATGTGTGTTCCTGTATCCCATAAACAGAGTTAAAAGCTGCATTGTATTCATATCCAGTGGGACCAAACTAATGTATTACCATAAAGGGAGAAATGGAGAGGGCTGATGTTGGCAACTAAGAATCACAGAAATCAGAGAAGTTATATGTGGGCTTCTGGACTAACAGGTGCTAAATTTAGATAACAATAGGTAAATTATTTGAAAATAGTAATAAATGAATTTTGAAAGCAAATTAAGTAACCCTTTTAAGTCTGACTTACTTACAATTAAGTGTAGCACATTGTACATTCTGATGTCCTGTGGTTTCTTCACTTATTAAAGATGTAAAGTACTTAAAATCAATAGGACACATTGGTCTCATTATGCTTCTAATCTATGACTGGAGACATTCACACTATTATTATTAAAACTCTAATTATATTTATTCATTCATCATAATGCTGTATACAGGTGCAGAGGATTTGTCTGAAATAGGAAGTAGGGAATACACAAATATAAAAGAAACTGTCACCAAGAACATTATATTTACTACTCTTCCCCAGGCATGTAGCTCATAACACGTTGCAAATGAGGAACCTCATTCATTGCCCGATTTGGATCTGCATCCTCAGTTTGAATCAGCCCCAAATTTGGCTAGGAATAATGGCCTCTTTTCCTCTAAAGCATGTTCGTTTTCCCATGGGGGCTCCATTCACTCTTTCTTGTTGTGCAGTCATTAGAGCTGTCTACAAATGGTTGATACTTGCTCTCTCTCTCTGGGCATCCGGTAACATTGCCCCTTCTTACTGGGTGGAATTTGTTCTTGACCATGTGTCTGGCATTGGCAAAGAAAATATACATAGAGGCTGTTTGGAGTCACCTAGGGAAAAGAGTTTTAAAGAGTCAGTTCGGCCTTTGCTATCTGCAGAGGATTCTTTTTTCCCTCTGCAGGGGCAAAATGGACTTTCTCACGTGCGTCTCGCAGAATGGAAGAGAACGTGCAACTGATTTTGATGCACATGGCATGAGTGAAAAATAAACCTTTATTGACTTAGGCCAATGATGTATTAGTATTGTTTGTTTTCTCTACATAACTTAGCTTATCCTGAATGGTGCATTTAGTTATATCAGGTCATCTAAATCTTGCCCAGATGCTTCTTGAAAGCCTGTCATTCTCCCTCCTTTTCTTGTCTTCTTTTCAATTACTCCCATGCTTTGTTCTATTTTTGAGCCAAGAATATACAATCATAACTATTATGCATGTGAATTGTGCTAATAACAGACTGATGGTCTATTGGGGAGCATTTCTGAAAGTCAGTAAACAGATTTGGTATCCACCATCCAGAAAATATTGAGTTAATTCAAAAGACCACATCAAAATCTAAAGAAATGTCTTTATATTGATTTCTTTCCCTAATTAAAAACTTTATCTTCAACTACCAACTTTTAATATTCATAAGGTTATATTTTCACCAATTGTATGTATTTTTTTCTGTTTCAGTAAAGTTAAAGTAGCATGCTTATTGTAAATAAAGACTTTGAAAACACAGTATTTTCTGAATACATAGTAGTTTATATAGAAGAATTCTTTCAACAATATTTGTTGTGTGTCTTCTACATTCTGGGCACTTGTCTAGGTTGATGGAGACAAAGCAGTAACCAAATAGGCCTCTGTCTTCATGAAAGGGACTTTTTAGAACAATAAGAGTCATTGAATACATATGTAATATGCCAAGTGATGATAAGTGCGATGAAGAAAAATGTAGTGTGTTAATGGGATAATGAGTCTCCATGGTAGAGCATGGTGGAAGGAGTAGAATAGCCATTTTATGAGGATTGCACAAGTAAGGCTTCTCTGAAAAGTGACATTTAAGCCAACCCTTGAAGAAGAGGAAGTTGGAAATTCTGAAATTTTGAGAAGTCACAAATAAATACATAAAATGAAATAATTTTTTTTGTTACAACCAATCCCTCAGAAATACAAGCAATTATCAGGGCATACTATGAAAAATTATATGCCAACAAACTGGAAAACCTGGAAGAAATGGAAAAATTCCTAAACACCTACACACTACAAAAACTCAAACAGGAAGAAATAGAAAATTTGAACAGACCCATAACTAGTGAAGAAATTGAATTACTTATCAAAAAATCTCCCAACAAATAAGAGTCCTGGACCAGATGGCTTCCCTGGGGAATTGTACCAGACATTTAAAGCAGAGTTAATACCTATCCTTCTCAAGCTGTTCCAAAAAATAGAAATGAAAGGAAAACTTCCGGACTCATTCTATGAAGCCAGCATTACATTGATTCCCAAACCAGACAGAGACCCAACAAAAAAAAAAGAACTATAGGCCAATATCCTTGATGAATATGGATGCAAAAATTCTCAACAAGATACTAGCAAATCAAATTCAACAGCATATAAAAAGAATTATTCACCATGATCAAGTGGGATTCATTCCTGGGTTTCAGGGCTGGTTCAATATTCTCAAATCAATCAATGTGATACATCACATTAATAAAAGAAAGGATAGGAACCATATGAACCTGTCAATCGATGCAGAAAAAGCATTTGACAAAATACAACATCCTTTCTTAATAAAAACCCTCAAGAAAGTAGGGATAGAAGAAACATACTTAAACATCATAAAAGCCATATATGAAAAGCCCACAGCTAATATAACCTCAATGGGGAAAACCTAAGAGCTTTCCCCCTGAGATCAGGAACACAACAGGGATGTCCACTCTCACTGCTGTTGTTTACCATAGTGTTGGAAGTCCTAGCCTCAGAAATCAGACAACAAGATGAAATAAAAGGCATCAGAATTGGCAAAGAAGTAGTCAAACTTTCACTTTTCGCAGATGACATGATACTCTACATGGAAAACCCGACAGACTCAGCCAAAGTCTGCTAGAACTGGTACATGAATTCAACAAAGTCACAGGGTACAAAATCAATGTACAGAAATCGGTTGCATTCTTATACACCAATAATGAAGCAACAGAAAGACAAATAAAGAAACTGATCCCATTTACAAATGCACCAAGAACCATAAAATACCTAGGAATAAGCCTAACCAAAGACGTAAAAGATCTGTATGCTGAAATATATAGGAAGCTTATGAAGGAAATTGAAGAAGACACAAAGAAATGGACAAATCATTCCATGCTCATGGATTGGAGGAATAAATATTGTTAAAATGTCAATACTACCCAAAGAAATCTACACATTCAATGCAATCCCAATCAAAATTGCACTGGCATTCTTCTCGAATCTAGAACAAAGAATCGTAAAATTTGTATGGAGCCACAAAAGACCCCGAATAACCAAAGTAATATTGAAGAAGAAAACCAAAGCGGGAGGCATCACAATCCTGGACTATAGCCTCTACCACAAAGCTGTAATCATCAAGACAGTATGGTACTGGCACAAAAACAGACACATAGACCAATGGAATAGAATAGAGAACCCAGAATTAGACCCACAAATGAATGGCCAACTAATCTTTGACAAAGCAGGAAAGAGTATCCAATGGAAAAAAGACAGTCTTTTTAACAAATGGTGCTGGGAGAATTGGGCAGCAACATGCAGAAGAATGAAACTAGACCACTTTCTTACACCATTCACAAAAATAAACTCAAAATGGATAAAGGACCTGAATGTGATACAGGAAAACATCAAAACCCTAGAGGAGAAAGCAGGAAACAACCTCTTTCACCTCAGCTACAGCAAATTCTTACTCGACATAGCTCCAAAGGCAAGGGAAGTAAAAGCAAAAATGAACTATTGGGACCTCATCAAGATAAAAAGCATCTGTACTACAAAGGAAACAATCAACAAAACTAAAAGGCAACTGACGGAATGGGAAAAGATATTTGCAAATGCCATATCGGATAAAGGGCTAGTGTCCAAAATCTATAAATAACTCACCAAACTCCACACCCAAAAAACAAATTATCCAGTGAAGAAATGGGCAGAAGACATGAATAGACACTTTTCCAAAGAAGACATCCAGCTGGCCAACAGACACATGAAATGATGCTCAATGTCACTCATCATCAGGGAAATACAAATCAAAGCCACACTAAGATACCACCTCATGCCAGTCAGAGTTGCTAAAATGAACACATGAGGAGACTATAGATGCTGGAGAGGATGTAGAGAAATGGGAACCCTCCTGCACTCTTGGTGGAAATGCCAACTGGTGCAGCCATTCTGGAAAACAGTGTGAAGTTTCCTCAAAAAAATTAAAAATAGAACTACCCTATGAACCAGCAATAACACTGCTAGGAATTTACCCAAGGGATACAGGAGTGCTGATACATAGGGCGCATGTACCCCAATGTTTATAGCAGTACTTTCAACAGTAGCCAAATTGTGGAAAGAGCCTAAATGTCCATCAACTGATGAATGGATAAAGAAGATGTAGCTTGTATATATAATGGAATACTACTTGGCAATGAGAAAGAATGAAATCTGGCCATTTGCAGCAACGTGGATGGAACTGAAGGGTATTATGCTAAGAGAAATAATTCAGTTAGAGAAAGACAGATACCAAATATTTTCACTCATATGTGGATCTCGAGAAACTTAACAGAAGACCCTAAGGGAGGGGAAGGGGAAAAAGAAAGTTACAAACAGAGAGGGAGGGAGGCAAACTATAAGAGACTCTTGAATACAGAGACCAAACTGAGGGTTTATGGGGGAGGGTGGGGGAGAGGGGAAAGTGGGTGATGGACATTGAAGAGGGACTGGTGGGGTAAGCACTGGGAGTTGTATGGAAGCCAGTTTGACAATAAATTATATTAGAAAATAAAATGAAATAGAATAAATTCAGAAAAGTAAAAAATAAAAATTACCCATTCTCCAACTACTATTAAAATACTTTTGTATTAATACTAGGGGTTTTGAAAAATAAATAAATATGTATTTTAATAATAATATACCATTAAAAGCTTTTTTCCATTTATATCAATAACTTTCCTTTGAAAGTCTGGAATGTATGCTAAACTGTTAACACGGGATGGCTCTTGAAAGTGGAATGATAAGAAACCTCTGTATTGTGCTTCTTACATTTTGTGTTACTGAATATTTTAATTCAGAAAACTCATAAGGTTTGAAAATATTCTTCTGCAGGGTAATCATCAATGGCTTTACAACATTCCATTATACAGCTAATTAGCTAAAACAAAATTTATTTTATTAAGCCACCATTATTGGCTATTTAATCTTTCCATTTTTTGGTGAATAATATGATTTTAATGATTTTCATGATAAATATATAATATACTGGGTACATTATAAGCTAATTAGACTTTCATGGACTAGCCTGGTAATATACAGTTTTGTATTCTATGGGAAATTGTATTATGCATTCCAAACTTTTTTATATAAGGAGTAAACTTTGGAGCATAATCCATGTATTAATTGTGTTCCCAATCTACAATGAAATATTTTTACATCTTGGGGGACCTGGGGGGCCCAACTACTTAAGCGTCCAATTTTAGCTCAGGTCATGATCTCATGGTTCATGAGTTCAAGCCCCGCATCCGGCTCCCTGCTGTCAGCACCGAGCCGGCTTTGGATGTTCTGTCCCCTTCTCTCTCTACCCCTCTCCTCCTTGCTCTCCATCTCTCTCAAAATAAACAAACAAACTTTAAAAAAGAAAAAAAATAATACGTTTACATCTTGAGCTCCTTCTATACATTGCTTGAAGATGGATATATTTGTTAACTTTTAAATGTGCTGGTCCGACTTGGGTATCATATTGAACAAGTATTATTTTTTATTTAAAAGTTAACGGCACTAAATCATAATAGTTTAGACACTCAAATCATTTGCTGGGTAGGTGTGAGATTTGAACTGAAGAAACAGATCAGGTGTATCCGTGGTCGAGGAAACTGTCTGATAATACAAGTCTCTGTGTCCTAGGGAGCTTTCTACAAGAACCAGCCCTCCATCCCGGCTGGTTTGCTTGCTCATCTTTGTGTTCAAACACAACTGGAACTACTTTTAACAGGGTGCTCATTACATTGCTCTGAAATTGCTCTGCTCCAGTGTCTCCCGCATATCTGCAAACTTCTTAAAATCAGGGACCACAAATTTTCTCTGTGAAATCACTATGTGTTAGACCGGTGTCTAGCACCTCTCAGGTCCTCAGGAAATGTTTACTGACCTGAACTAAGACCACCTGAAGGGTGGCATGGAAGACGGCATGAATACTGATGTTTGGCTGATGTTAACCCAAACAGAAAAAAAATCAAAGCAAAATTTGGGAGAAAGGAACAATGGGAAGAATGGCGTGTTCGGGCTGGAAAAGTGCACACTCAACACAGAGATGGAGTCCCCTTCAGCAGACCAGACTAAGAGAGTGTTGGAATTGCACCTGCACTGCTCCAACACTGAAAAGGAGATAAAGGGATCGCTCTTCTTCCAACAATGAAGAGGAGCCCTAACTTACACACGAAGCAGGTTTCACCCACAAATAAACTCCAGTTAATAGCCTGACCCTTCCACTTTCTCTCTCACTGGTCTTCCACCTTCCTTACCCCTTCTATCTGGACAAATTTAAGATGATTAAGAAAGGAGAAAAATAATTTCGTACAAATGAGGAGCACAGAATAGGTGCCGGGTATGTAAAGCTAATACTAATGGTCTCTCCCCACACACCCCCGCCGCAACCCTACCATCACACTCCCTAAGGGAACCGTGAGGATACAAGTCTCAGATCTCAACAGTCCCCGTGGCTACAGTATCAAGTTTATCACCGTGTTTGCACTGAAATCATGCATCTTATGGATGACTCCCAGCCAGTGACCAAATGTGGTAGAGGGAGAAACATGCCTGGAAGATCAGAAATTCTTTCAGGATACTTTGGCTTGAAGACTCCCCAGTGACCTTTCTGGACTTTCCTTAAACTGTCCGGCAGCTTAAGAAAGTTCTAACACACATTCCTTCCTTTCCTCTCTTTAGCACTCCGGGTCAGACCTGCAGCAGGTCTGATGGCTCTCCCAGCCTTTCTGTCACTCTCTCCATTTTCTTTCACGAGACAGGCATTTCTCATAATACCATTCTTCACATTTAACCCTATCCGGCTTCTGCTTCCGCAAAGACCCTGAACAATAAAATAACATAGTACAACATGGATGGGTGCCCATAATGCCTTATACTTTATTTTATATAGAGTAGTCCCTTCTTATCCATGAGGGATACATTCCAAGACCTCCAGTGGATGCCTCAAAGTGCAGATAGTACCAAACCCTGTATGTACTATGTTTTTTTCTTATACATTTATAGCTATGATAAAGCTTAATCTATAGATTAAGCACAGTAAGAAATTAACGGCAATTACATAATGGAAAAACTATAAAATACATTGTATTAAAAGTTACGGAATGAGGTCTTTCTCTCTCAAAATACATTATTGGACTGTATTCACCTTTCTTCGGGTGGTGACATGAGATGATTACAAGCCTACATGGTAAGTTGGAGTGAGGCGTATGACGTGGCCATTGTGACATAATGTGAAGCTACCACCGAGCTTCTGATTATACACCAGAGGAGGATCATCTGATTCCAGACCCCAGCTGACTGTGGGTAACTGAAAGCCTAGAAAGTGAAACTGAGAAGGGGGGGTGGGGGACTACTGTATGTATTTTATCTCTATATCTATCTATCTATCTATCTATCTATCTATCTATCTATCATCTACCTATCATGTCCATCCACCCATTCATCCATCCACCTATCTAGCTTTTAAATGTATCCATAATTAACCTGAATGTGAGACAGGAAACCATCAAAACCCTAGAGGAGAAAGCAGGAAAAGACCTCTCTGACCTCAGCCGTAGCAATCTCTTACTCGACACATCCCCAAAGGCAAGGGAATTAAAAGCAAAAATGAACTACTGGGACCTTATGAAGATAAAAAGCTTCTACACAGCAAAGGAAACAACCAACAAAACTAAAAGGCAACCAACGGAATGGGAAAAGATATTTGCAAATGACATATCGGACAAAGGGCTAGTATCCAAAATCTACAAAGAGCTCACCAAACTCCACACCCGAAAAACAACTAACCCAGTGAAGAAATGGGCAGAAAACATGAATAGACACTTCTCTAAAGAAGACATCCGGATGGCCAACAGGCACATGAAAAGATGCTCAACGTCGCTCCTTATCAGGGAAATACAAATCAAAACCACACTCAGATATCACCTCACGCCAGTCAGAGTCGCCAAAATGAACAAATCAGGAGACTATAGATGCTGGAGAGGATGTGGAGAAACGGGAACCCTCTTGCACTGTTGGTAGGAATGCAAACTGGTGCAGCCACTCTGGAAAACAGTGTGGAGGTTCCTCAAAAAATTAAAAATAGACCTACCCTATGACCCAGCAATAGCACTGCTAGGAATTTACCCAAGGGATACAGGAGTACTGATGCATAGGGGCACTTGTACCCCTATGTTTATAGCAGCACTCTCAACAATAGCCAAATTATGGAAAAAGCCTGAATGTCCATCAACTGATGAATGGATAAAGAAATTGTGGTTTATATACACAATGGAGTACTACATGGCAATGAGAAAGAACGAAATATGGCCCTTTGTAGCAACGTGGATGGAACTGGAGAGTGTGATGCTAAGTGAAATAAGCCATACAGAGAAAGACAGATACCATATGGTTTCACTCTTATGTGGATCCTGAGAAACTTAACAGAAACCCATGGGGGAGGGGAAGGAAAAAAAAAAGAGGTTAGAGTGGGAGAGAGCCAAAGCATGAGAGACTCTTAAAAACTGAGAACAAACTGAGGGTTGATGGGGGGTGGGAGGGAGGGGAGGGTGGGGGGTGGGTATTGAGGAGGGCACCTTTTGGGATGAGCACTGGGTGTTGTATGGAAACCAATTTGACAATAAATTTCATATATTGAAAAAAAATAAATGTATCCATAATTAAATTGTAAATATCTTGACAACGCCTGGTTTATCAGGGGCGGCAATTCTTCAAAGCTGTGCATATTAGTTTCCTGAGCTGCCACAACAAAGGATCCCAAACTGGGTGGCTCACAACAACAGAAATGTATTTTCCCAAAGTCCTGGAGGCTAGAGTCTGAAATTAAGGATCAGCAGGACCACAGTTTCTTTTGAAGTTTAGAGGAGAATCCTTTGCCTCTTCCTACTTTAGGTATTTGCAAGCAATCATTGGTGTTCCGTGGCTTGTGGATGCATCATCCAGTCTCTGCCTCTGTCTTCACAAGGCTTTTCTTCTTTTGGGTCTTCTATATCATTTCTAAATTTCCCTCTTTTTATATAGTCAGGAGTCGTTGGATTAAGGCCTACACTAATCCAATGTGACCTCGTGTTAACTTGATTACTTATGTAAAGATCCTATTTCCCAAAAAAGTGGCATTCACAGGTATCACCAGGTAGGACTTGAATATACCTTTGGGGGGACCCCATCCACCACAACAGTGTGACTTGTCTTCACTGCTGTCACTGGTATTGCCCCAATTGCTGCAACTGGTCCATATACTTCAAGGAATCTCTGCTTCCATTGCTAACTGCTCACTCTCTCATCTCAGTCTGGTGACCCCAATGTCTCCAAAATTAATCACAATCACCTTTAAATCAGGTTTAACTGGTGTTAGCTCTGTTCATACACAGCATGCATGACAACTGGGGAATATATATTTTTTCTGTTGACACGTATCACATATAACAACTTGGGAGGCTAAACTGATAAGTGAAATGATGTCCTTCCTGAACTCATCAGCCACTGTCTCCCTGCAACTTTGCATGGTCTCTCCGAACATGATGCATACTGGGAAGATAGGGTGGACAGTTTTCATGACACTTTCCTTTTGTTGCTCCTTTTTCTGTGTCTTTTTGGGGGCGAAATAATAAAAGGAAAACCATAGGCTTAAGACATTTAGGCATTTGTGAGGCTGGAAAAAATAGATATTTAAGGCTCATGGACCTTAAAGGGTTACTTTAGGCATGCAGTATTTCTAACCCAACACAATGTGGTAACTTTCATTTTTGAGAGAAAAAGAGAGAAACAGAGCACAAGCAAGGGAGGGGCAGAGAGAGAGGGAGACACAGAATCGGAAGCAGGCTCCAGGCTCTGAGCTGTCAGCACAGAGTCTGATGTGGGGCTCAAACCCATGAACTGTGAGATCATGACCTGAGCTGAAGTCAGATGCTTAGCTGACTGAGCCACCCAGGCGCTCCTGTGGTGCCTTTCTAGGGATTGGCACAACAGCTACACATAAAGGTGACAAATATTAAGCTTACAAGGAAGGGGGTGAGGGTGGAAAACAGTTGATTCAATCATATTATAATCTTTATAATTTAATAAATGTGCCAGTATCTATATGTCTATAATTATGTCATAGAAAAGGCTTTCGTTACATGAAAAATATTATGCTGGTTGCTAAAACACAAAGAGAAGAAGATCAGTGTTATTTTTAAATCCCTACTATATGATAGGCACTAATCTTGGTCCTTTCCAAACATTTGCTTTTTAAATTCCTAAGGCCAACTGGTGTAAGTAGCTAACATTGTCTATGTTTCTTCAGAAACTACATAGTGTGTGAGACATAACTGAAAGACAATTCAAAGCTCAAACTTGAAAACACATCCCTTCTTTATTAAGGTGAAATAAGTCAAGGTCTTTGACCATAAGGAACTAATTTTATTGTGTGTGTGTGGATGATTCCAAAGTTAATGTGATTCCAAACTCATGTGATAAGTTTCTCCATTCATCCTCCTAAACTTGCTTATTCCCAATTTCCTTTGCCTTATTTCGTTTCACTGTTAGAAACCAGGTGGAAAGAGTCCACATTTATTCTTTTCTTTCCCTCTACCTCTGATTCCAATCCAAGGCAAAGCCTTTGACTTTACCTCTAAAATGTATTATAAATATGATCACTTCTCCTCTTACCCTGGTGACCACCTCATTCCATGTCACCATTATTATCCTGCCAGGATTACTACAACAGCCATTGAACTGGTGGTCTCTTTTGCTTAATCTTGCTTCTACTACAAACATATAGTGATATTTCAAAAAATAAAAGATACTATGTAACTTCTTTGCTTAACACATTCCACTGACTTTGCATTGTAATCAGTATACGATTCCAGATCTTTACTTTGGACCACAGGTTCCACAAGAGTCTTTGACTATCTCTAACTGTATTTCTCTCCTCTACGAGGTCTGTCATTCTCGGACCGTATTTCTCTCCTTATACGAGGTCCACGGTCCAGCTACATTTGCCCTGTATCTATGCATCAAACATCACGTGCTTTCTTACCTTGGGGAAGACTCACTTGTACTATGCTTTTCTTGCATATAAGTTTTCATTGGTTTACACATGGCTATTTCTTACTTATCATTCCTGATTCAACTCAGACATGAGCTCCCCAGAAAGGCATAAACACCCAAGTGAAGTAGTCCATAGTCCATTGCCGTCGAGCTCTATCTCATAACCTGTTTGATTATTTTCATAGCATCATTACTGCCTAAAATTAATTAGCTGACTTTTTGAGTTTGCTTTTTTATTATCTGCATGTCCCTGGTGGAAATAATTTAGGTTCTGCAAGGGCAGATTTATCATGTATACTTCTCTATTGCCAATATTCCAACTATGCCTGGCACGTAGAAGCTGTTCGAAATTTTTTGTTGTTGTTGTTGAATGAGTGATTTACAACACGTTATGTAAAGACAGATGTGAGCAACCGAATGCCTGGGGGAATCAGGAAAGATTGAATATTTGAGCTTGACCATGAAGGGCTCATTTCTTCAATGAATGTATTTTAGGCATGTACCGTGCACTAAGTGACACGTTAGGAGGAAGGGGTTACTTGACAGATCAAGGTATTTCACGTATTGAACAACACAAGAGGACTACTATGAAACCCATAAGGAAGAGAGACAGCAAACACGACTGAAATTCAGAAAATGAAAGTATCATAGCAGGCTAGAGTAATCAATGAATGTTTACCTAGGATTGAGTGAAGACCCCACCCCCCCAAAGGAAGAAGGAGTTTGAATTAGTGTAAAGATTAGACAGAAGTCTGTAACAGGAAGGATTATATTGCAGAGATTAGAGCAAGTAAATGTCTTATCAAGTGCCTTGGAGTACATTGTTTCCATAGTGCAGTGTTGGGAGATAATGGGGAAAATTCATCCTAAGTAGGTCCTAGAAGCCTGTAAGGCCAGGTTCTCAGGAAGGTTCTCAGGGTGGACCTTTCAGAGGTGCCCTTCAACCAATCTCTTCAGTTTTTATAAGGAAGTCATTGTGTACCATTTTGTTTAAAATTTATTACATTCCAGGGGCGCCTGGGTGGCTCAGTCGGTTAAGCGGCCGACTTCGGCTCAGGTCATGATCTCGCGGTCCGTGAGTTCGAGTCCCACGTCAGGCTCTGTGCTGACAGCTCAGAGCCTGGAGCCTGTTTCAGATTCTGTGTCTCCCTCTCTCTGACCCTCTCCCATTCATGTTCTGTCTCTCTCTGTCTCAAAAATAAATAAACGTTAAAAAAATTTAAAAAAAATAAAAATAAATTATTACATTCCAGCTATATAAGGGTGGATGAAAGACAAATTCATCTTTAGTTTTTACTCTTTGGGACTAGAATTTTTGAAAAAACAATAGTAGAATCAGAAATAATTTTATAAGACATGTCTCCCTATGCTTTTGCATGAAAATTCATATCTGTATGCATATCTATACATACCTACACCTTCACTTAATCGATATCTATGTATCTATCTGTATCACCAAAAGACGCCATTGCTCTTGCTCCTTCCCAAAGCACAATTTCCACAAACAATGATAGAATTTTAGAGGTGGAAAAGACATGTTAAGTAATGTAGTGAAAATCATATAGCTTCAAGGTTGGAGTTCTAATTTGTTAATCCTTTATGATGCATGCAATAGAGCTATTATTTTTGAAAGCTCACAGCAGAGAAAGAAAAGATCTTTTGATTATTAGTGACTTCATAGCTCAGAAATTGCAAGATTTTATATACTGGGGAACTTAATCGGTAATAAATTATGTTCAACTTTAGGGGCTCTTAGTTGACTCGGCTGGTTAAGTGTTGCACTCTTGATTTCAGATCAGGTCATGATTTCACGGTCAAGCCAAGCTTTGGGCTCTATGCTGACAGCATGGAGCCTACTTGGGATTCTCTCCTTGGGATTCTCTCTCTCCCTCTTTCTCTGCCTCTCCCCTATTCACGTGTATGCTCTCTCTCTCAAAATAAATAAGTAAACATTAAAAATATATTCAACTTTAGTTTCTGATAATTTTATACAGAGGTATATCATCCAATTACCCTGTGTGTGCATGTATGCACCCACATGCATGTATGTCTCCTTGCTTTTTGTCTCTATGTTTTATGCACACACACACGCACACACACACACACACACACACACACACATACACATACCCCTATACATATATACATATACAAATATGTGTATCTCTAACATATTTGCATATGTATATATGAGACTGTATGTCTATGAGCATAAAAAAGAGAAACAAATAAAAAGCAAGGATATTAATGGTTTATCAAAATGGGTCATCTGTATAAAACCTAAACCTATCTATATTTGATTTTTTTTAAATGTTTATTTACTTTTGAGAGAGAGAGAAAGAAAGAGACAGAGAGAGAGCTGGCGAGGGGCAGAGAAAGAGTGAGACACAGAATCCAAAGCACGTTCCAAGCTCTGAGCTGTCAGCACAAAGCCCAACACAGGACTCAAACACACGAACCATGAGATCATGACCTGAGTGGAAATCAGACGCTTAACCGACTGAGCCACCCAGGCGCCCCATAAACCTATCTATATTTGAATTAATATTTTTCTTTCTTTCTTTTTTAATTTACTCTCCACATCCTGTGTTTAGCTATTAAAGAGAAAAAAATGCCAAATTCCCATAAATCTAAACATGTGGAGAGAAGTTTATCTTCCAGACCAAGAAATGGGACTAAGCTAGCACTTTTCTGCGGACTGGGTTTGTTTGCAATAGCAGAACAAGATCCGCATGTCCTTTCAGCTCTGTTTGCTCTATACAAACATTTCTGGATTTCCTTAAAAGCTGTTGAACTGGCACAGATGCCTAAGTATTTTGAATCATTTTTGCTTTCTTCATCGAGACTCATGGTTTCAAATCCCAGGACTCGCTTGAATACGATGGATTTATTCTCCAGATCACTGTCTGGCACATTAAGAGGAGACGAGATGGCATTGACTTTTTGGGAAAAGGAAAGGGTTCACGGTTCCCTTGGGGCAACGAGAACCCAGGAACCCACGCACACCACAGCGACTAAATAATTAAGTTCAGGTTATTAAAAGAAAAGGAGAAGATGGGGCGCCTGGGTGGCTCAGTCGGTTAAGTGTTGGACTTCAGCTCAGGTCATGATCTCACGGGTCTGTGAGTTCGAACCCCTCATCGGGTTCTGCGGTGACAGCTCGGAGCCTGGAGCCTGCTTCGGATTCTGTGTCTCCCTCTCTCTCTGCCCCTCCCCCACTCACGCTCTCTCTCTATCAAAAAATAAATAAACGTTAAAACAATTTAAAAAAAGAAGAAAACTCGAGAAATATAAATAAGCCCTTTGGTATTGTTGCAGAGAAAACATGATCAAATAGGTTGGTAGTATCATGGTAGAAATCATATCCACACAGTAGAACTTCTAAATTATTTTTCCTCTGCAAAAATGTACAGAAAAAAAAGGGGAAAAGAACAAGGTTCAAAATTATATTCATACTTTATTAAAATAATTAGGCACCATCCATTAGAATCCCTAGCCCCTGGGAAGCAATTTTATTTCAGAAAAGGTTTTGCTGTTGATAATAAAAATAGTGTCAACAATATTTAAAGAATAATTGTGCAATGAGGCTCTTAGAGACTATTATGAATTTTTTAAAAGTCAAATGATTTTTCTTCCTTCTATTAGATAACCGCAGTACCCCGATTGTCTATCAAATTCTAGAAAGGTTGGTGGCAAATTCCTTTAAGTGCTCCATCTGCCAATTATGTAAACGAAGTTTTCAGGATGATATGATTTCTCTGGGTATAGGTTATCATAGCTAAGGAAACAGCACATCTATGTGCTTGTCAACAGACCATCAATCTGGGCCCTGCCTGTTTGTAGAAGAATGAAGATAAAGGGCCCTAGGGCAGATGAGACACAGAGGATCGAACATTCTACTCCCTTTGCTCACGCAAGTCTCAGTTCTCTTAAGTGGCAGGTGGGATTTCCACTTAGTCCACAGCAGGTTAAAAACCTGGAGGGCCGAATGAAGCGTTTTAAATTTGTATTTGGTTGGCATATGTGCTTTTAGGTAGGGAGGCGGAGAGGCTGTGATCAAAACGGTTGGCACCAGTCATGAAGTCTCTGAGCGCTCTCGTTGCCCCTGGATGCTCCATATTCTCAACAACGGATCAGTAGTCCCAACAAGGAGGTGGCTGTCATTGCCCTCCTTTTAAGATTGAGGAAACTGAGTCACAAGTTGTTTAAGTCATTAGTGAATGGTGTAAGAAATGCAAACCTAGTCCTGGCTAGTGCCACAAACAGTATTCTTTCCGGCATGCTGCTCAGTCTCCCTGGAAGCATAAATATAATCAAAAGTGAATACTTATACTGACAATCGGGCTAGACTTTTCTCCTCGAAGCCGAGGTCTGTGTTAGTGTGGACTAGGTTGACCAAATGTAGCTATTTGGGAGTAAAGCGCGTATAGATGAAAACAAATGCTAATGACAAAAATTGATGAGTCTTCCATGATTTAAGCATTTGTGTTTTGAAAGGAATACGTGAAAAAAAAAATCATCGTTTAACTTGGCCGGAATCAATGAGAAAGCCATTAGTACAGGGGTACTGAAATCACGATTCTTAACTCTCGGAGATCAGCGTGAAAACTTGTTTTGGTTGTTGTGTGTGTGGTGTCATCAACAATAACATTAAATAACTGTTCACTTCCGACAGCGTGACCCGTGATGCATCGTTCTCTACACAGCGGTATTACTATGCATAACCAAATGTATCTGATATTTTAGGAGAACAGGGTAGTCAGGTGCAGAGAAAGATCTTAAATTATTTGAATACGTTTGTTTTTTTTTCTTATAATGTTAAATCCACACAGCCCTACTGTATATCTTAAATGATGACACAAATTGTTTAAGTTACTAAAACCTTGTGCTGAATTTTTGTTGATCATTTGACTTATACTAGCCTCACAATGGGACAGGAAGAGAAATATGCCCTTTCTTGGGAAAGTCCTGCAGTGTTATGAAAACAAGAATATGGCAGAGGTTGTAAGTTAACTTTGAAAGTGCGCTGATAAACTCTGAATTATTTATTTGTGAAATTCAAAACATGTGCGGGTCAGTGCTTGTCAGACAAATACGCTAAATCTTTAGTCCAGTATCACTGGGCACTGTACTCAGTGATTTGGAGAAATTAAAAGGTAAGATTTCTCTTACTGGAAATCAGTCACGAGCTGGCTTTGCATGTCTCTATTTTGGTCTGGCATACACATTTACTGGAAAGCCTAAAGCAACCTCTACAGAAATTTCGAATTAGGAAATGATGTGATATTATTTCCATTTCCATTATTGGTCTAAATGGCATGATAATAATAACTTGATATCGTGAATACGTGTGTGTGTGTGTGTGTGTGTGTGTGTGTGTGTGTGTGTAGGTGTGCATGTGTGCTCGTACGTAGAGGTAAACATTATCTGGATGTAAGGATGCGTCTATGTACACATTTCAGAATACCATGGCCTCCAGATTATAGCTACATGGGAGAGAAAACAAAGAAACACACCCTTTGAAAATTTGGACAAATTTGTAAGTAGATACAGTTTAAAATTTCCAAAAGAGGCTATTTTGCTGGTACCAATTTTGATGTTGGAATTTATTTAAGGAGTTCTGCTCACATAGAATCGTAGAAACAGAGGTAAAGTCAGAGAACTTTCTGCTGCTTCAGGGTCACCGGTTCATGTCATCACCATCTGGATTATAATAGTCAAGTGTGAGAAACCAACTTGGTGTAAACTGACATTTTCCCCACCAATACTTCCCTCAATAACATAGATATATGTCTAGAAAGAGCCAGACTCATATATTTCTAAATTTCTAAAGAGATTACATCCTTTTGATGTGTTTCCTGCAAAAGCTTGGGTTTATAGTCATGAGCTTATGCAGTTCCTTTGAACTCTTGGCCTCTTAGAAATAAACAGGCTTTGGGACACCTGGGTGGCTCGATCTGTTGGGCATCCGACTTCGGCTCAGGTCATGATCTCGCAGTTTGTGAGTTTGAGGCCCGCGTGAGGCTCTGTGCTGACAGCTCAGAGCCTGGAGCCTGCTTCAGATTCTGTGTCTCCCTCTCTATCTGTCCCTCCCCAGCTCATACTCTCTCTCTCTCTCTCTCTTTCTCTCTCTCTCTCTCAAAAATAAATAAACATCAAAAAAAAAAAAAAAGAAAGAAAGAAACAGGTCTGGACGGAAGTAATCAACAAGCCATCTCAGAGAGGAAAAAGAGCAGGACAAAATGAGAAAATTCAAGGCCATTTCTTTATGTGCTGGTATCCCAACGATTCTCCTCCATGGTCTTTCATGCGTTTTGACTAAGGGGAGACTACTGATAAGTTCCAACAGAGTCACCACTTAAAGAATGTGTTGCAGAGAAAATCCAAGTTGCTTTGAACATCTCAGGGAAGTCATCCCCAGTCATATTTCATATAACAAAACTTCATGAATTTGGTTACATTTCTAAGTTTCTGCTCTTACCAGATAATACTGTGGGGTGTTTTAACGTGTCAAAATGTGTTTTGGGGGGTGGTAAAGTTAGTAAAATGAGGAGTTCCAAAGAAGCCCTAGACTGGCGATTCAATTTTATCTTTGCCACAAAATCAAAGTCTGTTAGCTATGCTGAATTTCATAGCACCTTGCACATTGTAATTCTGCTGCCCATGTAAGAGTACGAACAACCTACAAGGGTACTGTGATCAAGCATATTATTAGCAAAGTGCAAACGGGAAAATGGTGAGACTAAGTAACCTGGCTGCCCCCCCAGAGCTCATGAGTAAAGAATGAACTAACCCCAGCTTATCTGACACGGGGGCCTATGCCCTTCTTGGGCAGCAGGTAGCCCTTCATAACACTGTGGTGCCAGGCAAGCGCAGGACTCAGAATTGATTCCTTCTGCTTTAGAAAAGATTAACTGAGGACATGTCTCATGGGAATGGGGTTCGCAAGGTCACATAGCTGACACATAAATACGGCAATCCGTGTTCCTTCAGCCATTCACCTTTTTAAATCTGAATTCAAGTTCAAATTTCATATCGCTTAATCTTTAAATTTTCAAATCTCGAAGAGCTCAGGTAGCCCATGCTAAACAATGTAGATAAATATCGTATCCCAAAGATTGTTTTGTAGAGCTTTGTTGTTTCATTTAGGTAGTAATTGTCTTTAAAGTCAGGAGCCCTTTATTAAATGTCCTTTACAGATCTCAACCCATTCCAGTTCCCACAATGGGTATACAGTAGGTATATAATAAGTGAAATAGGTATTATTTATGTAACTTATGCAATGTGTTTTTGGTAAATTTGTGTAATTTTTACTGCTGTTTATAAAGGAATAGATTTAGGAAACATAATTTCTTGTCTTGGCTGTGCTTCTAATATCTAGTGAGGCCTTGGGTCATATGAATTTTCAATGCCTCGGTTTTCTTTTCAGTGAAATGGAAATTCTATCATATTTCTTATCTTCATTCCCAGTATTAGCATTATCAGTTCATTTGATTCTTTCTCACTGGGTAATCTCCCATTTGATTCTTTTATTAAACAGGAGGGGGGAGAATCCAAATGCTCTCAGAATGTTCATCGTATGTTAGCACAGTTCTTAAGGCTCTGTTCATTTCATTCTGGGTGCTGTGTGAATGTCTGAAAATGGACAGGTGAGAGGATCCCTTTGTGTTTCTGTTCCCACTTAGGTACATGAGAATATCTTTGATCTGTAGTGTAGAATAAAATAAAATAACATAATTTGAAAATGGCTGGAATTGAGACTTAAAGTTTACTAATTGCTGAGGCACCTGAGTGGCTCAGTTGGTTAAGCCTCTGACTCTTGATTTCAACTCAGGTCATGATCCCGCAGTTCATGAGTTCAAGCCCTTGCATCAGGGTCCACACTAACAGTGTGTAGTCTGCTTGGGATTCTCCCTCCCTCCCTCTGCCCATCCCCTTCCTCTGTATCTCTCTCTGTCCCTCTGTCTCTCAAAATAAACTTAAAAATTTACTCATTTCTTACTTCTTTTAAAAGACAGGATCAGTAAAGAAATTAAAGACTTTTACTCATATTTCTGTATCCATGTGTGTTAAATTCTTTCTGATTCTTCTTCTTGTGGCTATAATTATTTATACGGTTGCTCCTTGACTTTCCCATGGCTTGTTTTTTTTCACCTATCTTTGATACATGTAAATATTATTTCTTAGCTAGTCAGTATTTTATATACATTAGTCTCCCTTCTAGATCATTAATCCGCATGAATTAAAGCTCACCTAACTATCTCTAAGATATCTTCTTTAGTCAAATTTTTGGTGGTTACTGCTCTTGTCTGCAAATCCTTCACAACGATTGCTTTCCAAGATTCTGTATCCATAGGAACAATAATTACATTTTCTTCTTCTATTAGCAGAGTCTCACTACACATATCTTATGCGTTTGTGAAGCTTGGCTTTATTCTATCTTGACATTTATTTCTAATTTTGTAACAAAACACTTGGCAATTAATTTGATCTGCTATGGTTTAGCACTGGTAAAAATTTCAGTTCAGAATTCAGCACCTCTCTGTGATGTTTCTTTTCCACTTGGAATGAGTACCTTTCTATACACTCTCAAAGATAATCTGCCAGTCCATTATCATGTGCAGTGTCTACGGAAAAATAGGCTGACATTCTCATCGTTTTCTGAAACACTAAGAGTGAAACCCAATAAAGCTGTTTTCTTAGTTAACACCTTTACTGCAATGCCAACACACAAAGGAAGGTTTTGTTCTTGGTCCTCTTTATTCCCATACTGGCGCAGTCATTGACCTCCACTGCATATCACTACCTCTGTAACTAGCCTTTCACTTCCTCTCCCGCCAAAAAATTAAGTACAAATTTTTAGTATTGTCTATGTCCTCAGAGTGAACTGAGCATTTTCATCCTCCAACTAAATGACAATTCGGATTTTTCATAACGTGTGATTGAAGCGATAATGAAATTTGCACCATTTTTTTGTGTTTAAAATGTCAACAGGCCCTATTTATGCACTTTATTTCCATTTTCATCAAAATATGTGGTATTGAACTATAGTTTAAATTATTTCCTTATTTCGCCTTTCCTTCCTTTATTTTTCTTTATGCCTTTCTACCTCTCATTCTGTCTCCCTCTCTCTCTCTCTCGTTCCTTCTTACTTTTTCTTTCTTTCTGTGAAAGGCTGTGTGTGTGTGTGTGCATGTGCACATTTTCATCAAGGCAACATAAACAGGATTCTGTAATTAAATTAAAATAGATTCAAGCATAAAGTAATGAACAGATGCCCAGTACCCTGAGTCTTTTTATTTAAGTATATTATGTACTTCATATCATTTAATTTTCTTCCACTTCAGTTATTACTCTATTTCTTGAGTTCAAGTGCAGATCCTTCATGCAACTTTTGTAATAGGCTAGACGGGAATGAACTAAAGTAGGATTGGAATGTATTTTATGTAAAGGGATTAAACATTTTTCCAAGAGCCAAAAACTCATACAATCTCTCTTGAACTGTAGCTAGATATTTTTCCCCAAATAAAATCCCGTTTTAAAAACCTCTCAAGGAAATTCCAGAGTACCCACTTATCCTCTAGTCTTTCTGGAAGAGGATTAAAAATCTGAAGGAAGTAAATGAAATTTAACCTGCTCCATAAAAGAACATAGCTTGGATTTTATTCTCACAGCACAACAATGCAAAAAAGCAGGGTTAACATTTAGTCTCACAAACTTCCTTTTAGGAGCAAACTCAAAAATTTCTACTTTCACCAAAGCATTATTAAAGATGTGTCAACCTTCAGGACCTTCTCGTGTTTTTTTTTTTTTCTTTTTTGTAAATCACCTAGAGCTGGACATTGTCTGAGCCTAAAAGAGTACTTTAAACAGCAAAGCCAGACATTTCTTACTCGACTTCCTGAAAACTCAGACTTCATGAAGATTTGGCTTTCATTCCTTCTACCCTTGGTGAAGTTCCAAACTTTTTAGATTTATATCTCTCATTGAAGACAAAGTAGCAGCATATCAGATTTTTATTTTTTAGAGAATAACAGTTTCTAATTAGGGGCTTTGCAACCATAAACCACTTGGAAAAATATTTAGGCCAACTCCTACAACTCCTGGCATTGTTCCTTCAGTTGAGATCAGGCTTCCTTGCTTAAGGAGAATAAACACTATCTCTGTTCATGAGTGAAGGCTGTGTTCCAAGTCCTGGGACTTCCAACTCCCTCGCTACAAAATGTGACCCCAGTCATATTCTTCCCAGGAATGCTTTGCTATCTTGATCAAATGTTTTCATACGTGTCAGGATCGTCAACAGGGACATATATCTCAACTCTGGCTCTCTACACCATCTATCTTATCTAGAAATGTGGAAGAGCCTATTCTAGTTTATCCTCAACTGTGGTTTAATATGTTCTTTGAAAAAGCCAATGGTATTTATAGATGTAGAGAAAGGCTTTATAGGTTTAGAGATAATGATAATAATAGTTGACATTTATTGATCACTTGTCCTGTGCCAGCCACTGTATTAAGCATGGTACACCAACCTCTCTTTAGGTTGAATGCACCCAACAGCCCTGTAAATTAGATGCTATCTTTCTCATTTTCTAGAGGAGAACCCTTAGATTTATAGAGTTTAGGAAATTACCCCTAAGTTTCCCAACAGGAGAAAGGTAGAATTAGAATTCAAATGCAAATTGGTTTGGTTACAGAGGCTTTGACCTTAAATATTACATCATATAATTGAATCACAAATGTACTTACTTTGCAATATGGGAGATCATCTGGTTTGAGCATCAGTCAGCCTAAAAAATGATACAAGAAAGAGAGGAAAATATGAACTAATTTTGAAAAACACTGCCCTTCTTGACACTGAACCCATTTCAAAGGCCACAGTAGCTATTAAAGAAAAATAATAAATGGATTTAACTTGGGAGTATTTCAGGGAATTCCCCAGAAAATCATTGAATATTTTCCATATTAAAAAAATATAACACTACCACTTTTATGATAAGACAATAGTGGTAAGCAAAATATTTCAAATTATTTTAATACTATCTGACACAAATATGAAAGACTTACCGTCATCTCGTTGTTTTCTGCCAATTCCATGAGGAAACAGAGTAGGAAACTACCTCCACCCTATATAAAAATATTAAAAAGTTTCAAAGTACAAGGAAAATAATCTATTTTAACCTATTTTTAAAGTTATTTTCAAAGAAACCATTTATATGAAACCAACATTACTTTGCTTAGAAGCATAAGGGGTCAAAAGAATAGTTTCTGAACTGCAGTTTTCCTGGGGAGGGGGTGGGGTTAGGGGTTCCACATTACTCTCTTAAATATAACAGAATGCTCAAGAAATGGCAGCAGTGTTCTTAATCTTTTCCTCTTTGCAATTTCCGTCTTATTTTGGAACTTTTCCATTCATTTCTGTGAAAACTTTAAGATCCATTAGAGAACATCTGATATTATACGCACTTAGTAGCTAGAAAGAGTGAAATTATCTCCATCCATCAACTCAGTATACAAAACAACAGCACCCATTAGAAGATAATGCAAAAACAACAAATCAAAGCAAATCCACTTCAGAGATGGAAGCCAGGTGACAAGCAGAGTTTCCTTCATTTATACATCAGAGTTCCAAGTGATTGACTTAGGTCCGCCCTCAATTCCCTGTAAAGGCCACTGTTATCACCAGTTGATAAAACAGAGCTGAAATTATTACTCACTAAAGGAAAAGACCATCTTGAAGGAGCCTTAGAAGAGTGCCATAAGGCGGGGGAAGAAAGAAGGATGAGTATTTACAGGCTTTTAGAGTCTGTGGTCTAGTGGTTTAAAGGAAGTTTTCCAATATAGAGATCCGATTGGGATTGGCCAACATTTTTGAAATAAGAGTTTAGAACTAATGGACACAGCAAGGTGAATGTTGAAAGTGATCTCATAAATAAACATTTGCCCAGTTGAGCCATCTTTTGTCTTTGGAAAGTAACTATTTACCTGGATGAACACTACGTTGTCCTGGAAAGGGGGTTAGTTGAGTAGTATATTATTTAGGTAAATTAATCTTCAGAAGTTCTTGAAGCAACCAGTGAAATTACTGTTCTGAGAACGGTTTTCCAAAGTCTTATCTTTTTGGCAGAAGTTTCAGGAGCAAAGGGTAGAGTCATATTGTCATAAGTGGCCTATCTTAGTCAACCTGGCCAGCTATAAAAAAATACCATAGACTGAGTGGTATAAACAAGACAATTTTTTTTCTTATACTTCTGGAGCCTGGGAGTTCCAAGATCAAGGTGCTAGCTAATTTGGTTCCAGATGAGTTCTCTCCCTGATTTGTTGACAGACACCTTTTTGAATTACCTTCACGCTGTGGAGAAAGAGAAGAGATAATGTCTCTCCTTTCTTTTTACTTATTTATTTATTTTATTTTTTGTTAATAAGAATATAAATCCCAGTCATGAAAGCTTCACCCACATGACCTAATTAAACTTCCAAAGGCCCAGGGGCGCCTGGGTGGCTCAGTCGGTTAAGCGTCTGACTTAGGCTCAGGTCATGATCTCGCAGTCCGTGAGTTCAAGCCCCGAGTCAGGTTCTGTGCTGACAGCTCAGAGCCTGGAGCCTGTTTCAGATTCTGTGTCTCCCTCTCTCTGACCCTCCCCCGTTCATGCTCTGTCTCTCTCTGTCTCAAAAATAAATAAAGGTTAAAAAAATTAAAAAAAAATAAAAAAAACTTCCAAAGTCCCAACTCCAAAAATGATCCCATTGGGAACTAGGGTTTCAGCATATGAATTTGGGACACACAAATTTCAGTCCCTTAGCGTGGCCTTGTTTCTTAGCCTGATAGCTGAGTTATGGGACTGCAGTCTTGGTTCACAACTTAATATCTCATGATGACTCTAACTATTTTCACGTTTGAAACAGGTTTGTTTTTGTTGTTGTTGTTCTTTTTTTTTAATGTTTAATTATTTTTGAGAGAGAGAGAGAGAATGGGGGAGGGGCAGAGAAAGAGGGAGACACAGAATCTGAAGCAGGCTCCAGGGTCTGAGCTGTCAGCATAGAGCCTGACGCAGGGCTGGAACCTACAAACTGTGAGATCATGATCTGACCCAAAGTCGGCCGCTTAACTGGCTGAGCCACTAAGGCACCCCTGTTCTTTTATTATTTATTTATTTAGTTAGTTAGTTATTAGAGAGTGTGCACACACAAGAGCTGGTGAGAGGGGCAGAGGGAGAATCTTCAACAGGCTCCACGTTCAGCATGGAGCCCCATGCAAGTGTTGATCCCATGACCCTGGGATCATAACCTGAGCCGAAATTGAGAGCTGGATGCTTAACCGGCTGAGCCACCCAGGCACCTCACATTTGAAATGTTTCAAAGGTTATAGATAGACTCCCAAGAAAAAGTAGAGAATCTAAAACAGACAAACAAAAAAGAAACAATCTCTGATAATAACAATAAAATATTAATTGACTTCTGACTCTTCTTTTAAAGGCATTCTCCCAGTTTATCAGTTGGTCTCTACAAAAAAAAAAAAAAAAAAAAAAAAAGGGACAAGTACTATTAGAATGAATCTTCATTTAAAAAAAAAATGAAGGATCTGACTCTCAGAAAATTTGAATAATGTAACCATGGTCATGAGCTAGAAAGCTCCAGAACTACAACTATGGCTATGATGCCTGGTGCCAGACCACACGTCCATCCAGACACTAAAAATAGCATCAAACCCAAAAAATCAATGAGACATGACTTTGGGGAAAAAATAAAAAATAAAGACTCCTCGTATTGATACAATAACATCAAAGGATGTATTTAAATTAGCCTAAAATATTAAACTCTATTATGATTCATTTGATGCAAATACACTCCCACAATTCCTCTGCCAATGAGTTTCAAATTTTAGCTATTAGTTATTCTTAAAATCTACACTTTAAAGACAGTTGATAAATTGCTAATCGTGTTAAAAAGGGATAATAAATTAAGGCTCTGTCAGCAATACCAAACAAAATCAATTGCACTACTCTGGCAGTTTGGCCGTCAAACATTTGGTTTCCTCAAGAATGCTTGGTTTGAAGGAAAGACCCTAGGGTCTGACTTTCTCATTTTTATAACTCATCCACAGAGATGGTAGGAGTGAGGACATCTGGTGTTTGGAATAATCACAATTCCTTATCACGTACACTTCATAAAAATAAAGTGAATATTAGCAATTAACTACCAGGATCAATCCAAAACAATATGAAATATTTATTGCTACCAAAGAGCCCTTCCAAAAAAATGTGGGGATTCCATCTGCATATAAAAATTCTAAAGGGGCACCTGGGGGGTTCAGTCGGCTAAGAGTCTGTCTTCGGCTCAGGTCATGATCTGACAGTCCGTGAGTTCGAGCCCTGCATCAGGCTCTGTGCTGATGACAGCTCACAGCCTGGATCCTTCTTTGGATTCTGTGTCTCCCTCTCTCTCTGCAACCGCCCACCCCACCCCCAGCTTGTGTTCTGTGTCTCTTTCTCTCAAAAATAAATAACGTATTAAAAAATTCTGAAGTAGCTGAATTTCGTAAAATGAGAGTGAATAGAGATTTTATTACTCTAGGCAATTTATGTTTTTTTTTTTTTATAATGTTTATCTATTTTTGAGACAATGCGAGAGACAGAGTGCAAGCAGCGGAGGGGCAGAAAGAGGGAGACACAGAATCTGAAACAGACTCCAGCCTTGAGTTGTCAGCCCAGAGCCCAATGCAGGGCTCAAACTCACGAACTGTGAGATCATGAACGGAGCCGAAGCCGGAGGCTTAACCGACTGAGCCACTCAGGCGCCCTGGTAATTTATAAGTGTTAATTTCATAATTCAGTTGGCTACTAATAAATTACTTTTGAACACATCTAAAATATATTTTGGTGTTATTTTTCTCATAAGATCTGAAAAAATGGCACATTTTTCCTCAACTTTCCTCACATATGCTCTCAAATGAAAATTTTGAGATCCATCATCTGATATGCAAGCACACAGCTCAGTGTTCAAAATCTTTGAGAAACAAGAATGACGAACCAAGGTTTCTCAGATATTTCAGGTGTTGGCTCTTTCAAATTTCCCTGATGTTTTTTCCTAGTAAAACTGTGCATTGTGTCTTACCATGAACAGGGACCTAAGGAAGATTAATTTATAATTTATTAAAATCTGAACATGCTAAGATTGAAAAACTTTACCACCTTCATACCATCAAAATGATTTAAAAAATTCTATGATAATATTTATTAACAAACTAAGTTATTCAGTTAAATTGAATATTTAAAGGTATAATTATATTAGCGAACCCCTAATAAGACAACTAACACTATTTTTAATAACTTTTTGAATTTAAATTCCAGGGGCACCTGGGTGGCTCAGTCGGTTGGGTGTCCAACTTCAGCTCAGGTCATGATCTCATGGTTTGTGAGTTCAAGCCCCGTGTCAGGCTCTGTGCTGACAGCTCAGAGCCTGGAGCCTGCTTTGGATTCTGCGTCTCCTTCTCGCTCTGCCCCTCCCCTGCTCATGCTCTGTCTCTGTCTCTCTCTCTCTCAAAAGTAAATAAACATTAAATAAATAAATATAAATTTAAATTCCAGTTAATTAACATACAGTGTTATATTAGTTACTCAACACTTAAACACAACAACTCGTGCTCATCAGAAGTGAACTTCTTAATCCCCATCACCTATTTAACCCATAGAAAGAAACAATCAACACAATCAAAAGGCAACCTACAGAATGGGGGGAGATACTTGCAAATTACATATCTGACAAAAGGTTAGTATCCAAAATACATAAATAACTTATAAAACCCAACACCCCCAAAATGAATCATCCAATTAAAAATGGGCAGAAGACATGAAGACATATGTTTCCAAAGAAGACATTCAGATGGCCAACAGACACCTGCAAAGATGTTCAACATCACTCATCATCAGGGAAGTACAAATCAGAACAATGAGATATCACTGCACACCCATCAGAATGATTAAAATCAACAACTCAAGAAACAATAGATGTTAGTGAGGATGTGGAGAAGGGGGAACACTCCTGCACTGTTGGTGGGAATGCAAACTGGTACAGCCACTCTGGAAAATGGTATGGAGTTTCCTCAAAAAGTTAAAAATGGATTTAACAATTACCTACTAGGTATTTATTCAAAGAATACAAAAAAAAAATGAATTCAAATGGATACATGAATCCCAATTTTTATAGTAGCATTATCTGCAATAGCCAAATTATGGAAAGAGACCAAGTGTCCATCGATAGATGAATGGACAAGGAAGATGTGGTATATATAATGGAATATTACTCAGCTGTCAAAAGGAATGAAATCTTGCCATTTGCAAGAACAGGTTGAGAGTATTTTATTAAGCGTAATAAGTCAGGCAAATATGATTTCATTTAAATGTGAAATTTAAGAAACAAAACAAATGATCATAGGGAAATGAAGAGAGGCAAACCAAGAAACAGACTTTTAACTATAAAGAACAAGATGATACTTACTAGAGAGGATTTTTTTTTTTTTAATTAGTTAAGGTCATCTAGACACTTCAGAACACTTTTTAAGAGGCATGGTCTGGAAATGACCAAAGATTACACAGAAAAAGAAAAAAGTAAAATAAAGGAGGAAAATTTCAGAAATAGGGGAGATTGAATATGAATAATTGATATCTAGTAGGTAGGTAGTGTGATGTCATGGAAAGTATTTTTTTTTTCTCGTGATGAATTTTAAAGAGAAAAGTAGAGAGATAAAGAAATGGAATAATAATGTCTATATTATTCTGGATAATGTATATTATTAACACAACCCTTGTCTCTTATAATAACTAAAATATACATGTTAAAACAAAGACAAAAGCAGAGAAAGTACACCTATTCAAGCCTAAATTATTCATGAAAAGCAGAAACATGGACCAACCAACATCAATCAGATTCAAATACATATTTTATTCTCCCCCAAACTGTCTGTATCACCCTTAGTATGCCAACACAGCCAACCAACAAAGCTAATAATGATCTAAGAGCAGCGCAAAACACAAGATCAACCTGACTGATTGAGTTTTGACTCAAAAATTCAATCATGATAATTCATTATTATCCTCAGGTCAATAATCCAGAATTAATTTGTATTCTTTCTAAACTTTGTATAAATTGTAATTGACTCAATGCTTTTGCTTGAAGGCAAAAGTATATATAGATGACCATTGCTAGACGTTATATTTAAAGAATATCTCTATTTTGTGGCTTGGTCGGTTAAGCGTCTGACTTCGGCTCAGGTCACGATCTCACGGTCCGTGAGTTCGAGCCCCGCATCGGGCTCTGTGCTGACAGCTCAGAGCCTGGAGCCTGTTTCAGATTCTGTGTCTCCCTCTCTCTCTGCTCCTCCCCTGTTCATGCTCTGTCTCTCTCTGTCTCAAAAATAAATAAACGTTAAAAAAAATTAAAAAAAAAATAAAGAATATCTCTATTTCTACTATTAAATGAAAAGGTAAGTTTAAGCATCAAGCTGGTAACATACATGAGCTATGTGTAAAATTATACACTGTAAATAACTATGAATTCTGTTCTCACTGTAATAAAATATAAAAATTACTAAAATAAGCGACATTTTGAAACACTTGAAGTATTACTTGCCTTTTTCTGATTGTGCAGAGATAAGACACATTTAGAGTACTTTTTAAAAAATCAATGTACATTTGTTTGTAGTCACTAAAAACACTGTAGTAGTTGAAAAGCACACAATATAGAGTATAATATAAAAGGTCTATTCAAACATATGCGGGTGCTAAAGAGAATGATGGAGGGAATGCTATTTCTTGCTTTAAGGACATATTGAAACTAGGCCCCAAACACATCAGTGGCTGTTGTCAAACAGCGCTCATCAGCAAAAATTAGCAAACAAACAAACAAAAAAACAAAAAAACATGTGCATAGTTTGCAATGAATGAATGTGTCCTAATGTAGTTTGTAGGAGGTTAAGGTAATAATTTAAAGGTATTAAGTGTTAATTTTAAGTTATTCAAGAGCTATTATTACTCCAGAGGGAAAAAGAAGTACTTGGTGAACTACTTAAATGTTTCTTTTTCTCTCTCTCTCTCTTTCCAAACAGTACTCTTAATTTTCATGATGGCAGGGTAAATCAGGATAAATGAAACTCAGTTCTGGGACTTTTCTTAAGCTTTTGAAGGTGGTACCTTTCTTTTTTATCCTGACTGTGAATGAAGAAGGATACAGCTCTGAGTTCTATTGAGGCATAAGGAGGGGAGACTGCTTGAACAAGGGGCCAGCTCTGAGGACAAAAACCAAACAAAGCAAGTAGGTATAGTTCAGACCATTTAAACCCTGTGTTAAAGCTTATCCCAAGCTAAGAGTACTTCTGGAATGATCGTTTGCATGACATAACCTGCTTTTTCTTTATTTCTTTTTTTTTTCTTTAATTAGTTTCCTGTTTGAAACAACCAATACTATTCTGATAATACATAGTGATTCATTATTTTAATTAAGCTCACAGAAACAAAGAATCATGTAATTTAAATGTTTAACATTGGTATTTGATTAATTTTCTTGTCTGTAGGTGTTGTGGACTGGATCTGTCCTCCCAAAATACATGTGCTGAAATCCCAACGCACAAGGAGATGATAACTGGGAGGTGATGAGATTGTGAGCATAGAACTCTCATAAATGGAATTAATGTCTTTACAAAAGAGACCCCTTGAGGCGCCTGGGTGGCTCATTTGGTTGAGCTTCTGACTCCCGGTTTTGGCTCAGATCATGATCTCACAGTTTGCTTCCTGGGTTTGAGCCTTGCATCTGGCTCTGTGTTGGAAGCACGGAGCCTGCTTGGGATTCTGTCTCTCTCTCTGCCCCTCACCTGCTCATGCTACCTCTGTGTCTCTGAAAAACAAATAAATAAAAACTTAAAAAAAACAAAAAAAGAGATACCTCAGAGAAATCCTTCACCCATTCTGCCATATGGGGACACAGCAAAAAGAGAGGACATTAATAACCCAAAAAGCAGGTTCTCACCTGGATATCAAATCTTTTGACACCTTGATTTTTTACTTCCCTGTCTCCAGAACTATGAGAAATAAATTTGTGTTGTTAAAGCTACCCAGTCTATTCCATTTTTGTTATAGCAACTTGAAACCAAGAAAATGGGTTTAATTTTTATTTTTCTTATATTATTCTGAGTAACCGTAGCATTGTACAATTTTAGAGAGCGGCCAGGTCAGCCTCACAGAAAAGATGGATTTAGGGAAAAACAAAAGAAGTAAGAGTTGGTCTTGAGAATACCTGGGAAAGACTATAACAGGCCGAAGGAGCAGCAAATGAAATGGATTTCAGGGGATGCGTTGCCTTGACTGCTCAGAGATTGTTAGTGAAGAGCCCAGAGTTGCCACAGGGGAGGCAAGGTGAAAGAAAAATAGTAAGGAATGAGATGAGACAGGTAGCAGGAGGCCTGATGGCACAGCAATAATCAACATTCAGATAAAGTCCACTCCATAAGCAAAATTATTAAACATCGAAGGCATTCGCGGGCAAAGTAAGATCATTCGACTGGATTCAATAATTGTAAATCAGACTCTGGGGAAAACACAAGGGAACTGGACACAAGAAATGAAACTGATATCAAGCATTCAATTTAGCTCAGAAATGTTATGGTGCATCAACTGCAATATGCAGGTGACTCAGCCAGGACAGAAGAAAGTCAGAGTTAGGCTGTCAAGTCATTATTTCAAGGGTGGTTTCAATTCTTCAAAGCAAGGGAAGCATTTAGGTGTGTCACGATACGCCATAGCATAGGTCAGAAATAGTGAACTTCAACAAACATAAATTGGAGAAAAGATGGTGACTGAGGTCTTCAAAAGTTTGTTAAGTATATTCTACCTACACCTGGCATGAAATGGCATGTGCTATTGAGACCAATGTCTTTACAGGGTATTAATGGTAGAATCTAGAGGAAAATGCATAAATTAACTGTCATATTTTTCAGATCCTCGCCAGTATAGACATTACATGAAACAACTGTGTTTCCAGAGATCACTCAGTATCTTAATAGAATCAAAGGCAGAGGCATTGATTTGACAGGAAGGAAAATGAAAGGAGCACCTGTAGAACTTCAATACCTTTGAACTTGGCAATCTCTCCATTATTTATCTCTTTCTTGACACAATCTTTTCAGATGAGCCATTGTTAATGGAGGCACTGGGAAAAGAAAAAAACTTCAAATGGGAATCAAGTATAAAATTTTCAAAACAGAGAGGTAGGAACACTGATGTGATGCCTTATAAAGTAATCTCTATTCTTTGTCAGATAAAACCCACCAAATGAACATATCAACTGCAAGAAGCCGTGACTGTGTAGGAGTATTATACATGATGAAGGTAGGGAATGGATAAGAGACTTCATACATAACTAGTTTTAGCATGCTTTGGAAAGGTGCACATGAATATATAAAGAGTGAAGCCATTTGAATTGTGTCAATTAGTTAGTAACGTGAGATTTTTAAAATGACTACCAGACACGAAATTATCTTCCAGAGGCAGACACAGCTATGACTTGATTTGACTAGTGAAATTAAGCAGAAGTGTTATGTCAAGTCTCCTTATGAACTTTTAGTGTGACTTTTAAGAAATAACAAGGGGGAGCGCCTGGGTGGCTCAGTCGGTTGGGCGTCCGACTTCAGCTCAGGTCACGATCTCACAGTCTGTGAGTTCGAGCCCCGCATCGGGCTCTGGGAGGACGGCTCAGAGCCTGGAGCCTGCTTCCGATTCTGTGTCTCCCTCTCTCTCTGCCCCTCCCCCGTTCATGCTCTGTTTCTCTCTGTCTCAAAAATAAATAAACGTTAAAATAAAATAAAAAGAAATAACAAGGTGTGCCATCTCTCTCTTCTCCCCCCCCTCCTTCTCTTCCCTCCCCATGTTTTTACTTTCATAGTAACCACCACTGTTTTGGATGTTGCTTCTCCCTCAGCCACATCCCAAAATGATATTCACATGGAGGAGAGCAGGAGCCAACCTGCAATAGAAAAGTAAAAGGAAGGAAAACTCTCTTTGGCCATTTTTGGCCACTGACACTTTAAGATTGTCTGTTACTGCAGCATAACTGAGTCTTAACCTGACATAGGAAATACTATCCTCATCAGAAGTTGAATATCTCTTAGCATCAAAACAATTATTATGGTAAAAATATAATAGAAAGTAGATCTTGTAAAAATAAGAATAAGTAAACTTGTCTCCTAAGATGGCCATTCTTTGGCTTAATAAATACATCTTTCCACTTAGGCTAGTGTATATCACACCATGCACATACACACACACGTGCACACTCACACACACACACACACCCACACACTACAAGACAGAATAACAACAGAAATAGGAAGACAGGAGGAATAATTCTCCTGGTTATTTTTTTTTATTAAAGTAGCAAAGTGAAAGAGCATGAGTAATGCCTGTTATCAAAGACAGAAATTAGATTCAGTGTCAGGAATATCAGAATTGTCACCCAATGTGGTCCAAATTTTACACGTCTATAAAAAAAAAGTATAGAAAAAGAATGGAAGAAGGAAAAAAAGAAAAAAAATAGCTCTTGAACAAATGTTTCTGTCTGCTTTTTGTTTTATGTACTAGCTCTCAAGTATGAAGGTTACTGTTTTCTTTCTCCAATATTTATAGAAAATTCATACAGTTCTAGAAGCAAAGCTGTAAAATTTTGAAAACATAATATAAAACTTCCTGGGTCTCCGTATCACAAGCACACAGAGCTGAACTTGTTAGAATGGCAAGTTTTGTGGTATTGGGAGTTAGAATATATCTGCATTGGTCTAATGAAAGATACATAGAATGGATGCATCATATAATTTTCCTAATACTATGAATAAGAGAAGGCACTGACACTCCCAGAGCAGACAAAACAAAACTTCAGTCCTAAAGTTTATAGGCATTCGTCCTGGCAGTTGTCCTTTGGAACTCATGAAAATATATTTTAATGGATAACACAGAGGAAAATAGCTTTTCCTCATAAAACACTTTAAGAGTTTCATTAGAGAAAAAGATGTCAGAGCAAGACTGATTGTCAGCACCGCCTTCTCTTCTGTCTATGTCCTTCTTTTCCAGGGAGTAGGAAGCTTACTGCTGTGGACTGTTTATTGTGTTTTACTTAACAATTCAATGATTCTAAATTTATCCTACTTTTCCAAATCCACCTTGGGAAATTTTCATCAAATTTCTTTGAAGGAGCTCACCCAGGAACAAACATACGTAGATATGAGAAATACAATACCTTCTCATCTTTCAAATTGTGCCAGGATGAGATAAGAATCCAATGACTTGATGAGCCCACGTCAAATAAAACTGTTGTCAACTTGAAATTTGAAACTCCTTAAGATTCTAGACTTTCTTTTTTTCCATGAGTCATAATTTTTAGAACTGGTCTTGTTATCAGGGAAAATTGAAGAAAAGTGTGGCCATTATGTTTATATGATATGAAGAATTACTGCTTTCTGTGATTGGAGGTAGAGTTTTCTTAAAAGATAAAAGCACTAGGATTGATAAATGCTCATTAAAAATTTCTTCATTCTTTTCTTAGCACTACATACAGAGAGGAAATTTCAGTCTGATATTTCATGCTAAGGGATACAGCCTTGATACTTGAAACTATCTTGAGCATTGTCTCTGAGATTCTGGATTTTTTTTTTAAACAAAACCAGAATTTGTTATTTATTTATTCCTATTGAGGTAGAGTTTACATATATTGCAGACAGAATAACGTCCTCACAAAAATGTTCACATTCTAATCTCTGGAATTTGGGACTATGTCAGCTTGAAGTCACAGCCGTGGTTAAATTAAGACTATTGAGTGGAGAGATTTTCCTGAATTATCCAGGTAGAGAGAATATAACCACAAAGATTCTTATAAGAGAGAGAGGCAGGAGGATCAGATATAGGGAAAAGATAAAATGTTAGCAAAGGTCACAGAGATATAGCCATGAGCCAAGGGTGTGCATAGCCTCTAGAAACTGAAAAAGTCCAGGAACAGATTCTCCCCTAAAGCTTTCAGAAGGAATAGTCTTTGATTTTCTCTCCACAGGAAGCATTTCAAAAGTCAGACCTTCAGAACTTGAAATAATGAAATTGTACTGTTTTAAGCCCCTAAATGTATGATAATTTATTGCAACAGCAATAGGAAATGGATATACAGACAGTAATATGTACAAATCGTAAGCTCACAGTTTAACAAAGGTGTGTGTGTGTATGCACGTTTCCAAGTAACTTCTACTCAGATGTAAGTACTATAGAATATTTCCAGTGTCCCAAATACAAAAGCACTGTGAATATGGATTGATAAATAAAGGGAGTATCAAAGTATTACCAAATACCAAAACATTATTTGAATCACCAGGCAAAAATGTGAATACTTAATTTAATAACTTATAAAATTGAAATAGTTATTTAATTAAATTTTGACATTTTAATAATTAATGTAGAAACAACGAATGGAATAATAACTACATTAGATGTATTTGGAGAGTGCATTAGAGAAGGTCGACTTACACATATTTTGGAATGCAACAAAGAAACTTGGAAAATAGGAGAATAAGTTGAATACGAGAAAGTGAGACCATAACAGGACTTACACACTTGCATTTCTAAGTGAGTACACGTAGATATGGAGAGCTGCAGAAGGAGAAACAAAGAATGAGAAAGAGCGATATTTTAAAAGATAATGGCCGAACGGGTTCAAATCACACATTCACATATTCAGTAATTCAGCCAAACCTAAGCTCTAGCGATAAAAGTGAATCCTCACCAGACTTCTATTAGTGCATTGGCAGCACACCAAAGAAAAAGAGCAAGCCTTAAATAAAAGTAGAACCAAAGGATTATCTGCAAGAGAATGACAAGCTGACAACTTATTTTTATAAAAGCCAAAGTCTAAACCAGAGGAGCGGATCAGTATCTTTAAAACATGAGAACCTGCTTCTGATTCTGTGTCTCCCTCCCCTCGGCTCCTCCCCTGCTCATACTCTGTCTCTGCCTCAAAAATAAAGATTAAAATTTTTTTTCAAAGTATCAGTAGCCATAATAAATGCAAATGGAGTAAAAATCTGTTTAAAAAATAGATGTCAAAGTGAATAAAATAACACAAATCCAGGAATATGCTATTGAAAAAGGAAACACCTAGGGGCACCCAGGGGGCTCAGTCTGTTAAGCATCCGAACTCTTGATTTAGGCTCAGCTCATGATCTCCCGGTGGTCAGATGGGGTCCTGCGTCAGGCTCTCTCTCTCCCAAATAAAAAGAAATGAAAACAATAAATAAAAAAAAAAAAAACCCTAAATATATGAACCAAATATATATGAACCAAAAGGCTGAAACGAAAATGACAGAAATACATACATATACGTGTGTATACAGTGCACATATGCAAATGTGTACCGTGGGTATATACACACACGTATGTATGTGCCAATTAAACATGTGCAAATAAGAATGAAAACATCGCTGGGGCGTCTGGGTGACTCAGTCGGTCAAGTGGCAGACTTCCGCTCAGGCCATGATCTCGCGGCCCCGTGTCCGGCTCTGTGCTGGCAGCTCGGAGCCTGGAGTCTGCTTCGGATTCTGTGTCTCCCTCTCTCTCTCTGCCCCTCCCCTGCTTGTGCTCTATCTCTCTCTGCCTCTCAAAAGTAAATAAATGTTAAAAAAACATTTTAAAAAACAAAAAAGAATGAAGACACAGCTAAGTAGATATCTGGAAATAATGACTTCAAGACAAAACAGCTTTACCAGCGATCAAGGGGTCACTTTTTATTTCTCCATGCTTTCCCCAAAATATTTTAGATGTTAGTAAGAGAATTTACATCTTTTTCTACCAACCTCCCGTTAAAAATGGATACAGTGTGATAGATCTGAAGGACCACTCTCTAGAAATGATAAGTAAACTGTAAGTTTATTTTATAAATGATAACATATGTTAGTGTGCTTGCTTCATAACTCATCTGTTCATTTACTGAAAAATGTGCTATTTTGCATTTATGCATATATTTATTTTAAGACAATGCCATCAAACAGAGCTAAGATTGAGTCTACTTCAACATCTACTAATTGAAGGATTCTGATCATGTCACTTAAGCATTTCATCCCTCAGTGTCCTTATCTTCAAAATGGGGTAACCAAGGGGCCGCTGGGAGGTTCAGTCGGTTCAGCATCCAACTCTTGCTTTCAGCTCAGGTCATGATCTCATGGTTCCTGAATTCGAGTCCCACAGGTTCTGTGCTGACAGTGTGGAGCCTGCTTGAGATTCTCTCTCTCCTCTGTCTCTGCCCTTCCCCCACATGCTGTCACACACACTCTCTCTCTCTCTCTCAAAATAAATAAACTTTCAAAAAATTTAATAAAATAAAATAAACCCTATAAACATCTAGAAACTAGTTGATGATTCTTTTCCTTTATTCACCCACTTAACATAGATTTGTTACAGTGTATGCTCTACCCTTAGGATACAAAAATGATCAAAGAAAAGTTACAAAGTTCCTGTCCGCCAACAGCTTCCCTTCTGGTTGGAGGGGCTAAACAATATAGTAAAGAAACAAATATCTAAAAATGATTCAAAAAAGAAACTTCCACATGCCAATGGACAGGCTTTCTCAGAAGATGCCTCTTACAAAACACAATTTTGTGGAGACATGTATGTCTGGCAATAAATATTACCCACTCATATATCGATTCTTTTTAAAAGCAGGGACTAGATCTGTCCCTGGGCTGTTGTATTCCCAGTCTCTGGTCCAGTGCCTGTTCCTTCCTAAACAAACACCACATTTACTGAATGTGTGAATAAATGAAAACCATTATTTTTTTTTTCCTCAGCTGTATCTTTTCACTGAGTGCTCGCATAAAAAAGATTTTATGGGAAGTAACTAACAGAATTATGAAAGCTCACATAACAGAGTGGGGATAGAAGAGACACTTTATAATTCACCGAAATATGAGTGACGGCACCTCAAATTAACATACCATATACTTGGGGTGCCTGGATGGCTCAGTCAGTTAAGAGTCCAACTTTTGTTCAGGTCATGATCTCACAGTTTGTGAATCCGAGCCCCGCATCAGGCTCTCTGCAGTCAGCACAGCGTCTGCTTCAGATTCGCTGACCCGTCTCTCTCTGCCCCTCCCCTACTTGTGCACTTACTCTCTCTCTCTCTCACAAAAATAAAAATAAATTTAAAATTTTATAATAAATTTATAATAAATATATATTTATAATTTATTTATATTAATTTATTTATAATAAATTACAAAATAAGAAAATAAGTACCATATACTTGAGTACAGATTTAAAATATAAGAATTTAACGATGTGTGACTAATTTAGAATTCAACTTTGACACATATGGAAGGATCTTGAGAATCCAAGACTCGGTATATACTAAGTGTATCAATTTGTCATTTCTTTTATTCATTTATTTCCTAACTAGCTTAGTTATTATCCGGAAATTTTCACTGTACTCTGATACCACATCATATTATTACAGATGTACTAACACTTGCTTTCAATATGAGAATAATTACAATATGGTTGGCAGTGTTATAATTCTTCAGTAATAATGATGTTTTTTAAAAATGGTTAGTGTAGAGCTACACAATGAAATTTCTCTTGTACTGATGTAAAAGTTTTAGTAAGCTCAGTGGTTATCCCAAGATTAAGTGAACCTGGTTCATCAGGGAGTGTGATGTTAGAATTAAAATATAGTGGCTAGAGGCACCTGGGTGGTTCATTCCATTAAGCATCCAAAGCTTGATTTCAGCTCAGGTCATGATCCCAAGGTCTGGGATTGAGCCCCACATTGGGCTTCATGTGCAGCATGCAGCCTGCCTGCGATTCTTTCTCTGTCTCTCTCTCTTTCTCTCTCTCTCATAAATAAATAAATAAATAAATAAATAAATAAATAAAGTGTCTATATTTTAGTACCTTTGAAGTTGCTGAACTCTGTTTAGATGCCCTTTAAATGATAAAAACACAAGCATGCTTTCTCAAAAACACTTTTCCTTTCATATACACTATTCTCACTGTAGCAAATAAATTGTTACCTGTATTGTTCTGCATTATTTCCTAAAAGACCATCTAAATCACCAAAATAGTGTTTTGAAAGAACAATGTGATATCCTGAAAGCCTCATGAAACTTTTTATGTCTTATTTAAGCACTTTTGAACAATAAGAATATGAATGAAAACCACTAAAATCTTTGTGTTTTGGTTTGACTCTCTGAACTCATGAATTTCAAGTGACAGGAAATCGGCCCAGATAATACCATAGCTGGTTAATGCAACTCATTCACCCTTGTAAGCAAAACGTTTTTACTTGTTCCTAAAAATCCCTGCTGCCATGAGAAAATTCTCATCTTTGCCCACAACAAACAGCGCTGATGAATTTCTGTCCTTGGCCTCGCATACCTATGTGCTCTATTGTCTTTCCATCCTAAGAAAAGGCATCTTACAAAGAGGCAGGTGCAGGAACCTGAGAAAGCAAGGCTCAACGCTGCGTACTGGCTGATAATCATGGTCATTTCCCATTAATTTGGCAGCTTGTACATTGTACAACAATTTAAATTAATGAGCAATATTTATTTCACTGTCAATCATATTGATCTGTCTATAAAGAAGTCAAATTTAATGTTCTTTTTGGCAATAATTAAGTTCATTTAAGAAAGAGAAGCACGGACATCTGGCTAATAAAACATTTAACAGGTGATGTTAGAAGAGTCTAATCGACAACACAATCAGTTTATCATACATCAAATGAAAGTTTATTAAATAGGCATATCTCTTCTGATTATCTGGCATGTTAATGGTTTATTATATTTTTGAGATTGAAGATGAGTATTCTAAATGAGGGTAAGTATGGCCAGAAGTAAATATCAGAGAGAGAAATTTGAAATCACAAGTGATCACCGATGCCCTGTTTCTACTTGATTAATCATTTTCCATCTATTAATTCACTCTGCCACTTTGCTTCCTTACAGTAAAATATGCTGAAAAAATCTCTTTGGTAGGAAAAATATCTTCCCTAGAAGATTTTCCCATTGAGCATAGAATAGAAGAGAATTGCTAAGTCATTATGGTGTTTTAGTTGCAGGGTAGTGTAATTTTGGGGTGTAAAATGTTATTCCCGGAGTTTCTTCATCTATGATTTTTTTTTTCTTTCTCAAAATCACAAAAGGGAGTGAACAAGAGTGAATGAATGAATCTGTATCTAGGCAAGGCACTCACATGTACGTACAAAAATTATTCTTGAAGAAATTACCTAAACGGTTGGTTGACAAAAGGAAAAATCATTCCTCACTTTTTCTTAACGATCTGGAGATTTCATACATATTAAGATTTGGAATAATCTAAGTACACTCATGAATTGTTTTTTTATTTTTTATTTTTTTTAAATTTTTTGCTACAGGGCAAAAAAAATCTGTTTCCATAATGCACTCTGCAACACAGACTGCCAGGGCATCAGTGGCCCCATGACCCACGAAGATAACGGTGGCAGTGAGGCCGATGAGGGGAGGGTTGACAGTGATGAGGGCAGTAATGAATTGTTGACTATTTTTTTATCTAAGTGGAAATATTTAAATAAAATCTTCACTGAACAGACTTGGAAAATGATCCTTTGAACAGTAAAAATCTGCTATGAGTGTATGAATTTTGGGCTAGAATCCTCATTTATAAACGCATGCACATTTTGTTGGTTTGTAATGAGTGAACCACAACATGTATTAAAATCAAGGAAAAGTTAAGAATTAAATTGTTGAAACTTTAAAAGTGTTTGATCTGGAAATTTAACCTTAGAAAATTTGGACCCGCAGGTTTCATGGGTGAAATGAAGCTGAATGCCAGCAGAATATTTCCCATAGATTACTGAATGCGAATATGGTCAATTAATATTTTTATCACACATTATAATTGCAAAGCAACCTCAAACACATCATCCCACTGATGCAATATCACAATGAAGTGGTCTTATTATTCCCAATTTAAAGATAAGAAACATTGAGGCTTCTTTTAATTTTAGTCACTAAATGTTAGGGGGACAATTTAAAGTTATTTGGTTTCAATTTTTTGTCTCTAGTGTGTTAGTAAATCTAGGTTCTATTCTTCTTCCTTCTGCAGAAGCACTCACGATATAGAAACAAGAGTAAAGTTATATTTACAAGATTGTAGCCCCACTGATTTTAATTATGGACTACCTCTTTTCCTTTCGACCCTCTGTATTCCAATCCCTTTATCAGAAAATTCAGGAATGAAATACTGCACAATAAAGAGTTTAATTATATGAGGTGACGTAAGATTTGTGAAAACAAGTATTGCATATTTTAGAGTGACTTGTACTATTGAAAGATAGTTGTGAAATTCCTATAAAATGAATAGGAGCACATGGACCTTGAAACACATATGACCAGACCATCTGGACCAATCCTATCATTTCTTACACTTCTTTTTATCCCTGTGGCTCTCAGGAGTTCAAGCCTCAGTGGTCTCCTGTTTTCATCTGGTTTTTCCTCCCTATGATGGCCCTTATATTTTTCTGACCCAATCTGTAGTTCACTCTACTGTCAATAACTCTATACAATCAATGGGTGCTATTCCATGACAATTACACCTTAGGGATTTCCAACCACTTACATGACTTTAATTGAAAGTTGGTTGTCTGCTTGAGCACACTTACCTTGTGCACTTCAGAGGCAGGGGCTTATGCTGTTGTTGTTGCTGCTGCTAGTTTTACATAGGCTTTATTTTTTAGAGAAGTTTTAGATTCACAGAAAAATTGCATGGGAGGTGTAGAGATGTACCATACATCCTCTTCCACTACTTATGTATAGTTTCCCCCACCAAATGGTACAAACGGTCACAGTTGACCAACATACATTGATCCATTGTTGCCACCCAAAGCCCGTAGATTACAGTAGGGTCCACTCTTGGTGTTGTATGTTCTATGAGTTTGGACAAATATATAAATGACATGTAGCTAACATTATAGAATCCTACACAGACTTGTCTCGCGACCCTAAAAATCCTCTTGCCCCACTGAATCATTGCTCCCTCCCCACTTAAGTCTTAGAAACCACTGGTCTTTTCACTGCCTCTACAGTTTTACCTTTTCGTTTGTTTTAATTTTTTGTTCTGTCAGACTTGTCTTAATTCAGGGCCCGATAACTAGAGACATATTCTTTATTTACATGTCATGGTTATTTCAGGATACTTTCCCCTTTGTTTGTAGAGAAAGGTGAACAAAACTACAAGTGGTACAGAGATGATGATTAGATAGATAATAGATTGATAGATGATAGATAGATAGATATCTTGAATCTTCCACCATGATCCCACCATGAGCTCTGTCATCCGCTCTGCCCTCCCTGTAGTCCTGCCCTTCCCGAAAGACTAGAGGTTTTGTTTCATCATTTATTACTCCATACTTTCTCTTAATTCTCAGAAAGGTCAATATCCAGGGTCCTGCTCTCCAAAATTTACTCATATTTTTTTCATCCCCTATATTCCAAAACTACACCAATCACCAAGATAACAACTTTAAGCCTCCTAGTCTCTTCACCTACGTCTCTTTTCCTTTTAGTTCAACAACACTAGTACCCTCTTTCCTATAATGCCTCTGCGTTATACAGACTGGAGGTAGACAAACATTTTATTTAACAGGCCATGTAGGAAGTATTTCAGGCTCTGTAAGCGTTAGTTTTTAATCACAGCTATTCAACTCTACCATCGTGGTATGAAGGGATATATTTATATTTATTGCACACATGTAATAAATGAGTGTGGTTGTGTGGCTTGAAATTTGCGTTCCCAACATTTAGCCTGACACCCAGTCACCCCTAATGTATATTTCATCTAAATCAATGGCCTGCGTCTCCCATGTAGGTATTGAAAGTTAGTTGGGTTTAACTATGGATGGTCATCGGCAAAAATGACAAGAGCCAGGTCACAGGAGTTGAGGATGTTGGTTGAAAATAAAGAAAGTGGTTGTAGTAATGGACCATGGGATCTAAGGTACAGAAAAGCCAGTGGGTGAGTCAATAAACCTGAGTGGGTTTTATAGTTAAAGAGACTTTATTTTCAGAACCCAAAATAGGGTTTTATAGTTTCTTAATCGGTTGGAAGCCTTTAAAAGAAGACTCAGACTTTCCCTGCTAGCCTTTGAGAAGCAAGCTGCCCTGAATTCCACAGCTGCAAAGGACTGAATGAATTCTGCCAGCAGCGACATGAGCTGGGAAGGTCGCCTGGAGTTTCCAATAAGATTGCACCCCAGCTAGCATCTTCATTACAGCCTTGGGAAACCCTGAGTGGAGGAACCGGCTAAACTGTACTGGGACTCCGGATCTGCTAGAACTATGAGATGATAAATGTATTTTTTTTTTTATTCCAGTGTAATTACATACACTGTTCTATTGGTTTCAGGTGTACAATATAATAATGATTCAACATTTCTACACATTTCTCAGTTCTCATCAAGATAAATGGACTCTTTTCTTTTTTTTTTAATGTTTATTTATTTTTGAGAGAGAGAAAGAGACAGAGTGTGAGCAGAGGGAGGGGCAGAGAGAAAGGGAGACACAGAATCTGAAGCAGGCTCCAGGCTCTGAGCCTTCAGCACAGAGCCTGATGTGGGGCTCGAACCCACGGACCGTGAGATCATGACCTGAGCTGAAGTCAGAAGCTTAACTGAGCCACGCAGGGGCCCTGAGATAAATGTACTCTTAATCTCCTTTATCTATTTCCCTCACCCACCTCCCCTCTGACAACCACCAGTTTGTTTTCTGTATTAAAGAGTCTTTTGCTGTTATTTGTCTTTTTTTTCTTTGTTTCGCTTCTTATATTCCACATGTGAGTGACATATGACATTTATCTTTCTCTGATTATTTCACTTCACATTATATCTAACTGCATATTGTTTTAAGTACGTACCTATGTATAATATACTATACGGCAGAAAAACTAATATAACAGCCAATGCTTCTATAATTAGCTTTATTAACAGAAATACGATATGAATAGTCTCTTCTGTCCTCATACCTATATATTCCCTTCTCACCCTCGCTTTGCTGTCACCTCACAGTTCAAGGAGGAAAAAGGAAGTTAACAGAGATAAACTATCACCACTTTTTATTACAAAGTTGATAATTCTACCTGTATTTGAAGACATCTCCTTCCCTCTTAAAATGTCAGAAATGTCCATCTGATGAAAGCCCAATGTCTCTACTGCTGTTCTATTCTTGGGCTCTATTCATATATAATGATGTGTGTTCCTATATACATATTAATACACATAATATGTTATCTAATATATAATAGATACATTATATGATATATTGTGAAAATTAGTAAAAAAACACAAAAAAACCTAATTTAAAATGGAGCCAGGAAGCCATGAAGAGGAAGCCATTGTTCTCACCCACAAATCACTTGTGGTAGGAACCATAACCAGCAGAAAGAAAGAATAAATTATTTTAACAAGAGAGGATGTTTTTCACATAGGAATTTTATCTCTTATTTTTAAGAAAAAGAAAGAAGATCCCTGCCTTCTCCAGCAACAATGCTTTAACCCATGCTTGCAGCCAGTGAGAACCTATCACAATCTCAAACTCTTGTTCTTCTCCGATGAACTTTTGTTCTAACAGTTTTCCCCAGTTTCCTTCCAAAACCCAACAAAAGTTGACTTCACCTTTGTCTCTTCAGACTTGTCTATGGTTTGCCATAATTTGTCTCAAATTGCAATTCTTGTGCTATTCCTGAATAAACTCATTTTGTTAGTAAAATTGTTGGCTATGTTGTTTTTAAGGTTGATATTATATTTCTTCAAGGGAATGTCTATATCCACTATGTTCACGTCCTCCTAGTATCTCTCTAACATACATTGGACACCCTTTACTGAACCTACTCTAGACCAGTTCATCAAGGACTTCACTCTTGCTAAACTCAATGGAAAGACTTTTGACTTCATATTGTCATCTTCACTTCACATCTCAGAAATACTTGGTGGTAAAGACTGTCCTTCCTCCTTTACCCTCCCATTACCGGTTCTTGAAAGTCTCTTTTTGGGGGTTTTCATGACATCAAATATTCCTAAGTTTAGTCAATTTTATTAACTTATCTTCTTTTGTTAACTTTTTCCTCTGCATCCAACTACCAACTTCGGGAGTGTCTTTGGGCTCAGGTCTAGGTTCTCTCATCCTATCCTTCCTACACTTTGTTCTAGATGATCTCATTAATTCTCACGACTTTGCTCGCCACAGCACAAGTCCCTATGTATTCTCAGTCCTGATGTTACAGCCTAGATTCACATTCATATATCTCAAGCTATTTGACATCTATACATGTCGGGTCCCTGGATATCTCAAAATCATCATGTCAAAATTAAAGTATTTAATGTGTCTCTTACATACACACACCCTCAACACTAGAAACAACTGTAAGAACAATTATCTGATCCTTTCCCGTTCTCTCACCTCAGATCAAATAACACCTTTCAGATTACTAAAGACGAAAAATAAAACAAAATTAATCAAATTAAAAAAAAGAAAAGGTATTTGTACTTAAATAAAGGTGATGGTATTGAAAAAAGTTTTTCCATATTTAAATAAATAAGTTATTTAGAATGTTTCTCTTTCTTCCAGCTCCTTTCTATTCACCTCAAAAAAGATCTCATACCCATCCAATTCCATTCATTACTACATCTACCCTGTGATAGCACTGTAATGTCTAGCCTAGACTGAGCTTCCTATTTCCACGTGTCTATTTGATATCATATTGCTGGAATACATTATTTATGAAGACAAAGCCTGACCTATAACAACTATCTAGATTCTAATATTGTCGTGCTTTCCACAAAATATATGCTCGTGAGATTATAAAACTCAATCCTTGTTTCCGAAAATCCACTCAGCAGTCATATGAAATAAAAACTTAAATCCATAAAATAATTCATTCACATTGTTCATTTACACAAATTACTTATCCAATTCTTATTAATGAGCATTTAATCTGACAAAAATTTCATTTTTCTAATATTAAGGATTAAGAAACAAGCTCAAGTTTATAAATTGCTTACATAAACATACCGAGGCCTTCTGTTTCTAAGATCTTTGAATTACTCATTAAAACTAAAGTAGAATTTAAGAACAATGTCCAGTAGAGTAAATGCAGTTGAAACAAAACACTTATATTAGTAACATGTATCTATCCAATTATTGAAGTTTCTTCACAGATATAAAGAAAAATGCAAATTATAATATTAAGAAATCAACTCAGTTTTTCCAACTAAAAACTGAAATATAGTCAGAGGTAGATCTAAGTAAAATTTATAAAGCAAATAGCTCTTGGGGCATCCAAGTGGCTTAGCTGGCTAAGCATCTGACTCTTGGTTTTGGCTCAGGTCATGATCTCACAGTTCATGAGTTTGAGTCTTACAACCATTGTGCTCTGTGCTGACGGTGTGGATCCCACTTGAGATTCTCTCTCTCTCTCCCTCTCTCTCCTCCTGTCTCCTTCTCTCCCTGCCCCTCCCCCCACTCACACACACTCTCTCTCAGAATAAATTAAAAAAAAAAAACTTAAAAAAAAACTCTTTCACAACTCTATCAACTTTCTGTAACTTGACGTCCCTTACACATATATTCATTATGTTTTTCCATTATGTAACTTATGAATTGCATATTTCTTTTTACATAACCTCTTTGTTCTCATCTACCCTAGCCTGGGATCATTGAAAACCTCTACCCCAGTACATATTTGAATGTGTGTCTGTGTGTGTGTGTGTGTGTGTGTGTGTGTGTGTGAGTGGGGTAGAATTTGTGTTTAATTTACTCCAAATTCAACAGCTAAATTTTTCAACTAGGCTTCTTTACCAGGGGAATATTTTTATTATACCAGTTTAAGGCATTTAAAATGATAGAATAGCTCTATATATAATAAATAGAAACTTGTCATTTACAATTATTCTTGTGAATAGAGTTTTAAATAAGTTCTATATGACCTTTCTAAATGTGTGGAATATTGGTAACAGGTGCAATCATTTCTACCTAGGCCCAGCCATTGATTTTTCAAGTATTCTGTGATGCTAATGTGATATGTTCCTTGTTCTTTCAAGTTATTCTAAGAATCACTTGAAACAGTGATGAGCAAAATCAGTCTTCTATCAAGCACTCTGTCTGGGAATTTAAAGGAAGATAGAGAAGGTAAAGGGTTCATGATTTTATAATAAAAGAAACTACATTCTCTGTTAGAACTCAGGAGAAATTCATTCCTGAAAGCAAATGATAATGAGATCTTGTGCTGAAAATCTGTAAGTTAAAAAGGCAATTAGCTTGTCTATCTTATTCACCTACAGGGGCAAAAACAATTCAGTTCTCACTGTTAAAATGGATTGCAGTCATATTGGATTTGAAAACCTGACTTTTTAAATATTTATGAATATCTAAACCCTGCATCAGAGTAGAAAGAGGGCATATATAATTTAGAAAACTTTCATTCAGCTGAATGACTCCATTGTAGAATTTTTATTTCATTTGAAACATTGGTTGAAATACAATATTTACTATCTCTGTTACAAACAAGTAACAAAATAAAAACATAAAATGAAAAATTTATAGTATGTCATTATTTTTAAATGAAACATCAGAGTGATTCCTTAAGATTTATTCTTTTATTGGAAAATTCCAAATTAGAAATGTTTTGTATTATGCATTCTTTTTTGATGTTTATTTATTTTTGAGAGAGAGCGAGAGAGCACAAACCAGAGAGGTATGAGAGGGAGACACAGAATCCGAAGCAGGCTCTAGGCTCTGAGCTGTCAGCACAGAGCCAGACGCAGGCTTGAATCCACAGACCATGAGATCATGACCTGAGCTGAAGCTGGATGCTTAACAGACCGAGCCACTCGGGTGCCCCTGCAATACGCATTTTTAAAGCTGTCTTGACTGGAACATAGGTGCCAATGTTTTCAAACAGATCACAGAGAATTTTTTGCTATGTGAAGTCACAGGAAACCACTGGAGAAATAGAATTTTTTAGAGTCAATGAAAGTATTCATATTTGAATACATATGTTTGTCAGTTATAAGACCTTATATGTTAGTATGTATACTTTATAAATCATTTTAACATAGGAATGCTGATACAAACCTGTTATTTGTAGGCAAGTAGTGCAAGACAGCTATATATGTCTTCCTAACACCCAGTCTCATATTTTTATTGCATGAAATAGTCATTATGTTTTTGAAATGATATTTGGATATTTTGCCAAAATAATGTGGATAGTTCAAATAGGTTTCTAGACCAGAAGTCAATAAGCATTTTTTGTAAAGAGCCAGATAGTAAATATTTTTGGCGTTGCAAGGCCATGTGATCTCAGTTGCGATGGTTCAATTATGCCACTATAGTGAAAAAAGCATGGACAATACATGAACAAAGGACCAATCGTGTTCCAATAAAACTTTATTTACAAAAACAGGTAGCGGGTTAGTCATGCATCGAATACCACTAGTTATCTTTAAAATGCAAAATGCTTCCAACTTGTGAAACAAGAAAATTATATAACTGTCCCAAAACCCAAAAGGTCTCCCGATCTGCATATGGGAAGAAATGGAAGAGAAATTGACCAATGATAAAACACATGTCTAGAAAGGAGTTGCTAGAAGGTGGAGGAGGGGCAGTAAAGTAGCCTCCAGCCTGAGAAGTTACATGGAGACCCGAAAACAAAGCAAACCACTTGATATCATTTACACAGAGTTTTATTTAGGATAACTTACTGATAGGGTACATGGGGCAGATGACCCAGGCCCTATGCAACTATAATACACAAAGTCTGCACCTTGATCCACAGCTTTTACAGAGAAAGGAACATTGTGGTAAGGTCAAAGGGTAGTTATTTCAAATAAAACCTTCTGTGTGCCACTATACAGAAGTATAGACTAAGCCTTCTGGCATTTTGATCTGGGGGTATGTTAATATCTACAGGGCCTGGAACAGTGATCCCTGGAAGGTCACTGCACAGGGAATGAATACGATGAAGGGCCAAAGATGGAGTCAGTGTTGTCAGCACGCCTACAGGAGTTAAGAATCAGAATGACTGGGGCGCCTGGGTGGCTCAGTCGGTTAAACGTCCGACTTCAGCTCAGGTCATGATCTCGCGGTCCTTGAGTTCCAGCCCCGCGTCGGGCTCTGTGCTGACAGCTCAGAGCCTGGAGCCTGTTTCAGATTCTGTGTCTCCCTCTCTTTCTGACCCTCCCCTGTTCATGCTCTGTCTCTCTCTGTCTCAAAAATAAATAAACGTTAAAAAAAAGAATCAGAATGACTAGTTATTCCATCCAAAGCTTACATACTCCATTCCATCCTCAAAGACAATCATCTCACTTCGACTCGAATACCTGAAGTGATAGAGAACCCAGGACCTAGAGTGGCATGTGAGTACTATGTTCAATTTTGGAACAGTTCTAAATATCAAACACATCGTTTCCGTTGTGTTTTGAGGTAACTTGCAGTAATTGACTAGTTATTTAGTATGAACTTGTCTGTGATATTACACTTGCTTCAGAGATGCATTGGCTGGTTTTAATTATTCAGCATCTTTAAAATTAAGAGCATACAGTGTCGCCTGGGTGGCTCAGTCGGTTGCGCGGCTGACTTTGGCTCAGGTCATGATCTCACAGTTCGTGGATTCAAGCCCCGCATGGGGCTCTGTGCTGGCAGCTCGGAGCCTGGAGCCTGTTTCAGATTCTGTGTCCTTCTCTCTCTCTACCCCTCCCCTGCTCACGCTCTGTGTGTCTCTCTTTCTCTCAATAATAAATAAATGTTAAAGAAAAAAAATTAAAAAAAATTAAGAGCGTACATTTATCAGATAAAAGTTTTTAGGCATTTTTTTTTGAAATTAGGATATGCATGAGGTAAAAAAACAAAACAAAAAAAAAAAAAAACACTATGTATAGAGCATTTATTCTGTGTCAGACCCTGTGCTAGGCATTAGGGGTAGAAAGGTGTCCTAGGATCTCACTGCGTAAGCTACATCTTTCGACCTATCGCTAAGTTTTATAATCATTCATGAAAACTACGCGTGCGTAACTGTGACCGTCTGGGAACATCCTTGCCCAAGGCTATTTCACACCGATGGCTTGCTCACGTCTTCATCACCTTGTTTCTCAGGTCACATTCTCTGTCACTCAAAATAATTTTCCACCTATTAAAAATTTTACCTTTTTGGGGAATTGGATTAATTACCTCTGATAAGCTTTTGATACTTGGTCCACATTGCTTGCGATCCTTTTTAAGTAAATTTAACAGAACCAGTATGTTCTAGAATCCCCCCCTTCCACTTTATCAATAAAATCAAACAGAATTTAGAAATATGTGGGTTTTTTTTGCCAAAATTGACAGTGTACAGCTTTGGTTATACCTGATCATTTTATGGTGGTTGGTTTTATACATTTTCGTTTCTTCTTAGGATTTTATCGATAGTCTTTCAACACAGGCAACTTTAATTTGCCACTCGGATTGTCTAATTTTTACGAATTTCATGCTGTTTATCCTGGTGTCAAATTGAGGCCTAAGAATATCTGAAAGCCTGCACTTTCAAGTTATCACACAGGGCTAATCGGCCATCACAAAAGCATGAATGAAAGAATTTCTCAATTTAGGGTCTAGGAGGATATGTATTGTCTAGTCTTTCCTAAGTATGAAAAGAAACACACCCGGCCTGTGTTATCTTCAGAAATGAGAAGGAAAAACATGGTGGGGAGTTGGAGGCATTAATATTTGGCAAAGATAAGCTGCTATTTCAGGAATTCTACCTCTTTCGTTTTAAAGCCCAGCCAACATTCAGTCAACACTATCACATATTCACTTCCACAAATTTGGAAGATAGAGCATAACTTCTAAACCTGATTTTTTTTTCACTATCAGAGGGGGAAAAAACCTATTTTTAGTTATTTAATTTGAAATTATCACTTCAGGCATTGTGGCTTTCTCTGCTTTGTAGAGGTTATTGTAAATGTGACACTCATTACTGAGACAGTATAATGAAACCTTAAGGACAAAAAGGCTGTATTTTATTTTGCTTGAACGCATGTATTTGTTTGGTTTCTCCTGTCTCAACTTTTAGTCCCTACTTCATGAAACACACCCCTCCCCCCACCTGACAATCAGTGAAAAGACAACATATTTAAGGAAGAATAACACCTATCACTTTTCTTTTTACACACTGAGTTTTGGGAGTGAAAATGAATACAGGGAAATGAATATATTTTCATATGAAATTTGAATTTGAAAGAAAAGTCTTGTGCTTCCTTCTTCTTTTTTTTTTTGCTTGCTTCTTTCATATGCAATCTGTTCCTTTATAATGTTTTCCTCAACCCAAACTGAGTATGCTGTATGAAGGCAGAAATCCCTTTCAATGAAATAGCAAACTTTCTCTATTTGAGTCTAAAATGCTCTCCAAGAGCCATAGCAGTCGCCATTTATGGCTTTGACTCTTACAAACCGCAAGATAAAGGCTGTGTGTGTGTGCACCATGAATTCAGAGGGGAAAAAAAAAAAAAAACCCGAGATCTTTCTCAGTATGAACTGTAGGAGCCCTTCCTGAGTAGAAGGAACACATTTTCAGCCCATTTGCACCACTCAGAGACGTCCTTTTTTTCCTTCTTTGAAAGGAATCTCTAGCTGTGCCTCATTATAGTGTGCAGTGGAGAAGGAGATAGGAAGTGAGTAAGAGGGAGGGCTGGAGAGAGACAACGGTGTTGTGGAATCAAAAGGAAGGTGCTGCGCTGCAAGTAGAAAGTAAATTGCCCCTTCCACTTTAGGACCAAACCCTTTGACAGCCTGTAGAAATTTTCAGCCTTTATTGCCACTATACACACCAGCAGCGTTATGAATTTTTGTGTACAGAAACAGATACGCACGCACATGCACACGCCACACGTGCGTCCACTAACCCGATCAGCCAGCGTGTCAATCCATCCGTGTTCACATACTTCTACGGAAGGATTTATTTTCTGTCTTCATAAAAGGCTCTCTCCTCATTACGACAGAGTTTGTACATCCTGGGAAATGTAAGGAATCATACTTGATGACCCTTTCGCTCCCACTTATTTTATTTTTTCTTAAACTCTTCCTTACAAGTTGTTAATGAGAATAGCTGTTACATATAATAATATGTAATATGTAATATAATAGCTGTTACATGTAAGGCGGTTATCTGAAAAAAAAATTGGTGGTTCTCAGTGGTAAACTTCAAAGCCAAATGTATAATTTAAAATAAAATGTGTTGGGGCGCCTGGGTGGCTCAGTGGGTTAAGCGGCTGCCTTCAGCTCTGGTCATGATCTCATGGTTCGTGGGTTCCAGCCCCGCATCGGGCTCTGTGAGGACAGCTCAGAGCCTGGACCTACCTCAGATTCTGTGTTTCCTTCTCTCTCAAAAAAATAAACATTAAAAAGTAATTAAAAAATAAAATGTGTTATTTATTAGCAAATCAAATAGCTCTGCTCCAATACTTAAGAGACTTATTTTCCTTTTACAAAAAAAAAAAAAAAACTAAAGGGGAGCCTGGGTGACTCAGTCCGTTAAGTGTCAGACTCTTGGTTTCAACTCAGCTCATGATCTCAGGGTTCATGACTTACAGCCCCACATCAGGCTCTGTGCTGACAAATTCTCTCTCTCTTTCTCTCTCTCTCTCTCTCTCACTGTGCTTGAGATTCTCTCTCTCCCTCTTGCTCTGCCCGCCCTGCTCACTCGCTCTCTTTCTCAAAATAAATAAATAAATAAATAGATAGATAGATAAATAAAGGTTAAACACAAAAACCTAAAAACTTAAGTTCTGATTACTCAAAATTCTTAAGTTTTAGACAAGAATTACAATTTCGCTATTTAAAATGAATAGGATTAAAATTATATTTTTATTATGGAAGCTCTCAAATCCCTGAGGATTGATTATGAATTCTTAAAACAGGTTTTCAGCCAAAGTGCCTAAAAATTGACAAAAACAATGAGACTATCCCTGTCTTGTATTTTTTGATATTACCAAATAAATTGGTGCTTCAAAATGCTCTGGCATGGTGAAGAGTGAGCTACATCTGGAGATTTGTGCCTGCTGGTGGGCTAGATTGTTTGATTCCGTCTAGTCTTACTTATAGACTGACGGGCATGAAAGGAAAGTGTGAAAACCCATAGTTCGAAATGCCCTCCCCTGTGTTATGCATAGGGAACAAGAAGCTCTTCATTCTATCTGTTGAAACAAACCTGACATAATGAACTTCAGGGAAAAAAAACACCTCAATTAATAAAAAAAAATACTGGTAATAAAGTGAAAGTCAAGAACTATGTCAGCTGACCACAAGGAAATGTATCTGAGTGGGAAATAGTTCTGCTCTTGGAGACCTATCACATGGAATGCTCAGACCTCTTGGAGATGGTCTAAGGCTCAAATTAAACATTTATAATCATACTAATGATATGATATTGGCATTATACCAAAAAAATAGTAAAAGTCTCCATAAAAGTGGCTATTCCAACAAAATAAAACAAAACAAGGTGTCTTTCTTTGCTTTGTAGACTCTCAATAAATAACAACAAAGGAGTGCTGTTGAGTGTCGAACCACTGTAGGAAAAAGTACAAAACAAATCACTGTTTTCGAAATCAAGCTTCAGTATCTCTAACTGAGGTACACTCTGATAAAAGTGTTCAAAAGTCTAGGAAAATGTTAGCAACCATTTGGTGGATGGAGAAAGATTGTGAATGCTACTCCTCCCCCTTGTTTTCTGGCCATCCAGTTTGATGGATCTCTGTTCATTCATTTTTGTTCATTCTTCATTTAAAAACATGCACTAAAGACTTCCCACGTGCTTCAGGTTCTCTGGAAAGCAAGATGAATACCATATTGCCCTGCCTTTTGGTTTGTAAAGATGGCTGACAAGAGAATAGTTGCAATACACAGCTTTTATATCATTTAAAAGAGGTGTATCGAGAGAGGAATATGGTTTATTCTGCTTGAAGATATCAATTAGTTATTAGAGACAAAACAACATGAAATCTGAACCTGGTGGACTAAATTAGGCTTTGATAAGGAGGTAGGTGACAAAGGGACACCGGAGGAAGAGATGAAGACAAGGGGATGTGATAGAACGTGGTGAGTAACAAGAGCCACAGATAAACTGATGCAAGCAGAGCAAAAAGTTTATGAGTACACACTCAGAATTAGACACTTTTAAACTTCACTTAAGAGTTGAATGACTAAAGAAATTTACTTAATATCTCTCATTCTCGGTTGGCTCATTTCAAAATTGGGGATGATCATGGAAACCTTCTCATTATGAGATGGTTTAATTTATGCTCTTGACACAGTGTTTGACCTTGAATGGTCAAAATATTAGTACTTCTCTCCTCTTTCACCTTGAATTTTTCTTAGCCTCCTTCTTCTGAGGGTATGAGTAGATATTAAACTTAAAACATTGAAAGGGGGAAATGTCATAAGGCATATTGTTTTCTATGCAAAGGAGTTTCAAGAAAAAGTAGGGAATTTTTCTAGAGCCTTAATCCTTTTAACTTTGCTCAAAAATAACATTTTTTTCTATGTTGCTAGAAAATTTCAAGGATGACTTATATATACAAATAGAGTTTCTATATATTTAGTAATAGAGATATATAGTTTCTGTATAAACATCTAGTTTATATACATTCAGAAATAGAAAAAATCAATTAGCCAAAGGAAAGATCAAACTAATGGCTTCTATACCATTATTATAAAACCAAGTCATGGATTAAATGTATAAGAATCAATAATGACATACAAATGATTTAACATTTTGGTTGATTCTGAAAACATGGAAAAAGAGTTCTTGAGCAATGTTTTATTTTGAATTATCCTTCTAAAATCAATATCATCAAAATTGATAAGACTATAAAGGAATGAGAAATTAAATGCTATAAAGCTATTTCCAATAGAGGTAATGCATAGTTATTTGTCCTGTTACCTTTTGCAGGCCACATTTTAAAGTCAGACTGATGGGACTAAGAGATTTGTGTTTTCAACCTCTTCCTCTGAAGTTTTCTTTTAATTGAATGCAGTAAATCTACTTGTCTTGGAAATATTTATTTAAGAATATTCTCATATTGGACACTTCTCTTTTAGTGTGATCAAGATTGATTGGTTAGCAGGGATGGTCGGGTTGCGTTCTTCTCAGACTTATGGGAATTATAAACAATGATTATTCCATGCATATTTGATAACATAACTGGAAAGGAAACTATTCCCATCTAGTTCCTCATGGGCAGAAGTCTATATATAATGTTGTCATCAAAGTGTGACCAACAAATGATATCAGGTGCCAGGCTGGTCTTGTCCAGGAGTTCAGAGGTTGGAGTGAAATAGTCACATTGACTCTAACTCACCATTCAGAGAATGAAGTGGATGCTTTTCATGTATTGATTGGTTTACAACTTCTGGATTCTACTCGGTATGGCAGGTAAAAAAAAAAAAAATAAGAAGTAACATTAACAATAGCCATTGTAAATTTATAAGTATAAAGTTTTCTTTTTTTGCTCTCACGTTTGATTATATTTCAACTTTTAGATCATTTGGTTAGCTGCACTAGAAGTAAAATACACTAGTAATATGACCAATTCATTTGGTAAAATAATCTCTGGACATAACTTTCATTCATTTTTCTTATAAGTCTAATAGCCTTTATTCACAAATATCATTAAATAATTCAAAGCGTTTACTCCCATCCCGTCAATATGTTCTGTGCAGCAATTTATAAGAAGCTTGAACTACTTCCCCGGTACAAACATGTGTATTTATTTAACATAATTATAAAATTTGTGGAAACAAAAATGATATTGAAGTGATATCTGATTTTTTTTTACCATGGATGCTTAAAAACATTTTATAAGTATTACTTAATTTTTTCAAAGTCTCTATTATCAATTACTTCCTTTTATATTCCCAAGAATATCTCAGATATTAATCTGAGGATTATTATTATTATTGATAATCTGAGGATTATTAAAAATTTAGAACCATGTTATGTGTAAAATCCGTGCAAATCGTTGTGATTTTCTTTTATATAACATGATTTTACATATATTATTATTTTTAATCTCAGAATAGAATTGTTTGAAATATGTATTATATTTATATCCATTTTTATTATGAATGCGGACATAGCAGTTAAATAATAAAATGTGTCATTTTGAAAATTTTTCATTGCTTTGAGTATTTTCATTGTTCACATAAAACCAAAAATTATCAAGGTTATTTTTCATATTAAGTATAGTAATAAGTCATGAACAAAAAAGAACTGTCCTTGGTAAGATACATGTGACAAGGCATTAGTATTGAGAAGATAATTCATAATGGACCCAGTAAACTGTTCTACGCCCATGCTTGAAACACACAATTGGAACAAAGGGTAAAAGACAGACAATCCAACAAATTGCTAAATAAAGCCTTCTTCTTATGGGTGTGAGCTATGATTACCTACGTAGCCACCTAGCCTGTGGCAGTTTGAAAGAGTTATTTAGTAGGAAAATCCGGGATGGAAGCAGTAAGATGAGAACATGTATACAAACGTGTGAATGTGTATGCAGTGGGGGGAGGTAGAGTTGGGGAGGAGGGCTCAGAGTGAGAGGAAATAGAAATTTGGCTCAAGAGATTCTTTTAGTTGGCTGAATCAGTGTTGTCGTTCGAGGCAGCTTTAACTTAAAATCTTGCTCAAACTTTTCAAAGTTTTAAGATGCCAATACACCAGTCCCTAATTCTTGAACTGCTCCCAGGCCAAAGGGACACTTAGATACCAGAAGAAGTGTTCTTGATGGTCAGTAATGCAGCCACATAAAAAACGGGGATGCTGTAACTCATGCCTTTAGATGGCAAATGTAGTCTAGGAAATTTAGAATGAAAGGCACTTTTTAGGTATCAGCTTTGTTTGAAAATGTCAGTGAAAAATGGTTGGTTGCTCTTGATTTTTCTCCAGAGCTAAGATGAAAAGAGCAGCCTTCTGGCATTTTGAAAGAATGGAAAACCTACCAAAAAATACAGGTGACATATAGGACCACTGCAAAGAGAGTTTTCCTAGCGGAACAGAAATAAAATCATTATCAGAAATAGGAATTGGAAGGGACCATGAGCCGGTAAGATGAGAAATTTAATTTAAAGCTGCAGAAATGCCACATTGTTCACTGTATTTCAGAGTCAAGGTTTAGACTCTCAGAGTCCAAATTGATTCATATATTAAGTAGTAAGAGTGGAGGGAATAACTCCCCACTTTTTAAGTGTAGGTTGCACATAATGACTCCCTTTCATACAGCATACAGAAGGGGGGAAGATATTAACTCTGCAGTGGAGAAAGCTGACAAACACTACCTTATCCAGATGACTAAGGTCAATATAAACAGTCATAAATCATGTTGATAGTATGTACTCTTGATAGGATGTGATGAAAAGGGCACGCTTTAACTCTGGTCTTCCTCCCAATAACCCATGACCCCAGGATTATCATGAGAAAAACATCAGACCAATTGCAAAAGAGGATATCCCACAAAACATCTGACCACTACTCCTCAAAACTTAAAAAAACCTGGGAAACAAGGGAAGTCAAAGAAATTTCCACGGGCATGAGGATCATAAGGAACACGAAATGTAATGTGGTATCCTGGCTATGATCCAAGAACAGAAAAACGATACTGAATAAAAACAAGGGAATCTGAATAAGGTATGGACTTGAGTTAATAATGAAGTATCAATATTGGTTGGTTCATTGTAAGGACTGTATCATATTAGTGTAAGATGTTAATAGTGAAAACAGGGTTCAAAGTATATGGAAATTCTCTTAACTATTTCACAATTCTTTCTGTCCTTCTAAAATTATGCCAAAAATTAGTTGTTTTGAAAAGTGAAAAGAATGTTTGAATAACTGAGTTGAGATGGCTGAAAACCAAATTACTTATCAGGAATGACAGTTAAGTGACTGTCACAAGACCTGGCACAGGATACCAAAGACATGAGCATTATTATTTGAAAACAAACCCAGGAGACCCTGGATCTGTTTCTAAGAGGGCATGGGAGGATTTCAAAGAAGACAGACTGTAGTGGGAACAACGACAATAATCAAAATAGGGTACTATTGTATTAAATATAATACCCCATATAATAGGCAACTACAACACCAAATGGTTCCCAACTTCATGTATCTGGGTAAAATTGATAATTTTTAAGAATAAAGAGAATACTTTACAGATTTCCAGAAAATGACAACAACAAAGCAATTTAAGGGAATTGGCCAAGACACCCTCATGCTTCCCTTCAGCTTAGACAGATTTCTTCCTGACTATAGCCCTTGACCTCCCTTTTTCTAGAGCATTTACTCTAGAAAACTTACAATTGTAAATTATGTCTCTGCTCTTTTAAGATGTGAATCATCTACTACCCACAAATATCTTCTAAATGACCTGGTAGCCATCCCTTTAAAATGTATTCATCAGGGCACCTGGGTTGCTCACCAGGTTAAGCAGTAGTCTCTTGGTTTTAGCTTGGGTCTTGATCTCACGGGTCGTGAGTTTAAGCCCCGCATCAGGCTCCACACTGACAGTGCTGAGTCTGCTTGGGATTCTCTCTCTCTCCCTCTCTCTGCCCCTCCCCTGCTTGTTTTCTCTCTCTCTCTCAAAAATAAATAAATAAACCTAAAAACAAAGTAAATAAAATGTCAGTCTCTCTTCCATTTTGCAAATGTCCCAAATAGAATCTCACTTGCCTATTAATTGGTCTGGTTCAATTCTTCATTTACAGAATGTGTAAGTAAGATTTCAGGAAAACGAAGATGAAATGTTGAAGGCAAAGGATTTTGAATGTAGACTGAGATCCAGCTATAATAACATATTTGACCATGAGAATCAAATAAGGACATTCTCCACCACAAGGACTTTAAAAAAAATTCACATACGCCACACACTCATGAAGAAATCTTAAGATGTTTAGTAAAAAAAAAAAAAAAACAAAAAAAAAACAAAAAAAAACAAAAAAAAAACTTTATTCAAGAACATCTATAACTGTAAAGGATAAGGTGACAAAAGAATTAGAAAAACAATAGTTTATACTAAATTATTATTGATGATGAATGTAAAATATACTATAGTAGTTCAGTAAAAGCACAAAATAAAATCAATGTAATTTAAAAGTACTAATAACAATCTAGAAAAAAGCTCATTTTAACTGGAGTTGAAAGGTGATATAGAGTGGGACAGAGACAAAAAAATTAAATTGTGCATCCACATGAAGGTGACTTTTTGACAGTTAGGAAATGTGTTTCTGAAAATTATAAGGCTGCCTTATAATTTATTTATGGATACTCCCTATAATCCAATAGATTATAGATAGATCATGGTAGGCAATACATGGGTAACATAAAATTCTCACATTCCCAATCTAACAGAAGAAACACAAAGGAAGAAAGAAGATGGAAGAGTGTTCTAAGAATCAGAATATGAATGCAAGAGAGACACAATGAGAACGATGATGGAGAATGCGTGGTAAGCAGTAAAACAGATCAGTACGAAAAGTGTAAAGCTCAAAAAGTAGATTGTCATTGGACATGAACAATCAAATCAGAAGAGGGAATATAAATGTGACCAAGCATATCAGAACATCTTTGTTGTCACTAATAAGGAGAAAAAGGCAAATTAAAACAATTTCAACATTTGGAAAAGATAAATAAATAAAATGTACGTCTCTCTACTTGTTAATCAGATAAGTGGCAATATGGCACTTCCATCAATTTCATTAGGATTGTAAACTGTTATGAAGTCTATGCAAGACAGGGACTCCTGGTTGGCTCAGTAGGTTAAGCATCAGTCTTCGGCTCAGGTCATGATCTCATGGACCATGGGTTCAAGCCCTGCATTGGGCTCTGCGCTGACAGCTCAGAGCCTGAAGCCTGCTTCGGATTCTGTGTCTCCCTCTCTCTCTATGACCCTTCCCCACTGTGCTCTCTCTCTCTATCAAAAATAAATAAACTTTAAAAAAAATTAAAGTCTGTGCAAGACAGCTTGGTAGAGTCTATCAAAATTTAAAACTTGTCTATTCTTGGGGTTCCTGGGTGGCTCAGTTGGTTAAGCATCCAACTCTTGATTTCTGCTCAGCTCAGGATCTCATGGTTTGTGAGATTGAGCCCCGAATCTGGCTCTGTGCTGACAGCATGGAGCCTGCTTGGGATTCTGTCTCTCCCTCTCTGTGCCCCTCCCCCAATCAATTGCATTCTCTCTCTTTCTTTCAAAGTAATAAACATTTATTTTCTTTATTTTTTAAATGTTTATTGATTTTTGAGAGATGGGGGTGGGTGAGGAGGAAGAGAGAGAGGGAGACAGAGAATCCAAAGGAGGCTCCAGGCTCTGAGCTATCAGCTCAGACTTCCTCACAGGGCTTGAACTCATGAACCCTGAGATCATGATCTGAGCTGAAGTTACATGCTTAACCAACTGAGCCACCCAGACACCCTAATAAATCAACATTTAAAAAAGAACTTGTCTATTCTTCATTACAGCAACTACCTTTCTAGGGATCTAGTCTACAGAAATATCACACATGTGCACAAAGATATATATGAAGTTTGTTATGGTATAACAAATGGAAAGGATCCCAAAGTTTATTAATAGATGCATTATTTTATTTTCTTTGTTCATTTGTAAAATGGATCATAGTACATCTGTTATAAATAATGAAGTGAATCTTTAGTTTGCTTCATGAGGGAATACCCATAAGATTGTGTTTTATTTATTTATTTATTTTTAAATGTTTATTTATTTTTGAGACAGAGAGAGAAACAGCATGAATGGGGGAGGGTCAGAGAGAGAGGGAGACACAGAATTCGAAGCAGGCTCCAGGCTCTGAGCTGTCCGCACAGAGCCTGACACAGGGCTCCAACTCATGGACCGTGAGATCATGACCTGAGCTGAAGTCGGACACTTAACCAACAGAGCAACCCAGGTTCCCCATGAGATTGTGTTTTAAAGCAGAGAACAAACTGAGGGTTGATAGAGGAGGTGGGTGGGGCATAGGCTAAATGGGTGATGCAAGGAGGGCACCTGTTATGATGAGCACTTGATATTATATGTAGATGGCGAATCACTAAATTCTACTCCTGAAACCAATATTACCCCATATGTTAACTAACTAGAATTTAAATAAAAATTTGAAAAAGAAAAAAATAAAAGCAGATTCTAGAACCATTTTTATGAATAATTGTGTGCATGTATCTTATTTATTTATATTTCTAAACAGAGAGAGAGAGAAGAGCATGAAAGCAAGAACTGGGGAAAGGGGCAGAGTGAGAAAAAAAGAGAGAGAGAATCTCAAGTAGGCTCAACACTCGGCATGGAGCCCGATTTGGGGCTCAATCTCACAAACCGTGAGATCATGATCTGAGTGGAAATCAGGAATCAGACACTCAACTGACAGCCACCCAAGTGCTCTAAGAACCATTTTTATATTTGATTCTGATTTGGAAAAAAATCATATTTGAATGTATACACACATACAAGCACACACGTACATACACAAAAGGAGGAAAACAATTAAGGGTAAACACCAAATGGTGGATATTAGTTAACCCTGATGGATTTACATTTGGGGAAGCATTAAGGGGCAGGGTTAAGATTACTATTGGACTACAAGTCCTTCCACATCATTGAAATGATTTTACCACAATGATACTTTTATGACTAAAGGATGAAAAAAATCTGCACAATAGTATACCCTTAATGAGTTCATTTGTGTGTAGTTGATGCTTGAACAGCATAGGTTTGAACTGCGTCCTCGTGCATTTTTTTTTTCAGTAAGCACTGTATTGTAAATGTATTTTCTCTTCTTTAAGATTTTATTAACATCATTTTCTTTTCTCTAGCTTCTTTTTGTCATTAAACAAAATTACTAAGTTTAACCTAGTAAACTTGAAGAGCTAAGTAGCCCTACTAAGTGATTCATGAATCTGGCAGCAGCCCACCTAGCAAGTATTGGGGGGGGGGGGGTTCTGAGGACTACACAAAATGAGGGTTTTTGTTTGTTTGTTTGTTTGTTTGTTTTTTATAGGAAAGAGGGTGGGTCAAGGAAGTTATTATCAAAAGGAAGAAGATGAAGAAGAAGAAGAAGAAGAAGAAGAAGAAGAAGAGGAAGAGGAAGAAGGAGAAGAAGAAGAAGAAGAAGAAGAAGAAGAAGAAGAAGAAGAAGAAGAAGAAGGAGAAGAAGGAGAAGAAAAAAGATTCATTGAGGCAAGTTCACTTTCCCTTGGGGGGACAGGTAAAGGGGTCTTATTAGACTGTTTACCTCCTTTGAGGTATGAAGAGGGCTTATGTGGCAGACTCACTGGAGCTGATCAGAGAATTCCTGACTGGTCCCTTAAGAGCACATTTTTGTGCGAGGTTGAAGATGCAATTAGATTAGGTATTAAGCCTTGGTTTGCGGACTTAGCCTAAGTGGCGCCATTTTGGGCCTATGGTTTTCCTTTTAACACTTTATTATTAGAATACAGTATATAATATATATAACATACAAAATATGTATTAAAGAATTGACTGTGTTATAGGGAAGACTTTCAGCCAACAGTGAGCTACTAATAAGTCTGGGGGAGTTAAAATTAAACATTAATTTTTGATTGCACAGAGGGTTATCTGTGGCTACAACATAAATGCACATGTGCTCTCTCAACATATGAAGGGCAAATTGATGTAAGGGCATATTGATGATAATAATTTTAAAGCTGTGTTATGTGTAAGTAACCTCTTATTAGTTGGCCTAGAAATTAAAATGTCACATAGAACATGGGAAGTTATTGTTAAGTTTCCAAACTAAAGATAATTTTTTAGAACGTTCAACACTTAATAATTCATGACTATCTCTATGATTCCAAGAATTTAAAATTTTGTTTCTTCCAACAAGGTTCATATAGTTCTTGAAAACATATTATTTTCTAATAATTTAGCTTTTTTTAATATTAAACTTGAGTTTTTATCAGGGGGTATCTTCATGGATAGTTTTTAGATTTATTGTCTTATTACCTTTTACTTGAAAGGAAGAAAACTCACCGGATGCCTCTTCAAACAGATAATTTATTATTTTGGACAAAGTCATTCTTCAGATTATCATCTCTGACCTCATGCACACACATACAAATACACACATGCACGTACACACACAGTGTTTGTCCTTTGTTTCAGTTTTATTTCATCACTCACCAAAATTTGTAATGACTGATGTTTAAAAAACATAAGAAAATTTCTCTTTTTTCCCCCTCACAATTGCTTTGTTGAACCTTATGTCTTCATGGAATTTGAAAACATGGGTCAAAATGTAGACACCATTTCATTGTGCCCTTGCTCGTAGCAAAACTCTCACCATTGGTGTCTGCAGCCTCACAATGGGAAGCAACCCATATATAGTGTCCTTCTTGTTGAGAAAAAAGAAGAAATGTCTTGTCTCAAAAAGAAGACTCTCTCTATTCACCATTGAATATTTTGTTTTCTTTATTTAAAAGCCTTAAGGTCTAATGTGTCCTTTTCCTCCTAGGCCTGTGAAAATATAGTTTTATCTGTTAACTCCCTCTGAAATAAGCCAACTGCAAGATTATATGCAGTCAGCCATTAACCACAGCTCAAGGAATTCGAAGGCACAAACTATGCAGGCAAGAAAATGGCAGGTGTGCAGTGTAGATAAAAATTCAATCCCAGGGGCTTCTCTCTCTAGTTCCTGGAGAGCCAGGTTGGTGTTTTTTTTCCTATTTTTAGATAATCTGTACATTCAGCATATATATGACTGCTGCTAAATATTCAAAATATCATGTAACATTGTGAGAAAATTTAAGTATAAACAATAAAAGTGAAACTTTTTTTCTTAACGGGAAGAATTATTAATGATTTGGCATGAAGAATCATAAACTTCTTCCTATTCACAGATAGATGGACAAATTGGAACTTACAGCTACAGATTGACCATACTTAGTGCTCAGGACCCTGGCACTTAGCTGACCCAGGCACTTAGCCTGGTGAAGGCTGAGGAGTGAAGGTGAAAATGTCATATTTAGAAAATAATCACCCATCTAAAGGTGGAAACAACAGCTCTTACCCCATCCTGCATCCAGATTGCAGCTTATTTATTTGAGAATAAAAAAAAAAGAAAAGAAAAGAAAGAAAGAAAGAAAGAAAGAAAGAAAGAAAGAAAGGAAGGAAGGAAGGAAGGAAGAGGTACCTGGGTGGCTCAGTTGGTTAAGCATCTGACTTCAGCTCAAGTCATGATCTCACAGTTTCATGAGCCCTGCGTTGGTCCCTGTGCTGACAGCTCAGAGCCTGGAGCCTGCTTCGGATTCTGTGTCTCCCTCTCTCTCTCTGCCCCTCCCCCACTCACACTCTGTCTCTCTCTCTCTCAAAAATAAACATTAAAAAAAATTTTTAAAGAAAATAAAAGAAAAAAATTCATTTATAGGTATTGTTTTTTGTGTGGCTGCCAATGAAAAATATTACTCATTGCGTAGCATTCCATGAGTCATCTAGTAAATACTTTGCCTATGCCCACTGAGTCTCCAATGCATTTATACTAATTTATTCTAAATTATGAACATTAAATATCACAACATTTGAGGAAATCTTTCATTATAAAGAAGATTAGCTCACAGAGAAAGGGGGTGTAGAAGCAACAATTTACAGAAGAAAATATACAGCCGTTCAACACAATTATAATTAATATTTTCAGAGACTAGCAAATATATTGCATCCGTTTAACAACTTTAGAGAATATTATGTAAATGGGCCAGAGAAAAAGAAATAGGGTGTGAATTTTCTTGTAGTAAAAATAAATTAAAATTTTATGGAAGTATTGGAAGGTAATTTAGAAACTCTCCAGGCAGGTAGAGGGAAAAACAAAAGGGTGGGGGGAAATTGAGAAGACGAAGAATGGACAGTAGTCAACATACCTAATCAGTATGATGATTTTTTTTAAAGGTAATAAGGAAAATGAAAGGAAAGAAACATCAAAACAAAATACATAAACATTTTCTGGGCCAGAAGACATGGGTTTCCAGATCATAAACATCCTCATGGTGTCCAGTGTAATGAGCAAAACACGTCTGCAAACAGCAATGTAAATCATTGATGAATCTCAGGAAATCAGATATGGTAGCTAGTCTCCAAATATGGTTCTCCAATGAACCACGTCTACCAGTATTCACACCAGGAGTGGGCATCTCATCCTTCAATCAAGGCTACTCCTGTATTAAATGGAATGTGGCAAAAATGATGTTAAGAGATTTACAAGGCTAGGTCACAAGAAACCATCTAGTCTCTCTCTAGGATACTTCTTATGAAATCAGTTGCCATAGAATAAAGTGTTCATAGCACTTGCAAGAGGCTACATGTAGACACTCCAGTAGATGGTCCCAATGATTCTACAACTGATAACCAGCATCAACTGCAATCCATGAAAATGGGCTATCTTGAACCCCCTGCCCAATCAAATCATCAGGTGGCCTTATCCCCAACCACCATCTCACTGCAACCTCGTGAGGGACTCCAGGCAAGTTCAGTCAACCCAAGAACCATGAAGGATAACAATAAATCTTGTTTCAAGCACTGAAGTTTGGCATGTACTTTGGCTTCCTGTGTCACTTCCAATGTGTGTGGGGGGGGGCACGGGGGGGAAGAGGGACTTCCCACATAAGCCCAACCAATTCTCAGATACCATCAGGGTGTGTCTAATAATTCAAATCAGTTCTGATGCTATTTACCTGGAGATCGCATCAGATTCCATTGGATGAACACTCAGTTCTACAAGTCTGCCCCTCACCAATGTGAGACACAAGTCACAGGGTCATATTGTTACCTGTGCTTCTGAACAATCTATATATTAGACGTTCCTACAGCCTCCTCTCAGATTTGATCAATTTGGTAAGCTGCTCACAGAATTCAAAGTAACATTTTACTTACTAGATCCCCAGTTTATTATAATAGGACATAATTCAGGAATAGTCAGACAGAAGAGATGACTAGAACAGGTATGGGGGAAAGACCAGGAGATTCCATGCCCACTCCAGGTGCCATTCTTCGCAAATCTCTGTGTGTTTCACCAACCCAGATGTTCTCTAACCCAGTGCTTTTAGAGTTTTGTGGCGGCTTCATTACATCGATATACTTGATTGAATCATTGGCCATTGGCAACAGAATCAATCTCCCGTCCCTTTCCCCTCTCTGGAGGTCAGGCTCTGAGACTAACTGTTCCTATTCTCTAATCTCTAACGTGGTTCCTATCCTCTAATGTGGTTGGTTTCTCTGGCAACTAACTCTCCATTCTTAGGTGACGAAGGGGACATTCCAAAAGTCACTTCCTTAACATAACAAAAGACCCCTTTGCTAAAATCATAACTTAGGAAATTCCAAGAAGCTCTGTGCCAGAAATGGAGATGAAGACCAAACATATATTTATTATTGTAAAGCACAATAACACAGGATGGTTGCAGCAAAGTATGCCAAGAATGCTAGAGTTCACTAAATATTTTGAGAAAAAAAAAAGTACAGAAAGAAGAAAGCAAAGAAGCAAACAAACACAGACACTTAGAAAAGTATTGGGACTGTTGGAACCAGAATAGCAGATTTATCAAAGGCAACTCTAGAACCAAAATGAAAGTGGAGTAACAACTTCAAATTTCTGAGGGAAAATTATTTTTATCTTAGAATTTCACACTGCCTAAACTATTAACAAATGGGAAGGTTAACAACAACAACAACAACAAAATATATAAAATCTGCTTGAGACATACAAAGCCTTAAAATGTTTGCCTCTCAAAAATGGCTATTATCAATGAAAGAAGTAAATGAAGGATTCAGGAAAAGTGGAAAACAACCAGGATACCGTATAAAAGTAGTCCTAACACGCAAACACTAGATAGGCCTGGAGTATCACCCACACAAATCATAAGTCAAATCAGGAAATGAAGGGCATCAAGGCCAAGATCTATAGAAAAGGACAAAGAACTAGTGGATAAACTGACACTTTAAGCTTTGGGACAAGAGTACTAATAGGTTTATTATGGACTTATGGGACACTGGTAAGTTCATAAAAGGAAGTATTTATATACTATTAGGTTATAGATATGGATTACTGATTGAATGAGTCTTGGTGATATTAAGTGTCGATGCAAGAGATGAAAAGAGATATTGGATGTGGGGATGCCTGTGGGGAATACAGGAAGGTGGTGAAGAAGACACAGGTTCCAGTTTTGTTACAAAACATTTAATATGAATTGACTTTTTAAACTATGTGCAAATTTTATTAAAGACCTTAGTAAAAAGCCCAGGAGAGAAATTTTCAAAAGTACGCATCTTTACACTGTCTTAGGCTATAAATGCAAATGAATACATAAATCTACAAACTACTATCGCAGAGAAAGGAGCGAATGAGAGAGCTCTTCTCCAAATAGCACAAGAACAAAAGATAGAATCCATATTTTAAATTTCTGCCCATTTGGGGCGCCTGGGTGGCGCAGTCGGTTAAGCGTCCGACTTCAGCCAGGTCACGATCTCGCGGTCTGTGAGTTCGAGCCCCGCGTCAGGCTCTGGGCTGATGGCTCGGAGCCTGGAGCCTGTTTCCGATTCTGTGTCTCCCTCTCTCTCTGCCCCTCCCCCGTTCATGCTCTGTCTCTCTCTGTCCCAAAAATAAATAAAAAACGTTGAAAAAAAAAATTTCTGCCCATTTGATGGGTGAAAAAATAGCAACAAAATGTGGACTTAATTTATATTTTTCCCATCATTACTGAACCCGGACATCTTTTCCAATGTTTACTGGCATGTTTTCTCCAGGAAATGTCACGTCTATTTCCTTCTCCCACTTTCTGTTGAGTTGCTTGTCTTTGGTGGGATGTGTGAGTTCAGTTGTAGATTTTTCTGCCGTTCTGGACAGTTCCCCAGGATTGCCTGACTGTCCACACTTGTCTTCCTCAACAGGTATATAAAAATCCCACTCTCAACCAAATGTTATGTTTTTTTCTAATTTCTTAAACTAAACCTTCATTATTTCTCATTATTTTTATTTCTTCTCCTCCAGCTACCTGGAAGGCAAATACCTGATTTCTGGTCTTGCAGAGGGGCTCAGACACAGCTACATTGCACAGTGTCCATTGGAATAATCCGTACAGGAGAAATTCACACATAGGAAAATGCGAATGATGAGTTTGCGGGTTGGAGTTTCCTGTCACTCCCCACCATCTCGATCCACTCTCTCTTACTCTTCTTGATAGACACAGGGGAAGGGCAGTAAGTCCAGTCTTTAAGAAGACATTCAACAGACGGATGAACTATTAGCCTCCCATTCTTTATAGCCAACAACATTTTAGCAAGCAATTTGCTTACAGAGCCACATTTGTTTGCTTTTAAATAAAATTATATGTGTTTAGATATACACCATGGTGTTTTGGTATATGTATACACATTGTGAAATGATTATTACAGATAAGTTAATTTATATCCATCAACTCACGTTGTTACCTTTTTTGTGTGTGTGATAAGAACACCTAAGCCCTACTCGCAAACAAATTCTATACTATGCAGCATTATTAACATAATGTATATTGAGTCTCTAGAACTTAGTCATACTACATAAATGAGACTCCATACCCTTTGACCAACATCTCCTACATTTGTTGTTGCAATATGAGTACAACTTTCCCCTCCTTTTCTCTGTGCAGAGGAAAGGAAAAACATTTCTCAACACAACATTGTGCTCTCTATAGAGGCAAGTGTTGGATAAATCTCTACTTCCTTCCTTTCCTGTAACTCCTATATGAGACTTACCTCTCATATGGACTCAGGTAGGAGCATACAGATTGGTCCCGGAGTGGGACAGTCGTGGTGCTTGGTTGATAGTAAGTCATAGGTATGCAAATGTACTCCCAGGTGTTAAATTCATTTTTAAAATGTGTATTTAGTTCTGTTTGTCACCACCATTTGTCCCTGTCTTGGGACTGCAAGGCAAGAGGACAGGTTCCATTTGATATCATGTTTAATAAATATTTTAAGTGTGCAAACTGAAGATTTAAAACGGGTAAAAACCTTTTATCCATGGACAACACCCGAATTCAGTATTCTTCCAAAACTGACACTAAAATGTAGGAGTCATTTCAGAAAGTCCAAATGTGCAAGGCCAAAATATACCAATAGAATTTTCATCAATGTGGGATCTATTGCTGTGGACTCAGACTCACTAAAGATTCTAGAGAGCATACACCTCAGCATTGCCTCCCTGAGGAACAGGGATGGGGTAGCTGACATGTTGGACTTCACAACATTCCCAGTCTTCATTAGATCAGCATTGACCTTAGGAACACTAAATGCCGTCTTCTACAGGGCTGCCTCTCCTGTGTGTTTAGTAAGCTTCGCAAACATAAGAAGATGTGTCTGTGCAGAGAGATGAAAAGGCACAGGTAGTTTAAAAAATAATAAGAGCTCTTCGATTTCTACAAACTCCCCCACCCCACCTGCCAGTGAACTTGGAGATGGACTAAGAGATGCTGGACAGAGTCTCAAGATCAGCTGTGGTAAAGCAGTAGTCATGCGGCTAAAGTTTTCTGATTCTAAATTCAGTTGTCCATGTGCTTCTAATTATCCATATTTCAATTACAGGAGAGAGATCGGTGGTTTCCACGGAAACCTCAGAGACACAAAAAATACAGAAGAATTTCAGTTTTCCAAGCCTTTTATTTTTATTTTTTGTTTATCTTATCAGCTATTTAAGTTTGACTAGTATACATCTGTCCTAAGAGGAAGGAAAGAAATTACTTCTTGTGCTAAAATGATCTTGCATCTGTGGACAAAATGAGAAATTTAATAGGCTATCTTATGTTTCTCTGCAATTAATCCAAACTGATAAACATTATTGTTAACTTATCATAATAGATGATAAAAAAAAAGTTAAATTACAACAAATTCACAGGTTTAGGCTACATCTAGCCAAGAAAAATCTTGGAGAAATCTTGGCCGTTGAAAAAAATATCTTGACACTGCTTTATACGTGAAGGTGTTTATTTATTGCCATTAGAGGACATTCTGTAGGTAGCTTTCAAACTCATTTGATAATTGAATGGACATATTCCATAGATAGTATATCTCATTATTTGATAATTGAATGGACATATTCCATAGATAGTATATCTCATTATAACTGTAGAAAAGTGTTTAGACCTAAGGCTAGAAGAATATTTAACCAAGTTTTGTGTCACATATTTTTGCTAAAAGAATAGTTCTGGTCCCTTGTAAGAACCAAAAAAAAAAAAAAAAAGGAAAAAAAATTTAAAAAAACATGGAAAAGCTGGGAGCAGGCACAGATGAGGAAGGAGATAATGGTGACAGTGCTGGAAAAAAGTGGAGCACCTCTTGCCTTGGGTATCTGAAGCATCCCAAGACAATTTAGCATAATTGAAGGGTTTGTGATAAAGATGTCTAGGAGAGAAGAGCCTGAGGGAAGAACAATGACAAGGAACAATAAGAAATCCCCTTGTGTGGAGTTCTCTCTGTCTGCAAAATGGAGACAGCTCTTTTTATGAAGATTCCCTTAGACTGGACTGTTGTGAAGTTCTGATCCTTTGTAGGCAGTCTACAAAATTAATATAATTTGCATGCATATTTTTATATTAATTATAATTATCAAGATGTATTTGAGTTCTTAAGAGGCTATTGGGAATCTCTATTCCTCAGCATCTCATAAATTCTAAGATGTGCTTAATTAAGACTAAGTGATATGGGAGATGCTAACAGTGAATAGGATCCTTGGGGTATTTGAAATACGGGTAGGACATTCTTAGACTGGGATGTGGGGATGAGTTCATGATCCCAAATTAAAGACATGGAAGAAATTGGGTTTGACAGTTGATAAAGGGAGTAAGTTTGGCATAGATATTGGGAATAAGTAAGTTCTATACATATACAATCTGTAGTTATATTTGTAAATTGTAATATGGGTGGGAGCTTACTCTACTCAAACCCAGGAAGGCAATAAGTAAAACAGACAAAAAGAAACTCCCGACTCAGAAAGCAAATAAGGAAAAAAATTGAATTGTGTGTCAAAACAAAAGGCAATTTAAAAGAAAAACAGACACTGTTTTGTCATGTAAGTAAAGAAATCGTGAACTGATCATGGACACTCCTAGATGCATTAAGCTGGGATATTCTTTAATTTTTTAATTAATTTATTCACTCAATAGACAGTAACTGAACAAAAGCCATGTGAAAATCCTGTGTGAATCAGCTCTAAAAGCTGAGAAGTCTCCAAACATCTTCAAATGTTGTATAATTGTATTAAATATGGGTTTTATTTCTTCATTTGCTGACATGTATATGATTTATATTATGATAAATCTTCATGTTCTTAAAATAAAATTATTTTGCCCACTCAAATATATTGACCTGAGAGAGTTTTATATAAATACCTGATTCCTAACAAAAACCTCATGAAGGATGAGAAGAGAGATAATCTACTCCTGCTGTGCAAAAGTCATTTTCACATACATTATCTATTTTATTAATAGTTCAATATTAGTTGAATAGTTCAATATTTATAATTGGTTGAATCGACTTGAACTATATTGAAGGATCACTATGTCTCAAGCTTTGTGCTAGGCTAGCTGGGTACTATAATTTACTTTAAGAGTAATTTATGGTATTTGCCCTCACAGAACTTCAAGCGTGAGAGATAGAATTACACATATGCAATGGATTTTGACCCCCTAAAATATGCTGCACATAACGATAGAGGTATGCACTGAATACAATGACATCAAAACACATTTGAGGTGGGTCGAGGTGATATTATTATCTGATTCCAGGTGAAACTCAAGATATCGAACAACTTATGCAGAGGTAACTGATAATAAATGACTACATGGCAAAGGCAGTACAGGAGACAACGTTTGAGTGCAAGTCAAGAGTTCTTCATGGGACCAGGAAAATCGCCTTCCATGAAGGATTTGTTAGTGAGCTTGGGTGGGGCAGAGGCAAGAACAGAAAACCCAGGTAACTTGAATAGAACTATTGCCGCCTCCACTTCTTTGAGTGTAGCATTTTTCTCCTTCCATAATGTTATTTTTGTCTTTCCATGCGGGAGCTGTGGTAGAGGAAGCCCTCGATCCAACATTTACTGCTTGATCTGGTGTGCGCACTTGTGCACTAGCAATAATGAATCCTGATGCTTGTACTACGGAGAGAGAAAAAAAAAATGTTTTGGGAGTACAGCTGCCATCTACATAAAAGAGAAAAAACAAACAAACAAACATAGTGTCTTAGCAAATGTTGCCCTACAACTTTTTTACATTTGTTATTTGACGCATATTTGGTTTTCTTTTCTTTTTGTGTTTATCTGTTCTTCTATCCCCTAAGGCTCTTTGTTTAAAGACTTCACCGAAGAAATTGGTAACTCTGCTAAATAAATGGTGATGAAAGTATGATGTTTCCCCGGGAATAAAAATAAGTCCAATTTCACTTTGGTTTAATAATTTTATTATTAAATTAAATTCACTTACTGAATTTAAAGCAGATTCAAAGCAAAGAATCCCTTAATTCTCCTGAATCATCTAGTAATCAAAAATCCAATATCCAAGAAATACAATGATGACCTTTCTCTCTGGGACTCATGTCTGGATTAGCATCGACGGCCACAGAATGGATGCAGGTTTAAAATCGCCATTAATTTCAAAGTAAACTCTGTGCACCACAGAGAATAAAAGGAAAACTATGTAGTATGTGGATAATTCCACCTAGGACAATTTCCCGGGTCTGACACTGGATTTGGGAACACTTGAACTTGAAATCATAAATCATAGATCTTAACAACTGGAAAGTTCCAAAGCTCTGCTTAGATTCTTCTTCTTCTTTTTTATTTTTTTAATCATCTACAGCACTAAGATAAATGCTAGAGAATTATGTCCTCTCCGGGAAAAGGGAAACAAAATAATTTCAAATAAAATATGAAGACACCTTTGCCTACGATCTTTCTGAAACTTCTTTCCTGCTTCTGTAGAACATGATTAAGAGCTTTAGTCAGTGTTATGATGGATTAGCTTAATTCAGGCGGGTCTTGTTGCCCCAACAGGCCACCCTTGAGTGGTTACGTAAACCCAGATTTAAATCAATAGAAGCTTGAATTGTTTGTACTAGAGATATTTGTTCTTGGAATTGGGTACTTATTTGCCTAGGAGATTTCTAAAGTATCATATCTTAGTGGGAGGTAAATATGGTTTATTGTCCTGTCAGTGACTGGAAACCTGCGCTAAAACACAAGCTTCTTGAGTCTGCTATTTGTCGAGTGTTTGGGGAAATGTTAATTGGATAGAAACTGGTACTTTCTTAACTCGGGAGCCAAAGAGGGCCTCAGAAATTATAGATGCCTCTATTTCAATGGAGACCTGACATACAATGTGAAAATAAAAAATATATTAAGAGCTATTGAGTCAGGTACAATCAGACCTTTAAAGAACTATAAAGCCATTCCCTGGCAGTGGCACCAAGACCTGACCATCTTTGTAAGGAGGCAACACGAGAAATAGAGCAAGAAATAACAGAGAAAAAACATAAATATCATGTTGTACAGTGTGTATGACGAGTGCAGCAAAACGTGAGAGAAAGAAGAGTTATTAAAATTCAGGTACTCATGAAAAATATTAAGATAGCTGTGAGGCCTCAAGAGGGACTTTAAGGGGTAAATCAAATTTTGATTGGCACAAGAGAATGAGAAGGTCAGCAGTGTTTCAAGAGGATGTGAGAGCAATGGCGAAGGAGTAGAAGGGGCCATATACATGAAGGAATAGTTAATTCAGAGAAGTGAACGGTGAACTTGGGCAGCTGGGTTTTCTGTTTTGTAGGATCTTGAAAGACAGACTTAGTATTAAATCTACAATCCTTGGTAGCGAAGAATTATTTTATATTCTTGAGTAAGCAGGGAACGTTGAAAAAAACATATGTGTGCATGTAAGTGACATATATGCAATGTGTGAATATGCCCTATACATACATATACTATATATATGGTGTATATAACTGCAAAATATACATATGTATAGTATACTTATATTTATAGTGCATTTCTAATATATAAGAGGGAAGAAAAGAAGAACGGGAGAGAGGGAGGGAGGCAGGGAAGAAGGAAGGAAGGAAGGAAGGAAGGAAGGAAGGAAGGAAGGAAGGAAAGGAAAGGAAAGGAAGGAAAAGGAAAGAAAAAAGGTGAACAAAGGAAAACTTGGAGCAGCCAACAAGTAGGTTCAGAAGGAAAGGAGACTGAAGGCACACAGATTAATTAAAAATCTCTTAAATTTATTCAGCAAAGGGGCCGATGAGAACTTACACTAAGATGGTAGCAGTGAGGACACCTCCACAGACTAAATCTTTAGGCCATTTGCTTAAATAAATATAATGTGTGAGGGAAATAAATGAGAGAAAAGATAATACAGTTTTAATTCTGTGCTTATTATATATATATGTGTGTGTGTGTGTGTGTGTGTGTTTACATATGTGTTTATATATATATATATTTTTACTGAATGCATGAATACATATGTGTGTGTGTATGTGTATATATACATACATATATATATATATATTTCAATTGGATGCATGAATAATAATGTTATGCACTATTGACAAAAAGCTGATTTGCAGAGAAATGAGATGGTTTTCTGGTCATCTAGTGGCAGTCTGGCATGCATTTAGAGCCCATAACAATGTGCTCATCACGTTTATTCCTTGAGGAGTGCCTAGAACCAAAGATAAATACCATTTTTCAGTAGTTAGCAAAAAATGATCTTTGCAGTTAAAAAACCTACAGCATTCTTCTTTAACCTTTCCTTTTGAAGTAATTTTACACTAACATTAGGTTACAAAAGTGGTACAGAGCTCCCTTTACTCCATGACTGTAATGTCACTTAGAGATCATTTCCATTTTGCACTAGAAGAAAGGATTAGAAATGGTAAATAGAGGGGCACCTGGGTGGCTCAGTCGGTTGAGCTTCTGACCTCAGCTCAGGTCATGATCTCACAGTTTGTGGGTTCGAGCCCTGCTCTGTGCTGACAACTTGCTCAGAGCCTGCAGCCTGCTTCCCATTCTGTGTCTCCTTCTCTCTCTCTGCCCCTCCCCTGCTCATGCTCTCTCTCTGTCTCTCAAAAAATAAATACATGTCAAAAAAATTAAACAAAAAAGAAATGGTAAATAGAACATTACAGAAGGAGAACTGGAATGGCCATGTTCGAGCTACACTCTAGTTTCAAGACCACTCAAGGTCAAAATAATTATTTTCCTCCTTTTCCTTATTTATTGCCCTTGGTTCACATGTAGGTGTGTGTGTGTGTGTGTGTGTGTGTGTGTGTGTAAATGTTTATCCTTTTGTTTTTTTTTTAATAAAAATTGGAATACACAGAACACACTGTATACACTCTCATGAATATTTTGGATGAAATTTTCTATCTTCCCCTCCACTTTCCTAATTAAAGAGGTTGAAAAACCAATGTCTATACTTTGCACAATCCCTCGTACTGAGGTTTTAGTATACAAATTAGGTGTCATGAATCCGATGCATGCGTACGAAATTCGAAGACAGACGTGAGTTTGAAAGCCCTCTTCTGGCTGTTATTACTGCAAAGGCAGTAAGCAGAAACAGTATCTTGAGCTCCTGTTTTCCAGTCTGAGGGTTATGAATTTTATCTCATTTTAATTATTTTACCTTCCTATTGTAGATGATGTTCAGGATCTTTTCTTATTTGACCGGCCACTTGATTTTCTGATCTGTGAATTGTCTACTCATACCTTTTCCCCATGCTGCTTGTTTTCTTGTTCATATATTTTAGTAACTCTTTATATGTTCTGGATATAAATGTGCTCATGTATATTTCAAGCACTTAATGGCAAACATTATTTTTCAATTTTAAGTTATTACTTATTATTATTGCATTTCTGTATCCTAAATTTTTCTTCCCCGCAGCCATATTATGAAGACACTATTCTGTCTTTACCTCTAACACATTGCAAGTTCTGGTTTCTACATTTATGTCACTAGTAAAATTAAATTTATTTTGTGCATTGTGTGAGATAATCAGATATTATTCTTTTTTGATATGGTCAATTTCCTCGACATCATTTATTTTAAAAATCCACTCTTCTTTAGTAATTCATGTTATCAGTTGTTAAATATCTTGAAAGTCCTCTGTATTTTCTTCCTCCATTTCTCAGCCCTGTTCGACTAGTATATTTGTGCATTTTTAATCGGCATGTACGTTTTTATATCAGTGTATATGTGTAGTAAGTCTTGACGGTTGGAAGGAAAAGCCTCATCCTCTTATTGCAATTTCTTTAATTACTTTTTTCCCTCTTTTCCTCATCATTATTTTGTCATCCAAATTTTAACATCAACTTTTCAAAATTTTTTGTGAAAATATGGTGTTTTCACTAAAATTACGTTGAGTTTCTTAATTTATTTGAGTTGAAACAACGTATTTCCATACCTCGTAAAATATTCATCTGGCTCTTCTTTCACACCTTTCAATACAAATACAAAAAGATCTTAAGTTTTTCACATTTTTTCTTAAATGACTTATTTTTATGCTTTTAATCGGTTGTTATTAAATTATCAGTGTTCTTGTGGGGAAGGTGGAGGATGTGGAATAGTATCTGAGAGGAGAATTGAGAGAAAGACGGAATATGTTTTCTCATCCAATAAATCCTTGTATTTGTACTATTTGTTTCCTTAGATCGATTATAAATATGTTTTTCTCATTTCAATCTATAGTTCCTTTCTCTCTCTCTCTCACTTCCTCTCTGTCTCTCTCTCCTTCTCGGCCTCTGCCTCTGTCTCTTTTTTGCATGGGCTAGGACATCCAATGAAAATGAGAAAGAAATGGAAAAGAAATGAAAAGACAAGTATTCTTACCTTCTTCTACCATAGTGGAAATAATTCCAACTTTGTCGTCATTAAAATGATATGTAACTTTTATATAATATGTTAAGTAAACAAAACCCTTTTACTAGCTGGTTCTAAATGGTTATGATAAATGTGAATTAAACGTTAATCATTACTTTCTTATTTATAGCCATACATTTTCATCTTTTGTAATAATAATGTAAATAATTGGGTTAAATAGACTTCCTCAGTTTTAATCATCTTTATATATCACCTTCTTGGGATAATTCTAATTTATCATAATGTATAATTATTTGCAAATATTGCTGGTTACCAATTATAAATATGATTTTTGATAACTATATTCTTAAATGAGACTTGGCTTTAAATTTCTGTTTTCATACTGTGCTTGTCCAGTTTTGGCATCAATATTCACCATATTGAATTTGCGACTTCCAATTTCTCTACTTAACAATCTGTATAACCTTGGGGTGATCATTCCTTAGAGATTTGATTTACCAAAAAAAAAAAATATGGAAGGTTTTTCCTATGGAACAGACGTGAAGTAGAATTGATAAATAATAATGACTTATTTTAATATTTAATTTGTATTTTGTATTTTCTAAAGGAAGAATGAAATTAAATGGCTGTTCATGAATTTACCTTTTTTTTCTTTTTAGTGAAATATTTTAATACTCTGCTATATTTGTTTCTCTTATGGTTATTCCTATTTATATGTAAGGGCTCCTTGCCTCTGTGCCCTGGGTTTTCCTCTATTTTCAGTGTTTTCGTGGTAGTTGTAGTTGTTGTAGTGACAGCAGTATTGTTGTCCATGGAATTTCTAGCCAAAATTATTTTTAATATTTTATATATCTAAGTTCATCCTATTTTCCTTTGGTTTCTATTGAAGATAGCTGTACATCTATATAGATATAGTTATATAGATATATATCCATATATTTTAATTTAAAACTTGTAGGGTCTCCTTTTTTAAGTGATTACATCTTTGATCTATCATTTATTTTTATATGAGCACTTAAGGTAGAATCCAATAATATTTTTTCCCAAATAACCATATATTTTGTGAAAAGGATGGCCATTTACTCTTACACCGTTTAATGTAATGCTCTTTTTCCTACTATAGCTGTAAAGTTGGGTTAATTATGCTGAGTAGCCAACAAATGCAAATCACTGCGACCTAAAACAAGGTTTGATGTCTCACTGACACTATTATTGTCCTTTTTCTATTCCGGGATTCTTTTAGGAATACCGCATAGTATGCATTCATGACATCTCCTTATTATGCCCTCCTCCAATATTTCTCACTTGTTTCTTGTTTTTCTTGATCTTAACAGTTTTGGAGAGCACTGGTCAGGCATTGTGCAGAATATCCTTCACCTTGAGTCTATCGGATAGATTCTCATAATTAGACTGGGGTTTGAGTTTTGGGGAAGAATAGCACAGAGATAAAGTTCCCTTCTCATCCCATCACATCAGGGGTCCATGGTATCAATATGACATGTTTCTTCACTGTAAAGTTATTATTTTTTTCTCTCCATTCTTTGGAAACAATCCAATAAACCGGCCCACATTCAAGAGAAACAGAATTAAGCTCACTTCTCTGAGGGGAGATTAGATATACTGTGTGGAATTCTTTTGTAAGGATAATTTATTCTTTCTCTCTCATGTATTTGTTTAAATATATATATATCTCACTGTGGGGTCATGGATGTTTACTTTATAATATTCTATTTGAATTTTATTTTTGTGTTATTCTTTTAGGTTTTTATCCATGTTGTAGCAATTCTTTTACTAAGCACTGAAACAGTAAAACAAACAAACAAATATATTGGACATATCCATTTCTGAAAAGTTCGAAAAAACTCATCTGGGCAACCATTTCAAGAACTGGGTAGGTAGCACTTTGATCATTTTCTCTTTTTTTTTCTAGCTTCTCTTATGTCTATTAATGTGTTTGACATTTGAGAGTCAACGAGGCATATTGCACTGATACACCGAAATGGGTATTATATGCCCTGTATATCCAAAATGATCCAAAAATGAGACATTTCGTCTGAATCTGAAGACATTTGAATGTCTGATCAAACTTCTGGCTGTGTTCTTAAATGTGTATTTACTGAATTTACATTTTGTAAGTTTAATTTTACCTTTCTTTTATGTCTCTTTTTTAGAGTCCTCAAATAATGCATAAAATTATGGGTTTTGTGTCATTTATTACAGATTTTTATGTTTGGGTTATAGTTTCTTAATGTAGCAAGAAATGTAAACTCAAACTGTACCTATTATGGACGCATTCACATGCTTTTATCCAGAAAATGATAATGCCATACCGTCTGTATTCAGGGATACTAATTGCCAGACAAACTGGTATATGCCTGGTTGCAGGGAGGTTATCTCTTGCTCAAGAGTTTTGTGACTTACCACGTTTGTGTTGACAGGCTTTTCCTAAGATAATATCATATCACAGTGTTTTAGTAGTACCTGTCAGACAGAATTATCCTTCCTTGACAGTAATTTGTCTTTCAGAATTTCGAGTGTCTCCTGCTTTTAAATCCTTTTCATCTGTCACCAGGTCCATATTGGTCCTTTAATTAGATTTTTCTTAAGTTTGAGCAATATTTTAGCTTCATTCTGAGAGAGACGTTGAAATTAACCCCCTCATTTTCTTCCCATCCTTTCCTATTAGCTTCCATGAAGCTGACTAGAAGTTCTTGGATTATTTTATGCATCATCAGAGTAGCTGTATATAGATTTGTAGAAAGCATGGACATCCTTGCATTTCTCATTATACTGATTTTATTAGTAGGAAGGCTTCCCTTCCGTGGTCTTCCTAAAAAAAAAAATAGTCAAAAGCTTGCATTTATCAACATCAGAAAGCAAAACAAAATGTATAAATTGTCATGAAGACTTAACATATCATTCAGGCACAAAAACTATAAGTTCCAAGAGAAAGAGGCAGAGACTTATGTATTTGCTGTAACTTGGAGACTTTGCCAGAGAAGACATGATAAGATATGACGCGCGGACTTGTTCCAGCCAAGGAGTCCTCATTCTGCCTGTTTTAGTGCAGAACCATGTACTAGACAAAAACGATACATGGGTTTTTTTGTTTGTTTGTTTGTTTTTCTCCTGTGGTTACTTTCTTCTCCTGTGTAGACTTGGGAGTGTAGCTACTTTTCAACCGGTAGAGGGTTCACAAAACCCTTCTCATGGAAACTTGTCCTGTTCCATTAAAGAGAAACATAACCAGGTAGCTGGAATCAGTGTTAATCACTTTATGTAAGACAAAGGAAAGATACAGGATAGTCAAAAGAAATGGGATTTATTAAAGCTTAGCAAGGATGCGAGAAGTGACACACACATTGAAGGGCTAATGTTAGGAGAAAGGAGAATGCACGCACTCCCCAATCTGCTTATTTTTGCTGATGGTAAAGATAGTTTTAAATTTAAGAAGGCCAGAATAAGAGAGAGCAGTGTGAATTGGATAAAGGTCTATTTCATTCTGACCCTGTCTACAGTGGTAATGGTTTATATGTGCCAAGGAAGCCATTTAGAGAAATGCACTCTGCTGATTCTGGAGTAATAAAACTAAACCTACTTAAAAAGTCTGAGTCACATCGTAGAAAACATTACAACGTTTAAACAGAGTAACTGTGTGACCTTTGACAAGTCACTTCCTATCTTTGGTCTATAATCTGTAAGATCCCTTCCAATTCAAAATCTTCAAAGACTCTAAGACAATGCTAGTTGATAGGTGGTTCCAGAACGAGCAGCACCAACATAAGTTGCAAATTCTTCCAACCCATTTCACACTTACTGAATCAGAATCTCTGGGTGGGGTGGAGGGGTGGGTTTCAACAAGTTCTCCTGGTAATTCTTATGAAAATTGAAGTTGAAAAGCGCCGCTCTGAGACATCCGATGACAGTTGGAAATAAGCAGAACACGCAAACACATAGGCTACAGGGAACAACAAGAAGTTCTGAGAGAAGATGGGGTTTCTCTCTGGGTAGAGAAGCAACCAGCGGACAAAGCTGAGAATACGTTTCTTGTTGTGGTAAAACACGTCTTGGCCAAATCTAAACAGAAGTGAATGGTGATGGTTGTCCGTTATGAGGAATTCTTTTTCTTTGTCTTGTCACAACAGTGGTGTCACTAGAGTGCAGTCTCACTCTGATTCCAGAACCAACTAAGGTGGAAAGTCCTGCTAATAAAAAAAAAAAAAAACTTGGCAAAGAGTACACGCTTACATGCTCACAGTGCGCTTTGCCTTATGTGGCACTCTGGAGGCTGGTCCTTCTGCCATGAACTTGCTGCAGTTTTCTGGTCTCCAAATGCACAAAAGTCCATTTTTCTTTATGACACCCAAGATCACACTACAGACTATAACACTGCCAATCTTCCAGCCCTGACACTGGCCCCTGCAAAGAAAAGACCCTGTAGTTATAACAGTAATTACCTTCCTATCACGCATAGAAAACTCATGATTCAAGCAAGACTTTCCCTGGGCACTTATATTAGCTTTACTGTACCTGTGGCCATATTTTTGAAAAAAAAAAAAAAAAAAAAAAAAAAACAATAGAGAGAAAAAAGAATCAACCGGGAAAACATACCAGGAGCAAAATAAAAAGCTGATATCCCCCATAATGCAAAGGAATGGCACTATCCAGGACAGGGGATCTGATGACCAGCAAATACATTCAGAACAGCTGGACCCAAGTTAAAGGACCACAATCGTCATGTTACTCTACACTATTTAGCATGTTCTTATGGAAATGGTTTACCCAATCAGAAGTTCAAGAGTTTAATCCTAGCAGGGAAAAAAAAAAGTAATGACATCTGAAATATTTAAGGTAGCTAGAGAAATCAACCATTACTGCCACAGGAAGTCCACAATAAATCTTTATTGAATATAGCAATAAATGAATAGATGAACGAATGAACAAATGACAACTTGTGTAAGTAAGCTTTTTCAAATACAAAAGGTAAAACAGAAAATGGGATTTTATTCCAGTTATTCAAGTACAACAACTCCTATTATTTTCCCCGTTGATTGTATGGAAAAAGAAGAGGAACTCTGAGAAGACATGTACAAAGAGATAAAATGTCCAAATGAGAAGATGGCATATCATTGTTATAAAGAGCTCAGGCTTTGGGGGCACACTGCTTGAGTTCAAATCTTGACTTTCCCGGGGCGCCTGGGTGGCTCAGTCGGTTGAGCGGCCGACTTCGGCTCGGGTCATGATCTCACAGTCAGTGAGTTCGAGCCCCGCATCGGGCTCTGTGCTGACAGCTCAGAGCCTGGAGCCTGTTTCAGATTCTGTGTCTCCCTCTCTCTGACCCTCCCCCGTTCATGCTCTGTCTCTCTCTCTCTGTCTCAAAAATAAATAAACGTTAAAAAAAAATTAAAAAAACAACAACAAATCTTGACTTTCCCATTTGTTAGACAGATGTTTTAACTTCAATAAGTCTATAAAGGGTGGAAAATGTCCTCATCCCATGGACATGATTTGTAGATCAAATAAGCTGATAGATAAACATAATTTGATATAATACTTTGTGTATTAATTATTTACCCATTATTATTCACATGGTCATTATTAAACGCTACATGTTGCTAAGTAATTTTAGAATGAATGCACTTGTCTGAGAGATGACAAATACTGCTTGTTTCTCTGTTACCTAATGTTTCACTGGTTGACCAGAAAAAAAGGGGTGGGGGGGATGTTGAAGGGAAGGAGACAGCTTGGCCAGACACTGTTGCCCACATGACAATGAGCACCAAATATTTAAGGAGTTAAAATTCCAGCAATGCCGAAAACCATGACTTTCAACAGAAATGAAGTTTTCTCCCGTGGCTACAATTTTTTTTCCTCTACACACACACACACACACACACACACACACACACACACAGAAATTATTATATCTTAGGTAAGAAAAAGCTAAGAAGATGAAAGTCATGATCAGAGAATATAAAGTGTTCAGATTAAAGAGAAAATGCATATCACAAAGGGATAGCAAGATGATTCCTACAGTGAACTGCAGATCATATGAAATTTATGGCTTTTGGACTGAGCAGTCATAACAGGGAAAGGAGGAAAGAAGGGAGGGTGGGAAAGAGAGAGGAAGGAAGGAAGGAAGGAAGGAAGGAAGGAAGGTGGGTGGAAAATAAAAATTCTAGCTTAAAAAGTAAATAGTGCCATCAGTTTCCAGAGTATGTAAGAGAGAAGCAATTCCTCCTTAACTATATTAATGACAAAAATATGGTACATAGAAGGAAATTTTAATTAATATGTAAGCAAGGGCTTTTTTTCTTTTTTTTTTTCTCTTTTCTAAAAAAAAAGTAATCAGGGCTCTGATACAAAGATGTGACATTCAAGAACAGCAGAGTGGGAGACAAAGAGTAGGAGCCAGAAAAGGATATCAGAGATTGAACAGAGGAAAACAAGAGATTCAAACCAGCAAGTTTAAAAAATATATGTATTATTTCATAAGAAATAAATTTGGAATTATTGTCAGAATAGTTTGACGTGCTTGGGTTTTATGTAAAACTGTGGTTATGATAGTATGTAACAATCACAAAAGAACTCTGTGGTAGTCATTCCTTGATGTGGATTCCTTTATTTATTTATTTATTTATTTGATTGTTTGTTTAATTAATTTTTTTTTTTTACCATTTTTTAGTTATGTGAGCCATTCTGTGTCAAAAACTAAAACAGAACAAAACCCTTCCAACCAATTTCGGAGGTGTACATCTGATGGTATAGTTCTTCCTGACTATTAGAGACAAGAGCCAGCTGGCTACCGAAGGTAGAATATACTTGAAACGATCCTCAGATAATACTCATTTAGGCTTATCACGTACTTATTACATATTGTGCTCTTCATGGAGACTTTCAGCTGTTGACCACAATTACCTATGCCCTTTTCTTTGTAGACTTCCGGTCCTGTGGCATAGAAATGGTCATAATATCAGGAATTGGGCTTCCTGATGCTGGGAACTACATCCTAACTACTGTCTCAGGGTATACTCCAGAAATTGTTAGTAGTTGAGACAACACCTAATACTTTCTGAAGTGGGCTTTGTGCCAAACTTTATGCTTCCTGGGAATTCAATTCTAGCAAATACCCTATGTTTATGGATTTTTATTATCCCTTATTACTGATAAGGAAACTGAGGCAAATACAGATTAATGCTGGAAGGGCAAGAGCTGACTCTCTAAAACCCACACTTGGCATACGTTGCTTCAAGGCACACCACAGTTTGGTTCAGTGTATAAGCTACTTTCCTAATTTTTTCAAAAGTTTTACTTAATGACTTCTGCAACATGGACACTTATTCATATTAAAAAATAATTGTAGAACATCTATGTTGAATATCAACTACAGATTTTTCCCCTAAACATAAGCTGGATTATTTACAGTGGATTAAAAAACAAAAATCCAGATTGGGCTCCATAAATGAAACAAAGCAAACAAAACAGCTCAGAATGTAAATCTATCATCTCTAATTCTGGCAAACAAATAAAAGAAAACAAAGCATCATTCAGAATACCTTACTATGAACTTTTGCCCTTGACTCATTACAAGAATTTTTTAGCACTGAAAATGTGTCTACTTTATCTCAAAATGGGTATACTTTCCAGTTCCAGAAGAATTCACTCTTAAATATTAAGGTCAAATGAAAAGCATTATCCATCAAGTGTTAGAAGCCCTTGCAAATTTTTATCAAAAACATAAAATATGGTTTAAGTTAGAGTTGACAGATTAAGAAATAAAAATATGGGATGTGTGGTCAAATTTAAATTTCAGATAAACAACAAATTTTGTTTAGTTTAAGTATGTGTTCTGCAATATTTGTGGGACCTACACTAAAAAAAATTCTCTGTTGCCTATCTAAAATCTAAATTAGACCCAACATCCTATATTTTATTTGGCAGCCATAGTTTGAAATTTTTTGAATGAAATAATTTGTAAAATGTTTGAATATAGATATGTCAGATGTGAGTCTTCTCAAGTGATAAATTGATCTCTGATGAAAATAAAAATACAATGTGTATACATTTTTACAGTGGATTCACCTGTTTCATATTGCAGCTTAATTGGCTGCTCAAATGTTTCCTGATGAGCCCTTTTTCATGTTTTTTTTAATAATTTTACCCTTTTTTTCTTGTGGATTATCATATTTAATGTGGTGACACTGGAACATTTTTATTTCATGTTTACAAAAGGGAAGTACTCTGATGAATAATTAAATCTAGGATGAGTAATTTTTAGAATTGCCTTGACGAAGCACTGTTGTACTGTTTTACTTTACTTTTTAAAAGGTATATGTACAAACATTAGCCTTTCTTACTCAAATCCTATTAAGATGAAATAAACCAAAGGCAAGTCACAAGTCTCCATCTTGTCCCTCACAGCAAATTCTGTTTAGAAAACACCAGATCTATTCTTGGCAAGATTATTTAAGGGTATGGAGGGAATCAACCCAAAAAGACGTAATTGAAATATCAATATCTGGAACAAAAAGTAACTGAGTATGTTTCCAGAGCCATCGTTAAACTTACTTTATACCCTGTATACCTAACAATAAAATGTTCTAATGTATTTTTCTGACAAGTTAAATTGAAAATAATAGTAATTCAGTAGCTAGATGCAACACTTAAAACACATTTGTATTTGTTTCAACATTCAAAATCTCTAGCTTTTTATCATGCTGATAACCATGGCTAATATTTACCAAGTTCACTTTTTATGCCAGCTTTTCTGTGCTAATTGCTTTATAAGAGTTATCTCCTTTAACCCACTAACACTATGAAACATGCAGTAATATTACCCTCATTTTATTGATTAAGATACTTACCTAATCATATAGATAATAAGTGGCAGTGTAGCTACAAGATAATGCAGAAATCATATAGAAAATAAGTGACAGAACTTCTACAAGATATTGTCCCAGGTGAAGAAAACATTCTGACCCTGTATAAAATGGGACGAGAGTGACAAAAATCTACAGAAGGACCCTGAATTAAGATGACATATATCTCTCCATTTGATTGATTAGCCCCAATCCCAATAAGTACGTAAAAATATATATAAATTTTTAAATCACGATCCAAGAAATCTCTCTGTGGAAATAAAATAGGTTGTAGAAGCTAAAAACATCCAATCAGATCTTCTGTGCTATTTGTCTTAAAGAACTAATGTGGACTCCCTCTGTAATGATTCTCAATCTTGGCTGTCTTTGGGAACTCCTGGGAAGCTTTAAAAAGTACTGATGCCTGGATTCCCTGCCAGATTCCCTGATTGAGTCTACCCGGGCTATGGCCTGGGTGTCAGGATATTGTAAACCTCCCTAATTGCTGGGAAAACAAAGACAAAAAAAAAAATCCACTGTCACTATGTGCAGCATTTAGGTTGGCTAAACCTTAAACCAGCCATTTAGAGTGGTCTTTGCTGGTGTCTGAACAACATTCACATTGAACCTACTGCTTTTCTAGCTAGTATATATGAACTACTCCTAAAAATACATTACTTTGAACAGACATCTATCCCAGCTTCTCACTGGAATACAGACCTGGAAAGGTAGGTTTTATCTATTCTCAGAAGAGGGTCAAAAAGAAAGAGGGAAGTTATAACATACATGGAGATACAAAAAAAAAGTTGCTTAAAAGTACAATAATAATAACAATAACAATAATAAATTGAGAAGTCATATCCCCAAAGACCAACGCTTCAGAAGCTTCCCTTGTTTCCCAGTGTCTGAGGATAATACTGCAGTCATACTTGCCCCAGTCCCCCGTTCCCAGCTCCAAATTCTCCTAGCAATTGGCATTCGTCTGAGAAAAGTAAACATACCCATGCATAAAGCCTTTAGCCCTTGAGGTTCCCAGAAAGTAAATTAGTCCACATGGTAGATTAGAAATATAAAAAGAAAAGTAGGGGTTGCTGGCAGGATAGCAACTTGATGACTTAAGAATGTGTAAGTGGCTGTTGGCAACAGGGATTGGCTGTGAACTTTGAGCCCCTCTGGGTTTGTTGGCTGTGGGAGTCCTAATTATGAGCATAATAGATAAACTCATCATGGTCATAACAAGCTACTTAATCTGGTTCTGCTAATAACAGCCAATTAAGTTTGCATTCTGAAATGATTTCTAGAATTGAAGGTAGGTGGACTTTTAATTATGTATTGTTTGAAAACATTAAAGATTTTGAATCAAGGGCTTAAACCATTATCTTTGGTATGTGTAATCGTTCTGATCATACCAAAATTGTCTCCCATGCCTAAAATAGCAAATCAATGACAAGTGGAGTCAAATTGTTACGTCATTTGGATATAGGGGATTAGTATTATGTGTTTATACTATTTCTTCCTCTAGACGTTCCATTATTTCTGGTTAATTTTCATCAAGATACCAAGTGGTCTTTTATGTCTATTTTTATTCCCCAGCACTGATTCTAACTACCTAACATTTGTTTGAATTTGGATTTAATAAATGCCTTCTTCTCAACCCCTACAGCTAAGCGTTTGAACTAGTGGGTGGGTAATGAAGATATATAAAGATAAAGAGGAGAGAGGAACACTGGAATTACATATATTAGGTCTGCAGTGTCTAAAGATGTTTGCAATGCTTTGATTTTGCTGTAGCTGCTGGTGGAAATAGAAGATGAATAAATATAAACTTAAATCACGGTCTAAGATATAGGCAAAGGAGCCTCAGTTTGGCCGCATGTCTCTTTCTGTAAACACAATTTGCAGCTAACAGAAGTAAAAGAACGATTGCTTTCTAAATTCACATTTTGGAATCTCTCTATGTACTTATTTGTGTTTATCTGTTGGATTGTTGGCTTTGTCCTGTTTTATTAGGTCCTATTTTGAGATGCTTATGGAGAAGAGGAAAGTACGTTTCTCTGTGGATGTTTAATAGGGGAGTTTTGGGGAATGCCTGGGTGGCTCAGTTGGATGAGCATCCGACTACTGATTTTAGCTCAGATTATGATCTCACAGTTTGTGAGTTCAAGCCCCATGTCAGGCTCTGCACTGACAGCAAGGAGCCTGCTTGGGATTCTTTCTCTCTCCCTCTCTTTCTCTGCCTCTCTTTCTTTCTCTCTCTCCTTCTCAAAAATAAATAAATAAACAAACATTTTTTAAAAAAAATAGAAGAGTTTTTGTTGGACACGTGGATTTAGGCGTGAATCAGAGTGCCAGCCTATAGCACTGATTTTTGAATTTTGGCATGGTCAGAATCTCCTGAAGGGCCTGTGAAAACAAGGATTACCGCGGAGTACCCAAGAATTTATGTTTCTAACAGGTTCCCAGGTGATGCTGATATTGCTGGGCCGGGGACCATAGTGTGGACCATAGATCTATTAGCACTAGTAAAACAGTAATATTGAGAGTATAATACAGAAAGACCGGGCCAGTTTAGTCAGAATGTAAAGTCTCAACTGATTCACTCTACAAACATGAATCCAGATGAAAAACAAAGTGTATTTATGGTTCCTTCATTAGCACATCAGATTTTGTAATTTCCCCAGAAACCAGTTTAACACCAGAGAATGTATTCTTTGCTAGAACCCAGTTTCCATCTTTCTGTCTAAATGTCACTGACATTGATGGGATCTATATACTTTATCCTCCCGCTTTTCATTGACTATTATTACTGGTATTATATCTCTAGCATCATGAGGAACAAACAAGGCAACATTTTTTTATTAGGTTCTAGAAGGTAACTTAGTGTTGGTGTTCCAGCACCTGTACCTAAATGCCTAAATCTCAGGGTCACTGGATCAAGTAAGACTCATCCTCAAACCCAAATCCAAAGATACTATTGAAAACCCCAATGTTGGGTACAATAAGCTTTTATTGCAGTTCTTAAAACCACATTTAGAAAGAAATCCCAATTTCCTGAACAAAGTCTTTGTGGAACTAGAGGTACAAATAATCCCAAAGGGCAAGGCTTAATGGGAATTTAGAGCAGGAATGTGGAGTCATAAATCGTTATAGTCCTGACAGCAACAGAATCATGGAGCAAGTTAGAACTGACCCATGAACCACCCAAATGAAACAACGACACAAACCTTCATCTGGGCAGATGGATACCAGGGTTTCTATGGCTTTTTTCACCTTAATCAACCAATCAAATCTGTTTCAGATACCTATGCAATCCCCACACGTACAGACATCAATTTCCTGGCCAATCCATTCCTTACTTTACCTTTAGATAATTTCTTTAGCAATTATTTCCCGCCTATGTCACCCATATGTTATTGGAAGGAGGTCTCTGTAGATATTGGTCCTTCTGAAGATACTCAGTGCAAATGATGGATCACAGAGATTACATAAGGTTAGAGCAGGAAGAGTCTGTGGAGATGAGCTAATCTAATTTTGTCATTTTACAGATGAATACATTTAGGTGGAGATGAGAGAAAGTCACATGGCCAGTTGGCAACATATGATATAAGAGTGCTGAATTGTGACTCTCTGCATGGTATACTTTTTCTTACTCAATACACCTTCTTAAGGAATTCAGTTACTCTAGAAGATACCTGTCAAGACTAGCCTGATTTCAAGGTCTGGAAATTGAAATTGATCTACTTGTTTTGTATATTGCATTGTGTATTATGGTTCTATTTTGCAAAGGAACAGGACCAATAGGATATATAGATATGGATATGTAGACATTGATGTCTATATGGAGAGGTTTGTTTTAAGAAACTGGCTGACATGATTGTAGTGGCTGGCAAGTCTGAAATTCGTAGGGCAGACCTGAAGGTTGGAAGCTGAGATGAGAGTTGATATTGCAGCCTTGACTCTGAAATCTATAGAGCAAGCCAGCAGCGTGGAAACTCAGGCAGGGTGCGCCTTTTGCAGTCTTGAAACAGAATTGCTTCTTCATCTGGAAACCTTAATTTTTGCCCCTAAGATCTTCAACTGACTGGATGAGATCCACCCACATTATAGAGGGTATTCTGCCTTACTGTAAGTTCCCTGATTGTAAATCTAATCACATCTACAATTACTTTCACAGCAGCATCTAGACCATTGTTTGACCAAAAACCTGGGTATGATAGCCTCGCCAAGTTTGTGCATAATATTAACCATCACATATTGGTTTACCTGTGATTCCTAAATATGGGTTTCATTCAATAGTCTGCATGACTTGAGAGGTCTACACTAGTCGCCCCTTATCCATGGATGACACATCCAAGAACCCCAGTGGATGCCTAAAAGCACAGATAGTGCCAAACCCCATATGTCCTGTTCCCACACATACATACCTATGATAAAGTTTAATTTATAAATGGATGGAGTAAGAGATTAACAACAGTAATTAATAATAAAATAGAGTAATTACAGCCTTATACTGTAATAAAATTTATGTGAATGTAATTTTTCTCTCTCAAAATACCTTAGGGTACTCTACTTACCCTTCTTGCGAAGATGTGAGTGAAAATGCCTGCGTGATGAGATGAAGTGAGGTGCATGATGGTACACACTGTGACACAGTGTTAGCCTACTCTTGTCCTTTTGACGTATCGTCAGAAGGAGGATCATCTGTTTCCAGATGGCTGTTGAAGAAAGTGAAACCATGGGTAAGTAGGGGCTATGATAATTAGAAAGCACCAAGTTGAAAATTGCCTTGGTTAAGCAATGTTCCCCAGTCTAGCCTTAGCTGATGTTGTGCTCTCATCACTGTGATTCCTCTCTTTATCAATTTGCACCAATCTTTGCATGAAGACTAGGGCTTGGATAATTACCACTCGAAAGAACCATTCATATAAGGGGTCTTAATAGGGACAGAATGGGATTAGCTAAATGACTCAGTATGTAAAAACGCTTTTTAAACTATACAATTTTACTCACCATTCATTTTTAGGAGTTCTTCAAGGGTTGGAATATTATCTAAGCTGTTTCTTTTTCTCTCAGAAAGGCAACTGAAAGTTGATTCTTCAGATTTAAGGAGACATTGACATTGGTCAGCTGAGACCACAACCAAAGAGGCCTAAATTGCTGGGCTTTTTTCTATGTACATTATGAAGAATATTACCTCTGTCTATGCTTATGTTAAGGTAAGCTTTCAAAGTAAAGCTGCCCAAAAGTATTTTTGGTGTTTTCAAGACTCACACACTTAGAGATCATTGTCACAGGTAGAGTTCTTGACTTTCCTTGAAAGCCCTCTTCCCATTGCTCCCTGATATCCTCATGGTCCTTCCACCCCTACTGCTTCCTTCAAAATAATTTACAACCATGAATTCTGTGGGAATAGCAAAAGTGAGTGCCATCCAGAAATTATGGAGTAGTTCCGTCTATTCGATGGGAGCCTATTAAAAATTTAAAGAACATTGTCTCCAGTCAACTTCCTAATAATGATTGGCTTACTCCGGTTCCTTTCTTATAAAAGAAACTCAAAAGCTCTCTTCTAATTTCGGAAAGCATATGTTTGCTACTGTTCTTTGGTTTAAAAATGGGAGTAGATACAACCATAAAAAAATCAAAGTATATTTCACCATATTGACATCGGGGGAAAAAGTACATATTAAGAAATACGTGTTAGGTCGGGAAATTATACTCATAATTTATTCTAAGTTTAACAAATTCAATACCTGATTTTAACTTCCCAGAATTTTAATTTTGTAATTGCCCTGGATTTAGAGTACTGTGTTTATTTTCCTTTTTTGCTTTGTTTTTAAAGGCTAAAACTTGAAATGTTGAAATCTCACCCCTATGTCTTGAGGTATACAATCGCACTGCTTAAAAAATGCCTACTTTTGGGGGCACCTGGGGGGGCTCAGTCAGTCGAGTGTCCAACTCTCAATTTCAGCTAAGGTCGTGGTCTCACAATCTTAGAATTGAGCCCCAAGTCAGGCTCTACGCTAAGTATGGAGCCTACTTGTTCTCTCTTTCTCCTATTCTCTCTCTCCCTCTCTCTCTCTCTCTCTCAAATAAATAAATAAACCTCTTTTTTAAATGCTGCTTGTTTGTGAAAAACTGTACTAAGTGTCATGACCTTGACAAAGACATCTATGATTCTACTTGATACTGAGTCTCTTTCCACCCAGTTCCTGACAGCACTGTTTGCTGGGCTGCTGTATCACACTGGGAAACCACAAGGCATGTTAGGCAACTTCTGCATGTCAGGCACTTGCTCAACATTTAATCTTCAGAAAAGTCCTAAGAAGTTGAGATAAAGGGCCTCATTTTACAGATTAAGGACTGAGTGTTAAATTATGTAAAGAGCTCAAGACCCGGAAGTTTGTAATATGCAAACACAGGATTTAAACTGCTTACTAGCTAGCTGTTTGTATTTACTCATCCACTTAGAGCTCTGTCAGAACTAAATAAACTGTTCTATTTATCTGTTTATTCTCAACTCCAAGTACAATCCATCGCACGTAATAATTAATTAATCTTGAGCGACTGAATGAATGGATGAATGAATGAATGAACAAATGAATGTGTTTTTTTCCCTAAATTCAGGTCTTTAACAGTAAATTTAGCGATTTCCAAAGTAAAACCTCAAAAAGATAAGACCATCTATATCCACTTCCCCTATGAATCCTATTTCAAGGTTTCCTCTAGAGGTGAGCAGTTTTTTACCTTTGACATCAGGTTAACACATAATTATCTTCTTATTGTGAAAAGTGGAAAGGTTATCATGACATTTGATGGGAAAAGTCAACTGAAATAATATGTTCTATGAAATACAACCGTTGGAGAAGAACTCCAACACTGTTCCTTTATTTTTCTGCTAAGTATACATGTGTTTAGCCACATATAATTAACATTTATAAAGCCCATAAAAGCTTACCTGAAACTTTTGGCAGGTAATTAGTAAAATGAATTGATTAATGTGCATCTTAATCATTGATACTGGAGTGGTTCTGTGCATGTGTGTGTGTGTGTGTGTGTGTGTGTATGCACGCATGCCTGTTTTGCAACCCTGTACAGAAAAACTGTTACAAGTTTAATGTCATGTCCTGTCCAGCTTCTCGAAAAAAAAAGACATAAAAACTTCTATGATTTTGATTCATTGCATAAATATCTTTTCAAACATAATAAATTTAGGACATAAAATCCAAAGTGATATGTGCAATTAGAATTCCAAGTTAATAGTGAACATAAAATGATTGTATCTGAGAATATGTATCAGATTATGCTACCCAAATTTAAGTGATATGTCACTTATCTTTTTTTTAACGTGTTTTTTTTTTTTTTTATTGAGACAGAGAGAGACAGAGCATGAATGGGGGAGGGCCAGAGAGAGAGGGAGACACAGAATCTGAAACAGGCTCCAGGCTCTGAGCTGTCAGCACAGAGCCCGATGCGGGGCTCAAACTCACGGACCGCGAGATCATGACCTGAGCCGAAGTCAGACCCTTAACCGACTGAGCCACCCAGGCACCCCAATATGTCACTTATCTTGTGTCATTTCTAATGGGCAGCATTTACAGTATGTTTAAGAATCTATTATACTTATATTCTATGAACTAATGAAGGAAGTTAAGATTTTCTTGAATGTGGTTTAAGAAATAAATTCTTTAAAAGTCCCTAAACTTGGCTTTAGGTCTTTACAGATATTTTCCAGAACTTAAAGACATTTGAAGATGCCTTCCTTATAGTTGAGTGTAAAGTATTTTATGGGAAGCTAAGTTTTTACTGAGCAGACTTTTAGAAAGCTGACATCATGACTTTCATAAAAAATATTTTAAAAACCTGAGCCAGAGATTTTATTAAGTGATTAATTAATGAGAGAAACACTAGGATAGCATCGCTGCTTCAGAGGGGAACCCAAAGAACACAATTAGCTAGGCAGTCAGAATTTGTGACAATGAATTTATGACTATATCCACAATTAGTCAATATCTATAGAACAATAATCAACTACATTCCATCAGGAGGAAATCTTGCATTTCTAGGGACTAGAATTATTTGCATTATTATTAGGTTTCTACAACTTGCAGAGTTGCAAATAGCTCAAGGACAACGAAAGATAAAATATACTATATGGAAAGCCTGACCAGATAGAACATTCCTTGATGGTTTTGCCCATTTCAAAATTTTTTACAGTATGTCCTGATACTTGAATAACACATCTTGGAAAAGTTTTTTTTAAGTTTATTTATTTACTTTGAGAGAGAGAGAGAGAGGCAGAGAGAGAGGGAGAGAGAGAATCCCAGACTCTGCTCTGTCAGCGCAGAACCCAAAGTGGCTCGAACTCACAAACCATGAGATCATGACCTGAGCTGAAATCAAGAGTCCAACGCCCAACCGAATGAGCCACCCAGGTGCCCCAGAAAATTGTTTTGGTAAACTATTAGTTGACTTTCTGTGGGATGTGGGATGTCAGAGGCTATCAAGGCTCTAGAGAAGGCAGTGAGGCCACTTTGCAGGAGATAGGGGAAGGGCCGTATCTATCTTCTGAAACAGAGTGCATGAGGTAGAACGTGAATGGAGAATGTCACAATGCTCAGTGTGCACCCTCACCAACTCTTCTGCAATCTGAGTTTCAACAGAACAAATAAAATGACAATGCCTCTGTGATTGGATTTGTAGTAAAAACTGGTGAATGAAGAGCTCACAGTTGTGGTAATGTAGGGAAGGATCAGCATGTGAGAGCTCAGAGATAGAGGAACAAGGGGAACTTTAAAGGAAATACAGAAATCTGAAGAAGACAGAAGGCTTACCGAGAGCACTATGGAATCAGATCCGTGAGGTAATCCTATTGCTATCCAAAGGATCAGAGAGGTGCCAGTTTACATTTGGATTAGACATAACATGTTGTGAGCAGTATCTATCACAAAAGCTTTTTGAGTAATAAAAGCATATATACTGTTTATGGTTTGAAAGGGGTTACGTGGAAAGTAGTTCCCGTATTTTCTGTATGTGGTCTGTTTGATACGCATCAGGCCCTCAGTGAATGCTAATGTTCTCTCTGACATCTACATTTTCTACCTTGATGCTTTCGCTGTAACGACTTCATGGCCCTTAGAGTGCCTTGCCTTCTCTTTTCTGCTTAGCTAGTGTCTTTCAGCCAAATTCTGGAAGCACCATGGAAGCTATCTTGGTGGACTTTAATCTTCCATTTGTCTGAAGATTTACACTTAGAACAGTACTGCTAACAATACCATTGTGTTTTTCCCAGTTAGACCATAAGCTCCTAGAAGGCACTGAAGCACATGTAATATTATTTTTGTTCTTCAGTAATATTTGTTCATTCAGGAAGTATGAGTCTTTATTAATGGACTCTAAAGGAAATGTCAGTCATGGCCAAACATTATGAGTTTTCTTTAATCATCCCAAGGTATTTATATGAAATATGACACAATAAAGGGTTTACTTTCATGAATTTGCAACAGAATCAGGTTATTTAACATTTATTAAGATTATTTGTTATGTAACATTTGCATACAAGGCATTGTTATACTCATTATGTCACTTGATTCTGCTTATTTTCCTGGAAGTACAATTTCACAATGTGAGGAAGTACAATTTCACAATTTGCATCACAATGTGATGCAAAGTTAACAATTATTGAGGGGTCATGCAATTATTGAGTGCCTTTGTCAGAAGTAGTAATCAACACCTCTGATTTCTATTAACTCCGAGCTATGTTTTGATGAAGCTTAAATAATTCGGTGGAGATCTCAGGGCATGCTGGAGTGTGCATCTAGCAATCAGCCACCATAATAGACACTTACTTATTTTCTTGTTTACCATCTTTTTATTCAATATGCCTCTTTCTTTTCCCTTTACCTATACAAGATAATGTGGCTGAAAACAAAAGCAGGTCTCTAATGATCAACTCTATATTTGACCTTAAACAAATAAATTACCTTGTGTGGTGTTCTCTGGGTAGTCTCAGCATCCATAGCTGGATCATGACACTAGTGATGAAACATACCTCAGGAGTTTGTTCATAATCGACAGATGCTGTAGAAACCCAACGCATTATTTTTATTTTCCCATTTTCACTTTCCTTTCTCCTTCGCTGCTGTTTAGAGTTGGGTCTTCCAGTGCCACTGACGTGAGCTACTTAACTCTCAGCTGACACTTACGGACTTTAATAGTTTAGATGATTATCTAAATTAGCCTTTAGGCTGTCTCAGCCCCTAGAAAATGTTGAGTGTCTCCTCTAACTGTTGCATTTCACAGGATGTATTCTTTGAGTTGGCTTCTTCCATTGATTGTCATGATAACCTTCTCTTTCTTCACAATGAGGAGATAATTGCGTGTTAACCTCATGTCTGAGGTAAAAAGCTGCCAACTTTTTGACCTAAGCCTTGCTGTAGGACATAGAGGGGCCTGAAAATTAATGTTCTTATCAGTTCGAGGTTTAACACTTTGTCCATCTTTAAGAAGTTCTTTTGAAAGGTCAGAAGGATTCAAAATGCTGAAAAAAAGGTAACTCCAAATGCAAATATGTGAATTTTGATTTTTAAAACAGAAACTGGTTTATTTATACAGAAGTATTTTGCCTAGAATGAGGAGTTGCTTTGATAGGTCTATCAAATCCTGGAAGCCACTATTCTAAAATTCAAAACAAATCAGGCAGTAGACCTGTAGTATATGATGTAAGTCCAATCTGATTTTGATTGCTAGCCCTGCCAACTGTAAGCCTTGTTGTAATTTTGGAAAAATCAACTTAGCTTTGGCCTCAGTTTCCTCACTTGTAAAAAAGCGAGTAACACTATTTACTGTTAAATTTCAGCTCTAATTCCCAGGCTGCAAAAGAACAGATTTTCCACACCCTCAACTGTGAACATTTTGACATCTGAAGTAATAGCCATAAAATTTGAATTATCACTCTGTGTTATTTTACCCTCACTTGGGGTGCGTGCTCCTTTTTTTTTTCAAATATCCTTGGGGTCCCCAGCTACCCTCTGCTTGAGAAATTTTCTTTTCATCCTAATACTCCTTTTTTTTCTCCTTGAAGCACTATTCTATCACCAAATTTATTTTTAATTTTTTTAGCTAATGCTTTTCTCTGTTATTATCTAAAGCATTTTAAAATTAAACATCAAATCCTTGCTCTCTATAAGCATGTTCGTGTATATGTGTGTTCGACTATAAGAAATGTCCTTCTGCTTTATATTTTTGACACCCAATTACACAAATTTACTCAAACTCTTTCTTCTGAACTGTTAAAACACTGGTAGATTCATTATGAAGTATGGTGAGTGTATTAGTTTTCTATCGATGCATGATAAATTACCAAAAATCTAGTAGCATAAAACAACACATATATACTGTCTTACCATCTCTGTGAGTCAGAAATCCAGGCATAGTTTGGCTGGGTTCCTTGCAAGGCTGCAATCAAGGTGTCTGCCAAGACTGGATTCTCATCTAAGGCTTTCCTAGATCATGTGGGAATAATCTGCTTCCAAATTCATGTGATTGTTGGCAGAACTCAATTTTTTATAGGCTGCTGGATTGAGGGCCTAAATTTCTTTCTGGCTGTGGGCCAGAAGCCACCCTCAGCCCCTTGCCACCTGGTCCTATCTATAAGGTAGCTCATAATGTGACAGGTTGCTTCTTGAAAGGCGGAAATGGAGAGCATCTTTTAGCAAGACAGATGTTAGTATTATGTAACATAATCATGTATACCTAACCTCATACATCCAGTCACTTTTACCATATTCTAATGGTAAGAAGCAAGTCACAGATCTTGCCCACACTCAAGGGGAAGGGATTATACAAGAATACCAGGAAGCCAAAGTCCCTCCACCACAGCGAAAAGGTAGGATATCTGAAGAGTTAAAGAATACTCACCATATTTCTTTTTTATTGATGAGGGAAGCCCAGATTATTGATAACCTTGTAAATCACAGGAAAGATCATGAACTATGTTAAAAAGACAATGACATTCCATTGAAGGTTCTGAATACCAAGGTGTCAACATGGCTCTGCCTTTTTGGAGGATTGCTGATTACTATCTGAAGAAAGCAGTTGGAGGGGACAAGACTGGTAGAAAAACCAGTTATGCTGCCCATCAATCTTTGTAAAAGGCAGAATCACATCAGATTAGGGCGTGGCCACATAACTGAAAAATAGTGTGCGGACGTGAGATGTTGTTCTGAAAGTAGAAATGAGGGAGCTTAGTAAAGTAAAAAGAACTTTGCAAATGACCTACCTGGAATGGAAGTTGATGATGCTCATCTTCTAAGATTGAAATCTTTAAAAGGGGTATCCGTTCATGCACAATGGGGCCAGACATGACTCCATAGAAGGTAAGTGAAAGTTGGGACTGAAGAGTGAAAAGAGAAAAAGGTTGAACACGTTCCCAAAGTGCCATCGATATTAAGATAAAGTGAAAGGAACAAAATGAAAGTCGGGAAAGAGGGTTGGAATTGGCAGAGAGAGGAAGACATCTAAACAACATGAAAGCAATTGATGGTAGTGTTTTGAAGAGCAAATGCCAAACTTGTTTACTATGACTGAGATCTAAACAGGATAAGTAGTGCAGAATCCATTGTTTCATCAATAAAGGCATTTTAGGTACACTTCATTAATGCAGATATTTCTTACGTTACAACTCATTGGGTCCAAGGGCCTTCTGAAGTTATTTATAGGTTCAAAAAACTAATATTGCAAATTAGTTCCTTCAAGTGCTGTCTATTTTCTTCTACGTATAGTGAAATTACTCTGTAGGACAATTCCATCCAGCACTGAATCCTGAAGAAATACAATCTGCATTGGCACCTTGAAAAGTTGTAAACGCTGCACAGCATTTTAGGAAACAGAACAGTTGAAACACAAGTTATTTGTTCCTCTGGAGATTTATCGGGGATCGAAACTGCCATTTGTTCTGTGGTGACAGGTACAAGTCTAGCATTTCTCTTTGAATTCTCTTGCAAGCTTTTATTTAAGCAATTGCAATTGCAGCATAAGGCATTTCTGGAGATTAATGACTGCCTGGGAGGGGTTACTCTGTGGTCCATTAACACCAGCCAGTCATTAATTTACATGAAAGGTCCTTCATGAAAGTTATCATTACTAATATGAGCTGAAAATAAAAGAAACATACAGTAGGTATATCGATTTCACCCTCTCCCCAAGGATGATGCAAAGTCATTTTATTTGTATGAGGATCTTCAAGAAAAATGAATTTCCTGCATACAAGCCAATCACTGGGCTTAGTGCTATTCTCAGCAATCTAGTTCTGCCTATACTGAAACAACTAAAAAGGAAATATGACAGCAGAAGTCCCCAGACCTAATCCAAGCATGTCCAGTCCTATCAAAATGCGTAAACGTTAACTACAATTTCATTAAGCAGAGTAGGTTTAAAAAAAAAACACATTGCCCTAGTTTATAATGAGATATAAACCTTAAATATACTCAGTTCCAAATTAACCTTTGAATGCTAAAAATAACTTTTTGTCTCAAATGTTTTAAGTGGTTTTTAAACTGTTTTCCATAATACTTATCATTAGGAATCATCACGAGAAAGTGCTTCAAAAAAGAAGGATATAATCAAGCTTTATCCTTTAAATATATCTTGAATATTTTTTGGACTTCCAAGTACTTCAAGATTTATGGGATAAAATTCATAGACAAAAAAAAGGTTATATGATCTCTTGTACCCGTCAGGGTGGGGGGTGGAAGGGAGGATAAATAAGGCTGTTAAATCTTATTTTTTCTAAACATAACATGATATATTTATTGCAACAATATTCAGCCTTCACTTTTCATCTTATAAAATACTTTCAACTTTCAACCTTCCCTTACAAGAATTAACATTATGCTAAATATGTTAGATGCCAGATCACTACATGCTTCTATCTTTTATTAAACATGTAGAAAAATTTGATTATGAGATCTAATGATGTTAATAAAATACCTATGTACATATACACATATAATGTACTCACGTACCCATACCTATCAGCACACATGTAGACATGTACATACATATACATGTGTTTGCAAATGCGCATATATACCTATATTCACACGTGCATATGCATACATATGTGTGCACATATATGTGTTCTGTGAATATACATGCATGCACATGTATATGTATATTTGCATATACATACATATGTGCACATATTTGTGCAATCATGTGTACAATTAATCCCCAAATTCCCAACATACATAAGCTATACATTCACTGAAGTCATATTAAGCTTTGCCCCACAGTCTTCATTTTATAAACAACTTATACTTAAAGTCATATTTGCAGTGATTTATTACAAATCAGATAATCAAAAATAAGCATACATTTAGTAGTTTTTTAGACAATACAAAGTTAATTTTAATTCTTTTATAACTTGAATTTGATTCTTTAAATAATCTATTTTATACAGTATATTCTGTGTATTTAAAAATGTTTCTTAATATGTTCATTTCAAATAAATCTGAAATAAGTTGCTCTCTAATAGAATGTGAATCTGATTCATCTGATCAGCTTAACAATAAAGGTTTCCTTAGACATAGCGTTAATGCAACAATTATTCTCATACGTGAAATAACTTAAACCTGGAACTTCAAAGTATTGACAGAAATGTATTTGAAACCTGTGATAAGATAAAAGTATTTTGTCAAAACCTATCATGAGGATAAAAGTATATTAAAATAACTGCTTAGGGTTTTAAACCCTTTCTCACTATATGCGTAAATGAGGTGCCCCAGAGTTAAAAAAAAAAAAAAGGCACAGATGTAGCTAAGTAGTCATTTGACAAGATCTTGTTTAGCATTTTTATTAGGATTCGCAGAATCTTGGAAAAGAAATGGCATTACTAGCTTGGTAACAGATGATTTTGCAAATAACACAGTTTTAAATTTTCTTTCAAAACTATTAAAGAAGAATCTCATCAATTGTCTCTTGATAGATCAAAATAAAGAGTTCTGATGATAAATCACACTCATTTTAGCTTATAACTTGGAAAAATTCAAAAAGTTGATTGGCATTGCTGTAACAAAACACATTCAATTTTGATCTATTATTTTATGTCAATAACTTTTCTTAGTATTTATAGCTCTACAAATAAAAAAATCTCATTCTAAAAATAAATAATAGGTAACAACGGGATATGTTAATCTATAAAACAGAAAACAAAGATATAGTAAACAAAATTAAAGAGGAAATAAAAACTGCACGTTATTTGAAAAGAGTAACAAAATCGATAAACTTCCAAAAAGGTTGATCACAGAAATGCAATAAATATGATCATAGACAAAAAATTGGAAATGATGACAAATTGACCCTAGATGTTTATATTCAGCCAAAATTTTATATAAATGTGATGTTATAATAAAAGCCTTATGCATCTAATTATAGATGAGGCAAAGATTTAAAAAGAGACATAATTAAAGATAGCAAAGATTAAAATATAATAGGTATTCTATATAGAAGGTTATCTCAACAATTTTGAAAACTTATATGAAAGAATAAAAAATATAGAAAGATATAATTGACCAAAAGTGACTGAAAAATAGGATGGGTCAACAGTAACTATATATAAAAAAATTGAAGCCATAATTAAAAATCTCCCCACAGACAGAAAGCCCATCCAGATGTTTCACAGGAGAGTGATAATAAGGTTCAAAAGCTAAAAAGACATAAAGTGCTCATGTATGGGAAGAATTAATAGAATCAATTTAGTAAAGAGCACACTGACTAGAAACATCAAATGCCTTCACAATTATCTCAAATTTCAATGTAATTTTAATAGTAATCTCAAATTCATAGAATTTTTCAAAATTAATGTAAAATTTACATGAAAGTCTCAAGGGCTAAGTATAGCCCAGTTACATCTGGAGGGGATTATAAAAAAGAATAAAAAGAAGTATCCATCCTATCTTTAGTCTATTTATTATAAGCAATTACAGACACAGGGATAGACAAAGCAGTGACTATAATAATAGGATTAAGAGCCCAGAAACAAACTGGCACATTTATGGAACATTGATTTATGTGGGAAGAGACAATGTCAGATCAGTGGGGGAAAAAAGGAAATCTAGTCTCCAATTGGAGCTAACAAGACATCTGTATGAAAATCCAAACAAAAATGATTCCTATCTTAACACATATACACACATCAACTGCAAATATATTACCAGTGAAATGTCAAAAGCAAAATGTTTTAACATTTAGGAAAATAAAGATAAATATCTTTCTAGCTTTGGGGTAAGGAAAACGATCTTAACACAAAAGCACTAATACACAAGAGAAGAGACAAACTTGACTATATTAAAGCATAAACCTCATGTCCATCAAAAAGCACTTAAAATAACTAAAAATATATGCTATAAACTGATAGAAAATATTTATATAGCATATACAACTAACAAAAGATCAATATCGAGAAGAAATATCCAGCAAACTATTGCAGAAAAGTTAACACAACAGAGAAAAAAAAAATGGGCAAAAGTATGAACATACATTTCACAGAGGAGAAAACACAAGTGGCCAATAGAAGTATGATGATTTGTTCGATCTTGCGAGTAATCAGAAAAATGAAAATCAAGATCACAGTAAGCTATTATTTTATAATCACTCAACTGACATTAGCAAATATTAAATCTGACAATATGAGGTTTGGAGAAAATGGATATCAACAGACTCTCTTCAGACAGCAAGGAGAAGCATAAATCAGTCCACCTGGTTTTGGAAAAGTATTTGACATGTAAAGTTGTATAATCACATGCTTTACAAACTAGCATCAAACTGAGAGAAACTTATGCAAGGTGCTTATCAAGATACTCATTCAAGAAAGTTAAAAAAATAGTACAAAATATGAACATAGCACACAAGCCATTGGTAATATAATGAATATACAAACTGTGATATATCAAAGTGATGGTTTTCAACCTCTAGCGATTTTGTACCCCAAGGGACATTTGGTAACATATGGAGACATTTTTGGGTTGTCATAATGGGGCGGGGTGGGGGGGAAGCTACTAGCATCTAGTGAGCAAAGGCTTGGGATACTTATAAACATCCTACCATCCCACAGAACAGCCTCCCCCCATGACAAAGAAGTATCCAGTCCAAAATATCAACTGTTCTGCCAACGTTGAGAAACCTTGTGTTAAAGCGATGAAATCTACAGACAAGACAATAAGCAAACAACAATGAACTATACCTACATACCATGATATGGATGAATCATGACCATGTAATGTGGAATGGTGCAATTATGCACCCAAAGATTATTTATAATGCATTAATCAAAACAGCAAGCAAAACTGAACCATTCATGAGTCTGAGTAATATTCATGTAAAAACTATATTAAACAAAAGAAGAATTATGAACATAATAAAAAAAATGTATCCATGGGGAAAGGTAGGGCGATAGGATGGAAACAAAGAGGTCGATCTAAGCAATTTGCAAATGTTGAAGTTCTCATGGATCAGTGTGGACTCACAGGTGTTTATGAGAGAGAGAGAAAGCCACTCCAGGCCTGTTATGAGAGTATGTTACGAGCAAGGATCATGACTCATTCTAATTTCAATTGTATTTTATTAATATACTCCCACTTTCACAATAAATTCACATATTTATTCACTCTCCACTTAACATCCAAACACAGAACACACTGACATCAAAAGCACTTTGTTAGCTGGGAGACAAAATAAACGTTAGTGAGATGTTAGATCCTTCAAGCCTCAAATTGCTTTTCTAACATTTGTCTGCTCTTTAGTTTGTTTATTGTATGTTAGATTATTTCTGGAAACATGCTACCTGGTAAGTTGACTAGGTAGTATATACAGATATGTCTATCATATCGTGTTTTTATTTATTTAGTCAGTCAGTTCGTTCGGTGGGAGTTGTAACTTTCCTTGCATGTAGAATTGGAAACCGAAAGTCTGGAAGTTAATTTATTTTTCCTCCCTAAAGATATTCATTTGATCCGGCACCAACTGGTGGAAAGACCATAATCCCTCCACCTGGTTGCTTTTGCTCATTTGTCAAAAACTAATTGTCTCAGTTGGTTAAAGTGTCCAACTCTTGATTTTGGTTCAGGTCCTGATATCATGGTTCGTAAAGTTTGAGCCTGAATTAGGCTCTGTGAGCCTGCTTGAGATTCTCTCTCTCCTCTCACACACACTCTCTTTCCCTCTCTCTCAATAACAGAAATAAACTTAAAAAAATTGAACATACAGGTGTGGGCTCATGGTTTTCTTTTAATAATACTAATAATCAGTTAAAAGCTACTAAAATTGTACTGACATATTGGTTTTACACCAAACTAAACTTACACTGGGTCAGGTAAGTTAGTTTACTGGAACTTATAAGGCAAGATTTCTGCCTAAAGGGTAACCATGCAATTCATTAAATATATATATATATACACCAGTCTTGGGTGAACAAAACTCAGCTCAAATTAAATGGGTTGTTTTCATTACTGTCCACAACCGCGGACAGTTGTCCATTGGTAACACTTTTGGGATGATTCAGAATTGAGTTTATTTGCTGAATGGCACCCAAAGTGTTCTTGTATATTTATTCTTTTCAAATAATGAAATATGATAAAACACTCAAGATGAATCTAGAAGTGTGGCATGTGACGCCTGACTTTACTCCATTCCAGATTTCATTTTATTTGGTGGGAGAGGGGGGTAGAAAGAGGTAGAAACAGTTACTAAATATAAAACTACACAGACCAGAAATGCCAAGTGAATCTGTGTATGTTTCAGATGCAGAAACAACCCAATAATGATACAAGCATGTCACGAATGAGATGGGAAGGTTTTTCTTTTTCAGTAGAATAAGAGATCCTTAATATTGCGGTACTTTCAGAGGCAACCTCTTTGTGTTCCCTTTTATTAAAAGATAGAAAGAGAGGGTTACATACATTACAGTAGTTAATTAGAATTCTGACAGGGCCAGGATCAGAAAACGGTGGCACTTACCTTTTCCATTTATGAATCAACAGCTAAAATATTCCAGGGATTATGGCCTTGAGACACCAACCTTGATATTTTCTCTACGTTACGTATCTAGACAATAAACCTGTTCTTCCTTAATATTTGCATGATTTTTTTTTGCTTTCTATTACAAGAATGAACATGCTTTTTAGTCAAAGCGTATATGAAAATCCTTCAAAACATACTTTAATAGGTAATAAAAATTACTCCCTGCTAAGCAATTTTTCACAGCGACTTGGAGAAACAACAATTTTGGATGATCATGCACATGGGGTCATGTCTTAATAAAATTTATTGATTCTTGAAATAGGATTCTGCCACCTAATACATTTATTCTATTCTTAGATTACCTCTCCCTGGTAAACATTGGAAAGGCAACATATAACTGAGGTTTTAGCACTGAACTCAACTTTGATTCTGATGGAAAAATCAGTGCAAAACTGAGATGAGAAGGCTTTAGGGTGAGCTGTGCCCTGATACACGTACACATAGGGACTTTTGCATTTGTGAATTTTTGTGGGCATGTTGACAAAGGCGGCCTCTTTAATATGGGTTATGGGGAGGAAGACCTCAGCTCTAATTGGGAACTTTCTGGCATTCCATCAAAGGCAAGGTTGTCTATGGACATATCGTCATACATAGAGATGCTCATTCAGGGGCCGGAAAAATCACATATTTGCTGGAATTGTTGTTAAGAGAAATCAAGTAATTAAAGTTAAATTCTAAGACCCTTTTAACTTCTTACTGCAATTTATTTTCCCTTCTCAGGAGAAACAGATTGGATCAAGACACTCTTGTCTGCTACCCTTAAACAAAGCACATTGCCTCTGTGCACGTACTTAGGTAAGAAGTGTGTCTATGAAGGAAGTATCTGCAAAGTTTCTATGAATTGGCCTCCTTAGGTTAGAACTCAAACTTGAATTCTGTGGTGGTTCTTGCTGTTGCTGTTAATCAATGGGGAGTAATGTCCCTGGTTTGCTGAGGAAGGTAAGAGAGCTTTGACTGGACAAGACTTTGGTTTTACAAGTTCGTCTCTACAGAACGTCATTTGTAATCGGGAGGTCTCCACACAAAACCAAAATGACAGTCTCCATGGGGTTTTGGTCTAGGCTTCTGGCAAAATTTTCAATGTCTACCTCTTCAGATCCCAATCATCTTTCAATTCCACAACTACACAAACATAAAGAAATTTGTCCTGGGCAGAGGTCTGCACACCTTAACATCCTGGTGATGAGCTCATTCCAAGTGTAGGCTGTACTGACTCACAAATAAGATGCTTCTTCCTCCAAGAAAGAAAGTGGGTCATTAACTCTATATAAAGACAAAAGTACAAACCCTCTTCGTGAGAAAAATATCTGGCCACCTTGGGTTTCTCAGACTGTGGAAGTCTTTAGATTCTTTGGTTTCTAAACTTTCTACACTGTTTAGGATGCTTTTATAAACTGCATTAGTTTCCTATTGCTGCTGTAACAAATTATCCCAAACTTAGTGGATTACAATAGCACACATCTATTCTCTTACAGTGCTGGAGGTCAGAGGTCTAAAATGGCCCACCAGGGCTGCATCCCTTTTAGAGGAGCCAGGGGAGAATCCCTTCCCTCACATTTTCTACCTTGTAGAGGATGACTCTTTTCCTTGGTTCCTGGCACCCCTTCTCCACCTTCAAAGCCCAGCAACTTTTCTTTTCTCTGACCTCTGCCCTTCTCTAAGACTCTGACCATCTGTTCCTTCTTGGGATTACATTGGGTCCTCCTACATAATCCAGGATCATCTCCACCTCTCAAGACCTTTAACTTAATCACATCTGCAAAATCCCCTTTACCATGTAAAGTAACATATTCAAAGGTTACCAAGATTAGGGTATGGTCATCTTTGGCAAGGAGGCAGAGGTGGGAAGGGGGAATTATTCAGCCTATCAGGTAACTATATTAACAAGTTTTCTTTTCAATACTGAGCTGTAGTCAATGAAAACTAAGAGGTGCTAACAACATTATTTGATTACACTTGGGTAAGATGTCAAGGTGTAAAACATATGCCCAATGAAACTGAACTTCTTGTGAGAAAATAAAATATTAGTGACTCTAAATATAGTACTGCCTGTACTTTCCAGAACTTGGTAAACCCTTTAGGGGAATATAAATAATCCGTTGGGGGAGGGAACACAGCATGGAGGAAAAGAATTCTAAGAAGGAACTCTAGTTAAGTCACCGAGGGCATAGAACTGCACAGAGACTTGGAAAACAAAAATTTCATGGCGAGGACACCATATCACAACTGCCTTGAAGTGCTGTGCAGCTACTTATCTGTAAAAGTGCAATGAGAGAGGGAGAAAATGTGCTAGAAAAAAAATGTAAAGTTTAAATAAAATTCAGCAAGGAGGAAAATTGTGCATGTCAATATGTGCCCCTTAAGCATTTTATGCAAACTTTCCTTGTGCTTCCTAGTTATACGGTCTTCTTTGGAAAGTATTTCTACTAATGTATTCAATTAAACCATGACAAACACATAAATGGGAGTAGTAGAGCCCCACATAAGGGAATTTGTGCATAATACTTATATTACACTTTCAATTTTGTCCCTGAAACAATATTACAAGGTAGGTCCATTTACTATGAGTCCATTTACTATTAGGTGGATACAGATACAGCAGACATAAGCAACAAAAGGAACATTTTTGTAACATCGTATGTATGTGTTTGTGTGTACAATGTTTTCCCTTAGTAGTTCCCAATATTTCATGAATCAGCTAGTCTGATTCTATGACATAAAAGCAATATTAACTACTTAATATTCTCTAGTTGCAAGAAAGTTGTAGGAAGTTTTAGATCTTGAGAATAATCTGGAATCAGGGAGTGAGTTTATTGGTTGTCTCTGTTGCAGAGCAAATTACCATCAACTTAGAAGTTTATGACAATACGCGCTTTTCATCTCACTGTTTCCGTGAGTCAGGAGCCCAGGCACAGGTTAAATGTGTCGCCTGCTTAGGATGTCACAGGCAGCAGTGAAGGTGACAGTCAGGGCTGGGTTTTCAGTAAGGTTCAGCTCAATAAGGTTCTGCTTCTAATCTCTTTCAGGTTGTTTGCAGAACTTATTTTCTCTTAGTGGTGTAGTGGCAGGATTCATAACGCTTTTTCCTCAAAGCCTATGGGGGAAAGAAAGAGAAAAAGACTAGAGCAATCTGCTAGCAAGACAGAGTCTAGATCATCAATGGAATGATACCCCATCACCTTTGACGTGTTCTGTTAGTTGGAAGTAAGTCACCAGCTCCACCCAGCAACAAGGAGATGTTACACAGGACACCAGGAAGAGGAATCATGGGGCCATGTTGGTCTAACATTCACAGAGAGGAAAACAAGACATAACGGAAAACAGAAAACCCCAGCACCATGGCTCATGCCTCTGACTGAAGACTTGGAATAATTTCTGCAGTTTGAAAAAGACATTGTTAGCAATGCAAATGGTGGTTGTATATTTTAGCCAAGTCTGTGCTAGAATCATACTTTCTGGGACTCTGTCCTGATGTGTTGGGGAAAGTAGGCATTCACTGGGAGGGAAGGATTTCAGGAAGACAAGAACAGTCAGGTCTTTTTCAAAATGATGACCCAAAGGTAGATTCTGAAGATCTAACTTTGATAAATTAATGTGCTTATTAAAGGCTTTGATTTTCTCTAACATATTTTTGTATCATCTTAAGAGGAGTACCTTAAGAAAGAATACACTACTAGTATTCTAGTACTAGTAAGCTACTAGTATTCTTTTATACTGGTGAATTTGATGAACAGTTTCCAGTAGACAGAACCAGAAAGACAGCATTAGGCATGAGCAAGAGCACAGGAGAGAAAAACAGAAGTTTCCAGGTGCCATGATTTTGTTGTTTTCCTTGTCTTCGTATAGTAGATGATGTTGTGTGAGGAGAGTTCCTTCTCATTATCTCTAAACAAAATTCTAGGCCATATAAGGATAGGCTAGCATTCAATATATTCACTTATTTATGCAACAAATGAATCTAATAGTGGGGAGTTAGCGTAATGTGGAAAATTAACAGAAACTCTGATTTAAGAAGGAGGAAAGTTTGATCTCTACTAGAATCTCTAACAGGGACTATGAAAAAAAAAAGGCAAGGTACTTTGTCTAAGACCAACCTGGGGATCCCAGAAATACTTCAAATGGTGAGGACATACAGAAAGGTCCAGCTAATCATTCAATGGAAGTCCAACAAAATGAGAAAATGCTAAGTTTACCCCTGTACTGTCTATTCTCGTGGACTGGGCAATACCCCAACATTCTGTCCTAAGTACTCAACAGGTTGTTTGTTTGTTTGTTTGTTTATGTTTCATGGCAGTGAATTGAGTAGGCTCCGAGGGGCATAATGAAGCTAAATTTCTCAGTAGATCAAGCAACACAAACCTGTATGTAGAGGCAGGCTCTGAAATCAACGAGATTCTAAGACTAGAGCTCCACTGTATCGCTCTGCTCACCAGCTTCTTAAATACTTTCAGGCAAGGTCAGAGAAGCATGTAAAATATTTTTCACTAGTCAGCATAACGTGAACACCATTTCAACAATAAAAGATTCATTCTCCCATTCTTACACTGATGATCATACCCTCCGGTATTAGTTTATGTAGCAATGGTGGAGCTTCTCCTGGTATAGCCACCTCTGGAGTTTTGTCTCCAGATGGTGTAATAGTCATAAAGGTAGCAGGTGTATGTGTCTCTGTGTGTGTGTGTGTGTGTGTGTGTGTGTGTGTGGTTTTGCATTTGGTATCAGAAGAATTAAAAAGCCTAGATTTCACAATTGTACAGAAAACATTTATTGTTTTATACAAAGTTATATATTCTCAATAGAAAGGGAAGTCAAAGTGATAATTAGTTTCCATCCCTGTAAATGGTTATTTACACAACGTCATTCAGCAGAAACAAAGACACTTGAAGATATTGAAACATTTATCTCAACAAATATAAGGTATATTCATAACAGTTTTTCCAAGGGCTAATTGGCTTTTTCAGCACAAGAAAATAAAACAAACTTAGAATAAATACTATGTACAATATACATTTAAAAATTATAGGAAATTGCACTTTAAAAGCATTGGTTTTTGGTTTAACCAACTCACAATACAGTTGTATTAACATAAACTTTAAAGTTTCTGAATAAAGTGTTATTCCGCTTTGAAGCAGTTGGCCCCGCAACTCACGTTCCCTGACCTTGGCTGATGATTGTTTCCTATACTAAATTGAGAAATCTGATTTCCCCATTTGATTCATAAGCTAAAGTCATCGAAAGGTAGTCATTTTTCAACTTTTAAAAATTTACTACCAGCATTTCACTGTTTGTGAGTTTGTTTACCTTACTTGTGCCTATAAAGGTGCCTTAGGAAAACCTCAAAGGCAGAAAAGAGGAATTATTTTATTTCCTGTTTTACTTTTCTTATTCCACTCCATACATGCTGCCATTATCATTACTGACAGAGTTCTGCTTGGAATTCAGCCAGGTAGGGAGCAATAAATCTGTGATTTGAACAGATTCTTTGAAAGCAAACATGAAGAATTTTTGTAAATTTACTGGGATAGGAATAAAGTGAATATCATCTTAAAATACTTGGGAAATGACCAAGTTATATTACTAAAGGGGAATGAGAGAACAAGAATGAGCCTTGGGTAAGCAGAGAACATCATAAATCATGTAAGATAGCTCTGTGCTTTTATCCTTGGGTCCATATGTTCTTCTCAAAGAAAACCAATGTATAACAATTTAGCATCATTTTACTCAGCTCAAAGAGGGCCTGAGAATTCCCTTTTAATGGTGAAGTGACACCGTTTATAAACAATATACATCTATTTTGGTTTTCTTTTCTAAGTTTTGTTCAATTGTATTTAAAAAAATTACTTTAATCTTACTTAAGAAATATCCTAGGGGCACGTGGGTGGCCTAGTCGGTTGAGTGTCCGACTTTGGCTTGGGTCATGATCTCAGGGTTCGTGGGTTCGAGCCCTTCATCTGGCTCTGTGCTGATGGCCCAGAGCCTGGAGCCTGCTTCGGATTCTGTGTCTCCCTCTCTCTCTGCCCCTCCCCCTCTTGCACTGTGTATCTCTCTGTGTCAAAAGTAAATAAACCTTAAAAATTTTTTAAAAAGAGGAATATTCTGATTGTGGATCAGGAGTAAGGGATACTAAAATGCTTTATGTATTAGAAATTAATTACTTTACTTTTTTAAAAACATCCTCCTTCAATAAATTACAAGGACCTTGTAGACCAAGAAACTAAAATTTGCATTTTTCTGTGTTTCCCCTACTTTGTTCTTTTTTGATTTTATAAAATATATTATTGATTATCATTAGCATAAGTGGTAATTATAATTGACATATATATACATACATATATAGACATGAGTATATATTACATACAAATATGTATTTTTTAAATATTGATAACACTTCTTTCAATAACATCTGTCACATGTTTATCAGTGCAAACCATCAGATCCAATGGGTGGTTATTCCAGGCCATCCCTGATGTTCCTGTTTTTCCTCCTTCTGGACACTGGGCACAATTAGGCTTTTCTGTTCTCTTCAAATGTCCATGTGCTTTGTTTTGGTCAGTAAAAATGTGTATTATTTAAGAACAGAAACTATTGAGCAAGTATGATCCTTCACGTGCCTTTACCCTTTTACCCCTACCACAGCAACCAACGGCAGTTCAACCAGTGACACGGTACAGGCTTTACTAGTAAATCTTTGGATAAGACATGAATCAGAGTCCCTTGCCAACTTGAGATGAACGCTTGTTAAGATGGAGAATTTTTAACCTTTTTTTTCTTGATAGTTTTCAACATTTTTACTTTAAGCTTCTGAAATTTTGACTTTGTTACTGTGGCACACCCTAAACCATGCAGTGACCAATGATCAATACATTAAAAAATTTTTTAAAAAACCTAACTTGATTCAAAATATGTTAATTTAAGTCTATGCAATTCTACAAATATTAGTTGATGGTTCACTCTGAGCCTTGTGTTCCTCCCCCTTCAGGGCAACAGGCTAGTCTCCCTTTTCATTTTCTCATGTCTATCATTTTAACATTAATATAGTTTCACACTCAGATAGTTGAGCTAGTTGGGAAATCACCCAAATCATGGCATTTAGAAGAAACGCACCAAATTTGAGGGTGAACATGAGGTAAACATGATGGTTTTTTTCATATTCCCAGACAAACTTACTGGGTTAGTCAACCCAGGGAGATTTTCCAGCATTTCAAACCTTTTTCTATCACCTATTTCCAGTATATTTTCTTCTTTTGAACACTGAGAAAGATTCATTCAAACTGCTAAGCCATACACACAAGGGGAGTTTAGAAATGTGGGCTCCAGAAAGCTCCCATATTACCGTCAACTGATCTCACATTTGTTCTGTAGGGCTTGTCTGTTTGTAAAATAATAGAGGCTTTAGAATTCTCCCCTGGTTTACTGTTGTTATTATTTCCCTTAACTGTTACCTTTTTAATGTGTCTTCTTTTTTATTTTGTCATTTTGACCCTTTAAATATTGTGTCTTTAATATGCATTTAATTTATTAACATTTCCTTAAAACCCTTATAATTCACTATGCCTGCCCCCTGTATTCTGTTTATAATTATAATGAAATACAAAGGGCTCCCTAATTTTATATAACCTTTCAGGTTTACAATGATACACGATTATAGCATATACTGATTTTATTTTATTTTACTTTGTTTTATTTTATTTTTAGTTTATTTACGTATTTTGAGAGAGAGAGCAGGAGCGGGGAAGGCGCAGAGAAAGAGGGAGAAAGGGTTAATCCCAAGCAGACTCCTCACACTGTGCTGAGCTGGACACAGGGTTTGATCCCACCACCGCAAAATCATGACCTGAACCGAAAATTGAGTCAGACACTTAATCAACTGAGTCAGCCAGGCGCCCCATATACTGATTTTAAAAGGAAATAACCATGGGGTGTCTGGCTGGCTCAATCAGCAGAGCATGCTACTCTTGATCTCAGGGTTGTGAGTTTGAGCCCCATGTTAGGCTTAGAGATTACTTAAATAAAATTAAAAAAATTAAAATTAAAAAAAATTAAAAAGAGGAATAAACTCTGATGACAACATGAAGCTTACTGTAATTAGACAAAACATGAAGGGGATAAAAAGAACACACCCAAGAACTTTAAATGTCCAGAAATTGGTTCAATTTCACTAAATTTCTGGAATTTTGGATTTTTTCCTTTAATCAAATGTGAGTTGATAACTTTGTCTCTTATGTCACCAGTCATGTGATGTAAGGCTTCTACAATGGTGAGGCCAAGTTAAAAGGCCAAAAGAGCTGGCAAGTTGACAGAATTAAACTTCCAAAGAATAAAGAAAGGAAACCTACTGTAACAAAGGCAAGTATATCAAGCTAGGAGATGTGGCACTTAATCCCAGGGATCAAAGAACTGCTTAGGAATGTGGTGATGAAATGCTGGTCTTCAAAGACGGTTGAACTTGTATCAGATATGCAAACAGAGACAAATGCTTCTGGTATGTCCACGTACATACAATAGCCAAATTCGAACTTAGAATGTATGTTCCTGAAAATAGGTCCAGGTTGCTCTGAGAAAGAATAACCATGGGGTGAGAATAAGGTTATTTGTAATTTTCCTAAACAATAATCACACAAGACTAATGATTTAACTCAAATTTGCAGGGCCAGATATTTGATGTTTCAGATTCCTTGAATTTTTCTCTGCTGTTAACATTGAAACATGAGGGGAAAAAAAGATGAATTCCATTTTGTAAAAAGTTTTCTGCAGTTATTCCCTCATAAACTGATACAAATTGTCTTCTATTCATTCAGTGCTCACCCCCACTGACAATAATCATGTGATTTGAAGCAGTGGCTCGTACCAAGGAGGTCAAAACATTTTATATGTATGAGTCAATTCATCACAGGGCCTTACAAATAGCCATTAAAAATGAAGTGCCCTACGGAAGTTAAAAACAACATCGCTCAGCCAATACTTTTTGATGTGTGTATGTGTATGTGAATTATTTATATAAGAAATTTTTGGTCTCCAGTTCTGATCTTTAGGTTATCGACTTTAAAATGAATATATGATTTCTCCTGTACACCATCAGTTTAAAATAAGACCAATTCACAACATATCTCTCATTTATCCTGTCCATTTCCTAAAGCAGAATGAATTCCATTATTCTTTCATACCTCTCTCTTAGACCAATCCTTGTCCTTCACTAAACTTTCCACCCAATTCCTCAATGTAGTGGCCTTACCGGCAAATGCCTGCAGGACTTTGCCATACTAGATGGGACCCCTTAAAATCTCAGCCTATCATACATTATCAGCTTTATTAACTCAAGATGCATAACTTCACTACCCAAACTACCAAGGCTCAATTTTACATAGCTATGGAGTGCTAGCAGAGTAGAGGCAAGGTATCTGGACGTCTAAATGTAGCATCAATACACGGCCACATTTGTGTCCTGTGGAATGCTGAATGGTAAGTACATTGTATTTTATTTTCTGTGGTTAAAAGCAGTTGTTTAAAATCACAAATAAAAGTGATTTTGAATTCAAAATTATTATCAGCCTTTTTTTTAATATATGAAATGTATTGTCAAATTGGTTTCCATGCAACACCCAGTGCTCATCCCAAAAGATGCCCTCTTCAATGACCATCACCTACCCTTCCCTCCCTCCCACTCCCCCCATCAACCCTCAGTTTGTTCTCAGTTTTTAAGAGTCTCTTATGCTTTGATGAGCCTTTTTTTAAAAAGAGATAAAAACCTCATTCCAGTTAGAAAACTAGTAAGCAAGATAATTATGTTTAATGTCATAGTTAAGAAAAAAATCTGATTAAAAATATATCAGTGTTGAGGGCACCTGGGTGGCTTAGCCAATTAAGCATCCCACTCTTGGTTTCAGCTCAGGTAAAGACCTCATGGTTATGAGATCCAACCCCACGTTGGGCTCCAGGCTGAGAATGGAGCCTGCTTGGTATTCTCTCCCTCTCTGCCCCTTGCCCACTCACATGCTGTCTCTAAATAAATAAATAAACTTAAAGAAAAATGTGTGTGTGTGTGTGTGTGTGTGTGTGTGTGTGTGTGTTTAGGTGAGTATAAAGGGAAAAAATATATCTGTTTCATGAACTAACTTAACTAAGGCTTTGAGAACTGACCAGTCCACCGTGAAAGCAGAATTGGGTGTCTAGGAGTCAAAAGCAGCACAATTCCATTTGGAAAGTTCAGGCTAACTAAATTTCCCAATCCCATGGTCACCTAGACCTCTCTGAAATAGCTCATTTAAATAAAAGGTTAATGAATGTTAAGATCTATACAACTCATTTGAGATGCAATATCATTTATTTTTCTTTCAGACACTGCTGATCTAATGGCATGAAATTTAAATTTAGTTAAAATAAATGGTAATGGAATTACATATTTCTAATTAAAGCAATGCACCTAGTAAACCTACATATGCCCCAAATGTTTTCTTGCAATTGAACTACACTTCCATTAATTAATTTTCATTAATATGAGGTTAGAGAAATGCTATATTTTATTTGCCCTTTCAACACAAACAGAGACCCATGGTTTACTTCTTTTAAACTGGCATCCTAAGTAATTACATGTTGATTAATCATATATTTGAATCTTTGCAAATGGCTTTTAATAATAGTTTACCAAAATTTTTAATAACTTTAGTCTTTGAAAGCTCTATAAAAATACTTATTTATTTTCCTTTTTAACAAATAGATTAACTCACAGAAAATGTAGCAAACAAAAGTTATAAGAACTTGTTCTAGTCCTATGTCTGAAATCGGTTTCATGGTGTCGACATCATCAAGTGCATTGAATCTCTCCTTAAATCTCCATTTTCTCATTTGTAAAGTGGAAGAGTCAGAATGTGTGGTAGAGGCTGCTTTGCTGGTCACCATATCCATTTATAATTTCTACGGGGAACAGCTGGGCCGTATTCTCCAGTCTCCCTTGCATTAGGCATGATGACATTACTTTATGGCCAAAGACATGTTGGTAGAAATTATGTCAGCCAATTCCCGACAATGCTCATAATTGTTTTTTATGAACAATATTCTATCCATTTACCCCTTCCGTGGAAAGATTGGAAATGAATAAAAAATGGCAGAACCTAAGACTGAAAAACCCAGGATTTCTTAGATCAGAAACATGCATTTTGACCCTAATGTGAATGAGATAAATGACTACTATATATGCTACTTTTTTGGTTTTATTTATTACAGTAGTTACTATTACACCAACTAATACAGATTGTGTCAACACGTAGGTCCAAAAATGCTATTATTTTGTCATTCCACGCTACAGGTAAAGATCCAAAGGTTAATGTCCATAGTAGGGAAGAAAAAAATGAGTTTCTTTTCACTTAAATTTTAGAATGTCAGAAATAACTGTGTATTCTGTATAAAGTGTCTCACCCTCATTAAGTTCATTTATGTCACAATGAAACAAAGCTGTATGGGATTTTATAATTTGAAGTCCACACATTTTTCATGTCTGTATCCTCAGCCCCTCTCAGGTGATGAGGAAGATAATTTATTTTCAGAAAGAATCTAGACTAAGAGTCCTATGACTTGCCAATTGTTGTGTAACAGATTACTTGCGACAGCAGTAGCTTGAAACAACACAGGCTTATTATCTCATAGTTTCTGCGAGTCCAGAAGTTACGCATGGCTTAGCTGGTCTTCTATCACAGCCTCTCAGAAGCCAACAATCAAAGTGTCTGCTGAGACTGGGGTCTCTTCCAAAGGCTCAATTATACAAGGACCCACTTCCAAGGTAACTCATGTGGCTATTGGCATTTCCTCAGTTTCTCCAGGGTTGTCAGAAGCAGGGCTTTAGATCTTTTCTGGCTGACGTCTGGAGTCTGCCCCCCAGTCCTTGGCACATAGACTCTCCCATGTGGCAGCTTGCTCTATCAAACCTGCAGCTGGGAGAGAGAGACACACAGAGTCTGTCAGCAAGACAGAAGTCACCATCCCTTGTAACCTAATTACAGAAGTGACATTCCCTCAGTATTGCCATATTGTATTGATTAGTCACAAATTATTCAGCGGGAGATTATTACACAAAGCTGTAAATATCAAGAGGCAAGATCATTGGGAGCTATCTTAGAGGATACCTGCCAGGGATCATTTTTAAAGTCATTTATGATTACCCTTCACAAGTAACACAATCAGATGTCACTGCTAGACTCTGGTAAAGGTTTCTTTCTTGTTAGCTTTTCCTATCACCATTAGCCAGATTCTGGAGAAAAGATAGGGAGAAGAACAAGGAAGAAAAAGAAGATGAAGAGAAAGTGTAGGAAGAGAAAAGAGAATTTGGAAAAAAAAACACATTGATTTCTACGCACTTCACTTTTTGTCATGCAATTGTGTCTATCTGACTCAGCAATGGATGGGTACTACTGTGGATGACAAAGCAATATAAACTCCTGAGAGAGGGAGCTGGAACAGAGCTGTCTTAGTAGACTGACAGATTTGTAATGTGAATGCATAATAAGAGTCAGAAATACAAATAGCTGTGAAGAGAACAAAAAGTGGCACTTTTAGAGAAATCAAAAAGCATATGACTGAGCTTATTTAGGGGGACGGTAACAATGCATTAGGTCATAAGAGTTTGGTAGATGATCTTGTCAAGTGATGGCGTGGTTTTTTTTTTATTGCTCTAATAAATCTGACTTGATACAACCTATTTTAATGATGAGACCTGACTCGTATGAAATAATAATGCTTAAAATTGATACAGAATTTTATAAACTGCTTTAATATGCATAATCTTATTTTGTTCTCATAAACCAATCCTCCTCCCAAGATATACAGATTTGTCAAATGATCCCACTCTTGAAAATTCTTCCTTTGTCCCCTATACCTGGGAGGAAAAAGTCCAGAGTCCTTCGCCTACCTTACAAAACCATTCATGGCTGCCTTACCACTCTCTTGTTTCTTGCTGCACACCTTATTCCTCTGTTCTAGCCATTGCAACTACTTATTTCTTGCACATGCCATTTTACAGGCATCTGTGTATGCTCTAAATTACAGTTTGCCAACCTCCGCACTACTGGCGTTTTGGGCCAGATAATTTTTGTTGTGGATTTGCTGTGCATTGGAGGATGGAAAACAGCATTCCTGGCTTCGACCCACCAGATGTCATCAACAACCCCACATTAGTGTGACTGTGTCTCCAGATGTTACCAAATACCCTTTGAGGAGCAAAATCATCCCCCACCCCGCCCTTAAGAAACACTGTTCTAGTCATTCTATTTTCTTGGCCTGGAAAACCCTAATCTGATTTCTACAATTGACTGACTCCAACGTGTTCATTAGAAGTTGCCTCCACTGGGTGTAGTTACTATGGAAAATAGTATGGAGTGCCCTCAGAAAATTTAAAATGGAAATACCATAAAATCCAGAAATCCCTACTTTGGGGTATATATATCCAAGGAAAATTAAAAGATTTCCGATTATTCACAATAGCCAAAGTAATTTAAGTACCCATCAACAGATGAATGGATAAAGAAAATATGGTATATATTCACAAAGGAATATTATTCAGCTATGAGAAAGAGGCAAATCCTGTCATTTGTGACAACATGGATAGAACTTCAGGGTGTTACACTAAGTGAAATAAGCCAGACAAAGTTTGCATAGTATCACTTATATGAGAAAGAAAATGAAGGAAGAAAGGAATGAAGGATGGAAGGAAGGAAGGAAGGAAGGGAGGAAGGAAGGAAGGAAGGAAGGAAAGAAGGAAGGAAGGAAAAATAGGAGGAAGGAATGGAAGAAGGAAAGAAGGAAAAAAGAAAGAGGTCAATCTCATAGAAGCAGAGACTAGAAAAGTGGTTTCCGGGAGCAGGGGTTATTGGGGGGAGGAATAGAGAAGGTTTAGTAAAAGGGTACAAACTTTTAGCTAGAACATCAATAGGCTTGAAGATCTAATGTAAAACATGGTGACTGCAGTTGATGACAATGTGTTGTGTAATAAATTAAAAAAAAAAAAAACAAGGGAAAAATTTACCTCCCTTGGAAAACTTCTCTTTATTCCCGCTAGGCTGAATAAGATGTCTTCCTTGGTTTTTACCTCTCTCTGAGTCCCAAGCCCGCTGCTCAGAAGGATTACTTCTATATCATTTACATATGCATTAGCTATATGAACATGTCACTCCATCTGTCTCTACTTTTCCTTTTTTACCTATAAAATAAGGGTGATAATATTAAATAATTCAGTGTCTGGCACAAATTCAACATTCAATATATGTCAATATTATTACTGTTATGACTTTATTACTTTTTTAGGTGAGAGGATGGTGAATTATAGTTCAATAGATGCTATAATATGAATTTATAAATTCAAAGTTAATACCATATTATAGAGACAAATCTAAATAATAACTGAATAATTCAGCATTTCATATTTCTACAGCAACATGTTCACCAAAGAGAAAATCTTTGCTTAATTAAAGGATGACATATATGATTTTGGATATAGATAGATTCCATGATCTTCACTGCTGCTAAATTCAGCCCACAGAGATAAAACACCCTACTAGAACATGAAATTTCTTTCTCTATTCATCAACCAGTATTGTGAGAAGGGTTCAATATGAACTTCTTGAGAGCAAAATATTTATATAAGGCAGCAAAAAGAAAATAAGTGTCAAAACAAACATTAAAAATATCCAGAAATCTGCACCCTGTGTTAACATACTAAGGAAATTAGTAAAAATACATGCATAGAATAGCAAAACTGTGTAAACGTTCACATAGACAAACTCCTGGAAAAATATGGAGAATTCATAAAATATGTGTTGCTTTAAATGAAATTTAAAGACACAGAATAACTTGCCTTTATTGAGAACTCAATAGAGAGTGACCCTTAAGAATAAGCATCCTGTGATTTACCTTGAAATACACACACACACACACACACACACACACACACACACACACGCACAAAGACAGATTGGTGGATAAAAAAGGGGAGGAGAGAATAGGGGAGAATAGAACAGGGGTGGATAGATGATGTAACTGGGAGAATAATGTGAAGGTGTGAATGTTACATTACATGGGAAAGGGTTTTTGCAGATGTCATTAATTTAAGGATCTTAAAATAGGAAGATGACCTTGGGTTTTCCTGGGTCCAATATTATTAGAAGTTTCCTTAAAAGGTGGAACAATTAAGCAGAAGAGTCAGAGAGGGAGATGTAACAAGAGAAACAGGGATGGGATTCAGAAGAAGGCTTGAGGATCCCTTGCTTCTGAACTTGAAGGTAGAGAAAGGGAGCCATGAGCCAAAGAATGCAGGTGGCCACTAGTAGCTGCCAAAGACAAGAAGAGAATGGGTTTTCCCTGGAGCCTCCAGAAAGTCATCTGGTGAGAACACAGCCTGCCAACACCTTCATTCTTAGCTTTATGAAACATGTTTTAGCTTTCTGACCTCCAGGTTTATAAGATAATAAATTTGAATTGTCTTAAGCCACTGAATTTGTGGTAATTTATTACAGCACTAGTAGGAAACTAGTAGGTATGTGCAATAAAGAAAATATAGGCAAGTGTTAAATATACAACACAGATCATGGGTGTAGGGTCTGTACCGTATACTTCCAATTTAGCTGTGTATTTGAAAGGTTTTATGCAAGTGTCTGGAAAAGTGAATAAACATGGGATTATACCACAGACATAAAGAAAAAGTGATAGTGCATTGTGAAAAACCACTCTAAAAACTGGATCGATCAACAATGATTGATAAAACTTTGTTTTACTAATAAATTTCTATGTAGGTTACTCGTTTTATTATAGAGATCAACTTTTCCTTCTCAATTTAATTTCCCTAAATTGATAAAGAAAAGGCCACATTCACATTTTAGATCGTTAGCACTCAATAAGTACTAGCAGAATCAATGTACATGAATATATACACTTCACCTGGAGTTAAATTATATGTTTGGTCTGAGTTGAGGTGAACTCATCTGTAAAGTTAGAAAAGTTACCACCAGAAACATGAGGTAGGTATGATTCTCTCTGCTACCAAACACTAATTTGAAATTATGAAATGCTCCTTATGTATCACTTCCAATGGAAGTGGTCCGATGCATGACTTATCATTCTTGGAAATGGAATGGAGTAGACATCTTGTTATCTTAGGGATTAGGGACGCACACCAAAATAGATTAGTTTAATTCATTGTTTTTATTTTAATATGCATGCCAATTAGCGCAGTAGACTTCTTTGTATTCTTGAAATAAAAAACTGCATACAATTTTTACCATGATTTCTATGTGTATAAAAAAAGAAATGTTGACATACCTCTGCAGGAGACACTTATAGTGTCCTGCCTATGTTCCCCTGGCATAGTGATCTGACTGCCAACTTCCCAAATCTATGCTATTTTCTGCCTAAGGTTTCCTTTGGCCACCAGAGCCAGCTCTGCTCAGGGCAGTGTTGACTGGAAAAGGCTGGGAATTAGAACTCCCAGGATAAGTCATTACCCAGTGACACAGAAGGAGTTTGTGGAAAATAGTCTGGCTCCCTATCTCTCAGGAGGAATACCTGGAGCACAGTTGACTCTGAGTCCCCACTGGGATTAAGTTCCAGTTGTCTATAGCGGTAATGTACCCGCTAACACTTCCTTAATTGGTTTCATACCATCCTGTGACCCATTTCCCCAACCCTCTACTGGTGATTCCTTTGAATTATCTCTCGAATAAACTCTAGAATTTCCTCTTTGGGAGAATTCAAACTTAAAAGGTTCCCACCCTGAGAAAAGGAATAAAAAAAATAGGGCATATTTTAAAAATAAAATTCTGGAAGACTTCATGTACAGTGATAAACTCTGGTTGAAAGTTCATCTAATTGTCTAAAGTATTTTACTCTTGTCAAAACTATTATACGATACTGAGGTCTTCATCCAAGGAAACTGAGTTTTAAAGCCATCATTCTCTTAGTGCTTAAATATCTGTTATCAGCAATCCAAAATTTTCAACATCCATCTTGAATTGGCCACTTAACCATATGGCTTGAGCTAACAGAATCCAGTAGAAGAGTTGACTCGGATGGCCTGTGTGCCTGACCTTAGTGATTTCAGATAATGGTGCTAGAAAATTTCAGACACACAGGGGAAGTGAGTTTTCCACCTGTGCATTTTTGTCCTGGCACACGTGACAAGAGCAAGTGAGACAGTTGTGTGATCCCCCTGATACTGATTCCACAAAGTATTGTTTGATGCCACACAACTGAGAATGTAATGATGTTTCTGTGTTTCAACTGTATGGCCTGTTTCCTATAGCTGGCCCACGCAGAGTCAGAATAATTGAATTTCATGGCTCTCTTCGACTTCTGCCTATAGAAAAAGAAGAAAAAGGACGAAAGAAAAGTCACACTTTCAAATATACTTACCAAAGAGATTTCAATAGTAGAAATTAAATCTGAGAAAATATTGAAGTTTATCAATGGTGAAAATGAACCCAGAGGCATCTGCTCTTCCTAGGATCAGTTACTAGGTTAATGAGGCTACCCAATGAATGAAGAATGTCCGTATGCTTTATTGGGGGTTAAAGGGGACCCCGATGCTGTGCTCCATCAGGAAAATACTGTAGTGGATAGACACAGAAGTCACACATCTAATTCTTAATATCCCAAGAGTAGCCGCCATGACTATAGGACATCACTCATTTACCCATCGTATTTCCTCAGCCTGATCTCTGACTTACTTTTTAGTTTTGAATTCATGACAGTTGTGACAATAACTAGAGTCATAGTAAACATTTATAATTTTAGTCTTGCCAGGTATTCCCCCTTCATCTGGTAAGAAGAACCCAGCTTTCCTTTGGGAGACTTTCCTATATGTCCTTTGTGTGCAGACCCAATAGATTTGGCAACTAAAAAGAAAAAATCCCACTACCTCCCTCCCCTCCTCAAGTTTGTGACTCAAACAAGACAGATGAAATTCTGCTGGAATAACATGGGAAAATGGAGACTGGAACTGAGATGAGGAAAATCCAGGAATAAAAGTAAAAACAGGAGGTGCTAGGGGTGCCTGGGTGGCTCAGTTGCTTGAATGCCTGACTCTTGGTTTCCATGCAGGTCATGATCTCATGGTTTATGGGATCCAGCCCCATGTCAGACTCAATGTTGACAAAGTGGAGAACGCTTGGGATTCTCTCTCTCCCTGTCTGCCCCTCTCCTGCTCTCTCTCTCTCGAAATAAATAAATAAACATTTCAAAAGAAACAGGAGATGCTAGTCATCCTGGAAGAGCCTGGATCCTATAGTGACTTGATGTCCCTCACCAGTATCCACTAAATAGGGGTCAGACCATGCTGGCCCTGGTTTCTATCCATTCTGAACCCAGTTTACTTTAATTTCCCCAGTTCACCCACACATTCAACAGGTCATAGGGCAATTTCTATTGCTTGAAAACACTTACTCTTAATCATTTATTTTTCCAATACATCACTTGATGTTTCCTTTTATTTAGTCACTTACTTCGTTTTAAACTCATTTCTTGTTTTATTTTTAGTGTTATTTTTAGGTGAGAATATCTTCATTTCTTCTTGTATTTCAGAAACAAAACTTCAAAGTAAATATGTATTTACTCTGCCAGGCATTGTGATCAGCCATTTCCATACATTGTTTCCTTTGGTTTTCACAAAACCTTTAAGGCTGTATAGCTTGGCTTTAAAACCTTTTTCTTACTTTATATGTGTTCATTTTTTTTAGGGAAAGAGAACAGGAAAACTGTGTCGTGTTAACTAAAGAATGAGTTAAAGGCACATAAGGTGCAAATCATATTGATGATACATAAATATGCATCCATGTGTGTATTTGTCTATTTCAGTGCTTTTGATGTTCTATACATTGAGGACACTGCATAAAAAGCATATTGGCACACATCACTTACATTGATATTATTTCACCTTACTCTCCAGATCAATAAACTTAGACTCAAAAATGGCATATCGTTTTTCTAAGCCCGTAATTGTCATAGAAACAGGAAGTGGCAAAAAGAGGATTTGAACCCAGGTCTGTGTGACTACAAAACCGACCACAGTTCAGTGGTTGCGGGTGTTTGTGGAAAGGCCTTCTGTAAAAGACTACATTCGCTAGATATTTATTATCTTTGGATTTGATCGTGAGACTTATATTACATTTTTTTGACTTTAGAACTATTTAAACTTCAGGAAAACAGGAAAGAAGAAACTGTTTATAAATTCTCCATGACCTTTAAAGCAGAAACATCTGTTGGGTTACGCCGATCTTGAGTGAACACAGACAGGCTTTCAGGTGGATGGACTGTAGATTTCATGGGCATTGTCATCGGACTCTTTGAAATTAAACGAACTTGGAGAAAGCTGTGGGGAATAATTTATTGTATTTTTCATAAAAATAAATGCTATAATGTAATAATATAAAGTGACAGTCCTTGATTACATTCTCTGGTGAACCTGGTTCCTGAATTTCTGTTAATAGTGATAAATAATCCCAAGGGTAGTCAGTCCGGGTCCTCACCTTTGAACGATTTCCAAAAGCTGAGTAATATATGGATTCATCTGGGGAGAATCCACTCATAAACCTCTAGTGTTGACTCAAAATATTTTAATATACTGTTCTATAAACAAATGCAGACGTGGATGTAGTTTTAAATTCCTCATGCTTATAGTTCCCATATAACCAAAAAGCAAAGACACGTATAAACACTAACTACAAGCTGACCTACAAGGCCAATGCATTTCAAATTAACGACATTAATTCAAGGGAGGATCCTATTCTGCAGAATTTAAATTGCGGTCCATATGAGTACGGTACTAACGGCGGTAGTTAGACGGACTCTTGAATTTGTTTCGTATTTACTACACAGCACTGGGGATAATGCAATCTTCCCATCACTTTTTCCTATTCAGATTCTTGGGGATTAATTCAAATATGCTATGAAGTCATATTTTCAATGACTTTCCGGGATCGTATCAGTAGTTTAACAAGTCTGCTTTTTAAATTACTTTGTTATTATCATTTTTAACGCCCTGTGACTTGACAGAACGATTTGGCAACCAAGAATATTTTAAATAACAAGGAGATTCAGTGTCTTAGCCTGGGCTTTCCCCAAGCCAACTCTGAGACAAAGGTTAATCTATGAATGGTTTATTCAGAAATGTCATTTTAGGGAGCCAGATAGAATAAAGAGTAAAAACTCATCCAAAAAATATGTTATTGAAGTGGCTACCTCAAGAGAATACTATTTACTTGGTCCAAAGGAGCTCTAAGAAGGCTTCTGGCGTGTTTCAAACCAACCAGCACAGGGGTAAAAAGGGAAGTTATTTATGTGTTGGTCCACCTTCCAACACATAAGCACTTTGCATGTATGATTGCCAAACCATCCACGGGGCGCACGTACTCAGTGTCAGAGGATCTCTGGGCAGAAAGTCAGAAGACCTACTGTGCCTTGCGATGCCTCTGTCAAACAACACTTGTGGCAAGCTGCTCGAAGCAGAGACTGTCCACGACAGTCAGTGTCAGACTGTCCGCGACAACAATAGCTGGAACGAGATAAGAGGCTAAGTCTTGAAGCCATGCCCAAGAGGGTTTCCCATTGACTCACATTAACATCTTAGCTAATTTCTATATCTTTACACAATTAAAAAGATCAGTAGACCTTTAAAACATTAGAAAAATACACGGACACCCTATTGAGCAACATTCTCAGCAAATTTCATTCACGGATGTTTTAGACAATCATTCTCAGAGTTTAACTGCAGTCCCAGAGATAGCTAGACATCTATTGCTTTATAGATGTTTTGTCAACGTAGGCTCTCAAAAAAGGGATAGAATTTTTTTCTTTTTTTCTGTGTGACTGATTCTTTTGTTTCAATGCAATATATTTTGTCAAATCCCTCTTTTGTGTATTCTGCTGCACTCTGGGAATTCAAACATGATCAGACCACAAACACTAGAGGGTCCCATGGTCTTTTGGGAAGGCAGGGACCTAATTCCCAAATCTGGTAGAGTTCTATAGTTGACACGTGTTCAAATGTTTTCGACATATGAAGAGCATATTTCAGATGCATAATTGGCATTCAAAAAATAGATGGCTTAATTTCAAATGTGCGGCAACAACAAAAACAACTCAAGGGTGTTACTGGAGGGAAAAATAATAGGATTTTGCATGGCCAGTCTGGGTTGGAATTTCTATTTGTGGCCCCCGAGGTAGTGAGACAGTGGAATTTTTCCTTCAACCTATTGGTATAGTAAGCCTAGTATTGAGATTGAAAACTGCTCCTGCACTCAATTCAAGTTAAATTAGATGAAGAGAAATGGCATTATGAGCTTTTAAATTCATTCTTAACCCATATCTTCCTTGTAAAATAAGCTGAACTTGCAAAAAAAAAAAAGAAAAGAAAAGAAAAAACTCGCTTTGTTTTTTGCCTTGAACATTTTTTCTGATGCGTGTATTCAGACAAATGTGTGCCATTCTTTTTCATATTACAAATTTATTCCATAAAAATGAATCAATAATGTTGCCTCTATACCAAAAAAGGAGTATTTTCTATCGTACTCATATTTGTTTTGCCAAAATACAAATAAACATGCACACATGCATACAAATGTGCATATGTGCATATGCATATGAACTGTGTGTAGGGACCATATTTCCAAGCAGTAATAGATATTAAGAGCAAAATGCTCTTTTGGGTATAATAATCTTTTACATATAATTTCAGAAAAAAATTCAATAGAACTGTCCTGCCTCCTGGCAACATTAAAGACTAAATCAAAAGCCTAATGAAGCATAAAAATATTGAATAAATTAATTTTTTTGTGTTTCCTTTAATATGGATCTGACAGCCAACTGCTTTCAGATATAGTCATTTGTTCTCACTATATCACTTTGTACAAATAACATACAAATTGCTATCAGCCCGTGCATTTTTTGAAATTTTTTAATGTTTATTTTATTTTCTTGGGAGAGAGAGACAGAGCAGGAGCAGGGGAGGGGCAGAGAGAGAGAGGGAGGGAGACAGAGAATCCAAAGCAGGCTCCAGGCTCCGAGCTGTCAGCACAGAGCCCAATGCAGGGCTTGAACCCACAAACTGTGAGATCATGACCTGAGTCGAAGTCAGACGCCCAACCTACTGAGCCACCCAGGTGCCCCACTCCATGCATTTCTAATGAATTTTTATGCATATAAAAATAATCTTGATCAGAACAAACTTCTATGACATATGTTTTAATCATGGAAGTATGACACACATTAAAATTGAACACTTTTATGATTTCTAAGCTGGAAATGCTCGCCTATTGAAACACAGCTGATCACATAGGCCAGTGCTGGACATCTCTGTTTCAAGAATCTAAAGGTATAATGAATCTTCACACTATTTTTTGGGTAATGTGATTTATGTCTATATTTGTTTCTTTCTATAGTTGCTTAAGCTAAAACAAACAAACAAACAAACAAACAAACAAATAAAGCAATTACCCCTTAATGTTTCCTGCCTTAGTCCACTCTGTCAGACAAAATGCAGTAGACTAGGTTATTTAAACAGAAATATTTTCTGAGTTCTAAAGTCCAAGCTCAAGATGTCAGCTAATTTGATTCCTAGTGAGGTCACAAGCCAGATCTCTTCCTGGCTACCTTCTCGTTATATCTTCGCATGGCAAAAAGAATGAGCCCTGGTATCTCTTCCTTTTTTTAGGGGCACCACCACTATCAGAATAGGGTCTCAACCATATGAACTCATTCAATCTGTCACCTGCTCTCAGACCTTGTCTGCAATGATAATCACCTTGGGGGTTAGGGCTCCGACATATGAATTCGACAGGGGCAGGGACATAATTCAGTCCAAAGAACTTTCTTAAATTCAAAAAGTATTTTGCAATAACTCTATAATCCTTACATTCTGTTTGAGCCAGTCCATAGCCACAATGGTCTCTTTCCTACTCTCTAGAGACCCCTACTTGAGTGACAACTCACAATGTCGAAGATGAAGATTTTGGTAACCATTAGGAAGATGCTCTTCGGGAGCCACTATTTATTTGGCACCTACAATATGCCAGGTACTCTGCATCCAATGCTCCGTTCAAGCCTCGGCACCCCTCCATGACATTTATGTTATCCTGTACATTTTCCGATTGGAGAACCTGAGGCTTAAAGAGGTTAATTATCTTTTGTGTAGTCTAAATCATGATATAATAAATAACTCCTCTGTTAGTGCTCTCGCCTCAACATTTCCGCCAACTCTGACATGTTTAAAACAACAAGAGCTCTGGGAACAATGTTTAGAAGTCTCTTCTGGGGAAGATTGATCTACTCCATTGTTAAAATTTTCAACTTCAAACTAATTTGATAAATCAGATCTTAGTCCGTTTTAAAGATGGGGAAGTGTATTATAAAATATGATATTTAATGGGAGAAATATTTAGAAATCCCTGCTCTGACTCTTTTTAATGGATTACTATGTATAAAGAAAAGTTCATGGGGGGATTAGATTTGGCTGGATCTGCAATGTCTAATGTTTGAAAACTCTGACCTTGAACGTTCTCCCAAGAGACTTTGGTTCTCCCGGGTATATGCTTCAGACGGTTCTCCCTGCGATATGACGAAGCTGAATCATTTTCAACATCAACATGTACCTTGAGATAAACTGTTTCCCTTTGTTTTGAGGCAGTAAAACATGGCTTGTGGATGATTATTTCCTTGGTGAGATTTTTTTTTCTTTTCACTGGAGTTTTCCCAATGCTTCATCTTTCAGGAAAAGGAAACTTGACAGCTAATTTTCCATCCCTATATTGCCTACTTCCACCCCCAAATAGAATGGTTGACAGTTCACATTATACAGCAATAGGATACTGAAACATGGAACCCACCCCTCAGTAGAGAGATCAAGCAAAAACTTTCCAGTGTAGGTGGGATTAATCACAAATGATAATTCGAGGTTTGAAATGAGTCATCACGACATTTCAACCCATTTGGGTGTAAAATGAGATTAAAATGAGAATGTAATCACTTCAGTGCCAAAAATGGAAAGTAGACGCTAAGTACTCATTTGTTAAAAGTAACTCGTTTTCTGATTTTCCAAAACGTAAGGGCTTCTATGTCCTCCCAAATGTAATATTGTGATAGGCTATGAAATTCTGGTCTTGGGTTAAAATAAGATTTTCTAAAAAGTCGGATGCATGAAATTATGTACTTTCTGATGCAAGAGTTAGATTTCGTTTCCCGTAATGAAGTGACCTTGCCTTTTGGCTTTGGTCTCCGTACCCAGGACAAAATAACAAACAAACAAACAAAAAACAAGAAACCTCTGTTTTTCAACAGCTGTATTAGTCTGCTTCAGCTGTCATAACAAAATATCATCAACTAGGTGGCTTACACAACAGAAATTTATTTTCTCACAGCTATGGAGACGGGAAGTCCAAGATCAAGAGGCTAGCACAATTGGGGGCTGGCGAAGTTTCTCTCCTTGGTCTGTGGATGGCTGCCTTCTTGCTGTGTATTCACATGACCTCTTTAAAGAACACTGAGGGGCAAGGTCTTCGATGTGTCTCCTTATAAGGACACTAATCCTCTTGTATTAGAGCCCCACCACCACCACACACACACACAATTATGATCTCATTTAACTTTAATTACTACTTGAGAAGCCTTATCTGTAAATATAGCCACACTGGGAGTTATGGCTTTGACACACAAATTTTGGAGTCAAATTTTGAGTACAAGCATTCAGTCCATGACAACAGCTGAGGATAGAATGCACATCTAGTTTATTTAGGAACCATCCACTTCACATGTTTCTTCCCCGATTTGGTGTTCTATACTAGATACGTGTACTCAGGTCCACACACGCAGTTAATTCCTGTCCCTAAAGGCCGTGAGCACAGTTATAAATAATTTCATGGCGTGTCTACAGCCACATGGTGATTTATAGACAAAACTACCTCTGTAATCTTAGCCTCTGTGTAGACACTTAGAGATCCTAAACAGCTGTCTCTGTTTCTGTAACCCTGTGGAGGTGTGGACAGCTACATTTGTCCTTTTAAGAAGGAAAGAAAATCATCATTTTTTTTTTCCTCAAAAGTGTTTACAGAACAGATGCTTCTAATGAAGAGGTTTGTGTTTACACTTGGTCTGATGGCAGGCAAATATTTGGTTTGTTCAGGAAACCAAAGAATGGCTCACACCCTGTAGTGTGGGAAGGCATTGAGAATAATGATAGGGGGACATCTTTCTAAGTAAGTATAGCTGGGTTCTGATCCTGGCTTCTAATTAATCAGGAAACTTCCTGATTAATTGGTTTTCCAGATCCTTCTTTGGCTTTCCTGCTCCTTCTCTTGTCGCTGGAGGAGCTATTCTCTACACAGTAGCTGGAGTGATGCTTTAAAATGTAACCCTGGCCACACTACTTACCTGCTCAGACGCCTCATGTGTCTTCTTATCCCTCTAGGACCAAAGTCCTTATGAGAGTCCTGGGATCCTGCTAGGACCTGGCTTTTGCCTACCTCAACCGCATCCTTAAGATTCTGACCCTTATTAACTACGTAGTGGTCACTCTGGCCACCCTGCTATCTCCTGAATGCATTTCTTCACCTCAGTCTTTTCTGTTTGTCTCTGGGATGTAAACTGCTATTTTCCCAGTTCCCACAATAGTGCTCAGTGCCTACAGATATTCAGCTGACATTGGATAAATGATAAAATAACACTGTTGTTAACTCAAACTATCAAACTTAAGATGCTACCCTAATGTGAGTTATTGTCATTTTAAGTATCCTCTCATTTAAAAGCTTCATAACTAGCATAACCTCCAGCTGAAAAAATATATTTAACTATGTTTTTAAATTTGCCTATTATTAGAAGACTCTCCAAGTAGAATAATCATAGGAAAATTTATGGGGCATATCTATACGTTTACATACTGTATTTGTTTATATAAAATTAGATACTATTTCAAGAAAGATTGGATTTTGTTTAAATGAGGTTCTATATTTACTCCAAAGAGTCTGCTGAGAAACAAAGCTGCCAAGTAATAAATGGTCAGTCCAGGTAAGAATTCACCATGGCCATGTCGTTTTACTTGTTGCTCCCAGAGGAATGGATCAGGATTAGGAAGCAGGACATTTGCGCCCCATTTTATAGAAGCCATGCACAAAACACTTAGCATTGACCTTCAGCTTGACTGCCATGAGGATTCAGCTAACTGAATCTGTGTGCAGCCTAAGCCTTCCTTTCCCCTGGGTAAGCGTCCGGTCACCTAACCCCTAGGTATTTATAGTTGTACTCCCAGAGCATCTCTGATTCCATCTGATTTCTTCTCCACCTCACTTATGCCAGGCTAGTTTTTGATGGAAGTGTTACCTTTCTTTTCTAAGATCCCTTGTTCCTCTTCTGGATCCCTTGTCTGCCCTTTTCCAACCTGCTCTGTATCCTAGGAGGCTGGTCTGTGTGGACTTCACCAATGGATTCCCCTGCCCTCTGCTTTCCTCTTGAATTCAGGTCACACAGAAGAGCACCAAGGGAAGATCAGAGGAAGGGAATGAGGTAAGAGCTTGCTATGTCCTTCCCTCACCTGCTCCCTGCAGGTCACTATTCCTGGTTCTTTCCTTTGCCAGAGGATAAATTTATAGTCAGACCAACTCCTCCACACAGCTTTCTTCATTTCCAATAGCCCTCAACTGCTTAACTCCTCTGACTCTGGAAATAGAAACATTCTGTTACTAGCTGTGGTATCATACTGTCTCTGACTGTTTCCCTTATAACAGACATTAACTTATCCGTTTGCTTAGTTTTAGCGTATGAATTGTGTTCGACTAGAATTATGATTATATATTTACTCTTAACCCAAAGGAAAATGATAATCAGCTACATGTCTACCCCAGAAATGCATATGAATTTTAGAAGCAGCCTGATGGTGTCATAAAGTGATATAGCATAAAGATTAATTGTGTACCCTCAAAATTTGTTGTGTCTTTCACTGGCCATTAAAATTAAGTTAATTGTTTTCTTCTATGACTTCAGTTTCTCACCTGTACAATCTGGAGAGGAATAATATTTAGCTTGCAGAATTATTCTGGAAGAAGATCTATATAAAATATTTATCAAAATGTCTGGAAAATACTAATTGTATAATAATGGTAAAACATAGTTTTTATATTTTCCTGACTGTGATGGTTAATTTTATGTGTCAACTTGACTGGCCACAGGGTGCCCACACATTTGGCCAAACGCTATTCTGGGTGTCTCTACAAGGGTATTTCTGGATAAAGATTTAATTTTGCTAATGTTTATTTTTGAGAGAGAGACAGAGACAGAGAGACAGAGTGAGAGTGGGGGAGGGGCAGAGAGAGAGGGAAACACAGAATCTGAAAAGAAGCAGGCTGCAGGCACTGAGCAAGCTGTCAGCACAGAGCCTGATGAGGGGCTCGAACCCACGAACTGCAAGATCATAACCAAAGCCTTGGTGGATGCTTAACCGACTGAGGCACCCAAATGCTCCAAGCATGTATCTGGATGAGATTAACATTTCAATCAGTCTGTTGAGTAAAGTAGACTGACCTCCTTAATGTGGGTAGGCCTCACCCAATCAATTGAAAACCTGAATAAAACAAAAAGTCTTGAGTAAGAAGGAATACCTCAGGCCTGACTGTTGAGCTACACATTGGTCTTTTTCTGCCTTTTAACTCTACTAAAAAGTCAGCTCTTTTTCAGTCTCCAGCTTGCTGGCTTTCAGACTGGACTTTACATCATTGGCTCTCCTGGTTCTCAGGCCTTCAGACTTGGACTGGAAATATACCATTGGCCCCCAGGCCTTTGAACTACACATCAGCTCTCCTGGTTCCCCAACATGCCAACTGCAAATCTTGGGCCTTCTTAGCCTCTATAATCATGTGAGACAATTATCTATTATAAATCTCTTAATACACACACACACACACACACACACACACACGCACGCACGCACAGATGTGTTTTGTTTCTTTGCCAAATGCTGACTCATACACTGACTTAACTTTATATCAGAATCACCGAAAAAGCTAAAATATCACCTTGAAATTTACCCCCAAATTTTAATTATTTACGTGAAGAGTCCAGGGAGCTGCATCATTAAAAAGATCTCCATATGCAGCACCTGGGTGGCTCAGTCAGTTGAGCATCTGATTCTTGATTTCAGTCATGATCTCCTGGTTCATGGAAATGAGCCCCGTGTAGGGCTCTGTGCTGACAGCATGGAGCCTACTTGGGATTCTCCTCCCCCCCCCCTACCATTCCCCTCCTTGCACTCCTCCTCTCTGAAAATAAATTAATAAACTTAAAAAAAATTAAAAAAGGATCTTCATATCATTTGAAGCAATGGATAAGCACTGATCTGTGAATTCCCACTTGGCAGACACGCAGTAGACACACAATGCCAGCCGTCAGTCACACAAGCTGAAGTTCCACTCGGCACTCAAGAGGTGTGATCTCATGACAGTTAAATTTCGTACGTTGGCATCCTCATCTAGAAATAACATCGTTTATGCTCAAAGCTTTTATATATTGTCTTGTTTAGTTCATGACATATGTACCGTCCATACTGAGGGGAAAAGTATTTTTTACGTTTATTGATTTGTTTTGAAAGAAAGCAGGGGAAGGGCAGAGAGAGGGGGCTAGAGAATCTGAAGCAGGCTCCATGTTAAGATTCAGAAGCTTAACCAACTGAGCCACCCAGGCTCTGGAAAAGAGTATTTGTTGATTCATAGTAGAACATCATGTAACCTAACAAACCATTGTTGCTTTTTCACTAGTAATATTATTGTCATTATTGTTGAATAAAAGATGTTTTCCTTCTACACGTTAATTCCTTTGATATTGATCGAGTGCTCATTATATGCCTGGCACTATTCTTGTGCTGGGGACACAGCGATGACGAAGACAGACACGGTGCCCTGCCCTCATATAACTAAAGTACTCATAGGGGAGAAGAAAATAGACTTAAAGAATAAATTCATCTTCTCGTTTAATGGTAAAGCGTGATAAGTTCTGAAGGAAAAAAAAAATGAACAAAGTGAAAGGATAGCGGTAAGAGGAAAATAAGAATTCAGCAGAGACCCAGTCGAAGCAGGGAATGAATTACAGAGCCTGGAGGGGTGAAAGTCTAGGTTCCCCACTGGATCTTGCTGGTGGGGGCTGGGGTGGAGGCTGGGGTGGGGGTTGGGGCTGCAACTTTTTTTTTCCTGTGGTTTTTGAGTGGAGTAGAGAAGTTTTTGTCTAAAACCTCCTGCCTTGCTAGGCTGCCCCTTTCCTAGTCTTATGGCTAGAAAGAGTAGACATTGCCACAAAAGAAATGACATGCTGGAGAATTTTCTGTCCACACCTGCCATGCTTTGGGATGTTGGCTCTTTCAGACCAAGTCGGGAGATATGGAGGCCAAAAGAAAACCTTAACTCACAAAATTGTTATCTGTCACTCTGCGTGTTGTCCAGTTATGTTTCTAACTGAGAAGCGTTTTTGTCTTTCTCAATGATAGGAGTTTAGGTGGCGTTCGACAAGGTGTTTAAGTTGTTCAAAAGACTGTGCTGATTGGAAGCTCTGTCTTCTAGGACTGACCACAGAGGCTCTTTCCCTGTTATCACCCATGATGGGCCCCCTTGTCATTTTTTTTTTCAGCTGCTCATCCCACATTTCTGATGACCCATACAATTTTCATCTTAGGTTAATTTGAAAGTCATGATTCTAAATTACCAAGCCATCTTATAGTTGGAGTACATGATTAAGCTGTCTATGGCCAGACTATCTCTTGTGTTTCATTTCACAGTGTAGGGGCTGAAAGTCAAGTGTTTCCAAATCCTCATGAAGTATGTCATTATGGATTTGCAAATCATGGCCTGTACTGTTTCTCCAATAGACTTATTTGAGGCATGTATTAATGTTAGAACGTGAAACTAGACAGTGTCCGAGAGCCCATAGTTTATGGGGACAAGGTCAAATCTGCAACTTTGGGACTGAGATCCTCCAATCAGCTGCTTCCCTGTCACCGTAATGATAGAAACACACATCATTTAGAAAACCGCAGTCCTTATCAATCTACATCTCAACATCCACAACGTTCCTTCCCATTTTCTGGAGTCTGTTAAATGCACTTTTTTTTTTTTCACACTCACCACATTCGCAACTTCAGAGGGTGATTATGTCTAGCTGCTTTGCTTAACACTGTGGGCCAAATTCTTAATAAGAAAATCTGTCACGTCTTGATAAATCATCTTCTTCTACCACACTGGGTTTCATAGAGCAGCTGGACGACACTTTCACAGCTGCTACTTCCCATTGCTGAATTCACTGTTGAATGAAATGATTCCTATGGGTAGTATCCTTTGGGTATCTTTCGGGAGGAAAATACCTTCATTATCCTTACCATTAAAGCAATTCCATGTGGAAACTGAGTGAAATTCACAGAAAACACAGCTGGCTCGAGAGCATCAGTAATACTATTTTTATTAGCAGATATTTTTTTTCTGATTATGCACATATTGCAGTGAATTGTTTCCAAATTTGGCAACCCTCACAAAAATCTGTTTCATCGTAAACCTATCTGTTTTGAAGGAAGTGAAAGATGTTGCTGCCTTCCGTGTTAAACCTTATTTCTTTTTCTTTTTCTCTATCGGGGTCAAGTTATCCAGGCTGATAGAGTGAATACGGTAAAGGGAAAGCATTGACTGGGTCCTGGAGTGGCTCATTTTCATCCCCGGAGTCTCCCTGGGTTCCCGGTCTGTTTCTGAGTTGTTTGATTACTGATGAAACCCTTTACAAATGCAAAGTTTCCCTTGGGTACTGATGCCATTGAGTCAAATCCAGTAATAGAATTTTTAAGTGTGGTTTTCTATGAGTTTTCACTTTAATTGGTAACAGCCAAATAGGTTGTTTTGAAAAATGAAAACCTCATACAATTTTAAAGCTATTGCATTTCTACGGCCATGCCGATATGTTTTCACACCATTGCTTGGAGCATGTCCATTTTGTCATGCGTTGGAGAGTAATTACACTAACGAGGTACACGGCTACTCCATTCAGGTGTAGGGTATTGAACTGTCTGTGCTGAGAGGCTGTTTTTGGACAGCCACTCTCTTTCCTTTTTAGTTATCAACACTTTGATTAGATGACAACTTCATGTTACTATTATTTTACACCAACATAGTAAATAACATACACTTATTTCTGATCAAGTATACGGATGAACAGAGAAGGGTGTTGTAAAGATAGAATCATGACTTAACCACTGATTCAAATCAAATGCCATCATTCTGTTGCTCAAAGGCCTTCACTTAATTTACTTGAAGAAAAGAACCAATTATCAAAGTTCTGAAACCCCGTAACCTAAAAAAAAAAAAACTACAACCCCAATAATTGTTCTCGGAAAATAGAAAGTTCGTATGTAGACTTTGTAGGCATAGAGCTGCATCCAAAGCGATGGGCCAGGTACACTCTGCATAGCCAGAGTTACTTGACTTGGGGATGTTCATGAGATTTCATTAAGCTGAAGTGTATATGTGCCTAGCACAGTTTGTAGCAAAAACAGTGTATTCAAAATGGTTATTTTTCCACTGTCTTCCTCACAATTTAGGACCAAAATAAGCAGAAATAACCCTACCAAATGTTCTCTGAAAGCTGTCAAGTGTATCAGTCACTAGAGGTATGAGAAACATTTGCAAACAGCATCATCCATGAAAAACAGACAGCTTCTCTCTTTGCTCTGGGTCATTGTAATACAGACAATGCCTTTTCAATATTAATATGTGGGGCAGAAGGTCCTGTGGCCTTGTGGGTAATACAGACAGGCAGGAATCACAGCAGGAATTGCCAAAATGTCACCTTGTTTCAGAAGTGCTAGATTAACCATACTTCAGGGAAATTTCATCATTTTGACCCAAAACTACGTAGAAAAGTTTTGGGGAGGAGGACGGGTAAGGGAGGTGGATGTTTGTTTGTTTTTAGATAGAAAGAACTGAGTTAATATTCTAAATTCAGGACTAAAGGAATGACATTTTATATGTGTGCATATGTAGTTCCTTGGTGGTCTCCACTCTGGGGCAAAAAAACGTATTTTTGTAAGCCAAGATAATCTGAAACAGATTATAGAGAAATCCATCAGAAAAATAAATACAGAGTGTCTAGTATGACGTGGGGATGTCCATTAGTGTAGCTGTACTGCAAATATGGTGAAAGAATTGTTTGTTTTTTTGTAATTTTGCACAGTTGTGTTTTTGTCTAGCTTGATCAATGCTAGTCTTGTATCACAGATCTCTCTTTCTTTGCCTTCCTTGTGAGTCACTGACCATATGGCTCCAGCTCCCAGTCTAGCTGCTGGGAGGAAGAAAAAAAAATAGTCTTGATAAACATGCAGACCATTTTGAGTATGAGGTTGACATAGCTGATCCCTCCAGCACAGTCTCAAGAGAACGAGCACATTGAATCTCTTTCATTAAAGGCCAAGTGGACCCTGTCCTTATCTGTGTACTGAGTTCATCTGCAGGGTCCTTCAAAACCAAATTCAAATAGGCTACTATTTTATTTACATTGCATATATAAGTGCAGCTATGAGTTTTTTTGTTGGAAGAAGACATTTGTGTGTCCAGGCTCTCTGTGCCTTTATGCTTAGCTCTGTCCAATAACTTTCCTGGACCTTAAACATTTTTGTAAATATTTGTGTAACTCCTCTTTTTCTGATGATTTTGCAAGGCAAATTGCAAATATTGCATTACTTATTCTCTCTATCAGGAATGTTGACTTACTTTATAACAATATCATCCTATCCCAGTGGTTCTATTTTGTATCTAAATGTTGGAATTAGCATTAAAAATTAAAAGGTCATTATAAGTAATGGGTAGCATATAACATTGGTACTATGGAAACTACCGTTTCCAGAAACATGAGGTTTCTTCTCAAGCCTTTACTGTTGTTTGTAATTTAGTAAATTTAAGAATGTATTATAATTTGGGGCACCTGGGTGGCTCAGGCAGTTAAGCGTCTGACTTCAGCTCGGGTCATGATCTCATGGTTCGTGGGTTAAAGCCCAGGATCGGACTCTGCGCTGACAGCTCAGAACCTGGAGCCTGTTTCGGATTCTGTCTCTCTCTCTCTCTCTCTCTCTCTCTCTCCCCGTCCCCCGCTCATGCTCTGTCTCTCTCTGTCTCAAAAATAAATAAAACATTAAAAAATTTTTAAAAGAATATATTATAATTATTTTATGAGTACAAATATAAAAATTGACCAAATGGGAAGTCAATCTTTGTTCAGGAAAACTAGTTTTTGAACTGTCTGATGAGAAAATTTTTCTTTAAATGATGCTTTTCTATCTTTTCCTGAACTTCCCTGAACTTTGAAACGACTAAGAAAGGACAGTCACATTTGAAAGACAAAAGAAGTTTTGCAGCTGCTCTGTGAATTCAAATTTTCCTCTCTATATTTTTTTTGCTATCAGATAAGGCCTTTTCTATAGTGAAATTTCCTTAGTGCAGTTGATTTGTTCAGTTTCTCTGGGTAAATTTCCCCCACGCAAAGGTAACATTTTGATTATCTTTGTATCATAAAATCTATCAAGATTTTCAGTTGGCTCTTTGCTTTGTGTCATATTCAGGGAGTCCCACACTCCTAGGTTATAAAATAAGGCACTCATGTTTTCTTCCAGCATTTGTTTTGTTATTTGTTTTGGTTTGGTTTAATTTTAAGTACCCAGTACAATTGGAATTTATTCTGATATATTGTATGAAATTTGAATCCAGTTGCATGATTTTCCAAGCCAATCACATTGCTACAATACCGTTTATTTTTTAAATCCCTTAACCCTCCTACCTTGAGATTCCATCTTTAGTATATATTAAGCTGTCATATATCCTTGACTGTATTTCAGGACTTTCTGTTTTGTACTGCATGGAAAGTAAAACGTCCCTTCCCCCTCCAATAGTCTCTGGCTGAGACTGAGAGGGCCGATTGATGGGGAAAAAAAACATACAAATTTTATTTACATGTACGTGGGAGCCCTCACAAGAAAAAATTAAGACCCAGGTGCACCGGGTGGCTCAGTTGGTTAAGCATCCGACTTTGGCTCAGGTCATGCTTTTATGGTTCTTTAGCTCGAGCCCAGCCTTGGGCTCTGTGCTCACAGCTCAGAGCCTGGACCCCGCTTCAGATTCTGTGTCTCCCTCTCTCTCTGCCCCTCCCCACTTTCACTCTGTCTCTCTCTGTCTCTCTCTCTCTCAAAAAATAAATAAACATTAAAAAGAAGAAAAAAAGAAAATTGAAGACCCAGAAAAGTGACTAGGCCTAAGTGATTATTTACTAGCTTGAACAAAGAGGAGAAATTATGGAAAAGTAATTAAACTATAGGGAGGAGACTAGCAGAAACTAAGAGTTATTTTAGCAAGTTTTGTTTGCAATGACATTCTCAGCCTGGACTGGCCATCTCTGGTGCTGAGAATGGTTGGTTCTTCTTCCTGGTAAGAGAGTCACCTTTCACATGAGAATTTTCTCTCCTTTGGAGGATCTGCAATGTTTCATGTGCCTCTGAGTCAACATAATCAATAAGACAAAGTGGCATATTTTGGGATGCATATGCTAAATTCCTTCAATATCATTCATCTGTTTGTGCCCCAGGAAAACTCCAGTGAGCCTGGCAGTCCCGGGAATCTCACTGCTACCCTCAAAAAACTTGTAGTCAACATAAGTATATAAATAAATCATATATTGGAACTTTCATGAACACTAGAATTACATAAAGACATAATCTGTGTAATATTCTATGTCCTTGGAATTACATACATGACTATACAAGTCATAAAGCAGAAATATGAATATTTATGCCTCAATGCTCAAGAATATCCTATTTGGTTTACGTTATAACCAATAAAATACTATCTACAAGTTTGTTGGCTTGCATTGAATAGTCTTCCAAAATTTGGTCATTGGGGAAATATACATGATTTGTATACATCCTATTACACCCGTATGTACCTAATTAATAAATTTATCTTATAATGTCTTTCTTTTAGATCATATATTTTTATTTTATTTATTAACTTTTTTTAAAGCTTATTTATCTATTTTGAAAGAAAGAGAGAGAGAATGGGGGATGGGCAGAAAGAGGGAGAGAGAGAATCCCAAACAAGCTCAGCATTGTCAGGGCAGAGCCTGATGTGGGGCTTGAACTCACAAACCAGGAGATCATGACCTAAGTTGAAGTTGGACACTTAACTGACTGAGGCACCCAGGCACCCCAATATAATATATTTTTAAATTGCTATTATTCATGTATTTACAGAAGACTGCATGTGTGCACTAAAATTTGTGGAATAATTTCTAAAATCCCAATCCAATTTTTTGCATGAATGGCTTCCAGAATCTGTGTTATTGCCCCCATATTTCCGTTTCATTTGGTAAAATGTATATGTGCATGTGCATATGCATACATATATATCCATATATGTCCAGCATATGCATACATATATATCCATATATGTGCATGTATATATAACATATACAATATCTAAAATGTACATGTATATGACATATTTTTTCATTATAATAATTCCAAAATGACTATCGAGAGGATCCGTATGAGTCACCATTCCAGCTCTTATTTCTATGTCTGTCCTGGCTTCCCTTGCTTGACTCAGTTGCAGGTTATAGGAATTAAGGGATTTCAGGTCTCCCTCCTTAACCCCTCACAAATGCACCCATACACACACAGGGTACCCTCTGCATCAGGCCCTGAGCTGTTAAAAATAAAACCTATTATACTTTGGGAATACTTCATGTTTTGGACGGAGTCTGCTGCTTCCAGCCTGTGCCCTCTGAGATCTAATGCTCTGTGGGTTTCTTGTCAAGTCTTTCTATATAGAATTTTACCGTGGCACCAGGGTTAATTTCTTGTGAGCCAGCTGGCAGAAACTGGCATGGTGATATATATTTAGTTTGTAATGTTTTTGTACTGTATTTAGGCTTTTACCCCTTGATTTAAAAGTCTGAATGGGTTTGGGTGGGGCATAATCTATCCCCTTATCTTCTGCAAGATTTCTTCACATCATTATTGAAATGTGCTGTCCTAAGTCATCTGCATGTTTTTAAACTTCTGCTAAAGCTTCCTGTCCAAATTCCTGGTTTTCACGTTTTTCCCTTACAAGAATGTGGCCAACCAGGACATCTGTCTTCAAGCACTAAATGCCCAAACATACATAACTGGCACTTTCCTTTTAAGCTGGATTCTGCTGTAGCATGTCTTGCATTAACTCAGAATTATAATTCTGAGCACAACTGGGCCAAGATCTTTAAAAGCCTTTCTGCCACGGTTTCACCATTCTGTGAACCAATGCCCTCAATTTTGCCTTCAGCAGCTCCCGAGGTCTTGTTGATGTAAACACCAGCTTGTATGCCCTTGGTCATTAGCACTGTTTGCTTGGGGCCATGGTCTTCTCTGCTGTACTTGCTAAGCCTCAGTGATCTTGGATTGGCCATATTACCCAGACAAGCAACTCCTAGCACTCGTTACTTTTAGACCAGCATGTTGGAACAGACGTAATTGGGTTTAGAGTGAGAATCATGTCAATCGAGAATTTCTCCTTATTTTGCTGATAAATGGGGTAGATTATTTAAATTAATTCTGCCTTAGTTTCCTCATCTGTTAACAAGAATAATACCCATATTTTAAGATTTTTTTCTCTTTCCACTGAGAGGTAAACGATACTGAGAATATACAATGATATGAAAAAAACAACCGTTTATATTGTATATTGTACTCCAGTTGTTTTGCATACATTATCTATAGTCTTTACAACAGTGAAAGCCATTTTTCATCACAATTTTTTTTTTTGCAGATGAAACTCCAAAAATGTAACTGACTGGGCCACCATGGGTATGGAATTCCAGAGTTAGTATTTAAACTAAAATCCTTGGTCCCATCACCCATGAATTCTGCATCATTCCATTTTGTCTTCATAAATCCTTACTTGGTACATATAACATGTTTAATGAATCTGATTTTTATTACTTTTTTAAAAATAATATAGATAGTATAGTCAAAGAAGAAATCCAATAAAATCAAGTAAAGCCAAGAATCTTAACATATTCATAATTACTTTTCACAAATATTCAACATAATGTTTCCATGTAGTTGGTGTTCAACAAGTATTTGCTGTCTTGCTAATAAATTACTACATTCAACTTTGATTGGAAAATGATAGCTATAATGTCACTGTGTGATTTTTATGTGCATAAATCTAGAAGAATGTTTGAGCAAAAAAAAAAATCTTAGATAATATAAAGTCATTATATCTTAGATTCATTTAATCTGTGGATTGCCTTAAAATTATTATAAGAGATAATTAGCCATAGAACCAAAATTGGATTCAGGATCAACAATGTCAGTAAGTTGAAATCCAAAATAAGTGTAAAATTCATATAAAATTCATATCAGTCATGGTTTGAGTTATTGCTTTTTATTAACTTTTACTTTTCTTCAAATAAATCTAATAGTTCACTTGATTGGATGTTAGGGATATTGTGTAGGGTGCAGAGAGTGAGTGGGAGCTAATGTTCATGTTCATTTAATAACATCCCCATTCATTTGGGAAGAAAATGGCCTCACACATGATTCTGCTTCTATGATAAATGGCTATCACAATAATGGCTGCCAATGAGCCAGAATTCCACCACAGCCAATGTCTGTGTCCACACTGGGTTGCAGAGCCAATGAGTGTTGGGAGCAGTCAGAAAATGACTTCAGGGACAGGCCAGTTCTATTACAGAAGTTATTTCTTTACCAAATGCTATTCATTAACAACTGGCTGAAGATGATGACTGCTGCTATCATAGAGGGGAATATGCGTCCAAATAATAACACATAGATAGCATCCCTCATATTAATGCAATTGTGACTCTTTGTTCAGTTACTATAGAGGTAAAATCTCTTGATGATATGAGACACATTTAAATATTTTTGAAAATGGCACCAATTCTCAAAGAAATAAAGCCCCTAGTGTGTTTTTGTACAATTTTGACAGTTAGTCAAAACATGATGGTGGCGTTACATAAAGCCAACATATCTATCTGTTTCTATTTCTTTAAGAAATGCATATGGTATTATTTATGTGCACACTTTGTAAAGATATTTGCATTGCGTAGAAAAGCAACAACAATTGTGTCCTTTGTTTGATTAGCCTGATTAAATAGAAGAATCTTTCAGCAAGTCAGTTAGATAGAATGTGTTGATTAATAGAATTTTAATGAGTATAAGCTTTGTGAAAAAATAACACTCAGAAGAGGAAAAAGGCAGATAAAATATTTTTCATTTATATAGCCTTCTTTGACCATAAAAGAAATCTTGTGGTCCGTAAATCCATCTACAAATATTTAGACAGTACCAATGATGCTCAAGGCAGTGTTCTAGTTGCTGCAAGGAATACAAATAATTGTATTCTGTGTTACTCTACGTGATGTGGTCACTGAACTTAGCAGAATATAATATAGTTTGTACAGTTAGGTAGTAGGTGATATTAGGGAAGGGGCGACTGACATTTTGAACAGTTTCTGCATGCTAAGCACTGTAGAAACTATATTTCTTCCTTACTCTAAATCTTGCCAATAGACATCATCTGTGGATTTTGAGATGCAGCAACTCAGACATAGCAAATGTAAATTCTTTGTCTACGTCTGCATAACTAGTCACTGATGGAAACAGTACTTAGTTTCAGATCGTTCTTAACTTAAAGCCCATACCCTTAACGGTGGTAGACAATTGTACACCATGGTAGTCTTTACTATTCTGTGGTTGGAAAACACAAGGGACGGAAGTGATAGAAGAGGACATGTAAGTGGACCGTGATATTTTATGTTAAGAAGGAGGAAAAACTAAGAACGTGTACTTTTCATGGCTAAAATGGAGTCCCGGTGAATTATAATATTCACCAAAGTATTCACTGGTCTCAATTCTTTGCCTCTCTCCTTAGAGGAAATTCCAGTTATAATCTCTGAGGTAGGTCTGCTTAATATTTCATATGTACACTTGGAAACATCAGCTTCTGTTTTGTAAAATCTTAAAGTTAATAGGGCCCCCAACCAAGTGTATATATTGAAGGTACAGTGTTTGTACCAAGATCACACAGCTATTTGTGGCAAGTTTATAAAAACAACCTGTTTTTTCTTGTTTCGGAGAGATGATACTGTCCTGAATAAAATTTCCTATGAACTGAAGACCTAACTAACTTTGTAACAGCTATGTAATGATTTTCTGAATGAACTTAATGAGTTAAACTATTAACTCTTAGATTCTACAAACTGCATAAAGATAATACAAAGACTCTAAAAAGCAACTATTATTATAAATATAGACTTCAAGTTAGGATAGTACTCACCAGGTTAAATGAATTAGAAAAGAGATAAAAGGAATATAATTACCCATAATCCCTCCCCTTTTCTTCATACAATTGCTTTCATCATTATGCTATAAAATTTAATAATGTGTTTTAATTTTTATAGAACTAGAACAGACCAATATTCTGTCATATTTATGAACCATAAGGTGCTTAGCCTACACTATAATTTTTTCCAGTTTTTTTCTATTATAAGTAATGCTGTTAGAAATATATCCATGCATAAATCTCTCACTCCATCATAGCCTCAAATATTTGATCATTTTGTAAAGATGTTTCAGGAAAGTGTTTACCTAAGTAATTTTTCCATGAATTTATAAAGATCTGGAAAATTATTAGGGATGCTTATCATACCATCACTAGGAAATAAGAAATCCTTTGTGTTAGAAGCACTGTTGTTCTAATAAAGAGTATCTGGATAATTAGAAGTGATATCAAGAGGCCTTTGGTTTGTTTTAATTCTTTCTCTATAAAATTTTACTAGTATAGCAAGTCCATTTTCCAATTTCATGCTTTTCATTCCTTATTAAATAAATTCAACTTCTATAATTTGTGACTTTCATCTAAAGAACTGGCATTACTTCATATTTTTTGCTTGTATTGTTATGTGTTGGTATAAGGCTGAACGCATAATTCATGACCGAGCACAGGACCGAGCAAGCACAGGACCGGGACCAAATATGGCCTACGCACTCACTAAGAGAGGCACCTATTTGAACTGGGTGCGAGGTACTCCTGGCTGATATGAGCAATTCTCAGTTTATGAAACTGAGTAGTTTATAAAACCAGCAGACAGGTCTGAGTTCCATCATCCCCCCACACTCACACACATACACACACGCACACACGCACTTCTGACTTCAGCTCAGATCATGATCTTGCCATCTGTGAATTCCAGCCCCACATCAGACTCTGTGCTGACAGCTCAGAGCCTGGATCCTGCTTCAGATAATGTGTCTCCCTTTCTGTCTCTGCCTCTTCCCCATTCGTGCTCTGTCTCTCTCTCGCTCTCTCTCTCTCTCAAAAATGAATAAACATTAAAAAAAGAAAAGAAAAGAATGGAGAAATACTGGAAGAAAATAAATCAGGCAATGAGATGGAGAAAGAGGGAGGGACATTGTTTGAGATGTTGCGGTTAAGAAATCCCTTACAGGGGGTGCCTGGGTGGCTCAAGTCGGTTAAGTGTTGGACTTAGGCTCGGGACATGATCTCACAATTCCTGAATTCGAGCCCCGGGGGGCTCTGTGTTGACAGCTCGGAACCCGGAGCCTGTCTTCAGATTCTGTGTTTCCTTCTCTCTCAGCCTCTCCCTTGCTCACACTGTCTCTCTTTCTCTCAAAAATAAATAAAAACATTTAAAAGATTATAAAAAAAATAAAAAAAGAAATCCCTTACAAAGCTGGGGACATTTAAGATACATTTAAGTTCCAGTGAAAGAAATTCGCCAACCATCTGATGAGCCTCTAATATAGCATGAACAGCAGGCTCAATGTCCCAAATTTGGAAATATCTTGGGACATTTGAAGGACAGAGAGAAAGCCAGTGAGACTGATAGGATGTGTGGTAGAATATGATCCCAGAGAGTTAAGCGGGTACCAGATCACTTATGCTTCCTATGATTAGATCAGGATTATGTGCTTTGGCAAGGATGATCACAGAATTAAAGTCCATTTTCATCTTATATCAAGAGTCCATACTATCAACATGACTTATGTTGACCTTAATTACTTGGCTGAAGTAATATTTCTCAGGTTTTTGTGCAGTTAATTTTTTCTATCCCCACCTCCTTTTTCCCCATCATACTCTGGAAGGAAGTCACTATTTGAAATTCAGACTTAAGGAGTGGAGAATTATCATGTTACCCCTGCGGGTAGAGTACCTACATAAAATGTTTGGAATTCTACTGGACAGGAGATTTGTCTCTAATTGACCATTTATTTAACTATCTAATCACTTACTTGTATCATTAGGAACTCATGGATTTTTTTTTTATACTGTGGGTTATAACCTGATACTTTTGTGTCTCTTTTCTTGTTCAGATCACTCCAGCTTTGTAATTGAGAGCTCTTTTAACTGGCTCCTATCCCATATTATGTTTTTTGTTTGAGAACTTCCTTACTTTCAGACACTGCAAGATGCCAAGCTCATCTTGTGTTTCCTGTCCTTGTCCTTAAAAATATCAGCCTTCTTTTGACGAATAGTATTATGAATCAAGATCTGGGAGCTTGACTTGCTAATTACTGCTGGAGTGTCTTTGCTTCAATGCTCTCTCAGCTGAGAAAGCAAGGAAAAACACATGTACATTAACATATATATATATATGTGTGTGTGTGTGTGTGTGTGTGTGTGTGTGTGTGTCTAAAGTTAAAAATATTTTTAATGTTTATTTATTTTTAAGAGAGACGGAACACAAGTGGAGGAGGGGATAAAACAGCAAAATCATGGTCTCATGAGAGAGAGAGAGACACAGGATCTGAAGCAGGTTCAGCACAGAGCCCAATGCGGGGCTTGAACTCAAGAACAGTGAGATCATGACCTGAGCCAAAGTCAGATGCTCAACCACCTGAGCCACCCAGGCATCCCTTAAGTTAAATTTCAGTATAAGTGTAAATATCAATATGGAGTCCTTACTGATATTTCCAAATCAATCCGTCAACACATGAAATATTTCAACCTTCTCCCCTTGCTTGCCTATAAACTCCCACTCCAGCAGTGAGACATGGGTTTCTACCACCTGCCATCCATTTACTAAATTGTTCAGTTCCAGTATATACGTACATGTTTATATCAGTGTCTGAACTGTTAACCCATACCCCCGTTGGGGAAAATTATCAACTAGAGTATAGCCCTCATGTACAGTTTCTTTAGCCTTTAGTCTTACAGACACATTTCATTTCCTACACTAAGGTCAACACCTTTCTTCCCTACCTTCTTTGGTGAGGTTGTTGTATACATTTGAAATAAATATAGATTCTATTGTAACATTTCACAATTCATCCTGGTGTTCCTGATTTCTTAATTTTTTTTAAATTTTGCACACATTTTCAAATTTGTAACAACGCTTCGTACTTTAAAGTTCGATGGGTTTTGAAATATATCCACCATTATAATATTACACAGAATAGTTTTATCATCACAAATATCTGCTCTGTGTTCCTTTCAAATATCTTTCCATCTCTACAAATGCCTGGCAGTCACTGATATTTTTACCCTCTCTATAGTTTTGGCTTTTCCAGAAGGCCATATAATTAAAACCATATAGTATGCAACCTTTCAGAATAGTTTATTTCAATCAGCAATATGAATTTAAGTTTTATGAATGGATTTTCTTAGTTTACTTGCTCATTTCTTTTTAGCAGTGAATAGTATTACAATTTATGGATGTACAACAATTTGTGCATACATTCACCTATTGAAAGACATATTGGTTGCTTCCAGCTTTTGATGATTATGAATGAAGCTGCTATAAACATACACATACAGGTTATCATGTACACATAAGAGTTCAAATATATTGGGTAAATATCAAGGAGAGTAACTACTGTACTGTATGGTAAAAATGTGTCTAGCTTTGTGAGAAACTGTCAAACTGTCTTCCAAAGTAGCAATTTACATTCCTACCAGCAATGAATGAAAGAACCTGTTGTTCCAAATCCGTGCCAGCTTTGGGTAGATATTGTCAGATTTGGGGATTTTTAGCCTTTTTAATAGGAGTGTAGTACTATCTCATTTTAATCTGCAATTTGTTAATAAAAACTTATTGGTACATCTTTAATTATGATTATGTGCCATGCATATATCTTCTTTGTTGAGGGATCTGCCAGATACTTCGCCCATGTTTTAATTGGTTGTTTTGTTTATTGTTGATATTTAAGAGTTCTTTGCATATTTTGAAAACAAGTCTTGTATTAGATATTTTGCAAATGTTTTCTCCTAATCTGTGGCTTGCATTTACATTTTTTTTAATTGTAATAAATTCTAATTTATCAATTTTGCTTTCATGGATCATGATTTTGCTGTTTTATCTAAAAACTCATCACCACATACAAGGTCACATAGATTTTCTTACATGTTCTTATACTAGAAGTTTTAAAATTTTGTGCTGTATATTCAACTCTATGATCAACTTTGAGGTTTTTGGGTTTTTTTTTTTAATTTTTGTTTTGTTTCTATTGTAAGGTCTGTGCCTAGTTCCTCACTGGCCCCCACAAATCTGAACATCAAATTGCTTCAGAATCACTTGCTGAAAGACCATCATTTCTCCATTGGATATTTTTGCTTCTTTACCCAAGATCAGTAGACTACATTTATATGGGTCTGTTTCTGGGCTCTCTATCCTGATACATCGATCTATGTGTCTATTATTTTGCCACTAGCAAACCACCTGGATTATGTCACTCTAAAGTAAGTCTGAACGTCAGGCAGTGAGTGACCTCCAATTTTTTTCTTCAGTTTGGGTTGGCCATTCTTAGTCTTTTCCTTTCTCATATAAATTTGTAGAATCGATTGGTCAATACCTAGAAAATAGCTTTCTGGAATTTCAACTGAACTGATATTAAACCTACAGAACAAATAGGGCAGAATTAACATCTTAAAATATTGAGTCTTCCAATTTATGAACACAGAACATTAGCAATATTTAGATCTTTTATGCCTTTCATTAGACTTTTGTAGTTTTCTACATATAGATTCTATTCATATTTTGTTAGATATATATCTAAACATTTATTTTCAGGTACTATTATAAATGGTAGCCCCCCAATTGCAATGGGTCACTAATGGTATATAAGAAAGCACTTTGCTATTGTATGTTAATCTTTTGTATTGCAACATTGTTATAGTCATTTAATAGGTAAAGGAGGTTTTTGGTGATTCTTTGGGATTTTCTACATAAACCATTGTGCTGTTATGCATCAAAACCATTTTATTTCTTCTTTTCTAACCAACATATTCCTTATTTTCTTTTATTGTCTCACTGTACTATCTGTAAGTTCTGGTATAATACTGAAAGGAAATAAGAATGCTTTGTTCCCAGTGTTAGGGAGAGACTCTCTTACCACTAAGCATTATTTAATCAGATGGATTTAGTATTTTTTATCAAGTTGAGGAAGTTCCCTTATATGTATAGGTTTCTGAAATTTTTAAAAAATATTATTGTTGATGGGTATTGGATCTTGTGTAATTTTTTTCTGCATTAATTAATATAATCATAAGCTTTTTCTTCTTTAGTCTGTTGATGTGGTGAGTTACAGTGTTTGATTTTTGAATGTTGAACCAAACTGGCATCCTTGGAATATCTCATTTGTTTATAGAGTATAACATTTTTTATACATTGTCAAATTCAAGTTTCAAAAAAAAATGTTTTTAATGTTTATTCATTTTTCAGAGACAGAGAGAGACAGAGCACATGGAGAGGTGGGGCAGAGAGAGAGGGAGACACAGAATCTGAAATAGGCTCTGGGCTCTTAGCTGTCAGGACAGAGCCTGATGTGGGGCTTGAACTCGTGAACCATAAGATCATGACCTGAGCCAAAATCAGAGGCTTAACCAATTGAGCCACCCAGGAGCCCCTTTAAATTCAATTTTCTAATATTCTGTAAAGGAATTTTGGATCTAGGTTTATAAGAAACATTGATTTGTGATTTTGCTTTCTTGTAATGTCTTTGGTTTTGGTATTAAGGTAATCTTGCTCTCATAGAATGAGTTAGGGAGTATTAGCTCCTGTTCCATTTGCTATAATTTCCCAGTAAAAACATCTGGGACTGGTGCTTTCTTTGGGGGCTATTAACTGATACAATTCCCTTAATAGATACAAAGCTATTTCAACTATTTCTTTCTGTATGAATTTTGGTAATTTTTGTCTTTCTAGGAATTGGTACATCTTTTTCTTTTTTTTTTTTAATTTTTTAAACGTTTATTTATTATTAAGAGACAGTGTGAGCAGGGGAAGAGCAGAGAGAGAGGGAGACACAGAATCCGAAGCAGGCTCCAGCCTCTGAGCTGTCAGCACAGAGCCCGACATGGGGCTCGAACTCACAAACCGCGAGATCATGACTTGAGCCGAAGCCAGACGCTTAACCACTGAGCCACGCAGGCCCCCCAGGAGCTGGTACATGGTATATATTATCTAAGTCATTGTATTTATGGGCATAGAGTTGTTCATTTTCTTTTATTATCCTTTTATGTTTAGGAACCAGAAGTGATGGATGATCTTCTTTAATTTCTGATACTGTTAGTATTATCTTTTCTCTTTTTCTCTTGGTTAGCTTGGCTAGAGGCTTACACATTTTATCGATCTTTTCAGAGGACCCGTTGATTTTCAAAGAAGCAACTTTAAAGCTGATACTTGTTCTTATTCTGAAGTTTACTTTGTCTAAAATTAATACTAGCTATTCCAGTATTCTTTTGATTGGGGTCACCATGTTATATCTTCCTGCATTCCTTTACTTCCATCCCAACGGTTTTAAATTTAAAGCAGGCTTCTTGTTAACAACATATAATTGTATTTTTAGTCCACTCTGACAATTTCTGTGTTTGAATTGGTATATTTAGATATTCATATTTAAGCAATTATGGATACATTTGGATTAAGATTTGCTATTTTTAACATTTTCTATTCATTGCATTTGTTTTAATTCTAATTTTTTTTCTTTTTTTCTGATGTTAATTATGCATTTTATCTCAGTTTCTTAACGTACCTATTATATTATTTTTAAAAATTGTTGGTTAGCTTCAAAGTTTGCAATATACATTTTTAAATAATTTAAATTCCTCTTCATATAACACTATACTGTTCCAAGAGGAGTGCAGTTGACTTCAGAGTAATTCCAATTCTTCCCTTCCCTGGCCCTTATGACATTTCTGTCATTCATTTCTCTTATCAACTGGCTATAATATCCAACATATGGTTACTAGCATTACTTTAAATAAGTGATTCTGTTTAGTTAAATTGACAATAAGAACATAAATATTTTGTTTTGTCATCATGTTTTTCTTTTTTAACACCATTCTTTCTTTACTGTAGATCTGAGTTTTTAACCTAAGTAATTTTCTTTCTCCCTGGATCACTTCTATTTAACATTTTGCAGTGCAAATATGCTGGCTATGAAGTCCTATTAGTTTGTAATTTTCTGAAAAAGCTGTTATTTGTCCTTCATTTTTGAACTATAAGTTCACTGAGTATATCATTCTAGATTATTGGGTGTTTTTTCTGTTCACTAATTTAAATATTTTACTGTGTTCTCTTCTTGCTTGAATAATTTCTGATGAAAAGTCCATGTTAATTTTTTAACTTAGTTCCTCTGTAAGTAAGGTACACTTTTTTCTCTCTATATTCTTTAAAACTTTCTCTTTGTCTTTGGTTTTCTGCCATCTGTAGATGATACGTCTATGTGTCATTTTGGGCGGGTAACTCAATGGGTGATGCCTGACATTCCTTGATCTATAATTTGGTATGTGTTATTAATTTCAGAAATTTCACAGATACCATTTTCTCAAACATTTCTTTGACTTTTTTTTCCAACTTCCTCTTCTGACATTTCAATGGTGTATATGTTCCACCTTTGGAAATTGTCCAACACACTCACAAGTCTTTGATGGTCTATTTTTTTTCTTTTTCGTCCCATTTTTTTTTTGCCTCTGTGTGTATCATTTTGGTATGTTTTTGTTGATCCTTCTTCAAGCTTATTCATTCTTCCCTCGGCCACATTGAATCCACCATTTTGTCAGCCAAAAGTATTCTTCATTTCTGTTATAGTAGTTAACATATTAATCATAGTTATTTTACATTCCTTGTCTCATAATTCTGACATTTTCATATCTGAGTCAGATTCTGGTACTTGTTTGGCCTCTTCAGACTGTTTTTTACTTGCCTTTGGCATGCCTGGTTACTTAGTTTTTCAAAGTTTGTCATGCTTATCAAGTAATAAGAACTTGGAGAAGTAAGCTTTTACTGAGAGGATTTATGTTAATCTGCTAGGAGTTGGGTTGTGTTTGGTATTTGCTCTAGCTGGAAGTGCCAGAGATTTCAAATTCTTCTAAATATCTCTGTTTTCTCTCCCCTGTTGACTTTGGGCTTCTCTAAATCCTCCTGCTCAGAGGGTCACCTGGGTGGCTCAGTTGTTAAGCATCCGAATTCGACTCACGTCATGATCTCGTAGTCTGTGAGTTTGAGCCCCGCATTGGGCTCTGTGTTGACAAGCCAGAGCCTGGAACCTGCTTCTGTGTCTCCCTCTCTCTCTCTGCCCCTTCCCCATCTTCACTCTGTCTCTGTCTCTCTCTCTTTCTCAAAAATAAATAAACATTAAAAAAAAAATGCCCCTCCTCAGAATCGTGCAGGCGTTTCAGCTGAAAACCACTCTTACTACATTAGAGCCCTTTAGATGTGGTGGTAAGGTATGAAGAAGGGGAAAACATCTTTAATTTTATGATAATTCTCAGTCTTTTAGTAGACATCAGTCTCTGGGCTGAGGCCTTGCAAGTTTTCTTAGGTCCCCTTACCCCCTTTTATGCGACAGGATGGCTAGAGGGACTGACTAGATGAGTTCACACCCAGAGAGAAAAAAATAGCAACAAAAAGATGAATACACAGGTAAACAAAAATGCCCTTGACTTCAAGGATCTTCCATAATGGATTAGTATATTTACACATAGCCAGCGTATTTGTTCACACCAGGGTGACTTTGCGTTTGATGATGAGAAACAGTTATCAAGTGGATGACTTTAATGACATCTGCTTTAAGAGGATAATGTTATCTTTTGGGTTGGTTAAGAAGCAGTTGTCCCTTCCGTATGCTTTTTTATCCAAGTATACATCTTTAAAACTTCAGCATAAATCACAGCCATGTGATAGAAGGAGGTTGGATCCTGAATTGTTACGCAGAATATCCACTCACCGAGGAGAATCACCTCATGGAACTGCTGTATGAAGAAAAATTACACGTAAGACACTGAAACTTGGGGATGTTTAAATTTAAATTCAATTCAATTTAAAGCAATATCATAAACTTAAACTACCAGTCAAGTGGAAAACTTACACTTTGCACAAGCTACAAAGTTATAAACCGGACTTTAAAAAATAAATCAAAGTACTTTAAAAAATAAATCAAAGGAGAATAAAATAAATCTAATGTTGGCCATTTAGAAAGTTTATTCTGTGTCTGGGAAGAGGAAAACTACCTGAAAATGCATAAAAATGTGTCTTTCCTCCTCCTCTCATTACTGCCTCATCAGTTCATTCAAAAATGTTTATGAGGTTCCAACAAGATTCCAAGATAAGCAGTCTGAAATTTCAAAATTTGTGTTAACCAGAGCACTGCATAACTATTCCTCTAACGAGCAAATGCTGAATTTAAAATCTCACTAGTGCCATCAATTACCCTCTATAAATACTCGTCTTGATCTGTGCAATCAGAGGCTGCATTTCTGATAAAATAAATCAACAGGGTTATAAAAGGCTGACAAAAATTATTCTCTTTGTTTATATAATTATGGATGATGTTAGTTATTTTATCAGTAAAAAAGTAATGCATGCTCTGCATAGATTTGGAAGATATAAATATGTAATAAAAATATCACCTTACAAAATTTAGCTTACTTAGTTCAATGTAATAATCATCACCAAAAGATTGTGGGGAAGGTTAAAATTCATAGATTTCAAGGAATGTATGGGTGGCTCTGTGCGTTGAGCATCTGACTCTTGATTTCCACTCAGGTCATGATCTAATGGTTCATGGGTTCAAGCCCTGAGTGGGGCTCCGTGCTGACAGCATGGAGTCTTCTTGGGATTCTCTCTCTCCCTCTCTCTCTGCCCTCCACTGCTGCATGCTCTCTCTTTCTCTCTTAAAATAAATTTATAAAAATTACTGACTTCTTGCTGCTGTATCATAACTGCCAATGGAACTTTTAATCCGGTTACTAGGAAGAAGTCTAATGAGATTATCTGAACGCATTTCTCACTTTGCCTTGGATCTTGGACTTAGCTTCATGTACTATCAGAAACGGTGATGATATTTCTTGGAAGATGGTGGTCTTGCCCCAGGGAAGGGAGGCCTTCTAGAAGGCACTCTGCATTCCCTTGTACCAAAGAGCCCAGGTTGTTTAACATTGAGAAGAGGACCATCCCTACCGCTATGTACAACCTAAAATCATTTTCAAAATATTCTCCTGGACCCATGCTATAAAAGTTTCTTTTGCTCATAAATTCTTCAGATTGCAGGTTCAAGTTTTGTGGAGTGAGATCATAAATTCAATATTATGCACATTGATTTCTAGGTGCCTTTGAGACCTTGAAGTGTCTAGTAGTCCATGGTATATATGTCTGAAACTCAGAGGAAGGATGTGAACTAGAGATAAAATTTTGTGAGTCTTCTGAGTATAGAAGAGTTTGTGAATGGAGAGTATACAGTAAAAGGAGAATAAGCTTTGGGACTATTCCTGAAAGAGTTGCGTATTTTACTTTATTATTATTATTATTATGAGAGAGAGAAAGAAATCACATGCATGCACAAACAAGTGAGGGAGGGGCAGGAACAGAAGGAGAGAGAGAATCTCAAGGAGGCTGTATGCTTATCTGATAGCCCGGTATGGAGCTAGATCACAGAATCGTGAGATCCTGACCTGAGCGGAAACCGAGAGTCGCTTACGCACTGAGCCACCCGAGAGCCCCAAATGTCACTATTTTAAAAAGCGGTAGAGGAGATGGAGCTTACACAGCACATGGGGAAAGGAAGCCAGAGGGGAAGATGAGCATTTAGAAGGGGAGTACAAGGTCCTGATAATGAAGGGAAGAGAAACTTTCAGAAATGCAGGAGTGGGTGAACTGTTATAGTTGCTAAGAGCTCTGGTAAAATAAATACTGAAAAAATGCATTTCATATAGACGTCTCTCAATAAGTAAGCAAATTCTCATTGTCCTTGGATCCTGTACTTGTGAAATCACCTAGTGTCTATGGCTTATTTGCAACCCCCCCCCCCAATCAATATCTACAGCGTTTTCACTGTCATTTGTGGATATGTGCAAAACTGTGGATATGCCGCAAAAAAATTATTAGCCTATCACCCATGTTCCTAGCTGAGGCTGAACAAGGCAATATTCTCCCTTCTTTGTTTCAGCTCTCATATCATAAAGTTGTCCTTTAGAAAGTTCTATCTAGTGCCACATTCTCATTTTTTGCTTTGTTGGTAGTAGTGGGGATGATTCTATTGTTTAAAATACCCTCCAAGCCTAGTGCCAAAGGATTGTCTGATGTTACTTACCAAACTTGAGAAAGCTGGGGTGTGCCTTACGAAGGAAATACATGTGTTAGACAAATTTCTTTCACCATTTTAGTGCTGTTTGTTGTGAATTCAATGTTAAAAAATCAACAATAATACTGAATAAGGTGTCTTTAAATGGAAACTACATTAAAACAGGTTATGTACTGATCCATTGATGAAAACCTTGTAACCAGAGGCTTACAGGAACCGAATCCTGTACTTCTCCTAGGAATAGATGCCTCAGTTTCACCAGCTCATGTTTCATGGTGACATTGTAGAATGCAGCTGCCAAGAATAATGAGAAGCACATATATATACTAAATGAATTAATATAATTTTTAACAATTTTCATTACCTATTTGTATGGTCAGGACAGATAATTCACCATGACTATAAGAAGGCTAGTGTTGGGGCGCCCGGGTGGCTCAGTCAGTTGAACATCCGACTTCGGCTTAAGTCATGATCTCATGGTCTTTGAGTTCGAATCCTGCATCGGGCTCTGTGCTGACAGCTCAGAGCCTGGAGCCTGCTTCGGATTCTGTGTCTCCGTCTGACCCTCCCCCGTTCATGCTCTGTCTCTCTCTGTCTCAAAAACAAATAAACATTAATTTTTTTTAAAAGAAGGCTAGTGTAACTTTGATGTTATATTAAAATCTTCTTTTTTATATTAAAATATTCTTAAAATTTACTGAAATCTCCTTATTTTCGTACAAGCTTGGATTTTTTAATAGCAATTTTAATTTCAGTTGAGAATTGGAAAGCATTTACCTTTCAATATTTTGTTTTTATTTGGATTAACAAACAATGCCAACCAGGTCATTACAATTGTCTGATACTTTCTATATTCCATTGTATAGGTTTTAGTCTAAATAAAATTATTTGTTTTAGCCTATCATAGAATAGACTTTTTCCAATTCTGGATAAAGAGTATCAAATTTACCATTTGTTATTTATCTTTATCTCTTTGTCCTCTGATTGTTTTCTTATGAATAAAATGCAAAAGGGCACCTGGGCACCTGGGTAGCTCAGCCAGTTAAGTGTCCCATTCTTGATTTTGACTCAGGTCATGATTTCATGGCCGTGACATAGAGCCCCACATTGGGCTCCGTGCTGGATGTGGAGCCTGCTTGGGATTCTTTCTCTCTCTCTCACAAATAAATAAACAAACAAATAAAATAATAAGATGCAAAATAAATAAATAAAATAAATAAAACAAATAAAATAATAAGATGCAAAAAAAAATTGTACTATTGGATCCTTAAAGCTATTTTTAGCTATATTGTTCTGTAAAATCAATTTGGAAGCTTGTTTGAGGGACATATAGTTTAGTTCTAAAGGTTAATCTTATATAATTTTATTTATTTGTTTATTTATTTATATTTATTGATTATTTTTTTGTTCTCAAGTTAGCTAACATACAGTATAGTTTTGGTTTCAGGAGTAGACTCCCATGATTCATCACTTAACATACAAAATCCAATCCTCATCCCGACAAGTACCCTCCTTAATGCCCATCATCCATTTTCCCCACTCCCCCCACACCACCCACATCAAGCCTCAGGTTGTTCTCTGTATTTAAGGGTCTCTTATGGTTTGCCTTCCTCTCTGTTTTTATCTTAATTTTCCTTCTCTTCCTTATAGTGATCTGTTAAGTTACTCAAATTCCACACATGATATGATATCTCACTCTGACTGACTTATTTTGCTTAGCGTAATACCCTCGGTTCCATCCACATTGTTGCAAAAGGCAAGATTTCATTGTTTTTCATCACTGAGTAGTATTCCACTGAGTACTATACTGAGTAATATATATATATACACATATATATATCACATCTTCTTTATCCACTCATCAGTTGATGAAAATTTGGGCCCTTTCCATAATTTGACTACTGTTGAAAGTGCTGCTATAAACATTGGGGGTGCATGTACCCCTTTGAATCATCACTCCTGTATCCTTTGGATACATTCCTAGTAGTACAACTGCTGGGTTGTAGGGTAGTTCTATTTTTAACTTTTTATGAGGAACCTCTACACTATTTTCCAGAGTAGCTGCACCAGTTTGCCTCCCCACCGACAGTGCAAGAAGTCGTTCATTAGTCTCTCTCATATTTACATTTGTCAAATTTCGATTTAGGGCTTAAGCAACTATGGTATTAACCTGTGGGAAATAATGGTAGAGTGCATGGTTTTGTTTTCAAGCTGCTTTTTCCTAAATAAATGAATAAATAAATAAAAACTTATGAGAATGCTTAATATTCAAATAGATTCAAATGGAGTTGCCTGGGTTCCACAGTGGCTGCGGTGCTCCAGGCACAACTCAGTGTGATCGTTTTATCCAGTCTCTGTGTTGACATTTAAACTTTCAGCTCAATACCCTTAGGATCTGGAGGCCATAGCTTGAAACACATGGGGACACTTACATTGAAAATCATGCTGGAGTCAGAAGATATGGTTTTTAGCCTAAGTTTTGCTACTTATTGTTGTGTGACATAGGTGAGTCATTTTTGTCACTGAGTTCAGTATTCTTAATTCTGAAATAAGAATCCCAGTATCTTAAAACATAGTATCTGTGAAAAAACTTTTAGATACTGTAGAAACTGGAAGTATTCATTTTTTTATTTTTTTAATGTTTATTTACTTTTGACAGAGAGAGAGAGAGACAGAGCATGAGAGAGGAAGGGCAGAGAAAAAGGGAGACACAGAATCTGAAGCAGACTCCAGGCTCTGAGCTGTCAGCACAGGGCATAGCATGGAACTGGAACCCAAGGACCACAAGATCATGACTTGAACCGAAGTTGGATGCTCAACCAACTGAGCCACCCAGGCGCCCCAAAACTGGAAGTATTCTTGAAACATTGCTAGATATATGAATTTAGGCATAATCTAGAATATTTTTCCCAAAAGTATCAGTCTTATAAAAATATGACCTAACTGCATATTTCAGGAGACAGAAGTGTCTGTCTTCCTGAATACTTAAGTCATTCTGATAGCCAACTTTTTCAAAGAATATTTGGATTCAATTTATCCTTCAGTTGTTAATCAGGCTTGAAGACAGTGCTCTTTGGAAGAAATGTTTTGTAGTAGGAAAGGCAATAAAACTCTGATAAAAAACCAAGGCTGTTTTCTAGGGAATTTTAGCAATGATCATTGATTAATATCTCAGCCGTAAGTATTATAAACCATCAGGTGAATACCCCTAGTCAAGCTGGGCATTGAGGGACCAGAGCCAAAAATGAGGTTGTTTTATAATCCATGGCCAAAAGATCAGTCTCAGGCCACCAACACTTAATGGACTTTTTGTCCTTTTACTTGTTATTGTTTTCTCCTCCAAATGTAGTATAAAAAAACATTTTGTACCTTTCCATTTCTTTTAATATCCCCAATGAAGAGTTATTTCTGCCATTATGCCATTCTGCCCTGTGAATCTTCTTATTTGGCCATCTACTCTGATCACCTATTACATCTCCATAAAAGAAGCAAAATGACTACTTCTCTCTAGAGGTAGCATCTTTATAGTGTTTCTTAGTTTGACATCCTGTGTATCAATCTCCTCTTCCTATCTTTTCAATTCACACTTAAATTCGTATAATTTGCTTCAGTTTTTAGAAACTACTCATTATCAACAACCAATGGAAAAAATAGGGCACGCATTTTTCACTGTATTTCATAAATGAAAGCTCATCTGGTGTATTCTAATATATGCCTTGCCTATTCTTAGGATAAATTTCCCGTTTATTTACTACAGGGAGATAGCAGATAAGTGTTAAATGTATATTATTTTACATTTTCAAATGGCAAAAGGTAATTTTTCCCCTATTAAATCACTGTTTTTGTATCCACTTCCTGCAAGCATAAGCTCAGGAAGTGATAAAGTTGACACAGTTGTTGATGGATTTTTCAGCCATTCGTGCCAAGTTGTTTCCTGGTGCCAAACACAATGGAGCAGGAAATATGGCACGTGACCAGAAAACTCTTATTGTTTTAAATAAGTTTTCTCTCTCACTGTGGCTCTAAGCAGAATTTCCCAGAATATTTAAATATTTCTTCACTATGATGGATGAGCCTACAAATGTTCAGATAGTTATCTTCATGCATAGTTTTCTTGTTAGCTTAACACTTAGAAGCTCCAAATTATGAAATAGTCCAAGAAATTCATGATAACTCCCTCAGAACAGATTAAATACGACATATTTTTGGAAGAGAGGATTTGATCAAATAGAAAAGCAAAAATGTCTCAATATGATGAAGTTTTGGGGTGATGGTGGGGTGGTCTGGAGCTGATGGCCGAGAAAGAATCCTTGAAGACATCTTTGGTGCAAAAAGGTGATTTTATTAAAGAACGGGGACAGGACCCATGGGCAGGAAGAGCTGCACTGGGGTTGTGAGAGGAAACTTATTACATACCCCGGGGTTGGGAGGCGGTCAGGGATAAAGTAAGTCTCTAAGGAATTTTGGAAGCAAGGTATCCAGGACCTAGAGGGGCTAGCTGTTGCTAAGGAAATGCCATTTATTGCCTTTTAGGAAAACCTCTGTCATGAGACCGTTCAGATGGCCGTTCAGGAGGCCACAAGCTTGGAGTATGATTGTCAGCCTATATCTTGGGGCAGTTGAGATAAAGGAAGTAGACTTACAGAAGCCTCGAGGTTGGGATAATGTTAAGCTAAGGTTCTCTTTTGCCCCCGGCAAAGTGTCATCATCCAGGTGGTGGAGCTCGTGGAGGGAGGTCACTCTGTGGGTTTCAGGGACTTGTCAATGGACTGTAGGAAGTAAGAGAATTTAAGTTTTCATTTGCCTTAGTTTCCCACATCACCATGGCAAGCACTTAAATCCTTTTCCTTTGTTCTTGGGTAGCCAGGAGTGTCCAAGGAACATCACAGACGTCCCACCGGGAGGTGGGGAGGTTCTCCTAGCCTATACTTTGCCCTCCGCTTGTCCCATGCTCCCTCATCAAATATAATTCTCATGACTTTGATTTCATTTAAAGTAATTATCAATCCACTTATTAATGTTTTATTGCAATGTTCCATATTATATGCAATGTTATATTCAACAATTAATGTCTAATGTGATAAACCACAAATTTTCACTATAAAGTCTTATAGATCTAATATATCTCCTGGGTTTTGCTTCTAAGAAATACTTTGCAGGATGCTCAGGTATCTGTTCTTTTTATAGGACCAATTGGTGCCAAACATTGAATTTTCTTCCCATCTTCATCCCCAAATGATTATTAATTTATAAAAAGTGTTTTCTTCCTGTCCAAAGATCTCAAACGCTTGTGACTTTTTGGCTATTCTTTTGTAGTTAGCATAAATTTGGCTTGAATAATCATTTGTATTTTTTTTTTTTCCTCAGAGTGGAATTAAAGTTTATAAGAACACTGCAATCAAGGAAGTCAGCAGCCAAATGCAGACTTTAAAAAGATTATTCATGTTGCATAAGGGTCTTTTCAAGTGCAAAGACCACATCATAATTTAATGTGCGAGCTGTTTAAATGAGCATTCTAAAACTCAAGCCTGTGGAATTACATTACTTTACACTATTCCCAACTGCAAGGACATAAATAGATCATAAGCTAAGACTTAGGAAGCCCTTATTTTCTCCTGAAAGAAACATCCTACCTGGATTATTTCTTTAAGCAAACATGGTCACTAAACAACTGTCTTGTAAATGTTTTGGTCTACTAACGGTCAAATCCTGGGTGTAGGCAGCTTTAAGAAAAATAACCAAACAAATAAGCAAACAGACATTTTATGGGCAGGCCATAGTTCTGTTGGTAAAGATGAAATGTGTTCAGATTCACAAAGTTCAATAGCATGTGAATATTGTTATGTTTTAAGAAATGTTATGAAAACAAATAAGTAAGCAAGGAAACAAAATGAAAGCTTTCTTTAAAAATGAAAATTTGGTGGAAAAGACAGGGGTACCTGGGTGGCTCAGTTGGTTACGCGTCTAACTTCAGTCTAGGTCATGATCTCTGGGTCTGTGGGTTTGAGCCCCACGTCAGGCTCTGTGCTGACAGCTCAGAGCCTGGAGCCTGCTTCAAATTCTGTGTCTCCCTCTCTCTTTGCACCCCCCCCCCACTTTCTCTCTTTCAAAACTAAATATACATTAAAAATTTTTTTTAAAGAAAGAAAATTTGAGAAAAAGATGATATACCACAATGGTGAATGCATCGCATAATTGAACTGATTTACCATAAAATTTTAACTTTCTATTCATCTCCTTTCATCTCTAAATTCACTATGAAATATCAGGAAGATCAGAAAAGAGACACAAAAAATTAGGGGTGGAAGAAAAGAGAGGGAGGGAGACAGACAGAGAGAGAGGTGCATTTATATCCTTTTCTGTGTTTTCCTGAATGTGGTGAACACAGCAGACACAAAAGAACAAGGCAGCTCAATTCTTACTAAAGAGAAAGTTGTCACTGCCTTAAACAAAGCAGATATCACCCATTACTGTAGAATGAGGCACCAACAAAGGGATCAGACTGTGGAGGTTGCATCTGTTTGCCCCATATTTTAACTTTATTTTGGTGTGCTGACATTTGGAGTGGCTCTGATTGGTCTGGAATTAGCCCTCTTATCATGTGAAACATCTGTACTGTATTGTTCCAAGGGATTAGCTGCCCACTAGGGATTTTGTGAAGTCAGGACAATAGAGGTCATTAAAGGTGCAAACATTTATTTTCCGGTCTCTGGTTCAGCAGGGGAAAGCTATGTAGCTGATGAATTTTTTTTTTTTTTCCTTTTTAATCCAAAGCTCAGCATTCTTGCAAATATAATGAAACAAGAGTGATCCAAGCTGGAGTTGTTAGACTGGAATTGATGACTTTAGGAATCCAGAATTATTTGCTGGCCAAAAAGAGGAAAGAAGAAAACATGAGATTCTATATCAAAGTTATGAGTTGAAAGCAAAAGAGCATGTCTTTCAAGAGTGGTGCCTGGTGATTCTGAGTGGGATACCCGGAACGATTTTGCATGATATTGCAAATTAAACATTAAAAAAATAATCAAAATAATAAAAAAAATAAAATATGAGTTTTCTCCTACAGTTTTGTGGCTTGCAATCAATGTTTTCTTTTTCTCCCTTTCATCTGGTACCCCTGATTCCATCAACTGTCCTCCCTCCAAGTCTCCCGACCGTGTAGTTATAACTTAAAACATGGTGATAGTTAAGATAAAATCTGAGACACAACAGAGTGTGGAAAAATGAGTTTCCTAGTGTTATGGGTTGAAATCTGTCTGTCCCCCAAACATGTCGAAGTCCTAACCTTCACTACCTCAGAATGTGACCTTATTTTGAATAGAGTCTTTACAGATGTAATTAATTAAGATGAGATCATACTGGAGGAAGGGGGGCTGCTGATCCACTGACTGGTGTCCTTATAAGAAGACAGCTATGTGAAGGCAGAGGCACACAGGACAACAAAAACACATTGGGGTTACTCAGCTGCAAGCCAAGAGAAGACAAAGATTGCCCGCAAAGCTCTGCAAGCTAGGAAGAGGCAAGATATCAGAAGGAGCATGGCCCCGCTGACACCTTGATTTTGGATGTTAGCCTCTAGAACTATAAGATGATGCATTTCAGTAGTTTTAAGCCACCCAGTCTGTGGTACTTGGTTATGGCAGCCCTAAAAAGCCACTATTCCTACTATTATATGTTTAATAAATGGGGGTCAGATTTACACTTAGGTTTCTCTGAAAAAACGATCTGCCTATACATCCTTTTCTCTTCTAAGCTGCGTTAGGGGCAATGTGCAGATAGGGTAGGTGGGCACAGGGAGTGGTGTTGGCATATCGAATTTCTCAAGCAAATGTGTCATCGCCCTACTCTCTGGGCACATTGAAGGGCTAAGGACCCTCTGCTAGTGCGCTCTGAGCAGCATTCTATCTAACACTTACCATATGACCTATGAAAAGCTGACTTACCTCTGAGTTGTATAAGGTACATTGTTTAAATGCCAATTAGATTTATTAGACCAATAGTTTTCAAATTGTGGGTTGTGGGAGCGCCTGGGTGGCTCAGTTAAGCATCTGATCTTGGCTCAGGGCATAATCTCACCATTCATAGATACAAGCTCTACATCGGGCTCTGTGCTAATAGCTCGGAGTCTGGAACCTGCTTCAGATTCTGCATCTCCTGCTCTCTCTGCCCCTCTCCTTCTGGCACTCTGTCTCCCTCTCTCTCTCTCTCTTAAAAATAAACATTAAAAAAATTAAAAATTTGTAGGTTGTGTACCATGAGTAAGTGATAAAATCAATTTAATGGATAACCCTCCACTTTTGCAAAAATGAAACTAAATGGGATGAAATGGAATAGAAATTAAGAAGTACACTTGTACATTCTCCAAGTATTGCTTGGAAACATTCATATGGCTATGACTGTGTGAAAGGGAGGCGTGTATATGTAATTCTAAGTTGTGATATAAAATACATTTCTTTTTTTATTTTTTAAATGTTTATGTATTTCTAAGAGAGAGAGAGAGACAGAGTGCAAGTCAGGGAGGGACAGAGAGAGAGGGAGACACAGAATCCGAAGCAGGCTCCGGGCTCTGAGTTGTCCCCACAGATCCCAATGATGGGCTCCAACCAATGAACCGTGAGATCATGACCTAAGCTGAAGCTGACTGCTTAACCAACTGAGACCCCAGGTGCCCCTAAAATGCATTTCTTATTATGGGTAACTTAGAAAAATATTTGAAAGCCATAAGATTATATGCTGTCCAATAAGTGACAACTACCTAATTATATTAAGAAATGTAGAATAAATGGGGTTAAATAAATGTAATATGTCTTATTTTAAGGAAGCATTGGTAATGATCCCATAATTCCTAAGTTATTTATTTTTACAAATAATGGAAATTCGCAGATTTCTGGTGAGAAAAAAAATGTTCACAATTACTAAATAGGTTTTTTTTCTCCAATCACAGACTTGCCAAAATATTTTAAATAATATGAAATTTTATATTTGTTTTTCAAATGAATTTCCTTACTTTTCCAGTCCTCTTGCCCTAGGAACAATAGGGCAAGGAAACGCATTATGATAAATATTTTCAAAGCTCCATTACACAACATCAACAAACAGAGCAAAAAACAAAACATCTGTGAAAACTAACACACATAAACAATATAAGAACTTTCAAAGTAAAATATCCAGAAGGAACAACTAAATGTGTTATTGTTTAATGGAACATTCTTTTGTTCTAATGTGAAGGAATCACTTTATTTTTGGTCCTCAAAGGTTATCTAGCCACTTCCTACTAAGACAAATGAGAGGTTTAGCTGGCCAGAGTTCTGAAATGTTTTCCAATGATATCCAAGGAAGAGGAAGGCCTGGCCTTGGTGTTCTAATTCCCAGACTTGTTCTTTTGAAACCATATAGTTGTGATACAATAGAGTAAAAATCAATAATTTTTGAAAGATGCAAATTATGAAAAATGACAACAGAAGAAACAGAATATTTGAGTAGAGTTGTAATGGGTGATACAATTGAATTTAGTCATTAAAATTCTTCCAGCAAAGAACAGGCTAATTCGAGATGGTTTTATTGGATACTTCTATCAAATGTTAAAAAAAGAAATAATATTAGTCTTCCCAAGATCTTTCTGAAAGTGGAGAAGGAGGAAAGGCTTTATAACTCATTCGATGAGACCAGTATTAGTCTGATAATACCAAAGCTAGACCAAAACATCATAAGAAAAGTAAACTATAGGTCAATCACCCTTATGAACATAGATGCAAAACACTTACACTAAATTTAGTGAGCAGAATCTTAAATCATAGAAAAAGTATTACATATGGCCAAATGTACCAGGAATGGGAGATCGGTTTAAAATTACAAAATTCCTTAATGTAATACACCATATTAGCAAAATAAATAAAAATCACTCAATAATTTCAACAAATATGTAAGAATAATTTGAAAAATCTCACACTCATTTCTGATTAAAAAAATAAACTCTCAATTAACTAGGAATTGAAGAAAACTTTCTCACCTTGATAACGGCACATTAGACTTACTGGTGAAAGACTGAGTGTTTTTTCCCTAAGATCAGGAACAAAACAAAAATATCTACTCATGACACTTCTAGTCACTATTGTACTGAAGTTTCTTTCTAGACAGTGAAATCTTGCAAGCAAAAAAAATTTAAAAAAAACATACAGTTTGGGAAAAAGAAAATAAAATTGACATTATTTTCAGATGATATGATCCTGAATGTTAAAATAGTAAGGAATCTACGAAATGCTTGCAAGAACTGACCGGTGAATTTAGCAATGCCAAAATATATAAGATCAACATACAAAAAAAGTCAACAGTTTCCATATAATAACAACAAACAATCTTTAAATAAATGTTTAAAATTTCAATTATAATAAAATCAAAAAAAACTTAAGAATAAAATTAATAAAAATTACAAGACTGTACACTACATATTATAAAAGATTACTGAGAGTAATTAAAGATCTAAATAAATATTCCATATTTATGAATTGAAAGACTAAATTATTATGATGACTGTTCTTCCCAAATTTTTCTATAGACTGAATTGAATCTCTATTAAAATTCCAGCAACTTTTTAATAGAAATTTACAAGCTGATTCTTTCATTTCACATGGAGATAAGAAGAAACCTGAAGAGGCAAAACAATTTTAAAAAGAATAATAAAGTGAAGCACTTATACTCTCTGATTTCAAACCTTACTGTAAAGCTTTTGCAATCAAGACAATGAGGTTACTGCTATGGAAATAAACATACAGATCAATGGAACAGAATTACTGTCCAGAAATAAACTCTTATATTGATGGGCAACACATTTTCAACAAAGATGTCAAAGGAATTCAATGGGAAAATTTTCAACAAATGATGCGGGAGCAGAAGAAATCATCTATATGAAAGAATGAATTTAGCTCCTAACCTCATTCCATACATAAAAAAATGACCATAGACCAAAATATATAAGCTAAAATTAAACAATTTCTAGAAAAAATGTAGGAAACATAGGAAAAATCTTTATTACCTTGGTTTAACTATGGCATCAACGTCAGGAGCTATATACTACATATTATACATACATGTACGTATTATAATACATATTATATATATGTATAATTGGGCTTCACCAAATGAAAAATGTGTGTGCTTCAAAAGATATTATTACAAAATTAAAGGACAGAAGTGAAGATGGAGTGATGAATAGAGCACAGAGGGTATTTAGGGTGGTGAAAATACTGTGTTTGACACTATCATGATGGAGACCTGCTGTACTCATTTGTCCTAACCCATAGAGTATACAACACCAAGTATGAATGCTAAGGTACATTATGAACTTTGGATGTTGATGATGTGTTAATATAAGTCCATCAATTGTAGCAACCCTTCTGGTTGGGGGTTGTTGATAATGGAAGAGGCCATGCATGTGTGGGGGCAGGGACTATCTGAGACATCTCTGTGTCTTCCTCTTAATTCTGATGTAAACCTAAAACAATTCTATGAGAAAGAGAAAACAAAAGAAAAGCAAAGCAAAAGACTGGAAGAAAACTCTTGCCAATTATATATCTGAGAAAACACTCATATCCAGAGCATATAAATTTTTTTTAATGTTTATTTATTTCTGAGACAGAGAGAGACAGAGCATGAGTGGGGGAGGGGCAGAGAGAGAGGGAGACACAGAATCAGAAGCAGGCTCCAGGCTCTGAGCTGTTAGCATAGAGCCCGATGCGGGGCTTGAACTCACAAACTGTGAGATCATGACCTGAGCCGAAGTTGGTCACTCAACCGATTGAGCCACCCAGGTGCCCCTCATATCCAGACCATACAAAGAACTCATACAATTCACAGTAAAAACATAAACAACCAATTAAAACTTGGCAAAGATGTTGTATGGTTTCCTAGGGCGACTGTAACAAACTACCCCAAACTAGGTGACTTTAAAACGGTAGAAATTTATTGTGTCGCTATTTTAGAGGTCATAAGTCTAAAATCAAGCGGGATCATGCTCTTTCTGAAGCTCTGGGTGGAATCCTTTCTTGCCACTTCCTAGTTCTGAGGTTTGTCAGACATTCTTGGCATTCCTGGGCTTGTAGCTACATCAATCTAATATCTGCTTCTGTCATCACATAATGTTTTTTTTTCCTCCTATCCCTATGTCTTTCCTTTTCTTAGAAAGGTATTGGTCATGTTTGATTAAGGTCCTACCCTACTCCAGTACAACTCCATCTTAACATGATTGCATCAGCAAAATTCCTATTTCCAAATAAGGTCCCATTCACAGGTACCAGGGGTTAGGACTTCAAAGCAACTTTTGGGAAAATGCAATTAAACTCATAATGGATGTAAACAGACATTTCACTAAAAATATATACAAATTGTCAATAAGCATGTGAAAAGATGTTCAACATCAATAGTCATTAGGGTAATTCAGATTAAAACTATAGTAAGATATCACTTCATACATATTTGATTGGCTATAATAAAACTGATAGGCTCCAATAAATATTGGCCAGAACGTGGAGAAATTAGAAACTAGATTCATTACTCTAGGAAATATAAAATGGTGGAAGTTTGGCACTGTAAGGAAACATTAAACATAATTTTGCTGTGCAATTCAATAATTCCCCTTCTAGATATTGACAAAAGAAAAATCAAAACATGTCCACTCAAAGGTTTATATGTAGATATTTATAGTAGCATCATATGAAAAAGCCAAGAGCCTTGAACAATTTAAATGACCATCATTGGTGAAAAGATAAGCAGCATGTGTTTTGTACACATAACAGAATATTATTTAGCAATACAATGGAACTTGCTACAACATGGATGCATCTTAATAACAGTTAAGGTAAGTGAAGGGAGTTAGGTAGTTAGATTCAAAATACTACATATCATGTGATTTGATTTACATGGAATTTCCAGAAGAGATAAATGATAGGGACAATCAGTGGTTGCCTGGGGTTGGGTGTGGGAGTGGGCACTGATTACCTAGTGGATGGTAGGGGTGATGGGAATGTTTTAAAACTGGATGTTAGTGATGGTTTCACATCTGTATACATTTCTTTTTTTGTTTTCTTTTGTTTTGCATTTTTTGCATTTATAACATGTGATCAATGTGTAAGTTATACTTCAATAAAACTATAAAAATTTTAACAGCAAGGATGGTGGTTAGGCAGTACAAATGCAGTCAGCTTGGGTAATATATTGATGATTATTGAAGCCAGGTAATAATTAATGGGGATTCATTATAGTATTCCTTTTACTTTAGTGCAAATTTAACTTTATTCATAATAATCTTCTAATTAAAAACCAATGAGATAAGCTTCCATCTCAAACTAGAAAAAGAGGAGGTTAAAAATAAGTAAACATAAAGAAGCAAATAATAAACATAAAACCATAAATCAATAAAATTGAAACTAGAGATTAAACAGAGAGCAATCAACAAAGCCCAAAGTGGGTCCTTTGAAAAGGTCAATAAAATTGATAAACACTTACAGCACTGAAGAAAAAGGAAAAAAAAAATTATTTGTAGTGGATATTACTACAAATCTCATAGACATTAATAAGATAATAAGAAGATATTATGAACACATTATATGAACCTCAGGCAAAATGAACAGATTCCTTGAAAAATACATGTTATAAAACTGACACAAAGGGAAACCAGAAATCTGAATAATGGCATTACCATATGAGAAAACGGAATCCGTAATTAGAAACCATCTCAGGAGGAAACTTTACTTAATTGGCTTCACTTGTGAATTCTGCCAAACATCTGAGGAAGAGATACTCTCGTGGTTATACCAAGTCTTTCGGTAGAGAATGAGAACTGTGCATGCACACATACACACACATATTTCAGTTGTAAAATCAGCATAAACTTACTGTAGAAAACTAGACTATAAAGTGTAAGATGAAAATAAAAACCATTTACCTTTTCAATTCCTATACCTTGCCTGTGTTAACATGGTTGATTTTGTTTTCTTTTCTTTTACTTTATTTTAATTATTCATTTTAAAATTCCTCTTCTCTCGTTTATCTACATAGCAAGCACAACAACATGGCGTACTATAACACAGCACAAGTAGGCATCATTCTGCTAGTAATTGATAGTATTGTCTGGGATGAAATCCTAGAAATTGCATATATATATAATTTATCATTACTTTAATGATTGAAGTATAGTTTACATACAATATGTAACTAGCTTTAGGTGTACAACTGGTGATTCAACAATTCTATATACTACTCAATGCTCACCAAGGTAAGTATAGTCGCCATCTGTCGCCATCCAATGTTATTACAATTTTATCCACTGTATTTCCTATGCTGCACTTTCCATCCCCATGACTTATTTTATAACTGAATGTCTGTATTCCTTAATCTCCTTGACCTATTTCACCCATCACCCATGTCTCTCTCCTCTAGAAACAAGTATTTTGTTCTCTGTATTTGTGGGTCTGTTTCCGAGTTTTTGTTTGCTTGTTTTGTTTTTTAGATTCCATATATAAGTAGAATCATATGGTATTTGTCTTCCTCTGTCTGACTTATTTCACTTAGCATAATATCCTCTAGGTCCATCCATATGTGGTCACAAATAGCAAAATTTCATTATTTTTTATGTTTGTGTATACGCACCAACACCTACCCCAACACATAAACCACATCCACCCCCCACCCCCATCTCCTTCATCCACCCATTTATCCATGCACACTTGGGATGCTCCCTTATCTTGGCTATTGTAAATAATGCTACAATAAACATAATGCTGCATATACTCTTTTGAATGAATGTTTTCATTTTCTTTGGGAAAATACCCAGTAGTGGAATGACTGGATCCTATAGAAGTTCTATTTTTTAGCCTTTTGAGGAATCTCCATCCTGTTTTCTACTGCAGCTACATTGATTTAATCATCGTGTTTATTTTTAATTTTTGCAATTTTCCTTTATGCATGATAGTCATAAGCTACAATCATAAGCCCCATACACTATTTTTCTTGTAACATCATTTGATAATAACCTTTTTTTCATGATAATAGAAAATGGAATACTCTCATAATATTCTATGCTATAGATATAATAGTCATAATATATGTCACTTACACGGCACTATTAATAGGATGATATATACAGTTTTTAAGGCTAGAACTATATCATTGCATTTGAGTCTCAAGAAGCACCTTGCAAGTGTCCATTTTATAGGTATGGAAAATGAGGCTAAGATATTACGTAATGTGCCCAAGGTCATACAGTCAGGAACTGACGAAGTCACTCTCTTAACCACTATTGTCTAATTCTTCCATGCCAAATTGTAATTTACTCATTCTTTCTCCCCTAGTGTAGACGTTTAATTTTGATTATCTGTTAGTGTAAGACTTCTAGAATTTGGATTGAGTGACTTTCCTAGTAAATAATTTTTCTTCTAAGTTTTAGGCATTGCCCCTGCAGAAAGAATTGATTTTGAGGAATTTAGTGAGTGTATTTATATCTCTCCATGGCATTATTTTTCTCCACTATCTGTGCTTTGTTCTCTGTTCTTTTAGTAGCCAAGCACCCCTGGAATTATATAGTACATAGAGAATAAGGAAACCACCTCTGCTGTATGTCAGTTCAGTTCATTCAAAAGAGAGAACGGCAGTTAGAAACCACTTTGTTTCACTTCTTCTGATCTTATTTCAAATTGAATCACCTAACATATTCTTTATACCTTATGTATTTATTATAAAAACAGCACAATACCTGGCATGATAATTGTTAAATACACATCCATTTAATTTAATTTTGAAATTTTTTCTAGACCTCTCTGTGCGTAATTTATATTGTTTTTATTTCTCCCATTTGGACATAGCATATATATTAGAATAGATAGATAGATAGATAGATAGATAGATGGTATATATGTTAGAATACATATTGGAAGTCATATTATTATAGTCAAACATTAATCTAAGTGAGTTCTTCCTCCTTTTGGTAATCTAAAAAATAATAATTATCACTCATTGATAGTCTGCTGAATGTCAAATATTTTACCAAATAGTTTTTGTGTTATATGGACATTATTTCATTTAATCCTTTTGATAATTGCCTGAGGTCAGTACTACGTATGAGGAAACCGAGGTATCCTTAAGGAGCTTGATAGTGAAGGTAAATTTTCCAAGTTGCATATCCAATGCATTCAGAATTCTAGAAGTATGCTGTCTGACATTCAACATCTATGTCCTGAACCACAAGGCAATACTGTGTCCATGATAGAGATTATCTGTTGGCAGTACAGATAAACTATTTGCTAGATTAACATGCGTACATACTTAATTAGGTATAATAGAGCAGTATTCTTAGCCCTGGCTGCACTTTTGAATCATTGGGGAAGCCTTTAAAATACTGAAGCCTGGGCCCCAACTCACCTAAATGAAAGCAGAGTATTAAGATGCTGGGTCCAAACGTCAGCATTTTTTTAAAGTATTTCAGTGATGGAAAGTAAGTGAGGGTTGCAAACTACTGTAATAAAACATAGTGCATGTGCAAGCACTTCCTTGAAGTTTGAAGACCAATGAGACCTTTTTTTTTCAATTTCCGATAATAAGATATCAAAGTTTCCATTTTATAAACAAGCCATTTACTGGTATGACATCATTTATTTAATTAAGATCTGTGATTAAGTGTATTTGCAAACTCTGGCTAAGTGTACTTCTATGAAAACACCCTCTTGAAGTTTCTACGTTTCTTCATGAATGATAGACAAGCGATGCCATTATTAGGGAAGGGATTAGCAGCAGGGTTGATTATAATCATTATCAGATGATATCAACTTACACACTTTGCAAAGCAGTTATTGGTAATGAATTAATTATACAAAATACACAATTAAATGAAACCAAAATGTTATGAAACTCTTAGATACAAATTTCAGAAATAAGTGGAGGTAAAGCAGCTATACAAATGAAACTGAACTAACCCAAAGTCATTCATTATTGAGAATGTCAGTGTGTGAAAAATAAAAATTTAGCCAGTAAATGAAACTGAAAAATAAAATAGAGGAAAAATATAATGCTGCAAGATATAAATAGTGAAAGATAGCAAAGCAATTTTTTTTAAGTGGGGGAAGATGATATGATAGCAATTGGCCAGTGTGCTCCAGAGGGAAAAGAATTTGTACAGAAGGGCATTGCATATTGGACCAGCCCCCTCAATGTTTTATGGGTTACTTATGTGCAGAAGCCCATATTTGTTGTAAGTTATTCATTCTTAGAGGATAAAAGGAACTGAATGGCTAGAGTTTCAAACAGAAAAACACTAAGAGAATGGAGAAAATAGAGCATGGGCAAATATATGTAGATAAGATATGTAGGTAAGAAACAATTGGGAAAGTACAAGATTATTAGGAGGTTGAAATTATGAAAGTGTGAAGTTTGATAAGGAATGATAGCATAAAATTAAGAAGGAAAGAGTAGGCTGGAAAAGTTCCTGGCATGAGAATGGTTACATTATGGCACAGTCACCCGTGTGAACAGTTCGCGAGGACTAGAAAAGCACTCTAGGACAGATCCGCAATAGGCTAGGACAGGGGACTTGGTGGGATTTAATTCTGAATACATAACTTAGAACGAGTTTATTTTTATCAAATTTAGGAAAATGCACTCTATATAATTACAATTATTCTTAGTAAAATTGCTGCTATCTTCATGCATTTACCCTTTTGGTTAGTAGATTCCATACAGGCTCTGCAGAAATATCTCAGTAAGGGCTGCTCTAAAATTTCTATATTGTAAGGCTTTTCACTTTTGAATGATTAGATGCCATGGAGTAGGACTAAGCTAATTTTCTAGAAGCTGCTTTTGGATAGCAAGCTTCAGATAGATTGTAGGTTAATTTGAAGTGGGTTGGCACTACAGGTTGTTTAATAATGCTGTACTCAGTTTGCCTGGAGGAAAACATTACCATGAAAGACACGTTTATTTGATCTTTAATTAAAAAGTAATTGACTTCAATGAAGTCACCTTCCTAATGGTGACTAGGGTGGGTTTGACTCAAGTACCATTCAAAAGTGTTGGTGTCCGTATCTCTTTCCCAGAATTAGAGCAAAGATTAACTTTTCAAGAAAAGAAAGTATCACTGGGTTTTGCATGAGTTTTCCTAGGAAAATCAGTAGTTAAAAGTTATTTAATCCATTTCAAAACATCAAATCTGGAGAGTGGATCAGGGCCACAAATGGATGATGGGGCTAGAATCCAAATCTCAAAGGAGGCTGAAACGAAGTGGACAGAATGAGTCTAAAACAAGAAGTAATTTTTTTAACATTTATTTATTTTTGACAGACAGAACAAGACAGAGTATGAGTGCGGGAGGGGCAGAGAGAGGTGGGTACACAGAATCCAAAGCAGGCTCCAGGCTCTGAGCTGTCAGCACAGAGCCTGACACGGGGATCGAACCCACGAACTGTGAGATCATGACCTAGCCGAAGTCGGACGCTCAACCGACTGAGCCACCCAGGTGCCCCTAAAATAAGAAGTATTTTAGAAAACAGTCAAGAATAATTCAGGCTGGCCTCGGAGATCATCTGAAACCCTCTCTTGCCATTTCATCAAATGAGATTTGAAAACCAAATTAAACAGACACTGTATTCAGGGAGATGGTTACCTGTTTGGGAAGGAAGGAGAGAGGGACAGAAAGAAACGCCTATTTAGACGCAATGACATTGGAGATGTTCTATTTCTTAAAAGGGATGATGAGTTCATTTTATTATTGTGCTTCATCACTTACATATACATCACATGCATTCTATATGTATCAAATATTTAATAAATAAATTTTTAAAAGTTAAACAATATTAATTCCACACTTGGAAAATATTGTACAATTTGTACGATGTCAACAAAACTCACAGCATGCTGTAACATGTTGAATATTTTTACTAAATGCGGGACAGCTGCTGTGTGCCTTGTAAGTTCTTTTCTCATTTGTTTTTCTTGCAGGAGTTGGGAATGAGGGGGAAAAAAAGTAAAGGAGAAGCAACGTCTTTAATGATAGTGTGAATTTTCAAATCTATGAGCAAGAAATTGTGAGACACTGAAGAGGTTTATTCAAAAAATATAAAAGTTTCAAGTTATCCGTTACAGCCCTCTGTGCACAGTTTTCTGGCAAATCATGTTCCTGTTATTCATTTGTTACATATTCAGTACCTGTCACAATCCCATTGCACATAATCATTCAAATAAAACTTTGCTCTAATACTAGATTATGCGTTTCTCAGGTTCAAACAAACATCTGTTCCTGCTGAAAAGGAGGACAAGGAGAAATCAGCATTTGGAAGGCCCATCTCCTGCCCGACTGTGTGTAAGCAAATTTAACGTATAACCCTTCCTTAGCTTTCTGCAATTTCCACACCGTATTTCTAAATCCTTTTGTGGAAAACACACATATTCAACTCCCAATACAATCATGCACACCCTTACAGGTGACACAGATGAAAAAGAAGAGAATGCACATCTTTTCTAGTTGGTGAGCAGTGTAGGTACTATAATAAGACTTTGTATATGTCTGGGAAGCAGGAATTTGAAAAAATGCTAGAGAACTAAACCGAGTAAATGAAGAATGAACACAGGAATAATATGTCTAGTTTAGCAGAAACATATTGTCACCTAGGACAATACCTACTGTTAATGGCAACAGTTGAGAATCAATTTCTTCCCCATTCTTTCAACCAGGAACATCCCTTTTGAAGCTCAAGAATAAGGTGTCTGGCTGCCAGCTGTGTTACTGAGGTGGCTTCATGCTTCGTGTGATTCAGCCACATGGATGAGACTCATTTCCTTCATAGCACATTTCCAACAGGGTACGTGTTACTGCAAGCTGCTGCCATGACAAGCATTTCTTCTTAGTGGAGATGCTCCCACTTGTGGAAAGAACAGCTTGCAGCCAAAACAATAGCAAATCTCTTCTTGTTATCCTGTGTTTTGGTTAAGGGATAAGAATTTGTAAAATAGAGTACAGTGTAAAAAGGATACTCTTAATTGTCTTACTTAACTGATACTGTTTGAAATATTAACTTTTTCTTCCTCAAATATCTACAGATGTGGTTCTAAAAGCAAGGGTGATTGATTTTGATCTACTTCACCTGCGATCTTTGGCAATGTTGGGAGCCATGATGGTCATGACTGGAAGCGAGTATGTTACCGGCACGTAGTAAGTGGAGGCCAGGGATGCCGCCATTCATCCTACATTGCACATGACAGCACCTGCAAGAAATAATTAACTGGTCCAAAATGTCCATAGTGCTACTACTAAGAAACTCTGACCTATAGGCATCATCCTACCACTGAAAATTTCCCCCTCAGGAGCCCTGTACCCATATACCAACAATTGGAAAACATTAGCAACAAGAAAAATGTTGTCACACAAGTGAAATTAGTTCTTGATAAATCCTAACTTCAAAAGTTAATGTCACTGCCCTTATTCCAAAAGACCATTTTATAGAATGGCCAGAGCAGAGATGGTAGAAATCTAAAACATTACAAAATAACCTTCGTTCCCTGAAAGACTTGGGCTTAGACACTACCTCTTCAAATCTCCTTTCACAGATTTACTTTTGGACAAGCCCAAGAATACCAGTGAACATAAGAACGGTTCTTCAACATAAGAAGCTAGTAAGTTGCCAGATAGCGGTGCACTCATGATGAAAAATATAGTATTATTGTTATTATTTTTCACACTTTGTATTTCTGAAAGTCCTAAGGTAAAGAAGATACTTCGCCCATTGGAAACTACTCAATAATATTTAACCTTTTGTAAGAGCAGTGATTCTGGGTGGTTTGTGGCCAGTAACTTCCAAATCGGAATCTCTTTCCTTTGCAATAGACCCACCTCCCCTACTGTGCATGTGCATTTGGGTGTGTCCAACTGGGAAATGTCAACACGCCTGAGATTTCATGTCCACCTGTGATTCTCCCCCTTTACCCTCGATTGTATCCTAACAATCTGTCATCCTTGATTTTTTTCTTCCTTCTTAGTCACCAAATCGCCTCCAGATCGGCTCTCCAACCCGCCTGCTTCTTCTGGTTCCCACACTGTACCTTCATTTGGGGCCACTTTCATCTCTGTCACTACTGGTGTCTCCACCGCCAGCCCAGTCCCCTTCTGTGCCCTGAATAATCTTTCTACAGCATTGTAACGAGTTTCCCCACTGACAACCCTGGAAGAATTCTTTGTTCATGAGACTTATTTATTAAACACAATTCAAACTCTTCGAATGGTTTTCAAATTTGCCTAGTCCTCTCTAATCTCGCCCCCTGCCGCCCTTACCCCTCAGCTTTCTGAGATTCTTCCAGCTCCTGAGCTGCCTCATACTCCATCTTGCCTCCTAGTTATTTTTAATGCTGGTCTTTTGCCATATTTTAAGCCGCTCTCCAGCCCCGGAATGTCTCCAGCCTGCCTATGGTCTTCGATAATGATGATTGGCTTCCTTAGAAGTTTCTATAATCTTACCTTATTGGGCACCCGTTGAGATAAAGTCATAGGTAAATGTAAATTCATATTCATGAAATTTACAAATATTCTTGAGTCCAGGAATCCTAAGTGTCTGTGAGGCTGGGAAGCCGGGTAAGGTATCATATACTGCTGATGGGAATATGCATTGATTCGATGACTAGGGAGAATACTATGACATTAGCTAGTAACAGAAGGATGTAAATACTAAGCTCCAGCAATTCATCCCCTAGCTATATATCCCTAAAGATATGTTTACGTGCACACTCCAGGAAGACATAAAAACATCATCATGTGAAATACATTTGGGGGCTTATGTATACAGTAGTCCCTCCTTATCCAGGTTTCACTTTCTGGGGTTTCAGTTACACTCAGCCAATCGTCATCCAGAAGCAGATGATCCTCTTTCCGACATTTTATCAGAAGGTCAATATGGCCTAATTTTACATCGCAATGCTTAGATCATTCTCTACATTTCATCTCATCTCGTAAGCATCTCACACCACTTGAAGAAGAAAGAAGTACAGTACAGTAAGATCTTTTCAGAGAGAGACCGCTTCACCTAACTTTTATGACAGTATATTGTTATAACGGTTCTATTTTATTGTTATTGTTGTTAATCTCTTACTGTGGCTAACTTACAAATCAAACTTTATCATCCATATGTACGTATAGGAAAAAAACCATAGTGCACACTGGGTTCAGTACTATCCACAGTTTCAGACATTTGTTGGAGGTCTTGAAACATATCTTCCATGGGTAAGGGAGGACCATTGTACAATGCAATGCACTGTAGCTCACTTCATCAATAAAAACGGAATTTCAAAAAAGGAAAGTGGGTTATCAATATTAAAATCGAACATCAATTATTTTTTTTAAGTCGGCTTAATGCCCAGCATGGAGCCCAATATGGAACTTGAATTCACAACCCCGAGATCAAGACCTGAGCTGACATCAAGAATCAGATGCTTACAGACTGAGTCACCCAGGTACTTCAAACGCTAAGTAATTTTTAAGAATAAAATATTAAATAAAACTCATTTTAAAAATACAAACTAAAGTGAATCAAAATTATACAAAATTGCAGACTATACCTAATATATTGTCACATGCATATTATTTAGGAATTTTCACATATGAAGTGAAATTACAAAGGAAAGCAAGTGACTTAATGCACAAGTCAGGATGGTACCATTGAGTGGAAAATATAATGTGAGGGCTTAAAAGTTTCTGGAATGTTCTATGTCTTAATTTATTTGGTACACACATGGATTTTTTTATATTCTTATTTACAATAGCATATATAAAATTATATATGCAGGTTCACATGTTTCCCAATCAAACTATAAACAGAAACCTGAAAGAATTTTAAACATGTCAAGAGTAAAGTAGATCTTTATAGACTGTTATAATTCAAAGAAGGCATCTGTGGGTCTAGTCTTTGGGAAGATAGGTAAGAGATGACAAGAAAATCCTAAAATTATTACAAGTTATTTTGCTTTTAACTTTATAAATAAAATGAGCTTCATAGAGACGCTAAGAGAAAACATGGTGCTATAAAGGAACTGAATTTATAATAGGTCCAGAGATTTGTAGGAAACATCTCAGTATGTCTAATGAAAATCAGATATCAAGGAACTGAAAAATATTTTTTTAGTGTTTATTTATTTTGAGAGGGAAAGAGAAAGAGAGCACACGAGTGAGAAGAGGAGCAGAGAGAGAAAAGAGAATCTTAAGCGGACTCTGCACTGTCAGCATGGAGCCCACCTTATGCAAGACTCAAACTCATGAACCAGGAGCTCATGACCTGAGCAGAAATCAGGAGTCAGACACTCAACAGACTGAGCCACCCAGGAACCCCAAGGAACTGAGAAATCTTACCAAGATAAGTCATAATCTTCTTATTCATGCTTTTCTTCTAATTCATACATAAATTGAACATTAAAATGCAAGATCATGTTTAGTTTGTCCCATGGAATATTAATTACTGAGGTTAGAGAAACTTACATGATCACAGTAGGAATTTAAAAAATGTGTGTTGAATGAATGCATGAAATTTTTAAAAATGTGACATTGACCTTTAAAAAATAAGAAGTAATGAGAGCAGTATAACAAAATGGGGAACAAGTAAATGTTTTCTGATGTTTTCTAACTTGGGAAAAACTGATTTCTAAAGCTAAAATTTAAGGAAGTTCCTTTACATTCAAAAATATATCTTATGTAAACAATTTCAGAGGATATTATGGCTCTCAGCGGTCAACATCAATTGCATAGGGGGAGTTTGCCTGAATGCCAAAGCAGTGAGCTTTCATATGGGGAAAGGGTCCTACAAATATTAGTAATAATATTAGAAGAAGGCTCTAGTCTTCTGTGCTTAATTGTTCTTTGTGTATGGCTTTTACTACAGCTTAATAAATATATAACAGCTATATATTTGTGTACAGTACCACACTTGCTGGGACAGCTAGTAACGTTAAAAATGAAAATGATAATTGCTAAGATATTTTTCAGAATTTTCATGTGTCAGGCACGGATCTAATTGGTTGACAAACTTCATCTAATTTATCAGTAACTGCTGTTACTATTCCTATTTGCAGATGAATAAATTTAGTGATTCTAATTGCCTTGCACACAAATACACAGCTAATCAGTGTCAGAACCAAGATTAGAACCCAGACAGCAGATAGTAGTACAGCACATGTTCTGAAGTGATACCTATGTGTGCATTAAATCTCAAATAACTGGAATAATCAGCCCAAAGAAAAGAAATGCAGATATATGTGTATATATATATATATATATATATATATATGTATACACACACACGTATATATGTATATGTATATATATGCATATATTTATATATGCAAAGTGATACAAAAATTTATATATATATATATATATATATATATATATATATGAAAAGTTCCACAAATCCATTTAAGAAAATCAATCCCCCATCAGCGAATGAGGATAACTAATTCTCTACCTGAAACTTGTATTTGTTACACAATCAAAAAGAGGAAGCAATATGGTATAACTGTCAAAAGAGGTGAACATATTTGGCTGAATTAATTTGAAAAGAAAAAAAAAGTATCATTTCCTGAAATAAAAAGACAACTTGGCATGGTATTCTGGACATGATTAAAGAACATCTGAAATATCGCGGTCAGTTTGGGATGATATATTTTAAGAATTTAATACTTGGCTGGAGAGACTAGGATATAAACATGTCCGGAAAGCATATCACAGGAGAGATAGTTGAAGGAATTTGAGCAACTTCATTGTAAAAGAGTTTCGGTGAGACACAACAATTTTCTCCAAATATCAGAGAGCCACATGGAGAAAGGAGACTTACACATTCCATGTCATTTTTTGTGCAGAACTGCACCCACCATCTAGAAATCACAGTAAATTGAATTTACTTTCAAGGTGTTGAAGAAGGGTCCATTCAGCCCTTTTCAAATGGCATCAGCCGGCTAAAGTGATTCTCATTTTAAGAGCTGAAGCTGAAGCTGGATGAATATCTATCAAAACTATTACACTGGTCATTTCCACGCTGAGTGGGAGGTTGAACCAATGAACTCTAAAGTGTCTTAAATTTCTCAGATCAAATCTTATGTCTGCATTTTAATGAAAAAAGAGAGAAAGGAAAAGATAATCACTACTCTCTGTGATTTTGCTCTGCACTAGCAAAATAAATGTATAATTCAATCTAAAATAGTTTACAACCCTCTTAATCCCCAAACTACCTTTCATATAGTATGTGACACGTGGAATATGGACAGACTAGCCCACAGTTTGTTTTCAGGGGATAAATAATTTTAAAATTATATATATATATATATATATATATATATATATATACACACACACACACACACACACACATATATACATATATACATATATATAATATGTACATGTATATATGTATATATATTATATAAATATATATGTATACGTATATATAAATATATTTATATTTATTATATATAATTATATATATATATATATATATATATATATATATATATATATATATATAACTTAAACAGGGTAGTATTTATAGCCTAAATATTAGGTGAATAAAAATATAGTTCATACAGTTTGCATTTAGCAGTTAAGACCCAATGGTGAATTAGTAATTTTGTTCTTGAGTTTTACATAAAGCATTACTAATTTAACCCACTAGCAGGAAAAGACACTGTAAACTATCTAACTGGCCATCTAGAGTGTACTGCACAGAGAAAAAGAAAAGAGTCTGGATTTCATATACTTTCTGCATTTTCGTTCATCAACAATATACCTCCTCATGGGAGATGCTTATCTTTAGGAATTCTCTACAATTCATCATTGAAACAAAAAACATACACCTACATTTTTCAAAGCCCAGATGTCTCAGTCTTGTGTTTTTGCTTAATTATTTTCCTATAACATCAATAAGTAGTGGGATGGATATATGTGGGGGAGAATCCATTATAGGTAGGAACCAAAAGACTAATTCATTTGCTGACCAACTTTCACCATAACCTAGCTGTGTGAGTCTCAGGCTTTATAAATAACATTTTTGGACTTCCGATGTTTGACCACAGTAGAGATTATACAGCTGCCCTACTTACCTCACAAGGATATAAAACAACTCAAATTTATTCTGTTGAATACTTGATATTCACTGTATATTGAACTAGTTTCTGGGGTAGGAGAAATATGAAACAAACACAATGCCCTGGGATACATCACTGATTTGGAAATCAGACCGGAAAACATTTTACAGACGTGGAGTATAAACCACTAAGGTAGGATCATCATGTGTCTTCATGATGCAGCACCAGTGTCTACAATGTGAAAAGTACTTGAGCTCTTTATATATACTATCTTAAATAATGCTTACTTAATCCTGACATCAGTATTATCACTCCCATTTTACACACAAGGAAAATGAAGTCGAGAGAGACACAATCGACAGAAGTGGGGCTAAAATTCAGGTTACCTGAATGACCTTTGTCGTAAAAAGTGCATTACTAAGATAATGCAGACACTATACATGTGCAGGAAAACTTTGAGCTAGTTCTATAATCAGTAAAAGCTTAAATGGAGGAATGAATGAGTAAAGAGTTAATAAATATAGTGAAATAGTTAATAAATATAAATAAGTATAAATATAGTTAAAAGGCATCAATAAAACTTCATTAAAATTTTGACCACAAATATGTCAGGCATGATTTCATGCCCCAGTTCTGATTTTCTTTTAGTTTTACACTCAGTAAGAAGTTACAATTTACTTGTTTCCTCTTCCAAGTTCAAGGCTAGTCCCAACTGAAAAGTAATTCTGCGCTAAGCATCATGAAACATCTTGATGGAGAGAGATAATTTCCTCCTTTGGGAAGCTTCAAGGTTTCCCGGGTCTGCTATAATACAGCTGTTTCCTGCTCACCCTGCTCCCCTTTAGTTCATGGTTCTTTGAGACTTTTCCTGATTTCTGATCTCTTAATCCCTGCAGTGTAAGTGTCTTCCAGGAGAAACTACCCTTTACAGTTTCTGATTTACAACCACTCTGTCATTTTACCGTGGACCAGATACCTTAATCCTGCCCGCAGCATCTGGGGCTCTGTCTTCACTTGAATCTCATCCTTCTGCTTCATCTTGTGTCTTAGCACCCTTAATGTTATAACCACAGTTTTATTATCCCACACTGACATAAACCATTCATGAATGTTCTTCCTTTCCAAGATGTAGATAGAACTCATTTGCTCTAATCGTAGCTGCCCATTTTCTATAGAAGATAATCTCTTAAACACAGATGTATAGCAGATACCAAGAAAGTGAGAAGAAACAAGTTTTCTTTGGAATGTTGGCCCCAAATGGGAGTATCAAGATGATTACCACCCGGGCAACGGAACTGAAATTATGTGGGTATGCTAATTGCTTGTCCTGCAGACAGATGACTTCTGAACCATCTCGAGATGCTGTAGCACAAGACAGCATTTGCAAAAAAAATCTAACTCCTGTTAGGTTTCTGTACTTTGCACAGACCTCATAAAAGAACAAAGGATTTTGAAGCACATGCGATGTTTAACATTCCACGCTGTACCTGAAGCTACTTGACCTGCATACTCAGAGAAGGCCAGCACTGGAGGTTCTGCACCATCATCAAGATAAGCTTTGTATCCATCTAAAGTGTGAAGATAGAAATTAATGTCAAGGGACGCTGAAGGACTGAGTTTGATTCAGCCATATGGAGAATTTATGCTAGCATCAAAAAGATGAATTTAGTTGCCTCTTTGGGTAATGTGACTGTCGTGGGAGGGAACCATGTGTAGGGTCTCAGGTTGTGTTCGATGCCACTACCTTAGAAGCTTCACAGTAATGAAGGCAGTTCACAAATATAGTCATCATTGGCCATAACTTTAGAGGATCTGTAAATTTACAAAAGATCAGAGTAAACGAAAAATAAGTAGTAAGTGCAACTGTCGCGTTTGAATCCTTGTGATATTCTTAACCTCTGAATTAGTTGTATATTGTGATCTGTCATAACATGCTTAGTATTTAATAATATAAAGAAAGTATTGAGTTTATGGCAACTTGTGTGAATTATTCTTTTACAAAGTTTTTAAACATTTATGTTAGGAGGCTTATTTAATATAGACGAATATAATGTTGTTTCCAGGGAAAGAGACACGTTGAGAAATCCGTTATAGATATTAGAATTCAGAAATCTATTTTCTCTCTGAATTTACTGAGTGAATTATTTTACAGACACCAACTACAAAGCGCATTTTTGTTGGTTCTCCATCAGGGTGAAGTTATTATGAGTTTCTTCTTTATGTATCAGTTGAAAACACATACAATGCCACCATTCAAAGCAGATTTTTTTCTGCTTAATATGATACACTATAAATTAAGAAACATACATATATTTCTGAACTTTTGTTATTATCATACCAGAGTTTTTATCAAGCATTCTTTAATAAATTTTTAGTCATTGCACATTGTCCTTGTTATTAGGAAACTAATCCAACTGTTTTCAATATTCTTTATTTTTCAAGTGTGAGTTCCTAATAATTCTGAGACTCAAAATTAACAAAAATAAAAAAAACCCAGTCTATGTCACCAGAGTTTTATTGTCTATAAACAATCACCCTCTCTCTCTCTCTGTCTCTCTCTGTCTCTCCATGAGCACACATATACACACACATATTTAAAAAAATATTTTCAAATTGAGAGTTACTCATCTATATGATAACTAAGGATTAGTTGTATGTAGTTGGCGTGTATGACAATTAACTTTATATTTACTTTGCAAATAATTTAATAATTTTCCAGCTCCCATGCTTCACCTGCATAATCATAATGCTTCTTTTTAACATTTTTAAAATGTTTATTTATTTTTTGAGAGCGTGAGAGAGAGACAGAAAGTGAGCAGGGGAGGAGCAGAGGGAAAGGGAGACACAGAGTCCAAAGCAGCACAGAGACTGATGTGGGGCTCAAACTCAAGAGCCATGAATGAGATCATGACCTGGGCTGAATTCGGATGCTCAACAACTGAGCCACCCAGGCACCCCTAATTATAATGCTTCTTGTTTCTTCCCCTAAAAAGAGTGATGACTAGGTTTTCGGTTTCATTGCTCCAATAAAGGGATTTGGGTGAAGGTGGAGGGGAAGAGGCTGGCGCACTTCCAAGAGTTTCTTCCAGAACTTGGTGGGAAATTGACACTTTCTCTTTTCCCCAGAAATTTTTAAGGGAAAAAAAAAAAACAAAAATAAAAACTCCCCACGCAGGATTGATCTTAGCCATCATTCCAACTGGAATAGGGTATATAATTGAATATATTTAATACTAAAATTATAATCAGTTAACCAATCGATAATTATTAATATTAGAAATGTTGCAAAGGTAACTAATATTGGAGTCATTTACAATTTGATAGTAAAGTACTGAGGAAGCAAGACAGTAAAGTGGGTGAGATAGGAAGAGAGGGGTGAATGAAGGATGAATAAAAAGAAAAAAGAAATAGATCATTTGCTCATTTCCACATTTTGACATGGCCAATCTGTTTCTGTTCAAAACTGTATGCATAAATTCAAGCTATGCTCATAAATACCTATGCTTTACTAGTAAAGTCATGGGCATAACATGCTTTAGTGTTTAATCTGATTGGTATAAATACCAATCTGATTGGTATAAAATTTGTGGATCAATTACCCTACTTTTGTATTAGCGTAAATGCCTACAATTGACCTCCCCCTCAGTGTTTAAGTGGATATTCAAAAATGGCATAACACTATTTTAATGTGTTGAACAAAGACACTGAATTGGTGCTAGTTTGGGCAAGGAAAGGATGAAGAAGAAAGTAAAAGCAACAGATCAATGTCTCCACAGCCAGGGAGAAACATTGCCCACTTTCTGTTCTGTCACTTGTTAATTAGTCAAATTATGGTGTGAAGAGTAGAGAATTTGAACATGTCACTTTACAAACTAGTAATTGCACTAGATATCTTAGTGTATTTCCTTCCTGGATCAATTTTGTCCTTAAGGCTATAATGTGGCTACATGAAGAGAACTTGAAAATACAAATCCAAGCAAGAATTAAAGATAATGATTTTGCCCAAAATTTTTGCAATAACTCTCTGGAAATATTCCTATGGCTAGGATAATGTAGAATGATAGAATGGTATTGATTAAAGGCTTCTGTGTGTGTGTGTGTGTGTGTGTGTGTGTGTGTGTTTAAAGTTTATTTACCTTTAAAAGAGAAAAAGAAAGAGCCAGGGAGGGGCAGAGAGCAAGGGGTGGACAGAGAGAATCCCAAGCAGGCTCCATGCTGTCAGCATAGAGCCATATGAAGGGCTCGATCCCACAAAACATTAGGTTGTGACCTGAACCGAAATCAAGAGTCAGATGTTCAACCAACTGAGCCACCCAGGTGCCCCCATGTGTGTTTTAATTGATAGAAATGCTGCGGAGTCATGAAAGTTAGGCTAATAAAAATACTGTCAATAAACATTCACTATACTCAGTGAGATTAGCACAGCTATAATCTCAATTTTGTAAATGTGCTAACCAAAATGTATGTGCTTAACTAGCCAGACCAAGATCAAATAGTTAACAAGCCATAGAGTTAAGCTCTGGTGTGGAAAGACCAGATTTCAAGACATTTTCTTATATAATCTCAAAATTATTTCCCAGGTATTAAATACAACAAACACAAGAGAGTCAAAAGTGCTTGCTAAGAAGGACTGTCACCATGTGCAGGACACTTGACATCTGTGGTCCTCTGCTGTGAAATAAAATTATTGGATTGGATAGTTAATTGGCAGGGTCCATGGCAGAGCACAGAGGTGTGAAAGATATCTCTATAATGAGAGACAGATGTCGACTTATGTTGTTTTGGCTCTAAGATGCCTTAGGTGGATTACTGCTCAATGACAAGAATGCAAACCACATGAAATGTTAAGGCCCTAATCCAGCCCCCTGAATAGAAGATCACCAAAATATGGCAAAAGGTTTGTCACATTGTGCCCAACTCTTGATGGCAAAGTTTATCACAATGAGTGGGACCTGTAAATGTGAAATATTCAAAGTTCAAAGTGAGCCCAACAAATACTCATAGTCCCAGTTTCTTAAAAATGTTATTTTTAAATATCAGAACAATTTATAGAAAGTACTGTTTTAAAGTAGAAAGATGATTAAATCGTAAATCTGGCGCTAGCTCTGTGAAAAACTGAGAAAGTGAGCTTGGCCAAATTATCTAAATCTCTGGGTCTCAAGTATCTTCATTTTCAAAATGAAGGAGTCACACTAGATAGACTCTAGAGACTCAATTCTGAACTTATCTGGTCTCATATCTATAGAAGAATACCGAGATGGAGAGAAAAAATACAGGACAGTGAAACTGTGTGCTCAATGTATTAGAAAAAACATATGAAATATGAATGAAGGAAATATTTCTCAGTCACCAGAAAGAATGAGACCTTTCCATTTGCAATGACATGTATGGAGCTAGAATGTATTATGCTAAACGAAACAAGTCAGTCAGAGAAAGACAAATACCATATGATTTCACTCATATGTGAAATTTAAGAAACAAAACCGATGAACATAGGGGAAGGGGAGAAGAGAGGGAGACAAACCATAAGAGACTCAAACTATAGAGAATAAACTGAGGGTTGATGGAGGGGACATGGGCAGGGAATGAGCTAAATGGGTGATGGGTATTAAGGAGAACACTTGTTGGGATGAGCACTGGATGTTATATGTAAGTGATGAATCATTGAATTCTACTCCTAAAATCAATATTACAGTACATGTTAGTTAACAACATAAATTAGAATTTACATAAGAACTTGAAAAAAAAGAAGAAAGTATACCTACTTACCACGTGTATCCTCAAATTTATATTCTTATGTATTTGTTGAAATGATTGAGTATTTTTTATTTATTTTGCTAATATAGTGTATTACATTAAGAAATTCTTGAATTGTAAACCAGTATCCCATTCCTGGTACATTTGGTCATATGTAATACTTTTTCTATGTTTTAAGATTCTGTTCACTAAATTTAGTGTAAGGGTTTTGCATCTATGTTCTTCAAAGAATGAAAATGTTTCCCATGTGAATTTAACACAACTAGTGTATAATATTACAACCAAGACATGTTTCAAATATTACTAAAATTCATCTATAATTAATTACAACACATAAAGTAATTTTAATGTAAGATTTTCTTAAAGTAGTAGGAAACTCCAGATTTTTTTTTAATTTTTTTTTTAACGTTTTATTTATTTTTGAGACAGAGAGACAGAGCATGAACAGGGGAGGGTCAGCGAGAGGGAGACAAAGAATCTGAAACAGGCTCCAGGCTCTGAGCTGTCAGCACAGAGCCCGACGCGGGGCTCGAACTCACGGACCGCAAGATCATGACCTGAGCCGAAGTCGGCCGCCCAACCGACTGAGCCACCCAGGCGCCCCGGAAACTCCAGATTTTAAATGCCACATTTTTCTTTTAATTTCACAAACTTGACGTTTTTGTAAATGCACATGAAATCAATGGAATTTATCTAAGAATCCAGAGTTGATCATAACTACTCAAATTTTGAGTTCATAATCCGGTTAGAGTGAAATATCATTCTTCAGGGCTACAGTACCCCAGCTATTTTATGGGTACAAATTGCCTCCTAGGTTCTAGCTGACATTTCTTTTCTGTGCCCATGGTTTATCAAGGTGTTTCTCCTAGTGTCCCAATCCTTTCAGGAAGTTTTATACAAAGGTCCTTGGTTTAATATTCTTTGAGCAATGTTTTGAGATATTTGGATAATATGTACTATATAAATCTAATAAACAAATGGTAAATGTTAGAAAATATTAAATAGGAGCACACTAAAATGAAGATTCATTATGTTGTGTTTGACTTTGACAGTGTTCATAAAACAGAGCATGCTTAAATTAAATTCATTTCTAATATAACACCAGCTTACCACATGTTATGAACATGATTAAAATTTTTTGAACTTCCCTTAGAGTGATCACGCTTTTTCTAAATATCTCAGCTTTAGAAATGTTGAGGTTGTAATACTCCAAATTATTGTTCAGTAAAAGGCATAGGTTATATATTAAGTCTGAATATATACATATATATCACCGAGGTCCCCAAAATGACATTTCAGTTTCCCAAACCTCATGGATTCAACTATAAAACATATTCAAGCATACTTGCATACTAAGATGATAAAAGTCAAAGCAATATGAACAGTGTAAAATGAAAAATGTAAAATTAGCTTCAAGCAAAGTATTACCACTAATTTTCCATACCTGATGGATCATACAATATTCAAGCACCAAGCACAAAGGTGGAATATTTTATTTATTTGACAACAGATATATTCAAATAAGAGTTGGCCATCTCTAGCATCTAGGTAGTCAATCACTGAGACGAAAGTGTTCAGTTACCTTTTCCACTCCTTCTTATCCTGCACTTCTTACTTTGTTCCCCATATGTCCTAAAAATCATGGCTCAACTCTAAGCGTGTAAGTGTATCATCACAGACTAAAAGTGATAAAGTGGAATCTAATTTTCCTCACATGCAGAATTGCCATTTTATTGTTGTCACAATCAAGGGAAAGAGTGCCACGTTGTTTAGTCAATCAAGTTAATTAATGGCAAACTCATCACTCAAGCCTGAGTCGTAGAAACCATGTATCTCACGCAATGGGGATCTCTAAACTCACTCCTTTATTCCTATCAGAGATTGAATGGAATAGAATGTAGACGACAAATGTAAGCATAGGTTTGAAATAGGCTATGCATGAATATAAATCTTGTGTGTATTTAGGAAATCTGTCTCCTAGGAAATATATGGGATTAAAATGTTCATTTCTTCATTAATGTAATTAAATCGTGAAAAACATGATTTATGAAGCTAGTGAGACTAGATGAAAGAAGGCAAAGTGTCTCTTCTATATGAAAAAATTGTGACTCAGTAGGTCATCTTTAAATTGGTATGTCGATTAGACATGGGGTTCACACTAAGGCCGGTAAACATATGTGTCCAGCACCAAAGAACAAGGTCATAATTTTCACCTCTTGAAACTAAAGAATGGGGAGTTTCCATACAGGTTGATAGATAATCTACAGTTTGTCCAGAGATTGTGAGTGTGTGTGTGTGGGGGTGTGAGTGTGAAAGAGAGAGAGAGAGGGTACACATTTGGGTGGCAGACATGTTGTTATTATTTATTTGTAACATTTAAAGCTTATTGGTACAGGTAACATCAGTGTAGCAAAGAGAGAGGGAAGCTAATTATGCAATGTTAGATCAAGGGAAGAAAACCAGCTTCAACAAAAAACCATGAAATTATAGGGCTCCTGGGTGGCTCAGTCAGTTGAGCCTTTGATGTTGGTTTGCGGTTCACGGGTTTGAGCCCCAGGTCGGGCTCTGGGCTGACAGCTCAGAGCCTGGAGCCTGCTTCAGATATTATGTTTCCCTCTCTCTCTGTATTCCCCCACCTCATGATCTGTCTCCCTCTGTCTCTCAAATAAAAACAAACATTTAAAAATATTTTAAAAAACCATGAAATTAAAACCAAATCCACGATACAGGCAAAAGAGATTCGAACAAAAGACATTTTATGGTTTCAGCTACAACATGGCTAAAAAGTCAACATTTTCCAAAGTTGAAGGCTTTTAGTTTCCTAAAATACATACTAAACTTTCAGAACTCTGAAACTGTCCTAGCCTGGCCATAGTAATGCAATAACATCCTTTTTTGCCTACCAGTGCTATGGAAACATGGCAATCAAGCCATTACATTTTTTAGTGTTTCCTACCTTCTTGCCCAATATCTTTTCTCTTAGGGCAAAATCAATATTAGATTGCGGGAATGGAAACAAATCTACAAAATAGCTCTAACACTTAAGAAAATTGAAACTTACTTGAGAAATATGAGGGAGATGTAAGCATACAAACACACGCATATGCATACATATATCAGAACCTCAATATGAATACATTTCTATTTCAATCCTAAACACCTACAAGAGGGTCTTTCCAGTAACTAAATTACCAACAAATATTTTAATAAATGAATACTGAAGGTAATAGGTAAGATTAGAATTACCTTTGGAGATCAGAAAGGACCAGTCAGTGTGCACTAACGTGGACAGGTAAGTCTTCAGAGCAAAGATCAATTTGACACATGATTAGAATCTGCGTAAGCAGAGAGGCATATGGAAGATGTTGCATAACATGAGCAAAGATGTAGAAGTATAATAATCATGATATGTGTGAAGGGAAGTGAAAGCAAAAAGAGTAAATTTAGCTGGTAGTTTATACTTATCTATATAGGGCAATATAGGATCATATGAGATAGGAAGAAGATATGGTTTAACTTTCTGAAAATATCAGTTGTCCTGTTGTAGTCATATGGAATCTTCCATACATATAGTGGTTAACCGGCATACAGAAGATACAGACTTTAGTGTTTGGGATTTTTTTATAAGATACATTTTTATTATCCTTGTTATACAGAACAAAGCAAAACCTTAGAGATGTGGGTCCTGTTCACCTTATCAAATATTTCCACAACACTTGTTTACAGAGTATGGTAGACATTATTGGTCTCCTATCCAGTAAATTCCCACTTTTCCCTTTCCTAAACTTTTCCTCATTTTATTGATGTGCACACTGTTCTCCTCCCTCTGCTGCATGTGCGCACACACACACACACACACACCATGTGTTTTGGGCGATATTGGCCCCAACCTCTGCAGGCTCCAGACTTCTTCGAAGGTACATCATTCTCCCAACTCTATGCCATAATGATTTTTTCAAGAATTAAAGCCTAAGGTAATCACTTTTTGATTTTTTTTTTTACTTGATTGTAGGGATTGGGTTTAAATATTTCCTCTCCACCACAGTTTAACATAATTCAATCAAGGGTAGAGAGGAAAGTTTTGTTATGGAATATTGCAAAAGACATCCTTTTGCCTATTAAAAAAAATCACAGAAGAAGCTCTCTCTTCCACTGAATGACCGAGTGTGCAGGAGATAAGCCTGAATTTGCTGCCTCCATTTTGTAATCACATAGAAGATCACAGGCACTAGATTAAGCCAATGCCAAGCTTGAGCCATTTCTGAACTTCCGATATATGCATCGTTAAATTACCTTGTACATGGAAAGCTTATATGTTTTTTGTCACCTATAGCTGAAACTATCCTAATTAAAATACAGAACTTAAAAAAATCCAATTAAAGGACTAAGCACAGATTATGATTTTGTTCATATGTTATTCTATGCCAATCCCTCATAAAACATTTATGTGCAGAGTTTTTATAGTAAAGATTGACCTTTTAGTATTCTAAAATCTTTCTATAATATGACACAGTTTCTTGTTAGCATAAGACAAACTTAATTAACTCTGAGCATTTCTGTTACTTTAGATAAATCCAATGGCATGTCCTTAGAGTAAAGTAATTGGCTTCCCAGTATAATGCACATTATACTAATTATAATACATCCTCTGAACATGACAGAATACATGTGCCTTAAATTAACTTCATTTGAATATAGGGAACATGGGGTGATACCTCCAAATTCATATTCCTTCTTTTTTTAAATTAGACTTACTTCTTCTCAACTCTAGTTATTTATCTGGTCAAATGAACATATTTCTCTAAGGTAATCAAAGAGTCAGGGACAATCTGCAGTATGCGAAGAGTCTAGGAATATCATGGCACCAAATTTGTGATTTACACATATTTCAAACCATGAGAAAAATAAATCACCAGTTGGCTTTTCTTTTGGAAGACACTTTTTCATAAGTTCACTGAAACCTTTGAAGGGCCTTTATGGATTTTAGCTTTATGATAAATAAGCCGCACACTCTGAAAATCACTTAAAGCGAAAGCACAAGTGAGTATCTATGACGTCATTTGAAATCTCAGTGCCTGAGTCTCTTGTTTGTAGATGCTTGAGGGCTGCCTTTGTGCTGCAGGAATGATTTCATTTAGTTAAAATATGTGTTCTATTAAACGATTGATTTTTTTTTCTCATACATTTTCCATATCATCTCTCTGCTTGAAAGAAGCAAAGTGTGTATTTGGTGGTGTCACGGTCAGACCAATTATGTTTTGCTGTGAGCATTCCCATCATCAAGAACTCCCATATTTAGGCCAGTAAGATGGCCTCAAATCAGAGATGGTTGCAAGGAATTGAAATCAAACAACTCTTCCCCAATAGGTCAACTGGAGGGAAGATGATATGACCTGCCAAAACCACGGAGTTATTTATTGTTAAGAGCTGTAACTTAGATACTGAGGCTCCAAACATCAGACCAGCTCTATTCATCACTGCTTATCTAAACATCCACCTGTTTGATAAGGCAAAGAAGCACCGATCCTAAAGCCATTATAATTATTTTAATTATACCTTTATAGTATAATACTACTGGTAATAAACTTAGACATATTCAGTGTACATAATCACACATAGTCTTTATCAACTAGCACTCGAGTTTAATGCTGTGCCCACTTTGTACGTAATGAAACTGATACAGAAATTAACATCAAACATGGCACACAATCAACAAGCACACAGATTTATTATTATTTTTTTTAATATTTTGAGTTTATTCACTTTGAGAGAGACAGAGAGAGAAAATTGGGGAGGGGCAGAGAGAGAGACAGAGAGAGAGAGAGAGAATCCAAAGCAGGCTCCACACTCTCAGCACAGAGCTGGATGCAGGGCTCGAACCCATGAAATATGAGACCGTGACCTGAGCCAAAACCACGAGTCAGAAGCTTAACCAACTGAGCCACCCAAGCGCCCCAGTAAGCACTATGCTTGCATACTCTGAAAATCACTTAAAGGAAAGCACAAGTGAGTATATATGATGTCATTTGAATTCTCAGTGCTTGATTCTCTTGGTTGTAATGCTTGAGGGCTGCCTTTGTGCTGCAGAAATGCTTTCATTTATTTAAATTTTTTTTAATTTTTTTAATTTTTTAATTAAAAATTTTAATTTTAAAATTTTTTTAATTTTTAAGTTTGAAATCTAAAATTACTAAATACATGGCCATCAACTTAAATACGTTTGATAGCTATATTTATCCATAAATTTAGGTGAACAACGGATGACCCCCAATTTAACCTATATTCCTTTCCCTGCTTAAGAATCCACATCTTTAATCATTGAAAAATCATCTTTATTAAGATAGTCTTTCTTTTACTATTTCTGAGATTTTTGTCTTCCTCTTTTCCTTTCATAAAGTCATAGCTCTAGATATTGCAATTTCTCTTGGGGTGAAATTCAAGGTCACACGTATCTCCATCATTGAGACTTGCAATGATATTTATGCTATGTAACTCTGAAGATGTCAGGCCACAATTGAATGGATGAGGAGAGGATGACTGAAGAGGTCGACCAGAGTCGGACCACTTTTATTTTGTGCACATTTAGAATGTGGATATTGAGTTTCTCATTAATCTCTGTTAAGAGGTCGAGCTGAGAAATCATGAAAATCCAATGATCATGTTCACAACAAAACAGAGAAAGTTGTTCTTCACAGACAGAATAAAAGTCAAGAACATCTGAACCCGGAGAAGTCGAGAAAGGAAATGAAAGATTCAGAGAAATGGATGAAGTAGTAACATAGGTGCCACTGTACCTCTGTCCCTCACTTCATGAGAAAGCTCCAAACATGCCCAATGAATGATTATTGGTCAAGTTATTTTCATACAATTTTGTTGCAGTTAATTAAACTAAATCACGTTTTATGGGAAACTCATATATAGAAACCATCATGCTTTCTTTGTGAGGACACAAGTCTACATCATGTTGGCAAACGGGCAGATTAAATGAAACCAAAGAAACAAAATCAAAAAAAGAATTCCTGCGAAGCATTCATTTTTTATCATTAAAAACTATGTTCTTGTGTTTAAGAATATTACTTATCCTTTGGGCTTATGTTATAACAGAGCTTGGTGTAGTTGTACATTAACTTATTTAATTATGAAAATGAGAATGTGAGCCAAGCATCATTGAAAGGCATTGGTTAAAGCATCATTGGTTATATCAAAATGAGAAAAACATCAAAATCTCAGCTATTTGTTTTGTTTTTGGGTGGTTTTTTTGGCAAATTGATTTTAAAGTACATATATAAATTCTTTTTAACGTTTAATTATTTTTGAGAGAGAGAGAAAAAAAAAAAACAAGCAGGGGAAGGGCAGAGAGAGAGTGAGACACAAAATCTGAAGCAGGCTCTAGGCTCTGAGCTGTCAGCACAGAGCCTGACATGGGTCTGGAACCCAGAAACCATGAGATCATGACCTGAGCCAAATTTGGACACTTAACCTCTTAACCCCTTAACCTAGTGAGCCACGGGGGCACCACAAATACATATCTAAATGAAATACTTCAGATTAGCCCAAAAAAATCTGGGAAAAAAGATCTCAATGAGAGCATTTACACTTCTCAGTTTCATAACTTACTCAAAAATAAAGTAAACAAGATAGTGCAATACAGTCATAAGGATAGACATACAAATCAATGGAATAAAATTGAGAAAGAGGAAAGAAAGAAAGAAAGAAAGCAAGAAAGAAAGAAAGAAAGAAAGAAAGAAGGCATTTTTGATTAACTGATTTTGGACATAGGTACCATGACATTGCAATGGGGTAAGGATAGTCTTTTCAATAAATGGTGCTGAGATTCCCAAATATCTACATAAAAATGAAGTTAGACCTTACCTCACACCATATACAAAATTAACTCCAAAGTCAATTATAGATCTAAATTTAAGAGCTAAAATTATAAATTACAAAAAAAAAAAAAAAAGAAGAAGAAGAAGAAGAAGGGATGCTTGGATGGCTCAGTTTGTTAAGGATCTGACTTTGGTTCAGGTTATGATCTCATGGTTCGTGAGATTGAACCCTGCACTGGGCTTTCTGATGTCAGCCCAGAGCCCACTTCAGATACTCTGTCTCCCTCTCTGTTTGCACCTCCCCTGCTTGCATTCTCTCTTTCTCTTCTTCTCTCTCTTAAAAATAAACATTAAAAAAATGCAATACCAATACATGCTACATCCAGTATGAAAGAATTTGCTAATGAAAATGCTTTTAATTTGCTTTGAAAATATTGTACTAATGACAAAAAAAAAAAGCAGTCACAAAAACCACATATTGTATCGTTTTCTTTGTATGAAATAGCCAGAATAGGCAAATCCATAGAGACATAAGGCAGGGTCATTATTGTATATTATTGGTACAGGGAGGAATGGAGAGCAGCTGTTAATGGGTACAAGGCTTTCTTTTTAGGTTATGAAATATTCTGAAATTAGATAATGGTGATGGTTGCAGAACCCTGTGAATGCTAAAAGAAAAGCCTGAATTGCACATTTTTAAAGGGTGACTTTTATGATATATGATTATATATCAATAAAGCTATATAAAAAGTACAAATAACAGAGGCATCTGGGTGGCTCAGTTGGTTAAACGTCTGACTGTTGGTTTTTACTCAGGACATGATCTCACAGTTTGTGAGTTCAAATCCCACATTGGCCTCTGTGCTGACAGCACTGGAGCCTATTTTGGATTCTCTCTCTCTCTCTCTCTCTCTCTCTGTCCCTCCTCCACTCATGGTCTCTCTCAAAATAATTAAATAAATAAACTTTTTTTTAAAATTACAAATAATAAAATATGTGGTAAGTTATAGATCTGGACCTTGAACCCATGCCATCTGGTTTCAGAACTGCATACACCAACCAATCCTTACTCTTCATATGGAGCATTAGTCTTACAGATCTCCTGTGATCTCTCCAGTGGCATCATGAGGAGCCAGGTAGAAATGACTATTTTATGACTGAAGATTAGGTGGAATTGCTTGAAGTGACAATAAAGAAGACAGAGCCCACGGGTGCGTGGGTAAGAGGACAGAAAACCAAACCTTTGCTTTGTAAATGGGACGGTCTCCTTCATCTCATGCACCCATGCTGCTGCTAAATAGATTTAGTCCTGAATACACTTTTTTGTACTTTTCGTTCATGTGTTAATAATTTTTACTTCCTGTAATTTGTTTCAATAAATGATGAAATCTCTCTTTTGCCTTCTTAAATCTATGCAAATGTCGTGTTGAAATAATACAGATGTGGCTAGATGTAATAAGATTTATCACAAGTTTATATTTATCACAAGGTTATACTCCATTAATGACAGCAATTTAACCTCCTAAGTCAACTCAATTTCAATTCTCATTTCTTTGAAAAGGAAGGTTCTAAAGACTGCACTTATTTAAACGTGGAATTAATAAATAAATCAACATATTGCATTTACAGACAAAGTATGTTCCTAGCTAATGTATTAAACCAATATGTAAGAGTAACCATGGTCAATATATTTTTCTAAATATTAATTCACCAGCAAACCAATATCTTGCCTACAATGTTTCAATTCATATGGAAACCATTCATTATCCCAGCAAACATCCAAAACACAGAAAAATCAATGGACTGTGCACACCAACCAATATATGAAACTTACGGTTCCATAAAATTGTTACATGCAACTGTTTATTCCACATATATGGTAATCTAATTTGGTCAGGTTTTTACAAATATTAATGTTGACTTTTCCCAAAATGGCATTAAATTTGGGGAATCAACATTACAACTTAGGGTTTCTCCTTTTATCGTATAAAATATGTACATTGGAAGCTACAAGATAATATGGCTTTATCGATACTTTGGTAGATAGGCAAATACCACCTTTATTACTTTTTAACCCTAGAGTATGAATATTTTAGTATCAGAAGAAAGCCAGCAATTTGAATGGACCAAGATGGAGATCATCTCCTTGTTCATGTTAAGAGCAGTTTGTGAAAAGAAAGTAACTACTGGTTTATGCCACTAGGTTGTTATGGAGAGGTAATTAATTTCTTTGGTTCTGATAAGAATAATAGAAGTTCTCACTTTCATTTAAAAGCTTGGGAGTTTCTGGGTTCCCTGGTGGCTCAGTCGGTTAGGTGTCTGACTTTGGCTCAGGTCATGATCTCCTGGTTCGTGAGTTCAAGCCCCACGTGGGGATCTGTGTTGACGGCTCAGAGATTGAAACCTGCGGCTCAGAGATTGAAGCCTGCGGCTCAGAGATTGAAGTCTGTGGTTCAGAGATTGAAGCCTGCTTGGGATTCTGCATCTCCCTCTCTGTCCCTCCCCTGGTCGTGCTGTTTCTCTCTCTCTTTCTCTCTCTCTCTTTCTCAAAAATAAATAAAACATCAAATATAAATTTTAAAGTTGGGGAGTTTGGAGATGTTTCACATAGGTGACTAACCTTATATTTGGTTAGACATGTGCATTGTTCATTCATGGGACTATATTTTTATTTTACTATCATATTTTTACCACAGTTTTTTGTTTTTAATTTGACTTCATATCCAGGAAAAAATTGCAAGTAAAGTGCAAGTCATTAGAACCCATGCAGGCTGACAACTTCAGTGGGAAAGGCCAGCTGCCACAGAAACCCTATGTAACTTCTCTTCCTTGGAGGAAATGTTCCACCTTGACTTGTGCATTTCAGATGTCTCCATGCCTAATAAATATACCAGGCTTTAGAGGCCACCTTTTTGTACATCCTTTTTAAAAGAGCCAACCTACTATAAAAAGTGACATTAACCTTTAATTTTAATTCCTTTCTCTCTCTTAGTCTAGGCTGCTGGATTGCTCACTCAGTATAAAATCATGCAGCGTGTTATTGGAATGTCATCAATGTGAATAATGGATCCCACACTTGTGGAGATGAACCTCAGAAAGAAGGGTTACCAATATGGCTGTCATCGTTCACACAGGACATTTTGAATGGAATGTCCTGGATATCCAAAGAGCCAAATGGTACCAGTCCGAAAAGCTATGACGGTGCTTTAAAAAATTCCGTAGATTTTGAACACACCAAGGATGACAAATACATTAAAGAAATGTATTAATAAACTCGATGGTCTTTCAATGTGAACATTCACTTTTCTATTTTTCTAACAGTGAAACCGGAATGAATGCAGGTTATGGGTAGTATGAGGATTGTATGCAAATGGAAACTCCAGCACTGGTTGCTTTTAGAAGATTGGACCTTGAAGTGGACATACAACAGTGAAGTCAATATAAGTAATATCTCTCAGAAATATTACATCTACCTATCACATGTCATTTTCTTAAAATTATCTATGTCTTTGCATTTGTTGTTTTTGTAAAGAAGACACACTTGCCTTTTGAAAAGAAAAATATTAGAGACACTTCTTAAAATTGTATTAGTATACGTATGAGTAAAATCACTTCATTATCTAACATTGATGGGTTTGTCTTATTCAAATTCAGGAGACTAATATTATATATGCCACAGGTTGATAGAGATCACTAACTCTTGTATGATGCTAATTTTTAAAATTGCTCTCAATCAGAATGGGTTTTGAGTGGTCAGAGGACAATTTATCTGCTTACTAGAAGACTGATTTTCAATGGCAGAAGAAAGCCTCTTCACCTAATATGAATCATTTCTTCAGCAAGGTATGAAACAGACTAATTGAAAGGGTATCAACTCAGAGAAAGCATAGTGTGCAAGAGAGCTTCATTTGGCCTCATTTAAGCCACTTTTCCTCTTTCTCCACCATGCTCCCTTCTTTGGAAGGCTGACCCGCAGGGATTACATTAAAAGTTCCTACCTCCTCTGATATCTGGTAAAGCCTCTACTGAAGAGCAGAACAGGGGAAAATAGGTAGATGAGGACAGTGTATTTAGTTCCCTGCCTCCCTAGTTGTGAGACTACCTCAGGCTGGCTGTGTTTCTCTACCAATGGAGACTTTCTGTCAAGAGTTGACTACACAGTTAGTCACCTTTTGGGTTCTGCCAACCAATCCCTCTCCCTCATTCCTTTAGATGTAAGAATGTGTCACATTTGTTACTGTAAGTTCTGGATTAATGAACTATTATTTCTGGTTTCCTTGTAACTATACCTTTATAAATTAGCAACTATTTATGATAGTTCATGTGTTTCCTGTTGGGACTTGACTGATCCCATAGCATAATGTGGAATCAAATGGAGACCTGCTTTTTCTCTACAATCTCTACACAGAGTGGAAAATGTATTCAGATATCTAGATCTAGTCTCCACAGAATATAAAAATCCAGAATATCTGAAGAATTGTGTCACTGTTTCTTCTTTTCCTTTTCCTTTTTTTTTTCTTTTCTGATGCCCCTTTTGCTTGCATAAAGATGGAAAAATCCAGCTACAGGAGTTTTCTAATGTCATGACCTATATTATTCTTCTCATGAGGAGATATCCTTTCTAGGTTGAGAAAGATAGAAGACACGTATCTAAACTAATCACATTGAGGGGAAGCCTTCTCTTTATTGTCCAGCAAAATAAATATTCAAGTTCAGTGAACTTCCAATTATTTTTGCCAGGTAATCATCAGATATATTTGACCTGCTGCATACTAAATTAAAAAATAACTATTGCTATCTCCCTAGTGTAGAATTTATATATTATGCCTTTTCTCAAAAAGATGCATTTGTTAAATTTTTTTAATGTTTATTTTTGAGAGAGAGAGCACGTGGGAGAGGGGCAGAGAGAGAGAGGGAGACACAGAATCTGAAGCAGGCTTCAGGCTCCAAGCTGTCAGCACAGAGCTCCAAGCAGGGCTCGAACCCACAAACCATGAGATCAGGACCTAAGCTGAAGTCAGATGCTTAACCAACTGAGCCACCCAGGGACCCCTCAAGATGTGTTTGTAATGGAAGTTGTATGTAATGAAAATGGACCAAAAAAGACTACTTTTCAGAAGTCAATAGTCAATTCCCTCTTGATTTTGCCAGCATCTCGCTGGTTACTCTTTTTCATCACTATTTGCAGATTCCTTCTCTTATTGCTATCCTCTTAACTATGAGGTAAACCTCCCTTTATCTATCTACACACACTCTTAGTTTTTCTCACCAAGTCTTATTACTTTAAATAACTTTCATATGCCAGGGACTCCTAAATTTATCTCCAGCATGAATCTCTGCCTAATCTCCTGACTCGTATATCGGAGTACCTACTCAATAGCTGCATTTGGGTATCTCATAAACATCTCACACTCAACACTTCCCAGACAGAGCTGCCGATTTGAACTCCAAAGTCACCACCCACCGCCTTCCCCTTCCCCCTGGCTACGCAGTCTAAAGTTGGAATCATCCTTGACTGCCATTTCTCTTTCATACCCTATATCCAATCCATCAGCAAATCCTACTGATGTATGTTAACGATGTATGAAGAATTCACCTCCTTCTCACCATCTCCATTGCTATGTCTCTCTGGTCCAATCTGCCATCAACATCTCTGCCTTTAAATGTTGCTCTGCGCTTCTGATTGGCTTCCCACTTCCGTAGCCTCACCCCCCCACCCCCAAAACTGTCTATTATCTCTACTACATCCAGCATGATAGAGTAACAACTGAGGTGAGATGACGTTTCTGTATTTATAATTATGCAGCGACTGTCATCTGCATTAATTTCCCAGGGCAGCCCAACCAAAGCACCACAAGCCAGGTGGCTTCACGCAATATAAATTTGTTCTCACAACTATGAAAGCTATGTTCAGAAATAAGTTGTCAGCAGGGGGCGTTTTCTTTCTGAATACTCCAGGAAAGAATCTTTCATTGCCTCTCTCCTTGTTGCTGGTGGTTTTGGGCAACCATTAGCACTCCTTGGCTTGAATCTGCATCACCCCATCTTTGCCTCCATTTTCATGTGGCCTTCTTCCCTATCTTTGTATATAGATGTCCCGTTCATTTCTCTTATAAAGATACCAGTCATTGAATTTCGAGCCCACCCTATTGCAATATGACCTCATGCTAAATTACTCTGCAGAGACCCTATTTCCAAATAAGGTCCCATTGACAGTCTCCGGGTAGACGTGACTTTCAGGGGGCCTCTATTCAAGCTGCAGGTTCCTCCATCCCATTTAGAGCAGTGGGACTTTCTTATGGCAACTACATTTCCTAGAAGATATTTGACAACATCTGGAGGCATTTTTGATGTTAACAACTGGAGTTGCCACAGGCACCTAGAGATTAGAGGCCTCAATGCTGTTAAACATCATGCAGCGCACAGAACAGCATCCCCAAACAAAGAAATATCAGAACTAAAATGTTAATAGGGTCAAAGCCGAGAAACCTTGCTCTTGGAATAAAAGTCAAGATGCCAACTAACAATGGTCTAACAGCCCTTCATGTCTGTTTATCATCCTCTCGCTCCAATTCATCCTCCTTTTCTTTGAGTAGACCAGTCATGCTCCAACATTCACTGTTGGCTTTTCTGGAATTCGTGCCTTTCTGATATCAGCATGATAAAATCCCTCACTTCCGTCAGGTCCTTCTTCAAAATGTCACCATCTTGATGTGTCCTACATTGATAACGCCATTTCAATGAAAACTGCCATCCCAAACACTGATAATTCCCATTATTGGGTTCTATTATTTTCATAGCACTTATAGCCTTCTTTCCCATGCTTATTTATTAAGCGTATGGTCAAACTTGTCATCTTCCTTCTCCGAAACAAGTTACGTAACACAGGGATTTTTTTGTCCGTTTTACTCAGTGATATGTCCCCAGTGTCTCGGCTGAAACAGCGGTGCCAATATAACCGTGTGGAATGAATACATATTTGAATAAATAAACGAATCAATAGATTAAGATACTTGTTGTGCACCACCCAGAGACAACCATGACCACTGTATCGTCCAAAAGGACACAAATAGAATGAAATTGTACACTCACAGGTTTAGAATGCACAGTTCGTGTAATCCAAATATTAAAACTTTATCTTTAAATAAGATTGGATCAATTGTTTCACTTATGACCATAGGAAAAAAAGATACCTAAGTTTGTTTTTAATTCACCAGAAAGGCTGTAAAGAGGGGCCATATGAATATTCAGATGATGCATCCATAATTCAAAATGTTTCATAACCCCCTCTAGAGGCTATGACATTTCTGACTTTAAGGCGTATTATTTTGAATGGCATCAACAGAGGCAAATCAGTGGTCTATGGAATAAGCTAGAAGTCATCAAAGCAAGCCTGGTGAGTAAAGAAAGAGAATGAATAAATTGTGTAATGCGTGCTAGTGAAACTATGAAATAAGGTAATAGATACCATGTGTAATGTCATTACCTGTATTAAAAGAAGGTGCCATGGGGCGCCTGGGTGGCTCAGTCGGTTAAGCGTCCGACTTCGGCTCAGGTCACGATCTCGCGGTCCGCGGGTTCAAGCCCCGCGTCGGGCTCTGGGCTGATGGCTCAGAGCCTGGAGCCTGCTTCCGATTCTGTGTTTCCCTCTCTCTCTGCCCCTCCCCCGTTCATGCTGTGTCTCTCTCTGTCTGAAAAATAAATAAACGTTAAAAAAAAAAAAAAGGTGCCTCTTCCAGAGAAACTCTTTGGGACTCTATTCATTTATTCTAATTCATTCACATTTTACATAATGATATGAGGACCACAATGAAATAAGTGCAGAATATATAAAGTAGTAGTAAAACACAGGCTCAAATGAGAAACAAAGCATTTTAAAAAGTTCAAAAATAATAGGTAAATATGGAACAGGTTTTAAAAAACCTTATACAAATATAACTAAAGAAATGTGGCAAATCACCATGAATATACTGTCTGAAAAATAGTAGCCACTACGTAAGTACTTGTTGGATTAACACATATACAGTAAAACCTTGATTTGTGAGCATAATTCGTTCTGCAAACATGCTTGTAATCTAAAGCGCTTGTCTATCAAAACGAATTTCCCCAGAAGAAATCATGGAAGCACAGATGGTTTGTTCCACAACCCCAAAATATTCATATAAAATGAATACGATATTGTAATGTAATACAAAATAATAGAGAAATAAAAAATATAAATAAAAATAAACAAATTAACCTCTACTTACGAGGTCAGTGTACAAGGATGTCCTTCTTATAGAAAAGGTTTTCAGTCACAGTATCACTGCTAGTTGCTTTTCGTTTATCCAAAGCAGAAGCAACTTTTCTACATCTTTCAGAACATGTGGCCATTGCTTTGATAGTCTCATGACTCCTTTTGCTACATCTAGCCCCCTTATTTCTTCTTTCTTCTTATAATTGTGCAAATGGTCTACATAGACTTCTGATGAAATCTTGCAATTTTGGACACTCGCATACCTCGTTCATATTTCTCAATGACTTTCTTCTTTTTTAAAAAAAAAAATTTAATGTTTATTTATTTTTGAGAGAGACCGTGCACGAGCAGGGGAGAGCCAAGGAGAGAGGGAGACACAGAATCCCAAGCAGGCTTCAGGCTCTGAGCTGTCAGCAGAGTCCGATGCTGGGCTCGAACTCACGAGCTTTAAGATCATGATCTGAGCCGAAGTCGAACGCTTAACCAACTGAGCCACCCAGGCGTTTACCGTCCCCACCCCCCACTCCCCCGACACACACACACTGGTTATTTTCTTCTTAACTTCCTCTGTAGTCATTTCCTTCCTCTTACCACCTTTCTTTTCAACACTTTTCTGCATTGGGGCCATTGTATACATTTGCACGGATGTTGACGACAGTACAGTAATACACTCTTGTCACATACTGTATTTAATGTAACTCGCAATAAGGCAGCAGAGAAGAGGGTCTATATCTGCAGGTAGCCTGACCTAGAATGAAGCTAAGCATTCCTAAGCTTACTCTCGTATGGAAAAGCAGAGGACCATCCATAGGTGCTTTGAAGTGACAAAAAATACACTAGTACCAGTCGTGGGCACCTTCCGACGTTCTGAAAAATCACTGATATTGGGGTGCCTGGGTGGCTCAGTCGGTTAAGTGTCCGACTTCAGCTCAGGTCACCATCTCGCGGTCCATGAGTTCGAGCCCCGCGTCAGGCTCTGGGCTGATGGCTCAGAGCCTGGAGCCTGCTTCGGATTCTGTGTCTCCCTCTCTCTACTCCTCCTCCGTTCATGCTCTGTCTCTCTCTGTCTCAAAAATAAATAAACGTTAAAAAAATCACTGATAACTTCCAGACACTGCAGCCTGAGACCAAGCATCCAAGCATGGGAGACAATCACCCACAATCCCACAATGGGAGAGAGAGAGAGAGAGAGAGAGAGAGAGAGAGAAAAGAACCATTAGCTCAGTTATGATCATGTGATGTTCAGAGTCACATATTACGTGTATTGCAAGCCATGGCTTGTTTATCAAGTCAAAATTTATTAGAAATGTTTGTACATCTTGCAGAAGACTCACAAAACAAGTTACTTGCAATCCAAGGTTTTAGTGTATATTGTTTTCAATAAATGCCCAGACTTTGCCGAAATATATTTGCAAAAGTAAAATAACAGCTTTTTACTTTTTCTTTTTGAAAAATGCTAATTCTTAGCCTTTTATACCTTCTGATCGTAGGCCATTTCTAAGTCAGAAGCACCACCTGCACAATTCTGTATTTTTTGGAAAATATTTTGCTTGGATTTATTCTACAGAATGGCTCTGAATTTGAAATGCTATAATGCTGCAATAAATTTAAAAAGCACCAATGTTCAATTCATGACCCAATGGAACAGCATGTGGAATTTCTGTCTGCATGTAGGTAATTAATACATCATGGCCAACGTTCCTTCAGCAGCTTTCAAATAATCAAATGATTATCAATTGGGAATTTAAAATAATTTTTTATGGACAGTGGTAAGTAGAAGATACAATTTTAAATTATGTATGCCAATTTGTTTTGGTTCTAAACAAAGTGAAATTAATAAATATCACGTGAAAATGATACATATTTATCGTCTATTACTTGGAGCAATAGAGAAATTAACCTTCTGGAAAATAAGATTGTTCTCTAAAAAAAAAAAATTACAGTGCTACATGTCATTGGATAAATCATTGCTAAATGATGTTTACATCTCTCTTATTGAAATTTCTTTGTGTTTCAACTGTTAAAAACAAGACAACAGGCCCAAAATGGAGTTCACTTATGCTAAGCCCCGTGTCACCAAAGAGACTTAATCATAGTTTCTAGTCTCCCAGAAATGGAATCTGAAACCAGCCAATCAGAAATTGCCTGACCAGCACCAGGAGAGTAATCTGCCTAATGCACTCTGCCATCCCTTGAAGGAGGTAAATAACTAACCTACTTTTTTTTTTTTTTTTTTTTTTGCTTGGATAACTTCCTCATTCCTGCTCCTTTCTGACTCTAAACGTCTTTCCTCTAATTGACTTTCCATTTGCTACATTGGATGGTGCCCAATTCAATTAAATTTTTGCTGAAATAAACTTAAAATTTTACATATGCCTCAGTTTATTTATTATTTTTTTTAAGTTTATTTATTTGTGAGAGAGAGAAAGAGAGAACACAAACAGGGGAGGCACAGAGAGAGAGGAAGACACAAAATCTGAAGCAGGCTCCAGGCTCCAAGCTGTCAGCACAGAGCCTGACATGGGGCTCAAACTCATTAACTGTGAGATCATGATCTGAGCCAAAGTCAGATGCTCAACCAACTGAGCCACCTAGGTACCCTGACTCAGTTCATTTTTTAACAAAATCTTACCTCTGGTAGTGACTAAGTTAGATGTGCAAAACTTGTCCTGTTCCGGAATCGAGTTTACGCAACTTGGGAACATCTATGCTAGCTGCCTTCCAGGACTATGTTCAGATAGTGGATGCTACTCCTAACAGAGAAGGTTATGTGGCTCACAGTATGTAATTTGTAATTATCAATCCTCTCTCCATCCCCTCAACTCACCATTCCTTCTTGAGTAAAGAACTTACTCATAACGGAGTCGGGGAGCCTGGGTGGCTCAGTCAATTAAATGTCTGGCTCTTGATCTTGGCTCAGGTCATTTTCTTACAGTTCATGAGTTAGAGCCCTGCATCTGGCTTTGTGCTGACAGCATGGAGCCTGCTTGGCGTTTGTTCTCTCCCTCTCCCCCCTCTCCCTGTCCCTCTCCTGCTCATGCTATCTCTCTCTCTCTCTCTCTCTCTCTCTCTCAGAATAAAGAAACATTTAAAAACAGGGAAGTTATTCATAGCAAGATATTTATAGATGCTTGTTGAATTGAATTTATGAAGTGACAAAATGTTATTTAATCCATGAGACAAAACACAATCTTTATAAAGTTTAAAATCATCATTTGTTTGGTTCTACCATATTATTATTATTATTATCATTATTATTATTGTTTTAGTTTTGTCAATTTTACTCATGCATTTTAACTCCCAATTCTGTTCTGAAAGCAAATAATAATTAAATCACTTCCTTTTGCTTCTAATAGGTCGCTGAGTGTTGCACTGTTTATGAAATCAAAATATCTTGAAATTTTGGCTCAATCCCTATTTGGGGCATGCAGATACAGATTTGAATGGAATTTGGAAAAGATTAATAAAAACATGAAAAGTCCTGACAGATTTGATTTATGAGTTTAGATTAACATAATTACAGAGTACATATCTTAGGGATAAAAAAATAATCCTTAAGGGAAACTATCATGAAAAAAACAAGCATAACTACAACAATTGTTCAAGACAATGAATTACATCACAGGGAAGGGAAAAATGGATATATTCGTTAAGAAAGTTTAACACTACACTTCAAAGAAACCTAGAAAAAGAACATTCAGGCTGTAGATCAGAAATGATAACCTAAGAGAACCTTATAGCAGCTGTTGGATATTCTCCCCAAGGAAGCAAGGTAGGGTCAGAGTTATCTCAATTATTGACAATGAATGAAATGAAGAAATTATGAATCCTGTAGTTTTTAGTCAAAGATTAAGACGACTTCATGAATTCCATTTTGTTCTCCTCTGCATTTTTAATTATACACGTGCATGTGTACGGGAAAATATTCTGGGCAGAAGTTCAATTATGATACTCTGAAGAGAGAAGATGTTTAAATTTCTATTTGAGTGACAGCAAATAAATGATAAATACAGTATCACAGCACGTGGCTGCTTCTTTTAGATAGCACAAATGAATAGAAGTCAACTTTTTGTTTTTCTTTTACTTTCCGTTTCTGTTGGCATCTTGCCAAAGCTTAAAATATAAGACCCAGAAATGACCCTTTCAGCAGGTGAATAGACGTCTCACTGGAATGATTAAAGGAAAGTCCTTGCTCCACCTGGACAGATGATCTAACAGCAATTTATAGCTTTTCTAAGAGCGATTCCAAAAATGTGTAAATCCCATCATATCCAATTTCTCTTAACTTTTTTAGTAAAATCTTTCCATCTTTCAAAATCTTAAGTCGTCTTAATCAGCCTTAATTAGGGTGTCTATGAAGCTAAAAAAAAACACTGGCATATAATATATTTAATGTAGAAAGGACCAAATTCCTTACTTGATTCTTCCTCTGCCTCTCTTTGATGCTAAGAAAATGTGTTCTTTCTCAGGATGGGTCACCACAGCGATGAACACCACGCATGATCATTTATGGTGTGAGTTTTTGCTTGTCAGCTTTCAGTAGGACTATGGCAGGAACGTGGTTACCCTGAGCACTGTTCTTCTGAACAGTCCATTGGCATTTGGGGAGAAAAGGAAAGACTAAAATAATTTCAGCTTGAGTTTTTAAATGTGATATTTCCAATTAAAATGGCCTTTGCCTAAACAGATGAACATAGGGGAAGTGGTGGGGTGGGGGGAAGAGAGGAAAGCAAACCAGAAGAGGGTCTTGACTATGGAGAACAAACTGAGGGTAGATAGAGGGAGGTGGGCAGGGGATGGGCTAGATGGGTGGTGGGTACTAAGGAGGGCACTTGTTGTGATGAACACTGGGTGTTGTATATAAGTGATGAATCACTAAATTCTACTCCCGAAACCATTATTACACTATATGTTAACTATTACACTGTATGTTAAAATTTAGATAAATATTTGAAAAAACAATGGCCTTTGCTGGCTTCTTTTCTTTGTTTTCAAATGGAAAGATGGCCAGTTTAAAAACAATGTCTTTAATTAAACTGGAAGAGTTATTTGATATGTGAAATGTAAGTTCTCACTCCAGCGAAATAATCAAGATCAGTGATAACCCGCTGATCTGAAAGTCTTTCAAAGCAGACATCTGGTCCCATGCTGAGCCCGCGTCCTCACAAATGAAGCAGTGGGTTAGCAAAGGTGCCCTGCCCTTCAGGTCCCCTAGGAATAATGTGCGCGACCAGAAAGTAGTTTCATTTTCTGTCTCTCCACATTGCCGAACACGTGTTAGGTTCTGGGTGTATATTGTTGATTCTGTTTTTACATCTAATTTATAGCTAATGCATTTAATGTTCTTTAAATACAGATCAGATATAAACTTTAAATGGAGTAAATCTTTACATTTCTTAGCCGTTAATTGTAAATACACATGGTTTTTAGGAAATTTTTTCTCACCTCCTCAAATATTTAGGCAGATTGCCTGTTTGCATCTTTTACACATCAGAATAAGGAGTAGACACACATTTCTAATTGAGTCAAAATATGACATATGTAAACCAAGAAAGATATTATTTCAAAACACTTATACCTGAGGGGCACTGGGGTGGCTCAGTTGGTTAAGTGTCCAGCCTTGGGTTAGGTTATGATCTCACAGTTTGTGGGTTCAAACCCCACGTCGGGTTCTGTGCTGACAGCTCAGAACTTGGAGCCTGCTTCGGATTCTGTGTCTCCCCCTCTCTCTGCCCTTCCCCTGCTCATGCTCTGCCTCTCTCTCTCTGTCTCACAAAAATAAATAAAATGTTTAAAAAATTAAAAAAAAAAACCACTCATACCTGCATTGGAAGTAAATTGTAATGCCCAAAGTAGGTTACCTTTGCTGAAATGTAATGAATGCATGGACATTTACTTAAAACTGCCAAATATTAGCATTTATCTTGGCTAAAAGTTATTTCTTCTTTATAAACTGAAATAAGCTTGGGATTTCAGTATCTGTGAGATTCTCTGAGTTTCAAACTTGGCAAAAAAAATTAATCTCCCATTCTCAGTTTTATCTCTTTTGGACTGTGTTTTAAAGTGATAAAAACTGCAATGATTAGATTACTTCTTGAAGCTTGATTGTGGCCTGGACAGCTGGATTTGCACAATGGGAGCTAATAATAGAAATGACAAAAAGTTAGTTTAGGTCAATTTTTATTCCTTGAGACCAGGTTCACAAAATTTCCTCTGATAAGGTGGATTATTTAAGCCTTGCTTGAGTTCCTTAACGCAAATTAATTGCCCAAATAATAATTTATGAAGTGCAGGTAACTCTATTAAATTCAATTAATTTATAGACTCTGATCAGCAAAATTAAAATGTAGAAGTGCTATTAGTCATAATGACTAGGTACATTATGATTCTAGTATATTGATTTTATAAAGATTATTATCAAATATATTGGTTAGACATGATATTTAAGAGACATGTTTAAGTTACATTTTTTAGGATTAATTTCAACCATCTGTATCAAGACAAACCACTCTTCCTATATAATAATATAGTATATGTCATATAATATATACATTATATAGTAATATATATATTATGTGTGTGTATATATATATAGAGAGAGAGAGACAGAGAGAGAGAGAGAGAGAATATGTCATATAATATATATCTTGAGGTAAACCTCCAAATATACATGGAGGTACTCCAGATCTCAGAAATGCAATTCATTGAATTTTTTGTAAATCACTTTCTAATTTAAACTATGCCTTAAGGACTATTTTATAAAACTTGACTCTTAGGAATACTATCATCATATCATTTCTTCAAGAAATTAAATTTCTTTTAACATAATTATAATTCGTGGATATTATAAATATATAAACATACACATAGTTAGGAAGGGGCTTTCATTCATTTGCTCAGTTAATCAATTATCTAACTCATGCAAGCTTTTTCTTCACGCCAGGCATTATTTTTGATGTTGGGCAATGCCAGTAACCTGAACCAAGGATCTCACAGTCAAGTTCAGACAACAGCCCCCACCCCCCCCTTCTAGTCTACCCAGTACCCTGGCCACACTTTTAAAATATGATTTGCAGTTACCACTCGTGCTAAGCTTCCAACATTCTTGATGTTTCTTCTTTGTCTTCCCTTGTGTGTCTCAAAGATGTCTACTGCTTTTCAAGACAACTGCCTTTTTGAAAGCTTCTACTCACTATCTCCAGCCTCTGAAGGCCTCAAAACGTGTCAGGACTTCCCGTCCCCCTACTCCAGAGGGTCTGCTTGCACCAACGGCAGAGCACTTAGCACACTGCTTTGTAGCTCTTGTCTGTCTGTCTCTCCCACGAGACAGTGAGCAACTTGAGGCCAGGGCTTTCTCTCTGATCATTGGCCTATCGCGAAAGCCTGTCTCTGATGTGGCAGAACACCTATTGGAAAAAAGGAAAGAAATGAAGTGAAATGAAATCAAGTGGAATGAAATAGACCTCCTTGGTAAGTGAACCCATGGGGTCTCCTTGTCAGCCTTCTATGATGGAGTTTCTGTATCTCTACAGTGTGTATGTTGGGAGTGGGGTGAAGGGTGTTATGTCTAAACATTCATATTCGAACACATTCCGATGATTTATTGTTTAAAGTGCCTAAGGATAGGGTGTGTCATTCAACATGGAAACAAAGTAAAACAAAACAAAGACACATCACCAACAATCATGACTAAATACCTGACATGTGAAATTATGGCCGAGGCAGTTCCCCAGGGGAGGCTCAGAGCAGGGACCCCTTGGGCCTCTTGAGGTTGTCCTTTAGGGATTCAGGTTCAATAGAACAAAGGAGCTGATCTATAGCCAAATGGTGCTCTTTCAACCTGGTATCTGTCAAGATAGGGAAAAGATAATGCCACTTTGCATCAGGCACAGTGAGAAGGGAGCAGCAGGAAGCAGGCAGGTTGAAAGTGCACTGCTCACATTGTTTCCTTGAGGGTCTGCCATCCTCAGAAACAATGCACATATTTCTCTGAAGATTAGCCAGCTGAGTGGAAAAGATCACACACGCGAAAGGGAGCAAAGCCAAGACGAGGAAAAAAGAGACGGCAAGTCCTCTGCCATAAGGCTGAAAATACACTTCCTACCTTTAGCAAGGGAACAATATCTGGATTAATTTCAATCCGATGTGCAAAAAATAGTGAATGGGAATGAAAAACTTCATTTTAAGGGAGTCTTTTGAAACCAGTTGCATTATTTTATTTTATTTTATTTTATCTATTAAAAAAATTTTAATGTTTATTAATTTTTGAGACAGAGAGAGACAGAGCATGAACGGGGGAGGGTCAGAGAGAGAGGAAGACACAGAATCCAAAGCAGGCTCCAGGCTCCGAGCTGTCAGCAAAGAGCCGGACGCGGGGCCCGAACTCACTGGCCGTGAGATCATGACCTGAGCCGAAGCTGGAAGCTCAACTGACTGAGCCACCCAGGCGCCCCAGTTGCATTATTTTAAAAATTATCCCTAAGCGAATCACCCGAACACAAAACAATTTTATTGTTGTGTGTTATTGAAACCGTTGATGCGTGTTTACACAATGCATTTAACATATCATAGACTGCTTTAATTATTGTATCTTTTTGTTTGTTGGTTGGTTTTAATTCAGTTGCAGAATAAATTTTTGTTGTGTCCCTGTGACTTGATTTACATGTCCTGTGGAAATTGTTGCACCCAAGTCGAAGCTATGTCAGATAATCTTGAAACGAAGATCTTTTATATTATACATTTTGTCTGTTTAGGATAAAATCCAGGGCAAAATTCCTTAATCACAAGATATGACCACTGCTGGAACTCTTGTTTTGCACTGCATATTTCCTCCTAAAAACCTTCCCTGAAGTTCCCCGGCCAACAGCAATAGATGAGCACATCGGCTTCACAAACTCACAGTAAAATCATGGCCTTTCACTTTTCAATATTTATTTTAGAAATCTAAAAGTTGATTTGGTTGTTTATATTTTATGAGTTTAAATTAGGTATGGCTTGCTCCCTCGTGTATAGTGCCTAGGAACTTACTAGCAGCCTGATGTTGTAGTTTGACTAGAGTCTTTCTGCAGAATATCTATAAACTGGCATTTTAAAAGTCTTAAGCATATGCAACTTTGGAATTTGTTTATATTGATTGTCTCCAAATTTTCTTTGGAGGCATCTCCATCCTTAAAATGCAAAGAAAGCTTAATTTCTCCCCGATTTTGATACATCCCATTGTTTTGCCTAGTCTTGTTTTCCCCTGTACTTTGTTTCTCATATAAATCTGTTTGATCCACTTGAAATTTACTTAGGAGGATGGTAAAATGAAGGGATTAAATTTCATCCTTTATAATTTTTTAATCAAAATTGCTGTTCAGTGATCTTGGCATCGTTTACCATGTAATCTTTTCTTATTCCCCTGATTTTAAAGCTTTCTCTTTGGTATATATTGAGCTTTTATATGTCACTGGATCTATTTACGGTTTTCCATTGATGTGTGCTTTCATTTTATGCAAGTATTATATTATGTTAAATATTGTTGCATTTCAATGCGGCTAGTGACATCATCTTGGTTGTACTCCCAATTCCCCCTTAATATGTTTTTTTGAAAATATCTTTGCCTGTTTATTTTGTGATGCCAATTTAAGAACACACATTTTAAATTGTTACTACTCAAAATAGACCTTTGACATTCTATCTTCTCCAATATTGAATTAAGTATCAAGTTGCACTGAATAAATCACAGAACATTTTAAAGTTCGGCTTAGATTTGGCTTTTAAAAAATAATTCTTGGTTACTAAAAAAGATAGCGATAGTGTAAGATTTCCAGGAGTTCCTCTTCTGGATTCATTTCAGAGACCCATGTGTTGTGAAGTTTGTCCTCAGAAATGACATTCAGGGACAACCACTCGAGAAAATCTGTTTTGCTATTTTGTAGTCATATTTAGATTTTAGAGTCTTGAAGTGTTACCCAGCTGGATAATTCATGTAATTTAGCAAACCGGACAGCAAAGGATTCTTATTTATTTTTTATAGTCACTAACTCTAACAAAATGTTGAAGTGATGTGTATTTGGTTAAACTAGGGAACGCTGATGTAGATTTATATAAATTATTTATTTATACTGAATAAGGCAGTAGACATTATTTCTAACCATATGTTATACAAATCTGAATAGCATGGTCTAAAGCTGACAAACTTCTATCCAAAGTATTGGGATAATTTTATGTGATTAGATTGATCAAGGCAAAATTATTCATACATTTAATCCTTTAATAGTTAACATGGGAGCGATCAGACTGGTGCAGAGTACATGATAAACTTTCAAAACCAGAATCTTGGGGACACCTGGGTGGCTCGGTGAGTTGAGCGTCTGACATCGGCTCAGGTCATGATCTTGAAGTTCACGCCCCTATGCTGGGGCTCACTGCTGTCAGCATAGAATCTGCTTTGGATCCTCCATACCCTTCTCTCTCTGCCCCTCCCCTGCTCTCTCTCTCTCTCTCAAAAACAAATACACATTTAAGAAAATAATAAATAATTAAAGAAATATTAAAAACAATCTTTTAGGAAGCTTAAATTTATTTTTTTAATTTTTTTTAATGTCTATTTATTTATTTATTTAGAAAGAAACAGAGTGTGAGCAGAGGAGGAGCAGAGAGAGGGAGACACAGAATCCAAAGCAGGCTCCAGGCTCTGATCTGTCAGCACAGAGCCTGATGCAGGGCTCAAACTCACAAATCTCAAGATCATGACCTGATCTGAAGTCGATTGCTCAACTGACTGAACCACGCAGGTCCCCCTCTCCCTGTCTCTTTCTTTTCTCTTTCAGGTTCTTCTATTTCTTAAATTTATACAGAGAAGACAAGGAATAGTTACTAAGCATAGCATAATGCATATCAGAGAATACTGTCACACGTGAAACAGGACCCAAGAATGGTGTATACTTGGTTACTTTCAAATTTGTTCCAGTATTTTAAAAACATATGACCTTGGAAGCTTTAGAGGGCATACTGACTTCTGGATATACAATCTTGAGCATAAAACTCATTCTTGATTGCCCCTGAAGAGCACTTTGTTGAAAAAGTTGATAGAGCATTTTATCAACTCCAAAGAAAGGAGTTCTATGATCTATTAGTGATGTATTCCATGGATACTAGACAGATTAGCTCTGTATTTTCTCATCTGTCAACTGGAGATGATAATATTTGCTCTGCCTACTTCACACTACTGTTTTAAAAAGAAAATGAACTAAAGTGTTCTAATAACAACAATCTAATTTGACTATTTTCAACCAGCAGTGATGGATGAAAATGGCAGTGATGGTCAATCAACTAATGCTTGAATAAAATTTTCATTTTTTCAGAAGTAGATCAAAACTAACATATGTCGTCCTGTGTACAAACTGAATTTGTTCATAGCATTAAAATTTGAAGAAAAAAAATAGAAAGTGTCCATGTGTGCAACCAAGAATTTTATTGTAGCTACATGGCATCATGATCTCCGTCTTAACCCATTCTTCCAGCCCTTCCCCCCAAAACACAAAATCAAAAACAAAAATGTCTCTATAATGCTGAAGTCCATTTAATTTAATTAAACTTACCTAATTTTGTATTAATAACATTCAATAGTCCCCAGTTGGTATAAGCTACTTGAGGGCAAGACTACCATTATTCATTTCTATGTCATTTGTTATTCTTATCCTTACCTTATTCTATCCTTATCTTCACGCAGGACAAGTACAATACATATCATTGTTCCTATAAATATGTTCTAACAGCTATTTGTGCTAAGTGCTGGGAACACAGTGGTGAGTGTGTTAAATACAGCCCATACCCTAGCAGAATTCATTCTGTTACTGATTTTTGGAAATAACAAGAACATGGGACATAGTTTAAAAAGAGACTTTTTAAGGAATGGTTTTCAGAGGGATGTACTAATCTCAGATTATAAAGATAAGATTTAAGAGGGTTGAAAATGCAGAAGGCATGCATTCTATAAGAAGGGAACTTCTTGTAAAAGACAGGTAGACATAAAACTCCAGGCACTCAGGCAACTTTAGAGAGTGGTATACATCTGGAGGGATAAAATGTCCGTGAAGGAGAGATAGATCAGGATAAATTACTAGCCAGAGCCAGTAGGGACTAAAGAGTATGACCTGGCACCAACAGCTAGCCCATTGTCATTACATAGCACAATACTTATGCCTCTGATGGCCTGTAAGCAACACAGGACACCTCCATAAGTATATCTGAGCCCAGACGAAACAAATGCTCAGACATCATTTGCCTAACTCACCTAAGTGCCACATATTTTAAACCAATTACATCTTTAGCTTTCTTGTAATCCCTCCAATTCCTATGTTAAAATATCATGTCACCAACTAACCTTTAATTTCTGACATTATTCAACCCAGAGCAAAGCCCTGCTTCCCTGGAAGCCTTCCCGAAGTCACCTAACACACATCCAAATCTTACAGCAAGGCGTTCTCTCATAGAGACACCCTACTGGCCCCATGAGGTGTGGCCTCTTTTGTTACAGTAAGTAATAGAACCAGCTTGGTTTGACAACTTCTGTATTCCTGGCAGTATTCGGTGAGCATAAATATGCTCAAAACATAGTAATGACAACAGTAGAGTTAGTATAAGAAATGATGGAGGAAACTAAAGGATCCCCAGATTTCCTATGGGCAGAGTGGTGGATTCCCTGTGATTGGGGGTAAAGATTGTATAACAGGCTTGAGGGTATGAATGGAAAAAGAGGAAGAAGAACCTTTTTTTTTTTAATTTTTAAGTGCTTGTGTGATATCCAAATGCGGATACTCAAAAGGCGTTGGAGAATCAGTATACAATAGTAGTTAATGACATAGATGTGTGATTAAATCCCTCCTCTGTAATTCCATGAAAAGTATGTTATTGCCATCGGTCTTAAATTGCTCAGTGTTAATGCAAGGGGCTCAGAAAACAAGAACTATTTATTTAAATGATACAGCTATAGTCACAGTCAAAATAAGGAGTGTGAATATGATAGATGGCTGCGGAATTAAACCTTTACAAGAGAGAGCGACTTGTTTTCATTTAAAGCTCATTGATTTTAAACCGTTTTTAATGATGGCCCCTGCAATTTTACATATATTCTTTCCAGAAACAAGTTGAACATAGAGTCTTAGAATAACAGGAGGAAAATAAACATTATGTTCATGATGAGAACAGATCTGGAAGAGTATATGAAGAGATAGGAACATAAAACCGCACTGCCTTCCTGAGAACATGACAAAGGACGCGGGGAATGCAAATTGCAAAAGCATGCCACAGTCCTGCGTGCTAGTATTTTAGAAATCTTTGGGATTTGACACGTATTTGAAGTATATTATTTATTACAGTCTCTGTTTTGATTCTGCTAGAGATTGGTGTTGTAATACAAACTCGTCCCAAGAAGTGAATGGCAGTCGATCAAGGCTTAGTGCACAGGGACAGTTTCGGGTAGAACTTGATGCCAATTCTCAATGAACCCAGGTTAGGATGTTTTTATAACAATTCTAATTCTATCCTCCTCTCTGCTTCTATGAGTTGTCTTGGAAACATGTGTATGCAGTGGCTCCGAGTTTGCTGGACATACAATCAGAGGGCCTAGACGTATGTTGCTAACTTGATCTGGGAGAAAGAAGTGTCATGAGCCTCTGGTAAATATAACAGTGCCAAAATCTTGGTGCAGCCCACCCTGTATTCCTTGTTCTTTCATTCTGCACATTCCACCCAGAGGACCTATGCAGTAAAACTTGAGCTCTTCATTCATAGTCTTTAGGGGTCCATTAACCTTGCTGGAGAACATTAGTCAGTTTCAACTACTATGGAATTTAATTCTTTTTTAATGTTTATTTATGTATTTTGAGAGAAAGAGAGAGCATATGCAAACAGGGGAGAGGCAGAGAAAGAGGAGGAGAGAGAATCCCAAGTAGGGTCCATGCTGTTAGTGCAGAGCCCTGTGCGGGGCTCAATCTCAGGAACCCTGAGATCATAACCTGAGCTGAGATCATTAGTCGGCCACCTAACTCAATGAGCCACCCAGGCACGCCTCGACTCCTATGCAATTTATAAGTAAAGCACATGAACAACGATCCAGGAAAACAATGTCTTCTCCCTTATTTACAAAACTAGTTTTTTGTTTGTTCCTCTTTGATAATAATTTAAAATAAAATAACATTTGGGGCACCTGGCTGGTTCAGTAGGTAGAGCATCTGATTCCCGATCTCAGGGTTCTAAGTTTGAGCACCATGTTGGGTGCAGTAGATTATTTAAAAATGAAATCATTCTAAAAAATAAATGAAATGAAATGAAATGAAATGAAATGAAATGAAATGAAAAAATAAAGTAAAATAAAATAACACCTGAGGTAAATATTATTAAACCTATTCTACACAGTGACAGAAACTCATGTTCTTTTTGATTTTTCCCAAAATGTCATTCGAGTGGATTAATTAACAGACCTATTGAGTAAGTTTTTGACTGTCTGTAGCAACACTTCCTGTTATATAACAATGATACACACAGGCAAAGTGATGCTTTTCTGACCTCGTTGTCATGTGTGTGACTATGACTCTGACTATACCTGAACTTGTGGCTGAGTTTACTCCCAGGTTTTTGTGGAGTGAGGTCATTTTGGCTGTTCATTCAAAGCAAGGAAAATCTAGGCCATTTTGGCTTAGCACTTGGAAGACAGAAAGGAAAAGATGTCTTTCGAGCTTTCATAGCAGGCAAAATATTCAAGAAGAATCACAAGCATTTCTTGAATGTATGGAGCAGAACTCAATCACAAAAACATATGCTGAATGCCTAAGATGTGCCAGCCGCTGTGTTTTACACTATTGGAAACATATGGTAAATATACTTCCTTCAATTAAAAAAAATATATGCTACAATCCCATGTAGTATGAACAATGACAGCAATTATAATAACTGTGATCGGGAAACCCACTGTGTCCACAGGACTCTTCTAGCTACTGTTTCATTGCTTCTAAAGGTTTCTTCTACCTGAGCACTAAGCACAAAGACAGAGGAGGGTCATTTTGTTTCTTATGGCTCACATGTGTGGGAGGGGCTCTGTCACCGGAAAATCTTAGCTCCAAGCTGAAATCTCTTTGAATTCTTTGAGTTCCTTTAAAGGTAAATCCTGCTTTTGTTTCTACCCTATAACATGTCATTTTGTTTGTTTTCACATACAAGATTATTGTATGTGTATAATATTTAGTTATCGAGCACAACTTTTTGTAAAAATGCTCAAACAAAATTAGACTCCTGAAACAATGCCAGGCGGCTTTTTAAAACTTAGTTAAATTTTTTTTAAGTTTATTTATTTTGAGCGTGCAAACAGGGGAGGGGCAGAGAGGGAGGGAGAGAGAGAATCTCAAGCAGGCTCTGACCTATCAGAGAGAAGCCTGATGTGGGACTCGAACGCACAAACTGTGAGATCATGACCTGAGCCTAAACCAAGAGTCGGATGCTCTTCCAGCTGAGCCGGCCAGAAGCCTCCTTCCCCACGTGGTTTTATATAACCCACTACCTCCATTAATCACTTTCTTATTTCATTCTTGCATCTTTTCCAAAGATTAGGCAATGAAAGTTTCTAAATTTATGTGACCAGGTCAAGATTACAAAGCTGATGAGTAGAAGATTGAGAATTAGATATATTGTCTATTTGCTTTCCCTGTCACCATAGGGCTTCCCATGCAGAGAAATGGGATGAGGAAGCCAAGAAGAGTGGTCCTCCATGGATATCCTTGATGGTTCTTAAGTTGAAATGAAAGGAAAAAGTTGTCAAACTAAAATGGAAGCATGGTGCTTTTGGTCTATTCCACTCTGACAAGAGTCCAAATCTTCACTGTATAAGGAAGATGCTTTTGACAAGCCAGCCTCTGATGCTTGCGTAACTTTTTCTTGCAAATCAATAAAAAAATCTTATTGCATATTTACATCAATTTTCAGTTACACAGGAATCTTGTTTTATTTACTACTCTGTCTGCAGTGTCTAAAACCATGTTGATTGAATTAATGATTATTACCTTGGTTAATAATACAACATAAGAATAACACACCATTTAGGTAAATCCAAACTTACATCCAGAAAATCATTTTAAATTAAGGTTTCTCTTGGTGTTTTAAATATTTGACAACTCATCCATAGCTGTTATTTAATTCTCTCTATCAGCATGTGTAAGAGAAAAGGTTCAAATGATATTTACCATTTAATCGGAAAGTTCAGAAGTGCAAAAACAATTGCGTGTAAATTGGTAGAACGTAGCATAGAACACATTTCACAAGGTGTTTGTTTTGTATAGACCTTTCTACTAAATGCAGTGATGCCAAGAAAATTACTGTCTTTATTCCCTTCTACCCAGATATCTAGGATAATAGTTTGAAATTAAATGCTGGGATCACTCTATCTTCTTACCTCTTCCGCTTCCTCCAACTCCAGTTTTATGCCTGGTGTGAATTAAATATTGAGTCAGGGAAAGAGGAAGGGATATTCTTACACTCCCAAGCACTGCTAAGTATAACTATCGTTCACATGCAGAAGAATGTTTTTTAATGTTCGTATTTTATTGTGTTCCCTTGGCTTTCAACCTTTCTTCCCTCTTCTAAACTTCTTAACTCTTCTTTTCACTTTCAATCTCTCCCTCAGTATTCATTCTATACCTTAATCTATTTTTCCAAAACACTGAGTGTTCATGATTCCTTTCCCACAAAGAAAAGCTCTCAATTTAGCTCAAAATTATCCATGGAATTGTAGGGGAACTTGAGAAGGACACGGCGTAGTGTCAAAACCCCACATTCATGCTCATCCGTGTGTTACTGTTAGCCCTCAAATAGCCTCATTCTTCCCATTCAACTATCCACATATTTAAGAAAGTGGTTTAAGCAATATTATTTTCATTATAGTCTTTTGTACCATTTCAGATTATGATCTTTCCAATCATGGGCCTCCTGGCTGGCTCAGTTGGGAGAGCAACTCTCAGTTGGGAGAGTGACTCTTGAATTTGGGGTTGTGAGTTCGAGCCCCATGTTGGGGATAGAGATTATTTAAAAATAAATAAATTATTTATTACATTAATTAAATTAATGAAATTATTCAATTAATTTCCTACATTGCAAATTTCCATACCCATTTGTTGGCATTAGTAGCCTATTTCATAGTGTTTTAACTTTGGTTTATATGTCACCTGTTCACATAGATTGTCCAGTATTTAAAAAGAGAGGTCTCTTCTTAGTGCTATTGTTTTCACAGCATTTATTCTCATGTTATGCAGATAGTGGTCTTTAAATATTCATACAAATTTTATCTGTCATATCCAGACTTTACTCTGAGCCAGAATTTTCTTTCTTTCTTCCTTCTTTTCTTCCTCTCTCCTCCTCTCCTTTTCTTTCTTTCTTTCTTTCTTTCTTTCTTTCTTTCTCATAAGAGAACGAATGAATGAAGTTAGCACTTCTGGAATAGTAACCTAATTAAAGAATGAGTTACAATATCAAGGGTCCAGGATAGTATCAGTGTAGATATCTGAGTGATAAGAACTTGAACCAAGTGAATGCAAAGGGAACCTAAAGTATTAGAAGTGTTTGAGAGACATCTGGTTGCAGTATAGTAGAAAAAACAAATATAATAAAACCTTGGATTATGCATAATTTGTTTTGCAAGTGTTCCACAGGACAAGAAAACATTTATAATAAATTTTGACTTGATAAATGAGCAATGTCTTGCAATACAAGTAGAATGTAATGAAACCGAACTAATGTTTCTTCTTTCTCTCTCTCACTGAGGGATTGTGGGTGATCGTCTCCCATGTTTAGATGCTTGGTCTCAGGCCACAGTTTTGGGAGAAATCGGTGATTTTTCAGAAGTTTGGAAAATGCCCACAACTGGCATTAGAGTATTTTTTGTCACTTCAAAGCATCTATGGACAGTCCTTTGCTTTTCCATACAAGAGTGAGCTTAGGAATGCTTTGCTTCATTTTAGGTCAGGCTGCCTACAGATAGAGACCCTTTCCTCTGCTGCCTTATGGCCAGTTGCATTAAATACAGTATATGACAAGAATTTATTAATACTGTACTGTAGTCACCATCCATGTGAGAGTATATAATGGCCCTCGTGCAGAAAAAGATTCCATTGAGCAAATAGATAGCACTGATTCCATTAGTGATAGTGAAAGTTGTACTACACAATAACCCTCCTCTCTCCTGTCTCCCTCACACCAGCCACGAAGGTTTTCAAAGGTAAGTGCAGGTTAGTTTATTTTTCGTTATATTTTATATTTTTCTTAATTTTTTTGTATTGTGATCTTTTCATATTAATATTTTTGGGTTGTGGAATGAATCATCTGAGTTTCCTTTATTTCTCATGGAGAAATTCACTTTGATATACAAGTGCCTTTGATTATAAGCATGCTTCTGGAACAAATTATCCTCACAAACCAACGTTTTACTGTATTTTGTATATTATCACATTTCCAAAGGTCTGAGCTCAATTTCAGTTCTTTCAGCACTAGTTGGATTAATTTTAGTTACTTTCCTTCTATGAGTCATTATTTCATCTATCCAAAATGGCTACAATATACCTGATTCACAATTTTGAGGATTAAATGCCATAATACATAGCAAATTCTTATATATAGTATTTGACACCAAAGAAGCATACTACTATTTTTGTTAATGTGGATCCATGAATCAAGGTTATAGGTGCAGGTATTGATAAAGCAACTCTCTGATACTTAAGGTGTCAAAAATATTGATAAAATAATCTTATGATCTTTAAGATATGTTTCCTATATTCTTTTACTTGCCTCCACCCTATTTCTCACTCCCATATCACTCATTCTCAACTTTAGTGGTACTTTGCAAAGCAATCAGTCACACTCCTTACCTTTTTCTCTTTGAGAGTTTGCAAAATTTTAATTTGCACAAAAAATTGCACAAATAATGAAATTGAAATAAATTCACTTAATAAACTAAAATATAAGGTAAAGCAGGGAGAGCTATAAAGGTGATAGATACATGCATACATATATACACAGAGATGGAAAGAGGGATTCTCAGATAATGCTCTATTTGGATATTTTAATGGAAAACACCTACATTTGCTTTACATTTTTAGGAGGAGAACATCCATGAGTGGAAGAGGGGGTGGGATAGTTGAGGTTTATAAGGCACTGTATATAGTCAATACTTATTAAATCCCTAAACTAAAATGAGAAAGGCAGGTTTTCTTAAAACTACTCTACAATTTTAGAGAAAGAAATTACACATTAGGGATATTCAGTCTAAGGAAAAAAAGAGGGAAAGTTACCTTCAAGAGCCTTCTCAGTCTGTAGATTTTGTAAAGGCTGGATCTCCTAGTAAGGGACAAATTAATTTTAGTTGAAGGAAAGCTTTACTGGCAACTGTGTGATTTTTTTTTAGCAATTATTAAGCTAATGTCTTTAATATCTCCTTTGGAATCATTTCTCAATGCAGTATCTCTGTGAAGTAGTCATGAAGCCTAGTTATCATACATGAATAGTAGACAGAAGGTACTAGAATTCATAGCAAGGCAATATGCTGGTATGCTCAGATAGAATCTTTAGCAAGAGTATATAAACTCTTTCATCTTAATCTTTAGAATGTCAATAATAAAGGTTAGAATTCAGCAATTATACTTGTCATATACTGTAATGTAATCATATTCATCATTAAAGTCTAATTAATTTTGTATTTGTGATGTAACAAATTACTACAAAATCTGAGGCTTCACATGACAAAAATTTATCCTCCCATAGTTTCTGTAGGTCAGCCATTTAGGCAGACTTGGTTGAGTACCCTACTGAGTCTCACAAGACCTGTGTCAGGAGGGTGACAGAGTTGCACTCCCCACTGTGACGTTGACAATAAATCTGTCTCCAGAATCATTCAGTTTGTTGACAAATTTCAGTCTATATGGTTGTAGAAGTGAGATCTCCATTCCCTTGCTTGTTGTTGGCTGTAGATCCTTCTCTGCTTCCAGAAATCGCTCATATTCCTTGGTTAGTGCACCCTTCCTCCCTCATGCCAACCACCTTCAAAGCCAGAAATGGTGGGTTCAGGCCTTTTTATGATCCCAATGTCTCTGACTTCCATTTCGGGGACCGTGCTGACTTTTTCTTCTGCCTTCTTTTGTTTTTTAAAGGGGTCATGTGATTATATTTGGCTCACTGGGATAATCCAAATAATCTATTAAAGTCAGCTACTTAGTAACATTTACTGCATCTGCAATGTCCTTTTTTCATATAAGAGAACAGTATCCTACATGGGGGAAAATATCCTACAAGCCAAAATTCTGTCTGTCACACTAATTAAAAAGGATGCTATGATTTGGAAGATAATAATATGAAGGGGAAAGAATGAAGGAAAGTAGCCATGAGTTGAAATAGGTTGTTCTTCATTTATTTCCCCCATACTTCAAGGGTATAAGATGCCTTTAGTGATTAAGGGAACATCATGAAGTCAAGGACTGAGTCGGTGGCTTGGAGTCTCTGTATTGGGATGCAGGAGTTTCTCTTTAACACTGTGCCTCCTCTCCCAACCTGGACTATGGCCAAAATTATTTGGTTTAGCTTTCTCAAGAAACCCTATTTCTCCTCTTTTTTTTTCCAAACATTGAGATAAATCACAGATTCACCACCATGGAGCTTGCTATGTCAAAATGAGATGATTCTGAGGCCAAGGTTGGAAGCATGGAGGACATGGTCAATGCCAGGCCAGCAGCTGATGGAAAACTTGGCCATCATCACTTAAGGACCTGCCACCAGCAAGGAGCTCAGTCAGCAAGGGAGAATGAGTGGATCTTGAGCAGGCTATGAGTTACTCTTGTAGCAAAACTCAGCTACAAATTGCAGCAAGGCAAAAAGCCCCTGGTAGAAAAGGGATACAAGGTAGAGTTCAGAGGATATTCTAACTAAGGACAAGTTGCATGTTGGACACAGGGAGGCACAATGCTTTTTCTTCACAGTATACTCATATGTCACCTCAGGAATAGAAACAGGCAAAAGAGTGACTATATGAAGGACTAGTTTTTTTTTTCCTACAAAGACAGCTGAACAATTCCTAAAGTAAAAATTGAATGGTCAGAATGCCTTAAGTTTAAACCAGTTTGAGATTTTAAATAATTCGTTCTGATTACCACTGGGCGCAAAGCTTAGAGAAAAGACTAGCATGGGAAGGCATAGCTCCTAGATTCTTTGTAGCAGCTAAGAATAGCCATCTGTTTAAAGAGGGCTCCAATTAGTTGTTCTACTCACAACTTGCTAGCACATTTTAGGCCAATTACTGCCACTATACTGACATTTATTAGTTAACCATTAATTATCAAGGCAGACACAAAACAGTCTGTGGACCTCACTTTATAAATTTTATAAATTTGATGAAATTCCATTACAAAGATGTTCCCCTTAGAACCAAAATCAAACAGAAAGCTGCCAAATTCAGAGACTGGATGGACTGTTGGTGATTAGATCATGTGCCCCATCCCCAAGAGTACATTTTACATACCTTACTAGTCATTGATGCCCTATTCATATAGGAGTGTTGAACATATATAAAGCATTTAAGCCAACCACTCTTCGTTACTACCTTTAAATTTATTAATGGGAGCCCATCCTAAATATTCATTATTCTAGTTAAAAGAACACTAATTTTACCAATTAAATCTAATTTCTCAATGTGATGGCTGAAAGGCTTATAGTAGGTCCCCCTGGACTATATGCTTCCTGCCATAAAGGCAGAATTAAGCCATCCCAGGAATGCGAATTCTTGATTAGGGCAGTTGACACCCTTCTAATCAAAGCTCAAGATAATTGGCACACGTATCCTATAAAACTATGTAACCTGACACTTCTGAAATAAATTATGAATATCATAATACATGGTCTTTTACTATGAGTGAATTTTCGAATAACTCAAATCAGAAGGTCAGGGGAGACCTCTGCGAGGCTACCTTAAACCTAAAACTTAAATTACAAGAAGTGGTTTAAAAACATTTACAGTGAGATTCATGTCAATGAATGACAGTTCATGAAAAAGCTATCTAAGAAGAATCTTGGCTTGTTTAAGGAAATGGAAAAAGAGTGGGTGAGCATGAAAAGAAGATGCAATTCATCAGGGAGGAGGTCAGAGGGGACTACGGTGAGGCTAGTAGATTCCATAAGATCTTAGCGACCCAAGATAGAGTTTGCATTTTGCAATAAGTGCAACACAAGGGCATCAGAAGCTATGAGGCAGAAATATCATGATATGACTTATATTTATAATGGAATATTCTGGCTCTTATGGATTGTAGAGGAATAATATTTGGGATGGAAAGACCAGTTTAGGGTTTAGTGCTGTATTCCAGCAATGACCTCATGGTTGTTTGTAACGGCATGGCAATATAGGAAGTAGAGAGTAGCAATTTGACTTTGAATAAAATGTAAAGCTATCCTGACTTCCTGATGACTGAATTGGGGCTACTATAGACTTAATGCCTATAACTCTTCAAAACTCATATGTTGTGGGGAGCCTGGGTGGCTCAGTAGGTTAAGCGTCTGACTCTTGGTTTTGGCTCAGGTCATAATTTCCCAGCTTTGTGAGTTTGAGTCCCACACTGGGCTCTGCTCTGGCAGCAGGGATCCTGCTTGGGGATTCTCTCTCTCTCTCTCTCTCTCTCTCTCTCTCTCCCCCTTCCTCGCCCATGCTGTGACTCTGCTCTTTCAAAATAAATAAATAAACTTAAAGAAAAAAATATCTGTTGAAAACTAGTTCTCAGTGTGAGGTTTCAAAAATCAAAACTCCAATGAAGAAGACGCAATACCAACGTGTTTAATCCAAACTATAGTCAGATTATTAATTTTTATTATTTATTGGTTAGAGAGACAAGGCAAATTCTCCCTATTAATTGCACACAAAATAGCATAGTCCTACTCAATTGCTTTTTTTCAGTCTGGGACATGTTCTATTCGAGATGTCCATAAAAGTGGATATACTATGAAGAAAGCTGCATGGATGTTCATGGGGAAGATATGGACTGGAAATATAAATCCAGGGATCACCAGCATAATTAGCTCATGAGAGTGGATAAGATCGCCCAGGGAGTATGTTATCATAAGGATCAAGCCCTAGGTGCTCCAGTGTTTGGAAGTCAGGTAGATAAAGAAGAAATAGGAGACTGATAAAGAGCATCCAGAGAAGTAGGGGGAAAACGAGATGATTGTGGAGTCTTGTTTACCAAGTAAGTGAAATGTTTATAGTAGAAGAGTGTAAGCGACTGATTTAAATGTTATGCATTCAGTAAAATAAAGACGATGTCCTCTTCCTGGGGCTGCCTCAGTGAATTATCACAAAAGCTAGAGTCTGAAATCAAGGTGTCAGCAAGAACATAGTCCTTCTGAAAGTTCTAGAGGGGAATCCTTCTTGCCTCTACCAGCTTCTGGTAATTGCTGACAATCCTTGGGGTAGCATACCTCCAGTCTCTGCCTCTGTGGTCACATGGCCTTCCTCCCAGTGTGTCTTTTGTGTGTCTGTCTGTTATCTCTTTTTACAAGGACACCGGTCATTGGGTTTGGGCCCACTCTAATCCAGTAGAACCTCCCCTTAATTAAGTACATCTTCAAGACTCTATTGCTAAATAAGGCCCCATTCTGAGATTCCAGGTGGACATGAGTTTTGGGAGGATGATAGTCAAAGAAGTATGAGGACTGAGAATGGACTATTGATTTGTGGCAACTATTGATATATGGCAGCCACTAGTGAGCTAAAGAGGAAAAGTAGAGTGCAGTGACATGGAGTGGTATACTGAAATACATATGAATTGGTTTGGGTTCAACCAGAGGGGAGGGAAAAAACTAGAGGGAAGTGAGAATAGACAACGTGACGCAAAGGAAGGCAAGAAATCACTGAACCCAGACGATCAGTGAGGTCACAAGAGTTTTGTTTTGCTTTTAGTTTGGTTATACTTTGCTTTTTTTTTTTTTTTTTTTTTTTTTTTTTTTACCACTGCAGACATATCCACACCTTTATGTGCTAATAGAAAAGATGTGGTACTGAATGAAACGTTAGTGATATAAAAAGAGAAGAAAGAGAATCGCTGGGATAATTTCATTGAATAGTCAAGGCTGAATGGGAACTGGTGCTCATATGGAGGGTTGGCCTCAGCCAGGAACCCCAGCGGTTCATTCTGGGCAATGGCGATATATTAGCATAGAAGCAAGGAAGTAGGTAGATGAGGTGGTACAAGCCTGTGGCTCTGTCCTCTTATTGCCTCAGATTTCTCAGGACGAAGGGAAGTAGTCTGGCGGCCTTAATTCGAAATGGGTAGAAATATAAGATTTACACATATTTAATAAAGTCAGATGGGAAACATGTTAGTCTCACAAGTTTATAGACAGAAATCACAGCATAATATGAGTTGGGTTAGGTGTGATAGAGTAGATAGAAAGTTTCACCACTCTCAGAAACCTCTTGAAATCATTAATGAGGTTAAAGGGCAAAACAGATCCATGCGATTCAATCAGTAATTTTGAAATTTCTTTTGAAAATTACACGGTGAGTAAATTTATATTTCAAATATTAACAGGTCAGTAGAAGTTACATGAAGTTGTTATTCCCCACCCAATTAATATTTTTCGTTCCTTATTTTCAAGAGAGAATCAGTAAACATAAGCAGAATTATTCATACATCTTTGTTTTTAAAACTCTGCTGACTACAGTGGAAAACAAACAAGAGAGAAAACACCTAACTTCCATCTAAGTCATCTAATTTACCAATAAAAAAAAAATAACCCAATAAATCTACAGCATGAACTCAAAACATTTGCTACAATTGGGTCTTGTTACAGTATTTATTACTACTGAATGACTATGTGCCCTTAACTGGAAAAATACCCTTGAAACCTTTGAGCAGGATGTTCTTTTATTACAAAATTACTGTTCACTGTTCTAAATAAATTTATCATGGTGTTGAGATAAATGGTAGGTCACTAAAGGTGTAGCTAATGATCTACCAATTGGTAGATGTAATGATGGCATTTCTTTGTTATTCTTATGATAAAACATTTAAGGGAAGCTATGAGACACTAAGTTTAAAGAACGGGCCAGATGCATAGTGCATGTACATGCATAGGTTTGCTTCTCTTTTTTCCTATATTCTAGCGGGCTCTGTAGTACTTATACCTAATTACACACACACACAGACACACACACACCCCATACACACACACACACACACACACACACACATATGTATACTTATCAATAATAGCTTTAAACACATACATATACATAAATCTTCTCAAAGCAGAATATATGCATTTTAAACACAGAAAATGTTGGGGCACCTGGGTGATTCAGTCCATTAAGCATCCGGCTCTTGATTTCTGCTTAAGTGATGATCTCACGGTTTGTGAGATTGAGCCCCATGTCGGGCTCTGAGCTGAGAACCTGGAGCCGGCTTGGGATTCTCTCTCTCCCTCTCACTCTCTGCCCCTCCACCCACCCACGTGCTCTCTCCTGTCTCTGTTTTTCAAAGTAAATAAATAAACATTCTTTTTGAATGTCAGTGATACACACTTGCTTTACAATGATAAAGTCATTTCTTTATAAAACAGTAACTTCTTTGTAATTGTGGAAAGCTTTTATAATTTATTGCAGAGCACCCTGCTGTGTGGTTTTATATGCCAGAGCATATTTGGGGAAGTGCATGGAATATGTCCACCATCATAGAAGCATGTATTCCTCAAAGTACATGTCCACTGGAAATGAATTATTATTTTTTTAAATGCTCTAATTCTTAAGGGATTGTAGATTGCCTTTAGGCAATCTTTATTATTTTGGTAGAGAGCTTAAGGCAAAGATAATTTTTCTACCAGGGATGCTTGGATCTTACACAAAGCATTTACATTCAACAATGGACAGTGCAATAATCAACACAGCCAATTAGTGTTGTAAGAGGTGGCTACAACAAATATGAACACTTCAGATAAATTGCAGTAGGTTCTTAGTGTGCAATATATTTTTCAGAACCTACCCAGTTTCTTGCTTAGCTTGGCTATTCATTAGGACATGCCAGATTAATATACAGGAGACTACGAATTGAAATATTTTACTAATGAGCAGAGTGAGTAGAAATAAACGGCTGACACCTGTAGGATATTATGCCATTTTTATGTGTGGAAAATTGCATGGAATTTTGACACTTTTAGTGTACTGTTAAAGAGGCACCTCACACATTATGCCATTGACTTTCCAATAAACCATTAAATACTTTTTTATTCCTAACATAACTATTTAACTGCTAGACCAACATAACCCTGCCTAAAGCCTCAGTAAATTGTGCAGACATTTCCACCTCAAAGAGGTGGGATTCAATAGCCTGGGTGCAAAGATCATTATGCAGTGCAGATTTGAAGCCAGAGGTTAGTGTCTTCAGAATTGTGGAAATAAAATACTTTTTAACATGGTGGTACGCTCTTCCCACTTGCCTAGTTATTACAAAATAGGCTCAGCAAACTCAAGCTTGATAGTAGCTTGAGAGTTAGAAATAAAAGCAAAATCATTATAGTTTCAAAAGAGATTCTATGTACTCTCTCCCCTCAGATTGTTGGGCTGACCAAAGGAAATATTGAATGCAAATACAGAAATCTCATGATTGCTATCAAAGTACTTCTCTATTCTCAGAAGTTTAGCCTGGCTCACCGGTGTGATTCAGCTACCCCCCGTTTTGTTTGTTTGTTTTTTTGTTTTTGTTTTTGGCTCCCAGAGCACACTGAACCTAACCCTAACATAGAGACTTTCATTGTTTGGATTGTGTTTTCTTTGATGGTAGGTAATGACCTTTGGAGGATCTCCTTAACTGATTGCCGTTAACGTGGTAGGCATTGGAGACTTAAAGCTGAGTGATTGCTGCATAAGTTAATGAGTAAATACATTAATAAATTAATAAACTCTATGCTGGCATAGAAAAAAAGGTAGACTAAAAGCGAAATATAAATATTTGTGCTCATCGCCTTATATGTTTCTGTCTCCCTTATTAAATTAACTCGTCCCTTCATTCCTTCAGTATTAACATTTTCTTGTATTGAATTTTTCAGTATATTCCCATTAATTACATATTTATCTATATTATTTTGTGTTCTCCTACTGGTTCTATTCATAATACATAAATTTATTATAAGGAAGTGGCTCATATGGTTATGGAGGCTGAGAAGTCCAAAGATCAGCAGTTGACAATCTGGAGACCCAAGGGAGTCTATGTTATAATTCTGGTCCTGGTCCAAAGGCTTGAGAATCCTGAGAGTCAATGGCGTAAGTCCAAGTATGACTCTGAGTCCAAAGGCAGAAGAAGACTGATGTTCCAGCTTGAAGACAGTCAAGAATGTAGAGAGACAATCCTTTTTTTTTTTTTTTTTTTTGACCTATAAAAAGTCATTTAATGTACATTCCATGGTAGCCAACACAGCCTGGTTAGGTAATTAGCCCTTAAAGAGTTCTGTAACAGACATATAAAAGTGTTTTATTGTGCTAAAAAAAGAAACACTTATATTCAGGTCTTGAAAGATTAGATGAGACCCTATCACAATAGGAAGGACTACTTGCTTTACTCAGTCTACCAATTCAAATATTAATCTCATCCAGAAACTCTCTCACAGACACACTCAGAATACCGTTTAATCAAACACCTGGGCACTCAGTGGCTTCATAGGCTGACACATAAAATTAACCATCATAATATCTTTATCTATCTATCAATCTAGCTATCGTCTATCTAATCTATCTACATGTGTTTGTATATGATTTAGTTATCGACGTGCACAGTCCCCATACAAATAAGCACTTCGCTGGGACATGATAATGATGTGTAAGCATCGCTTAGAACAGAAAGGAAGAAAAATGATCCTTAGCCATCACATTATTAAAACATAACCATGATATAAATGTCAGCAAAACAAAATACTTTTTTTTTAATCTTATGTAGTGTGGCACTAAAATAACGCTTACTTAGTTATTCAGCCAAACTAGGTAGTAAATGTCAGGTACTGAACTAGCTTCTAGTAATACAATAAGCAAATGACTGTTTTTTTATGTTCTTTTGAACCTCACACTGTAGTTGAAAGAATAGATAAGACAGTAGTATAATGTACCTTTCGTTGTCTTCAGTACCATTTTATCTTCAATCAGAATGAAGGAGGGGTGCCTGGGTGGCTTAGTCAGTTAAGTGTCTGGCTCTTGATATCAGTTCAGGTCATGATCTCATGGTTCATGGGATCAAGCCCTGCGTTGGGCTCTGTGCTGACAACATGGAGCCTGCTTGGGATTCTCTCTCTTCCTCTCTCTCTCTCTGTGTTCCTCCCCTGATCGTTGTTCTTTCTCTCTCTCTCTCTCTCTCTTTCTCTCTCTCTCTCCAAATAAATAAATTAATTTAAAGAAAACAGGAAGGAAGGAAGGAAGGAAGGAAGGAAGGAAGGAAGGAAAGGACTTGAGATGAATAAAGAAATGAACACACATATAAAGAGCATTTTTTATATGTCCAACACTGGGTCATAATATTCCTCAAGGCAAATTCTTAGCTTCAGTCCAACTAACCTCTCTACTGCTTAATTTCCAGAGATAAATTGTCTTTTGTATTAAAACCCTTTTTATCTTTGGTAGACATCTCTATCATGGGCTAAGAAAGAGACTGCCAACACAAATAACAGTAGTATGCTTATCATGGATGGACATTAACTGCCAGTGCAAGTGAGATAACCTGACTGATACTATTCCTTGGCAGTGGACAGTGAAAGAACCAGAGCAACGCTATCATCACATCACCCAGTTCTTTCAGTCTCTTTTGTATTCTGCAGCGTCAACATCATCTTAAGGCTGGATCTTAGCCCAAATTTATAACAGGTTCAGCGTCTCCTACAGCTACTGCTTCTTCATTCATGTCCATTAGAGAAGAGACCTAATGCAATTGGTCTGGCTTAGATCTGCTGCTTGTGCCTAATCTTAGCACGTTGAACAGCAGGACAGGAAGACCGGCTGGCTGAGCTGACGTCATTCTCACCACCTCATAAGGCAGGGATGGTGCCAACTTCCCCACAATCACGTTGCTTCCAAACGGAACATCTGAAGCTGTTAGGAAGTGGAGATCTGGTGGGGAGCAGTGGACAACATTCTATCATTGATGTCATAGACGGAAACATTTTTAAATGGGCAAAAAATGATCCCCAAAATTAAATTCTTTAGGAAGAAGGGAAAACACATGTGATTTGCAGTTGAGCTCCTTTGACTCTTATGGCCAGGGATTTAGCATTGCAATTAACATCACTGATGAGTTAGTAACCTACAGGTATTCTGTATTGTCTATTAGCAGAGATCCCTAGGGTTAGATAAATTACATTTTATGGAAAAATATGCAGGGATTTAGGAACGTCTCCTAACGAATCCAGTTTGAGGTAGAGTCGGGACAAACTTATCTATAACACCAGAAAATTGTGTAAAAAAACAAATTTCTGCCAGTGGTAGCCATAATTCGCATGGTGTTAATCGTTCTGCAAGTTCTAATCATAATCTGTCCTAGTCTATACTTAATTAATAGTTTCCAAACATGAAGCTAGTGTACCAAAAACAGCGTTAACAGGAACTTTATCTGCATCCTTAAAACCTGGGCTCCCATACTGGTTAATCAGGTTAGGACAGTCGATTCTATTCTGTGGTAGTAAATGACCTCCTTTTAGTTTTCTTATTTTCTGTAAAGACAGTTCCATCAGCCTCTTGGAGTTGGCTTCTTGACTACTTCCATGTAGACATTCCTTGCAATAGTTTCTACCAGGATTCAAGTCAACGGCTGCTTTGTCTTCAACAAGTAGGCTAGACCATCTTTAAAGACCCCTTCTAGGACTCACGTTCCAAGTGTTTATAAAGGTCGAATACCAAAAATGGACAATATCACCAGCGGCAGGATTTCTAAATCAAAGACTATTACAAATAAAACAAATAAGTAAGTTTCTTCCTTAAATTATTGCAAATATACAGCGAAAATTGCATGTTAATTTGTTCACTTTGTTTTCATTAGGCTGGGTCCCATTCACCGTATGGTAAAGGGTATTTATCATTTCTGGCTACAATAGCCGGCAATTTATTTTTTATATATATTTTTATTTTTTATATATATTTTTAATGTTATTTATTTTTGAGAGAGAGAGAGAGACAGAACGTGAGCCGGGGGAGGTACAGAGAGAGAGAGAGAGAGAGGGAGACACAGAATCCGAAGCGGGTTTCAGGCTCTGAGCTATCAGCACAGAGCCCAACGCAGGGCTCGAACTCACAAACTGTGAGATCAGGACCTGAGCCAAAGTCGGATGCTTAACTGACTAGGCCACCCAGGTGCCCCAACATCAGGCAATTTATCTCATTAGGCTCAGTTCATTTCTATTTGAAACTTTCCCCCTCCTTTCCTTTTTTGTTTTTTAACTGTTCTTTTCTTTCCTTGCCCTCCCCTCTTCCCTCACCCCTATTCTTCCTTCATTTCTTCTTTCTTCCCCAACTGCTTAACTAAATTACATTATATCTAAATTATGTTCTGGTGACCTGAAATGTTACCCAGAAGGGTGCAACCCCATTTCCCTCCACGACTCTCTACCAGGCACGTTCCACGGCTTTCCACTCTGATTGCATCCGAGGATAGAAGTTAAACTGCTCTTAATGAATGTTATGTCTGTTGAGGCCTCAGGCCCTTCAAAGTCTGAAACATGTTGCTTTAGTCTCATTAAGATGCCACTGTGTCCAAATACGAATATATGTCTGCGTTATCTCAATTCTTGGCATATTGCTTTAAAATAACATTGTTTCAAGTTTTTCAGATGACACTGTGCTGTTCACAACATGTCCACAACATCCAGACAAGTCTGGAAATTCTTCCAGACAAACTGATCCACATTTATTTTTTACCACTGGTGACTCATAAGTGAGGGCAGACCCCTTGGCTTGTTAGTAGTTTCTACCCTACACTCAAGTTCGTTCAACATGTCAGTTCGACAACGTGTGATGTGTCGACTTCAGAAATTAAACAAACCAGACAACACAGCCCTTGCGCTACAAAGAACTTGTTGTGTTTTTTTTTTTTTTTTTTTTTACCCCAACCTTCTGTTGCTAGCAAAACTGCTTTGACTTTTGTTCCCTACAAATCCTACTTCTGGCTTGATTCCAACTTCTGTTTTCTGTTTTCCCATAAGAAACTTGCTTTATCAGCTGAGCAATATACTTAAAGATTCTCTCGTTTAAAGATTCTCTCATCTCTTTATGTAAATGCTTTCTTTTTTTTTTTTTTTAGTTTAAGGTGTCCTTTTATTTTCTTCTTTTAGAAAAATTCTGGTCATATATCAAGGAAAATAATTGTTCTTCATTAAATTGAATTATTACTTGTTACCCACTTCCAAATCCAAGAACCTCATTTCCACATGATGCTCGTGGTGTAAAAGTGAATGCCCCAAATTAGGACTATAATTTATAGGTGTTCATGATACATCATGACCATCCATATGTGTACACACAAGACAATGTGGCAAACTTTAAAGAACGCATTTAATTTGGGATATTTGTAACTTCTGTTTCCCCAGTCTAAGGAAGAAAGATTCATGTATGCTCAGTTTCTTGACTTTCCTCTGAGGCACAGAATTCCAGTAAGGAAACAACGGAAAAATTTAGAGAAAACAGAGAAACTTCTGCTCTGCTAATAAGCTGCCAAGTTAGAGGGAAAATGAGAAATATAAGCAATCTGGCTTGGTTTGGATTTGAGAAACAATTATAAGGAGCATCCACTTGGGTGAGAGAGACATAGAATCATCAGCTATATGGAGAGGAAGACTGAAGGGGAAAAAAAAATTAAGATATGTTGACTTATGTTATAAATAGCACTTGTTATTTTCATGAAAGACTTTAAAAAAGATGTTAAATTAATTTGATTTTTTGTTACATGGTAAGTTGATAAATTTTCTACTATCACCTTGTTATATCCAGACAGGGCAGCAAGTGATAAGATACTAGGCATACTGATATGTGTATATATGATATGTAAGATACTAAGCATACTGATATGTACATTTACAAACTTTTAATCATGGTTACTTCTCATGAAAGATTGAGGAGAGGTAAAGGCAGATCTAGAGAATGACTCTCCGCATCACCATATAATGTCAATTTTAGGTAAGCACACGTTACTTTTTTAGTTTGAAAATAAATAAATTTTCTATATTTTATGGCCTTTACAACACTGACATTTTGTTACTCTAACTGGTAATTATCATTCCATGAAGAGACAACTATCACTTTGGGGATAATCACTTAGGAGACAAGAATAGCGATAGCACAAACTACACTTTTAAGCAAATCAATGCAGAAAATTCTAGAAATTCTTACATTAACTCAGATCCACATGAACATCTGTCTCAGGTCTATCCTGTCCCCCAAAAAGCGTCTTGTAAAATAGTCTTTTTTATAAATTACGTTTCTTATTTCTTTTAAACTTTATTTATTTATTTTGAGAGAGAGAGAGAGAGAGAGAGAGAACCTGTGGGGGAAGGGCACAGAGGTGGGGGGCGGGGGGGGGGGGGAGAGAGAATCCCAAGCAGGCTCCACACTCCATGCAGGGCTCGCATTCCACAAACTGTGAGATCATGACTTGAGCCAAAATCAAGAATCGGATGCTTAACCAACTGAGCCTAAAAAAAAACACACTATTTTTAATTGAAGTATAGATGACATATAATATTATATTAGTTTTAGGGGTACAACAGGTGACTCAATTATATACATTATGAAATGCTCACCTTGGTGAGTATAGTTACTACCTGTCAACATAAAAAGTTATAACAATATTATTGACTATATTCCCTTGCTGTACTTTTCATCCCATGAATTATTTGTTTTACAACTGGAAGTTTGTACTTCTTAATTCTCTTCACTTACTTCACCTATCCCCCACACCTGGCACCCAGCTGGCAACCACCAGTTTGTTCTCTGTATTTATGAGTCTGTCTCCATTTTTTGGGGGGAAGGGTTGTTGTTATTTTTGTTGTTGTTTATTTATTCATTTGTTTGGGTTTTTAGATAGCAAATATGAATGAAATCGTCTGGTATTTGTCTTTCTTTGTCTGACTTATTTCCCTTAGCATAATGCCCTCTAGGTCCATCCATGTTGTCTCAAAGGGCAAGATTTTGATTCAGTTATTTCTAATAGTTGTTGGTTTACATTGTGACCTTAATTCATCACATCATTAATAATAGCTCATCATAGTTTTATGCCATATCTTTGAGTGCTGCCCCAAATTCTCAAGCTCGTAGTCAGTCCCTAGACTCTCTCCTTCGATTTCAAGATAATTTTATTCCTTATGTAAATCCTATTGAAAAACTTACTAGGAAGAGTCACAGATAGAAACATTGAGATGTGTTACGGAAAATATATTTTTTAAAAATCTGGTTTTAGATGATCTTTAGAAAATCCTCTTCTTTGTGTTACAGAATTTTCCAATAACAATACTGCCACATAACAATGAAAGCTCTCACGTACAGAAAGTACGTCTCAAATACTACATCAATATCTGCGACACTGATGATAATACAACTGAAAGAAGAGTGTGGAGGAGTAGCACATCCTTCACCACAGAGAGAGCAACACGAATTAGCTTGTCTTTTCTTTTTTTTTTTTTTTTTTTCAGCTGCTTCTCCTTAAAAAAATAAAAAATAAATAAATAAATCAGTCATTTTTGCAGAAGTATGTGCTGGGTGGCTTAATGAAAATTTACATCTTCTTCCATACCAGCTCCCATGGGTACTTGAAAAAAAGAAGTAAAAGGTGCTTCTTTTCTGTCTAGGACATCGACCCAGTACAGTGTGCTTCTCTGTCTCTCTCTTTGTATGATTTAGACTCAAAGTGACAATGGAGTTAGAAATCTTGGTATCAGATGAATATGAAGAACAGAATGGGATTCTCAAATCATGTTGCAATAGGTAATCATACGGATATTTTCAGAAACTAGGACTGTAATTTTATGCCCAATAATGTGGTGAATTGTTTTTGTCATACATGGTGAAATCTCTTAAACATAGTATCAACAGTTTTTTTTTTCTAATTTACAAAAAGAGTTTGCGTCCATTTCAAAAAATTGATCCCCCCGAGTGAGAGGCCTTGATGCCAGTGAAGAGAGTATAACCAGCAGAATGCCAGCCAGAATAGAAGACAAAAAACATCTTCTAAAGTGAGTTCTCCTTCAACTCAACTTCTCTAATACTCCAGTTCTCCCAACACAAGCAACAAACAAACAAAAATCCTGCATTTCAATGCCAGTACTCCCTTGGCATTTCAAGGCTAACATTAAACAATGAAGGAGGAAATTCTTTGAAACTAAAAAAATATAATATGTAAGCATGAAACATCATTATAGTGACACTGAAAACACAGGACTGTTTTCTCAGACATCAAATTTATATCTGCTTCCAAACTTCACAGACCACTAAAATCAGACATCTCTGCATTTGCATATCTTTTGGTTCAAATATCTCATAAACCATGTTTTGGACATGTTCTAAACATCCTTTTTGTAGTAATTTTCAAGAAATGAAACTTTCTATAGAAAAACTGATGTTTATTTTGTCTATAAGTCATCTTTGTGTGAGCTTTAATTTCTAGTGTAGCAGGTGTTATGGGATGAATTGTATACCTCTAAAATTCATGGAGTAAAGCCTTATCCCCAAATGTGACTGTATTTGTAGATAGGGCCTTTAAATAGGTGATTAAATTAAAGTGAAGCCTTTAGGTTGGGCCCTAATCCACTCTGACTGGTGTCCTTATAAGAAGAGGAAATTTGTGCACACATAGAGGCAGAAGGGTGCACTCATACAGAGGAAAGACTAGGGAGAAAGCGGTCGTCTACAAACCAGGGATAGAGGCCCCAGAAGAAAACAATGACATCTTGATCTCAGGCTCCTAGCCTCAAGAACAATGAGAAGATACATTTTTGTTGTTCAAGCCACTCCGTCTCTGGTAATTGATTACAGCAGCCTCAGCAAATTAACACACCAGGATTGGGGGGAAAAGTTGTGCACGTTGTATTACACCCCATCAAGTATCCATAACGAATCTATAACCCATAGATGTTTTATGCCCACACCTGTCTCCCAAACCAGCAGAATATTCACATTTCAGCAGGTTTTTCTATATTTAAATTTTTAAAGTCACATTTAATACTAGATCTTAGCTCCAGGCTTTCTGTGTATTCCATCAAGAAGACACAAGTTACTAATGAAAAAGTCCTAAGGGGCTTCTAGCTGCTTCAGCCTCTGGTGAACGAGTTCTTGACAACCATGGGTTCAAAGTGGATCCCACTCTTCGACTCCAGCCCATGATTCCACTCTGTAACAATACATTAACTGAGGTCATTCCAAAGGGTTTCAGAGACAAATTGCTCGATGGTAAGTGCTTTGGTAAACTCTATTATTTGTGGAAACCACTCCTCCTTTCCCATCATTATTCTATCTGTGAGTTTAAGAGTCTATGAGTTTTAGCTCAGGGGAGAAAAACATGGCTTCTTTTCCAGACAGGGTTTCTACAGATGTCTTTTATGAGTTGATGGGACCTTCTCGGTATTTTATTTCATGGCCCCATCTCATGCAAACAGTGCGAATACCCACATCCTTAGTCCATATATATGTATAGGACCCATTCTGCTATTTATCTCTTTCATCATCCAAGGCTGTATCTGTCATGGGTGATAAAATGCAAGTAGAAGTTTTTAAAAGCTTCCTCCTCAAACTTAATTAAAATGTCTGTTTATCACCAAACATAACAAGCCATAAATTATATGGATGTTTCAGTTTATTCGGCTCTGCAAATATGTCACTTTGATCAATATAAATTTGACTTCACTCATGTACGGCAACAGTCTTGAAAGTGACAGCTCAATGATATTTTGTTCCCCGAAAGAATTGAAAAGACCATGGATGGAGGACTGTCTAAAAAGGAAGTTTGGAAGCAGAGGACAGGCAGTCTGCAAAGCAGGTAAGGGAAACTTGTAAAGGGTTTAAAATAGGGTGAAAGATTCAGAGAAACATAGGGTAGTCAAGGAATTCTGCGATCACGTTGCCGTTGCATAATGCAAAGAACAACAACAAAAAAAAACAATAAGGGTATGATAAAAAGATAGCCAGTTTGGGGGCACCTGCATGGCTCAATCAGTTGAGCATCCAACTTTGGTTCAGGCTATGATCTCACAGTTCATGAGTTTGAGCCCTACATCAGCTCACTGCTGTCAGCCTGTCAGCACAGAGCCACTTCAGATGTTCTGTCCCTCTCTCTCCCTCTCTCTCTGCCCCTCCCTGCTTGTGCTTTCTCTCTCTAAAAAATAAGTAAAACATTTAAAAATGAAAAGGATAGTAGGTTTTGACCTAAAGGGGGAAATCCACAGAAAGTGGGTTTGAGTATTCACCAAGAGAAAATCAAAGAAGGGTCCTCTGGCAATTTCTGAAAGATGGACAAGAAAATACGGAGAGAAGATGAAAACAGCATTAACAGAAGATGGGAGAAGTGGAAGCCAAGACTGATATTGAAATTTGCGAATAAATAAACTGTCTCACAACGAACCCTAAAGCTTATGTTAGTTTCCTTGGGACAATAAGGAAAATGTTGTTTTTTAATAACTTAATCTCCTATTGAAAGCTCCCAAATAGACTTGAACAAGCATCTGTGGCTTTTGCTGAAGAAAGGGTGATAAGATTCAATAAACTTTCCTTCCTAGAATTCTCAAATGCAAGGTGGTCAGTATAGATTTCTGAATACTAAGAAACATGACGACCTCCTTTCCTCATTAAAGTGTAAAAACATGTTTTAGTTTGTCTGGATTTCATGAAGTCTGGCCTGCAGGTAGAGAGTCGGTATGTGCTAGGGGCCACACTTTGTTTGAACTCAGTGGTCTTTATTGCCCATTTTAATTAATTTTCTTTGTCACATTCCATATATTTCCTTTACTACATTCAAGGGACTGTGTAGAGGTGCCCCAGGGTGGCTAATTTAACACCTGAAATTTCCATTATTTTTTTTTAATGTCTCAGGTTGACCAGCGGGCAATGATGTCCATGAGAGTGGCATAGAAAATACCCATAGCAGGCATTCTGGTTCGGATAAGTTTGCATTAAAAGCTCTTAATAATGATAGCTTATTTCCTTTGAAGTTCCTGAGCAGGACCTCTTGTAATTCCCTGTGTTGCTTTTATTCAGCCAGAATATATAGCTGCCCTGATGTTTGTTCTCAGTTCAAATCTCATTAGCTTGGTGTTTGCATTCACTCCTTATGTAATGATGAAGATTTTGTGATTTGAATAAGGCCGCTGGGAATATATACATGTGCATGTGTACCTGATTTGATTAGAAATTCTCTGTGTAGTTATGATGGAGAGGCAAAAAAAAGAAATGAAGACATGATCGCAAATCCTGACCTCCAGTCCATGGTGATGGTATCTTGGGAAAATCATACTCTAGAGCCTCAATTCCCTCACCTATAAATGGGGAGAGCGAAAGTGCTTTCATCACACAATTACGATGAGGATTAAATTAAAGAATAGGTAGAAAAGCATCAACATAACATATTAGCTGTTTTACAGTGAGGGAACCAGCATAGCATGAAGTGGTGGAGTGAGGCAGACCTGGGTGTGAAACCCATTTCCAGCACTTACTACCTACTGACTTCCCTTTGCCTCAGTGTTTCTCATCTGTAAAATGGGGATGATAGAGCCTCTCCTCTTGGGTTACTGTGAGGAATGAAAGAAATTTATATAGAGCATTATGCAACGACATAATAGAACTAGTATTCAGTTAATGATGGTTATACTGTATTATTCTTTGAGGACAAAGTCCTTGTACCTCTGATGGACACCCTGTGGCAAGAAGCAGCAGCTTCCCTCCATTTAAGCATTCATGACTTCAGATGCTAGAGAAAGGTCTCTCTTAGGTCTCTAAACTGCCTCTTTAACAAAACCAGTGACTGCAACATAAAGGATTCTTTTCCTTGCTGGTGGTATGTGTTGTATCAGTGCTTGTGTATTAATAAATCAGAACTAAGTGGGAGGGACTAGATAAACCACTACTTAGTTTCTGAAAACGAGGGTGGGGGGAAAAACATAGCTAAATACATACTTAGTCTAATGAGATCCAGAAATTGTCAGATTAGCTGAACAGGCAGAAAAGGATCTGGAGGAGGGAAGGAAGGAAGGAAGGAAGGAAGGAAGGAAGGGAGAGAGAAAGAGAAAAAGAAAGAAAGAAAGAAAGAAAGAAAGAAAGAAAGAAAGAAAGAAAGAAAGAAAGAAAAGGCTAGTACATGCACTAATTATGTAAGTGAACTCTAGGTAAAAAATAATTTAAGCAAATGGGAAGTATTAAGAGTAACTGCTATAAGCAATTGCCAGACATGGTAGAAGGAAGGACACCCCAGGAAGAGAAGTACAATAGGATGGGAAGGATTAGACCAAATTAAGGTACAATGGTCCTTCAGCGCAAAACCTTGGGGACTAGCAACCTCATTGCTGTGCACACCTACTTACCTCTAATCATTGCCTTTACCACCTCTCACACTTTGCCTAAAATTCAGGCTATCTTTTAACAAACAGTCTTCTAAAGGTGATAATTTTAAAAATTTGAGTAGACTGCTGAGCACCTTCAGATCTATGAGAGGTGCCTTTTAAAAAAGAAAGATCAATTAACACTCACTTACTGAGAATATACCATGTGTCATGTGGGATAGAAATAAACTCTAAAGACGAAAATCCTACCTACCAAAAGGAAGCTATAATCCAAACGGGATACACGCACTAGTGATGTTGTTTGTTTGGTTTTTTTTTAAGTGTGGGGAAAATTGTTAGAAAACACAATCTACCACATCGTGGAAATAAAAATAAATCCACTCAATTTTGTTAGAAAAATAGTTCACTACTGAGCCAAGAAAATCAGTCATTAATTAGGCTTACTTGTCAATCAATTTTCATGCTTTCCAGACAAGATCTGGAACAATCTCCATAATAGATTATGAGCCCCCATTTTCTATGACTTTTGCCTTTACCACTATGTACGTTGGGACTAATCCCCCCATCTTTTCATTTTATTACTTTATTGCTTGTTCTCTGTGTGTATATGTCTGTGTGTGTGTGTGTGTGTGTGTGTGTGTGTGTGTGTTCAGTGTGCTTATTTTTTATTTTAACAGTTTGTCATATATTTTTCATATGAATTAAGTCAATTATGGGTAATTATTTTTCTTCGTCCTATAGGTGACTAATTTGAAATTGAGTGCCAGTGTGAATTGTTAGGCTCACAAAGCCAATGTATTTGGTTGGTTCAGCTAAAAGTTCTTAGAAACAATTCCCAAATTTCAGAGGCTTAACACAATAGAGGCTCATTTCTCACTCATGTAACACATCAGTGCAGGTGTTTGATGGTGACTTGAGGACCCTGGCTCCTTCCATCTGTGACTTCATCATTCCCTAGGGCCTTATTATTCTGTCCTAGATCTCTGCATCCAGCTGGAAGTAGGAGGAAAAGAGAATGTGGAGAATCATGCAAGAGCATTTATGGACCAGACCTGGAGGTGGAGAATATCACTCCCATTTCCCACTCCATTAGCTGAGACTCGGTCAACCTGCCATATATAACAGAAGGCAGGAAGGGACATACAGGCTACCTTGAGCCCTGTGGGAAAGTAAAATGTACTTGATGAACAATTAGCCAAATTCTTTCTGCCATGGGCTATTCCTTAGGAAATAAAATATCCATTTTATCATTCCCACACCAGAAAATGCATATATCTTCTCCCCCAGGGAGCCAACTTAAAGATCCGTTTAGTTGTTGTACCCAGTTAAAAGTCCAAGATCTATAGGATCTGTACAGTCCTTAGGAGCTCTTCATAGTCTAATGATCTATGAACTAATATGATACATCATCCACTTGGTAACACACGGTATACGGTATTAAAATAGGGAGGGGATAACTCAATGAGCTTCTTTAAAAAAATAATGTTTATTTATTTTTGAGAGAGACAGAGTGTGAACAGGGGAGGGGCAGAGAGAGGGAGACACAGGCTCTGAAATAGGCTCCAGGCTCTGAGCTATCAGCCTAGAGCCCGATGCGGGGCTCAAACTCATAAGCCATGAGATCATGACCTGAGCCGAAGTTGGACGCTTAACTGACTGAGCCACCCAGGTGCCCCTCAATGAGCTTCTTCATTTAGAAAAAAGAAGATCGGAAAGACATTGCTCCATGTCTTTCTGAAATCCTGCTGAATTAACGTTATGAAAGACCTCGACCCAGGAGGTGTGGAAAATTCATCAATTAGACCAGATTCTGCTCAGAGACACTCCATTGTCTCTTGCCTTCAGTAGTCCCTGGTTCTTCCTGTGGAATGTCCTTCATTTTCCATTATTTTTCATGCACACCAGCAAAACCACTACTATATACTTTAGGTTTTTGCTATAGGGCATCACAATCAGAAGTACTCATTTCTGTATTAGTCAGCATAGGCTAACTGCTGTAACAAACCCCAAATTTTCTATGACTTGACATGAGAAGTTATGCCATTCTCATTTAAAGAACAGTTAATTGTGGTTCTTCATTGGGCATCCTTAAAAATGATAATTCAAAGACACTGGCTCTTTCTATCTTGGGATTATGCTGACCTTGGGTCATTGTGCAACTAGCCTACAGACAAAAGAAAATGGAAAATCACATGGAGACTTTATCATCCAGGTCTAAAAGTTGTATTTTCACATTCACTCACATTCAGTTGGTAAGAACTCATTCACATGACTTCAACTAACTGGAAAGATGGTGAATAAAGTAGCTTAACTCTGAATTTAGGAAAACGGAAATAGTTTGGTGAACAACCAGCCAGTCTTTGTTGGTAAATATATACATTGGACATTATTGATTAACTTTATGGTTTTTCCATTTTTCCTCCCAATTTCATCTAAAACTCAACATCTCCATTAAGCCTTTCTTCATTGAAAATATAAGCTATGGTAAAACATTGCAGCCTGGTAAGGTAAAATTTCAATTATTTTTGTACTTATTTTTATTTAACTTAAAAAATAATGGTACCACAAACTATATGGCCCTGCACCACATTTCAAGGAGCCATCAGCCCTCTGGTATTATGTCTAGCTGAAAATGCTCTTGACTCTCTTGCCCGTAACATAGAAGTAGATAGAATTGAAGCCAAGTTAATAGACATTATTAAATATCCATGGAGCTTTATTAAATGCAAATCTATTCAGAATTGTGTTTGTTTAAAATTTTAAAACTGATTGTTCAGAAGTACTAAAGAGAATCTCCTAAATAGTACATCAGTGTTAATTTAATCTGGATTTTTTTAGAGAAGTTTAACAAGTATATTTATAAGTTGATACATTAACCACCACCTTACTTTCACATTATTTCCTTAAACTATGTTCTTTTTTTCTGGTTAGACATCTCCATGAAAATGTTCACTGGGATAGATTAATAAGATAATTTAAAGCAATAAAATTCTTTAAATTTAGATAAGTGGTTAGTAAACATCATAAAATATAGAACAACTTAAGAAAATGCAAACCACCCTTAATACAATTTATATCTTTTATATAACTTATTTTTTAATATTGATTTTTTGGGGGGAGAAAGAGAGAGAGAGAGACAAAGGAGCTGTCAGCACAGAGCCCAATGTGAAGCTCAAATCCAAAAACCATGAGATTATGACCTGAGCCGACCTGAGCTGATCTGAGCCAAAGTCAGTCACTTAACCAAAGAGCCACCCAGGCTCCCCTTATATAACTTTTGAAAAAAGATTAGAAATAAACATATTCATATTTTAAATATTTTAAATATAATGCTCTTATAATATTTTATTATATCATTAATATTTCCTTTGACATTCAGTGTTCTCAAAAGTGAGAATATTTAATAACAATAGTATATTGACAAGTGGAAACAAGATTCTACTATTGTCTTAGGTTTGGATATTTGGATTGTTTTTATTCTTTCTATTCTTACAAGTGATATAGTAAACATGCATTTCCAGACATCTTTCTGTAAATCTGAATATGTCCACATATAAATATCTAGGTTTGTAATATACTTATTTTTCAACTATTTTTCATTTTAACCCATAAGGATCCAGGACTACCAATCACCCCCTTTTTGCCTCAAATTAATATTGTACTCTCCCATCTAATTTAGTCCCACTGAATTCTATAAATAATTATACTGCCAATCAGATAATTCTTATATGTATTATCTTAGTTAATGACTGGACGCTTTTTATTTTTGTGAGAGAGAGACAGCAAATACACACACATACACACACACACACACGTGTATGGGAGGGGCAGAGAGAGGGAGACAGACATCCAAAGCAGTCTGTGCACACTGACAGCACTGACCCCATTGCAGGGCTGGAACTCACCAACCATGAGATCGTGACTTGTGCCGAAGTCAGAGGTTTAACCGACTGAGCCACCCAGGCACTTTTTAAAATGTACTTTCAAAAAAATAAAAAATAAAAAAAATAAAATAAAATAAAATGTACTTTCAACCTAGCTTAATGTGATCTGTGAGTTTTCTATAGTATTACACTGGCAGTATTTGCTGTTTTGGTAGTTAAAGCTACCAATGAAGTATACAACCACAACTATAGGGAGTTGCGTGATAAATAGTGAATATATGTATATATATATATATACACACACACACACATACGTATGTACATACGTATATGTATATATATACATATGTATATATATAGTGAATTTTGATATAAAATATGAAATATGAAAATACAAAATACTCCAATTTCCTTATCTACAAAATTATTGTTTGTCCAAAAAAGCCAACTCAAAATCCTTCACCAAGAGATCTCACTGCAACAATTATTCCAGCCCATACTGAGAAATACTTGGCTTCAGGGTCCTAGTCTCTGAAATAGTAATTACCACAGTTTCTCTCCAGGAAACTTCCTGGGTGTCTTCAGTCATGTGTCCATCAACAAATGTTTCCTTTTGGGGCAGTATCATGGCTCCATATTCACACACTCATTGATCTTTATTGATGAGTCCTCATTTGCCTTATTATACTGCAATTTGGTTTGTGACATGCTTTTCTTCTTGGTAGAATGTAAGTTTCTCATGTGTAGAGAATGTGTCACCATCATCATTTATTCCTGTAAATGTCCTAAGACCTTTGACCTTGGAGTACTCAGTACATGCTAAATAAATTTAAAAAAATAAATAAATAAATGAGTGAATGAACTAGCAACAGTTAACATTTGGGTCAGAAAGAAACTTTGGAAGATTCTGTCTTTATACCGATTGCGCATACTAATTCCAACAAAATTTCATTTTGTTTCTGCGGTTTTTCATACTTTTTTATTTAGAATAGCAGATGGTTGATTACAGGATGAAGTGAAATAGCTTGCCAATCTTCTCCAATGTTTTAAAATAAGGAAAAACTCATGCAACTTGTGAGACATTTACATGCAGGTACCAATGTTTAGACTTGTTGGGGTTAGGGGGGCAACAATTCGAAGAAATTATAGAATGACATTTCTTTAAAATACATTGAGAATTTTCACAAATATCTACAGGCACTTCAGCTTTTAGGGTCATCTAATGTGGAGTGCTCCGTATTTCATCAATGCTAGTCATTCCGAAATGTTCCCTAATTCAAATGTTTTTATCTAAAGGGAGTACAATAGATGTCATCCAGAGAATAATTAATTGTTCTGAGAAGTAGCTCTCTACTCCTTTTCTTTCTCCTCGTTATAGTCTGAAAAGTAACCTGAAAAGTTTCAAAGAGTAGAACTTACATAAATATTACAGTCTTAATAGTGCTATCATAAATGTTTAACTTGGTTCTCTCAGTCAAGAGAGTAAAACATGATGATTTAACAATGCTTCTTTGAAATAAGTCGAGGTTAACACCACAACTGCATCTTTCAGCCAAAATGTGAAATACCTCTAAATGGATTAGTGCAGGAAAAAAATTAGCATGAACATGTTACTTGTCTTGGTTTCCCAGGACAGAGCTTGCATTTATAAGGTCATATACTTACAGGTCACATTCATCTGAGGCTTACAACACAGCAAGAAACAAGGAGTCATCAAAGAGATCTTAAATAATACTGAATTTAATAGTTGCCAAGAATATCGTTTAAAAACTCAACTTCCCTCAGCAGGACTCTTTGATTACTGTTCTAATCCTATAATCTAGACTCAGTTTGGTACAGATTTTCATACAAGTGTATGAACACAGAATCACAGAAAACACAAAGTTATCGCTTTACCAATCTAAGGAAGCATGTTTTAAAACTCAGCTTACCACAATTCTAGATATATTCGAAATTCTCAGTAATTGAAATCTTAACAGCAATAAATTATAATAATTAAAAGCATGGGAAAATAAATAAAATATGGGTGGGTTTGTCTTGTGCCAGGTATCATAATAGGAGCCTTACAGGTATTTTCAAACTCATACCTGGGAAGGTATATCGTATTTTTCCCCCTCTTTTGTTAAAAGAGACAGTACTGCTCCAGGAAATAAAGTGATCTATCTGAGACCATGGATCTCATCATTTTCAAAGGTGTAGTACTTTCTGTATTCATTTTTCACAATAGCTTTGTTTGCCCTGCTCTATTTATGTTTTTATCTCATCTATAGCTTAACTTTTTCCTTAAAAGGTTTTGTAATCTAATCTAGGACAAAGCCTGAATGCCACCCAAATTTCTGTTACTAACATTTTCTAGTACTAACTACAGCAGGATTCCTAGAGCCAACATTTTATAGGGATAATGGCAGTGGAATTATTAAGATGTGATTCTGGCAGAGAAAAAAAATTATTTGAATCTTGGGCATGCAGAGTTAATTGAATCAAAATGTTCTGAACTGCATGGGAGTAAGAAAAAAAGCATTTATGGTGGCATTTAGTCCTATATTTCATTCTTATGAATCATGCTGATACTTCTGTGTAGAAGACAAAGATGAAAATGTGTTGTTAGAATTTGTTAATATATCATGCCTGTTACGTGGGAATGGAAAGTGTAATATTAGAAAGACTGATCTTCCAATTGCCAAAGATCACCAGTTTTAGGTAGAACTGAAATCAAAGTATTGTGTCTCTTAGGATCTATAGCATGGCCTCTGTTTTGACATTTAAATCTAGACTTCAATTTTTATTAGCAGCCTTTAAATGCCTCTTGCAGATGACTTTTACAAATTAAGTCTAATCAGAGGAAAGGACAAGGATATACTCAGCTCTAGGAAAGCCAGGAAGTCCCAAACAGAAATGAATACTCTGCAACAAGAATGCCATCATTGTTTTGGTGACAGTCTTACGCACATACATGAACTCAGGATTTAGTGTCAAACAACTTACAATTTAGTTGGAGATACATGGATACGTAGGGAATGACTTTTGAAAATATAAGAGAATAAGGCTATACATTTTCAGAAAAAAATATGGTAGATCCATATGTACTAAGAGTGATTGCATGCAGCTAGATGATTTCATGGAGGACATGAAACTTGGTCAGGTTTGAAAGTTGAATAGAGTTTGGATAGGTGCAACAGTGATTCATGCCAGACAAGGAGGGACACAATTACCTAAAAGCAAATATATGAAACGTTTTAAGAAATATCAAATAGACCTTTTTCTCTGGATGTATAAAATGGTTTGTTGACTACAAATAAGTGAGATGGTTCCCTTCATTTCTATAACGTCACATGAAATAATTATATCTTTCCTTTCAATTTCATAGAGTGTGGGGAGAGAAAGAGATTAGAAGGAATGAAATTTGAAATGCTGTGTTGGGAAAAAATGGGACCCAGAGTGGATGGCCAGATTTGAGCGTGTAGTCACCAGAGAGTTTAGTGAACAGAGAGATAAATTGCCCTGTAAAATTTAGTGACATGACAGCTTCTATAAAACTCTGTGAGAGACAAAAAGGGTAAGAAACATGGCAGAAGGTTTGTGATAGAAGAGAAAGGTGGCCATTGGAGATTCACAATGCTCTTGAATTTTTTTTAAATAGGGATGTTAATATACAGTTTACATGGTGTGAAATGGTTCAATAATTCAGTCATGTGTGCAACCCACATATATTGTTTGTGTGATGGTGTTTTGAAGAAAACAAAGGAAAGACACTAATTCTCACATAAAGATTTGTTTAGACCAGAGGGAAGAGAGTAGGTGCAAGATACGATATTAAAAGTCCAAGTCAGGGCACCTGTGACTCAGTCAGATGAGCATCCAACTCTTGATTTATGCTTAGGTCATGATCCCAGGTTCATGGGATCAAGCCCCGTGTCAGTTTCTGCGCTGAGCATGGAGCCTGCTTTAGATTTTCTCTCTCTCTCTCTCTCTCTCTCTCTCTCTCTCTCTCTCTCTCTCCCTCTCTCTCAAAAAAATAAATAAATAAAAGATTAAAACATACCAGGGGCTGTTTACACTTGGTTCGAGATAACATTGCAAACAGCCTACATCATACAGGGGTCTATGATCTTAGCAATTACAATCTCAAATTGAAGGTTTTATGAGAAGGATAAAATCCATTTAAAGTAATGCTCCAAGAGTAATCACGTCTTAGATTTTCAAAAATTACTTAGAAGGTGTTTACTGAAACTTTCATCTATCCTTGGCACAATCTCACTAAGAATTTGTACTAATTCCAGTTGAATTTACCATTCCCCGAAGACACTGTAGCCCTTCCTTTTAATTCTGAGTGTTCAGGATAACTTTCTCCCTACCATTTACATATCTATCCTCTGGAACAGCATGACATAAATCTAAACCTTCTTTTTTCCCCAAAAAATATAGCAGCTGTTCAAACATGAGGAGATAGCTACTCTGTGCTCTTTTCCTTTCTTTCCCAGAATAAAAAGTGTTTCTGTTTTGCTCATTTATAATTTGAAGAATTTTTTATTTTGTTTATTTATTTATGTTCAAGAAAGACAGTGCATGAGTGGGGAAGAGGCAGAGGGACAGAAAGAGAATCATTTCTTTTTTTTAACTTTACTAACTTGATAGAGAGAAAGAGAGAGAAAGAGAGAGAGAGAGGCAGAGAGAGAGAGAGAGAGAGAGGGAGAGAGAGAGACCATGAGCAGGAAGGGGCAGAAACAGGAAGCATCCCAAGAAGGCTCTGAACTGTCAGCACAGAGCCTGATCCTGGGCTTGATCCTATGAACAACGAGATCTTGACCTGAGCCAAAACCAATAGTTGGACACTTAACCAACCAAGCCACCCAGGTACCCCAAGAGAGAGAGAATCTTAAGCAGGCTTCATGCTCAGAGTGAAATCCTGTGCAGGGCTTGATCCCAAGACCCTGAGAACATGACCTGAGCCAAAATCAATAGTCAGAAAACCCAACCTACAGAGCCACCCAAGTTACCCTGTACAATGTTTTGTTTATCATCATCACTATTCAGATCTTTCCTTAGTGGAACATCTAGTTTTCCAGTCTTTCACACCATGCTAATTGTGTTGTGTGATCTTAGAACTGACTAAAATATTACCAGACAATCACATCAAGGTAGAGATGGAAGGATGTGGTGTTTAAAACATTCCATAGGAATAACCCAAAGTGATGAGATCTAAAGGTAAACCTAAAATGAAAAATAAACATTTAGAAGAATTTTTATGAAAAGCAAGTAAAGAAAAATTGGGTCCACAATTTAACACTTGGTATATAAAGATACCTGGTCCTACCTACTATAATATCCTAAAAATAACAACTATCTATATAATTAGTTTAAGTTTTGCAATGCCATTAATATGCTCAATATATAAAAAATAAAATCTATTCCACAAAAACTAAATCAATGTTTTTAATTACTATAAATACATATTCCAGATGTAAACTATTTGCAAAGTTTGATCAATAAAATGCAAACAACTATTAACCCTTCAGATAAAGCAATTTGATTCAAAATATTTGAAAACTAGCTTGTCACCAAAAAAGTTGGCCACAGATGTTTAAGTTCATGATTAGGTGCTTTCCTCCAGCCCTTCCTTTTATTTAGACTAGGAAGGAGTCAGTTTGTATTTTTCATGGGAAACTATTTGCACCAAAAAATGCAACCAGAAAAATCGTACATAATGTTAAAAAAGGAAAGAATGTGGGAATTTTCTAATATCAAGTCAGTATGAGTTAAGAAAAAAAATGTTTACTTAACAATGAGGAATGACTACATTTTGTGTCATTCCAGCTTTCATGCACACTTTATTAACAAAAATCAATTATTAACACTTGAAAAGTATGTATCAACTACATGCCAAGTACTGATTTAAGCACTTTACAAACTTTAACTCAGATAATGCTTCCAACAACTCTGTATAAAGTGCATGATATTTAGTATGTGATATTTATGAGAAGATAAGCTATTTGGTTTCTTAAATTCATAAGTACTGTGTTAAAACCTTGTCATTGTAACACATTTTACCAAAAAAATGATATATTGGAAATTCCTGTAATATCAGCACTTCATCACATAATCCTGGTTTGAGGTTTTAACATTATATTGGAAAAATTGGGGCCTATGAAATGGGCGAACTTCAATATATGCAGTGGAGTTTGTCAAGAAGAGTGTTTAAAACCAAGGCAATGGTCAGAGAGGACCAATGAAATCCAATATACAGTAGAGTTAGAGACGTCAAGGAAGACGTATGGTTAAGTGATACTCAATACTCCAGAGGTTTAAAATATGAAGGGGGAAAAAGGTCATTGGAATTAGCCAGAAGAAAGCCATTTGAGGGTTCTGAAGGATGTGTTTCAGAAGAATGATGTGCCTGGGGTTTAAAAGAGGCATGGATGGATAGGAGATAGAAGCAGTAAGTATAGGTTATCACACACACACACACACACACACACACACACACACAAATGGCAGTGGAATGAAGGAGAGAAATCTCATGACATGAAATAGGTAGCAGGGTCAAAAAAGGTTTTCTTTTATTATTTTGTAATATTGGAAAGCTTCTGAATACTCAAAAATATAGAGAGAAGAAGAGCTTATAAAGAGAAGAGTTGAGATAGACAGGTGGGGACCCAAAGGGAATTAAAGGATCAGTCCAATCTAATAGCGGTCATGGCTGGAGAGAATCAAGTGTTTGAATAACAGACACTGCTGACATTGCTACATTTAACAAAAGACTACTACATAAACTGCCCCCAAAGGGTGGGCTTAGAAAACTATCCATCACCACTTAGGACAAGGTGGCTAATACAAATGGGTCTTGACTCTAACCCTAAATTTCACTTCCTCTTAAAATTCTTTGGAAATTCCTCCGTGATTAACCATACTAACAATATGCCTGACTTTCTCCAGGGGTGGCAAACTTTTCTTTAGTACTCTAGCCCCTGAGTGGCCCATGATTCCTCTCATTGTCAAGGTTTTCAGTCTTTTCATTCAAAAGAAATAAACTGGAAGCATTCCCCTAGGGTCCTTTCCCACACTACCCTGCCCAGCATAAAATGTAATTGCCAAAGTAAGAAATTCTAATCACCAGATAATAAACTGAGACATGAAAAGCGTGGTGCTCGTCCACCAACTACTGGGCTCATGTCCTTCAGATGCTTGCTCTGCCCCCGTCCCAGCCTCCCCTCACTGCTCTCCAGCGGGAGGGAACTGCTGATTCCTCCTCCCGCACATCATACCTTAAAGTGTTGATTCTTCCATTATTTTTCCCTTCCCCTGTATTTGTGTACTCTTCAAAAACATTTAGAAATCACATACTTTTGGAAACTTTTTTGACTGTTGCAATCAGAGTTCGGTATGCTCTCTTCTGTACCACATCGGTACAATAAACATACTTCCATTATTGCACTTTTTGTCCATATTATAATAATGATAATGACTTTTTGACATATATTTATTTCCTCTGGGAAACAAGGCGATGTATATTTAAGGACTGTCAGTTTTTACATCAGCATTGCATCTCCTGGCAGGTTATTTAAAAGAAGCACAAATCATTACAAATAAATTTAAAAATAAGAAAGAAAAAATGAAAAAAAATAATGAAAATAATTTAATATTTATCTAAACTTGCCAGGGATGTATCTACCTACATGTAACAGATGCCACAGACGTCTGCAGAGGAAACTTGATTGCTCCTTGGGAAAATTCAAAGCCCATATTGTACCCTCTCTCATTGACCTATTAGCCTCCTATTAATTTTAAATTCCAATGGTGTAGAGTTCCTCTTTTTCTAAGATCACCAACAGATCATGAAAATGGACACCAGAAATAACTTAGATGTTCCTCAAGTCGCCCACGGAAAATTTATTTTACAGCCACTTCTGGGGAGAGGTGGATCACCTCTATAATGGTAAAGCCAGAAAGATGAGGAATCTAATGATATAATAACCATAATTTCCACTCACCTGTCAGTTACTGCAAATTTTCAACAACAGCAAAGTACATACCCATTCACATGCAGCTGGCTTAAATATGACAGGAACATACAGCCTGAAATCGGGCATGCTTGATTCTAAGAAAACGAGACATATACACAAATGCAAGCTTTAAAAAGATTCATTATGGGGCACCTGGGTGGCTCAGTCGGTTGAGCGTCCGACTTCGGCTCAGGTCATGATCTCATAGTCTGTGAGTTTGAGCCCCGTGTCGGGCTCTGTGCTGACTGCTCAGAGCCTGGAGCCTGCTTTGGGTTTTGTGTCTCCCTCTCTCTCTTCTCCCCCCCCGCTCATGCTCTGTCTCTGTCTCTGTCAAAAATAAGTAAACATTTAAAAAAAAGATTCACTGGGGAGCCTGGGTGGCTCAGTCAGTTGAGCGTCCAACTTCGGCTCAGGTCATGATCTCGTGGTCCATGAGTTCGAGCCCCGCATCGGGCTCTGTGCTGACAGCTCAGAGCCTGGAGCCTGTTTCGGATTCTGTGTCTCCCTCTCTCTCTGACCCTTCCCCGTTCGTGCTCTGTCTCTCTCTCTGTCAAAAATAAATAAAACATTAAAAAAAAAGATTCACTATAAAGAATCACCAAGATCTATATCCAAATAATAATACTACAAGTACAAATAAGCTCTACATGTGTGTAGCATAATACAATAGTATATTACATGATTAAAATCAGTCAAAGCAACTAGTATTTACCGAGTGCTTTATATGAGTCATTCTCTAAGGATTTTGCATATGTTGTATTTTTTTTTATTTGAGAGACAGAGAGAGAGACAGAGAGAGAGAGAGAGAGAGAGAGAGACTCTCAAGCAGACTCCACACTCAGTGCAGAACCTGACTCAGGGCTCGATCCCACAACCCTGGGATCATGATCTGAGCCAAAATCAAGAGTCCAACGCTCAACTAACTGAGCCACCCAGATGTCCCCATGTATTGTATTTTTAATCATCGCAGCAATGCCACAATGTAGAACTTTTCATCTTTATTTCACACTTCAGGAAACTGAGCTTAAGGAGGTTAAGGGTGCTGGTTTTCAAAAGCAAACAAAGTTAGGATCAAATTCAAATCCATTTGAGTCAACACCCGGGGCCTCATGAATGTCGGCCAGTGCATGAGCTTCTCTTGGGACATCAAAAATGCCATTCGGTGTAAAAATACTGCAACCGTTCACTTATCAGAAATCTGATTCATGAAATGATTATTCCGCAGTTATGCTCTAAGGCTTGCTTTGAAAAGAGATTTCATTCTAGCACTATTGATACCTTAAGAAGCATTTGAGCATAACTAAAATTTCACCTTTTCTTCTGTACCATTTCATCCATGAGAAACACTACGTGAACACAGGATACCACACCCAGCTAAAGAGAACACACAAACTGCACACCCCTCAAACATCTGAGTTACTTCAGCTCACCTGCGGGTGCTTTGAGGCACACGCATCCACAACTGACTTTCCATCTGATTTCAGACAACTTTCCTTTTGCCACTGCGCAGTAACTCATGGGCTGCAACTCTTTCCACATGCACTTCCGGAAGCAAGCTGCGGGTCTTTTTCAAAGTAAGGGGGCGCATTTATTATACCCACCACCTATTACACAACCACTTAGGATGTATCAGCTCTTTTTTGTGTTATAGTTAGTGCATAAATGTGTTAGCTCATTTTTGTTAAGTTCCTGCTTTTTCTTTAATGTGTCGCTGATGACATATTTGATTGCCTTTGCCCCAGGGCCATTTTTCTCCGAAGCCTCATGGGTTTTATTCTGCGATTTTGCGCAGCACGGTGATATAGGAATATGCATGGGGCATCGTAGCAGAACGGGCCATGTGTTGCTTCTTGAATAAATGATATTCCATGGCCTCAAGACTTTTTTTTTCCAAAAGAGTTGACTATTGCTAAAAAAAAAAAATAATAAATAACCAGGTAAATTGGAAGACCTGACTGGCTATATTAATGGATGCAAGACCCAGGCAGCACGCCATCTGGCAGTACAGAGAGGTGCTCCATGATGTTGCCCAAAAGACTTTTCTAGACAGTGGGGGGCAAGAAATGTATTAGTAAAAGAAAAGGATTGCTCCAAATGAGGCTGTTTTCTAGGGGGAAAGGCAAGGTGTCTTATTGTGCAAGTAACCTCATCTTTCTTTATGGGACGGAGAGAATCCAGGTGACATGCTCACTGGCTCTGAAATGACCTTTAAGACTATATATCTAGAAGAGGTTAAAACCGCCGTTAAATTGGGTATTTAGCCCTGGTTTGGGAACTTGGTCTAAGTGACACCATATTGGGCCTGCAATTTTCTTTTTTTACCCCTCTCATTAGTCAACAGACCCCCTTCAGTGTGGGATTAAAGGATGAAGAGTGTCAGTAATCATAATACTTTCTGTTTTGTTGATAAACAGTAGGTAATCGGCACACAAAACCAATTGTTACTGACATCTATGAAAATTAGAGGCTTACTGGAGTTGTTGAAAGATGCTGTTTCTAAAACTCCACAATATTTCTCTCCTGGTTTGTCAAACTTTTAATGTACTTGTTTGTTTTAAAATGGCAACACTGACGTTTTTATTGAAAATCTGTTTGTTTAAAAATAACACAGCTGTTGGTCATATGGTAAATGTTTCGCAAGGCAAACTGAAGAAAGCGTAGTATGATTAAGTTCAATCTGATCAAGAGGACTACGCCCCCAAGTTAGAGAAAACTTTTTTTTTGGGGGGGGGTGTCTGATATGATTTATCTATGTCTGTTTTATAGAAGGTCAAATTCTGAGAATACTTAAAATTCATTTGCCTATCAAGAGATATGAATGAGGGGTGTCTGGCTCAGTCAGTTAAGCATCCGACTTTGGCTCAGGTCATGATCTCGCGGTAAGTGATTTTGAGCCCCGCATCGGGCTCTGTGCTGACACCTGAGACTGGAGCTTGCTTGGGATTCTGTGTCTCCCTCTCTCTCTGCTCCTCCCATGCTCGCTCTCTCTCTCTAAAAAATAAGTGAAAAAAATTAAAAAAATAAAAAAAGAAACGTGAATGAGACTTTGTATTCAAAATAAGAAAAAAAATGTACTCAGAACTAGAAAACCATTTGCCTAATTTCAGCCTCGTCTTTTATCTTAGTACACCCATAATATGGAATGAAAGTAGGGGTGATGTTTGAAATATCTAACAGCTCATATGGCAGAGGCACTGACCGATCAGAATGGACATTAGACACATAAAACAATAACACCATCCTGGGGGTGCCTGGGTGGCTCTTAGTTTATGAGTTCAAGCCCCATATTGGGATCTGTGATGGCAGTGTAAAGCCTGGGATACTCTCTATCTCTGCCCTCCCCCCCCCACTGGCACTCTCTGTCTCTCTCTCAAAATAATAAATAAATAAACTTAAAAAAAATCAATAGAACCATCCTGGTGAATACTGGCTGAATGCCATCCTCACTGGCAGAAATAGAAGGGAAACATATTGACCTATTAGGTGCCAGACTTCAAACAAATACATGAGAACAACCACAGTATATTACAATTATTTATTTCTTTACTGCGTTCTAAGTTGGAATTGTATGTGTGTGTGTGTGTGTGTGTGTGTGTGTGTGTGTGTGTGTGTGTATGCATGTGTGTTTGGCTTTTTCAGGGATAATGTTGTATTCCTTAGTATATCCCATGTAATAATGTCCTGGCCGATGTAATAATGTTTTGAAATGCAAAAATATGCAAATTACCATTGGTTGGGTTCTCACTCTTCAACCGGAGATAGGTTAGAGGCTTCGAAATCCTCCAAAATTCAGACACTAATTGTGATTTTTCCCATTTCATAGATAATAAAACCCAGGCTCCAAAACGTCCATTGGCTTGAGTTGGGCCACAGAGTCAGCCAGAGATTTAAACCACTGTAAGTCTGTCCCCAGATCTTGCTATTTCATATGCCCAGTATAATGCAAAGGCATTCATTTTGGTTGAATGGAATTAAATTTCTTCATCTCAAACTGACCTTCACAAAATCTACATTAGGCCTATTAGATCAAGGGAAATTATTCCAAGGTTGCCATTTCACACACAGAGAGGATGGAAACATTAAGAGACAAAAATATCTTTGTTTCCAAATTGATTTACATATCAAAGCTTTTTGGAGAAGGCTGGCATAAACAATTCAGTTTCTGGAAACTTATTTAAATCAACTTTCACATTCCTTGGAGAAGTTAACCACAACATTTTAAGGGGAATGTATAAGCATGTCAAGTTGGCACAAGATCCATTCACTTTACTGTGGCTAAACATGGCACCCATTTTTTCCTCATGACCTCACCAGAATCACGGTGGCTCACACTTCTTGCACAACTTCCTCATTTTAAGTCTGTCACTCATCCTCGCATTTTTTTTTTCTTGCCTGGAGACTTTAAATGTTTAAACCTATTGAATTTATTCTGTGGACAATGTGCCAGATACAGATGTTTCGCATATGATCCTTTTTGAAGTCACATTTCTTAAAATAAGCCATTAACCTTGAATAACATATAAAAGGGGAAAAATGAATAAGCAGTTTTCAAAATAAAGTCTACAAGGAGGTAGCTTTGTGTGATAGTGCAAAAAGCAGACTTTTAACCCAGAATTCTAGAGAGTGGCGCCATGGTGATTGCTTCTTCGATTGGCAAAATCCCAGTTCTGAATGAATTTTTTATCTACTTTTTCCACACCAGAATCGGAACCACCATATTTGGCATGACATAAATAATCACACAACCACTCAGACTTTTTAAACATAATTTCTTGGACTTAAACTTCAAATTTGTGCTAGGTAATGCCCAGGGGCCCCACTGTATCTCTCTAGTGGGCTCATTTTGTCCTGCCTTAAAGTAACAAATTTGTATCTGCTCAAGCCCTCAAGACCTGGGCAGATAATCTTGCTATATATTTGTAAATCATATTCTTCTGGTAGGAACTCCTCTCTCTTCTTGCTAGTTACATTTGAGTCCAGTTTCTCTTTTTCTTCACTGTTGTAATGCATCGTGTCCCTCCTATTATAAGATCCATGTGTCTGCCTGTGCTAGAGATCCTATGCCTTCCAGTTTCCAAGAAACTCTCTTGCTTTGGTTTTCCCCTCACTTTCCTACATCACTAATCCCATCCTTTCTACTGGTTATTCCCGTTGCTTTGAAAGAGCTTTTCTAGAAAGTCTCATCTCTACATATCCCACATTGATCCCCCAATCTTTCCCTGGGTATTTTATCTTTTACAGAACTACTTTGTAGTCAGACTTGCAGGGAGAGCTGTTCAATTCAGTGACTAATTCTCACCATTTAGTCTCTCGTTGGTGCAATTCAGTGAGGTTCCCGCCTTTCAGGATTCAATAAAAACTTCCATACTTCTTTCTTAAAAAGACTTATTATGTTTTATTTATATTTATTAAGTCATGTACGGCTATGTTTATTTCATTAAATTTGGTCTATATAAGTTCCATTAGGTTATGTAGCCTAAATATTCCCTGATAACTGTAGTATATCCCAGCACCAAGGGCTGTACTTGTACATAAATGTTTGTTAAATAAATAAATAAATAAATAAATAAATAAATAAAGTAGTTACACTGGAGAATGTTATTCAAGTAGTCAATTTTAATGTACGATGATGCTTAGGATGCACTTATCTCACAGAGGAAAAAATATAGACCATTGTTTCTCAAAATCTATTTTCAGTATCATGAATATGCCACCCAAATGTTACTTTGTGGAGTTTGGGGAGATTTTAATCTATTTCATTTTTTCATTTAATTATGAAGCTAAGATCAATACAATAAAATTCTATTCCACCTAAAATGTATTATCAATGCTTGTGATGTCAAGAAATTATTCCAAGTCTGTATAGGCTCTCTAAGAAAAAGTACAAAGACCAGTAATTGACCATGCCTTGTTTTAAAAACACCCTCAGGCTCCATGCTGTTGTTTTTCTGGACTTAAAGCTTGAATTTTATATTTATTTCAACATGATTTAATTTGTAAATATATAGCAACTTTATCCAGAACAAATATAATGCAAACCACATAGGTAATTTTAAATTCTCTAATAGCCATGGGAAAAAAAGTTGCAAAAAAAGGGAAATTATTTTAATGACACATTTTATGTAACCCAGTATGTCCAAAATATTATTTCAGATTGCAAAAATATAAAATTATTAATGAGATATTTTACATCCTATTTTTCATACCAAGTCTTAAGAACCCAGTGAATATTCTATATTCACAGCACTTCTCAATTTGGATGCTAAATTTTCATCTGAAATATCCATTTGGATTTAGATTTCATAAAATTTACAGTTGAAAAAGTAGATGCATATCCAAGTCATTTCAAACATGATTAAAATGTTCCATTAACTGAAATAAATATTGTTTTAAAATTTAAATTAATCATATTAAATTAAAAATTCAGATCTTCAGTCACACTAAACGGATTTCTAATGGACAACAATCACATGTGACTAGTGACTGCCACTTTAGATAGCACAGATAGCGAGAAATAATGGAGCATAATTAAATTTCCTCTCCCTATGGAAGCTTATATCCCAATGAATTATTTTAGATTTTAAAACGTGCATTAAGTATTTTAATTGTTCGTGTGTGTGCATAAACAAATACAGGCAAAAATACTATAAATATCTGACATATAGCAACACCCAAGTGGTAGCTTTTCTTTCTCTATTTTAAATAATTTTTATTAAGCCTGACAGTGACCCTATTTAGTAGTAACAGCAAGTCCTAACCCAGTTTCATAAAGTAATTACCCAAAATCCAGAGAATAAAGTTACCTGAAAATGTCCACCCCCATTTCTTTGGAAAGCTATTCGATTGGGTAAGAAGGGAAATTGGAACTCGACTCTGTATATTCTCCATTGAGCCACCCAGGCGCCCCTATCTCACTCATTCTTCTATCTGAAGATACCTAATTCCACATCCACATGCATTCGTCAAGGGTTTGCTTTGTTCCACTCTGTTCTTATTGCAGTAGTGGACATTAAAGAAAAACATTTAAAAATTTTATTGAGGAAACTTACATATATGACTTGGACCATTTCAAAAAGTACTTTTTTATTAATTTCATTTTTCCCTTGATTTATTAGGGGAAAAATCATTGGAAAAGTTAGGCTTAAAAATACTCTGTCGTTAATGAAAGACATTTTAAAACAACTTCTTGTGAGGAAAAATCCGGTCTAGGAAAAGAATACTTTTTTATATACCTGAATTGGCAAAAATTATTTAATAGTCTTTACAATTTCAGGAATTTATTGGCTTATAGGACCAAGGGTATAAAATGGCATAAAATTGTGTATTATTATTTTTTTGGAATAGGAAATAGGAGTGTGGTAACTACCATGGAAAATTAATACACAGAAAGACTCAGGATGGGGCTGTTTTCAGAAACATGTAGGAAATATACAGATGGCAAATGCTTTCAATCCAGTTTTATTAAATATTTTGACTACCAAATATTTTGACTTTTCCCAAACATCTGATTATAAATTTCAGCTTTTTACAAAAAGTATAAACATATCAGTAAGAAATAACTGTATGTGAAAGCACTAGCTGACTTAGTAATAGAAATGTATTTTAAGCTGTTAGAGGATTCTTACTTCTCCATTGCTATGTATGTGAAGAAAGAGAAGGTGCTCAAACCGTGCTGTCTCTGGTAAGGAAATGTGGCATAACTCCTGAAGATTGGAGTAGAGTGGAATTTGTTGGGCATGGATGGCAGGAGGGGTGATTGGCCATTGAGATACTCAAAAAAATCTGATGAAAGAGAGTTAAAAGAAAGAAATTTTATTTATTTATTTATTTAAAAATGTTTTAATGTTTATTTATTTTTGAGAGAAAAAGAGACAGAGTATGAGTAGGGGAGGGGCAGAAAGAGAGGGAGACACAGAATCCAAAGCAGGCTCCAGGCTCTGAGCTGTCAACATAGAGCCAGACACAGGGCTCGAACCCACAAACCACAAGATCATGACCTGAGCCAAAGTTGGCTACTCAACTGACTGAGCCAGCCAGGCACCCCTAAAAGAAAGAAATTTTCAATGTTGCTGCTGTAGGTTTGATTTACATCTCTTTTAAAGCTTAGGGGTGCCTGGGTGGCTCAGTCGGTTAAGCGTCCGACCTCAGCTCAGGTCATGATCTCACAGTTTGTGAGTTCAAGCCCCACGTTGGGCACTGTGCTGACAGCTCAGAGCCTGGAGACTGCTTCGGATTCTGTATCTCCCTCTCTCTCTACCCCTCCTCTGCTCATGCTCTTTCTCTCTCTTTCTCAAAAATAAATAAGCATTAAAAAATTAAAGTTCTTTGAGAGTTATAATTGAATACAGGAATTATTTTTAAAGTGCTTTTGGGTTGTACTCCTTTGTTTCAGGCTGAATCAAAGCTATGTGGGGGCCATAATTTATATTTGCTTAGTTTACATTTTTGAGGGTATGATTTCATGGTCTTAAACCTAAGGCGTCCAAATGCAACTTGAAATATTCACTGTAAACCTAAGCCAAAGTAGGTATTCACCACAACTGCAGGACTGTTGAACTCAGGTAATGGAACAGGAATCAGTCAGACAGGAGCCGCTACAGTTCTTAGAAAGAGACGTCAAGGTCACATTGACGACGTGCAGATGACAATAAAATAGAGGGATTTTTGTACAGAAAAAAGGAGGCTTATCTGGTATTATGTGGCTTTACTTCATTGATGAAATCTTAAAACCTCTTACAAAACTGTATATTGTAAATGAGGCAATCTCCAGGACACTTGCTTTCTTGAAGGTTTACAGGCTTCTTGGATGGAAAGAAATGGTCAACGGCTGACTTGTTGGGAGTGGTTAAATCTTCTTCCAGACATCACCAGCAAAGAGCAGACATTCCTCACTACTGCTTCTTGGGGAACTTGTGATTCATTAAGGTTTCTGCGAGTCGTGATAGGGTTGAATCCCTAATAGAAACTAAAGAAATCCAGTGGATCATGTCTCAAGGTAAAACCGTGACCTATAGGGTTAAGGAGGTTGAGAATAGCAGAAAGTTTAAAGCTCGTTTTTCAGAGACCAACTTCTTCTTCATCAGCTATTGTGTCTTTTCAGACCCTACTAACAAATTCACTAGGTATTTCTGCAGAACCTGGACTCAAGGTCAACTGATAGGGTTCCAGCCTATGAATAAGCAAGGCCCTCGCATTCCTTACCAGAGGTAAGGAGTCCAAGACCCCGTCTAATTTACACTGGCTCTTGGAACAAGCCCATTGCCCTTCTCCTCATTCAAAGATAACCTCCCAACACCAGGGGCTGACTTTTGCTTTATTCCAATGCTAAGTATCCTTCTAAAGTGAACTTGAGATGTGTGTTACATACGTTTGCTCAGTGCTCATGTTTCGTCTTTTCTCACAAATAGCCACAAATTTCCCCTCCATTTTAATCAATAGGTATGTAATCGCAGCCCTTATGATTATCAAAAATGTGTTTTCTCCCCCTTCGGAGAGGCAGATTCGAGGCTTGCCCTCTGGTCCTCTCATTTGTCTGCCTGCTGAATAAACTCCTTCCTTGTTGCAAAGCTGATGTCTCAGTGATTGGTTTAAGTGCATCAGGCAGATGGACTTGGGTTTGGTTACAATGGGATCTCCTAACAAGGAGTCAGCAAGTGAGTGCTGATTATTAGTATTTAGTATCAGCACTCCTGAAGTGCGCATTTTCAATGTTTACCTAAGATGGTTTGGGGAGATAACCCTACGGAAGGGAACATACAATTGTTAGCCTCAGCACCAGCTGCCTTCAAGTTGCACCAAGCTCGTGATTTTAAAATTTGTTTAGCTTCACGATTTTTAAATAAAGTTGTATGATAAATCTAATGTATAAAATAGATCAAAGTAGACCTGCTCCCTTATTTAGTGGGAGTGGGAAACTTTGCCCTCACAACCCCTACTATGCCTCTTTCTCTTTTGCAGCATGAGCCCTGAGGCACCTCCAAAAACTTCTTTAGGACCCAGCTAAGTGCTTTTGGAAAAAAAAAATCAGCTCTAAACCATTCCCTTTTAATTTCCTGGATCCCAGCCAGTTGGTGCCAAATTATTAGGCACAGCCTTAACTTCTCATTTAAAAGGTGCACCTTCTGGGAAAGAACATGTTTTTTCATTGGATTATTTTGTTACTTTTAATAATTAAACGACTTCAACAATCATAAGAGCACACAATTACTGAGTGCATACTTAGGCTCCTTCCAATCTTCCAAACTCTGATGACAATACCTCCTTTAATTTTCACAACAACCCTATATAGCAGCCCGTATTATTATTAGTTGTCCAGTTTTCCCAAGGAAACTGAGGATGGGTGAGATTAAGGAATTTATGCAAATATATACAACTAGTGAGGTCATCGCTCAGTATTTTGAATCAAGGTCTTTGGGACTCCAGCATTCTCTTGTACAATCATTATCTGCCGCCTCCTCCTTTGTCATAGCTTGATACTTAGGGTAGTCATTTCTAACTTCAAAATTAGGATTATTGTTCATTCCCCCTGTGCTGCTATTTTTCCACCACTGGTTTTATCTGAATACATTACTATTTACTCTCGAAAACTCAAACATATTAGTAACATACACTAGATATGTCACTGGAATATGTTAAAGACCACTTGTGTCTGAATGCTATCATGGTGTGTTGATGGTTGCCGATTTATGTGACTGCCTGCCCCTTATTATCCACATGCAGCATCCATGATCTTTACCAGCTTCCATGGAGAAAATTCTATCTCTTTTCTATATAGAAAAGATATCAATCTATCTTTTCAGGCCCAGCAAAGCTGCTAATCAGGTGCAGGCTGGGCTCCCTTTCTGCCAAAATGGAAGCAGGGTTTGTGAGTTCTCTGCATTCCTCAGACTCACTGGAGGGTGCACCTGGTCTTAGTTAATTGGGTGAAGGAGTTGTGCCTGTAAGGTGAAAGGAATTAGTGACAGGTTTCCTATTCACTGGACCCCCTGAGGTGGGATAAAAAGCTTGACTGGCTCCCCCGTTTTACAAGACCAATTGGGGAAAGACATAATTAAGGGAAATTCAGTGGGGCATGAAGCTTTTCCTTTGTTTGGGGATGATAAAGGTCAAGATACACAATGTAAGATAAACGCTGGGTTAGCTGGCTTTATTTTAAATATTTAGTTAGCAAGCAGTAGAGACAACCGACCAGATCATTTAACCATTGGGTTATAAATTTGCCATTATGTGATTTAGCTGAGTGATGGCGGATAGGTCTTATAAAGTTTATTGGAGTTCAAGAAAGGAAACCATCACACCTGGCTAGCTCTGACATAAGGGAAAGTGCCTTGTGGGAGTTGGTTAGACCTTCTAATATGATCAATGGCCTGATGTTACCTAGCAAAAAGAAATAAAAGACTTGACTTGGAAAGTGTGTTAATTCTTTCAGGCTATTTAGTATAATTTAATGCACCATAGAGTGCCCCAGGGTATTGAAAGAGTTAAACTCCCCAGACAAAATGAAGAATTACTCCCTTTTTCCTGGAAATATCAGGCCCATATGTATAGAGAGAACTTTATTAGCAAGGGTATTAAAATTGGTTTCACTGTAAGCGATTTTCCTAGGTTCCATTTCTGTGCCATCTGTCCTTTCTTTCCTTACCAGTAAAAGCAATAAAATGTACATGTTCACTAAAAAGAAACGAATCGAGTTTTATGGCATTCAAGGGACATTAAAATTCCTTTTTCTGTAGAATATATCTTGATCTTTCAGAATACTGTTTTAACAACTGATTTCTAATATATCTATAGCAAAACATTCATATTTTATGTTAATGGTCACACAGACAAACTGGGTAAAAACCATGAACAAAACAAACCCCAAGTAATGTAAGCAATAGTTGCCACTGAGAACGCAAATAGTGGCTGTAGTTTTGATATAGACGTGAGAATCACAAATGAGACATGAAATGAGGCTATCCTTGTTTTCATGTTCGCCTTACCTTTTTTTTAAATAAAGAAAAGTATTTAAATTAATGGGAATTGGTTCTTTCAGAGAAATGCTCCTCATTTCCTGGCCTTGGGATCTGATCATAATAGGCTATCGTTGGTAAGAAAGAATAGAAAGATTCAATCAGCCATGACCACTGACGTTGATTTTTGTTAATAAAATGGCCCCTTGATGCAGGCCAGCTGGGGTTCCTACCTCTTCCTCTTATCTGTGCTTTTGACAGCACTTAAGTTTCTTTTATGGAGTGTTTTCCTATACTTGTTTAACCTCCAAACTAGTAGCAATTAACTGGTTTAAACCAAATAGGAGTTTTCAGTTATACTTTTAACACCCAAGCCAATATCCTCTGGATTTCTAATAAAATCATATTAAAAACTGCCATTAAGGAATTCTGTCCAAATGAAGAAAGAGGACCATATGCCTGTTTAGTGCCAGAATTTGGACTTTGATAAATTTAGCTATGTCATTTCCTAAAATCTTTTAGGCTGGAATATGTCTTTCTATGATAGTATAATGCTCTGAACTGACCATCTTTAATGCATTGATCCCTAATCGTTTTGCAAAAAAATAGAGCATTATATGTGTTATGCAGCAGGAGAGAATCAAGTACAGGAAGCTTAGCTTTCCTTCCTGAATTTGTTCTTTGAGTAAGAAACAAGTCAAGGATAGAGCTTAAAATAACATACTATTGATTTTTCTGGGCCATTAGATCACAAGTATTTCATTCCACTGCAGGTTTCACACTTTACCAGAATGTACTAGCACCTTATCTCTCCAGGCCTTTATGGTTTTTAAAGCCCTTTCTTGTCCGTTATCTAATTTGATCTTCAGAACATCCCTGTGTGCTAGTCAGGTTCTCTGAACTTCGGTTTTCTCCATCCTAAAATGAGGATGTGTGGTTTACCCAGGCTTGAAACTGGTCAACCGCTGAGCAAGTTCATGGGTCCAGAAATGGTCTTTCCTCTATGTCGTGCCCTTTGTTAGAGCATTGAAACTGAAAATGTCTCTTGATTTGTTAAAACAACACTTAGAAAGAGCATATTTAGGTTTGTTTTTCTTCACAGAGTAATTCATGACTTTTGCCAAATATATGGGGAATACAGAAAATTAAAGTAATAATCATCCACATATGCTTCCATCAAGGCCAAAAACGCGGTTAACATTTTCTTTCCAATCCTTGACGTGTGCATTTGTGGAGTAGCTGACACAATGCTGTGTTTTTATTTTGTGTTCTGATTCCCTCCACTAGCATGGTAATGTAAATGTAATACGATAATAAAAACTCTTCATTTCATTTTCATGGTGACTTAGTAAAAACAACCACACCCGTCAAGACCTTGTCACTTTTCTATATATATTTTTTTAGTTTTTTTTTAAGTTTATTTACTTTTTATTTAAAGTAAACTTCACACCCAATATGAGTCTCGAACTCATGACCCTGAGGTAGAGTCGTGTGCTCTTCCAGCTAAGTCAGCCAAGTGCCCCACTTTTCTATATTTTCTATATAGAAAACTTTTGAGTTGAGTAGAATAAATGAACACCTTTGTTCATATAGTATTCATTTAAAGGTGGCTGCTCAGAATTTTCTAGAGATAGTTTGCCTATTAAAAAATTAACATTTTAAAAGATGTGGCTTGTCAAAGTTCTGTCTAGCAGTGGAGTCCTTGCTCTCTGAATGCCTGCATTCAAATCCTACTTTTAGCTCTTTTTCTTGTTAAAGTGAAGAATCTGGACCAAATTACTTAACTACTTTGATCTTCAGTTTCTTCATGTTTAAAGTGATACTAATAATATGCATCATAGAAGCCATTGCTTTGAGGTTTAAAAGTTAAAAAAGGACACAGGAATTACAATGATGTTAATATGTATCAAGCGTTTAATAAATATTACATATTATATACAGACATATCATGTACAGACACATATTATACATCTCTTTTGACATAGTGTTTGTTATTGAAGTAGGAGGTCAAAAAAGATGTTTCTTCTGAGTCCTAGATGATAAAATAAAGTGCCAAGGAAATGCTAAAAGATGAGTAAACTCTTATAATTATCTCATCTATGTGGAGGAGATAAAACAATTGATAGTCACTCTCTAATTTCTCTCATGCCAAATTTCCACTTTTTTGGGGGGTTCAGTTCATGGATCTCTATGTTGTTCCATGAGTCAATACTTTTTCCCCTCTGTTCCATTACCATAGTCTTAATTTTAATGAATTTATTGTAGCTTAAAAATAAGTATAACATTTAATCCACCTTGTCCCACTTCAGAAGTTTCCTGGCTGTTCTTGGGTTGCTTCATTTCCCTGTTAAATTTAGAATTAGCATGTTAAATCTCATTAAAAATAAATGAACATATTGACATTTTGATTGGAACTGTATTTGTCAATTGATCGATTTGGAGATATTTGAAATATTTGTGATAGTAAGCTTTCAACAGATGAACAACTTACTTAGATCTTCTATAATGTCTTTCAATAAAATATTATAATATCACCACAAAAGTTTTGTACAACCTCTGTTTAGTTTACTCCTAACAACGCTTTGTATTTTCATACTATTTTAGTGACACTGGTCTCTTTTTCTAATTTATGAAGTGAAATTTATTTCTATACTCTTTTATTTGAGAGAATAGTGATTCTAAAGCATATTCTTCTCTTACTTTCAATGTTAAAGAGGCTGCCAAAGATTGATCATTACCATACCCATAACCCCTAGGCTGCAGAATCTTTTCTTGGATTAAGAAGATTTCCTTATATTTATACATTTCTGGGATATTTTAACATGAAGGAAACATATTTTACCAGATTTTGCTAGTCATTTAGAGGATCATATAATGCTTTTCTTTAATCATTTTTAGTAAATCAGATTAATACATTGTCCTCTGTTAAATTTATCCTTCATTCCTTGGATAATCTCAACTTGCTTATGGTTAAATTACAATTTTTAAGTATTTCCATTATTAAGATCACTGCTGTTCTATTATTTTTCAGAATTGCTTTATCAATGGCTTGAGAGCTTGGCTTTTAATTTTTCTTTCATATTTAAATAACTATGTTTTCCTAACTTCGGTGAAATAAGTTAAGGCAAAATGTGTAGTATCAAGACGTCTGGTGGCTCAGTTGGTGGAGCAAGTGACTCTTGATAATTGGGTCATGAATTTGAAATCAGCATTGGGTGTAGAGATTACTTAAAAATAAAATCTTTAAAAAAACAGCAACAAACAAAATCCACCCCCCAAAAAAAGAAAAAGAAAAAATGCATAGTAGTGTTATTTTTCTTTATTGTGGAATAGTTTTTGTACAGGTAAAAGTACCTCTCTTATAAATGTTTGATAAACATCGTCAATTTAGGGGTAGATACTCTCAAAAATGGATAGATCCATTTTTCCTTTGTTGTCTTGTTGTTGTTGTTGTTGTTGTTGTTATGTTGGTGGGGTAATATTTATCTACTTTTTAAATGACTATAGGATTTCTAAAATTACTGATTTTTTTTTACTTAGATTTTGGTAACTTAGATTTGGCAACTTAAATAAGATTGTTCATCTTAATTTGACTTTTAAAACTTCAAACAAAAAGATGTTCCGAATATCCTCTTATTATTATCTTTTTAATGGTTGCATCACCTACAGTTATACCTTCTCCCTCATTCAAATGCTTCTTATGTTTTCTTTCCCTTTTTTCTTGATAATTATCAGCATAAGTATGTCAACATTAGTCTTTTCAAAGAACCAGTTTTTATATTTGCTTCATTTCATTAGTTTCTCCTTTTTGTCCCCTAGCTATCATTTTGTTACAAAATTTTACCTAATTTCCATTTTCATCAGAAGTTTAATCAATGTTACAGAGATATGAGTCTAGAGAGAGTATTAAGAACAATTTATTCCTTTGCTGCCTTTGGAAGCAGGATAAGGTTAAGAACACTGCCTTGGGGGAGGCAGGCAAGATGGCAGAGCAGCATGGAAGTTCTGGGCTTCTCTCTCCTTGAAATGCAGCTAGATCAGCACCAAACCATTTTGCACACCTAGAAAATTGCCTTGAGGATTAACACAACAATCTGCATAACTTAAGCCACAGACCTTGTGGTATGTGGGAGGTATGTGGTATGTGTTATGTGGAGGTATGTGGTACAGAGAGGTGAACTGGGTGACAGAGAAGCCACAGGGGGTAGGGGACTGTTTTTACAGAGAGAAGACAGAGAAAGGCATGCAGGAGAGTGCAGAAAAAGCACCCTCCTCCTGAAAGTAGCTGGAGAGAAAGAGAAAGAGTGGAGACACGAAGGACTGAACAATAAAGCTGTTCCCTAAGAAATCTGAAAGGGAGAAAAGAGAAGGTTTTGATATCATTAGGACTCTATAAACAGGAGAGCACAGTGTCAGAAATTCCAGAACTCAATACCTAGTGGTGCTCTTGTGGGGAGGAAGGGTGAATCCTGAGGAGCAGGCATTGAGGTACGAGGGGTCCATGGGCCACATGGGAAGAAGTGGTTCTCCTGATTGGAGGGCATTTGGTAGAGGCCATATGACCTCCCCACAGGAAAAAGTCCAAGCAGACCTTGGAGAACAGTCACGTTTGCTGGTATTGGAACAAAGACACAAGGGTGCAGTGAAACCTGGCAGGGGTTTCATGTTGCCATAATCTCTGAACTACTGCCGCTGCATGATAGCACAAACTTTTTCTGGGGCAAGCCAGCACCTGGCCACAATCCCTGAACCTCTGCCCCAGTGCAATCACATGAACATTCCCAGGGGCAAACCTACACTTTCCCCCAGAGAGGCAGAGTTGGTCCAAGCTGCAGGTATCTCAGAAGTGATGGGTTTGGAAACACAACCCCATCTTAGATAAAATTTGGGAAGGAGGTGCAGTCTGGCAGACCGACAGCTTGGACGCAGACGGTGTAGAAGCAGGGAGTGAACAGAAGCCAGAGACAAAGGAGGGGTGCTTGATGACAGGTTGTTGAGAACGCAGAGTTCTGGTGGCAGAGACTAGGAAGCTGGGTGGCACCATGCTCACCTCTCCTACTCATGTGTATACACGTGCATGCACACGTGTGTGCAGGCTATACAATCCACCCCAGTAAACTAAGCAGTTCCACATAGTGGAGAAAGGAAACATTATACCAAGTTCATGCCCTAGAGGAACACCACAAGTCTCTCTGCCTGCTTAGTGTACAGACTGTAAAGGGCTTCATAGTTTGACTTCCAGGGGAAACTGGATGTAATTTCATTCAGGTTTCATTATGTTTGCTGGTCCATGTATTCGTTTTGTTTTTCTCCTTTTTTGCTTTTAATTTTTTGCCTTTCTTTTCTTTTCATGGATACAAAGAGAGATAAAATTATTTTTATTTTTATTTTTGTAATAAAAAATATTTTTTAATATATTTTTAAATTTTTTTAATGTTTATTTGTTCTTGAGAGACAGAGAGACAGAGCACGAGTGGGGGAGGGGCAGAGAGGGAGAGAGGGAGACACAGAATCTGAAGCAGGCTGCAGGCTCTGAGCGGTCAGCACAGAGCCCAACGTGGGGCTCGAACTCACAAACTGCAAGATCATGACCTGAGCTGAAGTCGGATACTCAACTGACTGAGCCACCCAGGCGCCCCAATAAAAATAATTTAAAAAATCTTTCTACTATATTTCTTGTTTTTTGTAAATTTTTAAATTCTATTTGACTTTCTTCATTTCATTTTATTCTATTTTATGGTATACCTTTTTAATTTTTAAATATGTCCTTACTTTTTTTCTTTTTTTTCTTACCCTTTTTTCTATTCTATCAAGCTTCTTGCAACAACCAGACCAGAACACACCTATGATCTAGCTTTCATTATTTGAATTTTTGTGTTGTTTTTAATTTTTTAATTTTTATTTTTTAATTCATTTTTTTTTCTTCCTCCAAAATGGCAAAATGAAGGAATTCACTCCAAAAGAAAGAACTGGAAGACATGGCAGCCAGGGACTTAATCAACACATATATAAGCAAGATGTCTGAACTATAATTTAGAATCACAATAATCAGAATACCAGATGGCTGTGAAAAAACAACAACATAGATTCCCTTTCTGTAGAGATAAAAGGAATAAAATCTAGTCAGGATGAAATTAAAAATGCTATAAATGAGATACAATCCAAAAGGATGCCACAGTGGTAAGGATGGATGAAGCAGAGCAGCGAATCAGTGATACAGAAGGCAAAACTTTGGAGAATAGTGAAACAGAAAAAAAGAGGGAAACTAAGGCAAAATAGCATGATACAAGAATTGGAGAACTCAATGACTTATTAAAAAGGAATAACATATGAATCATAGGATTCCCAGAAGATCAAGAGAGAAAAAACAGGGGTAGAAGGTTTATGTAAGCAAATTATAGCAGAAAACTTTCTTAACCTGGGGAAAGACACAGACATCAAAATCCAGGAAGCACAGAGGACTCCCATCAGGTTCAACAGAATCCGACCATCAATAAGGCATATCAGAGTCAAATTCACAAACTACACAGACAAGGAAAGAATTATGAAAGCAGCAAGGGGGAAAAAAAGTCCTTAACCTATAGGGGAAGACAGATAAGGTTCACAGCAGACCTATCCACAGAAATTTGGCACACCAGAAAGGAGTGACAGGATATAGGTAACGTGCTGAATTGGAAAAAGATGCAGCCAAGAATTCTTTATCCAGCAAGCTGTCATTCAAAATAGAAGGAGAGAAAAGAGTTTTCTAGACAAACAAAAACTAAAAGAGGTCATGGCCACTAAACCAGCTCTGCAAGAAATTGTAAAGGGGACTCTCTGAAGGGTTTTTTGAAAAGACAAAACAAAAGAAAAAAAATACTGAAAGCAACAAAGAGTAGAAAGGACCAGAGAACATCACCAGAAGCTCCAACTCTACAGGCAACATGATGGCATTTAAATTCATATCTTTCAGTACTCACTCTAAATGTCAATGGACTAAATGCTCCAATTAAAAGATATAGAGGATAAGGAGGGATAAGAAAACAAGATCCATCTATATGCTATTTACAAGAGACCCATTTCAGATCTAAAGACACTTTCAGATTAAAAGTAAGGGGGTGGAGAACCATCTATCATTCTAATGATCACCAAAAGAAAGCTGGAGTAGCCATACTTACACCAGACAAACTAGTTTAATTTTTTACATTTTTTAACGTTTATTTATTTTTTGAGAGACAAAGAGAAAAAGAACATGATTAGGAGAGGGACAGAGAGAGGGGGAGACGCAGAATCCAAAGCAGGCTCCAGGCTCTGAGCTGTCAGCACAGAGCCTGATGTGTGACTCTAACTCACAAACTGTGAGATCATGACCTGAGCCAAAGTTGGATACTTAACTGACTGAGCAACCCAGATGCCCAGCCCCCCATCTTTTAATTTTTTTCAGACTAACTAGATTTTAAAATAAAGACTGTAACAAGAGATGAATAAGGGCATTATATCATAATTAAGGGGTCTATCCACCAGAAGATTTAACAATTATAAACATTTATGCCCCCCATGTGATACAATCCAAATATATAAATCAATTAATCACAAACATAAAGGAACTCATTGATAATAATACCATAATAGTAGGGGACTTCAATATTCCACTTAGAGCAATGGCCAGATCAATTAAGCATAAAGTCAACAAGGAAACAATGGTTTTGAATGACACACTGTACCAGATGTACTTAACAGCTATATTCAGAACATTTCTGAAGCAGCAGAATACACATTCTTCTCAAGCGCACATGGAACGTTCTCCAGAATAGATCACATACTGGGACACAAATCAGCCCTCAACAAGTACAAAAAGATCAAGATCATACCTTGCATAATTTCAAACCACAACACTGTGAAATTCTCAATGAACCACAAGAAATAAAGTGTAAAGACAACAAATACTTGGATTTTAAAGAACATCCTACTAAAGAATGAATGGGTTAACCAAGAAATTCAAGACGAAATTAAAAATCACATGGAAGCCAATGAAAATAATGACATGACAGCCCAAACTTCTGGGACACAGCAAAGGTCATCATAAGAGAGAAGTATATAGCAATCTAAGCCTTCCTAAAGAAGGAAGAAATGTCTCAAATACACAACCCAGACTTACACCTTAAAGAGCTGGAAATAGAGTAGCGAATATAACCCAAACCAGCAGAAGGAGAGAAATAATAAAGATTACAACAGAAATCAATGGTATTAAAAAAAAGAAACTAGAACAGATCAAGAAACTAGGAACTTGTTCTTTGAAAGATTCACAAATTTGATAAACCCCTAGCCAGAAGGATCAAAAAGAAAAAAGAAAGGACCCAAATAAATAAAATCAAAATAGAAGAAATCACAACCAACACTGCAGAAATACAAATAATAATTAGAGAATATTATGAGCAATTATATACCAATAAATTGGCCAATCTGGAAGAAATGGACAAATTCCTAGAAACATAAACTACCAAAACTGAAACAAGAAGAAATGTAAAATTTGAACAGACCCATAACCAGTAAAGAAATTGAATTAATAATCAAAAATATCCCAAAAAACAAGAGTCCAGGGCTGGATGGCTTTCTAGGGGAATTCTGCCAATCATTTAAAGAAGAGTAAACACCTATTTTTTTAAACCTGTTCCAGAAAAATAGAAATTGAAGAAAAACTTACAAACACATTCTATGAGTCCAGCATTACTTTGCTTCCAAAACCAAAGACCCCAGTAAAGACCAATTTTCCTGATGAACATGGATGCAAAAATTATCAACAAGATACTAGCCAACCGGATCCAACAATACATTAAAAGAAGTATTCACCACGATCAACTGGGATTTATTCCTGGGATGCAGGACTGGTTCAATATCCACAAATCAATCACTACGATACATCACATTAATAAAAAAAAAGGATAAGAGCCACATGATCCTCTCAGTAGATACAGAGAAAGTAATCGACAAAATACAGCATCGTTTCTTTATAAAAACCCTCAAGAAAGTAGGGATAAAAGGATCATAACTAGGGATAAGATCATAAAAGCCATATACAAAAGACCCACCAATAGTATCAAAACCTGAGAGCTTTCCCCCCAAGGTCAGGAACATGACAGGCATGTCCACTCTCACCACTGTTAATCAACATAGTATTGGAAGTTCTAGCCTCAGTGATCAGACAACACAAAGAAATAAAATGCATCCAAATCAGTAAGGAAGAAGTCAAACTTTCACTCTTCTCAAATGACATGATATTCTATGTGGAAAACCTAAAAGATTCCACCTGCTAGATCTGATCCATAAATTCAACAAAGTCAAAATATATAAAATCAATGCAAAGAAACCTGTTACATTTCTGTACACCAATAATGAAGCAGCAGAAAGAGAAATCAAGGAATCGATCCCATTTACAATTGCACCAAAACCCATAAAATACCTAGGAATAAACCTAACCAAAGAGGTAAAAAAATCTACATACACTGAAAACTATAGAAAGCTTATGAAAGAAATTGAAGAAGATGGAAAAAATGGAAAAATATTCCATGTTCATGTATTGGAAGAAGAAACATTATTAAAATATCAATGCTACAGAAAGCAATCTACACATTCAATGCAATCCCTATCAAACAAAATAACACCAGAATTCTTCACAGAACTAGAAAAAACACTTCTAAAATTTGTTTGGAATCAGAAAAGACCCAGAATAGCCAAAATAATCCTGAAAAAGAAAACCAAAGCTGGAGGTATTACAATTCTGGACTTCAAGATGTATTACAAAGCTGTAATCATCAATACAGTGTAGTACTGACACAAAAACAGACACATAGATCAATGGAACAGAATAGAGAACCCAGAAATGGACCCACAAACATATGGCCAACTAATCTTTGACAAAGCAGGAAAGAGTATCCAACGGAATAAACACAGTCTCTTCAATAAATGGTGTTGCAAAAACTGGACAGCAACATGCAGAAGATTGAACCTGGGCCACTTCCTTACACCATACACAAAAATAAACTCAAAATTGAAAGACCTAAACATAAGACAAGAAACCATCAAAATCCTAGAGGAGAAAACAGGGAAAAACATCTTTGACCTTGGCCACAGCAACTTCTTTCCCAACACGTCTCTGGAGGCAAGGAAAACAAAAGCAAAAATGAACTATTGGGACCTCATCAAGATAAAAAGCCTCTACAAAGCAAAGAAAACAATCAGCAAAACTAAAAAGCAACTGATAGAATAGGAGAAGATATTTCCAAATGACATATCAGATAAAGGGTTAGTAACCTAAATCTATAAAGAACTTATCAAACTCAACACCCAAAAAACAAATAAACCAGTGAAGAAATGGGCAAAAAACATGAATAGACACTTCTCCAAAGAAGACATCCAGGTGGCCAACTGACACAGGAAAAAATGCTCCACATCACTCATCATCAGGGAAATACAAGTCAAAACCACAATGAAATACCACCTCACACCTGTCAGAATGGCTAACATTAACAACTCAGACAACAACAGATGTTGGCGAGGATGCAGAGAAAGAGGAACGCTTTTGTACTGGTGGTGGGAATGCAAACTGGTATACCCACTCTGGAAAACACTCTGGGGGTTTCTCAAAAAATTACAAATAGAACTACCCTATGACCAAGCAGTTGCACTACTAAGTATTTATCCAAAGGATACAGGTATGTTGTTTTGAAGGAGCACATGCACCCCAATGTTTATAGCAGCACTATCAACAATAGCCAAAGTATGGAAAGAGCCCAAATGTCCACTGATGGATGAATGGATAAAGAAGATGTAGTGTATATATTTATACAATGGAATATTACTCGGCAATCAAAAACAATGAAATCTTGCTATTTACAACAGGGTGGATGGAACTAGAGTGCATTATGCTAAGCAAAATTAGTCAGAGAAAAACAAGTATCATGTGACTTCACACATGTGTGGAATTTAAGATACAAAACAGATGAACATAAGGGAAGGGAAGCAAAAATAATATAAAAACAAGGAGGGGGACAAACCATAAAAGACTATTAAATATAGAGAACAAACTGAGGGTTGCTGGAGGGGTGTTGGGTAGGGGGATGGACTAAATGGGCAAGGGGCATTAAGGAGGACACTTGCTGGGATGAGAACTCAGTGTTATATGTAGTGGATGAATGACTGGATTCTACTCCTGAAATTGTTATTGCACTATATGCTAACTAACTTGGATGTAAAGTTTAAAAAAAAAGAACAATTTAAGTCACCTATTAACCAGAAAATCAATGTATAATCGATAAGGCATTTTTGCATAGGCTTATTAACTAATTATACTAATTAAATACATTAAATTATTAATTTATGTATTAATTACTTTATGTTTTTACCTAAATGTGACCAATACAGTTATAGGAGAAAATAACATGGCCTCTGATTTAGAGGGACTGATAATCTTGGTAGCCTGTAATTTTCTCTAACCAAAAGCCGTATCCCACTTTGAGAAGACATGTTGAATGACCATGGACTGGGGACAGGCTTCTCACACTTAGCCTTCCTGGTAACCTTTAATCTATTTCTCTGGCAGAGTTCCCATGCCTTAAAAGCAGCCCCATACCTGAGTATTTTAAAGGTGGTGGTTAGCCCCTACTTCTTTACATACTTGTGTGGCAAAAATTCACAGGCTTCACTTAAATCTTAACCCAAAACTCAAATGATATCTATAGAAATGTCTTTGGTTGTTCCTATTTTGTCCTGAGTCAATAGTCAACTTCAATATGGTCTCTTTTAAAACCTTCTTAATTTTCTTTTGTTTAGTAATTTTGATATATGACTAACTTACCTCTGATGTTATACAGTGATATAAACAAAACTTTTTGAACCTCTTTGCAATTTTATTAATTTTCTCATAACGCTTTGTAAAATAATTATAACATGGCATTTGCTTTTTTTAAAAACAATTTTCATCCTTATTTATTTTTGAGAGAGAGACAGAGAGAGACAGAGCACAGGCAGGGGAGGAACATAAAGAGAGGGAGACACAGAATCTGAAGCAGGCTCCAGGCTCCGAGCTGTCAGCACAGAGTCCAACGTAGGACTCGAACCCGCGGACTGTGAGATCATGACCTGAGCCGAGTCAGATGCTTAAATGACTGAGCCACCCAGGCACCCCAACATGGCATTTACTTGTAATTAAATGTTGCCTAGTCCTCAATTCTTAATACCTGATTCAGCACATTTCCCCCTCTTCTTAATATTTAGTTCTTTCTTATTAGGGATAATAGCTATTTATCTAAAAGTATTTGCTTCCTCGAAATGTAACACATACTCAGTGCCAAATGTGTATTGTAGAGGCAGTGATAAACTTGTTGATTTTCACCAAAAATTCTCCTTAAGGTTAGTGGACACTCCAATGAACCCACTGCATGATTACTTTTCATTTGCATGTGTACGTGTTTCTCATCTTAATTTTCTTCTGGAAGCAGAAGTAAAAAATCAAATAGAGGAATTCACTGTGGAATGTCAGCCCAGACTGTGAATGCTAGAATACATATGATAAAACCATTCTTTAAAACTCACTCAAGTCTTCCAACTGACCCTAGTGCATTCCTTCTGTGATAAATGTGGGAACACTTTTATGGGCCTGTTTTTAGAAGCAGAAAAATGTGCTTCACTGTCTATACTAATGCAAGTACTTAATATAATCCTATGAATTTATAAGTACCTTTTTGTTGATTACCAAAGGCATTTCAAATTCTTGGACAAGTGGATTGTAATTCTTTTAATCCAGATTCCTCCTCTAAATAATGATAGTAATGGGTGTGATATCCAGGGATCCCAATTCTCAGCGGAAAGAAGTTGAAAATAATAATAAAATGGAAAGTTGCTAAAAGTTGAAATTATAAATGTCTCTACAAAATGTAAATACAAATACAGATCTCATGACATCACATTGAAGAAGAAAATACATTGTTTTGCAAATAGGCAGCATTGGTGACAACAGCTTTGTTTTTCTTGGTGTCAGTGTCTTTAGTAACTACTTTTCCAACTTTCCATTCTAGATCAAAGAGAGAAAAGAAGGCCACAGAGATAGTAATAACGAGATTTGGAATGTTTCCATGATTTTTTTTAAGTGAGTGAAATTATATTTAATAGCAGACACACTGAAGTAGACTTGGTTTTTTTGAACTTTAAAACATTTTAAGTTCTCCTTTGTTAATTTGAGGGCTGAAATTTTTACAGAGCGTTGTTGGATGTAGGCATGTACCTGTGAGGTGGGGTGGACAGGTTCCTGTCTGACTAGAGCTCAGATCTCTTTTCTTTCTTTTTCAAACTATGGAGGTTGTAAGGCGCCCACAACAGTCATCCAAAGAAAAAAAATTATAATAATAAAATATGTAATAGGAACCAGGAACTTGGAATTCTCTAACAGCTTGAACTTTTTACCCTTCTGACACTGTTTTTTTTTTTCCTTCTTTCTCAAGATGTCAATCTATTTATTAATCTCACTAAACCCTCTGAGGATTATTTTTAAAGTATGTGTGAGTGTATCTGTGTGTGTTCATTTCCAATGGAATGAATTGGATAGGCTGAAGGTCCTCTGTGAAAGCAAGTTAAAACAAAATTATATGCCACTAAAATCTGAAGTTTAGATTTATCCTTTTTTTTTTAACTCTCCCCCTCATTTACTGATTAGTTTCCTAATGTTGTAATCTGTCTCCCTTACTCAGGATGCTTTTCTGCACAATCAGTCCTGCTTTACACTTGACACGTTGACCTCTAACCTTTTCATCCCAGGAAAGAGGGTGAATGATATGCCTATGCAGACAGAGATGCTTATACCCCACCTAGCACTCTAACTGCGCAGTTCTGTGGAACATTCAACAGGCGACTCTACGTCAATGTCCCTGTCTTCATCTGTGTACTGGACAATTGCTTGATCAAATTATGAATTTGATGCAGCTTCTTTTTATTTTTTTAAGTTTATTTATTTATTGAGACACAGAGAGACAGAGAGGCAGAGAGAGACAACACGAGCAGGGGAGGGGCGGAGAGAAAGGGAGAGAGAGAGAGAATCCCAAGCAGGCTCCACACTGTCAGCGCAAAACACAAGGTGGAGCTCAAAGTCACGAACCATGTGATCATGACCTGAGCCAAAATCAAGAGGTGGACTCAAATGACTGAGCCACCCAGGCGCTCCTACAGCTTCCCTTCTCATAGCTCTTGGTTTCATGACAGAATCTCCATACTTCTTGCCCAAATGTCTTTATAGAAATCCTGTGCCTGAGTGAGTCTTTTCTTCTCCCTCCTGTCTTTAGACTCCTTGTCCTCCCTCACAATACTCACACAAATAGGATGAATTCATTATTCCTATTAAGAAATTAATAGGATTATAGTTTGGATGTGTAGGGTTTAACACTTGTATATTTGTCATTTGGGAGGTTTAGATATCTCTTTCTTCTTGATTTTCTATACTTCATCATGGTCATTGGAGCCTCCCAATGTTAACTTCCACATGTGATTTTTCTTTAAGTAAATTTAAATCCCCCACTTTCTCCAAAACGTTTTGAAACTTTATTTTTTGACCTGGGTGATGGCTGTAATGCTTTGCTTATTTTGGAGAGTAGGTAGTTATGACAAGCTTGTTTCCAGCCTGCTGACTAAATTTGTAAATGTGATAAAAGTCTCTTTAAGAAGTTTGTCCTTATGAAGTTTCCAATAACTTTTAGAGTAAACACTTCTGCACTTCCTTTCTGAGTATATGTTTTCCTTTTTTTATTCAAGTGTAACTAACATCCTTAGTCATAACTACACTTAGTTATTACAAAAAGCGTTATATTATTTTCAGGTGTCCTATATAAAAATTCAACAATTCTATACCCTACTCAGGGCTCATCACAAGTGTACTCTTAATCCCCTTCACTTATTTCACCCATCCCCCTACCCACCTACCCTCTGTCCAGCACCAGTTTGTTCCCTGTGTTTAAGAGTCAGGTTTTTTTTTTTTTGTTTGTTTGTTTTGTTTTGTTTTGTTTTGTTTTCTGTCTCTTTTTTTCTTGGTTTGTCTTATTGCTTAATTCCAGGTATGAGTGAAATCATATGCTATTTCTCTTTTACTGACTTTTTTCATTTAGTATTATATCCTCTAGACCTATCTATGTTGTTGCAAATGACAAGATTTCATTTTTTAATTGAAAAAAAATTAATGTTTATTTTTGAGAGAGAGAGACAGACAAAGACAGAGTGCAAGCGGCGGGGGGGGGGGGGGGGGGGGGGGGGAGGTGTGGCAGAGTCAGAGGGAGACACAGAATCTGAAGCAGGCTCCAGGCTCCAAACTGACAGCCCAGGGCCCAACAGAGGGCTTGAACTCATGAACTGCATGATCATGACCTGAGCTGAAGTCGGACCCTTAACAGACTGAGCCACCCAGGTGTCCCATTAGATTTTTTATTTTAGAGACAGACAGAGAGAGAGAGAGAGAGAGACAGAGACAGAGAGAGACAGAGACAGAGACAAAGAGACAGAGAGTGAGAGGGTGCAAGTAGGAAGAGGGGCAGAGAGAGGAAGAGAATCTTAAGCAGGCCCCATGCTCAGAGCAGAGCCTGATATGGGATTTGATCCCACAGCATTGGGATCATGACCTGAGTCTAAATCAAGAGTTTGGACATTCAACCGACTAAGCCACCAGGGGCCCCAAGATTTCACTCTGTATTTGATACTCTCAAGTTGAAAATGGAAATAAAACATAATTAAGTTTTACAGCAAAAAAGACAATTTTTGGAAAATAACGTGTTCTCAGGAATATTGGATCATCTCAGGAAACTCCATTACAATGAATCAATTGCAATATCACATTTCACACTCAGTAAAACCTCTTTTTGGGGTTATGTTGGTATAAAAGATTTAAACTTTAATTGGCCCCTCAGTCTCAATAATGGTTTATACCATAGTCAAATAGTTTACCTTCAAAGGTATAAAACGCTTAACTATCTCTCCATAATCATACATTTATCATTTTAGATAAGTATCCTTTAAGCAAATTAAGCCACAATCATAAGCTGAGAAAAATTAAAGTTCTACAAATTATCAGACGCTACAGTGCACAAAAAGTGTTATCAATTTTTGCTAAATTTAAAGAACAGTCATATTGTTGCTTATTATTTTTTAGATTGCTGAAGATGTTTAGCTCATTACAATTTAGTTAATTATTTCAACTTCTTAACTATATTAATCAGAAAACAAATATTTGAGCGCTGGTTGTAACTATGCATACCAATAATGAATGTGACCCCCAATTGTGATATCAGTGCCAGATATTTTAAATAGTCTCATAGTATTATCACGATTAGAAATATAAGTTTTGGGAGCGCCTGGGTGGCTCAGTTGGTACGCGTCTGACTTTGGCTTAAGTCATGATGTCACAATTCATGAGTTCGAGCCCCACTTAGGGCGCTGTGCTGAGAGCTCGGAGCCTGGAGCCTGCTTCGGATTCTGTGTCTCCCTTTCTCTTTGCTCCTCTTCAGCTCCCGCTTTGTCTCCCTCTTTCTCAGAAATAAATAAACCAAAAAAAATGTTTAATGAAATATAATTTTTATCTGATTTCCAAGGAAGTAATTTAATAAAGGAGTAAAGTGGTGAGAACGTAAAATATTAAATCTTGGTGGCACCTGGGTGGCTCAGTCAGTTAAGTGTCCAACTTCTGCTCAGGTCATGATCTCAGAGTTCATGAGTTTGAGCCCAGCATCAGGCTTTCTGCTATCAGCTCAGAGCCCGCTTTGGGTCCTCTGTTCCCCTTTCCCTCTGCCCCACCCTGCTCTCTCACTCTCTCTCTCTCTCTCAAAAATAAATAAACATCTAAAAAATATATATTAAATATTCAAATCAAAGTGCTGATGTGTTGAACTCCCTAAAGCAATCTACTCTGTAATCACATGTGATATAGTAAGAAGGATCAATAATAGGTCAAAATAAAAAAAAAAAAAATCCAAACTCATTATTTGTTCAAATTAGTTTTTATTTTATTTTTTTCTTCTATTTCCTTTAGATAAATAATAAGATTAAAGTAACTAGACTAATAATCTCTGGACTACTTATATTACATGGCATTGAGATTTCTTTTACAGATTTATTTTCTGCATGGAAATATTCTCTCAGGACTATGAGTATATCTTGGGACTGATGGTCACTAACTAGATCCCATGTTTCCCTTGCCTGCTTTCTGTTCAAGTAAATCAATATAAAATGTAACTGAGAATATTGGCATTGGCTTTAATATGGATATTTGGGCTCTAGATTTCCTGGTCATTGCCTTCTTTCACACTAGCTTTATAGTTTTTGGATTATTGCATAGAATTAAAGATTCTTTAAACATACATGAATATACTTGGTATGTCTAACAAAAAGAATAGAGAGTTCACCATATATGCATTAATATGTTCCAACACCTACATTCTGTTCTTTTTTTTTTTTTAATCTTGTTAACATTTATTTATTATTGAGAGATAGGGAAAGAGCATGAGCATGGGAGGGGCAGAGAGAGAGGGAGACACAGAATCCGAAACAGGATCCAGTCTCCGAGCTGTCAGCACAGAGCCCAACGTGGGGCTCAAACTCACAAACCCCGAGATCATGACCTGAGCCAAAGTTAGATGCTTAACTGGCTGAGCCACCCAGGCTCCCCTACATTCTGTTCTTTTTTTTTTTTTTTTTTATTCAGATAGACCTCAATCACCTGAAGAGAATGACATACAGCTAAAAGACTTTGAAGACATAATTGTGTGATTAGGCATAGATAAATTTACCCCAAATATACACTATCTGTTACAGAAAAGTAGGTTGGGCTTAAATGCTCAAGAGCTTTGAGTTCTAAGGTGAAGATGCTAGATTTTACTCTGTGGCGATAGAAAATTACTACAGTTATATGATGACAGTATTTTTCTTCTGCCGTTTAAACTGTGGTTTTCTATGTACTATGAGAAAATAACACAAAAGTAATTGAAGACATGGCTATTAATGAGCTTACTATCTAGCTTAGAAGATAAGAAAAATACTTAAAATACTTAATACTGAAAACATATCAGTAATTATATTCACTATTTTTTTAATTTGTATTTTTTATATTAGAGAGAGAGAGAGAGCGAGAGAAAGCTGGGGAGATGCCAAGAGAGGGGGAGACACAGAATCCGAAGCAGGCTCCAGGCTCTGAGCTGTCAGCACAGAGCTTGATGCAGGGCTCAAACCCACGAACCGTGAGATCAGGACCTGAGCCAAAGTCAGATGCTTAACCAACTGAGCCATGCAGGCACCCCAGTAACTACATTCACTCTTTATGGGATGAGAAAATGGGACAGTATTGTGTCCCATACAAACTTTGTATTTGCAAATTAAATGATTTTTCAACATAGAAATTTCCCCAAGTCTAGAAATTACTAGAAGTAATGATAGAGTTTACAAGGTAGTTAGATAAAAAATTATAACTCAAAAATAAAATTTCAATGGCACCTCTACTAGTTAAAAAAATCATATGATTTTATAAAAGATGTAATTAAAATGTATTCATCATTTGCCAAAGCACCAAAAAAATATTTGGAATAGATCTACCATAACAATTTATCACTAAGTAAAACCATAAAAGTGTATTTAAATGAATTAAAGAATTCTTAAATTAATAAAGACATATCTATACCACTTTTATGGGTAAAAAATGAAATACCATAAAGACGGAGATCCTTACTTGTCGGTCTATGAAGTCAATGTAATTCCAAATAGAATGCCAACAAATTTAGTAGGCCAGTTCTGGATAATACATGAAAGTGCAAAAGCCCCAAAATAGCTAATGTTTATAGAATAATACAAAAACATAAGACATTTTGCCTTGCCTTACTACCTGGTGTATTATAAAGCTATAATATTTTAAAATGTGTGGTATTGGCTCAGATAAATAAGTCAATCAATTAATAGAGCTGGATGCCTAGAAATAGAGCCCATATACATACCAAAACTTTAGGTATAAAAGAAGTGACTTTGTACATTATAGAAAAAATTAATTAATAAAATTGATACTCAAATCAAATAAGAATTTGAAAAAAGATAACCAGAACCATAATTTATATCATACACAAAAATTTCAGACATAAGTATGAAAACCACAGTTAAAAACTTAGAAGAACATAAAAGAATTTGGGTTATACAATGAATAAAACTTAGAGAAAATACTGATTAGTTTTGTTAATTAAAATTAGAAACCTGATGGGCACCTGGGTTGCTCAGTCAGTTGAGCGACCCACTTCCGCTCAGGTCATGATCTCGCGGTTTGTGAGTTTGGGCCCCGCGTCGGGGTCTGTGCTGACCACTCAGAGCCTGCAGCCTGCTTCAGATTCTGTGTCTCCCTCTCTCTCTCTGCTCCTCCTCTGCTCATATTCTGCCTCTCTCTGTCTCTCAAAAATAAATAAATGTTAAAAAAAAATAAAATTAGAAACCTGAGCTTATCACACAGAGTCTATCAAGTAAATGAAAAAGCAAATCGCATATTTAGAGCAGTTACGTGAAAACCATATGTAACAAAAAATTAATATTCAGAATATAGAACATTTTCTGCATATCAATAACAAAAAATGTGAAAAACTCATTAGAAACATGGGCAAAAATAGGGTAGATATTTCACAGCAAAAATATCAAACATCAATTAGTATATAAAAAGCTTATCAGTTTATTAGATATCACTTTTTGAGATACCCTTTCAAATTTTCCAGGTAGCAAAAATGAAAGTCTGAAAACACCAAACAATACTGTATTTGACAATATAGAGCAATGCACATTCTTAACCTACTGATGGTAGTACTGAAAAAAAAAATTAGCTAGTATATTTGAACATGTGTATGAGCAGCAACTATACTTTGCTATAGATAAAGCCATCCATATGTATGGGAAACAATGTTCTTAGAAGCATTGCTTTAATTAAAACAACAACAACAACAAACAGGAGAAAAACAAATGGCTATCAAAAATAATGTTGATTAATAAATTACAGTATATTCACTCAGTAGAATATGTTAAAGTAATGACAATAAACTAGAGCTATATATAAAAACATATGTAAAACCTTAAAACAAAGCATTGAATAGAAAAAAGATATTATAAAAGATTAAGTACAATCTGATTTCATTTGTATAAAGCTCAAGTAAAGCAAAACTACACAGTACGGTGGCATTGGTTTAGGTGGCACAATTGGAGTGGAATGAAAACACAGATACTGTAGAATTAAACATATCTGGGAGCACCTGGGTGGCTCAGTAGGTTAAGCGTCTGACTTCGGCTGAGGTCATGATCTTGCAGTTGGTGGGCTTGACCCCCACGTGGGGCTCTGTGCCGACAGCTTGGAGCCTGGAGCCTGCTTCAGATTCTGTGCTTCCCTCTCTCTTTGCCCCTCCCCCATCTTCACTCTGCCTCTTTCAAAAGTAAACAACATTAAAAATAAATAAATAAATAAAATCAATATTTGTACATTTAATTTTAGGGCTTATTTTTATAATTTGTAGTATTTTGTATAAAAATCCACATATATATGGCATATAATCTTTTCTATACTCCAAATTATGCTAATATGAATTTCAGAATTAGCATATGTACAGATGGGTATTAATGTTATATAAACGTGGAAGCAAATGCTAGTCTGTCACTAGCTGTGTAGACGATAAGAGGATACCAAACATTTAGAAGGATAAAAGTAATATTACTTTCCTGTAGTGTTTTATAACTACTAATTATGTAATATTATATACTTGAATATAGTAAATGTTCAGCTTCAAGTACCTAATTTTTAAATACCATGGTGATACATTATACAAAATAGTTTTAAATTAATGTATAGCTTCGGCGAGAGAAAGTGACTTGAGGATTATCTTTAAGTTGGGATTTGAAAGACACTGTAGATTTTAACTGGCAGACAGGAAGAAAAGGAAAATTTTAACATGAGAGGTACATATATCAGGAAACCCAAAATGGAAAAACAAAAAAAAAAAAAAAGGAAGGAGGGAAGGAAGGGAAGAAGGAAGATTGGTAGATAGATAGATATGACATTGTGAAATCATAAGTTTGATTAAAAAGGATGGTCTAACACATCAAATAATGAGAAAAGATGTTTGAGAAACTGGGATACTCATGGGAGTATAGAGAGAGTAGAGGTTGGGATGGAGTTCTTTACATTTGTTTAGAATGTCCCAAAACTTACATCCAGCTGTGATGTGTGAGTGAATTACAGGTGTGCTAGAAGGTAGTCCTTATTTTCTGAATGGTTTCTGTTTGCTCCCTCCTTCTCTTCTGTTTGCTCTCCTCCTTCTTTCCCTCCAATCCCCTGCCCCCATCATTTCTTTCATCTCTTTCTATTTAAACTATTCTCGGCATTTGGTGTTAAAAGTTAGCTAAATGCTGCTTCTCGGCGAAATTTCCTAATAAACTATTGATTTTAGGAAATAAAAATCAATTGGTATTTTAAAAGAAATAATCCTGTTTCAGAATTTAGAAGTTGCTTATTCAAACATTTTGATCATGAGTGCTTATGGGTCATATTTTTATCTTGCGTATTTTCCAGAAATTTAATTGGAAATGGTATTTCAATTTTTTTACTGTTTCTAAGTTTACTTATTTATTTTGAGAGAGAGACAGAGAGACAGAGAGAGAGACAGAGAGAGATCATAAGTCGGGGATGGGCAGAGAGAGAAGAGAGAGAAAATCCCAAGCAGGCCTCGAGCTTTCAGCGCAGAGGCTGACGTGGGGCTCAAACTCACGAACCATGAGATCATGCCCTGAGCCAAAATCAAGAGTGGGAGGCTCAATCTACCGAGGCGCCCCTCAATCTGATATTTTGTTTACCCCATGCTTAACACTTGAAAATTGTTGATGCAAATTAGATTAAAATATTCTGGAAATGATCTATAGAGATTGCCTTCTGTGTTTTTATTTTTTCTTTTAGTTTTTATTTCAACTTCAGTCAGTTAACGTACAGTGTTATATTCGTTTCAGGTATCCGACTTCGTGATTCAACGCTTCCTTCCACCACCTGGTTTCATGACAAGCGCACTCCTCAATCCCCCTCACATATTTCCCCCTCCCCCCCCCCCCCACCTGTCCTTGGTAACCATTAGTGTGTCCTCTATAGTTTATATACAGCTGATCTTTCCTTCTTTTGATGCCCTCGAAAAGCCATGTTTGAAAGAGGGAGCACAGCACTGGGGGTTCGTCAGGGAGGCCGCCTGAAAAGGCAGGTTGAGGGGGGCGTACAGGGTAACGTAGGGAAGGAGAGGGAGGAGCGTGAGTTTGCCTCGTTCCCGTCACCTCTGCGGGGCTGCAGGGATGTGGCTCCTCCAGGACCTCTGGCCACCCACACAGCCTGTGGAGAAGAGGGTGCCCCGGGGCATCTCGCCACCACCCCACGATTCTCACTGGTTGCCCACGACCCCTGGATGATGTTCACCCTCCTGTGCTTTGGAGGCAGACTTAGATGGTTTCCTTTGCTTCGGAGAAGGCCCGGAGGCACAGAGCAAAAAGATGACGTGTCCTCCTCGAGGAGTGACCGTGCCTGAGCGAAGCATGTCCAAGTTCCACGTGGACTGTGTGCTGCACTTGCAGCTGAATCCCAGTTGTGCCACGGGAATGTGACATAAGGTGCCCGAGATATCTGCCCAGTACATATGTTGGAAAGTCAATGCTCTGCAGCCATAACAGCCAGTAAGTCCCGTACATGTGTGTGTGTGTGTCTGACATTTTCATGATGGCGCCTGGTGGCTCAGTGGGTTGAGCATCTGTCTCAGGTCATGATCTCACAGTTTGTGGGATTGAGCCCGGCATCAAGCTCTCCGCTGTCAGCACGGAGCTGGCTTCAGATCCTCTCTCTCCTTCTCTCTCTGCCCCTCTTCCACTAGCTCACTCTCTCTCTTTCTTTCAAAATAAGTAAACTTAAAAAAATATATATTATATGGGGCACCTGGGTGGCTCAGTCGGTTAAGGGTCCGACTTTGGCTCAGGTCATGATCTCAAGGTCCGTGAGTTCGAGCCCCGCGTCGGGCCCTGCGCTGACGGCTCAGAGCCTGGAGCCTGTTTCAGATTCTGTATCTCCCTCTCTCTCTGCCCCTCCCCTGCTCACGTTCTGTCTCTCTCTGTCTCAAAAATAAATAAAACATTAAAAAAAATTTTAATAAATAAAAAAATATATTATCATAAATTCTTATTTTAAGTACCAAGATAGGCGACTATTCAAATGAAGCTACAGTGTTATCTAACGTAAAAGATAGCAGAGTCTTAAAAAGTTTATCGCTAATTAGTATAATAGAGACTATCTTATATTTGCATTCATATTTCCCTGTAATTTTCTACCTCAGCCTAAACCTTTACCTTTTGGGAAATATTTTTAAAATTGCTAAGTTAGCATCAAAAACATCAAAAACAATATTGCTAAGTTAGCTGCACTGACGTCTTGCTAAACAAAATGTCTATATGAGGGGAAAAAAAGTTTTTCAGTCTTTTAAGGGTTTGAAAGTACAAAATAAGAAAGAAATTACCCTCATGGGATGAGTTCCAGCAGTATGAGATCATACTGAAGTAGCTAGTCCCAAGATCACACAAGTAATTGAGAAATCCAAAATGCTTCACATATTACAGACCGGCTTATTTTACTACCTTGCATAAACTAATGTCCCAAGCTAGTGTTTGGGACCAGTGAAGCAAAGAAATAGAGAATATCTTGAGTAATGCATTGCTGATGCATCCAATGACATAAAGACCATACAAAAAATCTTGGAAGAATGTTAGTTTTTCTTCATGGAAATATAAAAACAAACTACTTAAGACAAACATTCAAGTGGAAATAAACATTTTGAAATATAGGACTGTATGAAAACATCATATAACTGCATGTGCTATATGTACACAGGCAGAATACAAAGTCAGGTGCCATCCCTAAGAAGCATACTGTGCACCCAAATCTCAGCACTTCCTGGGGCGGACCTTGGCTCTGCCATTTATTTGTGGTTTGGTCTACAGCAAACTACTTAAACATTCTAATTTTTAAAATGAAGAGGGCAGTTGAGGTATTTTAGGGCACCTGGATGGCTCAGTCGGTTAAGAGTCCGACTGTGGCTCAGGTCAGGATCTCCTGGTTCATGGATTCAAGCCCTGCATCAGGCTCTGTGCTGACAGCTCAGAGCCTGGAGCCTGCTTCAGATTCTGTGTCTCCCTCTCTCTCTTCCCCTTCCTTCTTCACACTCTGTGCCTTTCTGTCTCTCAAAAAATAAAATAAAACATTATTTTTTTTTTAATGGAGAGGGAAGTATGTCTTACATCATAGGCTCTTATGAGGATTAAGTAAATTAGCATTGATAGTATTAGCCATATTGGTAAATATTAGTCTTATTAGTAAATTAATATTACCTTGGTCCAGAGTATTTCTTGTTTATACTTGTTTCCATAGCCTAGTTGTTAATAATGCCCATTTACTCACAAAAGTGCCTTGCCTTTGAAGACAAATTATATGGTTGCATTAACTAATATTTATTCTGAGAAGTCTGGCATTTGAATAATACATTGTTTAATTCAGAAAAGACCCTACATGTTATGGTCTGCCTGTAGATTCAGATTTGTATTAAATGGTATTTAAAGTAGGTGAAACAAATAAAATAAAAGTAGGTGATTTTAATAGGGTTCAGGTTACTATAATTCTTCAGTTTTGTGCAGAGAAGTAGGATGAAAATATCACTTTTTTTGTTTCAAATGAAATGCTTTTGCTGTGCAAAAAATTTCATCAAAATTTACAAGCTCAGAAATTTATTTTTTAAAAATTTGTGTGTAATTATTGTGGATAATTATGTTTTAAAGATTTTTGAAGCATAATATTGGTTTGTCAAAGCAACTAATTGAAGTGAAATTTTTGAACACCTGAACAAATGTATTTTTTTAATTGCAGAAACCACACGAAATAGATTACCATGTATTGACTTAGTTTACGTATTTAAGCAAAAACTGAACTTTGGGTGAGTATGGTTAAAATACTCACTAGTATTGTTTAATTAATCTTTAAATTTGCATCTTACAGAAAAATCATTGAAATTAATCAAAAGATTGTATCAATATTTTGAAATAAGGAAAGGAAAATGAAATTGATTTAATTTCAAATCCATTTTCATTACCATAAGAAATATCAACATTTTCTTTGTTCAAACATAAAAAGAAAAGTGATAGATGTAAAGAATGAATACATATTTGGAGTATTAACACTCACGGACAATTCTGAAATCTTATCAATGCTAAAGATAAATTTATTTCAATTGGTTAAAATAATAATAAATTATCTTCTCCATTTGTTACCACCTACATGTGTGAATAAAATTTCCTGTTGAAGAGATATATTTTTAAAAATTGAGGAATCAATGAAAGTCTTGATCGATTTTCATTCAAAATCTGAAAAAAAATATTCACATAAGCCAACTTAATTTTCTTATTTAAAATTTTGAAAATACCCGATTGGAATTTTATAAAAATTCAAAATTTAGTATTCCCCTATTTGTTTTGTGTTTCTTTTGCTTATGCAATATAAAAAGAATGCATTTCTTCACCATGTCCCACATAGACCTCCACCATGTTATATAAGTAGCATTTTCTATGTGTACCAAGACATAAAATTTGGTTGAGCAATTCATTTATCAATAACAGTAAAAAGAAAAAAAAGAGTCCATTTCTAAGGAATTTCTAAGGAATGCTAAGATAAAAATGTTCATCTGAGAAATACATAGCTGTGTGCAGGTTGGATCGAATGAGTAGGACTTGGGTTGTCCTGTCCAGTGGTAATGAAAGGACAAGTTCCTAAACTAGGTAGGCTTTGAAACAAAAATGAGTATGGACAGGATCCATGAGACTAGGAATCAGAGTGGATTTGTAGGAGACCAGGACAAAAAATCCTCTAAGGTTTCAAGTTTGATCGTGGACATCTCACTATTAAGGTACTCATAGTCGGGACGCCTGGGTGGCTGAGTCGGTTAAGCGTCCGACTTCAGCTCAGGTCATGATCTCACAGTCTGTGAATTTGAGCGCCGCATTGGGCTTTGTGCTGACAGCTTGGAGCCTGGAGCCTGCTTCGGATTCTGTGTCTCCCTCTCTCTCTGCCCCTGCCCTGCTCACACTCTGTCTCTCTCTGTCTCAAAAATAAATAAAAACATAAAAAAAAAAAAGATACTCATAATCATTAACATGAACAATTCTGTCCTGGCATCGTTCCTAGATGTCTCTTTTTCTTTTCTTTTTTTTTTTTTTTAACTTTTTAAATGTTTTTATTTATTTTTGAGAGAGACAGAGACAGAATGCAAATGGGTTAGGGGCAGAGAGAGAGAGAGAGAGAGAGGGAGAGAGACACAGAATCTGAAGCAGGTTCCAGGCTCTGAGTTGTCCACACAGAGCCCGATGTGGGACTCAAACTCACAAACTGTGAGATCATGACCTGGGCTGAAGTCGGATGCTCAACCGGCTGAGCCACCCAGGCGCCCCAGATGTCTCCTTTTCTACATTTAAATTTCATTTATCATTTTACACAAATGTGCGTGCCTAGATTGTTCTGATATTTTTGGCGGCTGGGAATTCCTAGTAGTGATAGCATCGAGTATCTCGAGCCAAATGCTGTGGATCCCGTGCATTGCCAAGTATCACTCGTAGTTTTTAGCCTTTCATGCCTACTCTGCTTTCAGGAGCAATCAACTTTAATGTGGCTGCTCACAGGACCACCTTTAAGTTTATTTACAATTTTGTATTTCATTTGTAGTGTGCATTAAATGTTACCGGAAGTACTTCTCTTTCCAAAGAAGTGATTATAACTCTTGATGCAATTTTGTAAAATAAACCTACAGGAAATACAAAGTTTGCCTTGAGTCTTAGTCAAGTTTATTTTAATTTCTCTTTAAGTGTACACCATTTGGCCTCATAAAGGAAAGAGACCATATGTTTGCCAAGATTCCCGAATCCACAACTTATGTATGTGGAAAAAATCTCTTAGGAGTCGGATGAACCCCATCATTTATTAAGCTTATATCTACCAAATGGTTATCATTTCTCTCTGAATCTTTTTTCTATCAAGTGTAAAATGAAGATACTCCATTTATCTCTCATAGAATTCTTATATTGACCAATTGTGAATGTAGATTTCAAAGCCCTATGTAAATTACCAAGAACTTTACAAACATAAAGAAAGTATGTATTAAATAATACATGCCCTAAATGTCTCTTCTTTACCAGAGCAATTTGATAGGAGACATATATATATATAAGATATATAGTTTCTTTTTTTCTTTTTTCTTTTTTTTTTTTTTTTTAATTTACATCCAAGTTAGTTGTGCAATTATGATTTCAGGAGTAGAATCCAGTGATTCATCCACTACATATAACACCCAGTACTCATCTGAACAAGTGTCCTCCTTAATGCCCCTTGCCCATTTAGCCCATCCCCCCACTCAATACCCCTCCAGCAACCCTCAGTTTGTTCTCTGTATTGAAGAGTCTCTTATGGTTTGTCTCCCTCCCTGTTTTCGTATTATTTTTGCTTCCCTTCTCTATGTTCATCTGTTTTGTATCTTAAATTCCACATATGACTGAAGTCATGTTATTTGCCTTTCTCTGACTCATTTCACTTAGCATATTACAGTCTAGTTCTATCCACCCTGTTGAAAATGGCAATATTTCGTTCTTTTAGACTGCCAACTAATAGTCCAGTGTGTGTGTGTGTGTGTGTGTACACACCCTACATCTTTATCCATTCATCAGCTGATGGTCACTTGGGCTCTTTCCATACTTTGGCTATTGTCAATAGCACTGCTGGAAACATTGGGCTGCCCTTCAACACAGGACACCTGTATCCCTTGGATAAACACCTAGTAGTGCAATTGCTGGGTCGCAGGGTAGTTGTATTATTAATTTTTTGAGGTACTTCCATACTGTTTTCCAAGGTTCCTCTTTCTCCTCATCCTTGCCAACATCTGTTGTTGCCTGAGTTGTTAATTTTAGCCATTCTGATAGGTGTGAGTTTGTATCTCATTGTGGTTTTGATTTGTATTTCCCTGACGATGAGTGATGTTGAACATTTTTTCATGTGTCTGCTATCCATCTGGGTGTCTTCTTTGGAAAAGCATCTGTTCATATCTTTTGCCAATTTCTTCACTTATTTGTTTTTTGGGTGTTGAGTTTGGTAAGTTTTTTATGGATTTTGGGTTCTAACCCTTTATCTGAAATGTCATTTACAAATATCTTCTCCCATTGTGTCAGGTTGCCTTTTAGTTTTGCTGACTTTTTCCTTTTCAGTGCAGAAGCTTTTTATCTTAATGAGGTCCCAATAGTTTATGTTTGCTTTTGTTTTCCTTGCCTCTGGAGACGTGTTGAGTAAGAAGTTGCTGTGGCCAAGGTCAAAGAGGTTGCTACCTGTGTTCTCCTCTAGGATTTTGATGGTTTCCTGTCTTATGTTTAGGTCTTTTATCCATTTTGAGTTTATTTTTGTGTATGGTGTAAAAGAGTGGTCCAGATTCATTCTTCTGAATGTTGCTGTTCAGTTTTCCTAACACTATTTGCTGAAGAGACTGTGTTTATTCCATTGGATACTCTTTCCTGCATTGTCAAAGATTAGTTGGCCAAACATTTGCGAGTCCATTTCTGGGTTATCAATTCTGTCCCATTGACCTATGTGTCTGTTTTCGTGTCAGTACCACACTGTCTTGATGATGACAGCTTTGTAATACATCTTGAGGTATGGAATTGTGATGCCTCCAGCCTTGGTTTTATAAGGTAAATAGTTTATTTTCACAGTTTGGCCTCTCTCATCCAAACTTATAAGGCAAAGAGTTAAACCTACCTCTCTCTCTCTCTATTTTTTAATGCAGTGTGACTTTTGATGTTTATTTATTCTTTGAGAGAGAGAGAATGAGACTGGGGGAGGAGCAGAGAGAGGGGAATGCGGAGCTCCACCTCACAAACCATGAGATCATGAACCGTGAGATCATGACCTCAGCTGGAGTGGGATGCTTAACCTACCGAGCCACCCAGGCGCCCCAAGTCTCTATATTTTTAACTTTAATGAAAACTGAGTTAGCTGCTTGGACAATCTACAGGAGCTTGTCAAATAAAAGGGAGTAGGTATCCATATAGCATATAACTCAAGGTTACAAAAACAAAGCCACTTAATAGATATTTCTTCTGCCTCAGTTTTAGCCAGATCTCTGGTCCAGAACTTGAACCCTATAATGAAGTCTGATAAGGAATATGGTTTATTGGTGACATGGATAGTAAAACTCTCAGCTTGTGAGGCTTTTGTGAATCAGTAAAATAGCATATTTCAGATAATGTGCTCAAGTCAAAGAGCAAAAACACCCTTTTTAACACAACCTTGGGCAACTGTAAAATACAATCTGCAATAACAGTTAAACATAATAGTTCTTCGGGGACTTATATACGAATATATAAAAGTGAATGGGTCACCAGCGTTCCAAATGTGGTTTGCCTTTGGAAAAGCAAAGCTCCAAACTAGCTTTCTCCAAGCTTCTTCACCTTGCTGGAGAAAGGTGCGGCCCGTTCATGCAGAGGCACTGAAACACTGGTTCTGTTCTGTTTCTCAAATCAAGGCATTGCATGGTATCCCCGCAAGGGGACCCACCCTCTTGAATATTGATTAGGGGTCGCAAAGGTCTAAGTGACCGAGGGGCTTTAGTGAGAATGATGAAGTTCCGTCTTTCTGGAATGAGTTTTATAATTTAATGTCACATGTGAATTGCAGGTCCATGATTATCTCAAAAAACTGTATCTTTCCTTTATTTTTAACTGGAACAAAATTACTACACAGCTTTCATGACCTCAGTAACTGGAGGTGTATATTCCTTTAGAAAACAGCAACCATAACAACAACAGTAAGTAATCACCCGCAGATCCTAATTGTGGATTATTAATTGGGATATACAATATATCAAATTATTTTCTACCATGTTCCCTTTAACATAACTGTTGTAATCTTCTTTTTTTTTTGTTTTTTGTTTTTTGTTTTAACGTTTATTTATTTTTGAGAGACAGGGAAAAATAGAGTGTGAGCAGGGAAAGGGCAGAGAAAGCAGGAGACAGAATCCGAAGCAGGCTCCAGGCTCTGAACTGTCAGCACAGAGCCCGACGTGGGGCTTGAACTCATGAACCGTGAGATCACCTGAGCTGAAGTCAGACTCTTACTGAACTGAGCCACCCAGGCACCCTTCTGTTGTAATCTTCTTATTCCGAGAGTAACAAAAGCAAGGACTCATACCATGGCTCCTTTCCCTTATCTGAAAGGGAAACTTCTAGTCTTTGTAAAGATGGCTAAGTGATAAAGGGAAGAAGGGGTGTCAAGTTTATTTGGCATCCATCCAGAAAATAGAGCACTAACCTGCAAGCTGGTTGTTTCATTAAATCAGTAATTATATCTGAATCGTTGCATCATTGAACTTACCACCTGGCAATATACAGTTTTCTTATTTCTCATGTAAACTTATATTCCTAGGACTGCAATCTGTGTGAACGAATGGCTCACATTAAGTCAGTAGTCAAATGACAATGTCTTAGACTCACTATGACACCAGCTGATATAAGCACCACAGCCTGCATGCCCCAGTTCTGCCTGGAGAGATGTTTCTAGGTTCCTCAGTGATGAGATATGAATCCACTCATGTTGTCTCTCTCTCTCTCTCTCTCTGTTGTGTGGGGGTTTGCTTGTTTTTGTTTTTTTATTGACAAGATCCCTCCCGGCCTTGTTGTCATTACAGAGCAGTTTTGACATATCATTAGGGGTTGTCACTAATTCTTTGTTCCACAAAAACAAAACTCTAATGTATCTTCCTAGGGGCCAGTGCATCAGACAAGTTCTCTTTTCTTTAGCTGAAGATTGAAACTTCTTTTTATAGAAACTCAGTATGAGTCCCCTGGACAGGGCCACCACCCCATCATTATACAAATGCTGTGTCACCGATTAACCTCAGCTGAATCATTCTGCTTTTCCAGGGTCTTCCCTCCTTTCCTCCTATTCTACCTTCACTCTGTTTTTGTCTTTTGAGATCCAGCTCCTTATATTTAAACTGAGTAAGTAGCTTTGAAAAGCCAATCAAATCAACACAAATATTCTAAGCTTCCATGTCACGGCAAGGATAAGTTCTTAGGAGGTAAACAAGAAATCACGTATCACTTGAGACTACTGAGAAATCGACCTTTTTAAAAGTTTCTATAGTGCATTTGTTAACAACAGCTCTTTACTGGCCTTGGATGATTTCCATTAATGAGTGTGAATCATGCCCTATTAACAGTGACCCACATGTACAATATGTTTTTCTCCAGAGAAATGTAATGTACAATTTCATAGAGGAGATTCATCACAGTGGCAATTTTCCTTATGGGGATACAGTCTGAAAAGAGACATGTGAATTTTATTTCCCCAAAACTTTATATCACTGAATGCTAAAAGACACATCACATACTACAAATTAATAATAATAATAATAATAAAAGAAGGAAAAGAAAAGAAAAGAAGAAAAGAAAAGAAAAAATTCATCTAAGAGAATTGTATTTAGCTGTTTTTTTTTCTCTTTTCTTTTTTTTTTTTTTTTTTTTTTTTAATTTGTAAAGGGAAAACACTGGTGAGAATGTTACATGGAAACCCAGGTAGAGGTTTCTGGAAGGCACTTGGCTAATATTTTTAAGAGAGTATGACTTCTTGAGAGCTGTAATATCTCTAACCCTAAAAAACATCAAGATTGTTAAAAAATAATCATATGCAAAATGTACCCCACATAGACCCACTAACTATCAGAATGAGACAGGGGATTCAAACAATAAGGAAAAGTTAGGGGGGGAAACCCATATTTTCATCATATAACAAAGAGCCTCATAAACTTTCAGGAACCATGCACTAATAAACCTGTCTCCATAATTTATCAATTAGGAGTCATAAATGATAATTTTAGCAGTTTATGCAAAAGGATTAAAGTGACAATTTGCAAAGAATTAGTAAAATAGGATCTTATGGGTTCATCAATCTGTGTGTTTCCACAAGATAAGGAAATTGGGAAAAAAACAGGGATGAAAACCTTAGGGAAAATAAATATACAAGCTGGATTTAGGCATACATGAAAAATAGGACAATCTAAGTTAAGTGTTGTGATATACCTTGTGATTCTGGTTTACAGCATTTATTTTTAAGAAATTATTTCTTTACATATCTGTATATCTCAGCTGTTGTTAACCATCATGGCAGGATCTGAGTTTCATTCATCCTTGGGTTTCTTGTTCCTGGCATTGTTCTGAATAATTAGAGATACTCCCAAGAGTTACCACACTGATTCCAAGCTACCTCCTTTTGAACAGGGGTGTCTGCTTTTTGTTACCCACTGTAACCTTAGTCTTGTTTGTAGCATGAAGAACACCATAGACATTACATAAATATTTATGGAATGCGTAAAAAAGTGAATGAATCCTGGCCTTCAGGGAAGTGGGTCATAAATGTCTGCAATAAAATAATAAGATGTGAAACATGAAGGCTCATAAAATTAATTGAGGAACTTGAGATGCATACATTACGGGCTGCTCTACAGCGAAGTAGGCACTGCCTTTAAAAAAAAAAGTAAGGAGGAAAACCACAAAGGAAAACTATCCCTTGGTGTCCACCTGGCCCCCACTTTATCACTGTCTTCTGTTATGCTGTGAACCAAGGAATGAGCGAAAGATAACTGAGTTCCTATTCTGATCATGTTCCTCTCTCTCTGTAGACATCTACACCAGAGTTACATTGTGTCTAGCATGTTTTGAGCAATCTGAGAATGACACATTTCCTTTTGAGTGAAAATAAAAAATGGTGACAGCACTAGGGTTTGGAAGTTTGGAGATGGATTCCCGCAAGCGAGGGGGAAAAAAGTAGACATCAATCTCCCTTGTGCTGAAAACAAAACAAAGTTTTTGACATGATTGGCTGAATTAACAAGTCAACAAAACCCAGGAAGTACACCTCACAACACTGAATATTTCTTTTGTTCCTTGTTTTCATATTGAGTATATCATACAGCTTACATCAACTTTTAATGTCACAACTTATAAGTGCTCATCCAGTAGGCAGTCTATGGGTTGGAAATAGAGAATGTGAACCCAAATATTAATGCTCAGTTATATTATCCCCTCCCCCCTTTTCTCTTCCTGATCCATCCCATTTTTTTCTTGTCTCCATGGATCCAAGTGAAGCACATACACTTAGCAGCTGAGATAATTTTATTTATTGATCCATTGACTTTAGGCACTTGGACTAAAGCTCCATTAGTAGCTGCAAATGGGTACTCCTCTGAGCCCAGAATTCTAAAGAAAAGACACTTTAGACCAACATGTAAATTGCCTGGAGGGAGGCAAGAGACTGCTGCATCCATTATTCCCATTATTGGCCAATTTGTCAGTAACCCAGAAAGCAGAGCTGCTCCATTTCAAGTCAAAGGAGACGCAAGATCGTCCCCAAGGCGAGAGGAGAGGAGACGAATTGGAAGAAATTGATTTGTGACGCAATGCCAAATGACAATGTTACGGAGCAAAGGGAGCCCTACAGTTCTCCAAAGGTGGGAGAGGGGAGAGAGAAGAAAAAAAAGTGTTTGCTTGTCCATAAATAATGCAAATATGGAAGTCTTTTCTTTCATCGCGTGTGTGTGCGCGCGTACGTTCTTCAATCCCCCACAGTATTGCTGTAGAACTAGTCTCAATAAAAAAAAAATCAACTGAAGATTTTTGGTTCAAAGACTAAGTGAGTGTGTGAGGTGCATTTAGTTTTGATCTTTGACAACAACACCTACCAACAGAATATCAGAGAGAATGAATGAAGACATCCTGCTGAGGTAGGAACACACACACACACACACACACACCAGGAATAACCCAGTTGCTGCTACATTAAAACCCAAATCTCTCCTCATTACAAAGGAGCTCGTGTCTACAAGCTAGTCCACTTGTTCACTCCCTGTTTTATCTGGCACTGGTCCCTGAACAAAAATCAATCTCCAATTCCTTTTAATGTTTAGCACTAAATCCAGAAAGCAAAACAAAACATGGGAGTTTCGCATTTATTATGGAACCTTTTTTATCTGGCTGGAGGGCAGCCTTCTAATCAAGGGAATGAATAAACAGTCATTTACTTTCAGGGAGTAGAGGAGACAGCTCAATCTTCTTGAAGGCCAAGCAAACCAAATGGGCCTCCAATTTGTAAATCAAAACATTAGCAGCTGTTAATCTAGCCTGGCAATTATTAAGATGTGAAGAAGTTTGCATTACTGTGTTATTGATGGAAGTTTTAGGTGGGAGCAAACTACTTACTTTTCTTTCTTTGCGGAAGAAAAATATCTAGCAACTGAGATTACAAGACCCTTTGGGGGGCAGACACCTAGGAAGCTTTTAAAAATGTGTGTTTTCTTGTTTCTCAAATACTAAAAAGAAAAAAAGAAACAAGTCAGCACCCAAAACAACAAAAGGATTTACAAGGTCGCCTCATCGTTTGTTCAGATATATGGTGTCGTATGAGGATGGGCAAGACGTATGGGACTGGTTGAGGATGTCCCATTCAAGCTGAATAATGTCAACATTGCATTTTACTTTCCAGGCAGATGGAAAGACACACACACACACACACACACACACACACACACACACCATCCTGGGTATGTCCAGAGCAAACTCTTTTCTGTGTTTTCACAGAATATGACGGCTATTTCTTTGTCAATAGCAGCAACTGCATTTGTGTGCACTTCTTCACCTACAACTCAAATTTGCCAAAGTCGAAAGCACTCTTTGTCTCATATAGGGTAGCAAATGTGAACCTTATACTTCTTGTGGTAGAAATGCAAGGATAGAGGATGTTTGGATGCAACAAGCTGGACACCCCGCGTTTGATTGGGAGGCTCTTTCTGATGGGGCTTTTACTTATGCTGTCATTTTACAAGCCTAACTCAAAATAGTTCCACATTAATTTTTACTCCGTTACTTTTCCTCGGGATTTTTTAACTCAGTGAAACTGAGGGCAGGTGAGCGACTAGGGGTGGAATGAAGATGCCTGCTTTGTTCATCAGCTGGTAATTAAAAAAAAATCTGAAGATGTAATGCTTTAGAAAGGTAGTAAAAGAATACAGAAGCAAATATTTCTACAATGTACGTGGTAAAGACCATAAAAACAAATCTTCCACGCCAGAAGCCAGAATGAAGGAAAAATTGGTAGATTTGATAAATTGAGGAAAAAAGTATTCCAGAAACCCGGGTAAAAGAGAGACTCTGAGGATGTTTGCACTAAGGTGGCATCGATATCCTTCACAGAATGAGAGCTCCTGAACATTGTTTCTAAAAAAAAAAAAAAAAAAAAAAAAAAAAAAGATGGACGTCTCTGCTCTTGTGTGTTCAGTAGAATCACTATCTATTGTCCCTACATACTGTGGGGGCCCTGCTGAAATCATGGAGCCAAACCTAATCCTACAAGGAAATCTGGCAAAGGTGAATACCATCAACGCTACAGTTTGCCACTGACCCGGGTGTAACTGCTGGAGTACAACGTCTACATGTAGCAAAAAACCAAGAGGTATGCTTTAAATATCTTACAACTTGGGGAGCCCAGGTGGCTCAGTTGGCCAAGCATCTGATTTCAGCTCAGGTCACGATCTCATGGCTCATGAGTTAGAGCCCCGCTGATGGGCTCTGTGCTGACAGCTCGGAAGCTGGAGCCTGCTTCCAATTCTGTGTCTCCCTCTTTCTCTGCCCCTCCCCTACTCATGCTCTCTCTTTGGCTTTCTCAAAAGTAAATAAACATTAAGAAAATTAAAAATAAATACATAGACAAATCAATACCTTGTAGCTTTACTTGTCAATTGTACTTCAATAAAGCTGAAATATAAAAACAATCCTGAGAGATGTATACATGGTATGAAAATACGATGCGTTTTTTGTAATCCTCCTTCTCTAGCCATTTTGTCCATTTTTTCCTGTTCTCGTTTTTAGATTGTACAAAGACCACAAATTTCTCCCACAGCACACTACAAAGTTGCTTCTCTCAAAACAAATACAAACTTACAATGTATACACCAGACCCAACTTATTTTTTCTGTAGTTAGAGGAGCTCCTTTGTAGAATGGGGTAGGCGTGGAGGAGGGAGGAGCAGGCAGCAGTTAGAAACACAGGCAATAGAAGTCAGCGGCTCATGGAATGTCTTTGCTTGTGGGCTTATCAAGTCTCTGAAGAAATGCCAGGGAAAAGGGGGCGGGCCTCCACCACTTATGGGATCTTCAGTATTGTGCTCTAGCATGGGCAGATCATCTTTAGTCCCTTTCCCTCTCTTTATATTTCCTTATTCTAAGAAATTTTACACGATCTTTCAAAAGGATTTAAGCATTAAAAATAACGCAGGTTTCAGGGGTCCCCGGGGGGGGTCAGCTGGTTGAGTGTCCAACTCTTGATTTCAGCTCAGGTCATGATCCCCGGGTCTTGGGATTAAGCCCTGCATCTTGCTCTACGTTGAGTGTGGAGCCTGCTTAGGATTCTCTCTTGTTCTCCCCCTGCTTCCCTCCCCTGCTCACACACTCTATCGCTAAAATTAAAAATTAAAAAAAAGAAATGACACAGGTTGCAAAAGCAAACTTATGCCTTGTTTTGTATTCCAGCAAACTTGTGTTTTTTACTCAACCATACATCTTCTCTTTAAGATAAGAAAGAAGAGTTGATTATCTGCTTAAATAGGACCAGAGCAGGAGAGAAAATACAGAAAGAGAAAATGTACAAAAACAAATGAACAAACAAACAACAACAACAAAACAACCAACCAACCAACCAAACAAACAAACAAACAAAAAACCGGTATCATGCAATGTACCAAAAAGTATTTGGTCACATGTATTTTTAGTTCTTATAAGTATAGCCAGATCACACTTCAAAAATGTTAGCACCGATGAGAGTTGACATTTAGCTACTTTTTTATTATGTCACCTTGTTATTTCATAAGCTCAGTAACATCAGTTCCATGAATACACAGCTGTGCATTGGCTCTCATAGTGGGTTATGATACAGGTGTGCACTGTTTTGTCTTTCCATTATGAATTAGCTGTTTGCAAAACAGTGAAATATGGAAAGTGCACCTGCAGAGTCACTCTTCCCTACTTCCGGTGCATTTTCACCATGTTTTCCCAACGCCTACCTGTTCTTCTTCCCTCCTCGGTGACGCCAGAATTTCCCAGACCCTTTTGTTTAATGAAGGAAAAGGTTACGCATGGATTTATGCTAAAATGTTAGAGGAGTTAATATTTATTTCCCTTCCGTGCATTCCTAGAAAGGATGAAGCTTAGTCAAAAGTAACTAATGTTTACTGAATGGCAGGTTTCAGGCCCAGCGGCACTTGATAACAGCATTCTGCAGTCAGTATTCTTGATCCTCCACACTGAGATCCGACCGCATATTTTTGAAGGCACTATCAATTAGAAAGGTGTCTTGAAAAATCAAGTTACTGGCAAAGGAGAAAGCTATGCCTATTTAGCGATGATTCCCAGCAAGAGTCTCTCCAAGCTGATAAGTAGTTTTGGCTTCTTGCAAGCCTTCTTACAGTCCATTAGGCAGAATTAGTGTCCCTTGAGATACAACACTCACTGATGATCACATTGTTGATACAATTAAGATCCCCACAACTGGGGGCTTTAAATACCTATTGTTGTGTTTTTTGTCATTTCCTGAAATTATTCTTTTTTTTTTTTTGATATTTTTCTAAGCATAAGGTTCACGAAAAGGTGAATGTTAATCGCAACATTTGAGAAAAATCCCTTAGCTCATTAAGTGTGATGAGTATATGAAAAAGAGGCTTAAACCACTGCTAGAAACGTTTCTTGTGACTTTCTAGTTAATTATGATAACTTCCGGAAGAGAAAAAAAGGTAACTTTGAACTTCGTGCCTTTTGTAAGTAACCTCAAGCTAGGAAATCTGCTCTTATAGATTTAAACGTACTGCATTTTCCTGACTTACATAACTATTAAATCATAACTTTGATTTTGCATTATCTTTCTCACAGTTTACTATTAACATAACCAACAGTCTGATTAAGTTCATACCTCATCGAAGTCAATGGGGACTTTTAATGCTTAAGTACCTAAGGACTCAATTTGTGATTAATTACAATCTTTTTTAAATAAATTAAAAGAAAAAGACACGGATTCTATTTTTATATAATCTTTCTTTATTTAAAAACCAATTCACAACATATATAACCTAGTACAGCATCAACTTAATTTTCATAAATTTTATGCCAAAGAAAATGTAAGTCAAAATGCTAATTATTTTCAAAGACTGACAAATCATTCTCAACTATATTTGCATTTTAAATATCAAATGTTCTATTCATTTTACTCAATACTTTTCCTTTTAAAAGGGATAAGATATTTAATGATGTTCTTGAAATAAATTCATATGGTAAGGATGCATCTGATTAATGATTTTCAAAATAAAAATGATGAAATTAGGGGTTTTTCAACCTCATAAAGGCTTAATTTATTTATAAATTGTTTCCTATGTTCTCTAGAGAAGCTGTGCTCAATATATAGCATGAAACTAATGTCTATACAATTCCAGTTCAGCTATAATCTTTGTTTCAAATAAGTTTGGGAAGTATATGCAAGTGAGACTGAAAGCTCTTGGTAATTGATTTGATTCTACCCTGCACATCATCTGATAGTAAAGGTTACCTGCATATTCATTTGTCCTTAGGCAGAAACTAGTTGAAAAAAATTTTACACACACACACACACACACACACACACACACACAGAGTAAAACCTTGGTTTGTGAGCATAATTCATTCTGGAAACTCGCTTGTAATCCAAAGCACTTGTAAATCAAAGCAAATTTCAAGAACCATTGGCTCACTTGTGATTATGTGACATTCAGCATCACATACTACTGGTGTTGCAAGACATTGCTCATTTATCAAGTCAAAATTTACTAGAAATGTGTGCTCGTCTTGCAGAACACGCACAGAACAAGTTACTTGCAATCCAAACTTTTCGTATATATATATATATATATATATATATATATGTTTTAATACATATATGTATATATATTTACACCTTGTTTTCAGCTTTTCCACAACTGTTTGTCATGGTGCAGACAGTTGCAACAAGTGCTCTACTGTCCCAGCCTTTGCACCAGCTTTGGCTGCTTGGAGGGAAAAAACAAATACAGTAACACAATGAAGGATAATGCCTTACGCATTTCAGCCTCTTGTTTTAGCTTTTGTTGGCTCGCTTCTTGCCAAGATCAACATACAGGAACTTTTAAGTTGCTGGTCAAGTGCCGACAGGGAACAAATGGTCATCCTAAGTTCCAACATGTATCGGTGTTTGTTCACATAAAAGCAAGCTTCTCCTTCTGTCTTTTTTGTGTTGGTTTTAAACCGGGGCCGAACAAAAACAAATACGCTGGAAAGCGTGGCAAAGAGGTTTCTCACACCTTCGACACAGCAGTAGGCATAGGGCAAGTGCTCTACGAACACTCACAGGTGCTGTCTTTCCATTTGATGATATACTATGGGCCTGTATCCTCATATGATATTTCTCATGCAGATATTAAATGCTCCCACAGCTAATCATTCATGATGCCTAGAAACAGTTCTTCATCCCCAAGACACATCTCTCCCTCCCTGTCTCACTCTTCGCAATCTGGCGTTTGATCTACTGACCCACTTCTCTGCGGCCATGTGTGGAACACACCTGCCTGTGGTTCTTCAGGAAGTATTTTGTTTTACCTAAAGCCAGCTCCAAGAGAACTGTCGCGGTGATCTCTTAGGCGAGATTAATTGTACTGCTTGCCAGCCTCTTGGCCAAGTTTATTGCTACTAATAAATCACAGTCGGGCCACCCACTCTCTGTGACTTCTCTCTCTTTTGATAGCGTCCAGCTACTCTCTGTCACCCTCACTGGCACGACGCTCAGGATTTAATAGGTCTTGCTCCTGCCTGTTCCGTTTTGAGGACTGCTACTAATTTCGATGTACAATTTCATGCTTGTGTAGAATTAATGGGAAGATCCCGAAGAGTTAGCCCAGGCTGTCAAATCAGTGAACTTTGAATAGCTGTTATATGAAGGAAATTAAACAATCAACAAATTAAGGGGGGGGGGGGAAAGTCATTTATTACCTGTATCTTCTTCACACATATGAGAATTTTAAAGCAGGATTATTTCATTGTGAAGATATTCTCTTATTAAAATTTCTAGTGTAGGAGCACCTGGGAGGCTCAGTCTGTAAACGTCCAACTTTGGCTCAGGTCATGATCTCACGGTTCATGAGTTCGAGCCCGCTTCAGGCTCCATGCTGACAAAGCCTGGAGCCTGCTTCAGATCCTGTGTCTCCCTCTCTCTCTGCCCCATCCTTACTCGTGCTTTCTCTCTCTCTCTCTCTCTCTCTCTTTCTCTCTTTCTCTCTTTCAAAGATAATGCACATTAAAAAATAAAATAAAATTCCTAGTTTATCTTGATATTGACAAGCAGGGTATCCTATATTTCCTGAGGTTTTCTTTTTTTAAGTATTGTTAACATTTACAAACTTTAGACTGTCACATGGTTGCTCAACTTTAGAGCTGCCGGGGTTTAGGGTTTTTGGTAAACTATACAACTCTTTTTTCCCCCACTTTTCTTTTCAACAGGTGTGTAAGCCCATGTTTCCTTACTTGTTCTCGACATATTCTTAGAGAAGTAAGTTTTGTCAACCTAAAGTTACAAATATAAAGGTAGTTTCAGATACAATGTCACATAACTCAAAATAAAGACTTCATCTTTTGAATAAGGTATTTTGATTCGCCAAGCCCCTATCCCTTTGTTTGACAAAGATGAATCAAAAGCCAAATACTTTGGTTTGACATTTATTAATCCGAACTCTTACTTGCCTCGCCAAATGCATCTTTGCTCATAAAAGCAATCTAATCCTGCTCAAGTTCAACTAGCAATAATATACTCAGGTAAGATAGCTACTCATCTCTCCTTCTCTCCCTATATCTAACCATAGAGGATTTTGATGAATCTGGTTGTCTCATTCCCCATTTCCAGTGACTGCGAGCCAATGATCCCCTAGTGCAAAATGAAACTGGACAAAACCTGCTGGCGGCTTCTGGGGAGATTTTGTACCTTTATGAGAGAGAGAGTGAGCTAGAGAGAGAGATTTAGAGACAGCGTGTACAAGCAAGTGCCAGTATGCCCTAGAAAACCAGGGGATGGGGGGCAGAAAGAGAAAGAAATGTGAGACGTAACTATCTCTACTTTCTTCTTATTCCTTCATCCTCTTGTATCTTCTTTCCTTGGCTATTGTTCTGGCAGCTTCAAAACTCTCCAGACATCTTCCAACCATGTATGGAAGCCAGGCAAATGGGGGAAGGCTGGCCTGGACATCATCTACCCAGTGAATTAGGCAATCCGAGGAAGCTACCACTCTTGCACACCTTGTAATGCAGTTTGTGTTTATCTGCTCTGTTTTCTTTTTAGTGAGACCAAAAATATCATTGTTGATGCAAAACCAAAATCTTTAGAGACCAATCCAAAATGGAGACACTCAGTGTCTGCATATTAAAGCCCTGTGTGGGAAACTTTTAAATGTTTATGAAGCAGAATGTAGGGGAGGTCCAGGGATGAGAAACTAACTTTCCTTACAACATGTGGAGCCTATTTTCCCAGAAATCTATCTCTGATACAGGATAACTATTCAAACTCCATTGGTCTAAACTACAGACCCAGTTACCACCTGTGTGTCGCCTCAGCATGTGAGTCATGCCTTGATTATGGAACTCATCACATGTTTCTGTAAAGGGAACATTTGTTTGTCTTCCTAGCTGGTCTGTAAGCTACTTGATATTTTTATAACTGAAGTAGCTTTCTTTTGGTATGCACTCAGAAAGTTTTGAATGAAGCAGGAAAGCCATAGAAATGTAAAGCCTTTTTACAGGCTTTTCCCTTCTCAATTTTAACTATGCATAAGGGACAGAAGCTAATTCACAGAATTAATTATATATATATATATATATACACACACACACACACACACACACACACACACGTTATATATATATATGTATGTATATATGTATATATATAATGTACATATATAATATATATATTAATATATATATATTATATATTGTATATATAATACATATATATACATTATCTATATAATATATATAATGTATATATATAATATATATACATTATATATAATATATATACATTATATATAATATATATATACATTATATATATGTATATATATAATATACATATATATGTGTATATATATACATATTGTATATATATACACATATATATACATATATATGTGTATATATATATACACACATATATACATATATATACATATATATGTGTATATATACACATATATATGTATATATAATGTATATAATACATATACATTATATATGTACATTACATATATGTATACATATATACATTATATATACACATATATAATGTATACATATATACATTATATATACACACTATATATACACACATTATATATATACACACATTATATCTATATATATAGATATATATACACACATTAATGTTGATGCTGAAACCCTACATTATTGTCTCAGGATTTAGTAAGCAGGGTTGGAAATCAGAATTCTTTTGATGAAACCTCACAGGTATTTCTGTTGACCAGTTTTGAGAACTTCTTAACAATGCGAAATACTGAAGCAGTAACAAATTTTACCAGAAATTCTAGATGGTTGCCACTAATATATTAACTGAAAAATAGGAGGATGGTCAACAATGAATGCCGTTCTCTCTAGTGTCTCAGATGACATCTAATGCAAACAACGACACACTCAGCAACTTCGGTGGCATTACAACAAGCCTTCGGGACCCTTCTTACTCTCTTTATTATCTTGTTAGCTTTCGTATCATTTTCTCTCAGCAGGCACTTACCTCACTGTCAGCCTAATGGATTTCCAATTGGGAAAGTGCAATATTCAGCGCTACCAAAAGCAAGTCATTTCAGGGGTAGGCCTGTTGGAAGGTTTCGCTTATAATCCTTGAATCGTTGAAATAGCAATGAGAGTGACTTAAAGCCCAAGTGACAGTTATACCTTCAGTTACTAAGACTGTGTCTACTCAGGGCAAAGTGAACTGAATCTCCATCAGAAAGGAAAATAAGGGCCATTCTCAGCCAGCGAGTTCATTATCATGATATTTTTCTGTGATGCTTCTAAATTGTCTTTGTGGATGGACCTGAATTCATCAGTTCTTTATTCAGCTCTATTTCGCTGTAGTTGTTTAAGATCATTTCTAGAATAAGGGTCTCAGTGAAGATCCTCAAAATATATTCAAATGAATGGAAAGTTGTGGTTACAATACGCTATGAAAATAGCCTCTCCTGAGCAACTTAAATGAAGGTCGACCAAGAAAGGCAGCAGCCTGGCGCATGAAAAAGGACATGGTCCTTGGGATTAGATTCCTGGCTCTGCAAAGCAAGTAATTTAATTTTCCTGAGCCTCCGTTTTCTAATCTAAAAAGCAGAAGCAATATTTATCTTAGATGATCATTTTGATGACAAAGAGAAAACACCTATTACAAAGTGTTCGGTATGTGGTAAGCAAGCACACTGTACAAGTCAGCTCACTTCCTTGTAATTATTAGTATTTACTCTGTTTGCAAACGATTTGGCAGAAGTTCCTGGTGGATATATGACTGTATTACTGTATGTTGCATGGCCAGATTAACGTGGAAACCTAACTCTAAGGTGGCAAAAATAATTAGCATAGTATAAATATAGCAAAAGAATAACAACCACACTAGGTAATTTTATCTGTTCCTGAAGAATTTATCAAGAGCTCAACCATCATTCAGGGACTCTATGCATGATTTGAATTCTCATCACTTTCTGAGTTAAATCTACTTAATGAATTTATTATTCTATTTTTCTTAAAATTGTGAGTATGCTTAGTCAGAAGGGTTCTTTTTTGAACTGTGAAGCATAAAAATACCTGAAGATAGAGCTCTTGACTTCACAGTTTATGAACTAATAACAAAAGCACTAAGTAAGATTTTTATATCACTAGTAATTAAAAACAGTAATAGGGGAAATAAGGTTAGACACAGTTAAACATGATTGAAGACTTCATGGGATGTCTTCCATAATTGAGGAAATTACAAAACAAAAAGTGAATGTTATTGATAAATTAATTATGGATTAGATTCTTAGTGGGAAATAATCACCTAAGGGATACTTTGAGGATCTTGAAGGGCGAGTAGAGTTTATACAGCCATATATGATGTATGATTACATTTTAGGCAGAGAGACAAGTGTGGAGAAAAATAAATCCTGGAGTCACAAAACTCCTTGATACTTTCATTGAAACTTACAGGCAAGAACAAGGTTAGCAAGGCTGATTCAGGCTGGATCATAAGAGACCAATCAAGGAAAAGATTAATAGAAATTATATAGTGGTTTAAGGTACATTTTGACTTTTAAAGTGACAACAGGTGTATATACTGATGTGCACAAAAGGAAGGATACACAGATTAAAAGTGTCGAAATTAAAAGTGGGGGGGGGGATGTGTGAATAGCTGATGGGGATTAAGCACCCAGGGTGATGAGCACCCCGTGTTGGAGGGAAGTGTCGAATCACGAAATTATGCACCTGAAATTAATAGCACACTGTATGTTAATTAACTGGAATTTAAGTAAAAACTTTTTAGAAAGTGTATACATTGAACTGCATAAAAATTTAAAACACCAAAAGTCAACAGAGACTTGGAAAAATATTTAACACATATACTAGACACATGTCAGAATAAACAGCTTTTAGGAATCAATAGAACAATCAATTTTTAAAAAATGCTTTGGACAACAAATAACCAATGTTGTTAAAAGAAAAATTCATCAAATGAAACATAAGAATTACAAATAATCACATGAGAAATTTAAACTACAGAATAAATAAATAATGTAAATTAAAACAGTATAATTGTTTTATCTTTGAAGCTGTTAAAAATTTAATGATAGGGGCGCCTGGGTGGCGCAGTCGGTTAAGCGTCCGACTTCAGCCAGGTCACGATCTCACGGTCCGTGAGTTCGAGCCCCGCGTCAGGCTCTGGGCTGATGGCTCAGAGCCTGGAGCCTGTTTCCGATTCTGTGTCTCCCTCTCTCTCTGTCCCTCCCCCGTTCATGCTCTGTCTCTCTCTGTCCCAAAAATAAATAAACGTTGAAAAAAAAAATTTAAAAAATAAAAAAAATAAATAAATAAAAAAAATTTAATGATAATATGATATATATCAATGAAAGTTCCAAGAAAAGGCAATCGGGGCACCTGGGTGGCTCAGTTCGTTGAGCACCAACTCTTGATTTTGGCTCTCAGGTCATGATCCCAGGGTTATGGAATCGAGCCCTGCATTGGGCTCCACACCGAACAAGGAGATGGCTTGAGGTTCTTTCTTCTTTCTTTTCTTTCTTTCTTTCTTTCTTTCTTTCTTTCTTTCTTTCTTCTTTTCCTTCCTTCCTTCCTTCCTTCCTTTCTTCCTTCCTTCCTTCCTTCCTTCCCTCTTTCTCCCCCTCTCCCCCTCTCTCATTCTTTCTTTCTCTCTCTAAAATAAAAAAAATAATGGGGCATGCCTAAGTGGCTCAGTGGGTTAAGGGTCCAACTCTTGATTTTAGCTCAGGTCATGATCACACAGTTGTGAGATTGAGCCCCACATCTGGGCTCTGTGCTGACAGCCTGGAGCCTGCTTGGGATTCCTTCTCTCCCTTTCTTTCTGCTCCCCAATTCACTCTCTCTCTCTCTCTCTCTCTCGTGCTTTTGCTTCCACTCTCACTTTTTCTCTCAAAATAAATAAATACACATAAAAAAAGACAAGGCAATGTCACAATGTCACACTTATTTGGTAATCAAGATAAATTTCTCCTTTACCAAAAAAAAAGAGAAATGCTTAATATGTATTGTTTCCTTATATCGCCATAGTCTAAATAGTACTAAATGCAGGAATTTGTTTTTAGCAAATTACTACAATTGTGTCCAAGGATTTTATCCTTAGAGATGTTTGTTATACTGTTATTTAAAAAAAAAAAATTAACACTTATTTATTTTTGAGACAGAGAGAGAGCATGAACAGGGGAGGGTCAGAGAAGGAGGGAGACAACAGAATCTGAAACAGTCTCCAGGCTCTGAGCTGTCAGCACAGAGCCCGACGGGGGGCTCGAACCCACAAACCACAAGAGTATGACCTGAGCCCAAGTCAGACGCTTAACCGACTGAGCCACCCAGGCGCCCTCGTTATACTGTTATTAATGAAAACTTTGAATTATTGAAAATGCATTTGAGGCAGGGCCATCAAATACAGCAGGCACTTGAGTACAGAGAGCAGCAATCCATGTCACCGATGATACAAATAGATAGTTCTAGAATTTTTCATTGTGGTGGGTCTTATTCGAGATACTATTTACATGAATTATTATATATATACCCACACATAAAAAAAAGAACAACATTTATACATTAAAATTGATGCTGATGAAAATGTTCTTAATATGAAACTATATTAATAACATCAAATGACAAAAACAGCTTACACAACAATATATACATTCTTCAAAAATAAAGACAAATATATATAAATAAAGCACACATATACTTCCAGTACAAAAGTCTCCAAGTAGATACAGATTACTTTTTTAAAGTCATATGGATGATAGATTTATTGTTATTTTATGTTCTTCTCCATTTTCCAAATGCACGTTGTATTCATGTATGATTATTAAATTATGGAAACTAGGTAACGGACAGAATAAAATAATCAACATATTGAACATTTGTTTTCCATATTTTCACTAGCGATAATACATATTGAATTAGGACAATACCAATTGCAATAAAAGTAAGGACGTGAGTGGGAGAGAATTTTAGAAAACATTCTTTTTAGAACTTACAGGAGAATCTAGATTGGGAAATCTGCAGATACATAATTCTTACAATAGAAGATTTTGAGGTCTTTCCTAAAACTTTTAGGACATTCATTAGACTCTAAAGTTCTATAGGAAGATGTCCATTTCTAAAGGGTTTTTAAAATTTTTGTACGCTAATATGCTGCCGGGTTAGCTTGGGTGAATATGCCAGGCGTATTCACGTGTTTAGAAGCGATGAGAGTAGAATTTGTCCATTCTGTGTTGCCTGGACGGTTACTACTCCAAGTTCACTGCCTCGGTTTACGGACAACAGGGGCTCTTGTTCAACCCAAGCACAGCGCAAATTCTAATACCTTTGATGTAGTGATGTCACTGAGCTGGAGACACTCGCCGAATAAGATTTCCTCAAGGGGATCTCAATTAGTCTTCTCAGAAAGCCCTAATAAAAGTCAAAGAGAAATTCTCTAATTGTAAATTTAAATCCTCCTGACAGGCCCTTCACAGAGGAGAAGCTTGTTTCTCATGTTTGAGGATCATCACAATCTCTCCCAACCTTCAAGTTCCTGCTTCAAAATGTACAATTGTCTCTTGGAGTTATTTATATTTGGATGGACATTCTTGCAAAGTGATTACCTAAGGACCTTATTTCTCTCCAGTCCTCACCCTCAGAAACACACACATATAGTACATGTCCCAGACAGCTTGAATTTTCTTAATTATAACTTTTATGTTTCGGGGGGGGGGGTGGATATTGCAGAGCAAATGCCCCTTTTTCAAATGTTTGAAAATATTGCAATGAGGCCCCGTCTTTGATATTTCTCTTATGCAAATACAATGAGGTGTTTTTTGTTTGTTTGTTTCTTTGTTTGCTTTATGATAGTAAAGCTTGAGCTGGAGCCCAAATTCATTTTGCCACAGAGGAAGTTACCTTGATACAACAGTAGTATCCAAGTAAACTATCAGGCAAGGCTTCCTAGAGATATAGGACAGAAACATTCAACACAATGAATTACAATGTTTCCATTGTATGGTTTACTAAATACATTTGAAACACATGCCATAAGAATCTAAAGACAGAGAGAGAGAGAGAGAGAGAGAGAGAGAGAGAGAGAGAGAGATGCAGTAAGTTAGTACACACATGGCAGAAGGATCGTACAAATCCTGGGGTATTTACTGTTCCGATGTCTTCTCTCTCATAGTGCTGAGGGTTCTTGGGGTCAGTGACACCAATGACACGTTCTGAGGGTTGCAAGGGTAAGTCTGCCTGATCGTATCTGTAGCTCACCAGTTAGCTGGCTGAGCAGCACTGGATCTTATGTGCTTCTTGGGGAGAGGACACGTGGCACCAGAAAGGTTGTCACCAGTGGGAAGCTTAATTAAGACTTCCCTGATTATTGCATGTCTCATGTGCCTTATGTATATTTAGTCTATCATAAATATTCAATGCCTGAGATACCTCGTGTATATTTAATGCCTGATGAACATTCACTGGCTTTTACATTTAGAGCGTCGTGTGTATCATCTTCAGTGTCTGGTGTATATCAGGACTCATTTTGTCTTCTCATCCCTTTCTATGTTCATGCATATGTACTACTCAACAGCCAGCCCCTCTTAGGAGTTTTATCAGACCCATCATCTGTTTCCTTTACCCTCAGGAGGAGTTTTGAATGTTCTCAATCAATACAACATTGCACGTGACAGATTAAAAATATTTGTAGCACGAAGCCAAAATATAAGACAAAGCATCTTCTTTTTCCTAAAAGTACCCTTAGAATATAAGAGAGTGATCTTATATTGTAGTTTTATAGCACAATTCTTTCTTAATTGCTTTCTTTTACTTTTAAAAAAAAATAATGTTTATTTTTATTTTTGAGAGAGAGAGAGGGAGAGAGGGAGGGAAGGAGGGGCAGAGAGAGAGGGAGACAGAATTCGAAGCAGGCTCCAGGCTCTGAGCTGTCAGCACACAGCCTGATGTGGGGCTTGAACCCACAAAAGGTGAGATCATGACCTGAGCCAAAGTCGGATGCTTAACTGACTGAGCCACACAGGTGCCCTTATTGCCTGCTTTCTTTTGGACAACAGCATGTCATTTGCCAGGGGTGGGTGGGGGTGGGTGGTGAAGGCCAGAAAATATATGAAGTGTCTACTTCATGGTTTACATGGTTCATCTGAAGAATTCATACATCTATATGTACCTGCACACACATACCTATATACATATGGAGGCAGAATTTTCGCGGCTGCTTTCATATTTAGTAACAATTCTTGTGTGAGTGACTTTAACTTCATCACACTTTTTTTTTACAAACTTTGCAAAGAATTATGGTAAAGGCTTACATCATGCAGATCACATAGATACAACTGCAGGGTGAATGGCAGAAATGTCCAAATGCCCTACAAATGATGATGTGTATGCTTGGGTATGTGTTCTCAGTAACAATGTCATACACAGTTTTACAAGGGCCATATCGCAAAAACAAACAGACAAAAAACAAAAAAATAAGTAAATGAATAAATGAATAAACTTTTAAAAGAGAGTGTGTGCTTAGAGCTACAGAAGTAATGAAGTCACACAGTGATCTTGGCACTGACGAAGATATTGATGTTCAGGATTCACATCAAGAAGTTGAAAAAATTGTTCCATGATCTGAAACAATAGAAAGAGGATTTAAATTATGTCAAATAATAGGTTACTTTATATATGTTACTAAAACATAGAGTGAATATTAGAAGTGCACATGCAATGATCTCATCTGTGTCCTTAAATATTTACATATTCAAGTTGATCAAAAATATTTGTGTATCCCAATAATGCAAATATGGAGGGCTTTGTAGGCAGACTCACCTTAAAATCTAATATCAGAGCTATTCTCAGTGTGATATATAATTATAGAACCCAAGAATAATATGAAAAACTGTGAAACATATTTCAAAAAGTGTCACCGCCCGTTAGCAACTGTCAATAGTTTGTGGTATTCTCTAGACATTTCTTTAAACATACTTACATTTGGGGGCGCCTAGGTGGCTCAGTCAGTTAAGCGTCCAACTTCGGCTCAGGTCATGATCTAACACCGTGAGTTTGAGCTCCCGCGTCGGGATCTGTGCTGACAGCTCAGAGCCTGGAGCCTGCTTCGGATTCTGCATCTCCTCTCTGCCCCTCCTCTGCTCGTGCTCTGTCTCTCTTCTCTCTCTCTCAAAAAAAAAAAAAAAAAATTAATAAGTAAATAAACAATAAATTTTAAAAAATGAAAAAACACACACTTACATTTATAGAATTAGTATCAAATGTATATATACATCTATACTTATATCTGTACGTATATGTACTTACGTAGTAACTTTTTACCATGTAACACAACTAGCAATCAAGTTCATTTTGTGCCAAGACAAGGCCTGTCCCCACCATGAAAATCCTGAAAAAGTGCTTTGAATTCTGCATTAGTATCGCAAAAGAAATTGCAAAACTCCACTTCACACTTTATTTGAGCTCCTTAAAGCAGTGCTGCCTTCCTAGGTTTATTGCTGACAATATGATTTGATTAATGATTTTTCTAGACAACCATCACAGGTACTCTGGTATTGTAGGCAAATGAAACATATTAAAATTTTGCTGAAAGTGGGAAACTAAGTGGCAATATTTTTATTTTGAAAATATTACGTTAAATGTCTTCAGGAGATTCCAGTAAAAAAAAAAAAAAAAAAAAAAGCTAGGGATAATACATGTTCTGTTTCTAATCAGTTTAGATATATTTTAAAAAGTGGCAGAATATAGCCTGCAAACTCAAGTAGTTATAATACTCTTCTGAAAATTTAAAAAAAAATTACTGGGGCGCCTGGGTGGCTCACTCGGTTAAGCGTCCGACTTCGGCTCAGGTCATGATCTCACAGTCCGTGAGTTTGAGCCCCGTGTCAGGCTCTGTGCTGACAGCTCGGAGCCTGGAGCCTGCTTCCGATTCTGTATCTCCCTCTCTCTCTGCCACTCCCCTTCTCATGCTCTGTCTCTCTGTCTCAAAAATAAATAAAAACATTAAAAAAATATATCTTTACCAATTAATTTTAATGTGCACAAACTGCTTACCAAGTAATAATAATCTCTCTCTGAACACCCTTTCTTATTAGTAATTAGATCAATCTTCAAATACCATTGTTCCTTTTTCAAACTGTCAGCCTCAAGCTATACATTCACATTTGTCTCCAAAGTGTGTAAAAGGTACCTAAGATTCCCAGTTTCTTCCACACAGATAGCAGTATGTACCAGTATATTTGGGGAAATATAGATACAACAAGCATCAATCATTCAAGAATAAATGCTATTATTTTCAAACTGACAGTGCATATGATTTGGGTATAAAATAGAAAGCATATAGTAAAAATCAATATCCTCCGTTTTCCATTCAGGAGTCCAGGATCATCAGTGTATTCCAGGTCAAAGATTACTCTCTCTGACTTCTGGCTATGAAACAATTCTGAAAATTATTAAACCCCATACATTCTGGCTGAAGTGCCAGTGTCCACTCCAAAAAGGCCCAGAGATGAAAAAAAAAAAAAAAAAAAAAAAAAGATAAAATTAGTCCTCAGATGGATGTGGCAGAGAAGGCAGAGGAATCTGTTTAAAATACCTCACTGCCATGTGACTATGCCCATATGCTGGGCACTGACACTGTTTATCAAGGATAGTCCTCAAAGATATTCAGAAGAACCCACTTTGTGGATACTAAATCAGCCTCTCAAGTCTGCAGGATTGAGTTCAAAATTGCTCAAGGACTCTGTCAAAGGTCTGCAATGGAGAATGGCATTTTCTTGTAAATATGGAACGCATAAATCATCTGTGATACTTTGTAAGGAGCTCCTCTAACAACGGTTACGGTAATTCCAAAGTGATTTTTCCAGTGACAAGTCCAGGACCCAGGAAGCAGGTTGAAACACGCAGTTTGTCTCAGGAAGTCAAGCGTGAGGCTTGCCAATTTGGTTTGATCACAGAAATGACAGCAAACATTGACTTCCAAATACAAGGACACGTGTTCATCAGTCCAACTCCCTCTAATGCCGTCCCCCACCCCTATCAAGGTGTAGAATATTCCTTTGTGAATAGAAAGTAAGAAGTGTGAATTCACACCAATTGATGATGTGAAATAATGAGTAACCCCTCCTTACCTCTATCTCTCGCTGAAAACAAATGTTCAAACCAGTAATTTGTGGACCAGGAGTAAGTGGGAACGTATGGTGAACTGAACTTATGATCAATTCAGTTCCCAAATTACATGGCCACTTGAGAATCATGAAATTTGAGACAGTGTAGAATTATGCAAAACAATGGTACCCAGATCCTATAAGTAGAGAATCACATGAGTCTCTTCATGTAGCATCTTTAAAACAGAACCCGCCCAAAGGAGGTGCTCAATCAGCATTAGCTGTTACCTTAGTGTTGTTTATGTAATGAATGTTGTTTGCATTGTTTATGTTGACTAGTCTTGTTTATGTTGAATGACCTGGCTTTTAACACTTGGAAGTGTGTAATCCAGGGAAGATGAGTTTCATTCTGCTCTCCAGTCTCTATGATCTCAACAAACTCTAAAACAAGAATCCTTGGGAAATATAATTAGGTAGAAATAATAAATCAACATACTGATGATCTGAGCCAACCCAACCTTATATGGATTATCTGTCACCGAATCCTTTCAATCTCTGCAGCAATATGGACACACGAAGTCCAAGATAGACTGGTATTGAGGCAGGGACTATGGCTACGTATGCCGTGTCTGTTCATTGCTGAGAAAACAGGCTATCTTATACACTGGTCTTTTTAAGGACATTAGCGCTGGGCTGGAGTATTACAAGTCAAGGTAACTGAAGGTCATAACTTATATCAACCCCCAAAGAGCAAAGGCCCAGGTGATTAACTGATGCTGTTACTGTTACTGTTACTGACAGCTGTTACTGCTGGCACTGTTGCTACACAGGGCAGTTACATTCTGTCTTGTTCTTAGTATTAGAAATTCATCAGACTATGACTAATAGTTACTGATTTTATAATTTTTAACTGAGCACTTTCCACAGTATTAGCTATATGTTAGTTGCTAGTCATGTTGGGGGAAATCTAGACAGAGCGGTTCCCCCATCAAACCACTTATAACCTTGTTGAAGAATCCATGTTTGAGAGACTGACCTGATAACTTTTTTCAGTAATGTAAATTAAAATATAATTGTCTATGGGCCAAAGAACACACATCAACTTGTGTTTTTTTAACATTTTTTGTTGGCAGAAATGTAATTATTATTTTTTTTATTTTTTATTTTTTTATGTTTACTCACTTTTGAAAGAGAGCACAAGCAGGGGTGGGACAGAGAGGGGACACAGAATCTGAAGTAGGCTCCAGGCTCTGAGCTGTCAGCACAGAGCCCAACGCGGGGCTCGAACTCACGAACTGCAAGATCATGACCTGAGCCGAAGTCGGATGCTCAACCGACTGAGCCACCCAGGCGCCCCAGAAATTTAATTCTTTAAGAATATAGTATCAAAGGTTTTTGAATTTAGGCAATTGGTAGAATGATTGAATAAAGACCCACTTTTTTTTTCAAGTACATAGAATCACTAGATGAAATATTTTTAAAATCTTAAATATATAAGCAAGCTTCAGAGAAAAGGAGACAGCTTTGGTTACAAAAATAAACAGGGCATCTCATAGTCACAGCAGTAAATGTGCAATATAGAGTACATGGGACTCAAGGGGCATCTCAATCTCAAATAGGCTCACACAGCTATTGTTGTTTGTGTATGCATTCAATTTTAAGGTGCCTCTTTCAGGTTTCATAGCTTAATTTTATTTTGAGATTATGTAAAACATTTTTACAGTTCAAAAGTCAAAATTATTTAAAAAGTTATGTTCAGGGAAGACACCTCCTCCTATAACCACCCTACTTCAACAGTCAACTACTTTCAACCATTTCACCAGTCTCTGGTTTATACTCACGCCCGTATGTACACACACATACACACACACACTTATGTGTGACCCCATATATGCATATCTTAAGGCAGTATCTGTTCCATTTTCTGGAGTGTTTTCTCATGGCTTGCTGTTGAGATTTCTCAAAGACCTGTTTAATGTCTGTGAAGAGAATCCTATTTTTTTTTTTCTTGGTACATCTGTTGACATGGTAGATTATACATTTCCTAATGCTGAAATATTTTTGCAAGATTAGGAAAAATATTTTGTCATTATATATTATTTTAATGTGCTGTTAGATTCTGTTTTCTAAGAAATTATTTAATATGTCACATTGATATTCATAAGTATGTTGGGTCTCTGGTTTCCTTTTTCTTTCTTTCTTTTTTTTAATTTTTCTTCTGGTTTAGACTTCAAAACAAGACTTACTTTACCTTAAATGTTAAAGTATTTAAAATGAGAATTTTCTTTCTTTTCCTATCTTCTGGAGCTATCTTAAATTATACTGGATTACCCATTTTTAGAAAGTTTGTTAAAATTGCTCTGTAAATCCATCTAGACTTGGTGCATTTTTATGGAGGTAGAATTCTGTGATAACTTTATCTCTTTCTTTAATAGACCTTTTCCCTAGAATATTATCGATTTCATGTAGACTTACAAACATATTTACATGTAATTTTATTTTACCTGAAATCTCTCATTTTTTTAACTTTATTTAGTATACATTTTATATTTATATTTATTGAATTTCTTTGTGTTCTCTGTTCCTTATTCTTTCTTTTGGATATATTTTATATTTAAGAAAGTTTTAGAGCTTTTCTAGTAGTAAATTTTTAAGAATATATTTTATAATGTGTTATGTCTCTGTTACCTTCCCTAGACTTCTATAATGTGGTTTTACCATTTTAAATAAACTCTCCCCCAACACCACCTATGACCTATACATCAACCAATGAGTTTCTTCTTGTATTTTCTCTTTTCTCTTTGGCCACTCTGTTTTAGCCATGTTACTTTATGTTTCTCTGTCAGAATATTTAACAATTACATGCTGCTTTCCAACCCTGTCCCCAATTTTGCTTCAATCTTATATCTACCATCAAATATATTAAATTGTCACAAAAAGTCCTCAAACATTAATGAAGAATGAAACTAAAATAAAGACAATATTGAACAAACAAAAATCAAGATTTATTCACTCATTGATGCTGAATGAATCAAGCACTAAAGAAGATTCTGAAAAAGAAGAAATGTGATAGAGAACAAAGGAGTATGATACTGAACTGGTAATATGTGGATACATCGAAATAAGCATCAACACTACAATAATGTGAAAATAACAACAATGACTAATTCTCCTGGGATTTAAGAGAAGATGGTGCTAAAATATTAGATAAAGGTAGCATGGATAAGGGGAAAGGATAATTAGAAATAAACTATACTGGGTACCTGGGTGGCTCAGTCAGTTGAGCATCTAACTCTTGATTTCAGCTCAGGTCATGACCCTGGGGTTGTGAAATCCAGCCCCGTGTTGGGCTCCATGCTCAGCAGAGCCTACCTGGGATTCTCTCTCCCCCCTCTTTCCCTCCCCCGACTCATGGTCTCTCTCTTTTTCTAAAATAAAATTTAAAAAATTAAATGAAAACAATGTTTTAAAAGACATAAACTATACCAATTGCCTTATATTGTCTGTGAAGGTAAAAATAATGATTAATTTTAGGAAGTGATGCCTTTTGTAGTTGTAAAATACATATCTGGTCATGTGGACAACTACGATAAATCTAGACAAAAAATGTCATCCTAGAAAAAAATAAATCTGAAGGTATGTTAAGTAGGTATCTATCTAGAAATTTCTGAATTATTACAGAAAGCCCTTAGAAGGGATTATATTTACCTTATATGATTTTTAATATACTTATTGTTGATGTAACTGAAAACCCATCTTTGGTGGCTAAAAAATAATAAAAATGACTCAAAATTATGGAATCTTATAACACTGACAAAAATATTACAAATATATAATTTCATACACCCATATCAATTTTAAAAGAGGAGATGGGCTATTTCTCATATTCATATTTTAAGATTCCAAATTTTAGAGAAATAATTTTTTAAATTATAGTTATTATTTTATAGAGTTCATACTTGAACTCAATTTGATAAATCCATAACACATGCACCCACATAATTTAAAAACTAATCAAGATTAAAAATAGCCTTTCAAAAGTTCCATTTAATAACTGCCAAATATCTTATTGATTTGAGAGAAGAAAACTACAGGTCAGTATATTTAGTAAGGGATTCTAACATTACCCAGAGGACTACAGAAGCTTTAACATTGGAAATACAGCTGTCCTCCCCACACACTGTGTTAAAGATGGAAAACAGAATGACAGATACCTTCACTGCTTGGGTAAACACTTGTAACTTACACTTGGTTAGATTCCTGAGTCTGTCAGGGAGTAGATATGACTACTACAAAGGGGTATTTTCAGAGTAATAACACCGATATTGGAAAATGTATGTCTAGATACAGACAGAAAAGAACAAGATATCTAAAGATCCATTTTAGGTAGAAGTTTAAACTCAGTGTTGTTATAATAGTAGGCAAAGGCCACTGAATGAAGAAATAATGTATTGTCTTTTAAAATCTGGTGAAATGTTTAAGTTACCTGATTCAAACCAAAGCACACAGAAAGTCAGAGGGAGTTTGGAAGATGGGAGGGAGGAAGGAAGAACAGAAAGAATGAAAAGAATTTATAAGAACAGTAGTCACTTTATGGTTTCTATTGATGGTCTTGCAAATTCTCCCAATAAAAACATAGAATGTTAATCAACGTATTTAGAGCCACCCTATGAATATCCTGCAGAGACAGAGGCAGAAGCTCCTTAGATGGACGCTGGGGGCTCTGTGTATTCCTGGTTCCCTTTGCCCCCTTGTTTCCATGGCGCCATCTCGAAATCTAACACGGTGATTTGAGAGCCACAAGAAGAGGGCAGTTTAAGGAGACAACCTGATTTCCTGCCCATTCCACTCTTGCTGGTGATGGAAAGCAACAATGCTCTGCAGAGGCTCTAGGGAGAGGAACTACCCAAACACTAAAGCCCCTGACACCTCTGAAGGGACATGCTCCAGTAAGGATGCATTCCCAGGAAAGCAGCTAACATTGGTGATTCTCACTCTAAGTGACATTTACTTATTACATGTGTTGAGTTTTCCATGGAGAACTCAAGAAATCTCAAACGGGATGAAGGGGGTTGCTTCACTACAGTGACTTTTAGAGCCTGACAAAGAGCTATTAAACTTGCTCAGAAAATACACAAAACTGAGCCCCAAATGAGAAAGTGGTGCCTCCTGAGACATGGCCAAAATGAACATTAAAATAAGTCATCTTTACTCAGATATGGATAGTCTCTCCCTCACCCCTTTATCTTGCCTCCTTCTCACTTGGGAAAAAAAAATATGTTGATGATTGCTCCTGACTGTATTCTCCCCCAAAAGTGGGGAGACTCCATTCTATAACCTTTCTCCACTCCAAAGCCATTCATTTATCTTTTCTATGAAGTCTTTTCCTTTGGTATTCCATCTGGGCTGTTATTTAACCTTTCCTTTGTCACCCATTTGATTTCAAGAGTGATCTAGGACCCCCTCACAATTTCATACATATAGCAGTGTTTTGTTACATTGACTTTTTTTTTTTTTAATGGTTTACATTTCATAAGACATTGCTATTACATTATTTGGGGAGTATTAGACACCACGTGAAGACTTCCACATCTATTCTCCCTATGCCTTGTGCCAGAACTAAGAGCCAACCACTGATGATGGGCCGCTATTCATTTGACAAACATTTTACAACTAAAGACAAAACAATCTTGTGCCAGATAAAGGCTGAGGGAGGTTGGGTTTTTTTTTTTTTTTTGGTTTGTTTTGTTTTCTTTTGCTTTTAATATTTATTTATTGTTGAGAGAGAAAGAGACAGAGTGTGAATGGGGGAGGCCCAGAGAGTGAGGGAGACAGAATCTAAAGCAGGCTCCAGGCTCTGAGCTGTCAGCACAGAGCTTCACAAAGGGCTGGAATTCACAAAATGTGAGATCATGACCTGAGGGGAAGTTGGATGCTTAACCCACTGAGCCATTCAGGAGCCCCTGAGTGAGGTGTTTTTAATGCAAGAATATAAACCCTTGTTCTTATGCTCTAACATAGAGATCATCTCATGGGGAGGAGACGTCCAAAACTGCAGTATAAGACAGGATATGATAAACATATTTTGAGCCTAACTGGCTAAAAGTTTATAGGCATTTATAAAAAAGAGAAATACTTACTTGCTTGGGTATTCAGAGTAAATATACCCCAGAAGTTGGTATATTCAAGCAGGTTCAATAAGAAGGAATAGACACTTCCTATATTATTTGAACAGTGAGTGGGTAAAATGGGACAAATATTTATTGAAGCAGGCACTATGCTAGGCACATGATACACTTTCTGATAAATGTTATTATCAATCTTATGAGCTAAAGTTAGCAGAACTTTACATACATGAAGACGAGGCAAAGGGGATAAAAAACATACAAACTGTCAAGTCCTAGTAACTGATGGAATCATTATTTGAAGTTAGGTCCATATTATTTATTATCTTTTCACTTCACCATATCATGGTACAGTAAAACCTTAGTTTGTGAGCATAATTCATTCCAGAAACATATCTGTAACCCAAAGCACTCGTGTATCAAAGCGAATTTCAAGAACCATTGGCTCATTTGTGATCATGTGACATTTGGCGTCACATACAACGGGTATTGCAAGACATCGCTCCTTTATCAAGTTAAAATTTATTAGAAATGTTTGTTCGTCTTGCAGAATACTCACAGAACAAAGTTACTTACAATCCAAGGTTTTACTGTATTTGTTTTTTTTTTCTCATCTAAACCTTTTATTTATTTATTTATTTATTTCAATATATGAAGTTTATTGTCAAATTGGTTTCCATACAACACCCAGTACTCATCCCAACAGGTGCCCTCCTCAATACCCATCACCCACCGTCCCCTCCCTCCCACCCCCCATCAACCCTCAGTTTGTTCTCAGTTTTTAAGAGTCTCTTATGCTTTGGCTCTCTCCCACTCTAACCTCTTTTTTTTTTTTTTCCTTCCCCTCCCCCATGGGTTCCTGTTAAGTTTCTCAGCATCCACATAAGAGTGAAACCATATGGTATCTGTCTTTCTCTGTATGGCTTATTTCACTTAGCATCACACTCTCCAGTTCCATCCACGTTTCTACAAAAGGCCATATTTCATTCTTTCTCATTGCCACGTAGTATTCCATTGTGTATATAAACCACAATTTCTTTATCCATTCATCAGTTGATGGTCATTTAGGCTCTTTCCATAATTTGGCTATTGTTGAGAGTGCTGCTATAAACATTGGGGTACAAGTGCCCCTATGCCTCAGTACTCCTGTATCCCTTGGGTAAATTCCTAGCAGTGCTATTGCTGGGTCATAGGGTAGGTCTATTTTTAATTTTTTGAGGAACCCTCACACTGTTTTCCAGAGTGGCTGCACCAGTTTGCATTCCCACCAACAGTACAAGAAGGTTCCCGTTTCTCCACATCCTCTCCAGCATCTATAGTCTCCTGATTTGTTCATTTTGGCCACTCTGACCGGCGTGAGGTGATATCTGAGTGTGGTTTTGATTTGTATTTCCCTGATAAGGAGCAACGTTGAGCATCTTTTCATGTGCCTGTTGGCCATCTGGATGTCTTCTTTAGAGAAGTGCCTATTCATGTTTTCTGCCCATTTCTTCACTGGGTTATTTGTTTTTCAGGCGTGGAGTTTGGTGAGCTCTTTATAGATTTTGGATACTAGCCCTTTGTCCGATATGTCATTTGCAAATATCTTTTCCCATTCCGTTGGTTGCCTTTTAGTTTTGTTGGTTGTTTCCTTTGCTGTGCAGAAGTTTTTTATCTTCATAAGGTTCCAGTAGTTCATTTTTGCTTTTAATTCCCTTGCCTTTGGGGATGTGTCAAGTAAGAGATAGCTACGGGTGAGGTCAGAGAGGCCTTTTCCTGCTTTCTCCTCTAGGGTTTTGATGGTTTCCTGTCTCACATTCAGGTCCTTTATACATTTTGAGTTTATTTTTGTGAATGGTGTGAGAAAGTGGTCTAGTTTCAATCTTCTGCATGTTGCTGTCCAGTTCTCCCAGCACCATTTGTTAAAGAGACTGTCTTTTTTCCATTGGATATTCTTTCCTGCTTTGTCAAAGATTAGTTGGCCATACGTTTGTGAGTCTAGTTCTGGGGTTTCTATTCTATTCCATTGGTCTATGTGTCTGTTTTTGTGCCAATACCATGCTGTCTTGATGATTACAGCTTTGTAGTAGAGGCTAAAGTCTGGGATTGTGTTGCCTCCTGCTTTGGTCTTCTTCAAAATTACTTTGGCTATTCGGGGCCTTTTGTGGTTCCATACGAATTTTAGGATTGCTTGTTCTAGTTTCGAGAAGAATGCTGGTGCAATTTTGATTGGGATTGCATTGAATGTGTAGATAGCTTTGGGTAGTATTGACATTTTGACAATATTTATTCTTCCAATCCATGAGCAGGGAATGTCTTTCCATTTCTTTAAATCTTCTTCAATTACCTTCATAAGCTTTCTATAGTTTTCAGCATACAGATATTTTGCATCTTTGGTTAGATTTATTCCTAGGTATTTTATGCTTCTTGGTGCAATTGTGAATGGGATCGTCTTTCTGTTGCTTCATTATTAGTGTATAAGAATGCAACTGATTTCTGTACATTGATTTTGTATCCTGCAACTTTGCTAAATTCATGGATCAGTTCTAGCAGACTTCTGGTGGAGTCTATCAGATTTTCCATGTATAATATCATGTCATCTGCAAAAAGTGAAAGCTTAACTTCAGCTTTGCCAATTTTGATGCCTTTGATTTCCTTTTGTTGTCTGATTGCTGATGCTAGAACTTCCAACACTATGTTAAACAACAGCGGTGAGAGTGGACATCCCTGTTGTGTTCCTGATCTCAGGGAAAAAGCTCTCAGTTTTTCCCCATTGAGGATGATGTTAGCTGTGGGCTTTTCATAAATGGCTTTTATGATCTTTAAGTATGTTCCTTCTATCTCGACTTTCTCGAGGGTTTTTATTAAGAAACTTTGCTGAATTTTGTCAAAGGCCTTTTCTGCATCGATTGACAGGATCATATGGTTCTTATCTATTCTTTTATTAATGTGATGTATCACATTGATTGATTTGCGAATGTTGAACCAGCCCTGCATCCCAGGAATGAAACCCACTTGATCATGGTGAATAATTCTTTTTATATGCCGTTGAATTCGATTTGCTAGTATCTTATTGAGAATTTTTGCATCCATATTTATCAAGGATATTGGCCTGTAGTTCTCTTTTTTTACTGGGTCTCTGTCTGGTTTAGGAATCAAAGTAATTCCGGCTTCATAGAATGAGTCTGGAAGTTTTCCTTCCCTTTCTATTTTTTGGAATAGCTTGAGAAGGATAGGTATTATCTCTGCTTTAAACATCTGGTAGAACTCCCCTGGGAAGCCATCTGGTCCTGGACTCTTATTTGTTGGGAGATTTTTGATGACTGATTCAATTTCTTCGCTGTTTATGGGTCTGTTCAAGCTTTCTATTTTCTCCTGATTGAGTTTTGGAAGACTGTGGGTGTTTAGGAATTTGTCCATTTCTTCCAGGTTGTCCAGTTCGTTGGCATATAATTTTTCATAGTATTCCCTGATAATTGCTTGTATCTCTGAGGGATTGGTTGTAATAATTCCATTTTCATTCATGATTTTATCTATTTGGGTCATCTCCCTTTTCTTTTTGAGAAGCCTGGCTAAGGTTTATCAATTTTGTTTATTTTTTCAAAAAACCAACTCTTGGTTTCGTTGATCTGCTCTACAGTTTTTTTAGATTCTATATTGTTTATTTCTGCTCTTATCTGTATTATTTCTCTTCTTCTGCTGGGTTTAGGCTGTCTTCGCTGTTCTGCTTCTATTTCCTTTAGGTGTGCGGTTAGATTTTGTATTTGGGATTTTTCTTGTTTCTTGAGATAGGCCTGGATTGCAATGTATTTTCCTCTCAGGACTGCCTTCGCTGCATCCCAAAGCGTTTGGATTGTTGTATTTTCATTTTCGTTTGTTTCCATATATTTTTAAATTTCTTCTCTAATTGCCTGGTTGACCCACTCATTCGTTAGTAGGGTGTTCTTTAACCTCCATGCTTTTGGAGGTTTTCCAGACTTTTTCCTGTGGTTGATTTCAAGCTTCATAGCATTGTGGTCTGAAAGTATGCATGGTATGATTTCAATTCTTGTATACTTATGAAGGGCTGTTTTGTGACCCAGTATGTGATCTATCTTGGAGAATGTTCCATGTGCACTAGAGAAGAAAGTATATTCTGTTGCTTTGGGATGCAGAGTTCTAAATATATCTGTCAAGTCCATCTGATCCAATGTATCATTCAGGGCCCTTGTTTCTTTATTGACCGTGTGTCTAGATGATCTATCCATTTCTGTAAGTGGAGTGTTAAAGTCCCCTGCAATTACCACATTCTTATCAATAAGGTCGCTTATGTTTGTGAGTAATTGTTTTATATATTTGGGGGCTCCTGTATTCGGCACACAGACATTTATAATTGTTAGCTCTTCCTGATGGCTAGACCCTGTGATTATTATATAATGCCCTTCTTCATCTCTTGTTACAGCCTTTAATTGAAAGTCTAGTTTGTCTGATATAAGTATGGCTACTCCAGCTTTCTTTTGACTTCCAGTGGCATGATAAATAGTTTTCCATCCCCCCACTCTCAATCTGAAGGTGTCCTCAGGTCTAAAATGAGTCTCTTGCAGACAGCAAATAGATGGGTCTTGTTTTTTTATCCATTCTGATACCCTATGTCTTTTGGTTGGCGCATTTAGTCCATTCACATTCAGTGTTATTATAGAAAGATACGGGTTTAGAGTCATTGTGATGTCCGTAGGTTTCATACTTGTAGCGATGTCTCTGGTACTTTGTCTCACAGGATCCCCCTTAGGATCTCTTGTAGGGCTGGTTTAGTGGTGACAAATTCCTTCAGTTTTTGTTTGTTTGGGAAGACCTTTATCTCTCCTTCTATTCTAAATGACAGACTTGCTGGATAAAGGACTCTGGGCTGCATATTTTTTCTGTTCATCACATTGAAGATCTCCTTCCATTCCTTTATGGCCTGCCAAGTTTCAGTAGAGAAATCAGTCACGAGTCTTATAGGTCTCCCTTTATATGTGAGGGCACGTTTATCCCTTGCTGCTTTCAGAATTTTCTCTTTATCCTTGTATTTTGCCAGTTTCACTATGATATGTCGTGCAGAAGATCGATTCAAGTTACGTCTGAAGGGAGTTCTCTGTGCCTCTTGGATTTCAATGCCTTTTTCCTTCCCCAGATCCGGGAAGTTCTCAGCTATTATTTCTTCAAGTACACCTTCAGCACCTTTCCCTCTCTCTCCCTCCTCTGGAATACCAATTATGCGTAGATTATTTCTCTTTAGTGCATCACTTAGTTCTCTAATTTTCCCCTCATACTCCTGGATTTTTTATCTTTTTCTCAGCTTCTTCTTTTTCCATAATTTTATCTTCTAGTTCACCTATTCTCTCCTCTGCCTCTTCAATCCGAGCCGTAGTTGTCTCCATTTTATTTTGCAGCTCGTTGATCGCATTTTTTAGCTCCTCCTGGCTGTTCCTTAGTCCCTTGATCTCTGTAGCAAGAGATTCTCTGCTGTCCTTTATACTGTTCTCAAGCCCAGTGATTAATTTTATGACTATTATTCTAAATTTACTTTCTGTTATATTGTTTAAATCATTTTTGATCAGTTCCTTAGCTGTTGTTATTTCCTGGACGTTTTTTTTGAGGGGAATTCTTCCGTTTCGTCATTTTGGATAGTCCTGGAGTGGTGCGGAACTGCAGGGCACTTCCCCTGTACTGTCTTGAATAACCTGCGTTGGTAGGCGGGGCCGCAGTCAGACCTGATGTCTGTCCCCAGCCCACCACTGGGGCCACAGTCAGACTGGTGTGTGCCTTCTCTTCCCTTCTCCTAGTGGTGGGATTCACTGTGGGGTGGTGTGGCCCGTCTGGGCTACTTGCACACTGCCAGGCTTGTGGTAATGGGGGTCTGGCGTATTAGCTGGGGTGGATCGGCAAGGTGCACGGGGGCGGGAGGGGCAGGCTCAGCTCGCTTTTCCTTTGGAGATCCGCTTCAGGAGGGGCCCTGCGACACCGGGAGGGAGTCAGACCCACCAGAGGGATGGATCCGCAGAAGCACAGCGTTGGGTGGTTGCATGTTGCAAGCAATTTCCCTGGCAGGAACTGGTTTCCTTTGGGATTTGGGCTGGGGGATGGGTGAGGAAGAAGGTGCTGGCGAACGCCTTTGTTCCCCACCGAGCTGAGCTCTGTCGTCCGGGGCTCAACAACTCTCCCTCCCGTTGTCCTCCAGCCCTCCCGTTCTCCGAGCAGAGCTATTAGCTTATAACCTTCCAGATGTCAAGTCCTGCTTGCTGTTGGAACACACAAAGCCCCTCTGCTTTTGCCAGCCAGACTCGGGGGCTCTGCTTGGCCGGCAGGCTGCCCCTCCGCCCTGGCTCCCTCCTGCCAGTCTGTGGAGCGCGCACCGCCTTGCCGCCCTTCCTACCCTCTTCCGTGGGCCTCTTGTCTGCGCTTGGCTCCGGAGACTCCGTTCTGCTAGTCTTCTGGCGGTTTTCTGGGTTATTCAGGCAGGTGTAGGTGGAATCTAAGTGTTCAGCAGGACGCGCGGTGAGCCCAGCGTCCTCCTACGCCACCATCTTCCCAGGATCCCTCATCTAAGCCTTTTAAACTGAAGGGACATTGTGTCAGAAAAAGACCCAGGGTGTAAAATAAACTTCTTAAAAGGCAACAGGAGAGCAGATTGTATTTTGAAAAGACAATATAATTTTTGTTTGTTCGTTTGTTTTTTACATTCCATATTAAGAGACTTTATTGAGGGGCGCACCTGGGTGGCTCAGTCGGTTAAGTGTCTGATTTTGGCTCAGGTCATGATCTCCCAGTTTGTGAGTTCGAGCCCTGCATCAGGCTCTGTGCCGACTGCTCAGAGCCTGGAGCCTGCTTCAGATTCTGCCTCCCTCTCTCTGCCCCTCCCCCACTGATGCTCGCTCTCTCTTTCTCAAGAATAAACATTAAAATTAATATATATACATACACATATAAAGTATATATATATATATATATATATATATATATAAAAGTGTGTGTATAGATAGATAGATAGATAGATATACACACTTTATTGAGCAAGACTTCTATAACTGTCTGAATTAGGAACACTTCCCTAGATTCTTAAGGGCAAGTGCACAGCTGCTCCAGGAGAGTGAAGGATTCTGACAGCAACTCTTTTGGTCTTGTCTGTTGTTTTTTTTTTTTTTTTTTTTTTTTCCCTGAAGTGTACATTTCCTGTTTCACAAAAAGGCCGACATTTCCCCCTTTTATCCATTTATTTGTCATTGGTTCTATTTAAGATTAATTTGCCTTGAGAGCAAAGAAATCTTAGGTTCTGTAAGAAAGAACTCATCTACAAAAGTAGCAGGGAATTCCTATAGCTCTTTATTTTCACAAAGAAACCAGCAAAAGCAAAGCTCTTCCCACATCAGTTTCATGGAGAAATAAACAACAACAACAAAAAAATAGAAGCTATCACGTGAACTATTCAATGGAATGTTGGTAACTTGCTTTCTGTGTTTTTGTCTTGATTAAGCATGACAAATTTAAACTAATGAAGTTCAAGTTTTCACACCTATTTTTTTAATTTGTAAAGTATCAGTAGAAAGAGAATTTTTTCTCTTGCTTCCTAGCAATGTATCAGCCCCAGAATGAATGGATTTCTGCCCAGACACAAGTGGGTCATTCAGCTGGTCAACAAGGATGCCTCTTGTGAGAGCAGATTTTTTATGAGGACAGCTGTCTAGCAGGAAGTATATTGCCATGTGGTCTTTTTGAATTTAGCAAAAGCCTGTCAAATACTCCTAGTAATGACCCACTTAATTTTATAGTCAGCACTTTTGCATAGAAGTGTATTAATAATAAATCTGGCTCTGGAATTGAGGTTACTATAAGTTGGTTACAGACAAGACCAAAGTGTAAATATATATTACATAATAAATGACACCATTTATGTATTCAAGTGATATGACTTCTGGTGACCCTGCAGAAACAAGTCACCTTGACGGTAACTTCATTTCCTAGAATCATGGAATCCCAGCCTCAAAAATGCTCCTGCTACTGCTTTGCAACCACCCCAGAGAATAAATGTTTTCTGCTATTAAAGGGAGATGTATTGATACAGTAATCTTTGCTACTGTGAAACCTTAGGAAACATTATAAGAATCAGCTTTTCCTAACTTATTTAGCTCTACTCTCACTTTCTTTGAGGTGTAAGCATTGACCTTGAAAAAAATACACAGCATTTTAATGTGGTCACTCACAATAAGCAATGACCATCTGGGGGAAAAGGCCCATCTCTTGCTTGCAGTTATGTCTAGTTCTTTGTTCGGGGAATCTAACATGATGAATTTTAGAATATGGGTATTAGCCCCTCATATTATTCTAGTGGTCCCAATATCGACAGCAAATAATAGCACAACACAGAATTGAATTGATTGGGGCTCCATGATGGTAACTGAATCTCTTATCTCGAAGGAGATAAATTTATAAACTTTAAGAAACCAGATTCTTAATTTGACGTTTATTGCCATTCACGAATTACCACTCAAGCTACTCAGCTGAGATGACGTGCCTGGGCATGGCTCCATCCCAGTAGAGTCACAGAACCACATTCACACCTTGCGACACAACAGATAATTGGCCTCAGGCCTTCATCATTGGACATTTTTAAAATTCTATTCATCGTAAAGATGAGCTTTTAACAATGCTACAGACTTGCGATAATATGTGCTCTGACTCTTGTATCTTGATGTCAGTTCTCATATTCTAAAACATGCTCACAAGGAGCCCGCACTAGTAAAAACACGTATCAGTTTGTGTTGCTTATCAGCCAAACATTGCCTATTTACAACCCCCTCTTTCTGCTATCCCCACTTCTACCTGATCAAGTCCATGAACGCATAGAACCCTTTATTTCCTTCATTATTCCAAACAATGGTAAACCCTAATGCCTGAACAATCCTGAGGGAACTGGAAGGGAATTGTGGCTCTTAGCTATAGAAGGATCTAAGCTTTATGCCAAGGACCCATTATAAGGACATTAGTGCTTTGACCAGACACGGGTTTTGTGGACCAACTTGAGTATACTGCTCATAGGGTGACTACTCATCCTTATTTGCCTGAAATTTTGTCAGTTTTAGTACTGAAAGTACCCTGCCCTGGGAAACCTCTCAGTCTGAGGCAAACAGAGATGGTTGTTCACTCTAGTTCTGAATGTGATCTATTCAGCCAATTTCAAAGGCATTTCACTGGGCTTCTAGTGTGAACAGGATATAAAGCCATCAGATTTTGCCAGGATTGCTGGTTCCATGAAATGTCCCTTGGTTTCAGTGAGGGCCCTTTCCAGTTCAAATGGGTCTCGCTTATGTCTTCCAGAATAGGGTTAAATGGATAAGGTGTTTTGCTAACAGAAGTGCCTATTAACCAGTGAGATATGGAGATACAACTATCTGATATATCAAAGCAATATAATATTTGTTTTGGAATAAAATTATGTGATTGTAATGATGACAAATAACACTTTAAAATGTACAAAAAAAAGATTTCTACAGTAGCAATTATAACATGAAGCTTAGTATTATTTTGACATATAAATAATGAGTTGTTAATTCAGATTTCATAGTTGGATGGTTGCAACTGGCTGGTCTGATTATACTCATGGTCCTTGATACTCCACCTTTCTTGATCTCATCACATATCTTCTATCAATCAGCTTAAAAAGGTTTTGTTTAATTTTGACTATCTCTTTTTAAGTCTTTGAATGAACCACGACATGAGGGATACTCTCACTGATTTTCTATCCCCTCACGTAGCCCAGAGAACTCTAGCATTTGTCCCATTTATCTACCACATAATTTATTCTGACTCTAAGAGGGTCACTTTTATTTTTTTATTATTTTCTTGGGTTTTGTTTTGTTTTGTTTTGTTTTGTTTTGTTTTGTTTGTTTTTAACCTTGGGAAGATATATTACCTTGAATTTTTCGAATAAAAACATCTATAGGCGCCCCGGTGGCTCAGTTGGTTAAGTGGCCAACTTCAGCACAGGTCATGACCTTACAGTTCAAGCCCTGCATTGGGCTCTGTGCTGACAGCTCAGAGCCTGGGTGCTTCTTCAGATTCTGTGTCTCATTCTCTCTCTGCCCCTCCACTGCTCTCACTCTGTTGTCTCTCTCTGTCCCTCAAAACTGAATAAATGTTAAAAAAAAAAAAAAGAATACATAAAAGCATCTAATTGGTCTCAGTGTTTTTATTTTTTTTCTTGTTTTATTTACAAAAATTGTTTTATGTTTATTCATTTTTGGTTTTTTAGTATGAAATTTATTGTCAAATTGGTTTGCATACAACACCCAGTGCTCATCCCAACAGGTGCCCTCCTCAATGCCCATCACCCACTTTCCCCTCCCTCCCACCCCCCATCAACCCTCAGTTTATTCTCAGTTTTTAAGAGTCTCTCATGGTTTGCCTCCTTCCCTCTCTCTTTTTTTTCCCTTCCCCTCCCCCAAGGTCTTCTTTTAAGTTTCTCAGGATCCACATAAGAGAGAAAACATATGGTATCTGTCTTTCTCTGTAGGACTTATTTCACTTAGCATAACAATCTCCAGTTCCATCCACATTGCTACAAAAGACCATATTTCATTCTTTCTCATTGCCAAGTAGTATTCTGTTGTATATATAAACCACAACTTCTTTATCCATTCATCAGTTGATGGACATTTAGGCTCTTTTCATAATTTGGCTATTGTTGAAAGTGCTGCTATAAACATTGAAGAAGATACAAAGAAATAGAAAAACATTCCTTGCTCATGGATTGGAAGAATAAGTATTGTTAAAATGTCAATACCATCCAAAGCAATCTACACATTCAATGCAATCCCAATCAAAATTGCACCAGCATTCTTCTCGAAGCTAGAACAAGCAATCCGAAAATTTGTATGGAACCACAAAAGACCCCGAATAGCCAGAGTAATAGTGAAGAAGACCAAAGTAGCAGGCAGCACAATCCCAGACTTTAGCCTCTACTACAGAGCTGTCATCATCAAGACAGCATGGTATTGGCACAAAAACAGACACACAGACCAATGGAATAGAATAGAGACTCCAGAATTGAACCCACAGAAGTATGGCCAACTAATCTTTGACAAAGCAGGAAAGAATGTCCAATGGAAAAAAGACAGTCTCTTTAACAAATGGGCCTGGGAGAACCGGACAGCAATATGCAGAAGAATAAAACTAGACCACTTTCTTACACCATTCACAAAAATAAACACAAAATAGATGAAGGACCTGAATGTGAGACAGGAAACCATCAAAACCCTAGAGGAGAAAGCAGGAAAAAACCTCTCTGACCTCAGCTGCAGCAATTTCTTACTTGACACATCCCCAGAGGCAAGGGAATTAAAAGAAAAAATGAACTATTGGGACCTCATCAAGATAAAATGCTTCTGCACTGCAAAGGAAACAATCAACAAAACTAAAAGGCAACCGACGGAATGGGAAAAGAGATTTGTAAATGACATATTGGACAAAGGGCTAGTATCCAAAATCTATAAAGAGCTCACCAAACTCCACACCCGAAAAACAAATAACCCAGTGAAGAAATGGGCAGAAAACATAATAGATACTTCTCTAAAGAAGGTCTCAGTGTTTTTAGTGACTTGTTTTGTTTGTTTGTTTGTTTTGGTTTTGGTTTTTAAACCATGGTTTTTCCTGTTCTAACTTCTCCTTATACCCATATATAGAATTATAACTTTGAAATACGAGATGCTCAAGAAATTTTTACAAATTAATTGATCACTACTTTGCTAAAGCAATATAAATTATTAAACATAACTAAGTGATATAAAATGACAGATCGGAATAAGTTTTGTCTATTTGAGAGGTAGCATAATGTAATGCAATGGAAGGTAGGAAAAATAATTAGGAAATATAATAACAGAAAAAACAGATTCTGGTGTAAGATTATTTAGATTTAAACCATAACTCTGCTACTCACCAGTTCTATGAACTTTGGCAAAATGTTGAAACCACTGTGCCTTAATTTCTCATCTGGCAAAATAGAGTATGTTAAGGTAGCATAGTACCTACCTCCTAGAGCTTTTGAGAGTGTTAAGTTAATATATTGTAATGTTCTTAGAATAGTGTAGGCATAAGCAAAACTATATGTTAGTTATTCCATTTATCATTTTGATTTAGACCTCCATTTCTCCAGGTTTGTACATACATAAGAGGGAAGATGTATGCCAAGAGTACTCATCCTCCTACATTTTAAATCTTTCGCCTATAGTTTAAGGAAATATAGTAAACAAAACTCCTTATAAGAAAACCTTCAAGGGGCACCTGGGTGGCTCAGTCAGTTAAGGGTCTGACTCTTGATTTCTGCTCAGGTCATGATCTCATGGTTTGTGAGTTCAAGCCCTGCATGGGGTCCTGCACTGATAGTGCAGAGCCTACTTGGGACACACACACACTCTCTCTCTCTCTCTCTCTCTCTCTCTCTGTCTCTTTTCTGCCCCCCCCCCCCGCATGTTCTTTCTCTCTCTCACTCAAAAATAAATAAATAAACTTAAAAATAGAAAACTTTTAAAAGGTATGTTAATATCTTAAGGATTAATTATTTAGGAACTGCTTTCCAGTTATCAGATATTAAAGTAGTGTATCTTATTCTTCATGACCCAAGCATGGCTCTTTAATACCATAACAGAAGGAGAATTATAACCAATTGCCATTGGCTGAGCTCAACTTGGTAAGCAGTCATTCAAGAAAACAGACCGATCCTAAAATAAAAGTAATTGTCAGCAAGGGTGTGTGTGTGTGTGTGTGTGTGTGTGTGTGTGTGTGTTTAATATTCTTCTATTATTAAGACTGAAGCTTTGTGTATTGTGTATCGTTTGCACTTTTATTTTGTACTTGCTTGTCATACCTAAGTATACCAATAAAGTTTTAGTTTTCATTTAATTTTAATTAATCCCAGGGTTTTCATCTGCAAAACAGAGATAATGCCTACTTTACAAAACTAATGAAAGTATTGAAAGAGGTAATGAGTATGGAACAACTTGAACAGAGACTGGCTTAGGAATGCCTGATACTGACAGCTCTCCTCCCCCTACCTCCCACTAAACGTTCAGTCCTTTTGGTTTGCTGACTCTGAAATTGACTCCAGTATTTTGAAATCCACTGGGATGTCCGGGACCTTATTAAAATTGTTCCATCTTTTGCCCTTACAAACATGAAAGTTTGGTTTCAGACAACACTCAACTTCAAATTCTTCCAGGGTTACCTTGGAAAAAAGACTTCACTCTAAACTTTACTCAAAATTTGCTTCCACTTTCTGTCTGTACCACTCTTTACTGTCCATTTTCTTTACTTTCTAATTTTTTCCTGAAAATCACACTGACTCCATCCAGATATATATAAAAAAAATTGGAATCTAGACGTGAGAATTGTGCAAAAGCACACCCAGTATTTGGACAGGGGTCATTCCGTTAACATTCAGTAGCATCTAAATATGGGAATCTTTAATTTTACACTGAATTAATTAAATACTAAGGTATGCATGTGCATACACACATGCATAAATTCACACTTTCTATTATGTTATCTATGCCATAAAATTAATATAAAATGCAGCTTTCATTCCTACAAGGCTCAACTTTCTACTCACACATGAATTTGTAGAAGGGAAAGCAAACACAAGAACTAATAGCTATCTAGAAATTCATCTTACAAAACTCTTAATCATAAAACAAGACATTTGTGTATTTTGGTAGACATATTAGAACTAAAGCATCTTTTTGTAAAAGAAAACAGACTGAGTGTCCCTGGGAGTTCATCTGTACTGCTAGCCATCCCTATCCACTAACAGGATTTTTGTGAAGTTAAACAGTACCTTTATACAGACACACACACTTCAAGTTAAGTGAAATATTCTGTCATCTAGAAGACAAACTCTGAATTGAGACACTTGGGCTACATTCAAAATTTATGTTTTGAGTGCTTGATCATTTCCAATTAGTTGAGTTAATTGTCCCACAGCAGCACTTCTGCTGGACAGCCTGGTTTCCCTCAAGTCTAACTCGAAAGATATACCCTACGTAAATTTAAATCTTACGTTAAAAGACATACCCTGCTTAATGTTGTTTGTATAAACAGCATTCCAAATCCACGTTGTTCTGACCATAGTTTGGTATGTGCTAAGAACATGGTGGGAAGTTATATTGACCCTGCTCTGGTACACTGTGTTCAATTTCAATCTAGAGGCTGGGTGAAACACTATCTTTTGCCATGTGCCAACACTCACATTCAGTCAGGGTTCCACTGCCAGGGTTCCCTGTGGGAACAAAGATAAACCAATATAGACAGAGGAAGAGGAGGAGTGGGGGTGGAAGGGGAAGAGGAGGAGGACAACGATGATGAGCGTGAGGAGGAAGAAGAAGAGGAAGAGGACGAAAGGAGAGAAGGAAGAGGGCAAAATACAACACATCAAAACAAAACAAAATGAACAAAACAGAACAGAACCTGGTGTAGTGGGTGGTGATCTTAAAAGTCCTGTGAGTGACATTTTTCATTAAAAGTAACTGTGCTTCTCCCCTTTTTGGCTTGTCCCACTCATGTTTCCTTTGAACTAGATTTCAGGGGTTACAACACCATGAAACCATTTCTCAGGGGTCATTGGAGAATCTGAGTCCTATAATTAAGAGTATTCATACTCTTAAATATATTGAGAAAGTTCACTTTCCATTTTATTCTTTATGTAATATTTAAAATCATTGAGGAGGGATAAAAGGATAAAGGACGTTTAGTTTCTGTGAAAAAAAAAAACAAAACTATTTTATTTTAGCTATAACCTTCATGGGAAAAAGAAAAAAAATGGGTAGAAGTTGCAATTATATTTTTGCATCATTGAATACCTTGCACTGTCTTCAGGAATAACTAGAAATTCTTAAAATCACTATATGTGAATGCTCTCACTCTCCACAAAAGACTATGAGCAAACTAGAGAACGAACTTCAGTTGAATATAACCATGAACAAGGCACTGAACAAAGTGTCACACACATATGAAATTCATTACTAATTAGCTCTCTATCTCTGAACTGAAAATTAAGCTATGTGTTCTCTTTATTTATTTTCAAATGTAGGATTCCAGTCATTCGATATTCATAACATAAATGATGAGCTGTGGATTTTCCAGCATGGTTTAATTCGGAGCTTAGCACCTGAGAGAACAAATCCATTACCTGATTACATCCTCAGGGTACTTATAATCTATTTGGAAAAATGATATAAGTAAAGAAAGCACAAGTAGAGAACAACTGAGTATCTGCTGGGAAATATTGGTTAAAAGGACTTTATGGATTCAGTAATGGGGGAGATCAAAGTGATATTAATAAAGTGAAAAAGAAGGAAAGAGTTGTCCTGGGAATGAGCTGAGATCTGAGCAGAGCCTGACAAAAAGCACAAGGTGATAGGTTGATCCCGTTAACTAGAGAAGCCAGCAGAGTGGTTATTTAGATAGAGCAAGCACAAATTATAAGAAATTCTTCCTCTGAGAAGACCCCCCCTCCCCAAAGTAGGAAGGATATATTTGTAGAGGCTAATAAGCTACTTTCCTTTATGGTCTGCATAAGCAGATGTGGGCTAACAGATTTTTCCAAACAGAACCTAAATACAGTAACACATTGGTTTGTGAGCATAATTTGTTCCAGAAACATGCTTGTAATCCAAAGCACTTGTATATCAAAGTGAATTTCCCCACAAGAAATAATGGAAATTCAGATGATCCACTCCACAACCCCAAAATATTCATATAACAATGATTACAATACTGTAACATAATACAAAATAATAAAGAAAATACAAAATATAAAGAAAAAGAAACAGATTAACCAGCACTTACCTTTGAAAATCTTCATGGCTGGTGTGGGGGAGACGAGAGAGGAGGGTTATTGTGTAGGGAGACTTTCACTATCACTAACGAGTCACAGCAATCTTTTGGGTCAATGAAATCTTTTTCTTTCTGTGCAACTTTAACAAGAAACCTATCCAGTGACACTTGTTTTTGTCTCCTTTTGAGGATTTCACAGAAAGGTGATATTGCATTGTTGTTAAACAGATTCATCGCCCGCACTGGTAAAGTCTTATTCAGATGGTGCTTTTCTACACAATTTTGCACTATTTTCCACATGTTCCACATCTCTTTAATCTCATTTAAGTGAAGGGTTCCTCCTGCTTCTCCTCCTCCTCTGCACAGCAGATGCAAATGTAGACTTCTTATAAAATCTTGCAATTTCGGTCACTCACATACCTCATTTGTACTTCTTGATGATTTCCTTCTTAACTTCCACCATAACCATCTCCTTCTCCTTACCGCCTTTCTTTTCAACCTTTTTCTGCATTGGGGCCATTGCATAAGCTCACATGAATGGTGACTACAGTACAGTATTAATAAACTCTTGTCATATGCTATATTTAATGTGACTGGCAATAAGGCAGCAGAGGAAAGGGTCTCTATCCACAGGCAGCCTGACCTAGAATGAAGCAGAGCATTCCTAGCTTACTCTTGCATGGAAAAGCAAAGGACTGTCCAGAGGTGCTTTGAAGTGACAAAAAATACACTAGTGCCCATTGTGGGCACCTTCCAATGTTCTGAAAAATCACTGATTTCTGCCTAACACCACAGCCTGAGACTGAGCATCTGAGCATGGCAGACGATCACCCACAAGCTCATGGAGAAAGAGAGAGAGGAACCATTCACTCCGTTGGGATCATGTGCCATTCAGCATCAGATACTACCCGAATTGCAAGACATCACTCACTTATCAAGTTAAAATTGATTAGAAATGCTCATCTTGCAGAACACTCGCGGAACAAGTTACTCACAATCCAAGGTTTTACTATAATTAAGAGTTTTAGTGGAGAAAATAAACCTGCTTCCCAGTCCTGGAACACTAAGACAGAAAGACAGAGTGATGATAATCACATGTGCATGATCCCAGAGTCCATAACAAAATTTCACTGTTACTAAATTCTAAAAAAAAAAAAAAAAAAAAAAGCCTTGAGAAAGCGAATTAAGTACATGAATTAGCATGACATCCTCATACAGTCAGAATTCTAAACCAGAATCCACTGATTTAGCAGTGGATTAACAGTGACTTAACAGTGTAACAGATTTAAAAATAAACGATTGGCAAAGTTTGGTGTTTTTTTCCCACTAGTACTAACAAATTAATCAGAGCACTCCTAACACTTCTCTTTGATAGGCCACGTGTCTCATCTCTGTGGCTGAGAATCATTCCGCTGTGCTTTACTGCCACGTGTCACCTGTTTGTGCAACTCTAAAGTTCATAAGGTGACAGGAGTGAGAAGAATTTCATCACTGTGATGTTCCTTTGCCAGTCAGAGGCAGTCCGCACTCTACACACAACCACACATTTAAAGCCTTTTAGCCCTAAATAACTAAGAAAGAGATATGTGGAAAATCCAGATAAAGTTCCGTTTTCAAAGGTCAGTAGCTTCCCAGCAATACATTTTGACAGAAGCTATTTCTTCCAACCAATTAAGAAAAAAGGTTTGGGGGGGGGGGGTGTAATATAAAAAGAAAATCCAACACTGTGCATTAAGAGAAGAAACTGTGATTCACTGGTAAGCCGAAGGGATGGGGGGCAAAAGAATTCATTGAGTGGGATTCACAGTGCCAGCAAAATAGGCTTTGTTAGGCTCTCCCCGCAGAAGATTTATAGTCTACAAGATTCTTTTCATCTGAAGGAAGGCAGCTAAGTTTGGAGCAGAGTCTTTGAAAGCTTGCAGCTCAGGGTCACCCGGGTGCTCAGTCAGTTGAGCATCAGACTCCTGGTTATAGCTCAGGTCATGATCTCACAGTTTTGTGAGTTCAAGCCCTGCGTCAGGCTCTGTGCCGTTAGCACAGAGCCTGCTCGGGATTCTCTCTCCCCCTCTCTCTGCCCCTCCCCCACTCATGCTGTCTCTCTCTCAAAAATAAACTAAAAACAAACAAACAAAAAAACAACACCAAGTGTAAGAAATAAAAATAAAAAGTGTAGTCCATGGACCACCAGCAACAGCATCATCTGGGAGCTTGTTTGAAATGCAGACTGTCAACACCTCTCCAGCACCTCTGAATTTATATTCATAATACTCTCCAGATCATTTGTAAAGCTTAAACATAAGTATCCTAGGAGACTGGGAGGGTTAAGAAGTGTGATTCTAGGGCCGACGTCTAACGAGAACAGAAATCCTTAAGACAGAGAAAGAAGAGTTCTGGAAATTATGTAGAATGGGCAGGATGTCCACGAGAACATGCTGGAATGTTCCACACGGGTTCTCAGAAGCTACCTGCACTAAGTGAGAAGGAAAGGTAGGCAAGCCCAAATGGTTCACTGAGAAACCAAATAAAGCACATAATAGTTCAACCTATCAGCAATCAGACGTCCAGAAAAGATAATAATAATACCAGGGTTGGCAGCTGCAGAGAATATCTTATGTTAAAAAACAAACAAATAGGGGCGTCTTGGTGGCTCAGTCGGTTGAGCGTCTGCCTTTGGCTCAGGTCATGATCTCACAGCTCGTGAGTTCAAGCCCCGTGTGGGGTTCTGCGCTGACAGCTTGGAGCCTGGAGCCTGCTGCGGATTCTGTGTCTCCCTCTCTCTCTGCCCCTAACCCACTCTCATCCTGTCTCTGTCTCTCTCAAAAATAAATAAACATTAAAAAAATAATAAAAAAACAAACAAAAACAAACAAAAGAAAGCGAGAAGACATAAAGTGTTTTAGATAAAATTTGGGATCTTCTGTAACAGTGTTATTCAACAAATCACTTTCAGGCTATATCACACGCTGGGCATTATGTTAGTTGTACTTGTTGGGCAAAATTTTTGTTTGTTTTTCATTTTGGGGGGGTTTGTTTTAGGTCAAGGAAGCAATCACAATTAAAATCATGACATGAAATGCAAACAAAGGGCCTGGTATCACTATCCAGCCTTCTAGGCATATGGCAAAGAGGGTTTGCAAATTCCTAGGGCTAGACATTTTTGAAAGAACAAGGCCATAAGTGGTAATTGTGTGTGTGTGTGTGTGGGTGTACATATTTATGAACTTGTATTCAGTTTGACCATATCGTTTGGGTCTTACCAACATATTTCTTATTATTTCCAAATCTTCAGTTCAGAAATCAACCCCAAACCCCAAGCTTTGGGAATGGCCAAGAATGGCCCAGCAGCCATATTTCTAAATTTGTCTTTGTACACATTTGATTAGACCAAGGATGGGATATTTACTCATACTGCTCCTATAGGATTCTCTCTCCCAGATATTTGACCCTGGGAATTAGAGGTAGCTACACAGGGGGCCGGAATCTGGACACTGCTGGGTGGCCATCATCCTCCATGTGCTTGGAGAAGAGACAATCCACAGAGAGCAAAGGTAAAACTGAGGGCACAGAGGAGCAGACCTTGGAGATCGTGTGGCCTTTCCAATTTTGCTTCAAATTCTTTCTTGAATTTTGGCTTTACTGCATGCCTTTAGGTTCCATAAAAAAAGCATATCTCATGACGAATTCTTCCTCTTCAACTATATCCATTAATTCCTTAAATTAATTTTCACCAGCTTTGGTTGCACTTGCACCAAAAAGACTCTTAACTAAAATGCCCAGTGGCTATGCTGACATAACTTAAAATTAAGACAGCCGGATCACTGGTAGAAAAGTCACCAGTTAGGAAAAACTGCTACCTACACCCAGCAATGTTCAAGCAGCATTTTTCTTTGAAAATTTATGTTATTGACTTTGACTGAATAGATCACGTTGTAAAATCTTACAACCAGCGTTAGCACTCAGTAGTGCCTTTATGACTACAATTTAACTCATTTGCAATTGGTCAAGAACAATGAAACTAAGCTCCTTGAATAAATGCTATTCTTGGCTTGTGAAGTCCAATGGTTCAGAAACAGCGTGTGGAACAATCTGTGGGACTTGTAAAAAGTTCAGACTCTCAAGCCTCATTTTTTTTTCATATTGATTAAAAATCAGGACATTTCTATTTTTAACATATCCCTTGGATGATTCGCACTCAGACGATCCAGAGAATTCACTTCTACAAACATATTTTAGGTTGTGGTTCTTAATTCAGAATTGCTCATAACAACAATCTGAGAAGCTTTTTGAAAATATGTATCACCTCAGACTTACCAAATCAGAATCTTGGCTCACATGTATTTGCACAGGATCCCCGGGTGATACTGAGGCACACTTGTAGGTAAGAGTGGCAAATTTGGGGCACTCAACAGTGAATGATTCATCTGTGCAGTGGAGATGGCCTCCTTCCTTCCATTTAGATCTGCTCTGAGGCACCAAGAGTATTTTCTTTCAATGGCCACGTCCAATGTTTAAAGTTGTTCAAGTTCAAGCTACTCAGACTAGAGCTACATTGAATTAATTTAAAATCAACATTTAAAATACTGCCCTTCCTTTATCCTCAGATCTGAAGTACATTTTTCTAATTGGGAAGCTGGCCTACCACTGTAATTTAAATGCTAAGTAACTGGAAATAGAATTGACTTTATATAGACTCGGTTTATTTACTTCACTTTTGTAGTTACCAATCTTCTAAGGAAGGCCAACAATCTAGACTTCTCCAAAGTAAAAAAGAAAAAAAAAAATGAAATTTCTTCTGTCCTACTTCCTGCCACCTCTGTTTTTGAACTTCTTATCTCTGAAGATGCGAGGTCCTTTACATCAGACACCAACATTTGAGCAGGAAATCAGAGTGCATGCCACTTTTGAACTGAATAATTTAGGCTTTTAAAAGTTTTCCTGTGGAACATCAATGTGAATTTTAGGGAGTATAAAAAACAAGCACATTTCTGCAAATATGTAAAGTATATTACCACTTGGTACAGAAATGGATATGCCTTTTGGGGCTTTCTATTGCCACTCAACGCGTTGGTTTTTGTTTGTTTGTTTGTTTTGTTTTGTTTTTCATGAGATGAGTTCTCAACATTTATCTAGGAGTGACCTTTGAGGGAATTCCTGCTACAGAACTAAAAGTATCAGGGCCTGAGGATACATACACACTCGCATGTATGATGTGTGAATGCTAGATGTACATGCAGGCCTCTAAATTTGTGGTTTTATTCCATAATTTTTTATTAGGACAAAAATCAAACAAACAGATGAACAAATGAAACTAGAAATACTTTGGCTATCTATGAAGAGAGAAGTGATTTGAATATTCTAATACATTCAGTTCATAAAAGAACATGTAGCTTTTAAAAAGAAAGACATGTTCACGGTCATCGACCTAAGAAGGCTCAATCTGTGATATTAAGTATAAAAAGTAGGCTACAGAGGAATGCATGTAGTAAGCTTGGTAACCAAAATAACATCAAAACAGACACCTGTTTATAAGTCTGGATGTGTTCGCATACACACAGGAGATGTGAGCAAAGATACACACATTTCAATGCTACTTGAAGGAGTGGAACTGGAAGGGAGTGATCGGTCTATATGCATAGGGTACTTCTCTAGGGTTCGATTGTTGCACGGGAGTACTTTATTTTGTACTTTCAAAACATGTGACACAGGGAAAAAAAATAACATTGTAGACCAAGAGAGCAAAATGGGAAAGGAAGATGAAAAAACATTCCTGATGAAAATAAATAAAAATGGCTAGCAAGAATAAAAGATTCTGCAGGGCCGATAATTAAGATTGCAAATTCAAGCAATTAAATTCTATTTTTTGCCTCTTAAATTGGAACACATTAAAGAAAAGATCATTCTCAAAGCTGATTAAAGCACTGTGTGAAGAGCACTTTTACACAAGGCTAGTCTGTAATTTTGAACAATCTTTCTGGAAATCAGCTAGAAACAGGTATCAAGCACATAAAGATGTTACTAGCTTTAACTCAGTGGATCCCCTTTTAGGGAATTATATTAAGTAAACAAGATCAAGCTTGCATGATCAGGGCAATCAGATCAGGGCAAGCATGTAAAATGGTAAATATAGTAAAATGGTCTTTACTATAGTTTCCTTATCACACCATCCATGGCATGAAAAACATCCATAAATGTTTTCTTCTCTCTCTCTCTCTCTCTCTCTCTCTGTCTCCATCTTCCTCACCACTAGAGCTTCTAAAATTCCTTCCTCTCTCTTATCCACATGATCCCCTGGCAGCTCTTCTGGCCCATCTTTCCTGAGGCCAAGGGACAGACCATCCCAGCCGAAAGTCCCCTGGAGAGCCAGCCTTTGTTGTCTGACCCTTTTTTCTGCAGAGAATCAACTCCGGCAGGAGTTTTCTGTCGAGTAAAAGGACTAGCCCTCCACTGGAGAGAAGAATTCAAAATGTAAATATGTGAACAGTGGTCAAGAGCTCTATTGACAACGGTTTTTAATTTTTCTATTTTTTCTATATTTTACCAATTTTCTAAAATGATTGTGTGTTAACTGTATAACCTACATAAAACTGGCTTCATTGTTAAATATTTGCAATCCCCTTCAGAGGCCTGCTGCTTCCTGTAACTTGTAAAAAGTACTTATTATAAGATTAATTATTTGTAATTGGCACTCACAACTTAGCTCTTACAGATAGACTGAGATAATTGGAGTGAAGCCTCAGAAAGACTTGCTAAGATAAAAATGTTATGATTTAAATAGTTGCATAGGCAGTTTCTCCAGGCTGCTCATAAAACTGTGGTCCCTCATTCTTTTTGGATCAAGTACCCCCTGAAGAATGGGACTAATGGTAAGATCCTCTCTCCCTAGAAATTAAATATTTGCCCTCTGTATTGGTTTCCTGGGGCTGTATGACAAAGGAGCACAAACAGAGTGACTTTAAACAGCATACATGTATGGTCTCAGGGTTCTGGAGGCCGGAAGTCTGAAATCAAGATGTCAGCAGGACCAAGCTCCCTCTGAAACCTGTAGGGCAATCCTGCTTTGCCTCTTCCTTTGCAGTGCGCTGGCAATCGTAGGGCATCCTGGTCTTGAAGCCGCATCATCTTCCGTCACCCATGACCATATGGCATTCTCCTCGGGTCTTCGCATGATCTACCTCTGTATATGTCTCCCTGTGTCCACACTTCTTCTTTTCGTAAAAACAGGGTCCTACTGAATCAGAGCCCACCCTAATATCCCCATTTGAAACTGACTGCCTCTTTTACGAACCTGCCAAGAACAAGCTCACATTCTGAGGTACTATCGGGTAGGAGGGCTTCTATATCTTTTTTTGCGGGGACACAATTCACTTGTAATCTCTACCCAACGCATTGTATCATCCAGCCCCAGGGCACAGACACAGGGCTCCAGCATCTTGTCCCTGGATGGCAGCTTAAGAATCTAGTTCTGAAGACTGTCGGAACTCTATTATCCCTCACTCCGTTAGATAATGAGGTTTCCAAACACAAATCCGATGAATGCAAAGGACAGAAAAACATTTCCATCAAGAATAGTAGGAAGCTATAAGTGTTTTCTGAACAATTTGCTTCCACCTCAATGTCAGAAGTAGAACAATTGAGACTTTCAGAAAGCATTGCTGATACATACTGACTTCTTCCCTAATGTACACGTAGGTTAAAATGCATCTCAAAAGAAATTATAAATGGGTATGATGCTGACTTCCCATTGGGATACTAATGCTTCTGAAGTTTACCTGCCTGAAGGAATAAAGACTAGTTAAAACCTCTGAGAAATAGAAGGGATTTTATTTGTATTTTTACATTATTATCAGAATTTAATTATATATATGATGTTCTCAGCACTAAATGTAGTATTTTTTACTTAATAGCATACAAAAATTGCTGTCCTTGCTCAGACCTGACATTTTTAATTGCAACTAGCAATCTAATTCAGTAGTTAATCTGAAATCTGACACCAGAGGCATTGGGTTTCTTTCTCTTTTTTTTCTTTTTTTTTAGTTTATTTATTTGTATTGAGAGAGACAGCATGAGTGGGGTAGGGGGAGGGAGAGAGGGAGACTGAGAATCCCAAGCAGGCTCTGCACTGTCAGTGCGGAGCCTGATGAAGGGTTCGAACTCACAAAACCGTGAGATCGTGACCAGAGACAAAACCAAGAGTAGGACGCTTAACCGAGCCACCCAGGTGCCCTGGCATTGGTTTTTTAGCTACTGTTCAATGATCGTCACATCATCTGTTATCTCTCCTTGTTTTCGACTTTCTGATTTACAAAACGGGGAAAATAACAGCTGCCTCATGGGACTGATATATTTGGCCTAAGAATTACTGTCTTCAAACCCTAGCTCCAAAGCTTACAAGCTGTACTCCCCAGATATTTACCCAATGTGTATTTCAATTTCTCCATCCACAAACAACAACAAACACAAACACAAAACACAAAGACTCATACACACACATAAAACAAGAATGACAATATTATTTCGTGGAGATACTTGTTATGCAAATTAAATGGAGTAGATCACATGGAAGGGAACCCATATGTAACTTACTGTGTCAGGATTCTCCAGAGAAAGAGATCTAATAGGATGTGAATATGTATAAGAGGATATTTATTATACAGAACCAGCTTAAGCAATTGTGGAAGCTTGTGAGTGCAAATCTCCAGGCCTTTGGGAACAGGCTTGATAACCAGACTCTCCGGCCATACTTGTTGGCTAAGCTGTTCCTTTTCATGGTACTTTCCTGTTGCCTCACCCTCCATCACATGGCATATGCCAGCAACCTGTGGCTTCTCTCCTCGTTCCAGGGCTACAAGGCCCCTTTTCTCGTTCTCTGAATTCTCAGAGCAATAAAAAGTGTCCCAAACTTTCATCTCCTCCCACGCCCGGGATGTCTGGGGTTGGAATTGTACCATGGGGCGACACAAAGGCAGCCAGCACCTGTGAGTTTGGTGATGCTTACACTGACCCTGTGAGATCAGCTCGAGGTAAGTCTGGGTCTTGAGCAGGACTGTCCGATCATTGTCACCCATACCTGGAACGCGTGGCAGGTGTCACAGTCAGCAACATCTCCCTCTTCAGTGGGCAGGGGCTTGGGAGCCTGTGTGTGCCCCACATCTGCCCCTGTTGTATTGTGTGAACCCACAAGCATATTAAACTTTTAAACTCATACATACAAAAAATCACCAAAAAAGTGTGGGCCGGCAGGCTGGAGACCCAGGAGAGCTGATGTTGCTGAGGAAGTTCAAAGGCAGTCTCCAGGCAATCCGCTCTTACTTGGGGAGGCCCACCTTTTGGCTGCATTCAAAAAGACGCGCCACATTATGGAGGGCATCGTGCTTACTCAAAATTCCCTGATTTTAAAGAATTTTTATTAACATTTATTTATTTTCGAGAGATAGAGGGCAAGTCGGGAGGGGCAGAGATGGGGAAGACCAGAATCCAGGCTCTGAGCTGTCAGCACAGAGCCCGACACGGGGCTCAAACCCACGAACCGTGAGAACATGACCTGAGCTGAAGTCGTATGCTTAACTGACTGAGCCATGCAGGCGCCCTGAAAATTCACCGATTTTAAATGTTACTGTCGTCCAAACTACCCTCCGTGTTGACATATAACATTAACTGTCACGTGTACTAAATAAATATTGGACTTTCAAGTCACTGTTCTCTAAGTAGGTTAATTTTCTTGCCATGGCCAAAAGGGGAGGGTGTCAGAGTGCTATCAGAATTTTATTAGAAAAGTCAGGAGGAAAGCAAAGGCTGGGTGTAGAGAACAAAGATAAGACGCAGGACATCAAGATTGGAATTAAAACAAAACAAAACACAAAGGAGTGCCTGGATTTGGGATTTTAGAACGGGAAGAGAAGCAGAAGACAGGAAAGTTTGCTTACCAGGAAGAATCTGATAGGCACATTTACAGACACCGGAGAAGGTGACACTTACATCTATTGTTTGGCTTTGTATCCCCTTAACGCTCAGAGACTGAGTTTGTTTTCACCAGTACTTTAATACCAGTTTCACTGTGGGACATTCGCAGGAGAAGGTCTCTCAGTAAGCCAGTAAAGAAACAGCACACTCCACACCAATGATCACGCTGTTGTTCCAGGCAAGGGGAGAGGAAAGGAATAGTGTCCAAATTTACTTGAGGTGTACCTTTATCAAAGCTGGAGCTGAGGGGGTACCTGGGTGGCTCAGTCAGTTGAGCACTCGACCTCGGGTCAGGTCATGATCTCGCAGTAGGTGTCTTTGAGCCCAGTGTCGGGCTCTGTGCTGACAGCTCAGAGCCTGGAGTCTGCTGCAGAGTCTGTGTCTCCCTCTCTCTCTCTCTGCCCCTCCCCTGCTCACGCTCACTCTCTCTCTCTCAAAAATAAATAAGCATTAAATTTTTTTTTTTAAAAAGCTGGAGCTCAGGAGAGGTGGCTTAGTTAAGCAAGAGCTGACATCCAACTGGCAGAGCAAAGTAAAAGCCCCTGGTAGCTAGAGCACGTTGCTAAGCAACAATGGTGCCAGGTGATGACAGGCATGATGTTCTCATTCCTGAGGATGCTGAAGGGTTTGCACCACTGCCAGTAATAGTCTCCTTTACCTTGGCAGGAGCTAAGGCCCTGAGGTCTTCGGAAAGCTATTCACGTCAGTAAAGGGTAGCCGTGCCCAGACCAAACAATCTCTAAGGGTCCTCAGAAATTCTCAATATTTATAGCCTACATATCCCCTCATCACAGTCTTTTCTTCATATGTGTTTACTGAGACGCTCCAGTGGGGGCCCTCAGCAGCTGAACTACTGAGGTGCTTATCAATGACAACACAGGAGATGACTATAGCCCAACACGGTTGACCTCAGTCTTAAACAAAACGCCTTGACTCTTAATTTTGATTGTATTATATTTATATGATATCATTATATTTATAACGATTTTATTTTTGTCATGAACAAGTGGATCTGAAATTGTATCAAGGCAATATACAACACTGTAGCAAGGCACTGCCATGGAGGCTAAGTTATTGGCTAGTCGCCATTTCTGTCCTCCTTGGATCCCGTATGCGGTAAGACTCCTGGTCAAAGCCAATATGGACCTTTTAAGATTAGGGTAACATGGGCAATGTCACGGAATCAGAGAACAATGGAGGAAGTTCTTGGGTTAATGCAGCTGTTTTGTCACCAAACCGTAGCTTCACTCATCAACTGTAAGTAACCAGCTAACGTAGTTACGAGAAAAGAAAAGAAAAAACAAACTAGTCTCAAATCGCGCATCCTACCATTTGGACCGAATTTGACACAGTGCTGTGCAATTAGCAGACATTGTTGACTGTGGATGGAGCGCGGAACTGACGATTTGATACTAGAGCTGACGGTGGCGGCAGGGACGTTTTCCAAAGAACATCAGTAGCACAGGCCCATTGCCTGAACTTTTCTCAATTCTGCAATTTGCATAAAGTAGGCACCAGTGTAGCCAATCAAAAATCTTTTGAATCCCGGAGGTGAACCTCTCATAGTCTTTTAATTAGCAGGTCTTTGCACAGCCCTTTCCATGAACACATTTTCAAACTTCCCCCTTCATCAAAACGGTGTTGTAAATTAATGGTTGGCAATTTTCCCTCATGTCTCAAATTAAAATACGTATCAGAAAGAATCGGTACTGGGAAGGCTAGCTAGAATTTGTAGCAAACTGTCCTGCCAACATTTTGAAACACTTACCACTGGGAGTGTTTTCAGGCTGTGAAGATTTTTATGGGTGTGGCAACAAAAATATAATAGCCCTACTCACTTAAAGTTAGGATAAAGTACGTTATTTGGAGCTTGTTTCTAGCTAAGAACACTATTCTTCGGGGAGTTATGTGGATGCTTGAGTGAGTATATGTGTGCATGTGTTATGTACATATTGATGCTGACTTTTCAGAAAATATTATAATTATAATAACCACTCATTGAACTTCTAATATGTGATATGCTTATATTTCATGGAACATATGTATAAGCCAAACTGCAAGCTGCTTTTAAAATGCGTGTTCTCTTTGAGATGCCTGGGTGGCTCAGTCAGTTAAGTGTTTGACTCCTGATTTTGGCTCAGGTCCTGATCTCACGGTTCGTGAGTTCAAGCAGTCAGCACTGTCAGCACGGAGCCTGCTTGGGATGCTCTCCCTTCCTCTCTCTCTGCCTGTCTCTCCCTCTCTCTCTTTGTCTCTCTAAATAAATAGATAGATAGATAAATAAATAAATAAATAAATGTTAACTTTTTTTTTTAATGTGTGCTCTCTTTAAATTTAATACTCATTCGACATCCATAAGGTACACTTTTTACTGATTATGAATGAGGAAGCTGAATCCCCAAACAGTAACTTTTCCAGGATCTTCTAGGATCTATCCAGTGCCGGGGCCCGTGTTCATTCCACTAGATCAGGGGTAGGACAAATTCAGGCCTAATTTGCCTTGCTGCCTGTTTTTGTAAACGATATTTTATTGGAGCCCAGCCGTGTTTATTCATTTACATATGGTCTCTGACCGCTTTCACACTCTAACTGTAGAGTCTGAGAGTCACAATATAGATCATGTGGCTGATAAAGCCTGAAATATTTACTACCTGGCCCTGCACAGAAAATTTTGCTAGCTCCTGCATTCGACTATTCGGTCTGCTTGATGTTTGGGCTACTTTCCACAAATTAGGATATGACTAGACTTTTCCTTTAAGATAATTAGGAGGAACCAAAAGTAAATAAGTAAGGTACAAGCATTTGTTCCTATTATAGTTGCTCAAACACCTGATAAGCAAGGTTTATCCCTCCCCACTTCTTTGGATTTTTAGTTGTAAATCAAATAAAACAACTTTGAGGAGTTTAAGTCAAAAGAAGTTTTAGAGCAGGTAATAGCTCCTGAATCAAAGGAGAAACTGGAGAAAAAAGCTTCAAAGGGACCAAACATGGTGAGCCTTACCGAAGCCCTGAACACAGGCACCTGTGTTTGGACCCTGCCCTTAGGCCGCCATCCCTGAGTGAGTACCCAGCACAGCACCCAGATGCACAGTGCTGCTGCTCTCCACCCTCCGCGCAGCAGGAGAAAAGTTCTCTACTGAAGCCTCCAGATTCGATGCCCAGGCCGACCATCTGGGTGTTTGTACTTAGACAACATGACACTTCGATGACCAAAAGTGCAGGGAAGGAGTATGTCCATCACTGCCATCTGCATCAGTGTCTACAGGGAGGGACATAGCACGCCATACAATGTCTCCTCAAATCAGAAGGATGTCTAAATGCTGAGCTGGAAATTCTGTAAAGGTGCATTGTATCAACCCTTTGACTCCTCATCTCTTTCTTAGTCATCTACTAACTAAAATACAAATACTCCCACCATTTACTCTTCAGCCTATAGGCACAAATAATGAAAACTAAATATCATACCCAACTGTTTTTTTAATATTTATTTTTGTAATTTGTTTATATTTATTTATTTTGAGAGAGAGAGAGAGAGAGAGAGAGAGAGAACGCGCACGCATGTGCACGAGTGGGAGAAGGGCAGAGAGAGAAGGAGACACAGAATCCGAAGCAGGTTCCAGGCTCTGAGCTGTCAGCACAGAGCCCGATGCGGGGCTCGAACGCACGAACTGCAAGATCATGACCCGAGCCGAAGTCTGACGCTTAACTGACTGAGCCACCCAGGTGCCCCTACTATTGATTTATTTTGAGAGAGAGAGAGAGAGAGAGAGAGAGAGAGAGAGAACACCTATGTGTGTGTGAATCAGGGGAGGGACAGAGAGGAGACAGAATTCCAAGCGATGCAGAGCCTCGTCAACGCAGAGCCTGACACAGGGCTCAATTTCACGAACCGTGAGATCATGAACCTGAGTCGAAATCAAGAGTCAGACTTAACTGACTGAACCACCCTGGTGCCCCTCATCCCCATTTTTTGATAGTCGTGGGGGTAGAATCTCAGTACTTCACACCCCCACCAATTCCAGATTCCTTGCCTGTCGTGGTAATTGGAGATATTCCCAAGAGTATCACAGTATATTCATGAACAAGCACAGTACTTTTTCCGGGCAAGTGGTTACAAATTTGCTTTAGCTCCCTTTTGCGCTGATGTACCGTAATCCCTTAGTATCACCTTCTGTCACTAGGTTGCTCCAGGACATGCTCCCGTCACTTTATTCCTTTTGCCAGAACCACCTGTAAGTGATCACTTGGCACTCCTGTGGCCACCATCCTCATGGCTGGCATCTGCTACCGTGAGGCCATGTGCCATCAACTCTGAGAAAGCGGCCACCCGTCTTGCTAGACTCCCAGCTTTACCCATATAGCGCCCTCTGGCTGTGGCTGAGGGATATTTTGCCCCCACCTAATCTCCCTTGACTCCATTTAATTGGAGACGTATTTGTGGCCACTGCTTACCCTCCCTCCCCTAAGTCCCTTTAAATAAGTAGAGAAACAATGTTCTTCCTCTGTAGACTTTTAAATAGCACATTCCTAGGGGCGCCTGGGTGGCTCAGTCGGTAAGCGTTCGGCTTGGGTCATGATCTCGCGGTTCGTGAGTTCGAGCCCCGCATCAGGCTTTGTGCTGACAGCTCAGAGCCTGGAGCCTGTTTCGGATTCTGTGTCTCCCTCTCTCTCTGCTCCTCCCCCACTCACACTCTGTCTCTCTCTCTCTCTCTCTAAAATAAATAAACATTAAAAAAATTAAATAGCACATTTCTAAATATTGAGGTTAAAACTCTTAGTTTGCATAGACAACTTACTTTTTCTCCATGTATCTTGTACATTATATTCAGTGGCTAAATTGAGTTTGCTTCAGGCAACAGTGAGAACATAATACTTAGAAGCATTATCCTACTCTGATCCTCAAGCTCTGTGGTTGACTCCAACTTGTATTGGATTCTTTTTCTTAAAGAGAATTCTTTTCAGAATTTCCTATCTTGAAATTTCCCCCTTATCAGTTAAGCTTCAAGTCCTGGGGAGTGTGTGAATATGCATAAAACCCAGTCATTTGCACTCTTCAAATTCCTTTCCCGGAGGCTCCTTTGCCTCTAATATAAATTACTTAATTCAAATACACACCTGGTATGGAGAAAACTCTGAATCACATAGCAAACCTCTGTTCCCCCAATCAGGAAATTACTTTCAAACTCTCATATTTGTATTTCACTTCACTGAAGCGTGAATTCTTTCTATTGAGATTGAAACTTTAAACATAAACAGAGGATTCGTAATTTTTTTCACATCTTTTATCTCTCCTTTTCACTTATTCAGAAATAAAGATATAAAGATTGCAAATAGCTAATTCTTAGAGAGACTTTATGCCAGGAATTATTTTAAATAGTCTGCATAAATTATCATTTTTGCCCTCACCACACCCTATAAGCTTATGAGCTAAATACTATTATCACCATCCCCATTTTACAGATGGAAAAGTAAAGGCATATAGAGTGTTTGGGTGACCCCATAAGAAACAGGTATATATTCCATCTCTGGCCCTGGTTCCTGACAATTGCTTTCACCTTCTGGCACTCAGCTCCTGAAACCTAGGTATGTCTCAAGTGATAATGCTTTTTGTATGCTAATGAGGTGACTAGTGAGGTGACTTTTGTCCATCTGGAGGTCCCTGAGTTGTATCCTTTTATAATAAATAGTTAATCTAGTAAGTAAATCGTTTTCCTGAGTTTGGTGAACTATTTTGAGTTCTATGAGCCATTCTAGAAAATTATAGAAGCCAAGGAGAGGGTTGTGGGAACTTCCAATTTGTATCCAAGAGGATCCATGACTTGTCATTGGCTTCTGAGGCTGAGAGTAAGGGGTTGAAGAAAACTAAATAATTACTTGGTATGGGAAAAATCCCCATACATTTAGTAAGTACTGAGAGCAGAGTATGCAGATACTGTGCCGAGTGTGACAAATAAGGGAGGTGATTCATTTTCAGAAATACCAAATAAAAGCTATGCTGTCTAGTGAACAGCAGGTTTACCTGTCGGAAATATGTACGAACCTCCCCCACGATGGTGTCCCAGACCCTCGACACTAAACTTCCTGGCTCTTCTTCCCCTCCTCCGTTTTGCGGGCTTAGTTTGCAGGCTTTGCAATGAGCATGTGCGGAAGAACAAAGGGAGGAGGGGCTGAGAGTCTCTGCCTCACCTTAGGGAAGATACACTTTTTCCAATCAGACTCTTTTTTGCCTTAGGTGGGCATAGGTGCCTCTGGATAAGGCTGCAATCTCTGTAGGTATTCCGCCAATGAGGAACCAGGGGAGGGACCTGCCTGCTGGGAAATAAATTGCTTGCTGTAACTGCCCCAGATGTGCCTGTCCATCAGACCCTAACTCTTGCAAGGACGTTGATTAAAGCCTCGCCTCGCTGTGCTCTGAATCTCAGTGTCCCTCCTCCGATGGGTCAGTGGGCTCCTTCCTCACAAGGGAAAAACGACGTGAGAGTTTTTCTTTTGGTATGGCCGTATTCAGAGACACCCTCTTAGTATGTAACAGAAATCAAACCCATGTGGTTGGACTTTGGAGTTTGTCCTTCTAAACACTGTGTTTTCTATCTTTAATAATAAGTATTTTTCAAAAAAAAAAAAAGGTAAAAATTGGCTTTCAATTACTTGGCTTAGCTCTCTAGTAGTTATTTATTTTTCTACAGTGTTAGTGATGAGGATGCCATTTTTTCATATAATAAATTTCATTTTTTCAGTATCTAATCAGTATAAGATATTTCATAGTACTTGATAAATCGTTTGATTTATATTATTATTTTTGTACACTTATATTTGCAGGGTTATTTGTTTCTTCATTATGTATAAACAGATATATTATGAAATAAATTTCAGCTCAACCAAATCTCATTGCATACCTTACTAACTATTAAATTCTCAAGGTTCAGCACAATTCCTGGAACATTGTTTTGTGCCCAATAAATATTTGGTGAATAAATATATTAATTCATTCATTTGCATCAGGCACTGTTCCATATGCTAACGTCAAAAAGGTAAAATGAAATGTTCTTCTTGACCATATGACATAAACATATACAAAGATAATAATGCGATGCAGTAAATGCTAAGGTGGGTAAATCCAGAATACTAGTGAACATGGAAAATTGATTCATATTTATGCTTCCATGACATTTATAGAGGCAGAGATTTAAAAGCCATATCACAGGGCTTTAGTTTTTGTATGTGCACATACATATTCCTTTTTTCTTTCATGTTTCAAGATGACCCTGGTAATGGTAACACTGTAATGTCGAGAGTAACTAGGGAGAGGTCGCTTGGTGCTGATATGCTTTACAAATTGAAACATAAGCGGTCAGTGTGTTGTCTGTTTAATATCTGTAGCCAAAGTCTTGGGTTCTTTTGATCTTTGTAGCAATGACTAATTATCCTTTAATAGCCAAAGAAAGCTCTATTCCAAAGGGAATGTTTTACATCTATTTCTGCTTAGTTCACACTTCAGGTTTATCTCTCCCTGCCATCGATACTTGGCTGCCTGACTGAATGTGGGGTATTTTCTCCAGCCCACCCTGGCTTCAGTTAAAGGCATATCCTTGTTCCTCTCTTGGCCAAGAAACCCTCTGATACACTACATTTGGTTAGTGTATCCCATCAGTCAAGATACGTTCTGTTAATCCCTTTCCGATGGGGATAATTTACCAAGTACTTAGTGCATGTTGTGGGAAATAAAAGAGAAAAGAAGTCTTGTTCCTTATTCTCAGATATTCGAAATATGGCTAAAAAGACAAAATTCCTATGCAGGAAAGAACTGAAAAACAATACAAGTAAGGAATAAGAGGTAAAATGTGTGTAACCGGCAATGAGTGTTATAAGGAAATCTTTTCATTGTGTCATAATCAAACTGTTGAAAATAAAGACAAAGGCGAGAACCTTGAAAACAACCAGAGAAAAAAGACATTACCTAAGGGGACAATGATTTGAATGCCTGTGGATTTCTCCTCGGAAGCCATGAATCAGTGAGATTATCAAGTGCTGAAATAAAATAAAAGAACTGTCAACCTAGAATCCAATATTCCACACAAATACCCTCCAGAAACAAAAGGGAAGAAAAGGAAACTAAGATAATTCATTGCCAAGAGATCCGCTCTAAAAGCACTGCTACAGGACGTTCTTCAAAAGAAGGGTGGTGATTCCAGAATGAAAATTGAAACCTCAGAAATGAAAGAAGGAGCAAAAGAAATGGTAAATATCTGGTTAAATCTAATAGACTATTCTTCTTCCTTTGAGTTTCATAGAGTATATTTAATAGTTGGAAGCAAAAATTAAAACATTCATTCATGGAGTTTTTAATGTACATTTAATGTACATTGTAATAGATAAGACAAGTATGCCATAAACAGGAGACGGTAAAAGGGCCAATGCTGTGGTAAGGGTTTTACGTCCCACTTGGAATAATAAAGTATTGACTCTAAGTAGAACATGGAAAGCACATTTTTTAATGTTATAATCTTTAGAGCAACCACAAACATAACTATTCAATGAGATGCAGTAAAAATGTACTAGAAGATTAAAACGAAATGAAAAAAAAAAAAAAAAAAAGAAACCTTCCAAGGCATGAAAATAAAAAACATAGAGTACAGAAAGAAAACAAATAATAAAATGGTATACCTAAGTCCAAAATATCAAAAGTCACATTAAGTGTAATTCTAATTTTTTTATATTAATGTTTATTTTTGACAGAGAGAGAGAGAGACAGAGCACGAGCGGGGGAGGGGCAGAGAGAGAGAGAGGGAGACGCAGAATCCGAAGCAGGCTCCACGCTCTGAGTTGTCAGCACAGTGTCCGACAAGGGGCTCGAACTCACAGACCACAAGATCATGACTTGATGAGAGTGCCGCTATAAACATTGGGGTACAGGTGCCCGTATGCATCAGTACTCCTGTATCCCTTGGATAAATTCCTAGCAGTGCTATTGCTGGGTCATAGGGTAGGTCTATTTTTAATTTTCTGAGGAACCTCCACACTGCTTTCCAGAGTGGCTGCACCAATTTGCATTCCCACCAACAGTGCAAGAGGGTTCCTGTTTCTCCACATCCTCTCCAGCATCTATAGTCTCCTGATTTCTTCATTTTGGCCACTCTGACTGGCGTGAGGTGGTATCTGAGTGTGGTTTTGATTTGTATTTCCCTGATAAGGAGCGACGTTGAACATCTTTTCATGTGCCTGTTGGCCATCCGGATGTCTTCTTTAGAGAAGTGTCTATTCATGTTTTCTGCCCATTTCTTCACTGGGTTATTTGTTTTTCGGGTGTGGAGTTTGATGAGCTCTTTATAGATTTTGGATACTAGCCCTTTGTCCGATGTGTCATTTGCAAATATCTTTTCCCATTCCGTTGGTTGCCTTTTAGTTTTGTTGGTTGTTTCCTTTGCTGTGCAGAAGCTTTTTATCTTCATAAGGTCCCAGTAATTCACTTTTGCTTTTAGTTCCCTTGCCTTTGGGGATGTGCCGAGTAAGAGATTGCTACGGCTGAGGTCAGAGAGGTCTTTTCCTGCTTTCTCCTCTAAGGTTTTGATGGTTTCCTGTCTCACATTCAGGTCCTTTATCCATTTTGAGTTTATTTTTGTGAATGGTGTGAGAAAGTGGTCTAGTTTCAACCTTCTGCATGTTGCTGTCCAGTTCTCCCAGCACCATTTGTTAAAGAGACTGTCTTTTTTCCATTGGATGTTCTTTCCTGCTTTGTCAAAGATGAGTTGGCCATACGTTTGTGGGTCTAGTTCTGGGGTTTCTATTCTATTCCATTGGTCTATGTGTCTGTTTTTATGCCAATACCATGCTGTCTTGATGATGACAGCTTTGTAGTAGAGGCTAAAGTCTGGGATTGTGATGCCTCCTGCTTTGGTCTTCTTCTTCAAAATTACTTTGGCTATTCGGGGCCTTTTGTGGTTCCATATGAATTTTAGGATTGCTTGTTCTAGTTTCGAGAAGAATGCTGGTGCAATTTTGATTGGGATTGCATTGAATGTGTAGATAGCTTTGGGTAGTATTGACATTTTGACAATATTTATTCTTCCAATCCATGAGCAGGGAATGGAAAGAGCCTAAATGTCCATCAACTGATGAATGGATAAAGAAATTGTGGTTTATATACACAATGGAATACTACGTGGCAATGAGAAAAAATGAAATATGGCCTTTTGTAGCAACATGGATGGAACTGGAGAGTGTGATGCTAAGTGAAATAAGCCATACAGAGAAAGACAGATACCATATGGTTTCACTCTTATGTGGATCCTGAGAAACATAACAGAAACCCATGGGGGAGGGGAAGGAAAAAAAAAAAAAAAAAAAAAAAAAAAGAGGTTAGAGTGGGAGAGAGCCAAAGCATTAGAGACTGTTAAAAACTGAGAACAAACTGAGGGTTGATGGGGGGTGGGAGGGAGGGCAGGGGGGGAGGGAGGGCAGGGTGGGTGATGGGTATTGAGGAGGGCACCTTTTGGGATGAGCACTGGGTGTTGTATGGAAACCAATTTGACAGTAAATTTCATATATTAAAAAATAAAAAAAAATAAATAAAAAAAAATAAAAAAATTAAAAAAAAAAAAATAAAATAAAATAAATGTCTTCATCACTCTGTAAAAAAAAAAAAAAAAAAAAAAAAAAAAAAAGATCATGACTTGAGTCAAAGCCGGACGCTCAACCGACTAAGCCACCCAGGCTCCCCTAATGTTTATTTATCAGAGAGAGGAGAGAGCGAGAGCGCACGCGTGTGTGAGAGAGGAGAGAGAGAGAGAGAAAGAGAGCACAAGTGGTGGTGGGGTGGAGAGGAAGGTAGAGTATCCAAACAGTTTCCCTCCTGTCATCAAAGAGCCTGACTCAGGGCTACATCCCACATGGTGAGATACGACCTGAGCCTAAATCAAGAGCCACATGCGTAAGCTAACCAGCCATCCAGGTGCCCCAAAACTGTTTTGAATTTTAATTCTGATAATGATTATAAAACCTATTCATGTATTAAAATTCAAAGAATCATACACCAGAAAAGTCAATTGCACTGTATGATAAATCAAAAGTAATAAAATAAAATGTTCTCAAGTCCATGAATTCTCCCACCCATACATAGACATTATATGCCCATATGCTATTTTTATTTTTATCTCCTGATACTGGAACAAGGTATTTTTCTACATAGATTTTTTTTCTACCTGATGAATGTTAAAGTCAGAATAAGGGTTATCTTTTTGGGGAAAGGGGAAGCTTTTACAACAGAATTCTTAAAAGTCGTGGGCTTCTAGTAACGTTTAATATCCTGATCATTGTGGTATTTATATGGGTGGGTACCTTTTCTCTAAATTCACCAAATTATCAATGCTGTCTACAATGTGCATTTAAAAAAAAAATTGAAATTAAAAGTGTAAAACAAACAAGGTGAAATGAGAGTTGAAAAAACAAAACAAGGGGTGCCTGGGTGGCTCAGTCGGTTGAGCATCTGGCTTCGGCTCAGGTCATGATCTCATAGCTCGTGAGTTCGAGCCCCGTGTCAGGCTTTGTGCTGACAGCTAGGAGCCTGGAGCCTGCTTCAGATTCTGTGCCTCCCTCTCTCTCTCTGCCCCAACCCACTCGCATTCTGTCTCTGTCTCTCTCAAAAATAAATAAACATTAAAAAAAAAAGAAAAAAAAAAACAAAACACCTCAATAATCTCTTATACAGCATTTAAAACCCATTCAAGGTGTTAAATCCCCAAACTCCCAGAGAATTGTCACTGCTGCCTTAATGAGCCCACAGCAGTGTGACTACATCCAAATTGCAAAACTTGACGTATTTTATTAAAATCATTCATGCATGCGTGTGTGTGTGTGTGTGTGTGTGTGTGTGTCTGCGTGTACCCATTCGTGTACTCTAACTGTCCTGACTAGAAATATGGTGCTTAATCTTCCAATTCTGAGTACTCTGCAAGCACATGGCTGCAGTCCTATATTGAATGAAGGGCAAATAAGGAAGTACGTAGAACTACCATGTCTCGTAATGATCCACACAGTTCCTGGTTTCTTTCTCCTGGTGTCTTACCACCATCCTTTCCTAGCTTCAATGTAGCAGAGGCTGCATTATCGAAACAAGTCCTGTTTTCCCTTTGATTCTTTGCTTCACTGCCAATACCACCAGTATACCTATTGATGCCATGATACCTGTCGCAGACAGGAGAGATATATGCACAGAGATGCACTGTAGCACAGGTGTCTCATGAGATCCTAGAAATGATAGTATTCGGAGAAACATAATGTTCCAGTGTATCGAGATTGTATAGACAAGGCCACAGGACTATCCCTAACTTGTCACATATCCATGGTGTCTTGGAATTGATTTTCTTTAGGTATGGACCCTGAGTAAAAGGATTGGTTATATCTAATCTTATCTGGAAGGTGAAATTAATGTGAATTTTAAAAAGCCCACCCCAGTTCTTTGGTGGCTTTACTATAGTTGCTGTTCTTGGTGACAATGAAATATTCTATGAAAAAAATCCTGGCATGCATGTAACTTGCCAATCCCTCATTGACTTATGGCCATGCTTAATCTCTGTAATAGTTATTGAATTTATTTTGTGATTTTAGGATGAATGATCATATTGGCCATAATTTTAGTTGATATAGAGAGTGTTCATTTTTCTACTTATCTGACCTCGTAAAAATTATTACTTAGGATTGATCTCCATTAAAAAGTGGAGGAAAAGAAATGTACTTGAAAGCTCTTGGGGTCAAAACAAGAAGAAAAGATTTGATTCATATCATCTCTACTTATTTCCATCAAAATTAGTGTCCCTTGACCTTTGGTTTTAGGCCTCTGCATATTAGTCTCTCATCGGATAAACTTTTTTTTTCCCCTTCTTAGTCTGCGTAATTAAAGAGAGATCAAAGTGATAAACTTTTTCAAGTGAATATTAGATTCCCCTTCTACCTGAACAATCAGGTTAAAAAGTTTAAACCTCCAAAGAATATGAGTTGAGATACTTCAACAGACTTGAAGAGTCAAAAATGGTAAATTTACAACAGAAGCTGGACTCATCTTAGCTCTCAAGCCCTGAATTAATCTTACAAGTTATATAAAATTCTATGCAATTGACTAATTCCATGTAGAGAGCAAGGACATTCTTCAAGTTTGAGTCACCTGCTTTTTTATGTTTAAACAGAAGGAAATCAATGCTTGGTACTAAGCTGGTTAATATGTATAGTGGATTTTTTTTAATGAGTACTTAAAAGGAATAATAATAATTAGAATAATAATACTAAGCTTTTAGAAAATGCTTTTTATCTTCAAAGCATTTCACAAAAGTGTATGGAGTTAATCTCTGCACCCTAAAAGCAACTTGCCAAAATATTTTGTTTTATGACAGATGCCTTTCAGAAGGGTTTCACTCATCTTTACATTTCCATATGTAAAAAAAGGGGGGGGGGTGCTGAAAATAAAATCTATCAAAGCCTTTCTTTTCAATGCAAATTATTAGCTTGTTTTTATTCTTTCTAGAGGGAAGAAATGTTCAGATGAAACTTACTATAAGCCCAATTCAGTTGCATTTGTGTTATAAAGGTCATTTTATGTAGGACTGTGAGGTTCAGCTGTTCTCTGTCTCCACTCAGGTCCAAACAAATGGAAATAGGCTTAATGTCAAAGGGCTAAGTAAATATCTTTTCAGATACTTACTGCTGTACAAGAATTAAATTCACTCAAAAATCCTTACTAAAAGTAGTAATTTAGTGGAGACTGAGCTAGCTGGGCCTTATTATTTTGATGGAGTTAAATCCTTCTTTCTGTTTCTGGACGAGCATTTGAAGATATACCCAAACCTGACCGTACAGAACACACAAGTGTTAAATGGAAGGATCAGAGTGAGGGCAGGCTGCAGCAAACTCTGGGGACATGGCAGGGGTCCCCAGCACCTCTCTTCTCTGTCTCATTTCTCTGGATTTAATTAGACTCCAGTTAATGACTTCCAAGCTATACAGTGATAAAAGATGCCTGCCTAGCACTCCATTTTTTTTTTGTTTCTTTCCTCATTTTTATTTAAACAAATATGTTAGCAATCATATTAATTGTTGAAAAAATAAAGTTAGAAAGGTGAATAAGAAGGAAATAAAAGTAAAATTTCCCTCATCCCTATTAGAGATAATATTACTAAATTCTTCTGGACCTTTCCAATTGATATCTTTTTTAACAAAAACAGGTTCTCACTATACTTGTATAATTAAAAAAAATTTTAAACCTTGTATATATCTTTATAACTCTTCATGACAATATGAATATATACACCATTGTTCTAATTGTTATATGTCATTCTATTTCTTTTAAATTTTATTTATTTACTTTGAGAGAGAGAGAACACACTCGAGTGGGGGAGGGGCAGAGACAGAGAGAGAGAGAGAGAGAGAGAGAGTCCTGAGCAGGCTCCACACTGCCAGCACAGATCCCCATGTGGAGCTCGAACTCACCAACCGTGAGACCATGACCTGAGTGGAAACCATGAGTGGGACCCTTAACCGAGCCACCCAGGCACCCCTGTCATTTTATTTCTTAATGTTATTTACTAAATATACTGATCCTCAAATTTACCAAATGATAAAAATAAGGATTGCTTAAGAATACACTGTCACATTAGAATGTGACATTAGAATCTCCAGGGAAGTGTCTTAAGAATATTTTTGGCAAGCTCTCCTGGTTATTTGGGAAACACTGATTTAAGCCATATTTTGTATACTTCATTTAATTCTCATTAAAAAATAACTCTCCAGTATTATATCCATTCATCATGTTCTAGCTTGATTGTTTTCTGAGTTTAATTCGAAGAGGTAGAATAACTTACTCACATGATATGCACATTTGAAATCTTTTATCATACATTGCCAAAGTATTCTGAGTCAAGCTATAAGCTCTATTAATTTATATTTTTACAATACCGGTTGTCAGGAGCAAAGGTGTTGTGCAAAATGTTTGTATATGCTCCCCTTTGGTGGCATTGTGCTTCTGGAGCAGATGATGAGCAATTCATGTTCAAATCAGTTAAAGTTTTAACCTCTGTAACTAATTAACTAACTAACCAACTAACTAAAAACAACAGCAACAACAAAAGATACATAGATAGATAGATACATAGATAGATACATAGATAGATACATAGATACATAAATGAATTCTAAAGCAAGTTCAACTCATTTTGTAGAAAGCATCAAATATGTAATTTAGAAAAGAATTTCTTGTTCACTCCCTCCCTTTTCCAAATATTAATTATCTAGATATCAACTATGGAATTTTGAAAGTAGAATTTCGACAGCTCTTCTAAATCAAATATTCTTTAAGTTTGGTTATTCATTAAACCACATGGGGTAATTATTAAAAAAAAAAAAACAACCAGATTTCCAAGACCACTTGAATCAGTGAAAAATGTTTCTGGAAATCTGCATTTTTCTAAACCTTGTTAGATATATCTCATGCAAGAGTCAGGCTGGACAACTTCTGTTCTGGCCCACATTCCCAATTTTGTAGAGAAGAAAAGCAGCCTGGGATGATTCATTGTTTCGCCCATGGTAGATGTAAGTAAATGACAAAACTAATTAGAAGCCAGATCCCTGGGATGCCTGGGTGGCTCAGTCAGTTGAGCATCTGACTTCAGCTCAGGTCATGATCTCTGGGTTCTTGGGTTCAGACCCCGCTCAGTGGGCTCAGTGCTGATGGCTAAGAGCCTGGAGCCTGCTTCTGATTCTGTGTCTCCCTCTGTTTCTGTCACTCTCCCCCTCACACTCTGTCTCTTTCTCTGAAAAATAAAATAAAAACATTAAAAAAAAAAAAAAGAAAGAAAGAAAAGAAAAGAAGCCAGAACCCTGTGTTTGGATACAGTGTACTTTCTGGTATTTCACTGTTTTATGATGGGGTCTATGCATTTATCAAAAAAAAAAAAAAAAAAAAAAAAAGGGGGGGGGCATTTTTATTAAAATAAAAGCTAAAAATAAAAGCTATTCTACTAATTCAATTATACTCAGACATATAAAATCTGATAAAGTAGATAATGTTGCTTTAATAATCAATAAAATAGCACTTAATGCTTTTAGTTTTATAAGTATGGCTTTCCTATCAATAGAAAATAAAGAGAAATATTTCAGAACTTTCCCCAAATATAATGTGTTTCACATAACTGCCCACTTCTCTTTCCAAAGAGCCCCTATTTAAAATCTGTGCTTTCAATTCTTCAACATGTATCAGGAAGGAAGCCTCATTTCTGTACTAATGGTCTTTAAGAAAGCTTTTCTTTTGTAGTTATTCAACTTCCTTTTACCCTGAGCATATGCACTAAGCCTGGAGGAAGCCAAGAAGATATAGGAAGGAGGAATAGGATGGGCTTTTCAAGAGCATTGGACACATGAAACATCCATTGCTAAGCCTAAAATCCTTAAAGATTTCTCTATTTTTATTACCAAGTAAGTTTATTCCAAATCCATGGTCACTATGTTTTTCTTATTCTTCCTTATCTTCTTCATACGTTAAAAAGCATGTGATTCTAGACTGAGTTATGTTATTGGGTTAGATTGCTTCCTAAACAAATATGTATAATTTTTGCTCCAAGAAAGGATCTACAGTCACATGTAATATGTATAAGCAATTTGACCTGCTCACTTGGAATTACTCAGGTGAAACCCTCTTTTCTATGATATATAGATATATCATATATATATATATATATGATATATAGATATATCATATATATATGATATATCTATATATCATATATATATTAGATAACACTAATGATGTTATATATAACATATATATGTTAGTGTTGCAGAATTTAGAGGCATTTCAATTCTGTGCCAATATTTCCATTACTTTTATCTTTTTCAAAAGTTTACCACCCTGAATAGGAATTTCTCATGGTTGGCATCACCTAACTATTGTGCTCCTTCTAAGTGATATAAATGATGAGGCAGAGTATTTTTTTTAAATTTTTTCCACTGTAAAATACTTCCTTGATGGTTCATTTTGGAAAAACAAGTTTCTTACATAAATTTGCCAACAACAGAGTTGTTGAAGATATGAAGTGTTTTAATGCATTCAAGGTTAAAATTTTAAAAGCATCATTTCATTGGATTGCATGTGCTTGTGTGTGTGTGTGTGTGTGCGTGTGTGTGCATACAGAAAGTGTCATGAGAAGAAATAATTTACTGAAGGAACTGGGCTTTATATACATTCTTACATGTAGAGTGTACCTCTGACAAATAGATATGTGCATATGTGCCCATAATAATTGTTGCAGGTGTATGTTGCATCCAGTTAGATGTTGCTCAAGCTTCTTAAGTTTAATATATTAAGTATGGAGTCTTCCCTTTGCCCCATCACATTCAAATTTACTTCTTGCATTCTAAGTTTCTATAACAGAATCAATATTGTTCACCATCCTCTCCCAATACATGGAGGGTCATCAAGTCCTGAGGATTTTAATTCCTATGGCTAGATTTTCACCTAATTGTATTCCACGGAATATAAGTTTTGTTGGATGTTAATAAGTGTTACTTAAAAAGGTGGGGGGAAGGGGCACCTAGGTGGTTCAGTCGGTTAAGCATCCAGCTTCAGCTCAGGTCATGATCCTGTGGTCCGTGGATTCGAGCCCTGCGTCGGCTCTGTGCTGACAGCTCAAGAGCCTGGAGCCTACTTCGGATTCTGTGTCTCCCTCTCTCTCTGCCCCTCCCCGACTCATGGTCTGTCTCTGTCTCTCTCAAAGATAATAAACATTAAAAAATTTAAAAAATAATAAATAAATAAAAATAAATAAATTAATTAAAAGGTGGGGGGAAGAAGGGGAGGAGGTGGAGAAAGGAAAAAGAAAGCATTCTTGGGTAATTGCATTTGGAGAACATCACATTAAGCAAATTAAATATACTTCTTAATTCAGGTTTTGATGGAAACTTGACAGAATTAAAATGCAGTATAGTTACCATTTTTAAACTAGATTCATCAGCAGTGCCTGGGTGGCTCATTTGGTTAAGCGTCTGACTCTGGATTTCAGCTTAGGTCATGATATCAGGGGCATGGGATCAGGCCCCATGTCAGGTTCTGTACTGAGTAAGGGGCCTGCTTAAGATTTTCTCTCTCCCCTTCTCCCTCTGCCCCTCCCCAGCTTTCAGACATGCTCTCTTTCTCAAAACAAACAAACAAATAAACAAACAAAAACACACAAAAAAACTGGCTTCATCAAAGAACTGTTTCACTGAACATTTTGGGAAACCTGTTGAGTCCATTCCCATTTAAGTCTCTCTCCACCATTCCTGGAGTCTTGACCACCCTTTACTTGGTTTCTGCTGCGAACGCTCAACTCTCATCCTTAGCCTTATGCACATAGTGCTCCAAGCCTATACCTCCCAGGCCTCACTCTCATTCCAAACTTCCAACTGCTGTCACAGTGAACTTTCTACACTGAATCTGCACCTCAAATCTCTCCAAGGCAAAGTCCGGATGCCTTAACGTAAAAGCAAAGTCTTTCATGGCGTCACATCGTTGCCTCTGTTCTGGGTACAGAAATGCCCTGTGCTTTTTCCTTCTCCCACATAACTGCACACATTACCCTGTCGTTTCTCGATCCTATGCCTGGCTAGCTGATGCTCTCCTTTATGAATTGCCATGGGAGTCCTTTCACAGAGCCATCCCCTCCGAACTGCTCCCTGACCTCCCAAGTCTGATGTGGGCATGCTTTCTCCACCTCACCATCATACCACACCCTGACTCACCCAGACCTCTGGGCACCTGAGTGAATTTTAATTGCTGACTTACTCGTTTTTTCCCCACCCAGGAGCTTGACATTCACCTTTATGTCTGCAAAGTGGCTCACATTAATGTTCAAAAATGATTAGTTGGTGAATTAATTTTCATACCATCTAACAATATCAACCTTAGCATCAGGATGGATCCATCAGGATTCTAGTGTCGATGAACACCGTGGGGGCAGGCAATATGGTCAAGTGACATAAAACTCAGGAGCCAAACTGCCAGTTGTCACAGCTCTGTCACTTACTAAGTGTGTGGCTTTGGGCACATGACGTGATTTCTTTTTACTTCATTTTCATTTATTTTATTTTATTTTTTGAATATTTTTAGATATTTTATTGTTTATTTTTGAGAGAGAGGGTGAGCAAGCCCAAGCTTATTTAAGTTTTTAATGGAAAAAAAAATAAAACAAAACCTGCTGCGTACTCTTTGTTTCTGATTCCTGATCCCATCATACTTCCCACTCTCTTGAAATCAGATGAAAAGGTTGGAGTTCTGACAACCTTCTTGGACTATGGAGTAAACATGGGAATGCAAGCCACACATGACAAAGCAACAAGAAAGAAGCCCGGGTCTCTGATTTCACTGACACAGCGACAGTGCTGTATTTTATCAACAGAAAGAAAAGCCTATTTTGTTTAGGCACAGTTCTTTGAAGATGTTTTTATAATTTGCATTTGGACGTAATTCTACATAATACAAACAACAATTTAGGTAATGTATATATATGTATATACATACATATATATATATATATATATATATATATATATATGTATATATGACGACACAGATGAGCAGAGAATATAGAGGCTTGAAAGAAAGAAAAAGACTGCCATTCCTTATGCTTAGTTATCACCCTGCATATTTGATATGATCATTAATTTTTAAGGTTCTATAATAGGGGAAGTAAAGAATATAAATATTTTTCCATCACCCACTAGGTGTTATAGCTGTAGAATATTCTTTATAGTCTTTCATTTTGAGTAGCAAATGCAGCTTCCCTTCCCCAAATGCTCAACAAATTTTAATACTAAAGTCAAACTGCCTTTTTATGGTAATGTAGCAAGTGTAACCGATCTCCATTATTGTGTGTCATAGAGTTTTTCTCCAGAATTTGTCTTATATTCTAGAATCATAAAATTTTTGAGGTGACAAAGACATATCTTTCATTGTCTGTAGAATGAAAAAAAAATTTGGTTTACATGATCTAAAAATGGTTAAGTAATAAACATTGGAAAAAAATTCAGATCACTTAACTCCAAGTTATTTTTACATTTTGTCTCATTGTTGTAGAGAATATTAGAGTCTGAAGAGGATGTAGAAGTGACTACACAACTTGAAAATAATGTTTGTTATATTTATGCAGCTTCAGTGATCTCTAGTTGACTTATGTAGACTGACTTGTTTCCCTGGTTTACCCTCTTAAGAGGATTCAGTTTCTCCATATCCATTACAACATTCATCATCGGTTTGATGTTGTTAACAAACTGCAATGTACTTGAAAAGTCCAAATTGCTAAGATTTCTGAATCCCAGGCATGTGATGTCTAAGACAATGATGCCCTTAGTTATGGTTCTCCCTAATTTATCTGCTTATTTCCATTCTTGCCCCTGTAGTCTAACAGAGTAGCCATAGGAATGCTATTCAAACTGGATTGCATCAAGTTATTTCTCTTCTAAAAATTCCCAGTGGACTCCCAATTTCAAAGTTAAACTTAAAGTCTGCCCTAGGCTTTTAAGATCCTACATGATCAGTCCCCCTCCATCACCGAGGAGTCAGCCTTTGTCTCCTACTGTCTTCCCTCAGTCATACAGCTCCAGGCTTATTGACCTTCTCTCCCTTCTCTGTACCCAGAGGGTATGACCCCCAAGGACTCTTCCATCAGCCTGGACAGCTCTCCCTCAGGCATCCAGGTGAATCACCCCTTTACTTCCTTTTTTTTTTTTTTTTTTTGCTGTAATGCCAACTTCTCAATTAAACAACCACTCTGTTTAAAAAAAGAAATTAACATTTATTTACTGTTGAGAGACCAAGACAGAGCAAGAGTAGGGGAGGGACAGAGAGAGGGAGACACAGAATCCAAAGCAGGCTCCAGGGTCTGAGCTGTCAGCACAGAGCCCGACGTGGGGTTCGAAACCATGAACATTGAGATCATGACTAGCCAAAGTCGGATGCTTAACCGACTGAGCCACCCAGGTGCCCCAACCACTCTGTTTAAAATGTAATCCCCAGTGTCTGTAATTTTCCATTATTCACCTCTGTTTCCTCCATAATATTTTTAGCCATAAAAATGTACAATTAATTCTTAGTGTTATGGTGTATCCCTGCCTACTAGAAAGTAATGTCCATGAGAACACAGATGTGAATCTGTTTATTTCCCAGTGTGCCCATAGTTAGAATAGGAAGTGCTCAAAGTAAACTTTTTTGCTTACATAAATTCATCCCAAGTCTTAGACTCCTGGGCAGAACCTGGTCTTCGTGAGGAAAGTATTGGAAAGAAGTCTGAACGCATTTTGTATTGAAATTCTTGGAACAGAGCTTTCTAATTTTAGCAATTATCTCTTTGTGCTTTCAAGTAAATTAAAAGAAACATGAAATTGGGAGCATTCTGCAATGAAACGAAGGGAGATGCGACAGCATTGGTTGACTTATTTCCATCATTTCTCTCTCTTCTCTAGAGTGTGTTTCATCTACATTCTAAACTTCTCTTGAAACCATGTGCTCTCAATTATTTCCTCTCAATCCCCAGGTCAATGCTCTTGGTCAAGCTGTTCTTAGCTCTACTGTGTTGTGTCACTGTGTCACCTCACAGCACCTTTCTCCTCATGGAGCCATGACTACCCTTTCTTATTAGGACCACTGGCAGTTTCATCAAGCCAGTTAGGGGCCCACATGGGGTCCGTTTTGCTCACCATGGAAATCCTCTTGACAGGCACATTTCTTCACCCAGAATCAATGACAGATAAATACCAATTAAATACACAAAACTTTTACTTAAACCTTTTCTGTAGTTTCCCATCTGCTCCCTTGACTTAAATTTCTCCCCTGTTTCTTCCACCCAACATTCTGCAGAAGCAGTATTTTTTATAAAAAATAAAATGTGTTCAATTCTCTTTCTTCCTTACAACCATTTATTACCTACAGGAAGAATCCAAATCCCTTCAATGTCTCCACAATATGACCCCAGACTCCTTTATTGCTTTCTCTCTAGTGATTCATTCTACATCTCTTACATTTTGGGTATAGACCAAACATTTCTTTAAAAATGTCTACCTCTTCATAACAAAATGCCATTGTATATACTGCTTCTGCCTGGAAGGTGGTCTATTCATTTCATAACCACCTTGGTTTTGCAAGTCTTTGGAGTTGACTGATATCGTTAGTATAATAAAAAGCCCACCCATTGTCCTTCTACTTGCTCATGACCCCATCCTGTGATATTTATAATATACACTTTATTTTATAAGCTTCACTGGTTATAGGTTATATAAGCTTCACTGGTTATATTTTATAACCTTCACTTTCACTAGTGGGTTGAACAGGACTTGACCAGGAAGAGGAAGTTGCCGAATGGTGCCCTGCCCTACCCTCCAGGTTCTAGTTCTGAGTTCCTACAGTGAAGGGAGATCAGCATTAAATTTGGTTGCATTATTCCTGAGAATATTTGTGAGCCACGTGGGATACGCATGGCCTTGGATCCTCTGTGCCAGAGAGATAGGCAACGGGGGATTAGACCAACATCCTCAGCTGAAAACTAGTCAGAGCTTGTTATAACAGTAGATGTCTCAGCACAGTCCAGCTGTGAGTATTCACCAAATGACCTAACAGATGGAGAGTGGGCAAAGGTGGGAAGGAAGATAAGAACAGGACACACGCTTCACGATGACCTTGGCTAAGGTAATAGTGCAAAGGGACATGTAAAACATGTCTCTGGGGACCACCCAAAATGACCTTCTTACAAGCTGAAAGAGGTGAGTATTCGGTAACTTGGTAAAAATGCAAGATAAAAACATATTTTATCATTATAGGAGAGTGAGGCCAGGGCATTTAGAAAATAAAGATGTTCAGCTTAAGTGCCATGACTTCGCCAAAGCCTTTACTGAAAACTTTATCTCTGCCATCCTGCCCTTTCGAAAAACTTTTCATATGCCACTAGTTTAATCCTAGACTCTAGACACACTAGCCTCCTAGCTGTTCTCAGATAAGATATCTTTGTACCTCAGGGCCTTTGTACTTGCTGTCCCTTCTGCCTTAAACTTCCTTTCCCTCAAAGGCTATGTCACTAGCTCCCTCATTTCCATTAGGTATTCGCTTAAAAGGACTTACATAAGTCTTTCCCTAGCTACCTAAAATTTCTGTACTCTCAGCATCACATATCTTCTTTCCATGCTTTGTTCTTATCCTCCGAGGCACAATTATATCTATTGTTATTATATATTAATAATTATATTACTTATATTATAATTATATGCATCCATTATATATTATATACACACACGTATATATGTATGTGTGTATATGTATATTTACTTATCTTGATTTCTGTCCGTTTCGCCCATTAGAATTTAAGCTCCCTGTATTTGTCCTCACTGCTGCATCCTCATTGGCTAGAAGAGTGTGTGGCCCCTAAAAAAATACTCAACAAGTGTTCATACAATGAAGGGATGATCTGGCTATATGTCTGTTTCCTCCACTGAGCAATGAGCTCCGTTCAGCTCGAAGTGACGAGATGATGGCTTACTTACTTTTCCACCCCTCCACCAATCACAATCATCACGTGCCACACACGATGACTCATGTTTGCTACTTATTTCCTTATGCCAATAAAATCTATGTGTGGGACCCCTCCACTTCATTCACCTTGCAGACTTTTTCTGTCATGACAGTCTGTACAATTGTAAGCGTCTTTTTGCGATGCTTCATTGAATTCTCAAAGCCGTAGGTGTGAGGGAGAGATTGTTGTTCTCATTTCACAGCCAGGGAGATTAAGACACATGAGAAATAAGCCCCATATTTAAGTCAGTGACATGGTCAGGATTAGAATCCAAAATGTACTTGGGGCAGGATCCCCTGAGTCATACTCGTTCCAATGAATTACCCTCGGAGAAGTATTTTGGAGGAGAAATAAATCCTTTTGTTTTCATCAGGGAATCTATTTGTTGACATCTGTCTTTTTCAAAGACAGAAGGAGTGTGTGGGTATTTTTTTTTTCCTCTTGAAGCAGAAGAGAAAATAATTCACATAGCTAAAGATCTTTAAAAATTAAGTACATTTAAGGGGGCAGTCAACCCCTGGAGGTCATTTTCTTCATTCAAATCACCGTAAGTTACATAAAAAAAAAAAAGCAAACATTATGGATATACTCAATTCAAGAACTTTGGGGTACATTTCAATAATTTCATAACAAGGAAACATGTGGAAATAAGAAATGTAAGTCTATGAAAAGGACCTAAAAATTTAGCACCCATTTAAGGACATCTTGTTATGTGGGAGTCTGCTTAGAAGTACTTTTTAAGTAAATGTTTGTGAATAAACATTCAAATTCCTGTATGAATGTAGTTTAGCTACAAGGCAAAAATATTTCTTCTAAGCACTTCCATTGCAGACTGGTAAGTGGAAGAAACAGGGGAAATTGAAGGCAGGGGAACAGTTACGAGAACACTGCAATGGTTTGGGTAAATCTTTACTTCATTCAATCAATATGTATTCATCATCCACCTTGCCAACAGGGATGTCCTGGTAAGCGAGCAAGGCAGACCCAGGCTGGGCCATTAGAGGGCTTGGTGAAACTGACCAGTGGTCTAAGATACGATGGATGCCTATGGCTCCGGAAAGACATAGGTGCTACGACTTTATTATGTGGCATGACCTAACGTCCTGTAAATGCTTCAACCAAAAGCAGTGGTCTGAGGATTTAGAGGAAAAATGTGGGGAATAAGCTTAGAAATTCCCTAGGCTTGCACCGATGTGTTAACAAGGCATAAAGAATTACAAAGCCATGGGACGCTCACACCCAAGTTTGGGTAAATAAGATTAGGTGAATACAGATAGAGAAGAGGGCTAAGGCCCCCAGAATAGAGTAGGGGGGGCAAAGGCCCCCATTCAAAAGGTATATGAGGTAAGCAAGATTAGGTATTCAAGGTGAAAACACCCCCGATTTAGTACCATAGCAGAAAGCTGCTTTCACAGGAAGGAAGGACCAAATTAGGTAAACAGGTAAATAGGGCTATAGACCGCTGAACTGCAGGTGAAGCTGCCCAGAGCAGATCTGATTAACAAAAGAAAGGTGCTTGTTAACCCTGAGGTTACTTGCTCTGTCTTATCCCCTAGGCTGGCTAAGATAAATAGAGGTGGTGCCTCCCTCCCATCTCTCCGCTGTAAACAACCTTCCACCCTGGCCGCCAGTGCCAGGATTTTGTTTTACATGAACCCAAACCCCTAACCCTGAATATCTTCAAGACCTCCTTTCCCTCACCCCCATGACTTAATGTTCACAGTTGCATTGTCTCTTTGTGCACGTCCATCATCATGTTTGTAAGCCTTCTGATCCTAATAAAAACTGGACAAGGACCCTTATTTGGGGCTCTTGTCTTTTCCTGGGCATTAGCCATCTTTTGCATTTAATCCTGCATCCCACTTTCTGGCTAGACAAGAAAGAACTTTAGACCCAGAGTCTATGACAGAAAAATAAATCTAACAAATATTTAGAATGTAAAATCAACATAACTTCTAGAGAGAGAAGAGGAGGTCAGGGTTTGTAGGAGTGTGAGAGAGAAATGTAGAAAGAAGACTATTACTCCTTAACATTATGAAGAAGATTCTACAAAACCTTGCCCCTACTGCCTTCCATTATTCTTCTCTCTCACTTATTCTTCAACATTACATTCCTAGCTTCCATGGAACTTCACATGTACATGGTTTTGCTCATGTTCTTCCTGGAACTGCACCCCTATTTCTGCAAGTGTCCACATCTTATCAATACTCAAAGGTTCATATGTGTTATGACCCCCTTCAGGAAACTTCCGTGGCTCAGTATTCAGGTTCATCCTATTCCCTGATGCTCCCATAGCACTTTGTTTACACCTAGATGAAAATCCTTAGATTATAATTTTGACAGCTTCCTATGGACCAGGGTAGGTGCAATTTGTTTGAACTCTACTTTGCATTTTAATACAAATACTTTGTATTTTTATATTATTAAAGGCTGTTTGGTTTTGCTTTCTTTTTTCATCCTTTCTGGTGATTAGAGAAAATATATTTCTATAACAGTTTTCTCTTCTTCTCTTTTTTTTAAGTTTTATTTATTTATTTTGAGAGAGAAAGGACGAGTGGGGGAGGGGCAGAGAGAGGGACAGAAAGAGAATCCCAAGCAGGTCTGCATGTCAGTGCTGAATTCGAATACCTATTTGAATACCTAATCTTGCTTACCTGATGTGGTCTCAGTCTCACAAACCATGAACTCATGACCTGAGCCAAAATCAAGAGTTGGACACTTAGCCAACTGAGCCACCCAGGCGCCCCAACACTGCTTTCTCTCCTTTGTAGTTTGTTGGTGTTTGGTTGGCTTGCTTTGGTTCTTTCGTTTTGTGTTGCCCCCCTTCTCTTTCCTCTGACAAGCTTTTTAAGAACTTATTGAGCAGTCTCTGCTCGTTGAGACCAGTGATAAATAGTTGTGACTCTTTGTTAGCTGAATACTTATTCCAAAAGAATCTAGTAGCTTCTGTTGCTACTTTGGGAGTGTGTCCTGTTAATGACTTACCTCGAGACCTAGGTCACAAACTTTCACAGTTGAGACATCATGTATTTTGCTTTCTCTCTGGTAGGCAATCTAGCTGGATAGGGCTAGAGATAGAGATGTTGGAGTTGAAATGTGGTATTTTGTACTCTCACTTCCTTTCCCTGTGCTTTCACAACCTTTCATGGACTCTTCCTACTCTACTGAATCTGTCTCCTTTGTGAAAATGAATATGAGAAGATACTTCATGGCAAATCCATTCACATGCTCCTACAGTTTCTACTGTACTAGAATCCTTAAACTCTGCATTGGGGTGGTCACAAGGATGGTTAGGACTTGATCCCTGACGTCAAGTAGGAGTAAATGACACAAAGTTGGCGCCTTTTAAATGTTTATTCAGTAACTGAACAGCAAGTAATTTTACTTGATCAAAAAAGCTAAGAGTGAAAAGTCTTCAAGTAAAAAGCTAAATAATGTATAATTCGTAGTTGAATATGACAATTTATGTGCACATGACTTAAAACCAAGCCCTAATGGATTAGTATTTTCTTTTTTTTTTAATGTTTGTTTGTTTGTTTTTCTGTTTGTTTGTTTTTGGAGAGACTGAGAGAGAGAGAGTGGAGGAGGAGGGCAGAGACAGACAGAGGTAAAAAAAAAAGAGAAAATCCCAAGCAGGCTCTGCACTGTCGGCACAGAGCCTGACTCGGGCTTGAACTCACGAACCATGAGATCATGACCTGAGTAAAAATCAAGAGTTGGACGCTTAACCGACTGAGTCACCAAGGTACCCCTGTATTAGTATTTTCCTTTCTAGACATATATTTTCTGACATATTTTAACTTTCTTTATTGAAATAAAATATTTAGGAGACCTTTCCTATGTGTCATATCTTTATATGAAACACAAACGGACACTTTAAAGCCATAAAACAATAAAATTGACACTCAGACACATACACATATACACAAAGAAAAGAAAAATACTTCCAAATTATGCTTTCCCTATTTCTTAATTCTGAGCCTTTGACAATTTATTTAATCTCTATAAACCTTTTCTACATCTATAAAATGGAGATAATTACACAAAGCCTGCTGTAAATGTTAAATGAGCAGTGTATTTAAAGTATCCAGATGAATTCCTTCATAGGTAGTAGATGATTGCTAAAGAAAAGTACTGTTTTTAATTGTATTAACACTATCATCTTCTAGGAGTAAATATTAAATTGATATCACCTGCAAATTTGTTTTAAATCTTTTCAAAATTAAGTTATTGAATCAATGACCATAAAAGTTTTAAGTTTATTTATTTATTTTGAGAGAAAGAGAGCTGGGGAGGAGGAGAGAGGAGGAGAGAGAGAATCCCAAGCAGGCTCCACACTGTCAGCACAGAGCCCAATGCAGGGCTTCAACCCATGAACCATGAGATCACAGCCTGAGCTAAAGTCACTTTACCGACTGAGCCACCCAGGTGCCCCCATTCCTGCTTTTCTTAATCCAAATATATGCTCTACTTGCAGTAGAACTTTTTGAAAATGATATCCATTACTTGTTGAATTTCTGTGAGAGATAGTTGAAAGAATCCTTTTGTATCTCATCTGAAGTTAAAGGGGCTGAAGAATAAAGTGATATTTCATAGTGCCAAGCCTGCTGGGAGCACAAGGTATCAGTTGAGTTAAACAAGCAAAATACCACAGTACATTTGAAGAAAGCAAGTATAAGAACACACTGTTCTTTACCCCTTATGTTACAGATGTGGTTGAGTATGCTGATGCCCTTGGTACAAGGCTCCAATTCTCCTGCAGCCTTATCTGAGATATAGAATATGTTTACTCTTGGGCGCCTGGGTGACTCAGTTGGTTAAGCATCTGATTCTTGATTTTGGGTCAGGTTAAGATCCATCTCACTGTCCATGAGTTTGAGGCCTGCTTAAGGCTCAGCGCTGATAGCTCAGAGCCTGCTTGGGATGCTCTCTCTCCCTCTTTCTCTGCCCCTCCCCCACTCGTGTATGTGCTCTCTCTCTCTCTCTCTCTATCAAAATAAATAAACTTTAAAAAAAATATATGGTTACTTTCCTCAGGGCAATGGTAAATAGGGAATTCATTCTAATCCTGCAAATATTACTCATTACCCAGATAATTACCAATAATACCTAAAGGGCACCTGAGATTTATACATTTTGAAAAGGTTTTACATTTCAAATTAATTACTTTTTGAATACGGAATACATAGGTAGAGAATAATTGCCATTCACAGATAACATAAAATTAAAAAACAAAAAACAAATATTCTTACACTGGATTTAGAAAAAGGATAGAAAACCCAACTACACCATACTATACACTAATATACTCTAAATATGCAGAAATGTTGAAAATTAAAGGACAGAAAATGTGTTCACTACCATTTAAATATTAACTAAAAGGAATCCATATAGCCATATCAATATCAGAGCAAGTAGGCTCTAAAAGCAAGGTAATGCTATAGAAAGGCATTTCATACTGATTAAAGGGTCAATCTACCTATCTGAATGCATCTAACAACAAGAGTTTCAAAAAACATAATGTATGAATTGACGGAACTAAAGGAAATCAGCAAGAATAAAGAAGATATGAATAATCTGATTAACATACTTTACCTAAGTCTATTTTGCTTTAATTTTTTTAACGTTTCTTTATTTTTGAGAGAGAGAGAGAGAGAGAGAGAGAGAGAGGCAGAGTGCAAACAGGGGAGGGGCAGAGAGAGAAAAAGACACAGGATATGAAGCAGGCTCTGGGCTCTGAGCTGTCAGCACAGAGCCTGATACGGGGCTTGAACCCACAAACTGTGAGATCATAACCTGAGCTTAAGTTGGACGCTTAACCAACTGAGCCACCCCGGTACCCCAAGACTATTTCGCTTTAAATTGACAGATTACACATTATTTCAAATGTCCCTAAAACTATACTAATATTGACCAAATAATCAGCCATAAGACAAGTCTCAAGAAATTTCAAATAATTAAAAATAATTTAGAATATCTTCTCTGACCACAAAGGAATGAAACTAGAGTTCAATAACACGAGATACATAGAAATTATCCACGTATTTTGAAATTACACAACATATGTCTACATAATCATTTGAAGAAAAATCAATTAGCAAATATTAAAGTGAATAACTATGAAAATGAAACATATCAACACGTGTAGTATACAAGTAATTCTGTGATTACCAAGAAATGTGTAACCTTAAAAGCATATTGAAAAAGAAGATAACATATAAATTCATGATCTAAGGATCCATCTTAAGAAGTGAGAAAGAGCAGGGGCGCCTGGGTGGCTCAGTCTGTTGAGCATCCGACTTCAGCTCAGCTCATGATCTCACAGTCTGTGAGTTTGAGCCCCACGTCAGGGTCTGTGCTGACAGCTCAGAGCCTGGAGCCTACTTCGGATTCTATGTCCCCCCCACTCTCTCTCTCTCTCTCTCTCTCTGCCCCTCCCCTGCTCATGTTCTGTCTCTGTCTCAAAAATAAATTTAAAAAAATTAAAAAAAAAAGAAGTGAGAAAGAGAGCAGCACATTAAACCCAGAGAAAGAAGGCAGATGTATGAATTTCCTAAGGCTGAGTAACAAATTACCACAAATGAGGTGATTTAAAACAACAGAAACTTATTCTCTCACAGTTGAAGAAGCCAGAAGTCCAAAATCAAATATTGGCAGGATTGGTTCCTTCTTGGGGCTCAGAGAGAAATCTGTTTCAAATTCCCTCTCCTAGGTCCTGGTGGTTACAAGCAATCCTTGGTGTTCTTTGCCTTCCAGCTACATAATTCCAATGTCTGCCTCTGTTGTCATGGTTGTCTTCTATGGGGTCTGTCTCTGGGTCTCTTCTCTTCTCATTCAGACACCTGTCATATTGGATTAAGGGCCACCTTACTTTAGTATGACATCATCTTAACTTGTATCTTAACGACATCTGCAAAGACCCTATATCGATTTTTTTTAATGTTTATTTATTTTTGAGAGAGAGGGAAACAGAGTGTGAGCAGGGGAGCGGCAGAGAGAGAGGGAAACACAGAGTCTGAAGCAGCCTCCAACTCTGAGCTGTTAGCACAGAGCCCGACGTGGGGCTGCAGCTCCCCAACCATGAGATCATGAGCTAAGCTGAAGTTGGCCACTTAACCGACTGAGCCACCCAGCTATCCCACTCTATATCTAAATAAAGCACATTCACTAGCACCAGGGATTAGGACCTAAACATATCATTAATGGGACACAATGCAACCCAACACACAGGGAACTTTTAAAAAGCAGAACTTGAATGTAAAAAAACAAAAAAAAAAAAAAACAAAAAAAAATTATAGAAAATTATCAAAGTCAAAAACTGGTTTGTGAAAAGAATAACAAAAGATTAATAGGCTTCTTAGATCTCTAACAAGGCAGATAAGGAAATACACACACACACACATATTTTAATTAAAGCTGGAAGCACCTCTCTTTTTTCTTACTAAGTCCTTCCCTTCATTACATATATCCTAATATATAATATACATACATTTTATATATATATATATATATATATATATATATATATATATATATATATATATAAAGAACAAAAGTGAAACAACTGTGGGGTAGTTGAAAGAATGCTGGTTTAGAAAGCACAAGATAAAGGAGTCAAGTCTCAGAACTATGACTTATAAACTATGTGAACACAGGATAATTTGCAAAATTCTAGACGTCTCTTTTTCCTAATCTATGAAATATGAGGAGAGCAGCACAATCACCTGCTCATGTATTGGTTTTAATGGGAAGTATAAATAAAAATATCATATATATTTAAATGGTAGCAAATCAAAGTTTTAACATTATTACAGAATATATACTATGCATTTACCAATTGTCTCCCCTCGATTATTTAGATATCGTGTAAGTTAACACGTACTATGATTCTAAAACTTTCTTCTTAAAAACTATTGGTACTTAAATCACTCATTTTTAATCTTTGTCCTAGAATTTGTGTCAAAATTTGTGTCATCATATTTGTATTTTCCTTTTTACCTCTATTTGCTCTTTACCCACCTCAATTTAGTGTGTAAAGCAAGATAACATCAAAATGGCATTTTAATTTAAAAAGTCATTTCATGTGAGACATCCTTAAAGAAAGAGAGGAAAACCAATGTGCCAAACACAGGGCTGAGTTTACTGTTGGCACAGTATCTGAATCTGCTTCTCCAAACGACAGTTTTAGTTTCACAAAGTAAATATTTCAAGAACACATTTGGGAAAAGAGGTGTTTTCCATTGAGATTTAGAAAAATAAACAAAGGCATAATTCTTTACCCTGACTGCCCTGCCGTATATGGTTAAGAAAAGTCCTCAACCAAGAATGTGAAAACATTGTTCCCAAGTGTGGCTGCAAATAAAATGGCAAGAGAAAGAGGTACAGAAACCACAGCAGGAAGGGGTTCATATTGCACAAAACAAGTTCTGGTCTCATCCGGTGCCACTGTTTGAGTACTACGTGGCCATATACGAAGCCACTGTGCTTCCATTTTCTGGTTCGGCATGAATAGCAGTAAATTGTGGGTGACAAGTATGTGGTTGGAGGATTCCTCCTGTGGGCCACTCACCTTCCCTTCCTCTTCCTGCACGGGCGACACTGTCTTGTGCGGTTTCTTACATAAACCACGTGTCCTTTCCCATAGCCCAGTAGAGAACAGGGAGACTCCATCAGAAATCCTGGTGGCCTTTCTACTGCCAGTGATCTGCAGAGGATTCCTCCAAGGCAGGTTAGAGGAATAAAAAAAGAAACACAGCACCTCAAGCTGGATCATGATATTTATCCAGGGAAAATCTTTGGCATGGTCCCCAAAGGCCATGATAAATAAGATCTCATAGTCCACATAATTACCTTTGCTTGCATAGATACTAATCTTACTACTGACTATCAAACTACCCAGGCTTTTCAGATATTTATCCAGGGTTACTTACTTATGTCGTCTTTCTTTAGGTTGAATAAAAAAATGTTATTTTTTAGTCTCAAATATATTAAATGCTAGTTGAATGATATATTTTTACTTATTGTAAGATATTGATGAGTTTACATTATATTACCATATTTTCAATTGTCACAACTCAACCATTGATAAAGCTTACCTAATTTAAAAGATGAAATTTCAGCTTTCATTTTTGCCTAAATTTTTTTGGATTTTCTTTGTTTTCTAAAGGACATCTCTTCCTTTTGGGCATTTAAGGTTTCCTTATTTGCAGATCATTTATCTTTTTTTTTCAATACGTCGTACTAGGGTACCTAAATGAAACTGACAAAAAGCTGCATGAGTATCGTGTAAATAAATGAATCTTAATATTTTCTAATTTCATTAAGATCCAATCTCATAAAAAGTGAAATTGGAAAATATTTTTTGTCATATAAATATTAAACCTCTGTTTCTCAAATATTTCTGATGCCTACCCTTAATCAAAAGGAAATAAAAATATACACATCCCATGCTCTAAATTCTGCAACAAGGAAAGCATTTATTTCAAATGTTAGGCTTTATTGTTAAAGTGTACTCACAAATTTGTAAAAGTTACTTAGCTAAAAGTATACTGGTAAATGTAGACCTTAAAGAAAAAATATTTCATTTTATATATCAAGAACTGTATGTGGTTAAAGATAAAATAGTCTACAAAAATATCAGAAAATGAATAAAAATAAAGTTCCTTAAAAATGAGCATGCCAGATATTCAATTATTGTAGTAATTGTCCTGTTCAGATTTTCTATTTCTTCTTGATTCAGTTTCAGAAGATGTAATCTGTTTCTTCTAGGTCATTCAATTTGTTGGCCTATTTGTCAGAGTATTCTCTTTGTATTGCTGTGGTTTCAGTTGTTACTTCTCCTTTTTTTTGTTTCTGATTTTATTTATTTGGGTTGACCCTTACAACTGTCAAAATGGCCAAAATCTATAAGACAAGCTATGACAAGGGTTGGTGAAGATGTGGAGATAAAGGAACCCTCATGCACTATTTGTAATAATGTAAATTGGTCCAGCCACTGTGGAAAACAGTATGGAGGTTCTCTAAAAAATTAAAATAGAAATACCATATAATCTAAAAATTTTACCACTGAGTTTTCACCCAAAGACAGTGAAAATGCTCATTTTAATAGATATATGACCCCTATGTATATTGCAGCATTATTTACAATAGCCAAGATATGGAAGCAACCTAAGTATCCATTGAGAGACAAATGGGTAAAGGAAAATGTGAAATTATATATATATATATATGTATATATATATGTATATATGTATATGTATATATATGTATATACATGTATATGTATATATATGTATATGTATATATATGTATATACATGTATATGTATATACATGTATATGTATATATGAGTATATATATATATATGTATATATGAGTATATATATATGTATATACACACTGTTACACAATAATATAAAAGGATAGGATCTTGCCATTTCAGGCAACATGGATGAACCTAGAGGGTATTAGGCTGAGTGAAATAAGCCAGACTGAAAAGGACAAATACCATATGATTTCACTTATATGTGAAATCTAAAAAACAGAACAAATGAATAAAGAAACAAACAGTAGAACCAGACCTATAATTACAGAGAACCGACAGCTACCAAACGGAAGGGGGCTGGAGGAATGGGCAAAACGGGTGAAGACAGTGGGAGATACAGGCTTCCAGTTAGGGAATAAATAAGCCTCAGAAATAAAAGGCATGACATAGGGAATACAGTCAATGGGATTGTATTAACGTTGTATGGTGACCGAGGATAACTACCCGTGTGGTGAGCATAGCACAACATATAAAGAAGTTGAATCACTATGTTGTGCACTTGAAACTAATGGGACACTGTGTGTCAACTATACTTAAATAAAACAAATATTTTAATAAAAAGAAAAGAGAAGTCAGAAATGATGGGCCATTATACTCAAAATCAAAGGAACTGATAACAAATGGAATTCAAAACACACAACGACATGTTGCTATTATTAAATCCAAATGTGGCTGTAATCTGAATTTTATTGATTTTTTCACTTTTGTTTATATTTAATTTGTACTTTTGTTTCATAGGTTTGTAAGAACACAAGAAATTTCTGTCTGGTTTTACATTTCTACGTATTTAAATCATTTAATAAAACTAAAGAAAGCAAAAACTGTGCATCTGTAATTTTCCTTTAACCAAATACATACCTTACTTGTGTTTGAAAAACACCTTGCTACAATTTTAACCAACTTGATGAGTCATGAATAAGAGTTATATACTTGTGTCTTCTATTGTTATTAATTTCCCTATATTCTTCACTTTCTTTCTTTCTTTTTTTTTTGTTTTTGTTTTAAAACTAAATCATAGCCTGTTGATGCTATATTTGACTCATAAAGGCTTATAGCAGTGATATTTTCACTGTGGATTATACATTAGAAGAGTAGAAAAATGAGCTCTTTTTTTGTTTGCTCGGTTTTTAATGCTTTCTGCCTTGATTTCTACTTTGTATGGAACCATTACTCTCACTGTTCCTCGCAGACTTTGCATGCTTTTGCCTAATATAACCTGTACCATTCGTTTTCTTTTATGACATTTTGTTAGGTGTATTTTATTTTTTTTTGTAAGAAGCATATAGTTTATTTTTGGTTTTCAATCCAGAGACTGTATATTATTAGGGGATACCAGCCCTTATCCATTTCTGTCATGAGAGATATGTTTGCCCTTCCCTCCATCACCTTGCTTTATGAATTGTGTCATTTATACCTTTTGCTGTCTTTGTTTCTACAACTGATGTATGTATTATATTCTCTTTGATGCTAAATTCTCAGTTGACTCAGAAAGAATCCAATCCAAATTCAACTTTCTAAATAAGAATAGAAAACTTAAGCCTCCAAAGCAAGTTTCTGACCCTCCTTTTCCCTCCCACCTCTCTGTGTGAATGAACCATTCATCAAACTAAGTTTATAGGTGCGGATTGTGGGGGATTCCATATATTTCTGAGGCTTTGAGGTGTCTGCGGAATTGTCTTCATTATGTACTGTTGACAGGCTTCTCCCCTGGGCAGACTGGAACAAATGTGGCATGTATCTGAGAGTCCTACCAGATTAATGGAGGCTACGACTCTACCTCCATTTGCTGTCAACTGTCCTTCAAGACAGCTTCCCAACTTGCTGACACAAGGCCCCCCCCCCCCCCCCCCCGGAAGAAGGCGCAACTAATGGGCAAACTGCTCCCGATGCCTTTGGGAAGAGGGTACGTGTTGTGTCTTGTTTGCATCAGGAAAGGACTGCTGATAAAGGGAGGCAGCCTCACACACGTCCTTAGTGGAAATGCAGTTCGCTAGCACATTTCCTGTTAGCCTTTAGAATTACAGCACCATAAGTTCATCACAACTCCCACACCGTCAATAATATAACAATTCCCACCATGTGATCTATAGGATTTCTGAAAACAATACCCTTGGAAAAATTACCACATCAAACAAAAACCCATCAGGGAAGAATCTCACAATCCATTGAAAGGGATTTAAGGGAATTAAACTAAGAAATAATGAGAACAAGGATGTCTTACTTACACAAAGCTAATGAGAGGAAAAGAGGAAAACATTACATCCATAAGAATTTACTTAAGATTTTGGGAAACATTCTTATATTTAGAATCGATATGGGTACTCAAGGGACAGATATGCAAATCATATTGGTGTCAAAAATTAGAATTTATTGATATGTGTGGCTAACTCCAGGTGCCTAAATAACATCACCAGGAGTCAGTGTCTTTTCATCTCTAACTTCAAATGTTAACTTAATTTCCAGGTAGTGTCACTACATGCTGATTTTACCAAACTTCAGGCATTCAACCTATCAGCTTCAAGTCCACAGGAAAGAGAGTTTCTATTAACTAACAGACTTAAGAAAAATAAAGGTTAAGTATTGACTTTCGCTGAATTAATCTGGGAGCTCTGTTCTTCCCAAGAGATAGAAGTTTGGGGAGAGAGGAGAATGATATTGGAGAGAATGAACCCCCGTGAGCAATCATTGTACTCTCGATAGAAGAAGACATAAGCAAAAAACCCTTCTTGTCTTTGCTATTAAAGCCTGTGCCTCGAGACCTTGTGTATTATATTACTAATATTATTTGTCATTGTATTTATATCACCTTATAAAGACTTATCAGGAGCATTTTCAATGTAATCTGTATTTCTATTTTTTATTACTTATCTCAGTATGTAGCCAATTCAAATGTCCAACAACAGTCTTTGTATTTACAATTTTACCACTCTTGTGTTATTATGTGTAGTCTTCACTTAGCAATCTAGAGAAGAGATTCAACATTTCAAAATGGATTTTGGAGATGATACGTTCTCTGAAGTCTGTTATCATTGTGCAAATATTTCTGTTATAGTTCCATGGAATGTAAACCAAACTCAGCACAATATTTGTGCAGCAAGTGTATCTTTTTTAAACTATGCTACTTCCCAACTCTGTGGAGGAGGAACCTAAGGGGATATTTGACTCTTTCACCTTGGCTTACATGATTGGAACGGGGGACTACTAGCTATCAACTCACCAGTGACCAATCACATTTTCTCTCTAAGACTTGAATGAGACAAAGGACATGGGAACCTATCGGGGTTAGTTGCCATTAAAGGTCATATAAAAGCAGGGTCCAGTGACAGAACCATAGCAAAGTGAAGTCACATTCACTCCAGAGTTTTTAAAAAACAAAAATTATTACTATGAAATGGAAACCGGTACAGAAAAATAAGAAAAAAGGCTGTTACGAGTCCAGGAGATTTAGACACCATTATAACTTATTTCTGGATATACTTCAAGTTTGGAAATGTACAGCCTCATTAATTTTTCATGAGATTTTTGTGTTGACTCTTATAGTCCACACAGATACTTGACTACAACAATGGGTCATTCCTCCTCCTCCTCCCCCCACCCCCTCCCCCCCACTTACATAGCATGGGCTTTTCCCATTGTCTTCTGGTATCCAAGATCGCAGTCAAGGCTATGATCAGTCTGGTCATATTAGGTAAGTTATTAGAATCTTTATCTACCTGAATTCTCATGCAAAATTTTCTTTGGTCTATCAAATCATACACATTTTCCAAAGTGGGTCATGGCTAAGTTGCTTTTCAGTATGTTAGGCTGCAACATAGTGCAGTTTTAAAATTTCCTTCTCTGTTATTTCATTCTTGCAGTTACCTTAGCTATATGCTTGACTATTATCTCTAAGCCATGTGTTCTGATTTCTCTTTCCTGTGCACATATAATTACTAATCTAGAAGTACCTTTCTTTACACCATAGCTATAATTTTAAGGTACTTTTATCTGCATTCTAGGAAATTGTCTCATGATTATACATTGTGATTTTAATTATTATAGTGTCAAATTTGCTCTTTAAAACTGTCAATGCAGTTTTAAATTTTCTTATCATAATATTAACTCCATATAAGAACTAAAATGTATTTTAGAAATAAAATGCTGTGCTCTGGAGAGCAACTTGGATAACGCCGCTATCAGAAAGTTAGAGAGAAGAACATGATACTTACACCATGCTAATGATGAATGGAATGTGTCCATTGGTACATCAATCAGAGGCATCTATAAATTACCTCAAATGTCTAACATGTTTCTTTTCAGCCTTTATCATACTTTCTAAACACACCATCTATATATTTGACGCTCCAAACTAAGAAGACCTTAACACATAAGGCAAAGGCAATGTTCGGTTACAATAACTTTACCTAAGAATGTAGCTTGAGTTGTTAATGGTGGTGTTCTCAACACATCACATCATATTCCAGAGTACCATGACTGTATGCAAAATAAGTAATCATATTCATTTACTTTATCCGTGATTCATACATCCATGCAGAAAACATGCATGTATCAACATGCTGTATATATGATACTTAACTGATTCTAGAGTAAACGGATGTGTAGAAAAAGAAAAAAATGTGAAATAATATAAACCAATAATCGGTCATGACCCTCAGTGAGTTCATAGTTTACTGGCAGAGAATGACAAAACTAGTTATAACACCGTCTTTTAAATGGTAAATTGGCAGGCAATAGGGCTACAGAGTGAGAAAGATACATTAACAAAGTGACGTTATCTTCTAAGACTGTGAGTGGTTTACCTTGTGGTGCTTCTGCGGTCATGACTTTCACCATTATTAATCTCTTTAATTATTCAGCGAGTAGTAGATATACTTTAATTATGTGTAAATGCTTGCATCATCTCCAAGGTATGATGAAAGGGAGTTTTTGAAATTCTTGACTAGAAAATGTCTAGGGAGTTATGTTACTTCTGGTCTACGGCACAGAAAAGAATCTGGGATATATAAAATCTACACCATTCTATCTAATTCCGAAAGGAGAGATTGCACTCTTGCTGTGAACTGAACATGAGCCAAGCCTCCTCACTGCCAGGCTCACCCTCTGATTTTCCAGCTCTGACAAGGACCGATCAACACCTCCACTTTTCCTTCCTTCTTGGCTAATTTATATCCAAAGAGACACTTGTGCACAAATGAGAGAATAATATAAACTGTGCTTTCTTAAATTGCTGGTACCTGTTTGAGCAACCTTCTCTTTTCATTTCAACGTAATGTACATGGGTAAGGATTTTATGTGTGTAAACATGTTAAGGAGTGGAAAGAAATAGAAAACCTACAGCAGAAAGCATTCTGCTAGCTCCATTAGAGAACAAAGGACACAAATTCATAAAAGAAAGAGTATCATGTAATAGAAGAAAATATACTCTGAATCCTGACATATATATAATGTGTGTATATATAAATATGAATATGAATACAAATATAAATATAAATATACACACATATTTTTATTTGGAAAATTACTATACCTTTTTCCTCCTGTACAGTTAACATTTATGTATGGCATTTGGTGATTTTTAATTCTTTTTTTAGGTTTCCTAGGAGAACAATGTATTTTTTTTTATTTTTTTAAGTTTATTTGAGAGAGAGAGAGAAAGCACACAAGCAGGAGAAGAGGAGAGAGTGAAGGAGAGAGATAATCTCAGGCAAGCTTGCACTATCAATGCGGAGCCTGACTCAGGGCTCAAACTCAGAAACTGTGAGATCATGACCTGAGACAAAATCAAGAGTCAGATGCTTAGTCATTGAGCCACCCATGTGCCCCAAGAGACCAAGTTTTATTTATTTATTTATGTATTTATTTCTTTATTTCTTTAATGTTTTTATTTATTTTTGAAGGAGAGAGAGAGAGAGAGAGAACATGAGCGGGGGAGGAGCAGAGAGAGAGAGGGAGACACAGAATTCAAAGCAGGCTCCAGGATTTAAGCTGTCAGCACAGAGCCCGATGCGGGGCTCGAACTCCTGAACTGTGAGATCATGACCTGAGCCAAAGTCAGATGTTTGACCGACTGAGCCACCCAGGCACCCCTAGACCATATATTATTCAAAAGCATGTGCTATATGTGGAAGTGGATACAATGATACAAATAAATTTAGATTCAAATTCTGACTTCCATTTATAAATTGGATGACCTAAGAGAAACTCAATAACCAAATGTTTTAAATAAAGATTCTTATAGTTGTCTCACAATAAAAATTATTTGAAATATTTTAAGTATCTAACAATATATCTGGTAGATGAGATAATTAATAATGTTTTTGATCAAACAGAAAAACACACACATACACACACACCAAGTCCAGATTTCCCATTTTATTCCAAAAGAAGTTCCTTTCCTAATTGACTTTTAATGCTATGAGAATCCACTCATTAAGATAACTACAATCTGATGCTTGCTCTTCTGCTTTGGGGTCTTATTAAAATTCTGATTTCCCAATTAATATACAGGGTATATATTCAAATGATATGGAACCTTTGAGGTAAAGATGATACTTCCAATGCAAACAAGATAATCAGATCCCATCATGGAATCCTTGATTCCTGGTTTAAACCAAAAGGGTGTTTTCTCTCTATTTAAGTGCTGAAGATTTGAAGACACACCCTTATACCAAAGTTAGATGAAGAGGACTGATAGAGGAAAGGACAGGGAAGTAGGGAAGCAGGAAGAGAGGTAGCCAGATGTGGAAATTAAATTTCTCATCAACACAATTGGAAATCTAAAGGTATGATTTCAAAGGGGAGTATCAAAATAAAACTACTAAAGTGGTGCCAGACCAGGGTTTGAATATTCTACAATAAAATTTTGATTAACTTTCTCAAAAAAAAATACAATATTGGGTAAGCAATACCTTCCTCAAATCTCTTTTTGTCTCAGCCTTTGTGGCTAAAAAATGTTATACATACAAATATGTATTTATAGGCATATACATATATACACATACGCTTCTGCTTTAATATTTTTTTAAAATTTTTAAATGTTTTTATTTATTTTTGAGACAGAGAGAGACAGAGCATGAGAAGGGGAGGGGCAGAGAGAGAGGGAGACACAGAGTCTGAAGCAGCCTCCAGGCTCTGAGCTGTCAGCACAGAGCCCCACCCGGGGCTTGAACTCACGGACTGTGAGATCATGACCTGAGCTGAAGTTGGACGCTTAACTGACTGAGCTACCCAGGCGCCCGTGCTTTAATATTTTTAATGTTTATTTATTCATTTTGAGAGAGAGAAAGTGAGCAGGGGAGGGGCAGAGAGAGAGAGAGAGAGAGAGAGAGAGGGAGAGAAAGAATCTCAAGCAGGCTCCATCAGTGCAGAGCCCGACATGGGGCTCCAACCCATGAACCATGACATGATGCATGACCTGATCTAAAATCAAGAATCGGCCGCTTAACCCACTGAGGCACCCAGGCACCCCTCTGCTTTAATATTTTTTAAAGAATTTTTAAGTGTTTTTATTTATTTTTTGAGAGTGAGAGAGAGCGAGAGCGAGAGCGAGAGAGAGAGAGAGAGAGAGAGAGAGAGAGAAAGTGTGAAGCGTGAGCAGGGGAGGGGCAGAGAGAGAAGGAGACACAGAATCTGAAGCAGGCTCCAGGCTCCCGGTTGCTGGCACAGAGCCCGATGTGGGCCTCGAACTCCTGAACCACAAGATCCCGACCTGAGCTGAAGTCAGAAGCTCAAACAGCTGAGCCACCCAGGCGCCCCTGCTTTAATATTTGTTAAACAAAGGCTAAAAACTTGAGATTTCTATCATGATAAAATCTCATCATTCCGAAAAGCAGTTTCCATTGCGCTATATAGATACCGACATGTAAGTCTAGGAGTTAGGATTGATTATATGGCGTTTCCCTAAAATCCTGTCATTTCCTCCTGGCCCACCCAAAGGTCGGAGATTATGCTTGTTTTCTTAGAACGTGAGTCCTCCTCAAGAAAGTAAAAATTAGGAACAAAGTAAATAAAATCCAGATGAGTAAGAGTTCATTAGTACTTTATAATTTTAAGATTACAGTTATTTTGGATTAAAGCAAGGGGAAACATCTACTATGGGACACCAGGGAGCACCAGACACAGAGCACTAAACCAAGGAATGGTATGTGGAGTCAGGTGGGAGATTTTGTCAGCCAGTTGCTACAAACGCACTTTCGGATTCCCAGCGTTTACCAAATGTGCCTCTTCCTTTTTCCACAAACTCATGGTTTTCACACCAGCTGAATACCATCTCACCTTCTCAACTGATAAACCAACTGATAACCAAAATGAGAACCACAGGTCACAAGGCTGCTTGGAATACACACCGAACACCTGCACAGAAATATGCAAAACTCCAGGCTGACAGAGACTCATAGGCTCATGTCTTTATCAAAGTTGAGTGAAAAAAAACCCCAAAAAACCCCAAAACCAAAACCAGAAAATAAAAAAACAAAAAATAAAAAACAACAAAACCCCACACAATCGTACAGTGGATGGGAATCCTACTGAAACTCACGGAAGCATGCTTCTCTTCGGAACTTTTAGCTCTATGGTTTCTTTCCTGCACCGCTCTCCTAAAATTCCCTTGATCCTTCTAAACCATTTACAAAATAGTCCTTATTTAGATCTTCAGACTTTTCATGTCAGGGATTGTCTTCAGGACACGTGAGTATGAAGAGAAGTGTGGCGTGTGCACGTGCATACGCATGCACGCATGCATGTGAGTTCAGTAAGGACGGAGAAGGAAAGTCTGGTAAATGAGAAGCCTACTCTATTTACAGTGAAATGCCTCTATCTTCTGGGTTTAGGTAGGAATATTTTAGCATTCATTTGCTATGTGCGTCTCGCGGTAACAGGTCCTCCAGCATTGACATAAATCATACGGAACAGAACAAATCTACAAGAGATTTCAATACTGAAATGCTGCGATCCAACCTCACAGATACACAGTAAACCCTATTTTAAACTATTTGACCTACGAGGAACGTCCAACAGCTGATATACTAGTAGTTTCTGGTAACACATCAATGGATTAATAAGTGTCTAATATAAGCCAGACCACGGGACTTGGGTAACTGTGCTCGTGGGAAACACACTCCTTGTCGTTGACTGCTCCATCTCGGTCCTACACTAATGTCACTTGTAAGTAACATATGCAATATCTGGGCATCAGAAAAGAAATACAGATGAAGTACTTTTAATCTGAGTACCTTTATAAGCCTCTCTCCCTTCCCAGGGTCTGTACTTAGCTGAGGGGAAAGATCAAGATATGTGGTGACGAATTTCCATTGACTGGTAGAATTTGAGAGGTGGTATAGTCAGGGTAGGAGCTTTGGTATCAGAGAGAACTCGGGTCGAATTTTTCTCTGCCAGTCACCAGTTGTGAGATTTTGCTTAATTTTGCTCGCGTGGTTGTTAATTAGGATTCTGTGAAATAACTTCGTATAGTATTTCTTTACCTGCATGATCTAAGTAGACAGTAGAGAGTAGATAGTAGATCTATGTAGATAGTAGAACGAGGCTGAAATGTATTGAACTAAAAAGGTAAAAATCCAACAAACAATCTTCTTTCCTCCACTCCTTTCTTATATTTATAAGAAAGTGCAAATTCTATTGGGCAAATTGAAAAGGTGTGATGTCTAAGTAGGGCAATTGAAACTTTTGATGCAAAAGAGCTAAAAGAAAAAGGAAGTATCAGGATCATTTCCACTCTGCATCTAATCAATGGGTAATTCGCTTTTTTTCATGGAAACACACACACGTACACACACACAACAAAGAATGATTTCTTTCTAAAGCACATATAAATTTTTTGCAAATTGATGGTCTCTGTGGAAGTTTTTACATTTTACAAATGTTCTTCATTTTATTACTGTAGAAACCACAAGAGGAATTCTAAAGAAGGAAGCAAGGATTGGGTAGACACGCAGACACTCTCAGATCTTGCAGTAATATACCAAGTGCTATTTTAATACATCAGAGCTTTAGCCACATGAGAAGATTTCTGAATGCCAAATGGCTAAGTGAAAAAAGGAATAAATATGAGCTAGCAGACTTTTAAGACAATATAGGATAAAATTCCTTACCTTTTTCTGGTAAAGTTTATACATGTATAAGGAGTTTATTATTTTATGAAATTAAACAAAATTAAAAATTTTTTAATGTTTATTAATTTTGAGAGAGGGGGCATGTGGGGACTCGCATGGGTGAGTCAGTTAAGTGTCTGACTCTTGGTTTTGGCTCAGGTCATGATCTCATGGTTCATGAGTTCGAGCCCCTCTGTGCTGCAAGCACAGAGCCCGCTTGGAATTTCTCTTGCCACCCTCTCTGCCCCTTCCGGGTTTGCTCTCTTTCTCTCTCTCTCAAAATAAATGAATAAATAAAAATTAAAAAAAAATTGAGAGAGAGAGCATGAGCAGGAGAGGGGCAGAGAGAAAGAAGGACAAAGGATCTGAAGCAGGCTCCATGCAGACAGCAGAGAGACCGATGTGGGGCTTGAACTCAGGAGCCATGAGATCATGACCTGAGCCAAAGTCTGACACTTAACCAACTGAGTCACCCAGAGGCCCCAAAATTAAACAAAATTTTAAAAGCTGAAATAAAAACTGCTTTCTTGCACAGGGCTCACCAGTTTTTACTGAAAGATGTATGAAATCATGCTTAGCACCTGGGTTGCTACCTTACATATACTGTCTAGGATAGAATCTTCTCTGCAGAGTATGTAAAAAGAAAAGAGCTTTATAAACAACCTTAAACAGTGGGGTTGTGAGATCGCTTACCCACAGCAGTCTAGTTGAGGATGTTCTGATATTGTAGAAAGTTTGCTCCAAATATCTGTGCTTTAGTTTCATTATGGCGCAATCAAGGCATCATTTGAGCCAGACAGAGATGACTTGACTTTCAGAGCTTCTGTAAACTGCCCAGTCAAGTCAGGCATCTTCAGAGTGCATAGATTTCTCAAACTCCAAGGTGGAGGTTGTACAATCCCCTCTGGCAGGTACTTGTAATCTGTATATATAATATTAAACACATAATTGTGGTAGCATAGCAGTGGTTCTATATAACCTATTCATGTTAATATTTGAAGCCTCGCTAAAAAAAACAAATAAATAAATAAGTAGGAAAAAAAACTATACTCAGTGCATGACTATTTGGAATACTTTGGCCTCATTTCTGGAAAGTATGTACAAGACCATCACCACCCACAAAAACATCTGATGGTCATTCCCATTCTCTTTGGTAAATGATTTTGACCATTGACTGCAGTCTATCTGCTCAAACTTGCAGAAATTGTATTATTTTAAGTTGAAAATATGTTGCATGGTATAATAATTCTTCTGTCCATTGGTGTTTCCCTCAGTACCCATAAGAATTCCAAGAACACAAAAGGCCTTCAAAAAGTATTGTAAAATTCATTTGCTCTTATTTTTTTTTAAATCTTTCTTAATACAGACTCTAAAAGCAAACCGAGTTGGGTTCCATTCCAAGATCTGACATTAGCTCAGGCAAACTAAACTTCACTAAGACTCTATTGCCTTGTCAGTAAGCCAGTAATAATGTAATGTAACAACCTCATCTCCTAGGACCTGCAAATCAGTAAATTAAAGGATATGAAACATCCCCATAGTACTTGGGAAACAGTAAATCATCAGTAAGTACTAACTATTTTTATTGTACCTTTTTAACATGGCATCACCCATCAAATATGTGTTATAGCATATAGCAGATACAGGCCGATATTTGTTTTTCTTGAAATAAAAAATAAAAACAGACGAAAGTAAATGTTATCTTTAATATGAAAATTTGAAAGCATACTTCCTAGTATTCTTGTGAAAACTGGTCTGTCTGAGAGTATTTTCAACTATTCAAGGTGTTGGGACAGGTAAGTCTTTTAGCGAACACAAGCCAATACTTCTACAGAAAAATATCAGTATGTCTCTATCCTCTTTACTTAATCATAACAAAAGAAGAATGTGGAAATTTCAAATCTGTACATTTAACACCACGATGACACATACCCTGTTAACATTTCCTCCAAGAAGCAGTGACAATTTCTCAAGGAATTTTTTTAAGGAGTCTAGAAATGGCCTCAGAATCTTTCCAGCACATTCCTGAGAGCCCACACAAAAGACAGAACCTATTTGCTATCAGTGTCTGGCCTTATTTCTCCAACATTCAATCTAGGGCAGGTGATTTTTTCCTGTAATTTAGTTTGCTCAGAATTAAGCAGGAAGGATATTTTAACTCTCAGCTAGAATTTACGCGAGCTTTCTGAAACAAACTAATGTTTGTTAAAATAATTGTAAATCTTCAATCTGATCTCAAGTTTTCTCTTATCGGCTTTGCTGTATTTTTTATCAGCATCAGCAGGCCAGTGTAAAAATGAAAATACCTGTCTCGATTTTTCGATTTTCAAATGTTTGTTTGCTGCCTTTTTGCATTCTATTCTTTACTCTTAGATGATCAATCGCAATGACAAGCAGAGACTTTGTCATCACCCTGGAGTATCTTACGCAATCAATTAAGCAAGAACATGAATAGCTTTGTGTACAACAATATGTGTGTTTTCTCTTTAAAGCCAACGTGAATCATCTGATTGTTCATATAATATGATTGTGTATTTTAAGGAAATAATTCACTTCCTGTTGCTTAAATTTTCCCATCCATTTTGAAAGCTGCTAATAGAAATGATAATGACTAACTTGTTTTTCTTTAAATTGAAGTTAAAATGATGGCACTTGCAATGTGCAACTGGTTTTGAAAAATGAGCAATTTTTGTTAGTTTATTTCTGAACTGATAAAGTAGACACAAAGAACACTTTAGTCCCTCTCCAGCGTTCAGGCAGTTGGTCTGATTTTCAAATTTCTGAGGCCCAAGTTAGACCACCACATTTAAATTGGCCATGCTTATGGAAGAGATCTTGTCACTACATCAAGCATGCCCTTTCTCTATTTGTTTTTCCTGTGCAAATTGACTTGTAAAGGGATGTTCACAAAGTTGGAACTGCATTGTTAATTTGTACCTTGTCTGTAATGTCATTTTTGCTCTCTATTAAATCACCTGGAATTTGAATTTGCTTCCAACTTGTAAAAGATCGCAAAATCCACCCTAATTCTCCAAACAAATATGGTTCTCCCCAAAGCGGTATCATCTTAATGTATATAGTTTAACCCAACTAGTCCTTATATTTAAGACTCTAAAGTATTATGTGTGAAAACCTTCAAATCCAGGCTTCTATAGATTTTTATTTTATCTTGTGTCATATATGTCTATATTCTAAGGCTCTATGCCTTGCCCCTTTCCCCTGCATTTTTATGTAAATACATTGTGAGCCTAATGTGTTTATAACTATTAAATGCCATGTGTTGGTCTTCTGTGCTATAATAAAGTACATCCGTGCCTTCCGAATTTCTCTGGCAACTATCTCTATGTTCACTGTCCTCCAATCAGCATCTGCAAATGTAACCACTTAAATCTGATCCCACTGTCTGAATCAGTTACTCAGATAAAAGGCAGCCAAGATCTAAGCCCTGCTCCATGTGGGACCCTCTTAAAACCTCCCCCCAGAGTGGACATGGTTTCTCTTACCAGGAGTGTCTGTTTTTTGTTTCTTCCACTCATTCTTTATCTGCTCCCATGTCTCCTCCTGGATTCCTGCAAGCTCTGTCTTAAGCAGGAACCAATTATGCAGAATTTAACCAAAGGCTTTCTGAAATTCAAACAGTCATAACATATGTACTGTCATTCTCAACACTGCTGGTACCACTTCAGATTGGAAAGGATGTTAAATAGGCAGATACGTTTTCTAAAACTAAATTTATCACTTCTATTTTATTCCCTGGTGATTAAAAAAATCACGATTTAGTCAACTTATTTTTTTTTAAATCTTTAGCTATTAAATGCATAGTTATGCTGCATCATCCTTAAAAAAATCTGGTTTTCAGCAACTGAGTTCAATTGATTAATTTTCTTTGAATTACCTTTAAGCCAGGGACTATTCGATTGTGTCTATCTTTTGTCAAAGTAAAATGGGGATAGCAGTATGCAAGTAAAATACAAAATTTTAAAGCCCTGATACAGGTTTATGTGTTTACAGAAATATACGGGTTTTACACGTGGCTTCCCTTAGAAATAAGCCCGAGAGGTGTGTTAATATGTGTTCCTCCAAGCTGCATTTTATGAAGCTTGTTCTGCTCAAGTACCTTGGTATTCTACTGTTGATGAAAACATGGGTACAGTTTACTTCATTCTTAAATTAGTTAGGAAGCTTTTGTTTGCTATCATGATGGCCTAATTTTCTTAGTTTGAGTTAGAGCCAGAAGCCTACGTGGCAAATGAGCTTAAGTATTCATTGAGTATTAAGTGTTCACAAGTTTCCTCTTGACATACGCTTTACAAACTTGGTAGACAATGTCCTGTATACTTTTATTCTCACAGAGTCTTTTCAGGCAAGTGTTAATAGTTCTATGTTTTCAGATCAGAAAACTGAAATTTACGAAACTTAGAAATCTACAAAACATTCCATAGCCAAACTATTCAAGCTCACATTCAAACACCAGAATCTGAATCTGAACTATATTCTTAGTGACTGAATAGATGCTGCTCCAGCCAAAAACAAATGACCCCAAAACAGAAATCTCATTCATGTACCCCAGATCAAGAACCCCCTTTTCTAAATTAAAGAGAAAGCTGAAGGCAGTGTTGGAATATTTTTGGGGTTGGCCACCACTTTTTACTGGGGAGGGGAAATACATGGGAAAAGACAGAAACTCTTAGGATTTATCATTGTTTTTGTCTGCACAAGTTTTTCTTAGGCCAGATTGTAAATATTTTGGGGTTTGTGGAGAATGATATGGTTTCTATTGCAGTCTAACTATGTGATTACACTGTTGTAGGTAAAAGCAGCCGTAGACAAGAGTAAATGAGAGCATGGCCATGACCTGTGGTGGCCCCCATTGCTAACCACTAGGATAGATCACACAACGTACTGTATTTTATAGGAACCTGGGTTTTGTAATGAGGATGTAGGAGGAGGCACAGAAGAAAGTCATGAATTTAAGCTCATTCTACTCTGGTACAGTCCCTCAATAATTATTCATTAAAATGCTTTACCAAGAAAAAAAGTTTCTCAAAAGAGCTCTGTTATTATCAGTAGACAACAGGCCATGAAACCTAGCTTTTTACACTGATATTGAAAATAGGTGTCAGTTACTGGCTAATTGAGAGGAAAAGAGGATGGTAAGTTTGCTGAATATACAGCTTCTCATGTACTAAGAGTATAACATTTGGTGTGGGCAGTTGGTAGTGACAAGTTCTGGAAGAAATTAGTCACACAGTTGCAAGGCTCATTATTAGATTTTTGGAAGAAGGCTAACATGAATGTGATGTTCAAGGAAAGGATTCCACATGAAGATGTGAAAAGTTTAGTGGAAATATTAGAAATTAGATTGTAAAATGTTTCAAATCAGGGCTTTAAAATGGCCAAAATGCAGCCAGGAAAAAAAAAATGACCTAAGAGCTTGGACATAAAACAGTAAGTTAAGAATAGTAACAATTAACAAAAAGTATCTGAACATCAAAAAGTTGTTATAGAAATAACATACATTTTTAGTAATTCAGTTCAAATGAAGCTCTTTAGAAAGAATGCATGCATTTGGTTTTTTCCAGCTCAATATATAGGTCAAGAATGAAGTACTTGAAAGTGAGAGAAGAGGACCGATAGGATTATGTTGCATGAAATTTACACATTAAAAAAAAAAAAAACCAAAAACCTGTTCATGTGATCAAATCATTACAAAACAGCAGTCTCTTGCTTTATCACGTCTCTCCATTTCCGTGGTGTCTTTTTCTCTTCACCCAATCAGACCTCCAATGCAACTACGTGTTGGTGAAATGGTTACGAACACCTTTATAAACTTCTCATTAGAGTAAATTAGCCACTGCCAAAATTATGAATATATCCAGGGCAGCTTCTCTATTATATGGAAACATAAAGCCGTAAGGGGACAGTATTTCTGATGCCTGTCTCATCTGACATTTATATACATAAAATCATTCAGAATTATTATTTTTGGTGGGGGCTTGGATTTATGACAACATACAGATGTTTCCATTTCACCTAGAGAAAAAAAAATCTGCTATATAGTATCGAAGATAGAACTTAATTGAACCCATCAGATGATGATAAAGAAACAATGCTGCACTTCAGATGACTTAACTGCAGCTTTGTCCCCGGCCCTCTAGCCCAGCACCCTGTGGATTTCTTCCATGGCCTTTCCCCTCTTTGAAGTCAGTGGGAGCTCTGAGCTTAGAAAAGTCACCCAGAGTACAGAGGGGCATAAGGACAAGGTTGTTTGACTTTCTGCCCTCACAAGGATCATGGGGTGGAGGAATTAGTAAGCAGAAAGGGAAAAAAAAATTCTAACCTTGGTCCAAATGCAAAGCAAGCATTTTTCTTTCTCTTTCTTTTTTTGAAGTTCAATATTGTTTCCTTTCCTTATTTTTTTATTTTTTTATTTTGTGTTTTTACCTTTGCCCTTCCTGTTTCCAACAGGGGTTGGAAGTACTTAAAACTCTTCAGAAAGTATGCTCTGTTGATATTTCTAACAGGGACTGGAGCAGAAAGTATGACTTATGAACCTCTGCCGCTTTGATGCACTATCACTAAAGCTGGGAGCCCAATGGATGAATGTATCAGGCTTGCATTAGCTCTCACGGGACTGCCAAGATCCAGGAGTCCTTGATGGCAATTTCAAAAGATGAATAACCAAGCAGACTCCTCCAGTGTGCATTAGCGCTAATAATTAGTAGAGGGCATTTACCAATGCTTTTCTTAATGGAGAGATATTTAATGTTCTCACTTATTGTGTATGAGTTTCAAAAGTATCATTTATTAAAACATTTGAATCCTTAAAAAACATATTTTATAAACGCTTACCATAATGGCCCTTCATTACATTTTAATAAGCTGTTAGTATTTATTAAACATATAATTGCTATCTTAGTTAAATGAAAGTTAACGCCAATTGCAGACAATTAATTTAATATATTATTACTTTGGCTAGTTAATATCAACCTCTCCCGTGCTTTCCAATAGATGGATAAAAAATCTAATTACTCTATATGAAAATTTTCTGGGTAGTTTACTTTTGTTGCATTATTGGATTTACTTTCTCTTTTACTCTTGACTTTCCTGAGCCTACATCATTTCACCTGGTAACTTTTCAATCACATAAGACCGCAACATTTTCCTTGGCTCTACAGTCTTGCCTGATGTATTGTGAACTGATAGATGGGTTTTGACAGAGAACAACTGAATTTATTTTAATTCAGTAGATGTTAATTGAACACCGTTCACATGTAAGAAACTATGCTAAACATTACTGGGGAAAGAGAAAGAGGCCTCAGGGTGACCAAATGTTCTGGTTTGCCCAGAACTGAAGGGCGCCTGGGCAACAGATTTTTAGCGCTTAAACTCAGAAAGTCCCAGGCAAATGAGGATCGGGGTTTTACCCTAACTGATGTCCTGTTCTTGGAAGCTTCCCTCAAGGACATGAGGACAGAAGATAAAGAACATATGTTATCGTATCAACTGTTATACGGTGTCCTGGCAATATAAATACATACAGATTATTTATGAATAAGTGACCAGAAAAATGCTGCTACAGAAGTTGTGTCAATATTGATAACAATTATCATCATTTTGGCCATATCTTGGTTTAATGCAGAAACCCAGAGAACATACAACAATGATTGTATGCTTATGAGAATTCTGAAATGCTGAATAATTTAAAAAGCTACACTAGGTTGTCCTTAACTGTATGTTTGTAGTGTTAGAAAATTATAAACTTTGAGATAACTTGAGTTACATCTTCACAGTCTAGCACTTTATGTTGTTCAGAGCATTTCCTTATGCAATCCTGCTGGTCCTGCTGTGCACACTGCATATGAATCAGTTTATCCAACAACAACTCCATAAGGTATTTCCATCTTACAGATAGAAGTACTGAGGCTTTGGAAGGTTACGTAGCTAGTCCAAGGTCAAAAGCGTAAATCACAGCCACGATTTGAATATGAGCAGTCTACTTCAAAGCTTAAGTTCTTCACCATAATTATTACTCGTCTGCCTGCAGCAGCTCTTGATTTTGGCATCAGAGCAATTATTAGTCAACTTAAATGGAACCTAATAATCAAAAGGGTTATCTTACAGCTAACACAGCAAGCTAGTTCTAAGCTCGAACTAGCTTTCCTAACTTTTAGCCTAACTTTTTCCCATTACACCATAGTATCTCTGAAAAAAAAAATTTACTTTTTCTCAGACCTAGCATAATGTCAGCCCATATAAAAGTATTTCACTTATTCATTCATTCACTAAATTATAGACAAAATGATATTGGGGAAATCAAAGGAATGGTATAAATGATCACGTTCTTGGCATTTATCATCTAGCAAGGAGAAGTATCTTTTATTTTGTATTCCTTTATTATGTTTTAAAAGCTATGGTGTTCTTCTATGGATGTAAGCTACATTTGAACAAGGCTAAATAAATAAATACACAAACAAACAAACAAATAAATAAATAAATATTGGTTTATACTCTGGTTGAAGCAAGGGAGCTATCTCTGCAACCCCAGATACCTGCTGTCCCATCCCCCTTTATCTTCCAGGAGAAGAGGTGATCTAGAGTTCTGGTCAGCATGGCTTAGGAACCATTTTTATAAATTCTAGGGCTATGGCATCTGTGGCCACATTTGAGTGACATAATGGTGGTCTCGCAGATATGGTGGGATTTGATTTAGGTCTTAAAACGTAGGTAGCATAGCACCGATTCTACACAAGGAAACCATTTTAATGTGTGGAGACGGCCAGCAAGATAAGTCATTTAACAAAATCAGGGCATCTGCACTGAGAAGTATGACAGAAAAGATGGTGTGAGATTATAAAAGTCTTGAGTGTGTTATCAGGCTTTATAAATAATCTTGTAAGAGAAGACGATAGCTAAAAACAGGTGGATCAAAGGGAAGAAGCTAATTAGTCCTCAAAAAAGGCTTCACACACATGAAAAATCTTTCCATAAATAGTTTAAAATATTGGGGAAGTCTATTTAAGTAAGTTTGTAAATGAAAAAAAAAAAACCACTAAGTTCTCTTATAAAGGGATTGTCATCATTTGCTATTGTTACTAACAGATATTAAAAAGAAAACAGAACAATCCCCCCCCCCCAAGTTTTAGGACATGTAATTTTAATAAATGTAATAATGAATATTTGAATCAAAATATTTGTGAACAGAAAATCATCCCTGAGGACATCAAAACTCACACTGACATTAGATTAAAGACACTCAATGAAAACCAAGGGGAGGTTGAGTTTTTAATAGGTACCGTGTGCTTTCTCAAGTGTCTTACTCTTCAAGCCACTAGGAACTATGAGGGGATTCGGGGTGAATATTGTTACACGGAAGAAGTTTCGCATGGCTTAATGGACCACTTCACCCCCTGCATAACAAATGCCATTATCTGTCTTTCATAATTCTCATGCCACCTCTAAAGCCAAAGTGATCAAGATATTTCACAATGTAATTAACAAGTGGATGACGATTCCAGTCTTAATTTCATTTGATTGAAAAGTTATAGCACTCATGATTGAAAGTAAGTATGGGCCATGTAGTTCACGCTACATTAGCATTCAGTCCCCGTTGAGGCATGGGGTGGCAGTGAGGGACCAGTGTCTGTAGCTTACATTGCAATCATCCATTACTCCTCATGCCTGCCAGGAAAGTAGTTCCATTATACTACGAATGATTGAATGATCTCCTACCATTTTGCACATGGTTGATAAAGAAGATATTTTGGGCTAATTTTATTAAATAGCTACGTAACCCACATAGCCTGATAATATAATTTGGCAATCAGATTTGAAAGCCATTTTGTTTCCTAAATAGTTTGGATCCCTCTGGAGGCAAACAAATCCCACACACTTTCAGCCACTACAGAGGTAAAAGTACTCATTTGTGAGGACCACATCAAGGCAGTGGTTGGGGGTTTTCTTCAAAATGAAACATTTGCAGCTAGTTGACATTGCAGAAGGTTGGGTTGAGCAAACTGTATCAAGAGGGAAGTGTCTGCTGACAGTTTGACAAAAGTACATGTTGCTTTTACTTTACCAGAGGGGAGGTTAGGTGTTACACCACCACTCCCAATGAGACCTTAGGGTATTGTGTAGCAATCCGTTCACAGCCTTCCCAGTGATGAATGAGGTCTTAGCAGATGCCTTGCAGAGGGGGCTAGAGAAGAATAGATTCCTCACATGTCTGCCCTTTTCCCCTCAGATTGGGCCAGGCAGATGATTCGAGAAAGAATGGCCTGGGCAGTTTAATGAAACCCATCTGCTTTTGCCATTAATAGAAAAGTTCTTCAGGAGCTTTTGTAAAGCAAAGTGATTTAGTTTTTTAAAAAATCATATATATTATATATGTGACATTATATATATTATATATATCACATATATGTGACACATGCACACACACATAGCAAAATATTTACTTACTTATTCCGGATAAAACTTCCTTTGCCTATATTCCCACATGGATGGGTAGATTGCTGTATCTACATTCAACATGGGTCCCTAATGCAGTTTTGCCATCAATAGATAATTGTATTGAATGGAGACAGAGCAAACAGAACCAATGTGAATCCAAACCATTCTAACCTGTTAGTGTCGCTAAAATTTTATAGCGAAAGAATTTATTGAAAATACCTGAATGAACTGACTGCATGAAGTTTTGAAATCAGACCGATTGCTGCCTTTCTTGCTTTTATTGTCTTCAGGACTGGTTCTCACACAGGACCTCACTGAGGCAGCTGAATGCAAAAAAGAAGGGGCAAAATTGTTATTTCAACTTATTCACTTAAAAAGTCATAGATGATGTTTGCAAGAGATTTTATTCCATACACACTAGCTTAGATATTCTTTCATTCCAAACGATACATTAGTGTTTGAGTCAGGTTTATATCAAAATTTAGTTAAAATCCCTTCATACATGTACAGTATTTAGTATACTGCAAACTGTGTGTGTGTGTGTGTGTGTGTGTGTGTGTGTGTATATATATGTATATATATATATATATATATATATATATATATATATATATATATATAGTACATAAGTATCTGCTAAAGAAAGAATAAAACAATCAGAGAAATAAATATCAGTGAAATAAAAAAAAGCAAAAAGCATTCAATTTGTTGCATATTTTCATAATGAAACTCTAGAGTTTCTGATGTTATGACATTTTTTAAACAGTTAACAACAATGCACGATTGCTGCCAGGTAACTATTATTATTTAGAAATATGATGGACTAATATACTGTAAATGAATTCAAATGTGGGGGACTAGGCTTTCATTTTATTATATTTATTTTTATTGAACATATTCTTCATATAATGAAAGTGTTTCATGAGAAATGTGTAGTTCTTTCAATATTAGGGCAAACATTTTTCATATCTTTATAAAGAGTAGCTAGGAGGCTACCCTAGTGGTTAAAGTGGTTATTTAGAAACATTATTTTTTTTAATTTTTTTAATGTTCATTTATTTTTGAGAGAGACAGAGAGACAGAGCACAAGCAGAGGAGGGGCAGAGAGAGAGAGGGAGACACAGAATCCAAAGCAGGCTCCAGGCTCTGAGCTGGCAGCACAGAACCCAATGTGGGTTCAAACTTGTGAACCTAGATCATGACTTGAGCCAAAGTTGGACATTTAACCAATTGAGCCACCCAGGCGCCCCTATTTTATTTTTTTTAAGTTTGTTTATTTGAGAGAAACAGAGAGAGTGCATTGTGTGTGGGGGGTGGGGAGAGAGAGAGAGGGGGCTGTCATCACAGAGCCCGATGTGGGGCTCCATCCCAGGAACCATGAGATCATGACCTGAGGCGAAATGAAGAGTCAGACAGACGTTTAACCGACTGAGCCACCCAGGTGCCCCACAGGCATTATTTTAAGCTATTAAATGTTATGCTTATTCTTTTTTTAGGAAGAAACAACTCATAACATCAGTTTTAGAACATTAACACACATCTACTTTAATGCACATAATATATAACCTGTTTAGAAACAGATTATTCATTGAGAACTTCCATGCTAAGTCAGGTTGAGTAGGAATAAGCTATAAAAACTTTAGGGACCTTAATGTTTATAACAAACATTCTTAAACTTTAGAATGCACAGAATCTCCTGGAGGGCTTTGTAAAACACTGCTGGGCTCCACTCCCAGAGTTTTTGATCTGGGATGGTGCCAATCTCACGCCTCTTTTACAAGTTCCAGTTCCTGCTAATGCTGCACATCCAGGGGCTACCCCTGGGAACTACAGGTTTGTACTATCAACTTCACTATTGAATGTAAATCCACCACCATGACTAAGAGACCAAGTACGTGAAATGATGAGGTAAGTTCACCACAAAGAAAGAAGAATGTCTTTCCTTCTGTTTGAAGAAATGGCAATTATTTTTGTTTCTCTACCTTCCTTTTGCTTGCCTAGAAAAACCGAACAGGCACCAGAAAATTGGAGAAGGAAACATGAGTAGGCCATTTCTCTTTATTATAGTAGTTGGACACTGTGTTTAGAAGTTTCTAAATCTCACACAGACTTGAGTCACGAGGCACCCTTCTTTTCCTTTTCTGTAACTTACTGAGGTGATATGGTAATTATGCATCATTAATTTTATTTTATCTTTGATCATTTTTGTTTGTGTGCATGTCATCATTCCATAACAGAACAAGCTTCGTATGATCATGATATAACTTCTTGCAGAGGCTCTACCTTCTTTACTCATCCAAACACTATTTGTTTAGACTTGCTGGAATATTCCCAGCTTTCTGAACTATGTCTATTATAAATTCATACAGACCTGAAGGATGGTGGCTCTCCCTCTTCATAACAGGAGTTTTCTGGAACAGCCCACAATAGACTTTATCCTGTTGACCTAGATGCTATTACCGCTCCATTTCTTGGAACATCAACACAAGGCATCATGTTTGGATAACAAGAGTGTGCTTCATGCCTGGTCCACAAACCAATTTAAGCCTTTTTCTCCAAATGAAAATAAGAACTACCCCTTGCTTTGTGTTTGCTCTCAAACTGCAACCAGACTTAATCCCATTGACAATAGGGTGATTTTTCTGGAACCCTAGGTTTCTAGCCTGGTTCTCACAACAACATGGATATCCACCAGGAGGCAAATGAATGCAAGAAGGTAATGGGAACCTCTTCAATATCATGCATCTTTTTTACACAATCTTTTTTTTTTAATATCATCTCTTTTCCATATCCACCTTCTTTCTATTTGGCAACAGGCTGATGTCCATGCACTTTCTAGTAGCTAATAGGTAGTCTGGAAATGTCCCTTAACGTCTCAGGGACTTACTACCCTTCAGTGGGTGGATCTGAGTGCACTCACATGCTTTTCAGCTTTAAAATGGGAAGAGTCTCTGTGGCCAAGTTAAAGCAATTACAATCACAACAGGAGTTTAAAAAATAATTTGATTTCAGGTCAGAGTTCTTTGTCTTTCTTCAGCACTCAGCATAATCAGATGCCTAAAAACCATAATACATGAAAATTTCAATACACAAGTAATGCATAGTAAAAAAAAAAACAGCCTATAAAGAAATTAATTTAGTTTTAATCTATCGAATGTCTTACTGCCTTTAAAATATTTTATAAGCCAGTTTGATGACATCAGGATACTCTAAGTTTGCCACTGGCCTTACACATTTTGCCCCGACCAGAAAACAAAATGATACTTTGGAGTTTTCTTTTGTTCTGGTTTTGGTTTGTTTTGCTTGTTTTGTTTTGTTTTTTCATAAGAAAAGTGATTGTCAGCAAGAATATCCCCAAATTTCCTCTCTCAAAATCCATTTAAAATGATTCTGGCAAACGGCCATTTCACAAATATGTGTCTTATTGTGATAGCTGTCTGTACATTTTCTCCATATGTCCTGTTCCTGCTTTGGTCTTTTGATGGAAGGACAAGAGAAGTCTCAGCAGCCACTGTCACTTAATGGAAGTGAACACTGTTTTGAGAGACCCAAAATTTTCATCATCGAATCTACTTAGGGAGGCTGCACAGAGTCATTCTTCCCCAAATCGCCTACTGATTTTCATTGCAAATACTGCCAGCCTCGTTCATGGCCACAGGATTTAGTTACGCACTTGACTGAAAACCATGTCAATGCAAATTCAGGGGATAAACCAGCATGCAAATCCCCAAGGCTTCAGCAAGTTATAATTCAGCCACAGCATTAGCAAAACAAGATAGCAATTATGCAAGGAATCAGCTGAAAGGTTATTTTTAATTTAAAATTTTTGCATCTTTACAGCTGGGAAAAATGAAACCCTGCCTATTCTTTCTTGTAAAACCCACCCGGTAAAAGCCAAAAGCCATATGGTACATCATCACAGCCGTGTTCCAAGATGAGGTGCACACATACACATGTACATACAGCCACACAAACTGCTCCAAGAAAAGAGACTTCTGATAAGGTTAAATTGTCATATTTTCTTCTGGTGTCCTTGACTAAGCTTCCAGAGATCAAAACATAATTGGCATCCAATAAAAGGTATATATTTGAAAGTAACCAGCCAGCCCTGGGCATTTTTTTCACCCTCATTTCTGACCTCTTATCTCTGGGCTCAGAGTCTCTCCTCAATCCCACTTCTGGGGGCTGAAGCTGACGTAATCAGGGCTGAGATGGACGAGACTCCACATTTCATCACAATGTGAGGAGCTAATTTGTGACCGGTGGAGCTATTTAATGTGTCTAGTTTGGGTCTAGAGAAGTAAAAGCCTTCCGGTAGTGTACTATCTCTAAGAAGGCAACCACCACCTATTTGCCACACCCTGTGGTACCCGTGTGTCGGGGCAGGCCGTGCATGTTCCGCTGCAAGATCCTCTGGAGCCCAGAAAGACAGGCACGGTTTCGGAAGGGAGATGTGGAATCGTGTGACCAAATGTAGTGACGACTGTGCTTTAGGAAAGCAAATAGCATGCTTGAGAATTACAGGTCGGCCTGGTCTGGGTTGAAATCCAGGGTCCCCTCCTGGCTGCTGGGTGACCTGGACAGAGACTGAGCTTCCTGGACCTCAGATGGTCATTCATAAGTGTCTCACTCCTTGCTTCTCGAAGTGTGACTAGCAGCACGGACAGCCCCAAACCAGTGAATCAAAACCCACCTTACAACAAAATTCTCAGGTGACTGTGTGTGCAAATTTGACAATCATTAGTCTACCATTCAATAAGTATGTCCTCCATAAATGGTAACTTTATTTATGTATTGAGTACTTAGCTCCCTGACACTGTGGGAGGCTCAGTGGGTATAACAGAAAACTGATTTAAACATTGGCCTTTGCTCTCATAGTAGGAGAAACAGACTCGAATCCTGCAATGAGTGCCATGAAGGCACTATAGCAGGCCTTACGATCATAAGGAAATGTATTTGGGCCGGGGTGTCACAGAAACCATATGGTTACGCTTAAAGTTTGTCCTTTGCTTTGTTCAGAGAGACCCTCTGTCATGTCTTCTTTCTCAGAACATTTTAGTTTTAACATCTTGTATGTTGAGCAATCTTGTACTTGTGAACACGTTAGGTTCCCTTGAGATTATACTTTTTCTTTCTTCGCCATGGCATCCAGTTGTAGATTTCCAAATAACGATGTGTCCTGCATTAACTCAGCAGATGTAAATATCTCACTTTTTTCCTCATTGGGGTTGCCTCAAAAAGGATATTTAGCCTGGTAGGGGACATGTATCTCTTCACTGTTGAAGGCAGTAAATGGAGCGTCTGCTGCAGCTCAGAGGGTTCTGAAAGGTCAAGCTCCTTCCCTGGATGTGTTATATTATAGTAATTACTTTCCCTTGGTTTCTTCTCCTTTAAGTACTATGCTCAAGCCCCACCGAGTCCTGACCTACCCATCTAAGACTGCTGGTTCTTGAGTCACCATATTAGGAGTAATAGCACAGCCACACAAAAAACAATAGCTAGAGACCCAGAGGGACCAAACCTCCAAAATAAGAGAGAAAAACAGGAAGAATCTCAAACTCATTCCCATCCACTGACTCTTGATACTTGCATGCTAAGCTAATCAGCATTAGAACAATGGCAGGCACTTAAGAATTCTAATTACCATACTACAGAATATGCTTTCCAGAAATATTTTAACACTGTCATTAACTAATATTTATAGAGCATCGTATCTCATTGACGCTTGTTCATCTTGTTTGGCAAATTACTTTTGAATGCAAATCTGACCGTATCATTCTCATTCCCCAATGCTTAATATGCTTCAATGGCTCCCTGGTAACAGTAGGCACAAGGTGCAGTTCCCTGTAAGCCCTTTATCTACACACCCCTTTCACTTTGGATCCTACCCACCTACCGTATCAAAGACTTAGAGATCTCCAGATCTGCCTTATTACTCCACGCATCTGAGCCTCTTATCGTACTCATTCCTCAGTCTGAAATGTGCTTATTATTCCATTCTCTTGGAAGAGGATTTTTTTGTTTGTTTTCTTTCTTAGCTTTTTTCATTCAGTACTTACTCCCATTTCCTTGGTGAGGCCTCTCTGAGCAGAACTAAGCAATTTGAAATTTCCAATTATGACTTCAATTAACTCTTTTATTGTACTGTTTTTTATTTTTATGTTTAGAGAGAGAGAGAGCAAGTAGGGGAGAGGCAGAAAGAGAGAGAGAGAGAGTAAAAATCTTCAGCAGGCTCCACACTTAGCACAGAACCTGATGCAGGTATGATCCCACGTCCCTGGGATCATGATCTGGGCTGAAATCAAGAGTTGGATGCTCAAATGACTGAGCCACCCAGGCGCTCCTGAACTGTGGTTTTATGTTTACACAAATATTTCTGAGTTTGCATCTCTTTTCACATTATTTTGTAATCTCAAGAGCAGAGATTCTGCCTTTTGAATTGTGTATAACCAGGGTTAATACAGTATCTGAAGCCCAGCGTGCTCTTGGGAAAAATGTATGTTGAACATCAGGCAGGACAAATTGTGTACATTTTCATAAATGAATGAATGAATGCAGAGGGGTCGTAAACTAGTTCCATCCATAATTGAAAGCAGAGCAAACCTGAATGCCATATCCCTGCACATTGCTTGTTTTGTAATCAATGCTGAAATATTTTCAAAATCAACAAAGAGAATATATGGAAAAAGACAGACAGCTCTACCCCTTGTTTCCTGAGTACTGAAATTGTATAACTTGCTTACAATAACCCCACAAGTGTATGTAGGTACTTTTCAAACTTTTCACGTCAAATGTCATATTTGAACAATATTTTATATTAGTACGACAACTTCCATGGTTCCCAGAGCAATTTGTAAATGGTATCTTATCAATTCTACTGAAGTAGACAGGCTGAAAACATTATACTTATGCTCCAGATGAAAGAGGCCAGAGAAGAATATGTGTGGGCATGTGTGTGTATACGCGTGTGTCTGAGTCTGAGGGGTGTGTGTGTGTGTGTGTGTGTGTGTGAAAATCAGCCTCGCTAGCCTAACTCCTCCTTAGTATGTCTCTCTCGACTCACTAGGAGTCTAAATAAAGATCACCACTGACAAGATGACGGGACATGATCTGGAGCGATCATTTAAATGACTCTCCCTCCAGGTTTCCCGCTCTGTTCATTCTGTGTAATGCCAGAGACTAGTCAACAACAAAATTTCTCTCTCTCTCTCTCTCTCTCTCTCTCTCAATCCCTTTCAATCTCTGTGTCAATCTCTCTTGCTTCCTCTTTCTCTATCTTAATAATGGCTTCCCACACTACTCCCTATCTCAAACTGGGAAACAATTAAAAAGTATGAATCACTGCTTCTTCTCCTCAGAGAGTTCATAATCAGATGATATGCCAAAATTTGTTCCCTGTTTTGATTGGTACTTGTTTATACGTTATAATAAATACACAGTCCAAACCCTATGGCAGAAATGCAAGAATGAATATGGCCCAGACTATTTGAGGAAGGCTTAAATTTACTTCCATGCTCCTATGATGCTTTATACACTACTTGATTTTAGATGTAATTGCATATCCTTATATTTTTAACATTTATACATTTATCAAATTTAGTACCATTTGTAGTAGATTGAAAAATGTGCCCCCCCCTCCAATCTACCTACGATCTCTCTAACTTGTGATGTTATAAGGCAAAAGGAGAAGGGAAAGGGAGGGAAGGGAGGGAAGGAAGGGAAGGAAGGGGAGGGAGGAGATTCAGGGAAGGGAGGGAAGGGAAGGGAAAGGAAGGGAAGGAAGGAAGGAAGGAATGAAGGAACGAAGGAATGAAGGAACGAAGGAACGAAGGAAAGGAAGAGTCTTTGCAGATGTGATTAAGTTAAAGACCTTGAGAAGATTATCCTAGATTATCCAGGTGAACTCTAACTGTAATCATATCTAATCTTATAAAAGGAAGGCCGGAGAAGATTTGAAACAGATATAAAGGAGTAGATGATGTGTAGACAGAGCAGATATTTAAAGATGATGATCTAGACGACTGGAATGATGTAGTCACAAACCAAGAAATGATGGGAACTATCAGAAGCTGGAAGAGGCCAGAAAGGATTCTCTCCCAGAGTCTCCAGAGTAAACACATCCACACTGACATTTTTACTTCACCCCATTCTTGAGGGTTCCATCCTCACAACTTAATTACCTCACAAGGTCCCCATCTTCAAATACCATCACCTTAGGGGTTAGATTTCAGCATAGGAATTTTGAGGGGACACAAACATTCAGTACGTAAGAACTGCATTTCAAATAAAACTCCAACTTCTTACGTTGTCTCATGAAGCCTATATTTCTGATTTCATCCCCCACCACTTTCTGCTTTGCTCATTACATTCTCACACACTGGTTTTATTTTGGATTTTCTAACAAATCAAGCTCACTCTTACCTTAGAGTCTTAACAATGAATGGGCTTTGCATTTTCTGACCGTAATGTTACTTCCTCCTTTCCATTTAGTAATTTACTATCATCACTTGAATCTGAAATCTTAGGAAGTTAACTGGTCCCTCTCTGCTACAACAGCCAATTATAATTCTTTGTCCAATACTTGATACATTTCTTTGCATATTGTCTACCTCCCTTCACTAAAATGCAAGCTTCATGAGAACCAAAAGAGCCTGTCTGTTTTCCTTATCTATCTTCAGGGTCTAAATCAGGGATTAGCATATAATGGTTTCTCAATAAATAGCTGTTAAAATAATAGAATGCAAAAACGAGATAGTCCATTAAAGATGCCCAATTAATGAATAACCCATACATCTCAATATAAAATTATTCCTAGGTCATCAATCTTATTGCAACAGGGACCCAACAAAAGATATTTAGACAGGCTCTCTCAGCCTCAGTTTACACCAGATCTGTGACCATACTTCAGGAAGTGCTGTCCCCTCCTACCTGCATGTCTACAGTTGCAGGTTCCATTTGGGTCTCTCTATGTCATTTCCATGTGTGTGGTCCATTCTCCAGTGCTCGGCAATCCTCACGGCACTGCTTGTGAACTTCTTGCCAATGATGCCACCTGAGGATGCTCTCATAGCTCCTCTTCCATGGCCACTCCCTGCTTTAGCTGACCACTTTCACAAACCCTGGTGGCACTACCACCACGGCGTCCCTGTGTTTCTCTTTTCTAAAGATACTGCTCTAACATAGGCTCCGTAACTGCTCCATTTTGTCTTAGCTCTGTCGTTTTGTTAATATCCACTCCAGGAAGTCCCTGCTCCTATCAACAGTGTGCACCATATGTCCCCGTCTCTTTGAAACCATGCTAAGAGGGCCTGCTCCCTAGTTTGTCGATTCACAAAAGGATCAAAGCTAATTACTGATCCAATGTCTGTTTGAACCTCTCTTCTTCCTCATTCTCCTTCTATTGCAGTTTGAATGGAAAATGTGAACATCTGCAAATTTGGCCTAATACTTATTGAAGCCTTTCATAGGAAGTTTTTTAAACAAAAATATTATTGTCTATATAGTCTTTATTCCCATTTTATCTACTTACTAAGTCCAATTTCTTTAGATGTAAATGAAACCTATGAGAAAAGACAAACAGAAATGCTCAATCAATGGAAGATCTCATCATCATCATTAGTGTTATTATAAAATACAACAGGATAAAACTTAAATTTTATCCTTACTTTTATTTATTTAATTAGTTTATTTACTTTTGCAAATGTTCTGCAAATACTGGGAGTTTTCAATGGTCAAAAATCTTTTTCATTTTCTCTTTAGGGCTCCACGGCAATGAGTTGAAAACAGACTCTTCTTTTCAGTCAAGAGATGATCCTTGTACATGATGTCAAACATCAGATTTAATTTAATTACTGGATCAATATACCTTCTGAAGCTATGCATACGAAGTCTCGTGTGCAGTTCAAGATTTAGTTTGCACTTACAGAAGAGGAGGAGAAAGAAAAAAAAGCAGTATCCAGCATGTGATAGCAATTTTCCTTTGATCGTGTCAAAAGTAAGATATGTGTAAAAGATGGGCTCAGCAGTTCATGCAGCACATTCTCTTTCTTTGATTCGTGAATATGGTCTATGTTTTCTGTTCTCAATATTACAAAACTGAAATATATTATCTTCTTTAATAAAATCTTAGTTCTCCACAAACAACACAGTATCAACAGTACTGCTGATTACTTCTGATTAACAAATAAACTTTCATAACACCCTCCATTGGGTAAATTATAATGTTTCAGGCCAATACTTGAAATCTCCAAAATCTAAATAGGAGGGTACTCAGCTTTCATATATCTAAAGATTGGTCTTAGAAAAACTATATTAAAATTATGAAAAATGCAGATTTATTTCAAAATTGGAGACAAAATAAACCCAAGGGAGCTGAAGTTGGCAATTAGCAACAGGAAATACCTAAATCTTCAAAATACAATGAGTTTTAAAATCACAATATATGGAATTTCTATTTAAATCAATTTCAAAGAATATTAGGGAAGTTTCCAAAGAATTTCCTATCTGTTTGTTTCAGGAATCAGCAATCAGCCAGTAAGACAGTTTTTAAGGGCTAAAGCTAACTCTTCTAACCTCCATCTGGGAAGACCTTAGCTCTTTGCCTTTACCAGCTGTGTCCCTGTCATTTTCTTCTGTAGGAGGGCATCATGGCTTTCTACAGATTCTCCAGGGCATAACACTGACCATAATGCAACAAAATTCTTGAAGTCGAACTGTGACTTATTCTGCCCGCTCTGCTCCCCATAGCTCTCCAGTGTCTTCCAGAAACCTATACATCAAGAGAGGAAGAACCTGTAATTTTGACAACTGTGCTATTTTATTTTCAACCAAACACACTTTCTGTTTTTCAAGAATGAGGAATGAAAATAGTTCATATTGGTTTCAAGAAGAGAATCGATGTGCTTAGCTATGAAGTAGAGGTGTGCCCTCCATACTGTCTCAGATGAGGGCGCTCTGGAATGCTCATCTTCACCAGCAGCCACTGGAACACCCACATCACATTGCTGGGTATCCAGGTTTCCGCTCTGGTCTCACACTTGAAAGACGTAGGTTGAAAGACACTGGAGGGAGGGTTTTGCAGAGTAGCTAGCTGGGTAACTGGGCAATTAACAGGCATGCTGCTGGCTGGAACAGGTATGCAATTCCCACCCAAAGGAAGATTGGATAGAGATGCCACAAACAGGAAAAGTGTCATTTTCAAGACAAACAGGCAAATAGGTGGCAGGTATTCTGGGCATTCAAACATTGCTCCGTTTTCTTTACAGTGTTTCTTAGATCAACTCAATCCCAGATGCCTAGGCTTTAGCACACACACCTGGGCAATTCTGCCAGCTGAAACCCCTACTCTTGCTTACCCAATCTCATTTTGAATCTCATACATTCAATGTATGTCCCACATCCCCTTTCTTTCTCTCTACTGAACTATTTAGTAGTAGTAGTATTCCTATCACAATATGCATAAATAGCATCCCGAGAAGAGGCTATTCACTCATAACAACAACACAAAACCAAAGGGAGCCAACAGCAATGCCAATTTTGTTTTGCTTTCCACAAGAAAAATGGGGAATGAGATTTTAGAAACAACTTGGTCTGGAGTTTCTTCCCAGGAGAAGAGAGATGTTCACATTTCATTCTGGGAAAAATTGCCTCCCTCACAAAGAATAAACAGAGAACGCCTAATGTAGGTAAAGGAGAAAGCAAGCAAATTAACAAAAGCTGACTCTAAAACACAACTGAACAAAACTGTGAGTTTTCCTATCCTATTGTATCTGTCTGAACAACTTCAAACCTGAGTAGTTTAAAAAAAAGAACTTTTATGTTTATTTATTTTTGAGAGAGAGAGAAACAGAGCATGAGTGGGGGGGGGGGGTGTCAGAGAGAGAGGGAGACACATAATCTGAAGCAGGATACAGGCTCCAAGCTGAAATGTCAGCACAACCTGATGCAGGGCTCGCACCCACAGACCATGAGATCGTGACCTGAGCTGAAGTCGGATGCTTAATTGACTGAGCCACTCAGGCGCCCCCAAACCTGAGTAGTTTAAAAAAAATCATTCAAATTGAGCTCTAATGAAATTATACATTTCAGCAGCTAAGGATACTCATGAGGATCCTCGCCTTGTCATCCAAAAACATTCTGAGCCTAATTCATCAACAATTTGAAGGCTTTCATCCTCTTGGTTCGATTAACCTATCATACAAATTGTCATTTATTTATTTTTTAATTTCTTAGCACTGAAAAAAGTTTCAAACATATTCTTTTTACAATTCTTTGCATGAAAAGTGTTCACAAGGTTTTATTTGATAATCCCCAAATGGATTCGTTTTGTCATCAAATGCTAAAGGTAAATATAAATAATGCATAGGCAAAACAAAATGTGACTGAATGTAAAATCAGTTAATAAGGGTCAATGATGATCAATCCCCCTGCATTATGCCATGTCAATATTTTCTCAACTATGTACACGATTCCCAAAATAACAGCCTTAAAACTTTGAAATGTTGGGGCCCTAAATTTCATATTTAATGAGACCGCTAACAAGATAAAATCACGTAGAGTTAAAATAAATATATTCTGGAGAGGCAAAGAACAGAATCTTAGTCTTTGCAAGACTGTAAAGAACTTCTCTATGAAGTAAGAGCCTTGGACTAGATGATTTCCGTGTTTCCTTCCAGCTCCTGGGACCTATGATGATCAGTAGGCATTTTTATTTCATGTTTCTTCTTGCAAACTAGGGAGCTGTACTTAAATGTGGGGTGGGCTAGTTTCCCAGCTCAATTTACTCATCTGCAAAAAGGATATCAAATCTGTACTGCCTCACCTCAATGAGTTTCTGTGACAGTATAGTGACATACTGTATGGACTTTGCAAATCATGATGGTAGTTCTACTATCCGTACGTAACACAAACCGCCACAAGGAAGTAGAATTTAGGCGTTACAGTGTGTGACCTTGAGAGTCTGCCTCAGTTTGAATTTTAATCTCCTAACACTATTTAGTCTGGCCCCTACCTGGGGAACAGGGATGCAGGCACCCACCTCACGAGATTCGTATGAGAATTGTACAAGAACATACGGGTCCAGTTACCATCATAAGGCCTTAAAAATGAGAAGTACTCAATAAACGTAAGTGGTTATTTTGTGTACATGGCTGGGTTTGCAAGGCATGCATCTAGACAGTGTTCATGAAACAAAAGAATAAGAGAAAAGAAGAGAAGGTCTAAGTGTACTACTTTCTAAGTGTGTCCACTTCCCAGAGATTGTTCTATCTAACAAAAGGGGAGACAGAAGTAAACAAAAGGTAAAAGTGTTTCAATTCTAGGAGTATCAGATATACAGTAAAGGTCATAAATGGGCATAATTTGGAGCCTCACAGTCACAAACGAGGGCTTTTCTGTCTTACTTCTCTAGCTTCCTGGTTCCTTTACCATCAGGACTTTTGCCAGTAGTGTGCTGGGGCCAGCTGATGAAGCTGGTATGTATTAGCTCAGTAGTTATTAAATGTTCAGGACTTTAATGAGCTGGTTGAAAACCTGTGGTTGCTTAAAATCTGCCAAGATGGGAGTATTTACATCAAGGAAATCGACAAACACCACAAATCACAACTTTTTTCCTTATTTTATTTTTGGCCCCAGAATTCTTGTTGTTAAACATTTACCAGCATACTACTGCTTTTACTCTGAGAACAACCCATTGATCTTGAAGAGTTAGCCCATATATTGTTCTCAAAGGAGGGAAATCAGTTATCTCAAAAAAAAAACCACCAAAAACAAACAAAAAAACAAACAGAAAACATGAAACAAATGCTTATGGTGAGCCAGACATTGTGCTCTTTTCTTTTCACTTTTTTAATGTTTATTTATTTTGAGAGAGAGAGCACGTGTGTGTGTGTGTGTGTGTGTGTGTATGTGTGTGTGTGGAGCAGAGAGAAAGGGAGAGAGAATTCCAAGCAGTCTCCACACTCAGCACACAGAACCTGATGCAGGGCTCGATCTCCCCACCGTGAGATCATGACCTGACGGGAAACCAAGAGTCAGACATTTAACCGACTGAGCCACCAGGCACCCTTGTGCTCTGTTAAACTGGCAGGCAAAATAGCTTACAGGCTATTGATCAGACTAAACATACTGGATGTGACTTGAACAAAAAAAAAAAAAAAAAAAAGATTCAGATGAAATCAATAGAGTAAAAAAAATGCAGAAGAGTGGGTGGCCCAATCAGGGAGGACATCTCAAAAGAATTATTATGCTGAACTAGCATCAGACACAAAAGTAAACTCACCTCCTGAGATGCATCAGTGCCAGCCTCCATGACTCCCTTGACATTTCCAGCCTGAAAAAGACTGGTATCATACTTCAGATATTGTGATCTCCACTTTGTCATAAAAAATGACAATGTTTTCAATAGATTTCATAAATCACTACTAAATATCTTTTGGTTTCTTTATATGTAGTTACTCTGAACTGAATGATTCATTGTAGCTAGAGGAATAGGCCCATTGTGAAATCTCTTCATAGAGACAAAGAGAAAATGTGCTGGCAGTACTCTTTTGTCTCACAATATGAAAACTTACAAAAATTTATTTGCTTTTAACACTAAAAGATATTCCAATTACAGCTGTCATCTGACAATACTAAATATTTTAAAATCAAGCAATTGAGACACATACTACTTCCCTTAAGAAATATTAGTTAATATATTTAAATTCCTGCAATGTGTCCTTTGAATCACAGAAACTGCAGGTCAAACATTTATGTGATCGCACATTATGACGTTTCTACAGCCGAAACAATGGCTTACGTTGGGCCTCAGTCTGCTGACGTGGAAGAAAAGCTTCATAAGGAATCAGGTTAAAACCCCAAGTTTTGGCATCTCCTGGCCAGACCACCTTAAGTTAGTTACTAAAATCCGTTGGCCTCAGTTTCCGAACTCGTTAATTTATGCAAACATTTATAAAAAGAGAGAATTGGACAAAGCCAGTGTTTTTGATCTGTAACTATTTATCACTGGAGTAAGAGAGATGAGTTGACATGGTACATGGATAAGCATTGAGTCACACAAAAAAACTGGGTCACCAAATGATAATAGATTTCCTCAATATTTTGATTATTACTTACAAAATGTCTCAGCTGGACAGTATACATTCAAAAAGAGAAAATACTTTTCAGGTTCAGAGCATTCTTACAGAAGAGTACTTAAATATGTTTGAATAGGTGCGCCTGGGTGGCTCAGTCAGTGAGCATCCAACTTCCTTTGGCTCAGGTCATGATCTTGCAGTTCGTGAGTTCAAGCTCTGCATAGGGCTCTGTGATGACAGCTCAGAGTCTGGAGCCTGTTTCGGATTCCATGTCTCTCTCTCTCTGCCCCCCACCCCCTCCTCGCTTCGCTCATGCTCTGTCTCTGTCTTTCTCTCAAAACCAAATAAATATTTAAAAATTAAAAAAAATAAATGTTGGAATAATATTGTCTTTTATTTATTGAAATTCTTATTTTTTAAATGTTTATTTATTGTTGAGAGAGACAGAGAGAGAGAGAGAGAGAGCACACAGGGAGGGGCAGAGAGAATCCCAAGCATGCTCCTCACTGTCAGCACAGAATGGGATGTGGGGTTTGATCCCAGGAACAGAACTGTGAGATCATGACCTGAGTTGAAATCAAAAGTCTTGTGCTTAACTGACGGGGCCACCCAGGAGCCCCTTACTGAAATTATTTTTATGGTTTCCATTATTTTCTAGATTATCTGTCATCATTTAATAAACTTTCTGAGAGTACATTTTATGGCCCTCTGTTTCCTGCTGCCTGGTAACAAAATCGTGGCAGAGTGGGTCTTCACTTCTTTCCTGGGCTCAATGTCATGTTTCTTAAAAGCTAAATAGACGACATCATGCCTGGATTCATTTACTGATGCATTTATTCAGTTTTTGTATTGTGGTAAAAAAGTATATAACATAAAAATATGTTATCCTAACCATTTAAAAAGAAATTTTAATGTTATTTATTTATTTATTTATTTATTTATTTATTTATTTATTTTTGAGACAGAGACAGAGCACGAGCAGGGGAGGGGCAGAGAGAGGGAGACACAGAAACCGAAACAGGCTCCAGGCTCCGAGCTGCCAGCACAGAGCCTGACGCAGGGCTCGAACTCACAAACCACGAGATCATGACCTGAGCCGAAGTCGGACGCTTAACCGCCTGAACCACCCAGGCGCCCCATCCTAACCATTTTTAAATGTACAATTCAGGGGCATTGAGTACATTTAAATTGTTGTACAACCTTTACCATCACCCACATCCAACTTTTTTCATCTTCCCAAACTGAAACTCCATGCTTATTAAACAGTAACCGCCCCCCCCCCATTTTTCCTTTCTCCCAGCCCTTACCAACCATCATTCTATTTTCTATCTGTATGAATTTAACTACCCTAGCTAACACATGTAGGTGGAATTGTACAATCTTGTGATTGGCTTAACTTATAACATCTTCATGATTCATCCATGTTGTAACATGTCAGAATTTCCTTCCTTTCAAAGGCTAAATAATATTCCATTATATGTATATACCACATTTTGTTTATTCATCTAATGATGGACGCTTGGATTACTTCCATCTTTTGGGTATTATGAACAATGCTGCTATGAATGTAGGTATACAAATATCTAAGTTCTTGCTTTCAATTTTTTGGGGGTATATATTCATTACTATACACTAGGTCATAGAGTAATTCTATGTTTGATTTTTTAAGGAACCACCATATTGTTTCCATTTTGCATTCTTTAACTTTCATACACTGCACTATTCAACGTTCCCACGAGAATTGCACAAAGATCTCAATTTCTCCACAGCCTCTCCAACACTTATTTTCTGTAATTTTTTTTTAATAATAGCAACCTTAATGGGTGTGAAGTGGTATCTCATCTTTTTAAATTTTATTTATTTATTCTCAGAGAGAGAGACCAAAGGAGGTGCAGTGAGAGAGAGTGAATCCCAAACAGGCTCCTCACTGTTAGCAAAGAGCCTGACAAGGGGCCTGAACCCATGAACCGTGAGATCATGACCTGAGCTGAAATCAAAAGTTGGACGCTGCGCCAACTGACCCATCCAGGCACCTCCCATCCTGGCTTTTATTTGCATTTTCCTAACAATTAGTGATGTTGAGCATCTTATCGTGTGCTTATTAGCCATTTGCCTATTTTATTTAGAGAAACACCTATTTGAGTCCATTAGCCCATTTTTTTATCAGCTTATTTGCATTTTGTTGTTGAGTTTATTTCCCCCCCCCAAAACTATGATCTACCTTCTAATAACAGAGAAACAAAAATAAAAATACTGAAATGTAAATGGTATTGCTACATTTAAAATGAAGAGCCATGTGACCACCAAACCTTGAAGCAACTAGGTTTTTTTGCAGGGAGTAACAGACGTTTTATTAAGGAGTCATCATATGTTCTGTGTCTTACTGACCAGGAATTGACCTGTCTACCAATAGCACAAGGTCATTTCATAGACATTAAGAGGTAAATGGCTACATGACTCCAGGGAATTACAATAATATCATTACTGTGAAAATGGAAAATGATCGTTTTAGTCACACTATCTTCTTTGAAATGGACTCAATAAACAATTTTTAATTTTTTCCCAAATTATAAAATATAAGCCATATACAACTGGGAATATTGTCAAGAATAATGTTAAGAATTTTTAGATGTTTCCCTCCCCTTCAAGTGGGAAAAACATGTAGAGAGGGCCCCAATCTCCATTCTCAAAATATTGACAAATTCTCTTAGAATAGATTAAGACTGGTGTACTCTCCCACCAAACTAGTTTTCCCCAAACTATGTTTCTAAATACTAACATTCCACAAATGGTGAAGAGGTGTTACATGAGAAAAAATTCTGTGGTTTAGTCCAGTATAGGGGACGCTGGGTTAAACCAAGCGACACACATTCCTTTCCTATAAACATTCTCAGATCTTAATAAAATTATGTGCATTATAAATCTCTGGAGAGAGAAAACAGTATGAAAATGGTCCTTAAACTTTTTTTTCTGGTTAGAACAATGTCATTAATTTGACTACATCTCTGCTTCATTTTTGCTTGACATCTAGTAGGTCTTCAATCAACATTATTCGAATAAATGAATAAGATCTGGGTAGGAATAAAGGCAGAAGAAGTGCTTAGGCAAGAAAACAGCACATATTAGAAAAATTCCTATTTTTGTAGCTTAACACCTGGAACAAGAAAAAGCACATTTTGTTTATAATAGAAACACACCTTTACCAATATTATTTTTAGTTGAGAGTAGGAGCTGAGATGAATAGATTTTCTAGGGTCTAGATCATTGCCTCAATTATTTGCTATCCTTTAGCAACAATGGCATCATGGATCGAGGGGAGGAAATTCTTTTTTGGTGTCAGTAGCAATTAGTTTACTCCACTGGAATATGACATATGATTACCCTTATTTTAGGACAAATATACAAACATTATAAATGAATAATGAAATGAACTTCTCAGCCCTTTAAATTATCCAGGCATCAAATTTGATTCTGTGACCTTCTAATGCAAGAAATTTGAAGAGGTAAGCTAAATTCGATCTGAAACAATCTTTCTTTCTGTTTGCTGTACACTTAATGGCCTTTAATTTCATCTAAAGTTATCTTGTTCTCATGATCTGGAAAACATCTGCATAGGGAATGCTGGAGGCTTTTCACTACATCTGGTGAACTCTTGAGAAAAGATTGAACAATTCTGGAAGAGTCCTTCACTGCTACAAACATTGCAGTAGACCTGTCACTCTGGAAACATTCTCACTACCCGTACACACGGGGCACTTGCTTCTATCAATATCAAGCCACTCTCTCATTCACACTAATGCTCCCTTTTGCCCTCAAATAAGGTTCAGACTTCCTTAAATGGCTAATGAGCCACTTCATCATTATTGCATAGAATCGTCTCTCTGTATTCCCTACTCACTACTATGTCCCAACTATGCTGAATTTCTTTCTATGTCCTGAGTAAACTAGTTTTAATCTCATCTCCATATCTCTGTAAATGTTTCCTCTGTCTGGAACACCCCCTTTCCAACACCCTTCTTCTTTCTTATCCTTCAGGTCTGTTGAGAATTGGCGTCCACCAGAGACTCCATATCGACCCCCCCTTTAATAGGTAAGGACACCCTCTTATGAATTTCAAAAGCACTTTGTTCTTCTTCCATTATACCATTTATCACACTGCATTCCAAACTGCCTGGGTACTCTTCTATTCCCTCCATTAGAATAAAAGGAAGATTAGCACTGGCAATTTTTTTTCCTTTTTTACCTTTTTACCTGTAAGATTTAAGGCAATACCTGCTGGGTAGCAACTGCACAAAAGTATTTGTTGAAAAAATGAATAAAGCCATGTAGCTATGTATTTCTTTAATAAATAAGTGTCTGTATGTGTACTGGCTGAAAGTAGTACACACAATGAGGGGTCTCTAAACTCATGGAACTTACATCAAGGAAGGAAGAGACAAAAAAACATGTTCGCAAATAAATGTGTAATATTATGATAGCTGTTTATAAATGCTTGTAAGGAAAAAAAAAAGAGTTCTATAAGGGGATAAATTGTGGTTGGGAGGTGGGTAAGGTACACTTTTAGATAGAGTAGAGCTACTGGAAAATACACCAGGAGAAGAAGCAGAATATATTTTTGGAAAACAAGCAAAAACAAAATTAAAAAAGAGACAAATTTCAATCAAGAGAAGCCATGCATTTGTTGAATAGAACAAAGGGAGTCTGATATTGAAGATGAGTAGATAGGTCATGGGGCTTATTGAAATGGCTTAATTTCAAGGGAATAACAACATGCTATCTGATCACCAAAAATGCATTTTTTTTCTTCATCTGGGACACACCGTTAGACTGAGTTTTAGCTTCTCTCGTTGACAGGGTTAGCCGTGCTACTGGATCTTTTTCAAGGAATATAAACAGGGGTGAGTGTGTCTTCCGATCTCTCTGTGTCTGGTGGCTGGATGTACAACATAATGAGGTGGGGTAGTGGATCGTGGAACCACCATGTAGAATGGACCTGAGTTTGCAATTCACTGGGGAGTCAAGCCTTGCCTCTCGCTTGAGAGCATCCACCCGAGGTTGATATATGAGCAAGGAATAATTTCTAAGTTAGGTATTTTAGCATTTAGAACAGTGTGGTACAAAGATTATTATTATACACTTCAAAGTAATCTTTTTATTTTCAACTATATTCATTTTACATTTTCTCATTCAGATGTCACAAAAAAACTTTGCTTTTATTAAAGAACCTGAGATGACCAGGCTCTGTCTGTAAATACAGTTGCAAAAGTCGTGTTTTATTTCTATGTCTCAGGGGCTATTGGTCACCCAGAAGGAAAGGTAAGAAGTAAACAACACTTAGAATGTATTGTCATAGCTTTAGATATACATACAGGGTAGGCATTGATAGAGACTTTTGAGGAAATATTGAAATTCTATAATCATTTCATATTAATTCAAGGATGACCAAGATCCTACTATAGAAAGTTAAATATGTGACAGACCTTAACTTTCACATTTTGCAATCTATTAGGAATGTCTACCACCCCCCACTGATAAGCATAGGCTAATCATTTCATAGATGCCTGGAGAACTCCCTCATTTGAACAGCTTCTGTTAAACTCATCTGGCTCCAAAGAGTACTGCCCTAGTTATTTAAACAATTCCCCAGTGAACTAATAAAATACACGGTTTTATACGAGTGTGCTCTAAAGAGAATCTGAGTACTAACTGTTGTCCAGTTTATGTTCTATAACGTTCTAAGCACATGAATATGTAGTTGAATTTGAAAGACTATGCATTGACTTCCTTTATAGATTAAAGAGCTTACTTACATCTACTTTGCGTGATTTGGAGGTGGTGAAATTGTAAGCCTTGCAGAGATTAAAAGCAATCAGAGATGAGATGCCTGGGTGGCTCAGTTGGTTGGGCATCTGACTTTGGCTCAGGTCATGATTTCATGGTTTGTGAATTTGGGCCCCACATCGGGCTCACTGCTGTCATCGCAGAGCCTGCTTTGGATCCTCTGTTCCCCTCTCTCTGACTCTTCCCCACTCTCTCTCTCAAAAATAAATAAAACATTTACAAAAATACTCGAATAGTACCAAGGAGGAAGGTAGAATTAGAAGGTCCAGGATATTGTTTGGCCTGGACAACTCAGTTCTGCTACTTTTTTCCCAAGGCTAGAAAAAAATCCAGATAAACTTCACATTATTGGTATGAAAAATAGCAATGGCTTGTAAGTAGCAAAAAGGCATTAACACTTGGATTTGGACATCTTATCAATTACAGCTGGGGAGAGGAAAGTTGGCAAATCAGTGGAGAGGCCACATTCTTGGCTCTCATTACAGCAACAAAAAAACTAAATAAGAAAATAAATTAAAAGTGTTATTTTAGTTTATCTGTATTTGTAAGTTGGATGTGTGATTTTTCCGTTCTCGATTCCTGACATAATCTTTACCATAGAAATACCATGGAGCGTGTTGTATTGGCATCTGCCAATGCACACAGTTCAGAATAGAACAAAAAAGTGGTCTTATCGTTTGCTTGTTTTGTTTTAGAATATGTCCTAAAGGTTTTAATCATTCTTCTGGTTACTTAAGGAGCACCCGAAACTCAGTTGTTTTTATAATTACCAAACAAGGTCATAAAAATTGTATCAAAATTATATAAAAAACATCCAAGGGGATGGAAAATTTTCCTTATAATCAAGCTAAAGATACTGACTACAAATATCATACCATCTACTTGCATAAACAACATAATATTTTAATCAATATGAGTCTCTAACATCAGGGAGAGAATTTTTTCACTTACTTAACATAGTATTAGGGGCATAATCCTCATAATAAGATAATATTGTGTATCAAGAGAATATAAAAGCTCACCGTGTTATTCCTGTGCAATCAAGATCAGTTCACTTTTTATTATTCTACCTGAGGCACAGCTATAATTACCAATGCCATACTATCTTCTCATTTAATAATTGAGGCAGCTGTTATATTTACAAAGATGCCAGGGAAGATACAAAAATTCTTGTATTAGTTTTGACTTCCTTATTAGTTTTGACAAGTATTCTGTTGCTGTAAGAATGCCACAATCACATTAGATAAGATTGGATGAAAAAATCATTTCCATTTGAATGATGCGATCTTTGTGTTCTTTCTTTATTAAAAACACACAATACACTTGAAATGCACAATTGTATTCGGATGGTTATTCATGGAATACAAGACTCTTTACTTAAAAAAAAAAAAAACTCAGCCCCTATTTTTACATCTCAATGTGCTGAAATGCACTCGGATTGAACACATCTGTTAGAAGAGTTAGATAGGGACCTTGCAGTATTCTTCCCTTGTCTCAACCAGCTCACTGGCACTTAAAACAGAACTAAATAAGCCTGCTTGATTTTCTTTTGTCTTCGGAGGAGGATAACTTCTGATTACCCCTTTGGGAAACAGGCAAATTTGTTCTGTCTGCAGCTAGGAAGTGAGGGCTACAAACCATTCAGAAACTGTAATTCAGGTTCACGCTGCAAATACAGAATGTTTGAAAAACGGAAATCTAAACACTTTGGTCACTAAATCTGAGAGAAGTCCATTAGGAAACAATAGTTAGAAATAGGAATGGTGATACCGTATTTCCATATTTGCATCAATGAGATTTCAAAGTAGGTGCGGAAATGGAAAGAATGAGGAAGAAGAGAAATATAGACAGGTCCGACGTGGATGAAAATGAACAAGAACCAAAGGGAGCAAGTAAGAATAAGATGACCTCCTCTGGGTGGAGAGAGTTATACACGGTTGCCTATCCCCGTCCACACTGCAATCATTATCAGTGGAATACACAGAACTCTTTGACTTCTAATTCCTAAATTTAATGAGGAATATTCCTGAGTTCTGAATGTCACAGAGGCAGGAGAAAAAAAAAAGTGTTGAATAAAGCCGCATTTTTGAGGTATGGGAGCAAAATCCTCAATTCTATTTTAGGTTCTCTCCTATACTAACTTCTGGGTAAAAAACTACCTGCTTCAAAGAGAAGATAAGAAACACTGATTAGTAATTTAAAATTCAAAGGCAATAAAACTAACAATAGACCAGTGGAAATCTCAAGCTGGCGTTGCTGATACTTTTAAACCAAATGAGCTTACTTTCTACTAATTCCTTTACTACACTTGTCTTATGATACATTCCTGTACTTATTAAAATTTTTATATTAGTTTTATGCCAGTATTCCTTACACATGGTTGTCTTTTTTGGAATCATTGTTTGTTTTACTTCATTATACCACCTCAAGTAAAAAGCTTTTGCTAATGAATGGCTTCACGTTACTCACATTATTATGAGGCTCATATTTAAAAAAATTTTAATGTTTATTTTTGAGACAGAGAGAGACAGAGCATGAGCAGGGGAGGGACAGAGAGAGAGAGAGAGAGAGAGAGAGAGAGAGAGGGAGACACAGAATCCGAAGCAGGCTCCAGGCTCCGAGCTGTCAGCACAGGGCCCGAAGCGGGGCTCGAACTCACAAACCGCAAGATCGTGATCTGAGCAGAAGTCCGATGCTCAACCGACTGAGCCACCCGGGCGCCCCAAGGCTCATATTTAAAACATTAATTGACATTAATAAAACATTAATGTGGCTGTAGATTATTCACAGGTAAGAATCCAATTCTTATAATTATCTCTGTATGGTATATTGCCTGAGCCTTGTGTCTTGATGGACAACTGGTCCATAAAGCAACAGCATTAGCATTTCTTGGCAGCTTGTGAGAAATACAGAACCTCTGGTCACACTCCAAACTCAATAAATCAGAATCTGTATTTGAATAAGATCTTCCCTGGAACCCATGCTAATTTGAATTGAGAAGCATTACCTTAATCCAAACAATTTTGTGTATAACTTGCCTTATAGGTGTATATGGACTAGAAGAACAGCGATTTACAGTGTGACGGTGATGGCAATGACAGTGGTACTCTGGTGGTAATGTTGGTAATGGGGGTGGTCTTGGTGGGAGTGGTAAAAGTGGTGGTTGGTATCAGCCTACTTTCAGGTCCCGCTATGGGAGGAACGATCATTTCTGTACAAAAAGATCATTGGAAAAATAATAAATAAACATCAGAAGTCCTATGGGGAGAATTTCATGCATTCGAGAAGAAAACGCTGATAACTCATTGAAAGACAGATGTGATTCCCAAAGTTCATGCCGGAAAAGGCCTACTGAGGGTGGACCTAGGTGATGGGCAGATAATTCAGGGGCCAGACCTGAACTGGGTGCAATAAATTCTGCTGCAGTATTGTCAGCGAGCCTCCGCACACAATGCTCGGTGGCTCTTCTAGGTAAATTTCAACCAAATAGTTGATATACGTTTGAAGCATGGGTACACAATTAGGTCTCCTAGAACACCAAATTATTAACTCACATATTGTGTCCTTAATATCTCAGTTCAGCCTAAAATACTGTGAATGTTCAGACATAAAAAGTTTTCAGATTTTTTCTTCCTTTATAAAGCAACTCCTGAGTGTTCTTAAGGGCTGGGTAAAGTAAGACCTTGGTTTCTGGATAAGTTTTCATGAGCAATCAGCTCATTCATTTTATCTTTTTAGGCCTGTGGCATGTTCTATGATGGCATACTAACTCACTAGGTTTAAGGCCTGGGGACCTGTAAAGAAAATGCAGTCTGCATTTATTGCTTTGTTATAATCTCCCTCTGCAGTGCATAATGCTTCTACTGTACAAACTATGTGCTGGGAATCAAATTTCATCAGAGGCTGCTTGAAGTGCACTGTCCAGGCGTGCTAAATAAGTGTGACACTCCCTGGCTTAAGTTAGTGTCTGTTCGCTATCAACACGGAGCCATCAAGTGCTGAGGGGTCACTGGGAGACCCTAAAGCAGCATAATGAAGTTGTCATTGTAGCTATACTGTCAAGAAACCTCCCCTGCTCATAATTTACAAAGAATATGGTAACAGATGTCCACAGTCAGTCTGTAACCTAGGTCCTCCTGAACTTCCATGTAGACTGGTGTCATGTCTGGATGACAAGAGCTGCATCTTGGTTTAGCACTTCATTCCTTTTTTTTTTTTAATGCTTATTTTTGAGAGACAGAGAGCGAGCGAGAGAGCATGTGCGCATGCAAGTTGGGGAGAGGCAGAGAGAGAGGCAGACAAAGGAAAAGAAGCCAGCTCTGCGCTGGCAGCAGAGAGCCCAATGCAGGGCTTGAACCCACGTACCTTGAGATCATGACCTGAGGGAAAGTCTGACACTTAACCAACTGAACCACCCTACAGCATAGCCTCTTCAAAAGTTCAAAGAGACAGATTAGAATATCATTTTTTAATTGTCAAATGCAAAGAAAAAAACCCCTGAAAATGAGGGAGAATGACTATTTATCTTCTAAAACCATGATAACAATTTCAGGGGGTTAATATTCACAGGACATGTCCAGGGCAGGAAAATGAACTAAGTCTCTAGAGTTCCACTGTCAATTCATCAGGATAAATAAGAGTCTGCAATCCAGCATGTTCCAGATGAGCAGCAGGCCCTGGGCTGCTTCTGCCATATTTCATTAGCAAACTTTCTGATCACAGAGTGATACCTAAGGAAGAACATGTATGACACACAATGCCACAAGGACCAAAACAGGTGGTCAGAAAGAAACACACACACACACACACACACACACACACACACACACACACACAACAAACAAACAAACAAAAAACCCCTCAGTCACAGTTTTCTGACTCCTTTAGTTTAGGAACTAAACTAGTTAGTTTAGGAAAGGTAAAGCTAGAGTATAAAATAGTATTTTATAATGAGTTAATAATAAAAGATTTGACTTTTTATTTATTTGTTTTTAGGTGCCAATGATTGAACCATTCTAGTTAGAGAATTTTTATTGTTGTTTCTTTCATTCCATGATGACTTATTAAGTGGTTCATAAAATAGGTGTACTTACATTATGCATTTTGGGGGAGGCAACAATGAAAGGAATATCATGATATTTTAATCTTTCCAGTAGTAGAAGGGATTTTGTTTTGACAGTTTGCTCTGGGATATGCATGCATCAGACTTGGATCACAAAGCTTTCATGACGCTGCAGAAAACTTCAGTTATATATCTTGCTATCAATAGGTAAACCTTTAGCATCCTACTTATTTCCATTGAGCCCAAGTTTTTTGCGTGTTCAAAATAGAAAATAATTACAACCATATTATAATTTTATAGACACTTACTGTGAGAAATAAATTAGCTATGTTATGTGAAAAATCATATTTTAAGTGTAAAATGTTCAGTTGAATTATACAAGTATAGAGCCATGCTAGTTATTTCAGAGAAAGAAATTTCCCAGTAGGAAAGTAGAGCAGTAAATGGAAACCAGTTGTGTTCACATATGTGAGATGACCAAGAGAATGATGGAAGAACATTTAGAAACGGACATTTGTGCCATATTACTGAGATCCTTGAATACAAATATCTAATGGCTTTTGAATTGTGTTAAAAATAAATAGGCTAGTGATTATTATCAAAGTAGACTTTATTAACTGGGTTTTCAAATGGCTGTGAACTGATGTAGGGAAGAATGCACAGAATTAGAACAGAAAAGGTATGTAGAACAGATATTGTAAAGAAGACAGCATTGACAGTGCAGGGTCTTAATGAAGAAGGATATCAAAAGAGGGAAAATTAGTTTTTGCCTTAACAGGTGTACCTGACAAAAATAGATAAGTAGGAGGTAGAGAGCTCCTGGGTGGCTCAGTTGGTTAAGCATCTGACTCTTGGTTTCGGCTCAGGTAAGGATCTCATGGTCTGTGAGTTCTAGCTCCTCGTCAAGCCCTATACTTGAGGAGCTTGCTTGGGATTCTCTCTCTCTCTCTCTCTCTCTCTCTCTCTCTCTCTCTCTCACCCTCCCCCACTCATGCCCTTGCACACACGTGCTCTCTCTTTCAGACTGAATAAACTTCTAAAAAGGTTTAAAAAACAGGAAAGTAGGGAAAACAGTTGGTATAGATGAGATTATCGTTTCTAACCTCAAATTTTCCAGAGTGTAAGTTTTTTTAATGGTTTTAGTTGTTTTCTGCTGATAAGGATCCCAGTGAATTCCTGAAACAGAAGTTCTAAGATATACACACACAAAAGACAATTAAATTTTAACAACTGGAAACATTTGGTTGAAAAGGATTGTTAACAATATAATAAAGTACTTCAGTTTTTCTCATTCTCTGTGTGGTCTTCTGTACTGAAAATATTTGATGGTTCTAAGAGACCACCCAGAGTTTCAACTCTTACTTTCCTAACTGCTTCCATAATAATCTTTACTGTTTTTTTCCTTTTTCTTCTTTCTTTAAATCTGGATTCCTTATGTACCTGAAACATTTTCATAAATTGGGACTCATTGAATAATATGGCAGAGGTGTAGATAATAGAGCTAATTCTACCAGAGCCAAACTACATGTATTGCATAAATGATCATAAAGCAATCCATGCAGTATCATCTATAGATGGGTTGCATCAAATTTATTGTACCTCTTACATAAAAACTTGTAAGTAGTTTAAAGTAATTATAAAAACCAATGGTGAGGTCAACTTAACTACAAATGATAAAGATCCATTGGTCATTTCAGCATTAAATTAATTAAAGCTAATACATCTTATCTTTCCAGACTCAAAATAAAAATATTTGGCAATTTGGGGTGGCAAGATCTGTTCTAGATCGACACATTGTCCAATCCTGGTGAGTTGGTTATCAATAAAAATATCACTAAGGTACAAGATTTTCTTCATATAAAACGTCCACTTAGTCCATTTGTGTTATTTTCATAGGTGCTTTAAGACTCCAGTATAAAAATATTTAATTTGTTTCAATTTGTCACATAAATCAGCAAATGAAACTTTTGCCATGGCTAAGGATTGTGTTTGTGTCCTTAGTTATAAATTCCTTTCTTTGATAGGTAAAATCCTTTCTATGACTCACGGAAACTCAGGGCTTAGTAATATACACTTGTCAGGATTACTGTGAATCTAGGTAGAAGCAACCAATAACTTTCTATTTTAATTATTTTACTAAATATCTGATTTTTGAGTGTAGAACTATACTGTTTTAGGAAAAGACCAACATTTAAATCTGAATTTCAGACTCTTAACTTATTTATGTGTTGCCATTTATTTCCATGTGATGACAAGAACATGATTTCCCTGTTAATAAAGTGATTTGAGAGCCTTGAAAATTTGTCTCTTCTGTATGTGTTATTCCAAGTTCTTGTCAGCACAGAGTTAAGCATTTCCTAAGTACCAAATGTTGCTCTTGAACACCCTAATCAACATATGCAAATTCCAATTTAGAAAACCTCATATTTTTATGAACTGAAATACTTTTTTTTTAATTAAGTGAAAATTAAATCATCCCAGACTCTTAACTCAACCAATGTGATTTTAGTCTTAGGGAAAATGTAATACAAACACTAATGTTTTTAAGGAGATTTTACATTTTCAAAGAAAGATCAAGTCCATGTAGTTACTATTAAATTGGTGGGAGAGGGTGAACATGTAAGACCACATCTCATCAACCAGGAAGATCTAGAATCTGTGTTTATTACAGTAGTGCTAAAATTGACAGAAGTTCCATTCAGGATAGAAATCTCAGGATAGAGATTAAAGAAATTTCTAAATTGTTCCTTGTTTATAATTGGTACTGTTTTCAAGAAAATAATAAGTAGAAACAAGAGCAGAAAAATCTTTCTGTATCCTAAACCTCATCTCATATAAAAATAGCTCTCTATACCTTATTCGGAGAAGGGGTGAAGATAGGTCATAAAGGAGCCCATATTGCAACATGAATTCACTATGAAGGAATTAGAATTTCTAGCCCAGGTTCCATTTGTCCTGATCCTTCCCTGCAGGCTACTATTCCCACAACTGTCAAAGGGAAGCAGAGGTGGGAGACTGAAAAGGTAGGGAAATTGGCAAATGGCACGATACTCTACATGGAAAACACAGAAAACTCCACCAAAAACTTGCTAGAACTAATACATGAATTCAGCAAAGTTGCAGGATGTAAATCAACATGCAGAAGCCTGTGGCATTACTATACACCAATAACAAAGCAGCAAAAAAGAAATCAAGAATTGATCCCATTTGCAATTGCACCAAAAACAATAAAATACTTATGAATAAACTTAACTAAAGAGGTGAAAGGTCTATGCTCTGAAAACTACAGAACACTTATGAAAGAAATTGAAGAGGACACAAATGGAAAAGCATTCCATGCTCACAGATTGGAAGAACAAACGTTGTTAAAATATCTATACTACCCAAAGCAGTCTACACATTTAATGCAATCCCTATCAAAATACCACCAGCATTTTCCACAGAGCTAGAACAAACAAGTCTAAAATTTGTATGGAACCACAAAAGATGCCGAATAGCCAAATCCTGAAAAAGAAGAACAAAACTGGAGGCATCACAATTCCGGATTTCAAGCTATATCACAAAACTGTAGTATTCAAGACAGTATGGTACTGGCACAAAACAGACACATAGATCAATGGAACAGAATGGAAAACCCAGAAATGGACCAACAGCTACATCATCAACTAATCTTCAACAAAACAGGAAAGAATATCCCATGGGAAAAAAAAAGACAGTCTCTTCAAAAAATGGTGTTGGGAAAACTGGATGGCGACATGCAGAAGGATGGAACTGGACCATTTTTTTGCACCATACACAAAAATAAATTCAAATGTATGAAAGAACTGAATGTGAGAGAGGAAACCATCAAAATTCTAGAGGGGAACACAGGCAGAGATTTCTGTGACCTCAGACTGAGCAGCTTCTGACTGGACATGTCACTGAAGGCAAGGGAAACAGAAGCAAACATGAACTACTGGGACTTTATCAAGATTAAAAGCTTATGCACAGTGAAGGAAACAATCAACAAAACTAAAAGGCAGCCTATGGAATAGAAGACGATATTTGCAAGTGACATATGTGATGAATGGTTAGTATCTAAAATATACAAAGAATTACCAAACTTAACACCCAAAAAACAAATAACCCAGGTAAGAAATAGGCAGAAAACATAGATAGACACTTTTCAAAAGAAGACAACCATGTGTCTAATGGACGCATGAAAAGATGCTCAACATCTCTCAACATCAGGGAAATACAAATCAAAACCACAATGAGATACCACCTCACACCTGTCAGAATGGCTAAAATTAACGACACAAGTAACAACTGGTAATGGCAAGGATGTGGAGAAAGGAGAACCCTCTTGCACTGTTGGCGGGAATGCAAATTAGTGCAGCCACTCTGGAGAACAGTAGAGAAGTTCTCAAAAAACTAAAAATAGAACTACCTTACAATCCAGCAATTGCACTATTAGGTATTTATTTACCCAAAGGATACAAAAATACAGATTCAAGTGTTTATAGCAGCATTATCAACAATAGCCAAGTTAAGGAGAGAGCCTAAATGTCCAACTACTGATGAATGGATAAATAAATGATCTCTCTCTCTCTCTCTCACACACACACACACACACACACACACACTGTAATACTATTCAACTATCAAAAATAATGAAATCTTGCCATTTGCCATGACATGGATGGATCTAGAGTGTATTATGCTAAATGAAATAGATCAGTCAGAGAAAGGCAAATACCATATGATTTAAGTCATTTGTGGAAGAAAAAAAAAACAGATGAATATATGGGAAGGGGGAAAGAGAAGGAAACAAACCACAAGACACTCTTAACAACAGAGAACAAGCTATGGATTGACGGAGGGAGGTGTATGGGGGATGGACTAGACAGGTGATGGATCACTTGTGACGAGGACTGGTTGTTGTATGTGTGCATGAACCACTGAATTCTACTCCTGAAACTGATATTGCACTGTATGTTAACTAAGTAAAATTTAAATTTAAAAAAGGGGAAGAAAAGAAATATACATATCAGAAAGAAAAGAAAAGGTAGTGGAGGGAAGTGAGTGAAGTGGACGAGAGAGCAGAGCATCTGTCCCTTTTCTGGTCTCCTCAGATAGCACCTCTGAGAGCAGCAACATCTCCTCCAAGGTTCTAGTTCCTGGTGGGAAGGCGAGGGTGTAGCCTCAACTTCCAATACTGGTTACTTTTTCTCTTTCCCCTGTTCCTCCAGAGGAGGGATGGTAGTAACTTCCTTGCTGTTACCTCATCACCCTCTATTGACTTGTAGGCTCTTCTGTCACCTGGTTAACTGATACCCTGTATTCCATCCTGATTTACATATTCAAGTATTTCTCTTTCTTGCTAGACTTTGATCCTCCCTTTTTTCAGAGGTCTAGTTTTTGATATCATTTGTGTATTTTCTAACATGCTTTCCCTCACACAGATTGGACTTCTAGGACATTTCTAATGGTAGCTAATCAACACTAAAGTGTTTCATATCAATGGATATGAAAATCTTGGTGCTTGATATTGTGTTTAAGAATTCATGTTATTTTTATGACTTATTTACTTGAGATACTGGAGTTTATAAGATACATTTTTTTCTTTTAGGAAAGTTTTGCATAAGCAGAAAATTAGAATGTATTCAGTACTTTTCACTTTTCAGAAAGGTGCCTGAGAGGCTTTATCTTAAAGTCGTGTACGGGCTTCAGTCAGGAACTTTGGGAATTCTGGCACATACAAGATTTACCAAGTCTTACAGACATTCAGAACACACCAACACTTGAAAAAATTATACCTTTTAGAGATGATTAAAGAAGTGTAGAGGGAAGATATACAAAAATACTATCACTTTGTATGTTGGTGTGTGCATCCATTTGTTTACATTTATATTAATTATAATATTGTAAACCATGATCATCTAACATTTACCAGGACTGGTCAAATTTTCTGTCCAATAGTTCAAAGGAACTGGGGGAGCTGATTTCAAATATGAATAAAGTCAATATGGTACAGACAAAAGTACTGAAATATAAGATTTAACTCCTTAATGCAAACCTGCCCAAATGTGTTTGACATAAGTAAGTTTCATCAACCTAACAGTTTTGCTACTAATGACCCTGAAAGATGGAAATCAGTTTGAAAATGAAATTTGTGGGAACAAAATATCAAAACACCCTATCCTGTTCAAAAACATAGATTTTTTCTCTTTAAATTATTGTTCATTTTAGCATTCTAATCACTAAACCTTCTATTTCATTATGGTCCAATATTGAATGTGCAATACAATAATTTTTTTAGCAAATATACTATGATACTTATAATGGCAAAACTATTCTTTTCAAAAATAGGATATTCATGCTCTTAGTATACCACCTGGCAATGAGTAGGTACTTAAGAAATGTTTGTAAAGTTAAACATTCCTACTTAGTTAATGGATACATCAGAATCATTCCACTATTTTTATATTACTATAAATAAATTGTATTTATATAGTGTGATAGTTAAAAAAAACATTTTTAAAGTTTGTTTATTTAGAGAGAGCTCATAAGTGTGTGTGCACAAGCAGGGGAGGGGCAGAGAAAGAAGGAGAGAGGGAGAATCCCAAGCAGGCTCCAACACTGTCAGCATGAGGCACCCCTATATAGTGTGATATTTTAAATGAGGTTGTGCAGTATAGTCTGAACATTTCATCATTATTTAGGATGTTGATGTTTGATACAATGCATTCTAAGTTCTGAAAACTACATGAATGGGCTTTGAATTCAATCTACTAAGAGAGAGTCATCCTCTAATCTACCTAATATTGTTTACCTCTATTTTAGAGTAGACTCAGTTAAGTACAGTTAGTTAAAAATTGTTATGTGAAAGTCAAATGTACCATTTGGGCTGCAATTAGAGTAAAATGCAGAAAATTTTTCATCCACAATTTGAGGCCTCAGGAATGTCAAACATTAAGATCCAACATGAGTTCACAAATGAAGATCACCAAACCAAAAAGCCTATCAATTGCCATAAGTGAGATCAGAAACTGAAAGTCAATTTTAAATATTGAAGTGACCAGACACAGACTATAACATAATTATAAATGCAATGTTTAACATAATAAATATGTAACTACAAAAGTGACTAACAAAGTGTGCAGAACAACAAAATTTTTAGAAATGAATATGCTGAATGTGAAGGAAAAAAAAACCTTGATGAATGGGTTAGCATTAGATTCAGCTGAAGAGAGAACTTGTGAATAGGAAAATATATCTGAAGAATTTATTTAGAATGCAGCAGAGATTCAGAGCAGAAAAATACAACAAAGACTTTAAGTTAGTGAGAACAGAATGATAATCTAAAATATACTATAAGGACATACCTGCTTTTCAGATTGGAATTGGCAAGCAGACCTAGGAAAGAACCATAGGCTTTAATATAATACTACGTTTACTCAACTTTATAGAAGGATGTGAAACCCGAGATACAGCAAGTACAGCCTCTTCATCTAATCCTCAGGTGCCAAAACTATCCACGTACCCAAGGTGTGTGGGGCCACATAAGAGCTATTCACTTCCTATCTATCTTATATATGATTCTAGTAATGCAAACCCTGACTTGCATGCCAGTGTTCACACAATCCAGATGTTGACTCCTCTGTTTGCAAAGTAGCAATTTATGGGACAAGAAGGGCATTCCCACACAGGGCTGTATCAGCCAAAGTCTGATGTTAACCCATATGCATAAATATTTGATTCAAATTTCAAAAGGAATAAATAAAAAAAAGAGAAAGAAACAAGGTTGGAAGATAGAAAGGCAGAAAACTTTCCAAAACTAAGGATGATCTAACCCAGAATTTATAGGAAATGCCGCTATCATGAAGATATATAAGAAGAAAGACACACCTAGATACATCATGAACTGTCAAATTCCTGAGAATAAGTAAAGATTTTAAATATAGTAGAAGAGGGTAAAATTCTTTTGAAAAATGTCAGAAAATCAAATGACTAGATAAAAGTGAATCTCTGAGCTATTTTTATGTTCCATTAATCTATCCACACACCTTGATTAATCTGGCTTCATAATAATAAATCTTGAGTCACATCTATAAATTGTCCAACTCTGTTCTTTTTTGAAGATAATTTTGAATATTCTCCATTAATTTTGGTATTAGCTTATCATTTTAGACCAAAAATATCAATTGAGAGAGATTTTCTGGGCTCTTTTTGATTAATGTTTTTAACAGGTTACCCTGGCTTCCATGTACAGAATGGATTAGAAAAGAGTAAGAATAGAGTAGGGACCCTAGTTTGGAGATTATCAGAGTAGTCCAAGAAAGGATGATGGAAGAAGCCTGGATCACAGGGTAACAGCAAGATGGACAGAAGTGTATAGGTTCAGTATAAGCTTTACAGGGAATTCAAAAAGATGGAGACAATTTGGAACATGGTTTTGAACATTTATGAATGTAATTCAAATGTTATGTCATAGGCACAGATGTACATTTTAGGGTCACCTGACATACAATTAAAACCTGCATGAGTTGGATGTGATTACATAAAACTTGTATGGTACCACACTGTTAAACTGTTGGGGAAAAGTGTCACATGCTATTTTGGGGTATGACAGGAGGCTAAATGAATTAATCTGCAAAATAACCCCAGAGTTGTGTTTAAAAGTATGATGATCTGTAATTATAAGGCTCTTTCCTTCAATCATCTCATTTTGTGAACCTATTTAATCAGTCTGGCTGTATAATAGGCTAAGATGTCATACATGCCTCGTGAATATATTTTACTAGGAGTGGAAATCAGTGCTAAACAAGTATGAAACCTGAAATTGTAATGGGTGTGGTGGTTGGCTAATCCCAAAATTAAAAGAATCATATTAAATATGTAATATTGGCCTTGGCTAAGGAAAACCACCAGGGCCTGAAATATATCTTCTCTCCTCTTTCTCTGTGTGTGAACAGACACACACACACACACACACACACACGCACGCACGTGCACACACACACACACACACACACACACAATACTAGCTGGAGACTGTTCTCTGTTTCATCCTGAAAATAATATGCTGAAAATGTTAGCTCTAATAATTTCACTAGATGTAAGCTTTTATAGCAAAATGTTAAAAATGCAAAGACATAAAATAGATTCTTTTTTACAAATTTCAAGATGAGAAAAAGACTTAACCCTGTGCTCCTTTCTAAAACACTGAGTTTGGGAATGTCACTTGGCAAAGGAAGGAGAAATTATTAGACATAAAATACTCATTCATTAGACATGAATTAAATGACCATGTCCTGCATATACTATACAAATTCCTACTTAAGGACCCCATTTGTAAACAATCTGATTAGTAAGTCTTGCTTTAATACCTTCCTATTTTTCAGGTTCCTAACAATTGAAAGGCCCATTATAAACACCTTGTGATCCTCCTACCTGTACTTCACATAAATGTCACAAGTCATAGGAACAGCGTAGAAATGAGGGCATTCCTAATAAATACTACTCTAGGTCAGGTATTTTTCTAGTCCATTGGGTTAAAGTTCTGAGGGAAGGAAATCAGTTTAATAGGGCTATGTTCTCTTAGACATTCATAAAGGCCAAGTATAAATCCACCATAATTATACTTTCGGGAGCAGTAAAGAAATACCTTGGTGCATATAAGATCCATAGTTACAGAAGTGCCACTGAAATGCCATTTCCTGTTTGTAGAATTATTCAACCAAAGAATCTTTCCACACAAAAGTTTCTCATAAAATATGAGTATCTTGCCTTGCCTCTGAGTGAAATTCCTGAGAATATATTAACAACGTAGGGAGGATATTCATAGAATTGAGAAGACACAAAGAAAAAAATAGTTTAGAAGCTGGACGACTCACCAAGGGTGGAATTTATAGTCTATCATTTTAACACAGACTGTTAAAAAATGTTTATTTTGTTTTATAGCGTATACCAACCTGTGTAGCAAACTTGTGGCACTTTTAAGAGAAGTAATAAAGCTGGAGCCTGTCTTCAGAGAGTCTACAACTTATTTAGGGAGGCTGACAAAGCTAAAAATTCAACATAATGCAGGCATTTCCCTAATTTTTGAGTGTGTGGCTGACTAATGGAGGTCTGCTCCATAACCAGCCTCTCCTTAATTCCTTTATGAAAGAACCATATATATATTTTTTTTCTGTGCAGTAATGTGCCTTGTTGAAATAGCAGTTTCTCAGACCGTCTAGAAACTAGGAATATCCAACTGGCCAACTTCTAGTCAATTAAATGCAAACAAAAGCATCCCCTATGGATATCCAAGAAAGTCATTGTTTCAGTGATGAAAATGAACAGTTTCAGCTGGCAGCAGCTTTTTGCCATTTACTTTTTATCTTCCTGCCTGAAATGTGGATGTAATACCTGAAAATGGAACTCCCATCTTGTGACAAGGAGAAACACAAAAAACCACAGGCCGGGGAAGCAGGATAGGAATATGGAAGTAACCTGCCACTCCAATGGTATCACGAAGCTGTTGTGTGCCTACCTTTGGACTTATTATTTGAGGATATATAAATATTTGATGGATATAATCCTAACTGATGAATCTAATCCTAACTGATAAACATGCTATTACAGTTAATCTAAGGGTCATGGCATTAATCCTAATAAATTCCTCAAATTCTCTGAACCCTATCTCGTTTATTTCTCACAATAATCCTCTTGGAGTAAGTGACGATATCCACTCTTCCTGATGAGGAATTTGAGACTCATGGAGGTTTTATCTGTCCTGGGGTCACACAGATAGTTCATGGTAGGAACAGTGTCTGCACCTATTTGCTCCATTATATCACCTTATCATTATCAATATCTATGATATAAATCTTGATATTCAATATCAATAGTATGAGTGGTTTCCTTAATACTTTTGAACAAATGTTACTTTCTGTTAAATCCTCTACATGTGTAGTTCTAACAATAACATATTTCAGCAACTTGAAGGTGGCAAGTCTATAATGAAAGTAAAACAATCCTTGTCATTCATATTTTCCAGCTGCATAAGTTGAGTTGAGAAGGTGAGGAATCTGCTCAAGACAGAGAAGGAGGGAGAATGTATTTTTGTCATCTACCTTCAAATTTAATGCATTTATACGCCTAGCTGTGCAATAAGCTATTTTCTCCCCATTTTCCCTCTTTCCTCAGTGAATCTCTCTCTGTGAACCTGGAAATAATTTGCTTAGGAAGCTGGGTCAATGTTCAGAGGATCCAATGCCCTGTTGGTTTTGTCAGTGCCTCTTAGGGAATTCTGAATGGGAGATTAAAGATAGCTGTTCTGAGTAAGCTTGGACCTCTTGCCAACCCTGTGCCCCTAAACTGCTGAAACGTGAGGGAGCTCATCTGTGTATATCTAACTATGACCCACTCAGATGCGTGAATGGGAAGCAGAATATGACGGCTGCAATGATACCAGCACTACATACAATGAGGGTGCCAAGTGACACCTGAGTGGACCATCTCAGTTACATCTAGAAGGTGAGTCTCAGGTCTGCTGGTGGTCCGTCTCACTTTTTCCATTTTGCCAAGTATGTTTGGTAGATTTGGAAAATGAAATATTTATGCACTGAGTAAGACCTGCCAGTCTGATTGCCAGTATACACCCTATGGAGGCACATTGTTGAATAAACAGGAAAGCTTTTATCCTGCCAACCTGCTGGGCGCCTTTCTCCAAGGCTGAGTCAACACACAGCAATGGTTATATGATATATTTGAAAGTGTGGAGGATGGGGGGTGATCTTTACCAGAGTTATTAGGCAAGGATCGCTTTAGGGTCTTCCAATTTTATGCATATATAATACTGCATTACTCCAATTTGAGAATTGTTGATATATGCATTTTATATAAAATCTAGAACTAAATAAATGTTACCTAAAGTATCTAAAATTTGTGAGTTACTATAAATACACTGGGAAAGCTGAATTTCATGTAGTCTTAGAATAATAAAGCAAGCACAAATTTAAATTAAGACACAAGTTTCATATGGAGTAAGGGCACACATTGGTCATTGCTTTCAGATTTATTTTTTACTTTTTAAGAAAACACATATCTTTTCTGTTGTTTCTCAGTGGGTACCAAAAGCATCTGGAGTCAGTTACATTTATTTATGTTCTATTCTAACTAAAATGGCCTCGCTGAAAAGTATTTCAAAATTTATTTAAGGAAAAATAAAACTGACTTTAGGCTCACATGCCAGGTTTTAGCCCAGAGCAAAGTGTCGTGACTGATTCCTAAATGAAATGGAAACACTGACAGACTCTTTATCCTGGCAGTGCTAGAAGGATAACAGGTAAATACAATAGTTTGAGCTAATAATAGGTAACATTTTCCAGGTTTTGCTATTAAAGGTCTCTCACGACAAACAAGCTTTTATAAAGTTTCTCCAAGCAAAGTTTGCCTATAAGATAAATAGTCAAAATTCAGCCAATTTTCCGTTGTAATAAAATATGATTCCTTTTTGGCTGTTTTCACATTGTTAGTTTCTCTTTGCAAGTTTCACATTATTAGAATATGTACTTTTAGATGTTAGACCCCTGGTTAAAAGGGACCCTATAGGCATCAATAAAATGAGGGCATTTAATAAGATATTATTAAATTTCCTTGTAAGGCAAGTTAGGTGTTTACAAGATCTTTTAAAAATTAGTAATTTTTATGAAATATCTCTTATCTCATTGGTTTCCTAAATTCAATTTATGATTCTCCAGTGTTTGTATTTAACTGAAATTCTGAACATGCTGACATCGTAGTTTGTATTATTTTGATACGGCTTCATAACACTGTTTGTTTGTTGCTTTTGTTTGGTTTGGTTATTATTAATGTTCCTCAAGGCAAGAAAACCAGACAGGAGGTTTAGTGCATGGATTTGAGAGAGGAGAACAGTATTTAGATGCTGGTGCCGACACCCCAGAGCTTTCCCCTCGTGGGTACTCTTCTAGTTTTTGAACTGGTAGCTATCCTAGTAAGGGGTCTAGCACAACTCCCAGCTCATGGCAAATGCTCTCAAAATCTTAGCTGTAATCATTTGGTGTGTAATTTTTTTTTTCATCAGAATAACATATAACACAATTTCCCCTCATTAAGCACCAGTTAGCCAACTATTATGAACTGAAGTGTTTATCGCCGCTATTTTACAGAGCTACTGATGTCATTATGGAGGGTCTGTTTCTGGAATCCTTTTTCTATTTAATTGGTCAACCCTCATTGTGCCTGAGCCCATAAATGCTTTATTATCATGATTTTATATCATACTCTGAAGGCTACGTCGTCTCTGTTTGTTTTAAAGAGTCTATGGACTCTTATGGCCCCCTTTGCTCCTTTACATATATGTTAGAATCTACTTACATCAAGTTCTATGAAGTATCCCATGGCCATATGTATTGAGAATTTCACAGAATCTACAGATTAATTTTGTAGAAGTATCATCTTTCACATTTTAACCCTTCCTTTCCAGAAGCTTGCTATTATTTTCTATTTTTCACATATATATATATGTACTCAAACACACATAGATACACATAGATCTTCTTGTATGACGTGTAACAATAATTTTTGTATATACTTTCATGTGGATCGTTTTATGAAAGATTATTCTGTTCATTTATTTTGCTAAAGGTAATTTCTGAAATTAGGTCTCCTGTCTTGCTGATGTACAGAAATGTAATAAACTCTGTTATTAATGCTAAACAAAATCATGTTAGATCCTACACTGTTTTTTTGTGTAGGCAGTTATACTTTCTTCAATACTTATAATGTTGAGCAAAATCTTTGATAAGAATAAATGGTGAGCATATTTTTCTTTTCCTTGATTTTAAGAGAAAAGTCTATTATTTCACCACTATGTATAATGAGTGGTTTTGGTAGATAATTTTAATCTGGTTAAGACAGTTCTGCCACACCCCTTCTTTTAAGTTGAGTGAGGAATTTTCAACTGGTTTATTTGCATCTACTGACACTCTTCCATGGTTTTCTCCTTTTGTTACTTAATTTGGTGAATTATATTTAAAATTTTTTTCTAAAGTTAATTTACATTGATTTCTGGGATTAATTCAGTCAACATGTACTCTTTGAAAATTCCCTATATAATAAGGTCCTGGTGTAGGTAATGGGCTTACCCAGTTAACAAAAGACATACCTTGATGAATCTCACTGTAGTTACAGGGAAAGACTACAAATAAATTTTTAAAACTGAATAAGCAGTATGCCATAAGTACAGTGGAGAAAAAACACCACAAAAAATTAACTTGTTCACAACACATTATATCACATATATTTTTTTGTCTTTTTTCTTTCTTTCTTTTATTTTTTGGCCAATATTTTGTTTAAGATACCTGTGATCTCATGCATGTGTTTGGCCTACCATCTTTCCTTTCTCGTGGTATCTTTGGTTTGGATAACAAAATTTTATGAGCATCATAAAATGAGTTAGGGAGCATTCCCTCATTTAAATTTATTGCTGTGTTGTATTAGCGTGTCTAAATGGCATATCAACAACTTACCATGTTTTCTCCAATCAAGTATTAAATAAAATTCTCCCAAATATATTCAAATGCAGAATGTGCACAATAATGCTTTTTTCTTTATGACTTACGTTAGAGATTGTAATAATTGAGTGATATTAAGCATTTCTTAATGCAATATAATTTATTCCATTGCATCTGTTCTTATTTTCATCATTTGAGTTTGTATATCAATGTATAAAACAATGTGAAATATTTTCTGGTATCAATGTTTGTATTCTGCATAAAATTCTACCAGAATGTTATCAAATTTGGTTGTGATTCCTGCCAAATGAAGAATATTCCCACATTCACATTATTTCTGGAATGATCATCTCAGTGCTAGATAAGGCCTTGCCAAGAACAGGATTATGTAGATTATATATTCAAAAACAGCATTTTCTCACATTTTCATAAAATTTTTGTTATACAGAAAGACATTTATATTTTTAAGAATCATATTTCAATTCAGAATACTTACATCTATTGATGATATGAATTTTCTTTATTCATGTTACAATCAGTGTGTGACAAAACCGGTACTCTCTGGACTCACTCAAATTTTATAATCAAGTAATTTCCATCCCTAAAACAAATTTAATAAAGTGAAAAAAAAATTCAAGGCAGAAGTAACTGGGATCCAATCAGTTTTTTACCATATGCCAAAAAAAGTGTTAAATATTTTTAAAAATTTTCTATATATACCATCTTTTAGATAATTAAAAGATTGTAATCTAAGTGATGATTCTTAACAAAAGTGACCGATTTAATATTTATATTTCAAATTTCAGGCCATCTTATCTAAATCAGAAACAGCGTATTTCTTTTCACTAAAACAAAGTCCATGAGATAGTCAAATGAAGTCTTTAGGGATAGTCTTGTTTTTCCTGAAACTCAACCATTATGATTGACATGGAGGTAGAGATTATAGTTATTTTCTGCTCTATCAGTAAAGTATCTTTTGCTATATAATGGCCAATTCAGTAGCCCTAAAGTCATTTCCTATTTTCTGGCATTTTTGCCTATTTTCTCAAAAATTATATTCACTTATCTAAATAATTGTATTTTCTTTTCATCTCTAATGGCTTTCTATTTTTTCCTGATAATTCTTTGAAAATGTATTTTACTAACCAGTGGATGAAATATTATGTTAGTATTATAATATTTTAAAGACTTAAAATATCATCTACATCACTGAAAAGTTGTTATAGAAATTAAATTTTTAGTCATGAAATTTCTGTTTCATCAAATAAATAACTGCTATAATATAATTAGTGGATCATTATGTATTAATCTCTAATTTATTAGTACATTCTATTTTGCGACTTGTTAATTGCACATGAAAATTAGGTATCACTTGCCAATTCATATTACAACAAAAGTAATTACAATTTAAATCAGGAGCTTGGCAATATCATTTCAGCACAATAAACAAACATTAGACCATATGACGACAATGTGAAACACCATAGAGAGCCAATATATTATACAAATAGATATTTTTAGATACTCGCATCCATAGGAACATCAACCAGAGAATTATTTAAAATTTTAAATTACTTTTTAAAAAAATTTTTAACGTTTATTTTTGAGACAGAGAGAGACAAAGCATGAACGGGGGAGGGTCAGAGAGAGGGAGACACAGACTCTGAAACAGGCTCCAGGCTCTGAACTGTCAGCACAGAGCCCGACGCGGGGCTCGAACTCACGCACCGCGAGACATGACCTGAGCCGAAGTCGGCCGCTTAACCAACTGAGCCACCCAGGCGCCCCAAATTATTTTTATTTTAAATATTCTTAAAACATGGTAGGGTTGGACAGCATTTACATTATTTAACTCATGCCTCCTTTGTAAATAGAAGCAAAACGAAATGTACTATCCCCATAGAGTAAGGCATTTTATTTTAATCTAAGAGTCCTAAAGTACTGATTTATTAGAATATTCAATCTCCCAGAAAATATTTACAATAAATGTGCAAATTATCCATCTTCGGATTTACAAAATCATAAAATAACAGAAATAATTTTCAAACTAATGAAGACACCTATTTTGTGACTAGTGCATCTGCCATGCAGCACCCATACGCAGCCTGCCATGAATACCCTGCCATGATGTCTTCTATTGTGATTGGTTCATAGAACGTCTCTACTCGCATCTATACCATTTCAGGAAAGCAGCCAGTGGTTGTTTTTCAACTTTTCCAAGTATATCTTCAGCATTGTTAATTTTTGTATAGTTTCGCCACCCCTTCTGAACACATAAAGCTCAAAAATAATCTGTTTTGTTAACTTAAGAAGGAGGTAGTCTGTTTGGTTTTAATAGCAGAATCATGGCACTTTAAAACAAATGATCCCAGAGCCAAAAATCTCAGAATTATGTGGCATCATATGGCTCACCAATTCAATGCCATAACTTTACATAAAGTTTCATTTACTGGCAGATGGCTGTTAATGTTGCAGATGTGTTTCTACATGCAATAGAGTGCACTGGTACAGAGAACAAGCATTGTAATATCCTCCCTGTTGGCCAAACTTAGAGCTATTTTTTTTTTCGTAGACAAAGACAAAATTATTTGATCAAGTGAGCCCTAAGTAATCCTGCTGGGTAAGAGCCTGAAGTTACCATGAAAAGGAAATCAGATTGTCAATGGGGGTGAGGAAAGGGAATAAAACTGCTGATGTTGGGCTGGAGGGTATATCTCATAGCTTCTTCCACCTTCATTTTCTAATTTTACTAACATGTCCTTCATAAGCAAGAGTATGTCATTCAGTTGTGGGATTGGCATATAAAACATGAGGTTTATTTTCATCAATTAGAGGAGCAAAATCTAATGTGAACAAACAGCAGCAACAACAAAAGATGGCAAAAGATGAACCAGCTTTATGTTATAGAATAGAAGGCTGATGCACCATGCTAATATCAAGCAAAATGGACTTTAAGATAAATACATTACTGGAGATAAAAATTTCAAGTCAGTGAGAAGTTATAGTATTTTTAATTTAACCTATTAAATAATCTTAAAAATGTCAACCAAATTTTGGAATGTACAGGTTAGGAAATTTGCCTAATTGGCATGAGATATTTAAAAAGATATTTATTGATAATTCATAGGACAAAAGACTACATATTTTAAGAATATGGAAGTTGTGAACAATAAAATTAGAAGTTCAGTTTAATGCATATATGGACAACCATGTTCCCACAAAAGGGAGCATCCATAGTCTTCAGAGCATAAATGCAACATTTATAAAAGTTGCTATTATTGTAAGTCACAAAACTTTAGTACAATTGAAATAATTAGAATCATGTAGAGTATATTTGCTATAATATACTGCTGTTGAATTAGAAGTCAGTAACAAAAATAGGTCTGAATAATCCATATATTATAAAAGAATACTGAAAATTGAAAATACATATGAAAATTCTTCCTACAAACATGTGTGACACAATTCAAATGGAACTTAGAGAAAAATTGTGACATTTCCGTGCTTATAGTAGAAAGTATATATTTGTCAGCTAAGGCTGCCATGATGAAGCACCACAGACTAGGTGGCTTACACAACAGAAATTTGCTTTCTCACAGTTCCAGAGACTAAAAATCCAAGTCCAAGGTATCAGCAGGTATGGTTTCTCCTGAAGCCTCTTTACTTGGCTTGCAGATGGCCACATTCTTCTTTGTGTTCTCACATGATCTTTCCTCCCTAGATGCATACCCCTGGTGTCTTTTCTGTGTCCAAATTTCCTCTTCTTATCAGGACATCATTCAGGTTGGATTAAGTCCCACCCCACTGGTCTTGTTTTAACTTAATCACCACTTTAAAGGCCCCATTTTAATAGTCATGTTTTGAGGTACTGGGGGGCGGGGGTGTTAGGTTTCAACATATATAAATAAGCCTAATACAAGAAGAAAGTCTATTAGTTAATGAGTAATGTGTCAAACATAAGTAATTACAAAACAATCAATACTGTTGCCAAAACAAGCAGAAATAAGAGACAATAAAGAACAGAAAATCAATAGAATATAAAACCAGAGATACATGAGAAAAAAATTTTTTTAAAGATGAAAGACAATTTTTTTTACCTTTACTAAAAAATAGAAATAAATAAACAAACATTTGGCATAATTGTTCAAAAATACAGATGGCATAAATAATATTTGGAATGGAAAAAGAGGAACATAAGCTCTAAGGACCATTTTCCATCTAGGAACTTCAGTAAAAATATATTTTACTAATTATTACTAGGAAACTATCTCAGCATTTTAGTGAATCTCTGCCTTAATTTGATAACTAAGTTAGATGTTCCTACTAGTTTATTCCTCAAGGATATCAGTTATCATATTATATTGTAATTTTCTATCCATCCCCAGTTTGAGTT